>NW_026947545.1:1203025-2406051 GCF_034190915.1 Cavia porcellus
GCACCACGGGGTGGTCAGCATGGGGAGGTCAGGGAACATGCAGTGGCAATGTAGGATAGGTTTCTGAAAAACATCAGGGGTGGTGTGCATTGTATGGGTGTGTAACATTTCATACACTAGTAGGAGTGAGAAAAACATCACGGGGTGGTGTGAATCGGAGGGTCTGAATTAGGATAGGCAGTGAGTGGCAATGTAGGATGGAGAAAAGCACAGCGGTGTGGTCAGCATGGGGAGGTCAGGGAACATGCAGTGGCAATGTAGGATAGGTTTCTGAAAAACATCGCCGAGTGGTGCGCATTGTATGTGTGTGTAACATTACATTCACTATTAGGAGTGAGAAAAACATCACGGGGTGGTGTGAATCGGAGGGTCTGAATTAGGACAGGCAGTGAGTGGCAATCTAGGGTGGAGAAAAGCACCGCGGGGTGGTCAGCATGGGGAGGTCAGGGAACATGCAGTGGCAAAGTAGGATAGGTTTCTGAAAAACATCAGGGGTGGTGTGCATTGTATGGGTGTGTAACATTACATTCACTAGTAGGAGTGAGAAAAACATCACGGGGTTGTGTGAATCGGACGGTCTGAATTAGGATAGGCAGTGAGTGGCAATGTAGGATGGAGAAAAGCACAGCGGGGTCGTCAGCATGGGGAGGTCAGGGAACATGCAGTGGCAACGTAGGATAGGTTTCTGAAAAACATCGCCGAGTGGTGCGCATTGTATGTATGTGTTTAACATTACATTCACTAGTAGGAGTGAGAAAAACATAACGGGGTGGTGTGAATCGGACGGTCTGAATTAGGATAGGCAGTGAATGGCAATGTAGGATGGAGAAAAGCACTGCGGGGTGGTCAGCATGGGGAGGTCAGGGAACATGCAGTGGCAAAGTAGGATAGGTTTCTGAAAAACATCGCGGGGTTGTGCGCATTGTATGGGTGTTTAACAGTACATTCACTAATAGGATTGAGAAAAACATCACGGGGTGCTGTGAATCCGAGGGTCTGAATTAGGATAGGAAGTGAGTGGCAATGTAGGATGGAGAAAAGCACTGCGTGGTGGTCAGCATGGGGAGGTCAGGGAACATGCAGTGGCAATGTAGGATAGGTTTCTGAAAAACATCGCGGGGTGGTGCGCATTGTATGGGTGTGTAACGTTACATTCACTAGTAGGAGTGAGAAAAACATCGTGGGGTGGTGCGCATTGTATGGGTGTGTAACATTACATTCACTAGAAGGAGTGAGAAAAACATGACGGGGTGGTGTGAATCGGAGGGACTGAAATAGGATAGGCAGTGAGTGGCAATGTAGGATGGAGAAAAGCACCGCGGGGTAGTCAGCATGGGGAGGACAGGGAACATGCCATGGCAATGTAGGATAGGTTTCGAAAAACATCGCGGGGTTGTGCGCATTGTATGGGTGTTTAACAGTACATTCACTAGTAGGATTGAGAAAAACATCACGGGGTGCTGTGAATCCGAGGGTCTGAATTAGGATAGGCAGTGAGTGGCAATGTAGGATGGAGAAAAGCATCGCGGGGTCGTCAGCATGTGGAGGTCAGGGAACATGCAGTTGCAATGTAGGATAGGTTTGTGTAAAACATCGCGGGGTGGTGCGCATTATATGGGTGTTTAACAGTACATTCACTAGTAGGATTGAGCAAAACATAATGGGGTGGTGTGAATTGGAGGGTCTGAAATAGGATAGGCAGTGAGTGGCAATGTAGGATGGAGTAACTCACCGCGTGCTGGTCAGCATATGGAGTTCAGGGAACATGCAGTGGCCATGTACGATAGTTTTCTGAAAAACATCGCGGGGTGGGACGCTTTTTATGGGTGTGTAAAATTACATTCACTAGTAGGAGTGAGAAAAACATCACGGGGAGGTGTGAATCGAGGGTCTGAATTAGTATAGGCACTGAGTGGCAATGTAGGATGGAGAAAATCACTGCGGGGTGTTCATCATAGGGAGGTCAGGGAACATGCTGTGGCAATGTAGGATAGGTTTCTGAAAAACATCGCGGGGTGGTGCGCATTGTATGTGTGTGTAACATTACATTCACTAGTAGGAGTGACAAAAACATCGCGGGGTGGTGCGCATTGTATGAGTGTGTAACATTACATTCACTAGTAGGAGTGAGAAAAATATAACGGGGTGGTGTGAATCGGAGGGTCTGAATTGGGATAGGCAGTGAGTGGCAATGTAAGATGGAGAAAAGCACCGCGGGGTGGTCAGCATGTGAAGGCCAGGGAACATGCAGTTGCAATGTAGGATAGTTTTCTGAAAAACATCGCGGGGTGGTGCGCATTGCATGGGTGTGTAACATTACATTCACTAGTAGGAGTGAGAAAAACATCACGGGGTGGTGTGAATCGGAGGGTCTGAATTAGGATAGGCAGTGAGTAGCAATGTAGAAGGGAGAAAAGCACCGCGGGCGGTCAGCATGGGGAGGTCAGGGAACATGCAGTGGCAATGTAGGATAGGTTTCTGAAAAACATCGCGGGGTGGTGCGAATTGTATGGGTGTGTAACATTACATTGACTAGTAGGAGTGAGAAAAACATCGTGGGGTGGTGCGCGTTGTATGGGTGTGTAACATTACATTCACTAGTAGGAGTGAGAAAAACATCACGGGGTGGTGTGAATCGGAGGGACTGAATTAGGATATTCAGTGAGTGGCAATATAGGATGGAGAAAAGCACCATGGGGTGGTCAGCATGGGGAGGTCAGGGAACATGCAGTGGCAATGTAGGATAGGTTTATGAGAAACATCGCGGGGTTGTGCGCATTGTATGGGTGTGTAACATTACATTCACTAGGAGGAGTGACAAAAACATCACGGGGTGGTGTGAATTGGATGTTCTGAATTAGGATAGGCAGTGAGTGGCAATGTAGGGTGGAGAAAAGCACCACGGGGTGGTCAGCATGGGGAGGTCAGGGAACATGCAGTGGCAATGTAGGAAAGGTTTCTGAAAAACATCGGGGGTGGTGTGCATTGTATGGGTGTGTAACATTACATTCACTAGTTGGAGTGAGAAAAACATCACGGGGTGGTGTGAATCGGAGGCTCTGAATTAGGATAGGCAGTGAGTGGCAATGTAGGATGGAGAAAAGCACCGCGGGGTGGTCATCATGGGGAGGTCAGGGAACATGCAGTGGCAATGTAGGATAGGTTTCTGAAAAACATCGCCGAGTGGTGCGCATTGTATGTGTGTGTAACATTACATTCACTAGTAGGAGTGAGAAAAACATCACGGGGTGGTGTGAATCGGAGGGTCTGAATTAGGATAGGCAGTGAATGGCAATGTAGGATGGAGAAAAGCACCGTGGGGTGGTCAGCATGGGGAGGTCAGGGAACATGCAGTGGCAATGTAGGATAGGTTTCTGAAAAGCATCGCGGGGTGGTGTGCATTGTATGGGTTTGTAACATTAAATTCACTAGTAGGAATGAGAAAAACATCGTGGGGTGGTGCGCATTGAATGGGTGTGTAACATTACATTCACTAGTAGGAGTGAGAAAAACATCACGGGTGGTGTGAATCGGAGGGTCTGAATTAGGATAGGCAGTGAGTGGCAATGTAGGATGGAGAAAAGCACTGCGGGGTGGTCAGCATGGGGAGGTCAAGGAACATGCAGTGGCAATGTAGGATAGGTTTCTGAAAAACATCGCGGGGTGGTGCGCATTGTATGGGTGTGTAACATTACATTCACTAGTAGGAGTGACAAAAAAATCACGGGGTGGTGCGCATTGTATGGGTGTGTAACATTACATTCACTCGTAGGAGTGAGAAAAATATCACGGGGTGGTGTGAATCGGAGGGTCCCAATTAGGATAGGCAGTGAGTGGCAATGTTGCATGGAGAAAAGCACAGCGGGGTGCTCAGCATGGGGAGGTCAGGGAAAATGCAGTGGCAATGTAGGATAGGTTTCTGAAAAACATTGCGCTGTGGTGCACATTGTATGGGTATGTAACATTACATTCACTAGTAGGAGTGAGAAAAACATCACAGGGTGTTGTGCATTGTATGGGTGTGTAACATTACATTCACTAGTTGGAGTGAGAAAAACATCACGGGGTGGTGTGAATCAGAGAGTCTGAATTAGGATAGGCAGTGAGTGGCAATGTAGGTTGGAGAAAAGCACAGCGGGGTGGTCAGCATGGGGAGGTCAGGGAACATGCAGTGTTAATGTAGGATAGGTTTCTGAAAAACATCGCCGAGTGGTGCGCATTGTATGTGTGTGTAACATTACATTGACTAGTAGGAGTGAGAAAAACATCACGGGGTGGTGTGAATCGGAGTGTCTGAATTAGGATAGGCAGTGAATGGCAATGTAGGATGGAGAAAAGCACCACGGGGTGGTCAGAATGGGGAGGTCAAGGAACATGCAGTGGCAATGTAGGATAGGTTTCTGAAAAACATCGCGGGGTGGTGCGCATTGTATGGGTGTGTAACATTACATTCACTAGTAGGAGTGACAAAAACATCGCGGGGTGGTGCGCATTGTATGGGTGTGTAACATTACATTCACTAGTAGGAGTGAGAAAAATATCACGGGGTGGTGTGAATCGGAGGGTCCCAATTAGGATAGGCAGTGAGTGGCAATGTTGCATGGAGAAAAGCACAGCGGGGTGGTCAGCATGGGGAGGTCAGGGAACATGCAGTGGCAATGTAGGATAGGTTTCAGAAAAACATTGCGCTGTGGTGCACATAGTATGGGTATGTAACATTACATTCACTAGTAGGAGTGAGAAAAACATCACGGGGTGGTGTGAATCAGAGGGTTTGAATTAGGATAGGCAGTGAATGGCAATGTAGGATGGAGAAAAGCACCGCGCGGTGGTCAGCATGGGGAGGTCAGGGAACATGCAGTGGCAATGTAGGATAGGTTTCTGAAAAACATCGCGGGGTGGTGTGCATTGTATGGGTGTGTAACATTACATTCACTAGTAGGAGTGAGAAAAACATCACGGGGTGGTGTGAATCGGACGGTCTGAAATAGGATAGGCAATGAGTGGCAATGTATTGTGGAGAAAAGCACGGCGGGGTGGTCAGCATGGGGAGGTCACGGAACATGCAGTGGCAATGTAGGATAGGTTTCTGAAAAACATCAGGGGTGGTGTGCATTGTATGGGTGTGTAACATTACATTCACTAGTAGGAGTGAGAAAAACATCACGTGGTGGTGTGAATCGGAGGCTCTGAATTAGGATAGGCAGTGAGTGGCAATGTAGGATGGAGAAAAGCACAGCGGGGTGGTCAGCATGGGGAGGTCAGGGAACATGCAGTGTTAATGTAGGATAGGTATCTGAAAAACATCGCCGAGTGGTGCGCATTGTATGTGTGTGTAACATTACATTCACTAGTAGGAGTGAGAAAAACATCAATGGGTGGTGTGAATCGGAGTGTCTGAATTAGGATAGGCAGTGAATGGCAATGTAGGATGGAGAAAAGCTCTGGGGGGTGGTCAGCATGAGGAGGTCAGGGAACATGCAGTGGCAATGTAGGATAGGTTTCTGAAAAACATCGCGGGGTGGTGCGCATTGTATGGGTGTGTAACATTACATTCACTAGTAGGAGTGAGAAAAACATCGTGGGGTGGTGCGCACTGTATGGATGTGTAACATTACATTCACTAGAAGGAGTGAGAAAAACATCACGGGGTGGTGTGAATCGGAGTGTCTGAATTAGGATAGGCAGTGAGTGGCAATGTAGGATGGAGAAAGCACCGAGGAGTGGTCAGCATGGGCAGGTCAGGGAACATGCAGTGGCAATGTAGGAAAGGTTTCTGAAAAACATCGGGGTGGTGTGCATTGTATGGGTGTGTAACATTACATTCACTAGTTGGAGTGAGAAAAACATCACGGGGTGGTGTGAATCGGAGGGTCTGAATTAGGATAGGCTGTGAGTGACAATGTAGGATGGAGAAAAGCACAGCGGGGTGGTCAGCATGGGGAGGTCAGGGAACATGCCGTGTTAATGTAGGATAGGTTTCTGAAAAACATCGCCGAGTGGTGCGCATTGTATGGGTGTGTAACATTAAATTCACTAGTAGGAATGAGAAAAACATCGTGGGGTGGTGCGCATTGAATGGGTGTGTAACATTACATTCACTAGTAGGAGTGAGAAAAACATCACGGGGTGGTGTGAATCAGAGGGTCTGAATTAGGATAGGCAGTGAGTGGCAATCTAGGGTGGAGAAAAGCACCGCGGGGTGGTCAGCATGGGGAGGTCAGGGAACATGCAGTGGCAATGTAGGATAGGTTTCTGAAAAACATCAGGGTTGGTGTGCATTGTATGGGTGTGTAACATTTCATACACTAGTAGGAGTGAGAAAAACATCACGGGGTGGTGTGAATCGGAGGGTCTGAATTAGGATAGGCAGTGAGTGGCAATGTAGGATGGAGAAAAGCACAGCGGTGTGGTCAGCATGGGGAGGTCAGGGAACATGCAGTGGCAATGTAGGATAGGTTTCTGAAAAACATCGCCGAGTGGTGCGCATTGTATGTGTGTGTAACATTACATTCACTAATAGGAGTGAGAAAAAAATCACCGGGTGGTGTGAATCGGAGGGTCTGAATTAGGATAGGCAGTGAGTGGCAATGTAGGATGGAGAAAAGCACCGCAGGGTGGTCAGCATGGGGAGGTCAAGGAACATGCAGTGGCAATGTAGGATAGGTTTCTGAAAAGCATCGCGGGGTGGTGCGCATTGTATGGGTGTGTAACATTACATTCACTAGTAGGAGTGACAAAAACATCGCGGGGTGGTGCGCATTGTATGAGTGTGTAACATTACATTCACTAGTAGGAGTGAGAAAAATATAACGGGGTGGTGTGAATCGGAGGGTCTGAATTAGGATAGGCAGTGAGTGGTAATGTAAGATGGAGAAAAGCACCGCGGGGTGGTCAGCATGTGTAGGCCAGGGAACATGCAGTTGCAATGTAGGATAGTTTTCTGAAAAACATCGCGGGGTGGTGCGCATTGTATGGGTGTGTAACATTACATTCACTAGTAGGAGTGAGAAAAACATCACGGGGTGGTGTGAATCGGAGGGTCTGAATTAGGATAGGCAGTGAGTAGCAATGTAGAAGGGAGAAAAGCACCGCGGGCGGTCAGCATGGGGAGGTCAGGGAACATGCAGTGGCAATGTAGGATAGGTTTCTGAAAAACATCGCGGGGTGGTGCGAATTGTATGGGTGTGTAACATTACATTGACTAGTAGGAGTGAGAAAAACATCGTGGGGTGGTGCGCGTTGTATGGGTGTGTAACATTACATTCACTAGTAGGAGTGAGAAAAACATCACGGGGTGGTGTGAATCGGAGGGACTGAATTAGGATATGCAGTGAGTGGCAATATAGGATGGAGAAAAGCACCATGGGGTGGTCAGCATGGGGAGGTTAGGGAACATGCAGTGGCAATGTAGGATAGGTTTATGAGAAACATCGCGGTGTTGTGCGCATTGTATGGGTGTGTAACATTACATTCACTAGGAGGAGTGACAAAAACATCACGGGGTGGTGTGAATTGGATGTTCTGAATTAGGATAGGCAGTGAGTGGCAATGTAGGGTGGAGAAAAGCACCACGGGGTGGTCAGCATGGGGAGGTCAGGGAACATGCAGTGGCAATGTAGGAAAGGTTTCTGAAAAACATCGGGGGTGGTGTGCATTGTATGGGTGTGTAACATTACATTCACTAGTTGGAGTGAGAAAAACATCACGGGGTGGTGTGAATCGGAGGCTCTGAATTAGGATAGGCAGTGAGTGGCAATGTAGGATGGAGAAAAGCACCGCGGGGTGGTCAGCATGGGGAGGTCAGGGAACATGCAGTGGCAATGTAGGATAGGTTTCTGAAAAACATCGCCGAGTGGTGCGCATTGTATATGTGTGTAACATTACATTCACTAGTAGGAGTGAGAAAAACATCACGGGGTGGTGTGAATCGGAGGGTCTGAATTAGGATAGGCAGTGAATGGCAATGTAGGATGGAGAAAAGCACCGTGGGGTGGTCAGCATGGGGAGGTCAGGGAACATGCAGTGGCAATGTAGGATAGGTTTCTGAAAAGCATCGCGGGGTGGTGTGCATTGTATGGGTTTGTAACATTAAATTCACTAGTAGGAATGAGAAAAACATCGTGGGGTGGTGCGCATTGAATGGGTGTGTAACATTACATTCACTAGTAGGAGTGAGAAAAACATCACGGGTGGTGTGAATCGGAGGGTCTGAATTAGGATAGGCAGTGAGTGGCAATCTAGGGTGGAGAAAAGCACCACGGGGTGGTCAGCATGGGGAGGTCAGGGAACATGCAGTGGCAATGTAGGATAGGTTTCTGAAAAACATCAGGGGTGGTGTGCATTGTATGGGTGTGTAACATTTCATACACTAGTAGGAGTGAGAAAAACATCACGGGGTGGTGTGAATCGGAGGGTCTGAATTAGGATAGGCAGTGAGTGGCAATGTAGGATGGAGAAAAGCACAGCGGTGTGGTCAGCATGGGGAGGTCAGGGAACATGCAGTGGCAATGTAGGATAGGTTTCTGAAAAACATCGCCGAGTGGTGCGCATTGTATGTGTGTGTAACATTACATTCACTAGTAGGAGTGAGAAAAACATCACGGGGTGGTGTGAATCGGAGGGTCTGAATTAGGATAGGCAGTGAATGGCAATGTAGGATGGAGAAAAGCACTGCGGGGTGGTCAGCATGGGGAGGTCAGGGAACATGCAGTGGCAATGTAGGATAGGTTTCTGAAAAACATCGCGGGGTGGTGCGCATTGTATGGGTGTGTAACATTACATTCACTAGTAGGAGTGAGAAAAACATCGTGGGGTGGTGCGCATTGTATGGGTGTTTAACAGTACATTCACTAGTAGGATTGAGCAAAACATCATGGGGTGGTGTGAATTGGAGGGTCTGAATTAGGATAGGCAGTGAGTGGCAATGTAGAATGGAGTAACTCACCGCGGGTTGGTCAGCATGTGGAGGTCAGGGAACATGCAGTGGCCATGTAGGATAGGTTTCTGAAAAACATCGCGGGGTGGGACGCTTTTTATGGGTGTGTAAAATTACATTCACTAGTAGGAGTGAGAAAAACATCACGGGGAGGTGTGAATCGAGGGTCTGAATTAATCTAGGCACTGAGTGGCAATGTTGGATGGAGAAAATCACTGCGGGGTGTTCATCATAGGGAGGTCAGGGAACATGCTGTGGCAATGTAGAATAGGTTTCTGAAAAACATCGCGGGGTGGTGCGCATTGTATGGGTGTGTAACATTACATTCACTAATAGGAGTGAGAAAAAATCACCGGGTGGTGTGAATCGGAGGGTCTGAATTAGGATAGGCAGTGAGTGGCAATGTAGGATGGAGAAAAGCACCGCGGGGTGGTCAGCATGGGGAGGTCAAGGAACATGCAGTGGCAATGTAGGATAGGTTTCTGAAAAACATCGCGGGGTGGTGCACATTGTATGGGTGTGTAACATTACATTCACTAGTAGGAGTGACAAAAAAATCACGGGGTGGTGCGCATTGTATGGGTGTGTAACATTACATTCACTCGTAGGAGTGAGAAAAATATCACGGGGTGGTGTGAATCGGAGGGTCTGAATTAGGATAGGCAGTGAGTGGCAATGTAGGATGGAGAAAGCACCGAGGAGTGGTCAGCATGGGCAGGTCAGGGAACATGCAGTGGCAATGTAGGAAAGGTTTCTGAAAAACATCGGGGTGGTGTGCATTGTATGGGTGTGTAACATTACATTCACTAGTTGGAGTGAGAAAAACATCACGGGGTGGTGTGAATCGGAGGGTCTGAATTAGGATAGGCTGTGAGTGACAATGTAGGATGGAGAAAAGCACAGCGGGGTGGTCAGCATGGGGAGGTCAGGGAACATGCCGTGTTAATGTAGGATAGGTTTCTGAAAAACATCGCCGAGTGGTGCGCATTGTATGGGTGTGTAACATTAAATTCACTAGTAGGAATGAGAAAAACATCGTGGGGTGGTGCGCATTGAATGGGTGTGTAACATTACATTCACTAGTAGGAGTGAGAAAAACATCACGGGGTGGTGTGAATCAGAGGGTCTGAATTAGGATAGGCAGTGAGTGGCAATCTAGAGTGGAGAAAAGCACCGCGGGGTGGTCAGCATGGGGAGGTCAGGGAACATGCAGTGGCAATGTAGGATAGGTTTCTGAAAAACATCAGGGTTGGTGTGCATTGTATGGGTGTGTAACATTTCATACACTAGTAGGAGTGAGAAAAACATCACGGGGTGGTGTGAATCGGAGGGTCTGAATTAGGATAGGCAGTGAGTGGCAATGTAGGATGGAGAAAAGCACAGCGGTGTGGTCAGCATGGGGAGGTCAGGGAACATGCAGTGGCAATGTAGGATAGGTTTCTGAAAAACATCGCCGAGTGGTGCGCATTGTATGTGTGTGTAACATTACATTCACTAATAGGAGTGAGAAAAAAATCACCGGGTGGTGTGAATCGGAGGGTCTGAATTAGGATAGGCAGTGAGTGGCAATGTAGGATGGAGAAAAGCACCGCAGGGTGGTCAGCATGGGGAGGTCAAGGAACATGCAGTGGCAATGTAGGATAGGTTTCTGAAAAGCATCGCGGGGTGGTGCGCATTGTATGGGTGTGTAACATTACATTCACTAGTAGGAGTGACAAAAACATCGCGGGGTGGTGCGCATTGTATGAGTGTGTAACATTACATTCACTAGTAGGAGTGAGAAAAATATAACGGGGTGGTGTGAATCGGAGGGTCTGAATTAGGATAGGCAGTGAGTGGTAATGTAAGATGGAGAAAAGCACCGCGGGGTGGTCAGCATGTGTAGGCCAGGGAACATGCAGTTGCAATGTAGGATAGTTTTCTGAAAAACATCGCGGGGTGGTGCGCATTGTATGGGTGTGTAACATTACATTCACTAGTAGGAGTGAGAAAAACATCACGGGGTGGTGTGAATCGGAGGGTCTGAATTAGGATAGGCAGTGAGTAGCAATGTAGAAGGGAGAAAAGCACCGCGGGCGGTCAGCATGGGGAGGTCAGGGAACATGCAGTGGCAATGTAGGATAGGTTTCTGAAAAACATCGCGGGGTGGTGCGAATTGTATGGGTGTGTAACATTACAGTGACTAGTAGGAGTGAGAAAAACATCGTGGGGTGGTGCGCGTTGTATGGGTGTGTAACATTACATTCACTAGTAGGAGTGAGAAAAACATCACGGGGTGGTGTGAATCGGAGGGACTGAATTAGGATATGCAGTGAGTGGCAATATAGGATGGAGAAAAGCACCATGGGGTGGTCAGCATGGGGAGGTTAGGGAACATGCAGTGGCAATGTAGGATAGGTTTATGAGAAACATCGCGGTGTTGTGCGCATTGTATGGGTGTGTAACATTACATTCACTAGGAGGAGTGACAAAAACATCACGGGGTGGTGTGAATTGGATGTTCTGAATTAGGATAGGCAGTGAGTGGCAATGTAGGGTGGAGAAAAGCACCACGGGGTGGTCAGCATGGGGAGGTCAGGGAACATGCAGTGGCAATGTAGGAAAGGTTTCTGAAAAACATCGGGGGTGGTGTGCATTGTATGGGTGTGTAACATTACATTCACTAGTTGGAGTGAGAAAAACATCACGGGGTGGTGTGAATCGGAGGCTCTGAATTAGGATAGGCAGTGAGTGGCAATGTAGGATGGAGAAAAGCACCGCGGGGTGGTCAGCATGGGGAGGTCAGGGAACATGCAGTGGCAATGTAGGATAGGTTTCTGAAAAACATCGCCGAGTGGTGCGCATTGTATGTGTGTGTAACATTACATTCACTAGTAGGAGTGAGAAAAACATCACGGGGTGGTGTGAATCGGAGGGTCTGAATTAGGATAGGCAGTGAATGGCAATGTAGAATGGAGAAAAGCACCGTGGGGTGGTCAGCATGGGGAGGTCAGGGAACATGCAGTGGCAATGTAGGATAGGTTTCTGAAAAGCATCGCGGGGTGGTGTGCATTGTATGGGTTTGTAACATTAAATTCACTAGTAGGAATGAGAAAAACATCGTGGGGTGGTGCGCATTGAATGGGTGTGTAACATTACATTCACTAGTAGGAGTGAGAAAAACATCACGGGTGGTGTGAATCGGAGGGTCTGAATTAGGATAGGCAGTGAGTGGCAATCTAGGGTGGAGAAAAGCACCACGGGGTGGTCAGCATGGGGAGGTCAGGGAACATGCAGTGGCAATGTAGGATAGGTTTCTGAAAAACATCAGGGGTGGTGTGCATTGTATGGGTGTGTAACATTTCATACACTAGTAGGAGTGAGAAAAACATCACGGGGTGGTGTGAATCGGAGGGTCTGAATTAGGATAGGCAGTGAGTGGCAATGTAGGATGGAGAAAAGCACAGCGGTGTGGTCAGCATGGGGAGGTCAGGGAACATGCAGTGGCAATGTAGGATAGGTTTCTGAAAAACATCGCCGAGTGGTGCGCATTGTATGTGTGTGTAACATTACATTCACTAGTAGGAGTGAGAAAAACATCACGGGGTGGTGTGAATCGGAGGGTCTGAATTAGGATAGGCAGTGAATGGCAATGTAGGATGGAGAAAAGCACTGCGGGGTGGTCAGCATGGGGAGGTCAGGGAACATGCAGTGGCAATGTAGGATAGGTTTCTGAAAAACATCGCGGGGTGGTGCGCATTGTATGGGTGTGTAACATTACATTCACTAGTAGGAGTGAGAAAAACATCGTGGGGTGGTGCGCATTGTATGGGTGTTTAACAGTACATTCACTAGTAGGATTGAGCAAAACATCATGGGGTGGTGTGAATTGGAGGGTCTGAATTAGGATAGGCAGTGAGTGGCAATGTAGAATGGAGTAACTCACCGCGGGTTGGTCAGCATGTGGAGGTCAGGGAACATGCAGTGGCCATGTAGGATAGGTTTCTGAAAAACATCGCGGGGTGGGACGCTTTTTATGGGTGTGTAAAATTACATTCACTAGTAGGAGTGAGAAAAACATCACGGGGAGGTGTGAATCGAGGGTCTGAATTAATCTAGGCACTGAGTGGCAATGTTGGATGGAGAAAATCACTGCGGGGTGTTCATCATAGGGAGGTCAGGGAACATGCTGTGGCAATGTAGAATAGGTTTCTGAAAAACATCGCGGGGTGGTGCGCATTGTATGGGTGTGTAACATTACATTCACTAATAGGAGTGAGAAAAAATCACCGGGTGGTGTGAATCGGAGGGTCTGAATTAGGATAGGCAGTGAGTGGCAATGTAGGATGGAGAAAAGCACCGCGGGGTGGTCAGCATGGGGAGGTCAAGGAACATGCAGTGGCAATGTAGGATAGGTTTCTGAAAAACATCGCGGGGTGGTGCACATTGTATGGGTGTGTAACATTACATTCACTAGTAGGAGTGACAAAAAAATCACGGGGTGGTGCGCATTGTATGGGTGTGTAACATTACATTCACTCGTAGGAGTGAGAAAAATATCACGGGGTGGTGTGAATCGGAGGGTCCCAATTAGGATAGGCAGTGAGTGGCAATGTTGCATGGAGAAAAGCACAGCGGGGTGCTCAGCATGGGGAGGTCAGGGAAAATGCAGTGGCAATGTAGGATAGGTTTCTGAAAAACATTGCGCTGTGGTGCACATTGTATGGGTATGTAACATTACATTCACTAGTAGGAGTGAGAAAAACATCACAGGGTGTTGTGCATTGTATGGGTGTGTAACATTACATTCACTAGTTGGAGTGAGAAAAACATCACGGGGTGGTGTGAATCGGAGAGTCTGAATTAGGATAGGCAGTGAGTGGCAATATAGGTTGGAGAAAAGCACAGCGGGGTGGTCAGCATGGGGAGGTCAGGGAACATGCAGTGTTAATGTAGGATAGGTTTCTGAAAAACATCGCCGAGTGGTGCGCATTGTATGTGTGTGTAACATTACATTGACTAGTAGGAGTGAGAAAAACATCACGGGGTGGTGTGAATCGGAGTGTCTGAATTAGGATAGGCAGTGAATGGCAATGTAGGATGGAGAAAAGCTCTGCGGGGTGGTCAGCATGGGGAGGTCAGGGAACATGCAGTGGCAATGTAGGATATGTTTCTGAAAAACATCGCGGGGTGGTGCGCATTGTATGGGTGTGTAACATTACATTCACTAGTAGGAGTGAGAAAAACATCGTGGGGTGGTGCGCATTGTATGGGTGTGTAACATTACATTCACTAGAAGGAGTGAGAAAAACATCACGGGGTGGTGTGAATCGGAGGGACTGAAATAGGATAGGCAGTGAGTGGCAATGTAGGATGGAGAAAAGCACCACGGGGTGGTCAGCATGGGGAGGACAGGGAACATGCCGTGGCAATGTAGGATATGTTTCTGAAAAACATCGCGGGGTTGTGCGCATTGTGTGGGTGTGTAACATTACATTCACTAGTAGGAGTGAGAAAAACATCACGGGGTGGTGCGCATTGTATTCGTGTTTAACATTACATTCACTAGTAGGAGTGAGAAAAACATCACGGGGTGCTGTGAATCCGAGGGTCTGAATTAGGATAGGCAGTGAGTGGCAATGTAGGATGGAGAAAAGCATCGCTGGGTGGTCAGCATGTGGAGGTCAGGGAACATGCAGTTGCAATGTAGGATTGGTTTCTGTAAAACATCGCGGGGTGGTGTGCATTGTATGGGTGTGTAACATTACATTCACTAGTAGGAGTGAGAAAAACATCACGGGGTGGTGTGAATCGGAGGGTCTGAATTAGGATAGGCAGTGAGTGGCAATGTAGGATGGAGAAAAGCACTGCGGGGTGGTCAGTATGGGGAGGTCAGGGAACATGAAGTGGGAATGTAGGATAGGTTTCTGAAAAACATCGCGGGGTGGTGCGCATTGTATGTGTGTTACATTACATTCACTAATAGGAGTGAGAAAAAATCACCGGGTGGTGTGAATCGGAGGGTCTGAATTAGTATAGGCAGTGAGTGAAAATGTAGGATGGAGAAAAGGACCGCAGGGTGGTCAGCATGGTGAGGTCAGGGAATATGCATTGGCAATGTAGGATAGGTTTCTGAAAAACATCGCGGGGTGGTGCGCATTGTATGGGTGTGTAACATTACATTCATTAGTAGGAGTGAGAAAAACATCACGGGGTGGTGTGAATCGGAGGGTCTGAATTAGGATAGGCAGTGAGTGGCAATGTAGGGTGGAGAAAAGCACCAAGGGGTGGTCAGCAGGGGAGGTCAGGGAACAGGCAGTGGCAATGTAGGATAGGTTTCTGAAAAACATCGCCGAGTGGTGCGCATTGTATGTGTGTGTAACATTACATTCACTAGTAGGAGTGAGCAAAACATCACGGGGTGGTGTGAATCGGAGGGTCTGAATTAGGATAGGCAGTGAATGGCAATGTAGGATGGCGAAAAGCACTGCGGGGTGGTCAGAATGGGGAGGTCAGGGAACATGCAGTGGCAATGTAGGATAGGTTTCTGAAAAACATCGCGGGGTCGTGCGCATTGTATGGGTGTGTAACATTACATTCACTAGTAGGAGTGAGAAAAACATCGTGGGGTGGTGCCCATTGTATGGGTGTGTAACATTACATTCACTAGAAGGAGTGAGAAAAACATGACGGGGTGGTGTGAATCGGAGGGACTGAAATAGGATAGGCAGTGAGTGGCAATGTAGGATGGAGAAAAGCACCACGGGGTGCTCAGCATGGGGAGGTCAGGGAACATGCCGTGGCAATGTAGGATAGGTTTCTGAAAAACATCGCGGGGTTGTGCGCATTGTATGGGTGTTTAACAGTACATTCACTAGTAGGATTGAGAAAAACATCACGGGGTGCTGTGAATCCGAGGGTCTGAATTAGGATAGGCAGTGAGTGGCAATGTAGGATGGAGAAAAGCACTGCGGGGTGGTCAGTATGGGGAGGTCAGGGAACATGAAGTGGGAATGTAGGATAGGTTTCTGAAAAACATCGCGGGGTGGTGCGCATTGTATGTGTGTTACATTACATTCACTAATAGGAGTGAGAAAAAATCACCGGGTGGTGTGAATCGGAGGGTCTGAATTAGTATAGGCAGTGAGTGAAAATGTAGGATGGAGAAAAGGACCGCAGGGTGGTCAGCATGGTGAGGTCAGGGAATATGCATTGGCAATGTAGGATAGGTTTCTGAAAAACATCGCGGGGTGGTGCGCATTGTATGGGTGTGTAACATTACATTCATTAGTAGGAGTGAGAAAAACATCACGGGGTGGTGTGAATCGGAGGGTCTGAATTAGGATAGGCAGTGAGTGGCAATGTAGGGTGGAGAAAAGCACCAAGGGGTGGTCAGCAGGGGAGGTCAGGGAACATGCAGTGGCAATGTAGGATAGGTTTCTGAAAAACATCGCCGAGTGGTGCGCATTGTATGTGTGTGTAACATTACATTCACTAGTAGGAGTGAGCAAAACATCACGGGGTGGTGTGAATCGGAGGGTCTGAATTAGGATAGGCAGTGAATGGCAATGTAGGATGGCGAAAAGCACTGCGGGGTGGTCAGAATGGGGAGGTCAGGGAACATGCAGTGGCAATGTAGGATAGGTTTCTGAAAAACATCGCGGGGTCGTGCGCATTGTATGGGTGTGTAACATTACATTCACTAGTAGGAGTGAGAAAAACATCGTGGGGTGGTGCCCATTGTATGGGTGTGTAACATTACATTCACTAGAAGGAGTGAGAAAAACATGACGGGGTGGTGTGAATCGGAGGGACTGAAATAGGATAGGCAGTGAGTGGCAATGTAGGATGGAGAAAAGCACCACGGGGTGCTCAGCATGGGGAGGTCAGGGAACATGCCGTGGCAATGTAGGATAGGTTTCTGAAAAACATCGCGGGGTTGTGCGCATTGTATGGGTGTTTAACAGTACATTCACTAGTAGGATTGAGAAAAACATCACGGGGTGCTGTGAATCCGAGGGTCTGAATTAGGATAGGCAGTGAGTGGCAATGTAGGATGGAGAAAAGCATCGCGGGGTGGTCAGCATGTGGAGGTCAGGGAACATGCTATGGCAATGTAGGATAGGTTTGTGAAAAACATCGCGGGGTGGTGCGCATTGTATGGGTGTGTAACATTACATTCACTAATAGGAGTGAGAAAAAATCACCGGGTGGTGTGAATCGGAGGGTCTGAATTAGGATAGGCAGTGAGTGGCAATGTAGGATGGAGAAAAGCACCGCGGGGGGTCAGCATGGGGAGGTCAAGGAACATGCAGTGGCAATGTAGGATAGGTTTCTGAAAAACATCGCGGGGTGGTGCGCATTGTATGGGTGTGTAACATTACATTCACTAGTAGGAGTGACAAAAACATCGCGGGGTGGTGCGCATTGTATGGGTGTGTAACATTACATTCACTACTAGGAGTGAGAAAAATATCACGGGGTGCTGTGAATCGGAGGGTCCCAATTAGGATAGGCAGTGAGTGGCAATGTTGCATGGAGAAAAGCACAGCGGGGTGGTCAGCATGGGGAGGTCAGGGAACATGCAGTGGCAATGTAGGATAGGTTTCTGAAAAACATTGCGCTGTGGTGCACATAGTATGGGTATGTAACATTACATTCACTAGTAGGAGTGAGAAAAACATCACGGGGTGGTGTGAATCGGAGGGTTTGAATTAGGATAGGCAGTGAATGGCAATGTAGGATTGAGAAAAGCACCACGCGGTGGTCAGCATGGGGAGGTCAGGGAACATGCAGTGGCAATATAGGATAGGTTTCTGAAAAACATCGCGGGGTGGTGTGCATTGTATGGGTGTGTAACATTACATTCACTAGTAGGAGTGAGAAAAACATCACGGGGTTGTGCGCTTGTATGGGTGTGTAACATTACATTCACTAGTAGGAGTGAGAAAAACATCACGGGGTGGTGTGAATCGGACGGTCTGAAATAGGATAGGCAATGAGTGGCAATGTATTGTGGAGAAAAGCACGGCGGGGTGGTCAGCATGGGGAGGTCACGGAACATGCAGTGGCAATGTAGGATAGGTTTCTGAAAAACATCAGGGGTGGTGTGCATTGTATGGGTGTGTAACATTACATTCACTAGTAGGAGTGAGAAAAACATCACGTGGTGGTGTGAATCGGAGGCTCTGAATTAGGATAGGCAGTGAGTGGCAATGTAGGATGGAGAAAAGCACAGCGGGGTGGTCAGCATGGGGAGGTCAGGGAACATGCAGTGTTAACGTAGGATAGGTATCTGAAAAACATCGCCGAGTGGTGCGCATTGTATGTGTGTGTAACATTACATTCACTAGTAGGAGTGAGAAAAACATCAAGGGGTGGTGTGAATCGGAGTGTCTGAATTAGGATAGGCAGTGAATGGCAATGTAGGATGGAGAAAAGCTCTGGGGGGTGGTCAGCATGGGGAGGTCAGGGAACATGCAGTGGCAATGTAGGATAGGTTTCTGAAAAACATCGCGTGGTGGTGCGCATTGTATGGGTGTGTAACATTACATTCACTAGTAGGAGTGAGAAAAACATCGTGGGGTGGTGCGCACTGTATGGATGTGTAACATTACATTCACTAGAAGGAGTGAGAAAAACATCACGGGGTGGTGTGAATCGGAGTGTCTGAATTAGGATAGGCAGTGAGTGGCAATGTAGGATGGAGAAAGCACCGAGGAGTGGTCAGCATGGGCAGGTCAGGGAACATGCAGTGGCAATGTAGGAAAGGTTTCTGAAAAACATCGGGGTGGTGTGCATTGTATGGGTGTGTAACATTACATTCACTAGTTGGAGTGAGAAAAACATCACGGGGTGGTGTGAATCAGAGGGTCTGAATTAGGTTAGGCTGTGAGTGACAATGTAGGATGGAGAAAAGCACAGCGGGGTAGTCAGCATGGGGAGGTCAGGGAACATGCAGTGTTAATGTAGGATAGGTTTCTGAAAAACATCGCCGAGTGGTGCGCATTGTATGGGTGTGTAACATTAAATTCACTAGTAGGAATGAGAAAAACATCGTGGGGTGGTGCGCATTGAATGGGTGTGTAACATTACATTCACTAGTAGGAGTGAGAAAAACATCACGGGGTGGTGTGAATCGGAGGGTCTGAATTAGGATAGGCAGTGAGTGGCAATCTAGGGTGGAGAAAAGCACCGCGGGGTGGTCAGCATGGGGAGGTCAGGGAACATGCAGTGGCAATGTAGGATAGGTTTCTGAAAAACATCAGGGTTGGTGTGCATTGCATGGGTGTGTAACATTTCATACACTAGTAGGAGTGAGAAAAACATCACGGGGTGGTGTGAATCGGAGGGTTTGAATTAGGATAGGCAGTGAGTGGCAATGTAGGATGGAGAAAAGCACAGCGGTGTGGTCAGCATGGGGAGGTCAGGGAACATGCAGTGGCAAGGTAGGATAGGTTTCTGAAAAACATCGCCGAGTGGTGCGCATTGTATGTGTGTGTAACATTACATTCACTAGTAGGAGTGAGAAAAACATCACGGGGTGGTGTGAATCGGAGGGTCGGAATTAGAATAGGCAGTGAATGGCAATGTAGGATGGAGAAAAGCACAGCGGTGTGGTCAGCATGGGGAGGTCAGGGAACATGCAGTGGCAATGTAGGATAGGTTTCTGAAAAACATCGCGGGGTGGTGCGCATTGTATGGGTGTGTAACATTACATTCACTAGTAGGAGTGAGAAAAACATCGTGGGGTGGTGCGCATTGTATGGGTGTTTAACAGTACATTCACTAGTAGGATTGAGCAAAACATCATGGGGTGGTGTGAATTGGAGGGTCTGAATTAGGATAGGCAGTGAGTGGCAATGTAGAATGGAGTAACTCACCGCGGGTTGGTCAGCATGTGGAGGTCAGGGAACATGCAGTGGCCATGTAGGATAGGTTTCTGAAAAACATCGCGGGGTGGGACGCTTTTTATGGGTGTGTAAAATTACATTCACTAGTAGGAGTGAGAAAAACATCACGGGGAGGTGTGAATCGAGGGTCTGAATTAATCTAGGCACTGAGTGGCAATGTTGGATGGAGAAAATCACTGCGGGGTGTTCATCATAGGGAGGTCAGGGAACATGCTGTGGCAATGTAGGATAGGTATCTGAAAAACATCGCGGGGTGGTGCGCATTGTATGGGTGTGTAACATTACATTCACTAATAGGAGTGAGAAAAAATCACCGGGTGGTGTGAATCGGAGGGTCTGAATTAGGATAGGCAGTGAGTGGCAATGTAGGATGGAGAAAAGCACCGCGGGGTGGTCAGCATGGGGAGGTCAAGGAACATGCAGTGGCAATGTAGGATAGGTTTTTGAAAAACATCGCGGGGTGGTGCGCATTGTATGGGTGTGTAACATTACATTCACTAGTAGGAGTGACAAAAACATCGCGGGGTGGTGCGCATTGTATGGGTGTGTAACATTACATTCACTCGTAGGAGTGAGAAAAACATCACGGGGTGGTGTGAATCGGAGGGTCCCAATTAGGATAAGCAGTGAGTGGCAATGTTGCATGGAGAAAAGCACAGCGGGGTGGTCAGCATGGGGAGGTCAGGGAAAATGCAGTGGCAATGTAGGATAGGTTTCTGAAAAACATTGCGCTGTGGTGCACATTGTATGGGTATTTAACATTCCATTCACTAGTAGGAGTGACAAAAACATCACAGGGTGTTGTGCATTGTATGGGTGTGTAACATTACATTCACTAGTTGGAGTGAGAAAAACATCACGGGGTGGTGTGAATCGGAGGGTCTGAATTAGGATAGGCAGTGAGTGGCAATGTAGGATGGAGAAAAGCACAGCGGGGTGGTCAGCATGGGGAGGTCAGGGAACATGCAGTGTTAATGTAGGATAGGTTTCTGAAAAACATCGCCGAGTGGTGCGCATTGTATGTGTGTGTAACATTACATTCACTAGTAGGAGTGAGCAAAACATCACGGGGTGGTGTGAATCGGAGGGTCTGAATTAGGATAGGCAGTGAATGGCAATGTAGGATGGAGAAAAGCACTGCGGGGTGGTCAGAATGGGGAGGTCAGGGAACATGCAGTGGCAATGTAGGATAGGTTTCTGAAAAACATCGCGGGGTCGTGCGCATTGTATGGGTGTGTAACATTACATTCACTAGTAGGAGTGAGAAAAACATCGTGGGGTGGTGCCCATTGTATGGGTGTGTAACGTTACATTCACTAGAAGGAGTGAGAAAAACATGACGGCGTGGTGTGAATCGGAGGGACTGAAATAGGATAGGCAGTGAGTGGCAATGTAGGATGGAGAAAAGCACCACGGGGTGGTCAGCATGGGGAGGTCAGGGAACATGCCGTGGCAATGTAGGATAGGTTTCTGAAAAACATCGCGGGGTTGTGCGCATTGTATGGGTGTTTAACAGTACATTCACTAGTAGGATTGAGAAAAAAATCACGGGGTGCTGTGAATCCGAGGGTCTGAATTAGGATAGGCAGTGAGTGGCAATGTAGGATGGAGAAAAGCATCGCGGGGTGGTCAGCATGTGGAGGTCAGGGAACATGCTATGGCAATGTAGGATAGGTTTGTGAAAAACATCGCGGGGTGGTGCGCATTGTATGGGTGTGTAACATTACATTCACTAGTAGGAGTGAGCAAAACATCACGGGGTGGTGTGAATCGGAGGGTCTGAATTAGGATAGGCAGTGAATGGCAATGTAGGATGGAGAAAAGCACTGCGGGGTGGTCAGCATGGGGAGGTCAGGGAACATGCAGTGGCAATGTAGGATAGGTTTCTGAAAAACATCGCGGGGTCGTGCGCATTGTATGGGTGTGTAACATTACATTCACTAGTAGGAGTGAGCAAAACATCACGGGGTGGTGTGAATCGGAGGGTCTGAATTAGGATAGGCAGTGAATGGCAATGTAGGATGGAGAAAAGCACTGCGGGGTGGTCAGCATGGGGAGGTCAGGGAACATGCCGTGGCAATGTAGGATAGGTTTCTGAAAAACATCGCGGGGTTGTGCGCATTGTATGGGTGTTTAACAGTACATTCACTAGTAGGATTGAGAAAAACATCACGGGGTGCTGTGAATCCGAGGGTCTGAATTAGGATAGGCAGTGAGTGGCAATGTAGGATGGAGAAAAGCATCGCGGGGTGGTCAGCATGTGGAGGTCAGGGAACATGCTATGGCAATGTAGGATAGGTTTGTGAAAAACATCGCGGGGTGGTGCGCATTGTATGGGTGTGTAACATTACATTCACTAATAGGAGTGAGAAAAAATCACCGGGTGGTGTGAATCGGAGGGTCTGAATTAGGATAGGCAGTGAGTGGCAATGTAGGATGGAGAAAAGCACCGCGGGGTGGTCAGCATGGGGAGGTCAAGGAACATGCAGTGGCAATGTAGGATAGGTTTCTGAAAAACATCGCGGGGTGGTGCGCATTGTATGGGTGTGTAACATTACATTCACTAGTAGGAGTGACAAAAACATCGCGGGGTGGTGCGCATTGTATGGGTGTGTAACATTACATTCACTAGTAGGAGTGAGAAAAATATCACGGGGTGGTGTGAATCCGAGGGTCCCAATTAGGATAGGCAGTGAGTGGCAATGTTGCATGGAGAAAAGCACAGCGGGGTGGTCAGCATGGGGAGGTCAGGGAACATGCAGTGGCAATGTAGGATAGGTTTCTGAAAAACATTGCGCTGTGGTGCACATAGTATGGGTATGTAACATTACATTCACTAGTAGGAGTGAGAAAAACATCACGGGGTGGTGTGAATCGGAGGGTTTGAATTAGGATAGGCAGTGAATGGCAATGTAGGATGGAGAAAAGCACCGCCCGGTGGTCAGCATGGGGAAGTCAGGGAACATGCAGTGGCAATGTAGGATAGGTTTCTGAAAAACATCGCGGGGTGGTGTGCATTGTATGGGTGTGTAACATTACATTCACTAGTAGGAGTGAGAAAAACATCACGGGGTTGTGCGCTTGTATGGGTGTGTAACATTACATTCACTAGTAGGAGTGAGAAAAACATCACGGGGTGGTGTGAATCGGACGGTCTGAAATAGGATAGGCAATGAGTGGCAATGTATTGTGGAGAAAAGCACGGCGGGGTGGTCAGCATGGGGAGGTCACGGAACATGCAGTGGCAATGTAGGATAGGTTTCTGAAAAACATCAGGGGTGGTGTGCATTGTATGGGTGTGTAACATTACATTCACTAATAGGAGTGAGAAAAACATCACGTGGTGGTGTGAATCGGAGGCTCTGAATTAGGATAGGCAGTGAGTGGCAATGTAGGATGGAGAAAAGCACAGCGGGGTGGTCAGCATGGGGAGGTCAGGGAACATGCAGTGTTAATGTAGGATAGGTATCTGAAAAACATCGCCGAGTGGTGCGCATTGTATGTGTGTGTAACATTACATTCACTAGTAGGAGTGAGAAAAACATCAAGGGGTGGTGTGAATCGGAGTGTCTGAATTAGGATAGGCAGTGAATGGCAATGTAGGATGGAGAAAAGCTCTGGGGGGTGGTCAGCATGGGGAGGTCAGGGAACATGCAGTGGCAATGTAGGATAGGTTTCTGAAAAACATCGCGGGGTGGTGCGCATTGTATGGGTGTGTAACATTACATTCACTAGTAGGAGTGAGAAAAACATCGTGGGGTGGTGCGCACTGTATGGATGTGTAACATTACATTCACTAGAAGGAGTGAGAAAAACATCACGGGGTGGTGTGAATCGGAGTGTCTGAATTAGGATAGGCTGTGAGTGGCAATGTAGGATGGAGAAAGCACCGAGGAGTGGTCAGCATGGGCAGGTCAGGGAACATGCAGTGGCAATGTAGGAAAGGTTTCTGAAAAACATCGGGGTGGTGTGCATTGTATGGGTGTGTAACATTACATTCACTAGTTGGAGTGAGAAAAACATCACGGGGTGGTGTGAATCGGAGGGTCTGAATTAGGATAGGCTGTGAGTGACAATGTAGGATGGAGAAAAGCACAGCGGGGTGGTCAGCATGGGGAGGTCAGGGAACATGCAGTGTTAATGTAGGATAGGTTTCTGAAAAACATCGCCGAGTGGTGCGCATTGTATGGGTGTGTAACATTAAATTCACTAGTAGGAATGAGAAAAACATCGTGGGGTGGTGCGCATTGAATGGGTGTGTAACCTTACATTCACTAGTAGGAGTGAGAAAAACATCACGGGGTGGTGTGAATCGGAGGGTCTGAATTAGGATAGGCAGTGAGTGGCAATCTAGGGTGGAGAAAAGCACCGCGGGGTGGTCAGCATGGGGAGGTCAGGGAACATGCAGTGGCAATGTAGGATAGGTTTCTGAAAAACATCAGGGTTGGTGTGCATTGTATGGGTGTGTAACATTTCATACACTAGTAGGAGTGAGAAAAACATCACGGGGTGGTGTGAATCGGAGGGTCTGAATTAGGATAGGCAGTGAGTGGCAATGTAGGATGGAGAAAAGCACAGCGGTGTGGTCAGCATGGGGAGGTCAGGGAACATGCAGTGGCAATTTAGGATAGGTTTCTGAAAAACATCGCCGAGTGGTGCGCATTGTATGTGTGTGTAACATTACATTCACTAGTAGGAGTGAGAAAAACATCACGGGGTGGTGTGAATCAGAGGGTCGGAATTAGAATAGGCAGTGAATGGCAATGTAGGATGGAGAAAAGCACTGCGGTGTGGTCAGCATGGGGAGGTCAGGGAACATGCAGTGGCAATGTAGGATAGGTTTCTGAAAAACATCGCGGGGTGGTGCGCATTGTATGGGTGTGTAACATTACATTCACTAGTAGGAGTGAGAAAAACATCGTGGGGTGGTGCGCATTGTATGGGTGTTTAACAGTACATTCACTAGTAGGATTGAGCAAAACATCATGGGGTGGTGTGAATTGGAGGGTCTGAATTAGGATAGGCAGTGAGTGGCAATGTAGAATGGAGTAACTCACCGCGGGTTGGTCAGCATGTGGAGGTCAGGGAACATGCAGTGGCCATGTAGGATAGGTTTCTGAAAAACATCGCGGGGTGGGACGCTTTTTATGGGTGTGTAAAATTACATTCACTAGTAGGAGTGAGAAAAACATCACGGGGAGGTGTGAATCGAGGGTCTGAATTAATCTAGGCACTGAGTGGCAATGTTGGATGGAGAAAATCACTGCGGGGTGTTCATCATAGGGAGGTCAGGGAACATGCTGTGGCAATGTAGGATAGGTTTCTGAAAAACATCGCGGGGTGGTGCGCATTGTATGGGTGTGTAACATTACATTCACTAATAGGAGTGAGAAAAAATCACCGGGTGGTGTGAATCGGAGGGTCTGAATTAGGATAGGCAGTGAGTGGCAATGTAGGATGGAGAAAAGCACCGCGGGGTGGTCAGCATGGGGAGGTCAAGGAACATGCAGTGGCAATGTAGGATAGGTTTCTGAAAAACATCGCGGGGTGGTGCGCATTGTATGGGTGTGTAACATTACATTCACTAGTAGGAGTGACAAAAACATCGCGGGGTGGTGCGCATTGTATGGGTGTGTAACATTACATTCACTCGTAGGAGTGAGAAAAACATCACGGGGTGGTGTGAATCGGAGGGTCCCAATTAGGATAAGCAGTGAGTGGCAATGTTGCATGAAGAAAAGCACAGCGGGGTGGTCAGCATGGGGAGGTCAGGGAAAATGCAGTGGCAATGTAGGATAGGTTTCTGAAAAACATTGCACGGTGGTGCACATTGTATGGGTATGTAACATTACATTCACTAGTAGGAGTGAGAAAAACATCACAGGGTGTTGTGCATTGTATGGGTGTGTAACATTACATTCACTAGTAGGAGTGAGAAAAACATCACGGGCTGGTGTGAATCGGAGGGTCTGAATTAGGATAGGCAGTGAATGGCAATGTAGGATGGAGAATAGCACTGCGGGGTGGTCAGCATGGGGAGGTCAGGGAACTTGCAGTGGCAATGTAGGATAGGTTTCTGAAAAACATCGCGGGGTCGTGCGCATTGTATGGGTGTGTAACATTACATTCACTAGTAGGAGTGAGAAAAACATCGTGGGGTGGTGCGCATTGTATGGGTGTGTAACATTACATTCACTAGAAGGAGTGAGAAAAACATGACGGGGTGGTGTGAATCGGAGGGACTGAAATAGGATAGGCAGTGAGTGGCAATGTAGGATGGGGAAAAGCACCGCGGGGTGGTCAGCATGGGGAGGTCAGGGAACATGCCGTGGCAATGTAGGATAGGTTTCTGAAAAACATCGCGGGGTTGTGCGCATTGTATGGGTGTTTAACAGTACATTCACTAGTAGGATTGAGAAAAACATCACGGGGTGCTGTGAATCCGAGGGTCTGAATTAGGATAGGCAGTGAGTGGCAATGTAGGATGGAGAAAAGCATCGCGGGGTGGTCAGCATGTGGAGGTCAGGGAACATGCTATGGCAATGTAGGATAGGTTTGTGAAAAACATCGCGGGGTGGTGCGCATTGTATGGGTGTGTAACATTACATTCACTAATAGGAGTGAGAAAAAATCACCGGGTGGTGTGAATCGGAGGGTCTGAATTAGGATAGGCAGTGAGTGGCAATGTAGGATGGAGAAAAGCACCGCGGGGTGGTCAGCATGGGGAGGTCAAGGAACATGCAGTGGCAATGTAGGATAGTTTTCTGAAAAACATCGCGGGGTGGTGCGCATTGTATGGGTGTGTAACATTACATTCACTAGTAGGAGTGACAAAAACATCGCGGGGTGGTGCGCATTGTATGGGTGTGTAACATTACATTCACTAGTAGGAGTGAGAAAAACATCACGGGGTGGTGTGAATCGGAGGGTCCCAATTAGGATAGGCAGTGAGTGGCAATGTTGCATGGAGAAAAGCACAGCGGGGTGGTCAGCATGGGGAGGTCAGGGAACATGCAGTGGCAATGTAGGATAGGTTTCTGAAAAACATTGCGCTGTGGTGCACATTGTATGGGTATGCAACATAACATTCACTAGTAGGAGTGAGAAAGACATCACGGGGTGGTGTGAATCGGAGGGTCTGAATTAGGATAGGCAGTGAATGGCAATGTAGGATGGTGAAAAGCACCGTGCGGTGGTCAGCATGGGGAGGTCAGGGAACATGCAGTGGCAATGTAGGATAGGTTTCTGAAAAACATCGCGGGGTGGTGTGCATTGTATGGGTGTGTCACATTACGTTCACTAGTAGGAGTGAGAAAAACATCACGGGGTGGTTCGCTTGTATGGGTGTGTAACATTACATTCACTAGTAGGAGTGAGAAAAACATCACGGGGTGGTGTGAATCGGACGGTCTGAAATAGGATAGGCAATGAGTGGCAATGTATTGTGGAGAAAAGCACCGCGGGGTGGTCAGCATGGTGAGGTCACGGAACATGCAGTGGCAATGAAGGATAGGTTTCTGAAAAACATCAGGGGTGGTGTGCATTGTATGGGTGTGTAACATTACATTCACTAGTAGGAGTGAGAAAAACATCAGGGGGTGGTGTGAATCGGAGGCTCTGAATTAGGATAGGCAGTGAGTGGCAATGTAGGATGGAGAAAAGCACAGCGGGGTGGTCAGCATGGGGAGGTCAGGGAACATGCAGTGTTAATGTAGGATAGGTATCTGAAAAACATCGCCGAGTGGTGCGCATTGTATGTGTGTGTAACATTACATTCACTAGTAGGAGTGAGAAAAACATCACGGGGTGGTGTGAATCGGAGTGTCTGAATTAGGATAGGCAGTGAATGGCAATGTAGGATGGAGAAAAGCTCTGGGGGGTGGTCAGCATGGGGAGGTCAGGGAACATGCAGTGGCAATGTAGGATAGGTTTCTGAAAAACATCGCGGGGTGGTGCGCATTGAATGGGTGTGTAACATTACATTCACTAGTAGGAGTGAGAAAAACATCACGGGGTGGTGTGAATCGCAGTGTCTGAATTAGGATAGGCAGTGAGTGGCAATGTAGGATGGAGAAAGCACCGCGGAGTGGTCAGCATGGGCAGGTCAGGGAACATGCAGTGGCAATGTAGGATAGGTTTATGAAAAACATCGCGGGGTTGTGCGCATTGTATGGGTGTGTAACATTACATTCACTAGTAGGAGTGAAAAAACATCACGGGGTGGTGTGAATCGGATGTTCTGAATTAGGATAGGCCGTGAGTGGCAATGTAGGGTGGAGAAAAGCACCGCGGGGTCGTCCGCTTGGGGAGGTCAGGGAACATGCAGTGGCAATGTAGGAAAGGTTTCTGAAAAACATCGGGGGTGGTGTGCATTTTATGTGTGTGTAACATTACATTCACTAGTTGGAGTGAGAAAAACATCACGGGGTGGTGTGAATCGGAGGGTCTGAATTAGGATAGGCTGTGAGTGACAATGTAGGCTGGAGAAAAGCACAGCGGGGTGGTCAGCATGGGGAGGTCAGGGAACATGCAGTGTTAATGTAGGATAGGTTTCTGAAAAACATCGCCGAGTGGTGCGCATTGTATGTGTGTGTAACATTACATTCACTAGTAGGAGTGAGAAAAACATCACGGGGTGGTGTGAATCGGAGTGTCTGAATTAGGATAGGCAGTGAATTGCAATGTAGGATGGAGAAAAGCTCTGCGGGTTGGTCAGCATGGGGAGGTCAGGGAACATGCAGTGGCAATGTAGGATATGTTTCTGAAAAACATCGCTGGGTGGTGCGCATTGTATGGGTGTGTAACATTACATTCACTAGTAGGAGTGAGAAAAACATCGTGGGGTGGTGCGCATTGTATGGGTGTGTAACATTACATTCACTAGTAGGAGTGAGTACAACATCACGGGGTGCTGTGAATCGGAGTGTCTAAATTAGGATAGGCAGTGAGTGGCAATGTAGGACGGAGAAAAGCATCGCGGGGTGGTCAGCATGTGGAAGTCAGGGAACATGCAGTGGCAATGTAGGACAGGTTTCTGAAAAACATCGCGGGGTGGTGCGCATTGTATGGGTGTGTAAAATTGCATTCTCTAGTACGAGTGAGAAAAACATCACGGGGTGGTGTGAATCGGAGTGTCTGAATTAGGATAGGGATTGAGTGGCAATGTAGGATGGTGAAAAGCACCGCGCGGTTGTCAGCATGGGGAGGTCACGGAACATGCAGTGGCATGTTGGATAGGTTTCTGAAAAACATCGCGGGGTGATGCGCATTGTATGGGTGTGTTATATTACATTCAATAGTAGGAGTGAGAAAAACATCGTGGGGTGGTGCGCATTGTATGTGTGTGTAACATTACATTCACTAGTAGGAGTGAGAAAAACATCACGGGGTGGTGTGAATCGGAGGGTCTGAATTAGGATAGGCAGTGAATGGCAATGTAGGATGGAGAAAACACCGCGCGGTGGTCAGCATGGGGAGGTCAGGGAACATGCAGTGGCAATGTAGGATATGTTTCTGAAAAACATCGCGGGGTTGTGCGCATTGTGTGGGTGTGTAACATTACATTCACTAGTAGGAGTGAGAAAAACATCAAGGGGTGGTGCGCATTGTATTGGTGTTTAACATTACATTCACTAGTAGGAGTGAGAAAATCATCACGGGGTGGTGCACATTGTATGGGTGTGTAACATTACATTCACTAGTAGGAGTGAGAAAAACATCACGGGGTGGTGTGAATCGGAGGGTCTGAAATAGGATAGGCAGTGAGGGGCAATGTATGGTGGAGAAAAGCACCGGGGGTGGTCAGCATGGGGAAGTCAGGGAACATGCAGTGGCAATGTAGGATAGGTTTGTGAAAAACATCAGGGGTGGTGTGCATTGTATGGGTGTGTAACATTACATTCACTAGTAGGAGTGCGAAAAACATCACGGGGTGGTGTGAATCGGAGGCTCTGAATTAGGATAGGCAGTGAGTGGCAATGTATGATGGAGAAAAGCACAGCGGGGTGGTCAGCATCGGGAGGTCAGGGAACATGCAGTGTTAATGTAGGATAGGTTTCTGAAAAACATCGCCGAGTGGTGCGCATTGTATGTGTGTGTAATATTACATTCACTAGTAGGAGTGAGAAAAACATCACGGGGTGGTGTGAATCGGAGTGTCTGAATTAGGATAGGCAGTGAATGGCAATGTAGGATGGAGAAAAGCTCTGGGGGGTGGTCAGCTTGGGGAGGTCAGGGAACATGCAGTGGCAATGTAGGATAGGTTTCTGAAAAACATCGCGGGGTGGTGCGCATTGTATGGGTGTGTAACATTACATTCACTAGTAGGAGTGAGAAAAACATCGTGGGTTGGTGCGCATTGTATGGATGTGTAACATTACATTCACTAGAAGGAGTGAGAAAAACATCACGGGGTGGTGTAAATCGGAGGTACTGAAATAGGATAGGCAGTGAGTGGCAATGTAGGATGGAGAAAAGCATCGCGGGGTGGTCAGCATGTGGAGGTCAGGGAACATGCAGTTGCAATGTAGGATAGGTTTCTGTAAAACATCACGGCGTGGTGCGCATTGTATGGGTGTGTAACATTACATTCACTAGTAGGAGTGAGAAAAACATCACAGGGTGTTGTGCATTGTAGGGGTTTGTAACATTACATTCACTAGTAGGAGTCAGAAAAACATCACGGGGTGGTGTTAATCGGGGGGTCTAAATTAGGATAGGCAGTGAGTGGCAATGTAGGATGGAAAAAAACACCGCGGGTTGGTCAGCATGTGGAGGTCAGGGAACATGCAGTGGCAATGTAGGACAGGTTTCTGAAAAACATCGCAGGGTGGTGCACATTTAATGGGTGTGTAAAATTACTTTCTCTCGTAGGAGGGAAAAAAACATCATGGGGTGGTGTGATTCGGAGGGTCTGAATTAGGTTACGCAGTGAGTGGCAATGTAGGATGGAGAAAAGCACCGCCGAGTGGTCAGCATGTGGATGTCAGGGAACATGCAGTGGGAATGTAGGATAGGTTTCTGAAAAACATCGCGGGTGGTGCGCATTGTATCGGTGTGTAACATTACATTCACTAATAGGAGTCAGAAAAAATCACCGGGTGGTGTGAATTGGAGGGTCTGAATTAGTATAGGCAGTGAGTGGAAATGTAGGATGGAGAAAAGGACCGCGGGGTGGTCAGCATGGGGAGTTCAGGGAACATGCCGTGGCAATGTAGGATAGGTTTCTGAAAAACATCGCGGGGTGGTGGGCATTGTATGGGTGTGTAACATTACATTCACTAGTAGGAGTGAGAAAAACATCACAGGGTGTTGTGCATTGTAGGGGTTTGTAACATTACATTCACTAGCAGGAGTGAGAAAAATATCACGGGGTGGTGTGAATCGGAGGGTATGAATTAGGATAGGGAGTGAGTGGCAATGTAGGATGGTGAAAAGCACCGCGGGGTGGTCAGCATGGTGAGGTCACGGAACATGCAGTGGCAATGTAGGATAGGTTTCTGAAAAACATCGCGAGGTGGTGCGCATTGTATGGGTGTGTAATATTACATTCACTAGTAGCAGTGAGAAAAACATCTCGGGGTGGTGCGCATTGTATGTGTGTGTAACATTACATTCACTAGTAGGAGTGAGAAAAACATCACGGGGTGGTGTGAATCCGATGGTCTGAATTAGGATAGGCAGTGAGTGGCAATGTAGCATGGAGAAAAGCACCGCGGGTAGGTCAGCTTGTGGAGGTCAGGGACCATGCAGAGGCAATCTAGGATAGGTTTTTGAAAAAGATCTAGGGGTGGTGCGCATTGTATGAGTGTTTAACATTACATTCACTATTAGGAGTGAGAAAAACATCAGGGGGTGGTGTGAATCGGAGGGTCTGAATTAGGATAGGCCGTGAGTGGCAATGTAGGATGGAGAAAAGCACCACGGGTTGGTCAGCATGTGGAGGTCAGGGAACATGCAGTGGCAATGTAGGATAGGTTTCTGAAAAACATCGCGGGGTGGTGCACATTTTATGGGTGTGTAAAATTACATTGTCTCATAGGAGTGAGAAAAAACATCATGGGGTGGTGTGAATCGGAGGGTCTGAATTAGGTTAGGCAGTGAGTGGCAATGTAGGATGGAGAAAAGCAGCGCCGAGTGGTCAGCATGGGGATGTCAGGGAACATGCAGTGGCAATGTAGGATAGGTTTCTGAAAAACATCGCGGGTTGGTGCGCATTGTATGGGTGTGTAACATTACCTTCACTAGTAGGAGTGAGAAAAACTTCACGGGGTGGTGTGATTCGGAGGGTCTGAATTAGGATAGGCAGTGAGTGGCAATGTAGGGTGGAGAAAAGCACCGCGGGGTGGTCAGCATGGGGAGGTTAGGGAACATGCAGTGGCAATGTAGGATAGGTTTCTGAAAAACATCAGGGGTGGTGTGCATTGTATGGGTGTGTAACATTACATTCACTAGTAGGAGTGAGAAAAACATCACGGGGTGGTGTGAATCAGAGGGTCTGAATTAGGATAGGCAGTGAGTGGCAATGTAGGATGGAGAAAAGCACAGCGGGTTGGTCAGCATGGGGAGGTCAGGGACCATGCAGTGGCAATGTAGGATAGGTTTCTGAAAAACATCGCCGAGTGGTGTGCATTGTATGTCTGTGTAACATTACATTCACTAGTAGGAGTGAGAAAAACATCACGGGGTGGTGTGAATTTGAGGGACTGAAATAGGATAGGCAGTGAGTGGCAATGTAGGATGGAGAAAAGCACCGCGGGGTGGTCAGTATGGGGAGGACAGGGAACATGCCGTGGCAATGTAGGATAGGTTTCTGTAAAACATCGCGGGGTGGTGCGCATTGAATGGGTGTGTAACATTACATTCACTAGTAGGAGTGAGAAAAACATCACGGGGTGGTGCGCATTGTATTGGTGTTTAACATTACATTCACTAGTAGGAGTGAGAAAAACATCACGGGGTGCTGTGAATCTGAGGGTCTGAATTAGGATAGGCAGTGAGTGGCAATGTAGGATATAGAAAAGCATCGCGGGGTGGTCAGCATGTGGAGTTCAGGGAACATGCAGTTGCAATGTAGGATAGGTTTCTGTAAAACATCGCTGGGTGGTGCGCATTGTATGGGTGTGTAACATTACATTCACTAATAGGAGTGAGAAAAAATCACCGGGTGGTGTGAATCGGAGGGTCTGAATTAGGATAGGCAGTGAGTGGCAATGTAGGATGGAGAAAAGCACCGCGGGGTGGTCAGCATGGGCAGGTCAAGAAACATGCAGTGGCAATGTAGGATAGGTTTCTGAAAAACATCGTGGGGTGGTGCGCATTGTATGGGTGTGTAACATTACATTCACTAGTAGGAGTGAGAAAAACTATCACGGGGTGGTGTGAATCGTAGGGACTGAATTAGGATAGGCAGTGAGTGGCAATATACGATGGAGAAAAGCACCACGGGGTGGTCAGCATGGGGAGGTCAGGAAACATGCAGTGGAAATGTAGGATAGGTTTCTGAAAAACATCGCGGGGTGGTGCGCATTGTATGGGTGTGTAACATTACATTCACTAGTAGGAGTGAGAAAAATATCACGGGGTGGTGTGAATCGGAGGGTCCAAATTAGGATAGGCAGTGAGTGGCAATGTTGTATGGAGAAAAGCACAGCGGGGTTGTCAGCATGGGGAGGTCAGGGAACATGCAGTGGCAATGTAGGATAGGTTTCTGAAAAACATCGCGGGGTGGTGCGCATTGTATGTGTGTGTAACATTACATTCACTAGTAGGAGTGAGAAAATCATCACGGGGTGGTGTGAATCGTAGGGACTGAATTAGGATAGGCAGTGAGTGGCAATATAGGATGGAGAAAAGCACCACGGGGTGGTCAACATGGGGAGGTCAGGAAACATGCAGTGGAAATATACGAGAGGGTTCTGAAAAACATCGCGGGGTGTTGCGCATTGTATGGGTGTGTAATATTACATTCACTAGTAGGAGTGAGCAAAACATCACGGGGTGGTGTGAATCTGAGGGTCTGAATTAGTATAGGCAGTGAGTGGCAATGTGGGATAGAGAAAAGCACAGCGGGGTGGTCAGCATGGGGAGGTCAGGGAACATGCAGTGGCAATGTAGGATAGGTTTCGGAAAAACATCGCTGAGTGGTGCGCATTGTATGGGTGTGTAACATTACATTCACTAGTAGGAGTGAGAAAAACATCACGGGGTGGTGTGAATCGGAGGGTCTGAATTCAGATACGCAGTGAGTGGCAATGTAGGATGGAGAAAAGCACCGCGGTGTGGTCAGCATGGGGAGTTCAGGGAACATGCAGTGGTAATGTAGGATAGGTTTCTGAAAAATATCGCGCTGTGGTGCGCATTGTATGGGTATGTAACATTACATTCACTAGTAGGAGTGAGAAAAACATCACAGGGTGTTGCGCATTGTAGGGGTTTGTAACATTACATTCACTAGTAGGAGTGAGAAAAATATCACGGGGTGGTGTTAATCGGAGGGTCTAAACTAGGATAGGCAGTGAGTGGCAATGTAGCATGGAAAAAAACACCGCGGGTTGGTCAGCATGTGGAGGTCAGGAAACATGCAGTGGCAATGTAGGACAGGTTTCTGAAAAACATCGCGGGGTGGTGCGCATTGTATGGGTGTGTAAAATTACATTCTCTTGTAGGAGTGAGAAAAACATCACGGGGTGGTAAGAATCGGAGGGTCTGAATTAGGATAGGGAGTGAGTGGCAATGTAGGATGGTGAAAAGCAACGCGGGGTGGTCATCATGGGGAGGTCACGGAATATGCAGTGGCAATGTAGGATAGGTTTCTGAAAAACATCGCGGGGTGGTGCGCATTGTATAGGTGTGTAATATTACATTCACTAGTAGGAGTGAGAAAAACATCTCGGGGTGGTGCGCATTGTATGTGTGTGTAACATTACATTCACTAGTAGGAGTGTGAAAAACATCACGGGGTGGTGTGAATCGGAGTGTCTGAATTAGGATAGGCAGTGAATGGCAATGTAGGATGGAGAAAAGCTCTGGGGGGTGGTCAGCATGGGGAGGTCAGGGAACATGCAGTGGCAATGTAGGATAGGTTTCTGAAAAACATCGCGGGGTGGTGCGCATTGAATGGGTGTGTAACATTACATTCACTAGTAGGAGTGAGAAAAACATCGTGGGGTGGTGCGCATTGTATGGATGTGTAACATTACATTCACTAGAAGGAGTGAGAAAAACATCACGGGGTGGTGTGAATCGCAGTGTCTGAATTAGGATAGGCAGTGAGTGGCAATGTAGGATGGAGAAAGCACCGCGGAGTGGTCAGCATGGGCAGGTCAGGGAACATGCAGTGGCAATGTAGGATAGGTTTATGAAAAACATCGCGGGGTTGTGCGCATTGTATGGGTGTGTAACATTACATTCACTAGTAGGAGTGACAAAAACATCACGGGGTAGTGTGAATCGGATGTTCTGAATTAGGATAGGCCGTGAGTGGCAATGTAGGGTGGAGAAAAGCACCGCGGGGTCGTCCGCTTGGGGAGGTCAGGGAACATGCAGTGGCAATGTAGGAAAGGTTTCTGAAAAACATCGGGGGTGGTGTGCATTGTATGTGTGTGTAACATTACATTCACTAGTTGGAGTGAGAAAAACATCACGGGGTGGTGTGAATCGGAGGGTCTGAATTAGGATAGGCTGTGAGTGACAATGTAGACTGGAGAAAAGCACAGCGGGGTGGTCAGCATGGGGAGGTCAGGGAACATGCAGTGTTAATGTAGGATAGGTTTCTGAAAAACATCGCCGAGTGGTGCGCATTGTATGTGTGTGTAACATTACATTCACTAGTAGGAGTGAGAAAAACATCACGGGGTGGTGTGAATCGGAGTGTCTGAATTAGGATAGGCAGTGAATGGCAATGTAGGATGGAGAAAAGCTCTGCGGGGTGGTCAGCATGGGGAGGTCAGGGAACATGCAGTGGCAATGTAGGATTTGTTTCTGAAAAACATCGCGGGGTGGTGCGCATTGTATGGGTGTGTAACATTACATTCACTAGTAGGAGTGAGAAAAACATCGTGGGGTGGTGCGCATTGTATGGGTGTGTAACATTACATTCACTAGTAGGAGTGAGTACAACATCACGGGGTGCTGTGAATCGGAGTGTCTAAATTAGGATAGGCAGTGAGTGGCAATGTAGGACGGAGAAAAGCATCGCGGGGTGGTCAGCATGTGGAAGTCAGGGAACATGCAGTGGCAATGTAGGACAGGTTTCTGAAAAACATCGCGGGGTGGTGCGCATTGTATGGGTGTGTAAAATTGCATTCTCTAGTACGAGTGAGAAAAACATCACGGGGTGGTGTGAATCGGAGTGTCTGAATTAGGATAGGGATTGAGTGGCAATGTAGGATGGTGAAAAGCACCGCGCGGTTGTCAGCATGGGGAGGTCACGGAACATGCAGTGGCATGTTGGATAGGTTTCTGAAAAACATCGCGGGGTGATGCGCATTGTATGGGTGTGTTATATTACATTCAATAGTAGGAGTGAGAAAAACATCGTGGGGTGGTGCGCATTTTATGTGTGTGTAACATTACATTCACTAGTAGGAGTGAGAAAAACATCACGGGGTGGTGTGAATCGGAGGGTCTGAATTAGGATAGGCAGTGAATGGCAATGTAGGATGGAGAAAACACCGCGCGGTGGTCAGCATGGGGAGGTCAGGGAACATGCAGTGGCAATGTAGGATATGTTTCTGAAAAACATCGCGGGGTGGGGCGCATTGTATGGGTGTGTAACATTACATTCACTAGTAGGAGTGAGAAAAACATCGTGGGTTGGTGCGCATTGTATGGATGTGTAACATTACATTCACTAGAAGGAGTGAGAAAAACATCACGGGGTGGTGTGAATCGGAGGGACTGAAATAGGATAGGCAGTGAGTGGCAATGTAGGATGGAGAAAAGCACCGCGGGGTGGTCAGCTTGGGGAGGACAGGGAACATGCCATGGCAATGTAGGATATGTTTCTGAAAAACATCGCGGGGTTGTGCGCATTGTGTGGGTGTGTAACATTACATTCACTAGTAGGAGTGAGAAAAACATCAAGGGGTGGTGCGCATTGTATTGGTGTTTAACATTACATTCACTAGTAGGAGTGAGAAAATCATCACGGGGTGGTGCACATTGTATGGGTGTGTAACATTACATTCACTAGTAGGAGTGAGAAAAACATCACGGGGTGGTGTGAATCGGAGGGTCTGAAATAGGATAGGCAGTGAGGGGCAATGTATGGTGGAGAAAAGCACCGCGGGGTGGTCAGCATGGGGAAGTCAGGTAACGTGCAGTGGCAATGTAGGATAGGTTTGTGAAAAACATCAGGGGTGGTGTGCATTGTATGGGTGTGTAACATTACATTCACTAGTAGGAGTGCGAAAAACATCACGGGGTGGTCTGAATCGGAGGCTCTGAATTAGGATAGGCAGTGAGTGGCAATGTAGGATGGAGAAAAGCACAGCGGGGTGGTCAGCATCGGGAGGTCAGGGAACATGCAGTGTTAATGTAGGATAGGTTTCTGAAAAACATCGCCGAGTGGTGCGCATTGTATGTGTGTGTAACATTACATTCACTAGTAGGAGTGAGAAAAACATCACGGGGTGGTGTGAATCGGAGTGTCTGAATTAGGATAGGCAGTGAATGGCAATGTAGGATGGAGAAAAGCTCTGGGGGGTGGTCAGCTTGGGGAGGTCAGGGAACATGCAGTGGCAATGTAGGATAGGTTTCTGAAAAACATCGCGGGGTGGTGCGCATTGTATGGGTGTGTAACATTACATTCACTAGTAGGAGTGAGAAAAACATCGTGGGTTGGTGCGCATTGTATGGATGTGTAACATTACATTCACTAGAAGGAGTGAGAAAAACATCACGGGGTGGTGTAAATCGGAGGTACTGAAATAGGATAGGCAGTGAGTGGCAATGTAGGATGGAGAAAAGCATCGCGGGGTGGTCAGCATGTGGAGGTCAGGGAACATGCAGTTGCAATGTAGGATAGGTTTCTGTAAAACATCACGGCGTGGTGCGCATTGTATGGGTGTGTAACATTACATTCACTAGTAGGAGTGAGAAAAACATCACAGGGTGTTGTGCATTGTAGGGGTTTGTAACATTACATTCACTAGTAGGAGTGAGAAAAACATCACGGGGTGGTGTTAATCGGGGGGTCTAAATTAGGATAGGCAGTGAGTGGCAATGTAGGATGGAAAAAAACACCGCGGGTTGGTCAGCATGTGGAGGTCAGGGAACATGCAGTGGCAATGTAGGACAGGTTTCTGAAAAACTTCGCGGGGTGGTGCACATTTAATGGGTGTGTAAAATTACTTTCTCTCGTAGGAGGGAAAAAAACATCATGGGGTGGTGTGATTCGGAGGGTCTGAATTAGGTTACGCAGTGAGTGGCAATGTAGGATGGAGAAAAGCACCGCCGAGTGGTCAGCATGTGGATGTCAGGGAACATGCAGTGGGAATGTAGGATAGGTTTCTGAAAAACATCGCGGGTGGTGCGCATTGTATCGGTGTGTAACATTACATTCACTAATAGGAGTCAGAAAAAATCACCGGGTGGTGTGAATTGGAGGGTCTGAATTAGTATAGGCAGTGAGTGGAAATGTAGGATGGAGAAAAGGACCGCGGGGTGGTCAGCATGGGGAGGTCAGGGAACATGCCGTGGCAATGTAGGATAGGTTTCTGAAAAACATCGCGGGGTGGTGGGCATTGTATGGGTGTGTAACATTACATTCACTAGTAGGAGTGAGAAAAACATCACAGGGTGTTGTGCATTGTAGGGGTTTGTAACATTACATTCACTAGCAGGAGTGAGAAAAATATCAAGGGGTGGTGTGAATCGGAGGGTATGAATTAGGATAGGGAGTGAGTGGCAATGTAGGATGGTGAAAAGCACCGCGGGGTGGTCAGCATGGTGAGGTCACGGAACATGCAGTGGCAATGTAGGATAGGTTTCTGAAAAACATCGCGAGGTGGTGCGCATTGTATGGGTGTGTAATATTACATTCACTAGTAGCAGTGAGAAAAACATCTCGGGGTGGTGCACATTGTATGTGTGTGTAACATTACATTCACTAGTAGGAGTGAGAAAAACATCACGGGGTGGTGTGAATCCGATGGTCTGAATTAGGATAGGCAGTGAGTGGCAATGTAGCATGGAGAAAAGCACCGCGGGTAGGTCAGCTTGTGGAGGTCAGGGACCATGCAGAGGCAATCTAGGATAGGTTTTTGAAAAAGATCTAGGGGTGGTGCGCATTGTATGAGTGTTTAACATTACATTCACTATTAGGAGTGAGAAAAACATCAGGGGGTGGTGTGAATCGGAGGGTCTGAATTAGGATAGGCCGTGAGTGGCAATGTAGGATGGAGAAAAGCACCACGGGTTGGTCAGCATGTGGAGGTCAGGGAACATGCAGTGGCAATGTAGGATAGGTTTCTGAAAAACATCGCGGGGTGGTGCACATTTTATGGGTGTGTAAAATTACATTGTCTCATAGGAGTGAGAAAAAACATCATGGGGTGGTGTGAATCGGAGGGTCTGAATTAGGTTAGGCAGTGAGTGGCAATGTAGGATGGAGAAAAGCAGCGCCGAGTGGTCAGCATGGGGATGTCAGGGAACATGCAGTGGCAATGTAGGATAGGTTTCTGAAAAACATCGCGGGTTGGTGCGCATTGCATGGGTGTGTAACATTACCTTCACTAGTAGGAGTGAGAAAAACTTCACGGGGTGGTGTGATTCAGAGGGTCTGAATTAGGATAGGCAGTGAGTGGCAATGTAGGGTGGAGAAAAGCACCGCGGGGTGGTCAGCATGGGGAGGTTAGGGAACATGCAGTGGCAATGTAGGATAGGTTTCTGAAAAACATCAGGGGTGGTGTGCATTGTATGGGTGTGTAACATTACATTCACTAGTAGGAGTGAGAAAAACATCACGGGGTGGTGTGAATCAGAGGGTCTGAATTAGGATAGGCAGTGAGTGGCAATGTAGGATGGAGAAAAGCACAGCGGGTTGGTCAGCATGGGGAGGTCAGGGACCATGCAGTGGCAATGTAGGATAGGTTTCTGAAAAACATCGCCGAGTGGTGTGCATTGTATGTCTGTGTAACATTACATTCACTAGTAGGAGTGAGAAAAACATCACGGGGTGGTGTGAATTTGAGGGACTGAAATAGGATAGGCAGTGAGTGGCAATGTAGGATGGAGAAAAGCACCGCGGGGTGGTCAGTATGGGGAGGACAGGGAACATGCCGTGGCAATGTAGGATAGGTTTCTGTAAAACATCGCGGGGTGGTGCGCATTGAATGGGTGTGTAACATTACATTCACTAGTAGGAGTGAGAAAAACATCACGGGGTGGTGCGCATTGTATTGGTGTTTAACATTACATTCACTAGTAGGAGTGAGAAAAACATCACGGGGTGCTGTGAATCTGAGGGTCTGAATTAGGATAGGCAGTGAGTGGCAATGTAGGATATAGAAAAGCATCGCGGGGTGGTCAGCATGTGGAGTTCAGGGAACATGCAGTTGCAATGTAGGATAGGTTTCTGTAAAACATCGCTGGGTGGTGCGCATTGTATGGGTGTGTAACATTACATTCACTAATAGGAGTGAGAAAAAATCACCGGGTGGTGTGAATCGGAGGGTCTGAATTAGGATAGGCAGTGAGTGGCAATGTAGGATGGAGAAAAGCACCGCGGGGTGGTCAGCATGGGGAGGTCAAGAAACATGCAGTGGCAATGTAGGATAGGTTTCTGAAAAACATCGTGGGGTGGTGCGCATTGTATGGGTGTGTAACATTACATTCACTAGTAGGAGTGAGAAAAACATCGTGGGGTGGTGCGCGTTGTATGGGTGTGTAACATTACATTCACTAGTAGGAGTGAGAAAAACTATCACGGGGTGGTGTGAATCGTAGGGACTGAATTAGGATAGGCAGTGAGTGGCAATATACGATGGAGAAAAGCACCACGGGGTGGTCAGCATGGGGAGGTCAGGAAACATGCAGTGGAAATGTAGGATAGGTTTCTGAAAAACATCGCGGGGTGGTGCGCATTGTATGGGTGTGTAACATTACATTCACTAGTAGGAGTGAGAAAAATATCACGGGGTGGTGTGAATCGGAGGGTCCAAATTAGGATAGGCAGTGAGTGGCAATGTTGCATGGAGAAAACCACAGCGGGGTTGTCAGCATGGGGAGGTCAGGGAACATGCAGTGGCAATGTAGGATAGGTTTCTGAAAAACATCGCGGGGTGGTGCGCATTGTATGTGTGTGTAACATTACATTCACTAGTAGGAGTGAGAAAATCATCACGGGGTGGTGTGAATCGTAGGGACTGAATTAGGATAGGCAGTGAGTGGCAATATAGGATGGAGAAAAGCACCACGGGGTGGTCAACATGGGGAGGTCAGGAAACATGCAGTGGAAATATACGAGAGGGTTCTGAAAAACATCGCGGGGTGTTGCGCATTGTATGGGTGTGTAATATTACATTCACTAGTAGGAGTGAGCAAAACATCACGGGGTGGTGTGAATCTGAGGGTCTGAATTAGTATAGGCAGTGAGTGGCAATGTAGGATGGAGAAAAGCACAGCGGGGTGGTCAGCATGGGGAGGTCAGGGAACATGCAGTGGCAATGTAGGATAGGTTTCGGAAAAACATCGCTGAGTGGTGCGCATTGTATGGGTGTGTAACATTACATTCACTAGTAGGAGTGAGAAAAACATCACGGGGTGGTGTGAATCGGAGGGTCTGAATTCAGATACGCAGTGAGTGGCAATGTAGGATGGAGAAAAGCACCGCGGTGTGGTCAGCATGGGGAGTTCAGGGAACATGCAGTGGTAATGTAGGATAGGTTTCTGAAAAATATCGCGCTGTGGTGCGCATTGTATGGGTATGTAACATTACATTCACTAGTAGGAGTGAGAAAAACATCACAGGGTGTTGCGCATTGTAGGGGTTTGTAACATTACATTCACTAGTAGGAGTGAGAAAAATATCACGGGGTGGTGTTAATCGGAGGGTCTAAACTAGGATAGGCAGTGAGTGGCAATGTAGCATGGAAAAAAACACCGCGGGTTGGTCAGCATGTGGAGGTCAGGAAACATGCAGTGGCAATGTAGGACAGGTTTCTGAAAAACATCGCGGGGTGGTGCGCATTGTATGGGTGTGTAAAATTACATTCTCTTGTAGGAGTGAGAAAAACATCACGGGGTGGTAAGAATCGGAGGGTCTGAATTAGGATAGGGAGTGAGTGGCAATGTAGGATGGTGAAAAGCAACGCGGGGTGGTCATCATGGGGAGGTCACGGAATATGCAGTGGCAATGTAGGATAGGTTTCTGAAAAACATCGCGGGGTGGTGCGCATTGAATGGGTGTGTAACATTACATTCACTAGTAGGAGTGAGAAAAACATCACGGGGTGGTGCGCATTGTATTGGTGTTTAACATTACATTCACTAGTAGGAGTGAGAAAAACATCACGGGGTGCTGTGAATCTGAGGGTCTGAATTAGGATAGGCAGTGAGTGGCAATGTAGGATATAGAAAAGCATCGCGGGGTGGTCAGCATGTGGAGTTCAGGGAACATGCAGTTGCAATGTAGGATAGGTTTCTGTAAAACATCGCTGGGTGGTGCGCATTGTATGGGTGTGTAACATTACATTCACTAATAGGAGTGAGAAAAAATCACCGGGTGGTGTGAATCGGAGGGTCTGAATTAGGATAGGCAGTGAGTGGCAATGTAGGATGGAGAAAAGCACCGCGGGGTGGTCAGCATGGGGAGGTCAAGAAACATGCAGTGGCAATGTAGGATAGGTTTCTGAAAAACATCGTGGGGTGGTGCGCATTGTATGGGTGTGTAACATTACATTCACTAGTAGGAGTGAGAAAAACATCGTGGGGTGGTGCGCGTTGTATGGGTGTGTAACATTACATTCACTAGTAGGAGTGAGAAAAACTATCACGGGGTGGTGTGAATCGTAGGGACTGAATTAGGATAGGCAGTGAGTGGCAATATACGATGGAGAAAAGCACCACGGGGTGGTCAGCATGGGGAGGTCAGGAAACATGCAGTGGAAATGTAGGATAGGTTTCTGAAAAACATCGCGGGGTGGTGCGCATTGTATGGGTGTGTAACATTACATTCACTAGTAGGAGTGAGAAAAATATCACGGGGTGGTGTGAATCGGAGGGTCCAAATTAGGATAGGCAGTGAGTGGCAATGTTGCATGGAGAAAACCACAGCGGGGTTGTCAGCATGGGGAGGTCAGGGAACATGCAGTGGCAATGTAGGATAGGTTTCTGAAAAACATCGCGGGGTGGTGCGCATTGTATGTGTGTGTAACATTACATTCACTAGTAGGAGTGAGAAAATCATCACGGGGTGGTGTGAATCGTAGGGACTGAATTAGGATAGGCAGTGAGTGGCAATATAGGATGGAGAAAAGCACCACGGGGTGGTCAACATGGGGAGGTCAGGAAACATGCAGTGGAAATATACGAGAGGGTTCTGAAAAACATCGCGGGGTGTTGCGCATTGTATGGGTGTGTAATATTACATTCACTAGTAGGAGTGAGCAAAACATCACGGGGTGGTGTGAATCTGAGGGTCTGAATTAGTATAGGCAGTGAGTGGCAATGTAGGATGGAGAAAAGCACAGCGGGGTGGTCAGCATGGGGAGGTCAGGGAACATGCAGTGGCAATGTAGGATAGGTTTCGGAAAAACATCGCTGAGTGGTGCGCATTGTATGGGTGTGTAACATTACATTCACTAGTAGGAGTGAGAAAAACATCACGGGGTGGTGTGAATCGGAGGGTCTGAATTCAGATACGCAGTGAGTGGCAATGTAGGATGGAGAAAAGCACCGCGGTGTGGTCAGCATGGGGAGTTCAGGGAACATGCAGTGGTAATGTAGGATAGGTTTCTGAAAAATATCGCGCTGTGGTGCGCATTGTATGGGTATGTAACATTACATTCACTAGTAGGAGTGAGAAAAACATCACAGGGTGTTGCGCATTGTAGGGGTTTGTAACATTACATTCACTAGTAGGAGTGAGAAAAATATCACGGGGTGGTGTTAATCGGAGGGTCTAAACTAGGATAGGCAGTGAGTGGCAATGTAGCATGGAAAAAAACACCGCGGGTTGGTCAGCATGTGGAGGTCAGGAAACATGCAGTGGCAATGTAGGACAGGTTTCTGAAAAACATCGCGGGGTGGTGCGCATTGTATGGGTGTGTAAAATTACATTCTCTTGTAGGAGTGAGAAAAACATCACGGGGTGGTAAGAATCGGAGGGTCTGAATTAGGATAGGGAGTGAGTGGCAATGTAGGATGGTGAAAAGCAACGCGGGGTGGTCATCATGGGGAGGTCACGAAATATGCAGTGGCAATGTAGGATAGGTTTCTGAAAAACATCGCGGGGTGGTGCGCATTGTATAGGTGTGTAATATTACATTCACTAGTAGGAGTGAGAAAAACATCTCGGGGTGGTGCGCATTGTATGTGTGTGTAACATTACATTCACTAGTAGGAGTGAGAAAAACATCAGGGGGTGGTGTGAATCGGAGGGTCTGAATTAGGATAGGCCGTGAGTGGCAATGTAGGATGGAGAAAAGCACCACGGGTTGGTCAGCATTTGGAGGTCAGGGAACATGCAGTGGCAATGTAGTATAGGTTTCTGAAAAACATCGCGGGGTGGTGCACATTTTATGGGTGTGTAAAATTACATTCTCTCGTAGGAGTGAGAAAAACATCATGGGGTGGTGTGAATCGGAGGGTCTGAATTAGGTTAGGCAGTGAGTGGCAATGTAGGATGGAAAAAAGCACCGCCGAGTGGTCAGCATGTGGAGGTCAGGGAACATGCAGTGGCAATGTAGGATAGGTTTCTGAAAAACATCGCGGGGTGGTGCACATTTTATGGGTGTGTAACATTACATTCACCAGTAGGAATGAGAAAAACATCACGGGGTGGTGTGAATCGGAGGGTCTGAATTAGGATAGGCAGTGAGTGGCAATTTAGGATGGAGAAAAGCACAGTGGGGTGGTCAGCATGGGGAGGTCAGGGAACATGCAGTGGCAATGTAGGATAGGTTTCTGAAAAACATTGCCGAGTGGTGCGCATTGTATGTGTGTGTAACATTACAGTCACTACTAGGAGTGAGAAAAACATCACGGGGTGGTATGAATCGGAGGGTCTGAATTAGGATAGGCAGTGAGTGGCAATGTAGGATGGAGAAAAGCACCGCGGGGTGGTCAGCATCTGGAGGACAGGGAACATGCCGTGGCAATGTAGGATAGGTTTCTGAAAAACATCGCGTGGTCGTGCGCATTCTGTGGGTGTGTAACATTACATTCACTAGTAGGAGTGAGAAAAACATCACGGGGTGGTGCGCATTGTATGGGTGTGTAACAGTACATTCACTAGTAGGAGTGAGTAAAACATCATGGGGTGGTGTGAATTGGAGGGTCTAAATTAGGATATGCAGTGAGTGGCAATGTAGGATGGAGTAACTCACCGCGGGTTGGTCAGCATGTGGAGGTCAGGGAAAATGCAGTGGCCATGTAGGATAGGTTTCTGAAAAACATCGCGGGGTGGGGCGTTTTATATGGGTGTGTAAAATTACATTCACTAGTAGGAGTGAGAAAAACATCACGGGGAGGTGTGAATCGAGGGTGTGAATTAGGATAGGCACTGAGTGGCAATGTAGGATGGAGAAAATCACTGCGGGGTGTTCATCATATGGAGGTCAGGGAACATGCTGTGGCAATGTAGGATAGGTTTCTGAAAAACATCGCGGGGTGGTGCGCATTGTATGGGTGTGTAACATTACATTCACTAATAGGAGGGATAAAAAATCACTGGGTGGTGTGAATCGGACGGTCTGAAATAGGATAGGCAGTGAGTGGCAATGTAGGATGGAGAAAAGCACCACGGGGTGGTCAGCATGGGGAGGTCAAGGAACATGCAGTGGCAATGTAGGATAGGTTTCTGAAAAACATCGCGGGGTGGTGCGCATTTTATGGGTGTGTAACATTACATTCACTAGTAGGAGTGAGAAAAACATCGTGGGGTGGTGCGCGTTGTATGGGTGTGTAACATTACATTCACTAGTAGGAGTGAGAAAATCATCACGGGGTGGTGTGAATCGTAGAGACTGAATTAGGATAGGCAGTGAGTGGCAATGTTGCATGGAGAAAAGCACAGCGGGGTTGTCAGCATGGGGAGGTCAGGGAACATGCAGAGGCAATGTAGGATAGGTTTCTGAAAAACATCGCGGGGTGGTGCGCATTGTATGGGTGTGTAACTTTACATTCACTAGTAGGAGTGAGAAAATCATCACGGGGTGGTGTGAATCGTAGAGACTGAATTAGGATAGGCAGTGAGTGGCAATATAGGATGGAGAAAAGCACCACGGGGTGGTCAGCATGGGGAGGTCAGGAAACATGCAGTGGAAGTATAGGATAGGGTTCTGAAAAACATCGCGGGGTGGTGCGCATTGTATGGGTGTGTAACATTACATTCACTAGTAGGAGTGAGCAAAACTTCAAGGGTGGTGTGAGTCGGAGGGTCTGAATTAGGATAGGCAGTGAGTGGCAATGTAGGATGGAGAAAAGCACAGCGGGGTGGTCAGCATGGGGAGGTCAGGGAACATGCAGTGGCAAAGTAGGATAGGTTTTGGAAAAACATCGCGCTGTGGTGCGCATTGTATGGGTATGTAACATTACATTCACTAGTAGGAGTGAGAAAAACATCACAGCGTGTTGCGCATTGTAGGGGTTTGTAAAATTACATTCACTAGTAGGAGTGAGAAAAAGTATCACGGGGTGGGGTGAATCGTAGGGACTGAATTAGGATAGGCAGTGAGTGGTAATATAGGATGGAGAAAAGCACCACGGGGTGGTCAGCATGGGGAGGTCAGGAAACATGCAGTGGAAATGTAGGATAGGTTTCTGAAAAACATAGCGGCGTGGTGCGCATTGTATGGGTGTGTAACATTACATTTCCTAGTAGGAGTGAGAAAAATATCACGGGTTGGTGTGATACGGAGGGTCCCAATTAGGATAGGCAGTGAGTGGCAATGTTGCATGGAGAAAAGCACAGCGGAGTGGTCAGCATGGGGAGGTCAGGGAACATGCAGTGGCAATGTAGGATAGGTTTCTGAAAAACATTGCGCTGTGGTGCACATTGTATGGGTATGTAACATTACATTCACTAGTAGGAGTGAGAAAAACATCACAGGGTGTTGTGCATTGTAGGGGTTTGTAACATTACATTCACTAGTAGGAGTGAGAAAAACATCACGGGGTGGTGTGAATCGGAGGGTCTGAATTCGGATAGGCAGTGAGTGGCAATGTAGGATGGAGAAAAGCACCGCGGGTTTTTCAGCTTGTGGAGGTCAGGGACCATGCAGAGGCAATGTAGGATAGGTTTCTGGAAAACATCGCGGGGTGGTGCACATTTTATGGGTGTGTAAAATTACATTCTCTCGTAGAAGTGAGAAAAACATCATGGGGTGGTGTGAATCGGAGGGTCTGAATTAGGTTAGGCAGTGAGTGGCAATGTAGAATGGAGAAAAGCACCGCCGAGTGTTCAGCATGTGGATGTCAGGGAACATGCAGTGTTAATGTAGGATAGGTTTCTGAAAAACATCGCGGGTGGTGCGCACTGTATCGGTGTGTAACATTACATTCACTAATAGGAGTGAGAAAAAATCACCGGGTGGTGTGAATCGGAGGGTCTGAATTAGTATAGGCAGTGAGTGGAAATGTAGGATGGAGAAAAGCACTGCGGGGTGGTCAGCATGGGGAGGTCAGGGAACATGCAGTGGCAATGTAGGATATGTTTCTGAAAAACATCGCGGGGTGGTGCGCATTGTATGGGTGTGTAACATTACATTCACTAGTAGGAGTGAGAAAAACATCACGGGGTGGTGTGAATCAGAGGGTCTGAATTAGGATAGGCAGTGAGTGGCAATGTAGGATGGAGAAAAGCACCGCGGGGTGGTCACCATGGGGAGTTCAGGGAACATGTAGTGGTAATGTAGGATAGGTTTCTGAAAAACATCGCGCTGTGGTGCGCATTGTATGGGTATGTAACATTACATTCACTAGTAGGAGTGAGAAAAACATCACAGGGTGTTGCGCATTGTAGGGGTTTGTAACATTACATTCACTAGTAGGAGTGAGAAAAATATCACGGGGTGTTGTTAATCGGAGGGTCTAAACTAGGATAGGCAGTGAGTGGCAATGTAGGATGGAAAAAAACACTGCGGGTTGGTCAGCATGTGGAGGTCAGGGAACATGCAGTGGCAATGTAGGACAGGTTTCTGAAAAACATCGCGGGGTGGTGCGCATTGTATGGGTGTGTAAAATTACATTCTCTAGTAGGAGTGAGAAAAACATCACGGAGTGGTGTGAATCAGAGGGTCTGAATTAGGATAGGGAGTGAGTGGCAATGTAGGATGGTGAAAAGCACCGCGGGGTGGTCAGCATGGGGAGGTCACGGAACATGCAGTGGCAATGTAGGATAGGTTTCTGAAAAACATCGCGGGGTGGTGCGCATTGTATGGGTGTGTAATATTACATTCACTAGTAGGAGTGAGAAAAACATCACGGGGTGGTGTGAATCGGAGGGTCTGAATTAGGATAGGGAGTGAGTGGCAATGTAGGTTGGGGAAAAGCACCTCGCGTTGGTCAGCTTGTGGAGGTCAGGGACCATGCAGAGGCAATGTAAGATAGGTTTTTGAAAAACATCTCGGGGTGGTGCGCATTGTATGAGTGTGTAACATTACATTCACTATTAGGAGTGAGAAAAACATCAGGGGGTGCTGTGAATCGGAGGGTCTGAATTAGGATAGGCCTTGAGTGGCAATGTAGGATGGAGTAAAGCATCACGGGTTGGTCAGCATGTGGAGGTCAGGGAACATGCAGTGGCAATGTAGGATAGGTTTCTGAAAAACATCGCGGGGTGGTGCGCATCGTATGGGTGTGTAACATTACATTCACCAGTATAAATGAGAAAAACATCACGGAGTGGTGTGAATCAGAGGGTCTGAATTAGGATAGGGAGTGAGTGGCAATGTAGGATGGTGAAAAGCACCGCGGGGTGGTCAGCATGGGGAGGTCACGGAACATGCAGTGGCAATGTAGGATAGCTTTTTGAAAAACATCTCGGGGTGGTGCGCATTGTATGAGTGTGTAACATTACATTCACTATTAGGAGTGAGAAAAACATCATGGGGTGGTGTGAATCGGAGGGTCTGAATTAGGTTAGGCAGTGAGTGGCAATGTAGAATGGAGAAAAGCACCGCCGAGTGGTCAGCATGGGGATGTCAGGGAACATGCAGTGGCAATGTAGGATAGCTTTCTGAAAAACATCTCGGGGTGGTGCGCATCGTATGGGTGTGTAACATTACATTCACCAGTAGGAATGAGAAAAACATCACGGGGTGGTGTGAATCGGATGGTCTGAATTAGGATAGGCAGTGAGTGGCAATGTAGGATGGAGAAAAGCACTGCGGGGTGGTCAGTATGGGGAGGTCAGGGAACATGAAGTGGGAATGTAGGATAGGTTTCTGAAAAACATTGCGGGGTGGTGCGCATTGTATGTGTTACATTACATTCACTAATAGGAGTGAGAAAAAATCACCGGGTGGTGTGAATCGGAGGGTCTGAATTAGTATAGGCATTGAGTGGAAATGTAGGACGGAGAAAAGGACCGCAGGGTGGTCCGCATGGGGAGGTCAGGGAACATGCATTGGCAATGTAGGATAGGTTCCTGAAAAACATCGCGGGGTGGTGCGCATTGTATGGGTGTGTAACATTACATTCATTAGTAGGAGTGAGAAAAACATCAAGGGGTGGTGTGAATCAGAGGGTCTGAATGAGGATAGGCCGTGAATGGCAATGTAGGATGGAGAAAAGCACTGCGCGGTGGTCAGCATGGGGAGGTCAGGGAACATGCAGTGGCAATGTGGGATAGGTTTCTGAAAAACATCGCGGGGTGGTGCGCATTGTATGGGTGTGTAACATTACATTCACTAGTAGGAGTGAGAAAAACATCATGGGGTGGTGCGCATTGTATGGGTGTGTAACATTACATTCACTAGAAGGAGTGAGAAAAACATCACGGGGTGGTGTGAATCGGAGGGACTGAAATAGGATAGGCAGTGAGTGGCAATGTAGGATGGAGAAAAGCACCGCGGGGTGGTCAGCATGGGGAGGACCGGGAACATGCCGTGGCAATGTAGGTTAGGTTTCTGAAAAACATCGCGTGGTCGTGTGCTTTGTGTGGGTGTGTAACATTACATTCACTAGTAGGAGTGAGAAAAACATTACGGGGTGGTGCGCATTGTATTGGTGTTTAACATTACATTCACTAGTAGGAGTGAGAAAAAAATCACGGGGTGCTGTGAATCCGAGGGTCTGAATTAGGATAGGCAGTGAGTGGCAATGTAGGATGGAGAAAAGCATCGCCGGGGTGGTCAGCATGTGGAGGTCAGGGAACATGCAGTTGCAATGTAGGATAGGTTTTTGTAAAACATCGCGGGGTGGTGCGCATTGTATGGGTGTGTAACAGTACATTCACTAGTAGGAGTGAGCAAAACATCATGGGGTGGTGTGAATTGGAGGGTCTGAATTAGGATAGGCAGTGAGTGGCAATGTAGGATGGAGTAACTCACCGCGGGTTGGTCAGCTTGTGGAGGTCAGGGAACATGCAGTGGCCATGTAGGATAGTTTTCTGAAAATCATCGCGGGGTGGGGCGTTTTTTATGGGTTTGTAAAAGTACATTCACTAGTAGGAGTGAGAAAAACATCACGGGGAGTTGTGAATCGAGGGTCTGAATTAGGATAGGCACTGAGTGGCAATGTAGGATGGAGAAAATCACTGCGGGGTGTTCATCATATGGTGGTCAGGGAACATGCAGTGGCAATGTAGGATAGGTTTGTGAAAAACATCGCGGGGTGGTGCGCATTGTATGGGTGTGTAACATTACATTCACTAATAGGAGTGAGAAAAAATTACCGGGTGGTGTGAATCGGAGGGTCTGAATTAGGATAGGCAGTGAGTGGCAATGTAGGATGGAGAAAAGCACCGTGGGGTGGTCAGCATGGGGAGGTCAAGGAACATGCAGTGGCAATGTAGGATAGCTTTCTGAAAAACATCGTGGGGTGGTGCGCATTGTATGGGTGGGTAACATTACATTCACTAGTAGGAGTGAGAAAATCATTGTGGGGTGGTGCGCGTTGTATGGGTGTGTAACATTACATTCACTAGTAGGAGTGAGAAAAACTATCACAGGGTGGTGTGAATCGTAGGGACTTAATTATTATAGGCAGTGAGTGGCAATATAGGATGGAGAAAAGCACCACGGGGTGGTCAGCATGGGGAGGTCAGGAAACATGCAGTGGAAATGTAGGATAGGTTTCTGAAAAACATCGCGGGGTGGTGCGCATTGTATGGGTGTGTAACATTACATTCACTAGTAGGAGTGAGAAAAATATCACGGGGTGGTGTGATTCGGAGGGTCTGAATTAGGATAGGCAGTGAGTGGCAATGTTGCATGGAGAAAAGCACCGCGGGGTGGTCAGCATGGGGAGGTCAGGGAACATGCAGTGGCAATGTAGGATAGGTTTCTGATAAACATTGCGCTGTGGTGCACATTGTATGGGTATGTAACATTACATTCACTAGTAGGAGTGAGAAAAACATCGTGGGGGGGTGCGCATTGTATGTGTGTGTAACATTACATTCACTAGTAGGAGTGAGAAAAACATGGGGTGGTGTGAATCCGATGGTCTGAATTCTGATAGGCAGTGAGTGGCAATGTAGGATGGAGAAAAGCACCGCGGGTTGGTCAGCTTGTGGAGGTCAGGGACCATGCAGAGGCAATGTAGGATAGGTTTCTGGAAATCATCGCGGGGTGGTGCACATTTTATGGGTGTGTAAAATTACATTCTCTCGTAGAAGTGAGAAAAACATCATGGGGTGGTGTGAATCGGAGGTCTGAATTAGGTTAGGCAGTGAGTGGCAATGTAGGATGGAGAAAAGCACCACCGAGTGTTCAGCATGTGGATGTCAGGGAACATGCACTGGGAATGTAGGATAGGTTTCTGAAAAACATCGCGGGTCGTGCGCATTGTATCGGTGTGTAACATTACATTCACTAATAGGAGTGAGAAAAATTCACCGGGTGGTGTGAATCGGAGGGTCTGAATTAGTATAGGCAGTAAGTGGAAATGTAGGATGGAGAAAAGCACTGCGGGGTGGTCAGCATGGGGAGGTCAGGGAACATGCAGTGGTAATGTAGGATAGGTTTCTGAAAAACATCGCGCTGTGGTGAGCATTGTATGGGTATGAAACATTACATTCACTAGTAGGAGTGAGAAAAACATCAGGGGGTGGTGTGAATCGGAGGGTCTGAATTAGGATAGGCCGTGAGTGGCAATGTAGGATGGAGTAAAGCATCACGGGTTGGTCAGCATGTGGAGGTCAGGGAACATGCAGCGGCAATGTAAGATAGGTTTCTGGAAAACATCGCGGGGTGGTGCACATTTTATGGGTGTGTAAAATTACATTCTCTCGTAGAAGTGAGAAAAACATCATGGGGTGGTGTGAATCGGAGGGTCTGAATTAGGTTAGGCAGTGAGTGGCAATGTAGGATGGAGAAAAGCACCACCGAGTGTTCAGCATGTGGATGTCAGAGAACATGCACTGGGAATGCAGGATAGGTTTCTGAAAAACATCGCGGGTGGTGCGCATTGTATCGGTGTGTAACATTACATTCACTAATAGGAGTGAGAAAAAATCACCGGGTGGTGTGAATCGGAGGGTCTGAATTAGTATAGGCAGTGAGTGGAAATGTAGGATGGAGAAAAGCACTGCGGGGTGGTCAGCATGGGGAGGTCAGGGAACATGCAGTGGTAATGTAGGATAGGTTTCTGAAAAACATCGCGCTGTGGTGCGCATTGTATGGGTATGAAACATTACATTCACTAGTAGGAGTGAGAAAAACATCATGGGGTGGTGTGAATCGGAGGGTCTGAATTAGGTTAGGCAGTGAGTGGCAATGTAGGATGGAGAAAAGCACCGCCGAGTGGTCAGCATGGGGATGTCAGGGAACATGCAGTGGCAATATAGGATAGCTTTCTGAAAAACATCGCGGGGTTGTGCTCATCGTATGGGTGTGTAACATTACATTCACCAGTAGGAATGAGAAAAACATCACGGGGTGGTGTGAATCGGATGGTCTGAATTAGGATAGGCATTGAGTGGCAATGTAGGATGGAGAAAAGCACTGCGGTGTGGTCAGTATGGGGAGGTCAGGGAACATGAAGTGGGAATGTAGGATAGGTTTCTGAAAAACATCGCGGGGTGGTGCGCATTGTATGTGTGTTACATTACATTCACTAATAGGAGTGAGAAAAAATCACCGGGTGGTGTGAATCGGAGGGTCTGAATTAGTATAGGCAGTGAGTGGAAATGTAGGATGGAGAAAAGGACCGCAGGGTGGTCAGCATGGGGAGGTCAGGGAACATGCATTGGCAATGTAGGATAGGTTTCTGAAAAACATCGCGGGGTGGTGCGCATTGTATGGGTGTGTAACATTACATTCATTAGTAGGAGTGAGAAAAACATCACGGGGTGGTGTGAATCGGAGGGTCTGAATTAGGATAGGCAGTGAGTGGCAATGTAGGGTGGAGAAAAGCACCGCGGGGTGATCAGCATGGGGAGGTCAGGGAACATGCAGTGGCAATGTAGGATAGGTTTCTGAAAAACATCAGGGGTGGTGTGCATTGTATGGGTGTGTAACATTACATTCACTAGTAGGAGTGAGAAAAACATCACGGGGTGTTGTGAATCGGAGGGTCTGAATTAGGATAGGCAGTGAATGGCAATGTAGGATGGAGAAAAGCACTGCGGGGTGGTCAGCATGTGGAGGTCAGGGAACATGCAGTGGCAATGTAGGATAGGTTTCTGAAAAACATCGCGGGGTGGTGCGCATTGTATGGGTGTGAAACATTACATTCACTAGTAGGAGTGAGAAAAACATCGTGGGGTGGTGCGCATTGTATGGGTGTGTAACATTACATTCACTAGTAGGAGTGAGAAAAACATCACGGGGTGGTGTGAATCGGAGGGACTGAAATAGGATAGGCAGTGAGTGGCAATGTAGGATGGAGAAAAGCACCGCGGGGTGGTCAGCATGGGGAGGACAGGGAACATGCCGTGGCAATGTAGGATAGGTTTCTGAAAAACATCCCGTGGTGGTGCGCATTGTATGGGTGTGTAACAGTACATTAATTAGTAGGAGTGAGCAAAACATCATGGGTTGGTGTGAATCCGAGGGTCTGAATTAGGATAGGCAGTGAGTGGCAATGTAGGATGGAGTAACTCACCGCGGGTTGGTCAGCATGTGGAGGTCAGGGAACATGTAGTGGCCATGTATGATAGGTTTCTGAAGAACATCGCGGGGTGGGGCGTTTTTAATGGGTTTGTAAAATTACATTCACTAGTAGGAGTGAGAAAAACATCACGGGGAGGTGTGAATCGAGGGTCTGAATTAGGATAGGCACTGAGTGGCAATGTAGGATGGAGAAAATCACTGCGGGGAGTTCATCATATGGAGGTCAGGGAACATGCTGTGGCAATGTAGGATAGGTTTGTGAAAAACATCGCGGGTGGTGCGCATTGTATGGGTGTGTAACATTACATTCACTAATAGGAGTGAGAAAAAATCACCGGGTGGAGTGAATCGGAGGGTCTGAATTAGGATAGGCAGTGAGTGGCAATGTAGGATGGAGAAAAGCACCGCGGGGTGGTCAGCATGGGGAGGTCAAGGAACATGCAGTGGCAATATAGGATAGGTTTCTGAAAAACATCGCGGGGTGGTGCGCATTGCATGGGTGTGTAACATTACATTCACTAGTAGGAGTGAGAAAAACATCGTGGGGTGGTGCGCGTTGTATGGGTGTGTAACATTACATTCACTAGTAGGAGTGAGAAAAATATCACGGGGTGGTGTGATTCGGAGGGTCCCAATTAGGATAGGCAGTGAGTGACAATGTAGGGTGGAGAAAAGCACCGCGGGGTGGTCAGCATGGGGAGGTCAAGGAACATGCAGTGGCAATATAGGATAGGTTTCTGAAAAACATCGCGGGGTGGTGCGCATTGCATGGGTGTGTAACATTACATTCACTAGTAGGAGTGAGAAAAACATCGTGGGGTGGTGGGCGTTGTATGGGTGTGTAACATTACATTCACTAGTAGGAGTGAGAAAAATATCACGGGGTGGTGTGATTCGGAGGGTCCCAATTAGGATAGGCAGTGAGTGACAATGTAGGGTGGAGAAAAGCACGGCGGGGTGGTCAGCATGGGGAGGTCAGGGAACATGCAGTGGCAATGTAGGATAGGTTTCTGAAAAACATTGTGCTGTGGTGCACATTGTATGGTTATGTAACATTACATTCACTAGTAGGAGTGAGAAAAACATCACAGGGTGTTGTGCATTGTAGGGGTTTGTAACATTACATTCACTAGTAGGAGTGAGAAAAACATCACGGGGTGGTGTGAATCGGAGGGTCTGAATTAGGATAGGGATTGAGTGGCAATGTAGGATGGTGAAAAGCACCGCGCGGTGGTCAGCATGGGGAGGTCACGGAACATGCAGTCGCATGTTGGATAGGTTTCTGAAAAACATCGCGGGGTGTTGCGCATTGCATGGGTGTGTAATAATACATTCACTAGTAGGAGTGAGAAAAACATCGTGGGGGGGTGCGCATTGTATGTGTGTGTAACATTACATTCACTAGTAGGAGTGAGAAAAACATCACGGGGTGGTGTGAATCCGATGGTCTGAATTCGAATAGGCAGTGAGTGGCAATGTAGGATGGAGAAAAGCACGGCGGGTTGGTCAGCTTGTGGAGGTCAGGGACCATGCAGAGGCAATGTAGGATAGGTTTCTGGAAAACATCGCGGGGTGGTGCACATTTTATGGGTGTGTAAAATTACATTCTCTCGTAGAAGTAAGAAAAACATCATGGGGTGGTGTGAATCGGAGGGTCTGAATTAGGTTAGGCAGTGAGTGGCAATATAGGATGGAGAAAAGCACCGCCGAGTGTTCAGCATGTGGATGTCAGGGAACATGCACTGGGAATGTAGGATAGGTTTCTGAAAAACATCGTGGGTGGTGCGCATTGTATCGGTGTGTAACATTACATTCACTAATAGGAGTGAGAAAAAATCACCGGGTGGTGTGAATTTGAGGGTCTGAATTAGTATAGGCAATGAGTGGAAATGTAGGATGGAGAAAAGCACTGCGGGGTGGTCAGCATGGGGAGGTCAGGGAACATGCAGTGGCAATGTAGAATAGGTTTCTGAAAAACATCGCGGGGTGGTGCGCATTGTATGGGTGTGTAACATTACATTCACTAGTAGGAGTGAGCAAAACATCACGGGGTGGTGTGAATCGGAGGGTCTGAATTAGGTTAGGCAGTGAGTGGCAATGCAGGATGGAGAAAAGCACAGCGGTGTTGTCAGCATGGGGAGGTCAGGGAACATGCAGTGGCAATGTAGGATAGGTTTCAGAAAAACATCGCTGAGTGGTGCGAATTGTATGGGTGTGTAACATTACATTCACTAGTAGGAGTGAGAAAAACATCACGGGGTGGTGTGAATCGGAAGGTCTGAATTCAGATACGCAGTGAGTGGCAATGTAGGATGGAGAAAAGCACCGCGGGGTGGTCAGCATGGGGAGTTCAGGGAACATGCAGTAGTAATGTAGGATAGGTTTCTGAAAAACATCGCGCTGTGGTGCGCATTGTATGGGTATGTAACATTACATTCACTAGTAGGAGTGAGAAAAACATCACAGGGTGTTGCGCATTGTAGGGGTTTGTAACATTACATTCACTAGTAGGAGTGAGAAAAATATCACGTGGTGGTGTTAATCGGAGGGTCTAAACTAGGATAGGCAATGAGTGGCAATGTAGGATGGAAAAAAACACCGCGGGTTGGTCAGCATGTGGAGGTCAGGGAACATGCAGTGGCAATGTAGGACAGGTTTCTGAAAAACATCGCGGGGTGGTGCGCATTGTATGGGTGTGTAATATTACATTCACTAGTAGGAGTGAGAAAAACATCTCGGGGTGGTGCGCATTGTATGTGTGTGTAACATTACATTCACTAGTAGGAGTGAGAAAAACATCATGGGGTGGTGTGAAACGTAGGGACTGAATTAGGATAGGCAGTGAGTGGCAATGCAGGATGGAGAAAAGCACGGCGGGGTGGTCAGAATGGGGAGGTCAGGGAACATGAAGTGGGAATGTAGGATAGGTTTCTGAAAAACATCGCGGGGTGGTGCTCATTGTATGGGTGTGTAACATTACATTCACTAGTAGGAGTGAGAAAAACATCGTGGGGTGGTGCGCATTGTATGGGTGTGTAACATTACATTCACTATTAGGAGTGAGAAAAACATCAGGGGGTGGTGTGAATCGGAGGGTCTGAATTAGGATAGGGAGTGAGTGGCAATGTAGGATGGGGAAAAGCACTGCGGGGTGTTCATCATATGGAGGTCAGGGAACATGCTGTGGCAATGTAGGATAGGTTTCTGAAAAACATCGCGGGGTGGTGCGCATTGTATGGGTGTGTAACATTACATTCACTAATAGGAGGGAGAAAAAATCACTGGGTGGTGTGAATCGGACGGTCTGAATTAGGATAGGCAGTGAGTGGCAATGTAGGATGGAGAAAAGCACCACGGGGTGGTCAGCATGGGGAGGTCAAGGAACATGCAGTGGCAATGTAGGATAGGTTTCTGAAAAACATCGCGGGGTGGTGCGCATTTTATGGGTGTGTAACATTACATTCACTAGTAGGAGTGAGAAAAACATCGTGGGGTGGTGCGCGTTGTATGGGTGTGTAACATTACATTCACTAGTAGGAGTGAGAAAAACTATCACGGGGTGGTGTGAATCGTAGGGACTGAATTAGGATAGGCAGTGAGTGGCAATATAGGATGGAGAAAAGCACCTCGGGGTGGTCAGCATGGGGAGGTCAGGAAAGATGCTGTGGAAATGTAGGATAGGTTTCTGAAAAAACATCGCGGGGTGGTGCGCATTGTATGGGTGTGTAACATTACATTCACTAGTAGGAGTGAGCAAAAATTCACGGGGTGGTGTGAATTGGAGGGTCTGAATTAGGATAGGCAGTGAGTGGCAATGTAGGATGGAGAAAAGCACAGCGGGGTGGTCAGCATGGGGAGGTCAGGGAACATGCAGTGGCAATGTAGGATAGGTTTTGGAAAAACATCGCGCTGTGGTGCGCATTGTATGGGTATGTAACATTACATTCACGAGTAGGAGTGAGAAAAACATCACAGCGTGTTGCGCATTGTAGGGGTTTGTAAAATTACATTCACTAGTAGGAGTGAGAAAAATATCACGGGGTGGTGTTAATCGGAGGGTCTAAACTAGGATAGGCAGTGAGTGGCAATGTAGGATGGAAAAAAACACCGCGGTTTGGTCAAGATGTGGAGGTCAGGGAACATGCAGTGGCAATGTAGGACAGGTTTCTGAAAAACATCGCGGGGTGGTGCGCATTGTATGGGTGTGTAAAATTACATTCTCTAGTAGGAGTGAGAAAAACATCACGGGGTGGTGTGAATCAGAGGGTCTGAATTAGGATAGGGAGTGAGTGGCAATGTAGGATGGTGAAAAGCACCGCGGGGTGGTCAGCATGGGGAGGTCACGGAACATGCAGTGGCAATGTAGGATAGGTTTCTGAAAAACATCGCGGTGTGGTGCGCATTGTATGGGTGTGTAATATTACATTCACTAGTAGGAGTGAGAAAAACATCACGGGGTGGTGTGAATCGGAGGGTCTGAATTAGGATAGAGAGTGAGTGGCAATGTAGGATGGGGAAAAGCACCGCGGGTTGGTCAGCTTGTGGAGGTCAGGGACCATGCAGAGGCAATGTAAGATAGGTTTTTGAAAAACATCTCGGGGTGGTGCGCATTGTATGAGTGTGTAACATTACATTCACTATTAGGAGTGAGAAAAACATCAGGGGGTGGTGTGAATCGGAGGGTCTGAATTAGGATAGGCCGTGAGTGGCAATGTAGGATGGAGTAAAGCATCACGGGTTGGTCAGCATGTGGAGGTCAGGGAACATGCAGTGGCAATGTAGGATAGGTTTCTGAAAAACATCGCGCTGTGGTGCACATTTTATGGGTGTGTAAAATTACATTCTCTCGGAGGAGTGAGAAAAACATCATGGGGAGGTGTGAATCGGAGGGTCTGAATTAGGTTAGGCAGTGAGTGGCAATGTAGGATGGAGAAAAGCACCGCGGGGTGGTCACCATGGGGAGTTCAGGGAACATGCAGTGGTAATGTAGGATAGGTTTCTGAAAAACATCGCGGGTGGTGCGCACTGTATCGGTGTGTATCATTACATTCACTAATAGGAGTGAGAAAAAATCACCGGGTGGTGTGAATCGGAGGGTCTGAATTAGTATAGGCAGTGAGTGGAAATGTAGGATGGAGAAAAGCACTGCGGGGTGGTCAGCATGGGGAGGTCAGGGAACATGCAGTGGCAATGTAGGATAGGTTTCTGAAAAACATCGCGGGGTGGTGCGCATTGTATGGGTGTGTAACATTACATTCACTAGTAGGAGTGAGAAAAACATCACGGGGTGGTGTGAATCAGAGGGTCTGAATTAGGATAGGCAGTGAGTGGCAATGTAGGATGGAGAAAAGCACCGCGGGGTGGTCACCATGGGGAGTTCAGGGAACATGCAGTGGTAATGTAGGATAGGTTTCTGAAAAACATCGCGCTGTGGTGCGCATTGTATGGGTATGTAACATTACATTCACTAGTAGGAGTGAGAAAAACATCACAGGGTGTTGCGCATTGTAGGGGTTTGTAACATTACATTCACTAGTAGGAGTGAGAAAAATATCACGGGGTGTTGTTAATCGGAGGGTCTAAACTAGGATAGGCAGTGAGTGGCAATGTAGGATGGAAAAAAACACCGCGGGTTGGTCAGCATGTGGAGGTCAGGGAACATGCAGTGGCAATGTAGGACAGGTTTCTGAAAAACATCGCGGGGTGGTGCGCATTGTATGGGTGTGTAAAATTACATTCTCTAGTAGGAGTGAGAAAAACATCACGGAGTGGTGTGAATCAGAGGGTCTGAATTAGGATAGGGAGTGAGTGGCAATGTAGGATGGTGAAAAGCACCGCGGGGTGGTCAGCATGGGGAGGTCACGGAACATGCAGTGGCAATGTAGGATAGGTTTCTGAAAAACATCGCGGGGTGGTGCGCATTGTATGGGTGTGTAATATTACATTCACTAGTAGGAGTGAGAAAAACATCACGGGGTGGTGTGAATCGGAGGTTCTGAATTAGGATAGGGAGTGAGTGGCAATGTAGGATGGGGAAAAGCACCGCGCGTTGGTCAGCTTGTGGAGGTCAGGGACCATGCAGAGGCAATGTAAGATAGGTTTTTGAAAAACATCTCGGGGTGGTGCGCGTTGTATGAGTGTGTAACATTACATTCACTATTAGGAGTGAGAAAAACATCAGGGGGTGGTGTGAATCGGAGGGTCTGAATTAGGATAGGCCGTGAGTGGCAATGTAGGATGGAGTAAAGCATCACGGGTTGGTCAGCATGTGGAGGTCAGGGAACATGCAGTGGCAATGTAGGATAGGTTTCTGAAAAACATCGCGGGGTGGTGCGCATTGTATGGGTGTGTAACATTACATTCACTAGTAGGAGTGAGAAAAACATCACGGGGTGGTGTGAATCGGAGGGACTGAAATAGGATAGGCAGTGAGTGGCAATGTAGGATGGAGAAAAGCACCGCGGGGTGGTCAGCATGGGGAGGACCGGGAACATGCCGTGGCAATGTAGGTTAGGTTTCTGAAAAACATCGCGCTGTGGTGCACATTTTATGGGTGTGTAAAATTACATTCTCTCGGAGGAGTGAGAAAAACATCATGGGGAGGTGTGAATCGGAGGGTCTGAATTAGGTTAGGCAGTGAGTGGCAATGTAGGATGGAGAAAAGCACCGCCGAGTGGTCAGCATGGGGATGTCAGGGAACATGCAGTGGCAATGTAGGATAGCTTTCTGAAAAACATCGCGGGGTGGTGCGCATTGTATGGGTGTGTAACATTACATTCACCAGTAGGAATGAGAAAAACATCACGGGGTGGTGTGAATCAGATGGTCTGAATTAGGATAGGCAGTGAGTGGCAATGTAGGATGAAGAAAAGCACTGCGGGGTGGTCAGTATGTGGAGGTCATGGAACATGAAGTGGGAATGTAGGATAGGTTTCTGAAAAACATCGCGGGGTGGTGCGCATTGTATGTGTGTTACATTACATTCACTAATAGGAGTGAGAAAAAATCACCGGGTGGTGTGAATCGGAGGGTCTGAATTAGTATAGGCAGTGAGTGGAAATGTAGGATGGAGAAAAGGACCGCAGGGTGGTCAGCATGGGGAGGTCAGGGAACATGCATTGGCAATGTAGGATAGGTTTCTGAAAAACATCGCGGGGTGGTGCGCATTGTATGGGTGTTTAACATTACATTCATTAGTAGGAGTGAGAAAAACATCACAGGGTGGTGTGAATCGGAGGGTCTGAATTAGGATAGGCAGTGAGTGGCAATGTAGGGTGGAGAAAAGCACCGCGGGGTGGTCAGCATGGGGAGGTCAGGGAACATGCAGTGGCAATGTAGGATAGCTTTCTGAAAAACATCAGGGGTGGTGTGCATTGTATGGGTGTGTAACATTACATTCACTAGTAGGAGTGAGAAAATCATCGTGGGGTGGTGCGCGTTGTATGGGTGTGTAACATTACATTCACTAGTAGGAGTGAGAAAAACTATCACGGTGTGGTGTGAATCGTAGGGACTGAATTAGGATAGGCAGTGAGTGGCAATATAGGATGGAGAAAAGCACCACGGGGTGGTCAGCATGGGGAGGTCAGGAAACATGCAGTGGAAATGTAGGATAGGTTTCTGAAAAACATCGCGGGGTTGTGCGCATTGTATGGGTGTGTAACATTACATTCACTAGTAGGAGTGAGAAAAATATCACGGTTGGTGTGTTACGGAGGGTCCCAATTAGGATAGGCAGTGAGTGGCAATGTTGCATGGAGAAAAGCACAGCGGGGTGGTCAGCATGGGGAGGTCAGGGAACATGCAGTGGCAATGTAGGATAGGTTTCTGAAAAACATTGCGCTGTGGTGCACATTGTATGGGTATGTAACATTACATTCACTAGTAGGAGTGAGAAAAACATCACAGGGTGTTCTGCATTGTAGGGGTTTGTAACATTACATTCACTAGTAGGAGTGAGAAAAACATCACGGGGTGGTGTGAATCGGAGGGTCTGAATTAGGATAGGGATTGAGTGGCAATGTAGGATGGTGAAAAGCACCGCGCGGTGGTAAGCATGGGGAGGTCACGGAACATGCAGTGGCATGTTGGATAGGTTTCTGAAAAACATCGCGGGGTGGTGCGCATTGTATGGGTGTGTAATAATACATTCACTAGTAGGAGTGAGAAAAACATCATGGGGTGGTGTGAATCCGATGGTCTGAATTCGGATAGGCAGTGAGTGGCAATGTAGGATGGAGAAAAGCACCGCGGGTTGTTCAGCTTGTGGAGGTCAGGGACCAAGCAGAGGCAATGTAGGATAGGTTTCTGGAAAACATCGCGGGGTGGTGCACATTTTATGGGTGTGTAAAATTACATTCTCTCGTAGAAGTGAGAAAAACATCATGGGGTGGTGTGAATCGGAGGGTCTGAATTAGGTTAGGCAGTGATTGGCAATGTAGAATGGAGAAAAGCACCGCCGAGTGTTCAGCATGTGGATGTCAGGGAACATGCACTGGGAATGTAGGATAGGTTTCTGAAAAACATCGCGGGTGGTGCGCACTGTATCGGTGTGTATCATTACATTCACTAATAGGAGTGAGAAAAAATCACCGGGTGGTGTGAATCGGAGGGTCTGAATTAGTATAGGCAGTGAGTGGAAATGTAGGATGGAGAAAAGCACTGCGGGGTGGTCAGCATGGGGAGGTCAGGGAACATGCAGTGGCAATGTAGGATAGGTTTCTGAAAAACATCGCGGGGTGGTGCGCATTGTATGGGTGTGTAACATTACATTCACTAGTAGGAGTGAGAAAAACATCACGGGGTGGTGTGAATCAGAGGGTCTGAATTAGGATAGGCAGTGAGTGGCAATGTAGGATGGAGAAAAGCACCGCGGGGTGGTCACCATGGGGAGTTCAGGGAACATGCAGTGGTAATGTAGGATAGGTTTCTGAAAAACATCGCGCTGTGGTGCGCATTGTATGGGTATGTAACATTACATTCACTAGTAGGAGTGAGAAAAACATCACAGGGTGTTGCGCATTGTAGGGGTTTGTAACATTACATTCACTAGTAGGAGTGAGAAAAATATCACGGGGTGTTGTTAATCGGAGGGTCTAAACTAGGATAGGCAGTGAGTGGCAATGTAGGATGGAAAAAAACACCGCGGGTTGGTCAGCATGTGGAGGTCAGGGAACATGCAGTGGCAATGTAGGACAGGTTTCTGAAAAACATCGCGGGGTGGTGCGCATTGTATGGGTGTGTAAAATTACATTCTCTAGTAGGAGTGAGAAAAACATCACGGAGTGGTGTGAATCAGAGGGTCTGAATTAGGATAGGGAGTGAGTGGCAATGTAGGATGGTGAAAAGCACCGCGGGGTGGTCAGCATGGGGAGGTCACGGAACATGCAGTGGCAATGTAGGATAGGTTTCTGAAAAACATCGCGGGGTGGTGCGCATTGTATGGGTGTGTAATATTACATTCACTAGTAGGAGTGAGAAAAACATCACGGGGTGGTGTGAATCGGAGGTTCTGAATTAGGATAGGGAGTGAGTGGCAATGTAGGATGGGGAAAAGCACCGCGCGTTGGTCAGCTTGTGGAGGTCAGGGACCATGCAGAGGCAATGTAAGATAGGTTTTTGAAAAACATCTCGGGGTGGTGCGCGTTGTATGAGTGTGTAACATTACATTCACTAGAAGGAGTGAGAAAAACATCACGGGGTGGTGTGAATCGGAGGGACTGAAATAGGATAGGCAGTGAGTGGCAATGTAGGATGGAGAAAAGCACCGCGGGGTGGTCAGCATGGGGAGGACCGGGAACATGCCGTGGCAATGTAGGTTAGGTTTCTGAAAAACATCGCGGGGTGGTGCGCATTGTATGGGTGTGTAACAGTACATTCACTAGTAGGAGTGAGCAAAACATTACGGGGTGGTGCGCATTGTATTGGTGTTTAACATTACATTCACTAGTAGGAGTGAGAAAAAAATCACGGGGTGCTGTGAATCCGAGGGTCTGAATTAGGATAGGCAGTTAGTGGCAATGTAGGATGGAGAAAAGCATCGCCGGGGTGGTCAGCATGTGGAGGTCAGGGAACATGCAGTTGCAATGTAGGATAGGTTTCTGTAAAACATCGCGGGGTGGTGCGCATTGTATGGGTGTGTAACAGTACATTCACTAGTAGGAGTGAGCAAAACATCATGGGGTGGTGTGAATTGGAGGGTCTGAATTAGGATAGGCAGTGAGTGGCAATGTAGGATGGAGTAACTCACCGCGGGTTGGTCAGCATGTGGAGGTCAGGGAACATGCAGTGGCCATGTAGGATAGGTTTCTGAAAAACATTGCGCTGTGGTGCACATTGTATGGGTATGTAACATTACATTCACTAGTACGAGTGAGAAAAACATCGTGGGGGGCTGCGCATTGTATGTGTGTGTAACATTACATTCACTAGTAGGAGTGAGAAAAACATCATGGGGTGGTGTGAATACGATGGTCTGAATTCTGATAGGCAGTGAGTGGCAATATAGGATGGAGAAAAGCACCGCGGGTTGGTCAGCTTGTGGAGGTCAGGGACCATGCAGAGGCAATGTAGGATAGGTTTCTGGAAAACATCGCGGGGTGGTGCACATTTTATCGGTGTGTAAAATTACATTCTCTCGTAGAAGTGAGAAAAACATCATGGGGTGGTGTGAATCGGAGGGTCTGAATTAGGTTAGGCAGTGAGTGGCAATGTAGGATGGAGAAAAGCACCACCGAGTGTTCAGCATGTGGATGTCAGGGAACATGCACTGGGAATGTAGGATAGGTTTCTGAAAAACATCGCGGGTGGTGCGCATTGTATCGGTGTGTAACATTACATTCACTAATAGGAGTGAGAAAAAATCACCGGGTGGTGTGAATCGGAGGGTCTGAATTAGTATAGGCAGTGAGTGGAAATGTAGGATGGAGAAAAGCACTGCGGGGTGGTCAGCATGGGGAGGTCAGGGAACATGCAGTCGTAATGTAGGATAGGTTTCTGAAAAACATCGCGCTGTGGTGCGCATTGTATGGGTATGAAACATTACATTCACTAGTAGGAGTGAGAAAAACATCAGGGGGTGGTGTGAATCGGAGGGTCTGAATTAGGATAGGCCGTGAGTGGCAATGTAGGATGGAGTAAAGCATCACGGGTTGGTCAGCATGTGGAGGTCAGGGAACATGCAGCGGCAATGTAAGATAGGTTTCTGGAAAACATCGCGGGGTGGTGCACATTTTATGGGTGTGTAAAATTACATTCTCTCGTAGAAGTGAGAAAAACATCATGGGGTGGTGTGAATCGGAGGGTCTGAATTAGGTTAGGCAGTGAGTGGCAATGTAGGATGGAGAAAAGCACCACCGAGTGTTCAGCAAGTGGATGTCAGAGAACATGCACTGGGAATGTAGGATAGGTTTCTGAAAAACATCGCGGGTGGTGCGCATTGTATCGGTGTGTAACATTACATTCACTAATAGGAGTGAGAAAAAATCACCGGGTGGTGTGAATCGGAGGGTCTGAATTAGTATAGGCAGTGAGTGGAAATGTAGGATGGAGAAAAGGACCGCAGGGTGGTCAGCATGGGGAGGTCAGGGAACATGCAGTGGCAATGTAGGATAGGTTTCTGAAAAACATCGCGCTGTGGTGCGCATTGTATGGGTATGAAACATTACATTCACTAGTAGGAGTGAGAAAAACATCATGGGGTGGTGTGAATCGGAGGGTCTGAATTAGGTTAGGCAGTGAGTGGCAATGTACGATGGAGAAAAGCACCGCCGAGTGGTCAGCATGGGGATGTCAGGGAACATGCAGTGGCAATATAGGATATCTTTCTGAAAAACATCGCGGGGTGGTGCGCATCGTATGGGTGTGTAACATTACATTCACCAGTAGGAATGAGAAAAACATCACGGGGTGGTGTGAATCGGATGGTATGAATTAGGATAGGCAGTGAGTGGCAATGTAGGATGGAGAAAAGCACTGCGGGGTGGTCAGTATGGGGAGGTCAGGGAACATGAAGTGGGAATGTAGGATAGGTTTCTGAAAAACATCGCGTGGTGGTGCGCATTGTATGTGTGTTACATTACATTCACTAATAGGAGTGAGAAAAAATCACCGGGTGGTGTGAATCGGAGGGTCTGAATTAGTATAGGCAGTGAGTGAAATGTAGGATGGAGAAAAGGACCGCAGGGTGGTCAGCATGGGGAGGTCAGGGAATATGCATTGGCAATGTAGGATAGGTTTCTGAAAAACATCGCGGGGTGGTGCGCATTGTATGGGTGTGTAACATTACATTCATTAGTAGGAGTGAGAAAAACATCACGGGGTGGTGTGAATCGGACGGACTGAAATAGGATAGGCAGTGAGTGGCAATGTAGGATGGAGAAAAGCACCGCGGGGTGGTCAGCATGGGGAGGACAGGGAACATGCAGTGGCAATGTAGGATAGGTTTCTGAAAAACATCAGAGGTGGTGTGCATTGTATGGGTGTGTAACATTACATTCACTAGTAGGAGTGAGAAAAACATCACGGGGTGTTGTGAATCGGAGGGTCTGAATTAGGATAGGCAGTCAATGGCAATGTAGGATGGAGAAAAGCACTGCGGGGTGGTCAGCATGGGGAGGTCAGGGAACATGCAGTGGCAATGTAGGATAGGTTTCTGAAAAACATCGCGGGGTGGTGCGCATTGTATGCGTGTGAAACATTACATTCACTAGTAGGAGTGAGAAAAACATCGTGGGGTGGTGCGCATTGTATGGGTGTGTAACATTAAATTCACTAGAATGAGTGAGAAAAACATCACGGGGTGGTGTGAATCGGAGGGACTGAAATAGGATAGGCAGTGAGTGGCAATGTAGGATGGAGAAAAGCACCGCGGGGTGGTCAGCATGGGGAGGACAGGGAACATGCCGTGGCAATGTAGGATAGGTTTCTGAAAAACATCGCGTGGTCGTGCGCATTGTGTGGGTGTGTAACATTACATTCACTAGTAATAGTGAGAAAAACATTACGGGGTGGTGCGCATTGTATTGGTGTTTAACATTACATTCACTAGTAGGAGTGAGAAAAACATCACGGGGTGCTGTGAATCCGAGGGTCTGAATTAGGATAGGCATTGAGTGGCAATGTAGGATGGAGAAAAGCATCGCCGGGGTGGTCAGCATGTGGAGGTCAGGGAACATGCAGTTGCAATGTAGGATAGGTTTCTGTAAAACATCTCGGGGTGGTGCGCATTGTATGGTTGTGTAACAGTACATTCACTAGTAGGAGTGAGCAAAACATCATGGGTTGGTGTGAATCCGAGGGTCTGAATTAGGATATGCAGTGAGTGGCAATGTAGGATGGAGAAACTCACCGCGGGTTGGTCAGCATGTGGAGGTCAGGGAACATGCAGTGGCCATGTAGGATAGGTTTCTGAAAAACATCGCGCGGTGGGGCGTTTTTTATGGGTTTGTAAAATTACATTCACTAGTAGGAGTGAGAAAAACATCACGGGGAGGTGTGAATCGAGGGTCTGAATTAGGATAGGCACTGAGTGGCAATGTAGGATGGAGAAAATCACTGCGGGGTGTTCATCATATGGAGGTCAGGGAACATGCTGTGGCAATGTAGGATAGGTTTGTGAAAAACATCGCGGGTGGTGCGCATTGTATGGGTGTGTAACATTACATTCACTAATAGGAGTGAGAAAAAATCACCGGGTGGTGTGAATCGGAGGGTCTGAATTAGGATAGGCAGTGAGTGGCAATGTAGGATGGAGAAAAGCACCGCGGGGTGGTCAGCATGGGGAGGTCAAGGAACATGCAGTGGCAATGTAGGATAGGTTTCTGAAAAACATCGCGGGGTGGTGCGCATTGCATGGGTGTGTAACATTACATTCACTAGTAGGAGTGAGAAAAACATCGTGGGGTGGTGCGCGTTGTATGGGTGTGTAACATTACATTCACTAGTAGGAGTGAGAAAAACTATCACGGGGTGGTGAGAATCGTAGGGACTGAATTAGGATAGGCAGTGAGTGGCAATATACGATGGAGAAAAGCACCACGGGGTGGTCAGCATGGGGAGGTCAGGAAACATGCAGTGGAAATATAGGATAGGTTTCTGAAAAACATCGCGGGGTGGTGCGCATTGTATGGGTGTGTAACATTACATTCACTAGCAGGAGTGAGAAAAATATCACGGGGTGGTGTGATTCGGAGGGTCCCAATTAGAATAGGCAGTGAGTGGCAATGTTGCATGGAGAAAAGCACAGCGGGGTGGTCAGCATGGGGAGGTCAGGGAACATGCAGTGGCAATGTAGGATAGGTTTCTGAAAAACATTGCGCTGTGGTGCACATTGTATGGGTATGTAACATTACATTCACTAGTAGGAGTGAGAAAAACATCACAGGGTGTTGTGCATTGTAGGGGTTTGTAACATTACATTCACTAGTAGGAGTGAGAAAAACATCACGGGGTGGTGTGAATCGGAGGGTCTGAATTAGAATAGGGATTGAGTGGCAATGTAGGATGGTGAAAAGCACCGCGTGGTGGTCAGCATGGGGAGGTCACGGAACATGCAGTGGCATGTTGGATAGGTTTCTGAAAAACATCGCGGGGTGGTGCGCATTGTATGGGTGTGTAATAATACATTCACTAGTAGGAGTGAGAAAAACATCGTGGGGGGGTGCGCATTGTATGTGTGTGTAACATTACATTCACTAGTAGGAGTGAGAAAAACATCACGGGGTGGTGTGAATCCGATGGTCTGAATTCGGATAGGCAGTGAGTGGCAATGTAGGATGGAGAAAAGCACGGCGGGTTGGTCAGCTTGTGGAGGTCAGGGACCATGCAGAGGCAATGTAGGATAGGTTTCTGGAAAACATCGCGGGGTGGTGCACATTTTATGGGTGTGTAAAATTACATTCTCTCGTAGAAGTAAGAAAAACAACATGGGGTGGTGTGAATCGGAGGGTCTGAATTAGATTAGGCAGTGAGTGGCAATGTAGGATGGAGAAAAGCACCGCCGAGTGTTCAGCATGTGGATGTCAGGGAACATGCACTGGGAATGTAGGATAGGTTTCTGAAAAACATCGCGGGTGGTGCGCATTGTATCGGTGTGTAACATTACATTCACTAATAGGAGTGAGAAAAAATCACCGGGTGGTGTGAATTTGAGGGTCTGAATTAGTATAGGCAATGAGTGGAAATGTAGGATAGAGAAAAGCACTACGTGGTGGTCAGCATGGGGAGGTCAGGGAACATGCAGTGGCAATGTAGGATATGTTTCTGAAAAACATCGCGGGGTGGTGCGCATTGTATGGGTGTGTAACATTATATTTACTAGTAGGAGTGAGCAAAACCTAACGGGGTGGTGTGAATCGGAGGGTCTGAATTAGGTTAGGCAGTGAGTGGCAATGTAGGATGGAGAAAAGCACAGCGGTGTTGTCAGCATGGGGAGGTCAGGGAACATGCAGTGGCAATGTAGGATAGGTTTCTGAAAAACATCGCGGGGTGGTGCGCATAGTATGGGTGTGTAACATTACATTCACTAGTAGGAGTGAGAAAAACATCACGGGGTGGTGTGAATCGGAGGGTCTGAATTAGGATAGGCAGTGAGTGGCAATGTAGGATGGAGAAAAGCACCGCGTGCTGGTCAGCATGGGGAGGTCAGGGAACATGCTGTGGCAATGTAGGATAGGTTTCTGAAAAACATCGCGGTGTGGTGCGCATTGTATGGGTGTTTAACATTACATTCAGTAATAGGATTGAGAAAAAATCACCGGGTGCTGTGAATTGGAGGGTCTGAATTAGTATAGGCAGGGAGTGGAAATGTAGGATGGAGAAAAGGACCGCGGGGTGGTCAGAATGGGGAGGTCTGGGAACATGCAGTGGCAATGTAGGATACGTTTCTGAAAAACATCGTGGGGTGGTGCGCATTGTATGGGTGTGTAATATTACATTCACTAGTAGGAGTGAGAAAAACATCACGGGGTGGTGTGAATCGGAGGGTCTGAATTAGGATAGGCAGTGAGTGGCAATGTAGGATATAGAAAAGCACCGGGGGGTGGTCAGCATGGGGAGGTCAGGGAACATGCAGTGACAATGTAGGATAGTTTTCTGAAAAACATCGCGGGGTGGTGCGCATTGTATGTGTGTGTAACATTACATTCACTAGTAGGAGTGAGAAAAATATCGTGGGGTGGTGGGCGTTGTATGGGTGTGTAACATTACATTCACTAGTAGGAGTGAGAAAAACATCACGGGGTGGTGTGAATCGGAGGGTCTGAATTAGGAAAGGCAGTGAGTAGCAATGTAGGGTGGAGAAAAGCACCGCGGTGTGGTCAGCATGGGGAGGTCAGGGAACATGCAGTGGCAATGTATGATAGGATTCTGAAAAACATCAGGGGTGGTGTGCATTGTATGGGTGTGTAAAATTACATTCACTAGTAGGAGTGAGAAACACATCACGGGGTGGTGTGAATCGGAGGGTCTTAATTAGGATAGGCAGTGAGTGGCAATGTAGGATGGAGAAAAGCACCGCGGGGTGGTCAGCATGGGGAGGTCAGGGAACATGCAGTGGCAATGTAGGATAGGTTTCTGAAAAACATCGCGGGGTGGTGCGCATTGTATGGGTGTGTAACATTACATTCACTAGTAGGAGTGAGAAAAACATCGTGGGGTGGTGCGCATTGTATGGGTGTGTAACATTACATTCACTAGTAGGAGTGAGAAAAACATCACGGTGTGGTGCGCATTGTATTGGTGTGTAACAGTACATTGACTAGTAGGAGTGAGAAAAACATAACGGGGTGCTGTGAATCCGAGGGTCTGAATTAGGATAGGCAGTGAGTGGCAATGTAGGATGGAGAAAAGCACCGCGATTTGGTCAGCATGGGGAGGTCAGGGAACATGCAGTTGCAATGTAGGATAGGTTTCTGTAAAACATCGCGGGGTGGTGCGCATTGTATGGGTGTGTAACATTACATTCACTAGTAGGAGTGAGCAAAACATCATGGGTTGGTGTGAATCCGAGGGTCTGAATTAGGATAGGCAGTGAGTGGCAATGTAGGATGGAGTAACTCACCGCGGGTTGGTCAGCATGTGGAGGTCAGGGAACATGCAGTGGCCATGTAGGATAGGTTTCTGAAAAACATCGCGCGGTGGGGCGTTTTTTATGGGTTTGTAAAATTACATTCACTAGTAGGAGTGAGAAAAACATCACGGGGAGGTGTGAATCGAGGGTCTGAATTAGGATAGGCACTGAGTGGCAATGTAGGATGGAGAAAATCACTGTGGGGTGTTCATCATATGGAGGTCAGGGAACATGCTGTGGCAATGTAGGATAGGTTTGTGAAAAACATCGCGGGTGGTGCGCATTGTATGGGTGTGTAACATTACATTCACTAATAGGAGTGAGAAAAAATCACCGGGTGGTGTGAATCGGAGGGTCTGAATTAGGATAGGCAGTGAGTGGCAATGTAGGATGGAGAAAAGCACCGCGGGGTGGTCAGCATGGGGAGGTCAAGGAACATGCAGTGGCAATGTAGGATAGGTTTCTGAAAAACATCGTGGGGTGGTGCGCATTGCATGGGTGTGTAACATTACATTCACTAGTAGGAGTGAGAAAAACATCGTTTGGTGGTGCGCGTTGTATGGGTGTGTAACATTACATTCACTAGTAGGAGTGAGAAAAACTATCACGGGGTGGTGAGAATCGTAGGGACTGAATTAGGATAGGCAGTGAGTGGCAATATACGATGGAGAAAAGCACCACGGGGTGGTCAGCATGGGGAGGTCAGGAAACATGCAGTGGAAATATAGGATAGGTTTCTGAAAAACATCGCGGGGTGGTGCGCATTGTATGGGTGTGTAACATTACATTCACTAGCAGGAGTGAGAAAAATATCACGGGGTGGTGTGATTCGGAGGGTCCAAATTAGAATAGGCAGTGAGTGGCAATGTTGCATGGAGAAAAGCACAGCGGGGTGGTCAGCATGGGGAGGTCAGGGAACATGCAGTGGCAATGTAGGATAGGTTTCTGAAAAACATTGCGCTGTGGTGCACATTGTATGGGTATGTAACATTACATTCACTAGTAGGAGTGAGAAAAACATCACAGGGTGTTGTGCATTGTAGGGGTTTGTAACATTACATTCACTAGTAGGAGTGAGAAAAACATCACGGGGTGGTGTGAATCGGAGGGTCTGAATTAGAATAGGGATTGAGTGGCAATGTAGGATGGTGAAAAGCACCGCGTGGTGGTCAGCATGGGGAGGTCACGGAACATGCAGTGGCATGTTGGATAGGTTTCTGAAAAACATCGAGGGGTGGTGCGCATTGTATGGGTGTGTAATAATACATTCACTAGTAGGAGTGAGAAAAACATCGTGGGGGGGTGCGCATTGTATGTGTGTGTAACATCACATTCACTAGTAGGATTGAGAAAAACATCACGGGGTGGTGTGAATCCGATGGTCTGAATTCGGATAGGCAGTGAGTGGCAATGTAGGATGGAGAAAAGCACGGCGGGTTGGTCAGCTTGTGGAGGTCAGGGACCATGCAGAGGCAATGTAGGATAGGTTTCTGGAAAACATCGCGGGGTGGTGCACATTTTATGGGTGTGTAAAATTACATTCTCTCGTAGAAGTAAGAAAAACATCATGGGGTGGTGTGAATCGGAGGGTCTGAATTAGATTAGGCAGTGAGTGGCAATGTAGGATGGAGAAAAGCACCGCCGAGTGTTCATCATGTGGATGTCAGGGAACATGCACTGGGAATGTAGGATAGGTTTCTGAAAAACATCGCGGGTGGTGCGCATTGTATCGGTGTGTAACATTACATTCACTAATAGGAGTGAGAAAAAATCACCGGGTGGTGTGAATTTGAGGGTCTGAATTAGTATAGGCAATGAGTGGAAATGTAGGATAGAGAAAAGCACTACGGGGTGGTCAGCATGGGGAGGTCAGGGAACATGCAGTGGCAATGTAGGATATGTTTCTGAAAATCATCGCGGGGTGGTGCGCATTGTATGGGTGTGTAACATTATATTCACTAGTAGGAGTGAGCAAAACATAACGGGGTGGTGTGAATCGGAGGGTCTGAATTAGGTTAGGCAGTGAGTGGCAATGTAGGATGGAGAAAAGCACAGCGGTTTTGTCAGCATGGGGAGGTCAGGGAACATGCAGTGGCAATGTAGGATAGGTTTCAGAAAAACATCGCTGAGTGGGGCGAATTGTATGGGTGTGTAACATTACATTCACTAGTAGGAGTGAGAAAAACATCACGGGGTGGTGTGAATCGGAAGGTCTGAATTCAGATACGCAGTGAGTGGCAATGTAGGATGGAGAAAAGCACCGCGGGGTGGTCAGCATGGGGAGTTCAGGGAACATGCAGTAGTAATGTAGGATAGGTTTCTGAAAAACATCGCGCTGTGGTGCGCATTGTATGGGTATGTAACATTACATTCACTAGTAGGAATGAGAAAAACATCACAGGGTGTTGCGCATTGTAGGGGTTTGTAACATTACATTCACTAGTAGGAGTGAGAAAAATATCACGGGGTGGTGTTAATCGGAGGGTCTAAACTAGGATAGGCAGTGAGTGGCAATATAGGATGGAAAAAAACACCGCGGGTTGGTCAGCATGTGGAGGTCAGGGAACATGCAGTGGCAATGTAGGACACGTTTCTGAAAAACATCGCGGGGTGGTGCACATTGTATGGGTGTGTAAAATTACATTCTCTAGTAGGAGTGAGAAAAACATCACTGGGTGGTGTGAATCGGAGGGTCTGAATTAGGATAGGGAGTGAGTGCCAATGTAGGATGGTGAAAAGCACCGCGAGGTGGTCAGCGTGGGGAGGGCACAGAACATGCAGTGGCAATGTAGGATAGGTTTCTGAAAAACATCGCGGGGTGGTGTGCATTGTATGGGTGTGTAATATTACATTCACTAGTAGGAGTGAGAAAAACATCTCGGGGTGGTGCGCATTGTATGTGTGTGTAACATTACATTCACTAGTAGGAGTGAGAAAAACATCACGGGGTGGTGTGAAACGTAGGGACTGAATTAGGATAGGCAGTGATTGGCAATGTAGGGTGGAGAAAAGCACGGCGGGGTGGTCAGAATGGGGAGGTCAGGGAACATGTAGTGGGAATGTAGGATAGGTTTCTGAAAAACATCGCGGGGTGGTGCTCAATGTATGGGTGTGTAACATTACATTCACTAGTAGGAGTGAGAAAAACATCGTGGGGTGGTGCGCATTGTATGGGTGTGTAACATTACATTCACTTGTAGGAGTGAGAAAAACATCACGGTATGGTGTGAATCGGAGGGTCTGAATTAGGATAGGCAGTGAGTGGCAATGTAGGGTGGAGAAAAGCACCGCGGGGTGGTCAGCATGGGGAGGTCAGGGAACATGCAGTGGCAATGTATGATAGGATTCTGAAAAACATCAGGGGTGGTGTGCATTGTATGGGTGTGTAACATTACATTCACCGGTAGGAATGAGAAAAACATTACGGGGTGGTATGAAACGTAGGGACTGAATTAGGATAGGCAGTGAGTGGCAATGTAGGATGGAGTAACACATCGCGGGTTGGTCAGAATGTGGAGGTCAGGGAACATGCTGTGGCAATGTAGGATAGGTTTCTGAAAAACATCGCGGTGTGGTGTGCATTGTATGGGTGTGTAACATTACATTCACTAATAGGAGTGAGAAAAAATCACCGGGTGGTGTGAATCGGACGGTCTGAATTAGTATAGGCAGTGAGTGGAAATGCAGGATCGAGAAAAGGACCGCGGGGTGGTCAGCATGGGATGGTCAGGGAACATGCAGTTGCAATGTAGGATAGGTTTCTGAAAAACATCAGGGGTGGTGTGCATTTTATGGATGTGTAACATTACATTCACTAGTAGGAGTGAGAAAAACATCACGGGGTGGTGTGAATCGGAGGGTCTGAATTAGGATAGGCAGTGAGTGGCAATGTAGGATGGAGAAAAGCACCGCATGCTGGTCAGCATGGGGAGGTCAGGGAACATGCAGTGGCAATGTAGGATAGGTTTCTGAAAAACATCGCGGGGTGGTGCGCATAGTATGGGTGTGTAACATTACATTCACTAGTAGGAGTGAGAAAAACATCACGGGGTGGTGTGAATCGGAGGGTCTGAATTAGGATAGGCAGTGAGTGGCAATGTAGGATGGAGAAAAGCACCGCGTGCTGGTCAGCATGGGGAGGTCAGGGAACATGCTGTGGCAATGTAGGATAGGTTTCTGAAAAACATCGCGGTGTGGTGCGCATTGTATGGGTGTTTAACATTACATTCAGTAATAGGATTGAGAAAAAATCACCGGGTGGTGTGAATTGGAGGGTCTGAATTAGTATAGGCAGGGAGTGGAAATGTAGGATGGAGAAAAGGACCGCGGGGTGGTCAGAATGGGGAGGTCTGGGAACATGCAGTGGCAATGTAGGATAGGTTTCTGAAAAACATCGTGGGGTGGTGCGCATTGTATGGGTGTGTAATATTACATTCACTAGTAGGAGTGAGAAAAACATCATGGGGTGGTGTGAATCGGAGGGTCTTAATTAGGATAGGCAGTGAGTGGCAATGTAGGATGGAGAAAAGCACCGCGGGGTGGTTAGCATGGGGAGGTCAGGGAACATGCAGTGGCAATGTAGGATAGGTTTCTGAAAAACATCGCGGGGTGGTGCGCATTGTATGGGTGTGTAACATTACATTCACTAGTAGGAGTGAGAAAAACATCGTGGGGTGGTGCGCATTGTATGGGTGTGTAACATTACATTCACTAGTAGGAGTGAGAAAAACATCACGGTGTGGTGCGCATTGTATTGGTGTGTAACAGTACATTGACTAGTAGGAGTGAGAAAAACATCACGGGGTGCTGTGAATCCGAGGGTCTGAATTAGGATAGGCAGTGAGTGGCAATGTAGGATGGAGAAAAGCACCGCTGGGTGGTCAGCAAGGGGAGGTCAGGGAACATGCAGTGGCAATGTAGGATAGGTTTCTGAAAAACATCGCGGGGTGGGGCGCATTGTATGGGTGTGTAACAGTACATTCACTAGTAGGAGTGAGCAAAACATCACGGGGTGGTGTGAATCGGAAGGTCTGAATTAGGATAGGCAGTGAGTGGCAATGTAGGATGGAGTAACGCACCGCTGGTTGGTCAGCATGTAGAGGTCAGGGAACATGCAGTGTCAAAGTAGGATAGGTTTCTGAAAAACATCGCGTTGTGGTGCGCATTGTATGGGTGTGTAACATTACATTCACTAATAGGAGTGAGAAAAAATCACCGGTGGTGTGAATCGGAGGGTCTGAATTAGTATAGGCAGAGAGTGGAAATGTAGGATGGAGAAAAGGACCGCGGGTTGGTCAGCATGGGGAGGTCAGTTAACATGCAGTGGCAATGTAGGATAGGTTTCTGAAAAACATCGTGGGGTGGTGCACATTGTATGGGTGTGTAACATTACATTCACTAGTAGGAGTGAGAAAAACATCACGGGGTGGTGTGAATCGGAGGGTCTGAATTAGGATAGGCAGTGAGTGGCAATGTAGGATGGAGAAAAGCACCGCGTGCTGGTCAGCATGGGGAGGTCAGGGAACATGCAGTGGCAATGTAGGATAGGTTTCTGAAAAACATCGCGGGGTGGTGCGCATTGTATGGGTGTGTAACATTACATTCACTAGTAGGAGTGACAAAAACATCGTGGGGTGGTGCGCATTGTATGGGTGTGTAACACTACATTCACTAGAAGGAGTGAGAAAAACATCACGGGGTGGTGTGAATCGGAGGGACTGAAATAGGATAGGCAGTGAGTGGTAATGTAGGATGGAGAAAAGCACCGCGGGGTGGTCAGCATGTGGAGGTCAGGGAACATGCTGTGGCAATGTAGGATAGGTTTCTGAAAAACATCGCGGTGTGTTGCGCATTGTATGGGTGTTTAACATTACATTCACTAATAGGAGTGAGAAAAAATCACCGGGTGGTGTGAATTGGAGGGTCTGAATTTGTATAGGCAGGGAGTGGAAATGTAGGATGGAGAAAAGGACCACGGGGTGGTCAGAATGGGGAGGTCTGGGAACATGCAGTGGCAATGTAGGATAGGTTTCAGAAAAACATCGTGGGGTGGTGCGCATTGTATGGGTGTGTAATATTACATTCACTAGTAGGAGTGAGAAAAACATCACGGGGTGGTGTGAATCGGAGGGTATGAATTAGGATAGGCAGTGAGTGGCAATGTAGGATATAGAAAAGCACCGGGGGGTGGTCAGCATGGGGAGGTCAGGGAACATGCAGTGACAATGTAGGATAGTTTTCTGAAAAACATCGCGGGGTGGTGCGCATTGTATGGGTGTGTAACATTACATTCACTGGTAGGAGTGAGAAAAACATCGCGGGGTGGTGCGCGTTGTATGGGTGTGTAACATTACATTCACTAGTAGGAGTGAGAAAAATATCGTGGGGTGGTGGGCGTTGTATGGGTGTGTAACATTACATTCACTAGTAGGAGTGAGAAAAACATCACGGGGTGGTGTGAATCGGAGGGTCTGAATTAGGAAAGGCAGTGAGTAGCAATGTAGGGTGGAGAAAAGCACCGCGGTGTGGTCAGCATGGGGAGGTCAGGGAACATGCAGTGGCAATGTATGATAGGATTCTGAAAAACATCAGGAGTGGTGTGCATTGTATGGGTGTGTAAAATTACATTCACTAGTAGGAGTGAGAAAAACATCACGGTGTGGTGCGCATTGTATTGGTGTGTAACAGTACATTCACTAGTAGGAGTGAGAAAAACATCACGGGGTGCTATGAATCCGAGGGTCTGAATTAGGATAGGCAGTGAGTGGCAATGTAGGATGGAGAAAAGCACCGCTGGGTGGTCAGCATGGGGAGGTCAGGGAACATGCAGTGGCAATGTAGGATAGGTTTCTGAAAAACATCGCGGGGTGGGGCGCATTGTATTGGTGTGTAACAGTACATTCACTAGTAGGAGTGAGCAAAACATCACGGGGTGGTGTGAATCGGAAGGTCTGAATTAGGATAGGCAGTGAGTGGCAATGTAGGATGGAGTAACGCACCGCTGGTTGGTCAGCATGTAGAGGTCAGGGAACATGCAGTGTCAAAGTAGGATAGGTTTCTGAAAAACATCGCGTTGTGGTGCGCATTGTATGGGTGTGTAACATTACATTCACTAATAGGAGTGAGAAAAAATCACCGGGTGGTGTGAATCGGAGGGTCTGAATTAGTATAGGCAGAGAGTGGAAATGTAGGATGGAGAAAAGGACCGCGGGTTGGTCAGCATGGGGAGGTCAGTTAACATGCAGTGGCAATGTAGGATAGGTTTCTGAAAAACATCGTGGGGTGGTGCACATTGTATGGGTGTGTAACATTACATTCACTAGTAGGAGTGAGAAAAACATCATGGGGTGGTGTGAATCGGAGGGTCTGAATTAGGATAGGCAGTGAGTGGCAATGTAGGATGGAGAAGAGCACCGGGGTGTGGTCAGCATGGGGAAGTCAGGGAACATGCAGTGACAACGTAGGATAGGTTTCTGAAAAACTTCGCGGGGTGGTGCGCATTCTATGGGTGTGTAACATTACATTCACTGGTAGGAGTGAGAAAAACATCGTGGGGTGGTGCGCGTTGTATGGGTGTGTAACATTACATTCACTAGTACGAATGAGAAAAACATCACGGGGTGTTGTGAAACCAAGGGACTGAATTAGGATAGGCAGTGAGTGGCAATATAGGATGGAGAAAAGCACCACGGGGTGGTCAGCATGGGGAAGTCAGGGAACATGCAGTAGAAATGTAGGAATGGTTTCTGAAAAACATCTCAGGGTGGTGCGCATTGTATGGGTGTGTAACATTACATTCACTAGTAGGAGTGAGAAAAATATCACGGTGTGGTGTGAATCGGAGGGTCTGAATTAGGATAGGCAGTGAGTGGCAATTTAGGATGGAGAAAAGCACCGCGGGGTGGTCAGCATGGGGAGGTCAGGGAACATGCAGTGGCAATGTAGGATAGGTTTCTGAAAAACATCGCGGGGTGGTGCGCATTGTATGGGTGTGTAACATTACATTCACTGGTAGGATTGAGAAAAACATCGCGGGGTGGTGCGCGTTGTATGGATGTGTAACATAACATTCACTAGTAGGAGTGAGAAAAACATCGTGGGGTGGTGCGCGTTGTTTGGGTATGTAACATTACATTCACTAGTAGGAGTGAGAAAAACATCACGGGGTGGTGTGAATCGGAGGGTCTGAATTAGGAAAGGCAGTGAGTGGCAATGTAGGGTGGAGAAAAGCACCGCGGGGTGGTCAGCATGGGGAGGTCAGTGAACATGCAGTGGCAATGTATGGTAGGATTCTGAAAAACCTCAGGGGTGGTGTGCATTGTATGGGTGTGTAACATTACATTCACTAGTAGGAGTGAGAAACACATCACGGGGTGGTGTGAATCGGAGGGTCTGAATTATGATAGGCAGTGAGTGGCAATGTAGGATGGAGAAAAGCACCGCGGGGTGGTCAGCATGGGGAGGTCAGGGAACATGCAGTGGCAATGTAGGATAGGTTTCTGAAAACATCGCGGGGTGGTGCGCATTGTATGGGTGTGTAACATTACATTCATTAGTAGGAGTGAGAAAAACATCGTGGGGTGGTGCGCGTTGTATGGGTGTGTAACATTACATTCACTAGTACGAGTGAGAAAAACCTCACGGGGTGGTGTGAAACGTAGGGACTGAATTAGGATAGACAGTGAGTGGCAATATAGGATAGAGAAAAGCACCACGGGGTGGTCAGCATGGGGAAGTCAGGGAACATGCAGTAGAAATGTAGGAATGGTTTCTGAAAAATATCTCGGGGTGGTGCGCATTGTATGGGTGCGTAACATTACATTCACTAGTAGGAGTGAGAAAAACATCGTGGGGTGGTGCGCATTGTATGGGTGTGTAACATTACATTCACTAATAGGAGTGAGAAAAACATCACGGGGTGGTGCGCATTGTATTGGTGTGTAACATTACATTCACTAGTAGGAGTGAGAAAAACATCACGGGGTGCTGTGAATCCGAGGGTCTGAATTAGGATAGGCAGTGAGTGGCAATGTAGGATGGAGAAAAGCACCGGGGCGTGGTCAGCATGGGGAGGTCAGGGAACATGCAGTGACAATGTAGTATAGGTTTCTGAAAAACATCGCGGGGTGGGGCGCATTGTATGGGTGTGTAACAGTACATTCACTAGTAGGAGTGAGAAAAACATCACGGGGTGGTGTGAATCAGAAGGTCTGAATTAGGATAGGCAGTGAGTGGCAATGGAGGATGGAGTAACGCACCTTGGGTTGGTCAGCATGTGGAGGTCAGGGAACATGCTGTGGCAATGTAGGAATGGTTTCTGAAAAACATCGCGGTGTGGTGCGCATTGTATGGGTGTGTAACATTACATTCACTAGTAGGAGTGAGAAAAACATCGTGGGGTGCTGCGCGTTGTTTGGGTGTGTAACATTACATTCACTAGTAGGAGTGAGAAAAACATCACGGGGTGGTGTGAATCGGAGGGTCTGAATTAGGAAAGGCAGTGAGTGGCAATGTAGGGTGGAGAAAAGCACCGCGGGGTGGTCAGCATGGGGAGGTCAGGGAACATGCAGTGGCAATGTATGGTAGGATTCTGAAAAACCTCAGGGGTGGTGTGCATTGTATGGGTGTGTAACATTACATTCACCGGTAGGAATGAGAAAAACATTACGGGGTGGTGTGAAACGTAGGGACTGAATTAGGATAGGCAGTGAGTGGCAATGTAGGATGGAGAAAAGCACGGCGGGCTGGTCAGCATGGGGAGGTCAGGGAACATGCAGTGGCAATGTAGGATAGGTTTCTGAAAAACATCGCTGGGTGGTGCGCATTGTATGTGTGTGTAACATTACATTCTCTAGAAGGAGTGAGAAAAACATCACGGGGTGGTGTGAATCGGAGGGACTGAAATAGGATAGGCAGTGAGTGGCAATGTAGGATGGAGAAAACAACCGCGGGGTGGTCAGCATGGGGAGGACAGGGAACATGCCTTGGCAATGTAGGATAGGTTTCTGCAAAACATCGCTGGGTGGTGCGCATTGTATGTGTGTGTAACATTACATTCACTAGTAGGAGTGAGAAAAACATCACGAGGTGGTGCGCATTGTATTGGTGTGTAACAGTACATTCACTAGTAGGAGTGAGAAAAACATCACGGGGTGGTGTGAATCGGAATGTCTGAATTAGGATAGGCAGTGAGTGGCAATGTAGGATGGAGTAACACACCGCGGGTTGGTCAGAATGTGGAGGTCAGGGAACATGCTGTGGCAATGTAGGATAGGTTTCTGAAAAACATCGCGGTGTGGTGCGCATTGTATGGGTGTGTAACATTACATTCACTAATAGGAGTGAGAAAAAATCACCGGGTGGTGTGAATCGGACGGTCTGAATTAGTATAGGCAGAGAGTGGAAATGTAGGATGGAGAAAAGGACCGCGGGTTGGTCAGCATGGGGAGGTCAGTTAACATGCAGTGGCAATGTAGGATAGGTTTCTGAAAAACATCGTGGGGTGGTGCACATTGTATGGGTGTGTAACATTACATTCACTAGTAGGAGTGAGAAAAACATCATGGGGTGGTGTGAATCGGAGGGTCTGAATTAGGATAGGCAGTGAGTGGCAATGTAGGATGGAGAAGAGCACCGGGGTGTGGTCAGCATGGGGAAGTCAGGGAACATGCAGTGACAACGTAGGATAGGTTTCTGAAAAACTTCGCGGGGTGGTGCGCATTCTATGGGTGTGTAACATTACATTCACTGGTAGGAGTGAGAAAAACATCGTGGGGTGGTGCGCGTTGTATGGGTGTGTAACATTACATTCACTAGTACGAATGAGAAAAACATCACGGGGTGTTGTGAAACCAAGGGACTGAATTAGGATAGGCAGTGAGTGGCAATATAGGATGGAGAAAAGCACCACGGGGTGGTCAGCATGGGGAAGTCAGGGAACATGCAGTAGAAATGTAGGAATGGTTTCTGAAAAACATCTCAGGGTGGTGCGCATTGTATGGGTGTGTAAAATTACATTCACTAGTAGGAGTGAGAAAAATATCACGGGGTGGTGTGAATCGGAGGGTCTGAATTAGGATAGGCAGTGAGTGGCAATTTAGGATGGAGAAAAGCACCGCGGGGTGGTCAGCATGGGGAGGTCAGGGAACATGCAGTGGCAATGTAGGATAGGTTTCTGAAAAACATCGCGGGGTGGTGCGCATTGTATGGGTGTGTAACATTACATTCACTGGTAGGATTGAGAAAAACATCGCGGGGTGGTGCGCGTTGTATGGATGTGTAACATTACATTCACTAGTAGGAGTGAGAAAAACATCGTGGGGTGGTGCGCGTTGTTTGGGTGTGTAACATTACATTCACTAGTAGGAGTGAGAAAAACATCACGGGGTGGTGTGAATCGGAGGGTCTGAATTAGGAAAGGCAGTGAGTGGCAATGTAGGGTGGAGAAAAGCACCGCGGGGTGGTCAGCATGGGGAGGTCAGTGAACATGCAGTGGCAATGTATGGTAGGATTCTGAAAAACCTCAGGGGTGGTGTGCATTGTATGGGTGTGTAACATTACATTCACTAGTAGGAGTGAGAAACACATCACGGGGTGGTGTGAATCGGAGGGTCTGAATTATGATAGGCAGTGAGTGGCAATGTAGGATGGAGAAAAGCACCGCGGGGTGGTCAGCATGGGGAGGTCAGGGAACATGCAGTGGCAATGTAGGATAGGTTTCTGAAAACATCGCGGGGTGGTGCGCATTGTATGGGTGTGTAACATTACATTCATTAGTAGGAGTGAGAAAAACATCGTGGGGTGGTGCGCGTTGTATGGGTGTGTAACATTACATTCACTAGTACGAGTGAGAAAAACCTCACGGGGTGGTGTGAAACGTAGGGACTGAATTAGGATAGACAGTGAGTGGCAATATAGGATAGAGAAAAGCACCACGGGGTGGTCAGCATGGGGAAGTCAGGGAACATGCAGTAGAAATGTAGGAATGGTTTCTGAAAAATATCTCGGGGTGGTGCGCATTGTATGGGTGCGTAACATTACATTCACTAGTAGGAGTGAGAAAAACATCGTGGGGTGGTGCGCATTGTATGGGTGTGTAACATTACATTCACTAATAGGAGTGAGAAAAACATCACGGGGTGGTGCGCATTGTATTGGTGTGTAACATTACATTCACTAGTAGGAGTGAGAAAAACATCACGGGGTGCTGTGAATCCGAGGGTCTGAATTAGGATAGGCAGTGAGTGGCAATGTAGGATGGAGAAAAGCACCGGGGCGTGGTCAGCATGGGGAGGTCAGGGAACATGCAGTGACAATGTAGTATAGGTTTCTGAAAAACATCGCGGGGTGGGGCGCATTGTATGGGTGTGTAACAGTACATTCACTAGTAGGAGTGAGAAAAACATCACGGGGTGGTGTGAATCAGAAGGTCTGAATTAGGATAGGCAGTGAGTGGCAATGGAGGATGGAGTAACGCACCTTGGGTTGGTCAGCATGTGGAGGTCAGGGAACATGCTGTGGCAATGTAGGAATGGTTTCTGAAAAACATCGCGGTGTGGTGCGCATTGTATGGGTGTGTAACATTACATTCACTAGTAGGAGTGAGAAAAACATCGTGGGGTGCTGCGCGTTGTTTGGGTGTGTAACATTACATTCTCTAGTAGGAGTGAGAAAAACATCACGGGGTGGTGTGAATCGGAGGGTCTGAATTAGGAAAGGCAGTGAGTGGCAATGTAGGGTGGAGAAAAGCACCGCGGGGTGGTCAGCATGGGGAGGTCAGGGAACATGCAGTGGCAATGTATGGTAGGATTCTGAAAAACCTCAGGGGTGGTGTGCATTGTATGGGTGTGTAACATTACATTCACCGGTAGGAATGAGAAAAACATTACGGGGTGGTGTGAAACGTAGGGACTGAATTAGGATAGGCAGTGAGTGGCAATGTAGGATGGAGAAAAGCACGGCGGGCTGGTCAGCATGGGGAGGTCAGGGAACATGCAGTGGCAATGTAGGATAGGTTTCTGAAAAACATCGCTGGGTGGTGCGCATTGTATGTGTGTGTAACATTACATTCTCTAGAAGGAGTGAGAAAAACATCACGGGGTGGTGTGAATCGGAGGGACTGAAATAGGATAGGCAGTGAGTGGCAATGTAGGATGGAGAAAACAACCGCGGGGTGGTCAGCATGGGGAGGACAGGGAACATGCCTTGGCAATGTAGGATAGGTTTCTGCAAAACATCGCTGGGTGGTGCGCATTGTATGTGTGTGTAACATTACATTCACTAGTAGGAGTGAGAAAAACATCACGAGGTGGTGCGCATTGTATTGGTGTGTAACAGTACATTCACTAGTAGGAGTGAGAAAAACATCACGGGGTGGTGTGAATCGGAATGTCTGAATTAGGATAGGCAGTGAGTGGCAATGTAGGATGGAGTAACACACCGCGGGTTGGTCAGAATGTGGAGGTCAGGGAACATGCTGTGGCAATGTAGGATAGGTTTCTGAAAAACATCGCGGTGTGGTGCGCATTGTATGGGTGTGTAACATTACATTCACTAATAGGAGTGAGAAAAAATCACCGGGTGGTGTGAATCGGACGGTCTGAATTAGTATCGGCAGTGAGTGGAAATGCAGGATCGAGAAAAGGACCGCGGGGTGGTCAGCATGGGATGGTCAGGGAACATGCAGTGGCAATGTAGGATAGGTTTCTGAAAAACATCAGGGGTGGTGTGCATTTTTTGGTTGTGCAACATTACATTCACTAGTAGGAGTGAGAAAAACATCACGGGGTGGTGTGAATCGGAGGGTCTGAATTAGGATAGGCAGTGAGTGGCAATGTAGGATGGAGAAAAGCACCGCGTGCTGGTCAGCATGGGGAGGTCAGGGAACATGCAGTGGCAATGTAGGATAGGTTTCTGAAAAACATCGCGGGGTGGTGCGCATAGTATGGGTGTGTAACATTACATTCACTAGTAGGAGTGAGAAAAACATCACGGGGTGGTGTGAATCGGAGGGTCTGAATTAGGATAGGCAGTGAGTGGCAATGTAGGATGGAGAAAAGCACCGCGTGCTGGTCAGCATGGGGAGGTCAGGCAACATGCAGTGGCAATGTAGGATAGGTTTCTGAAAAACATCGCGGGGTGGTGCGCATTGTATGGGTGTGTAACATTACATTCACTAGTAGGAGTGACAAAAACATCGTGGGGTGGTGCGCATTGTATGGGTGTGTAACATTACATTCACTAGAAGGAGTGAGAAAAACATCACGGGGTGGTGTGAATCGGAGGGACTGAAATAGGATAGGCAGTGAGTGGTAATATAGGATGGAGAAAAGCACCGCGGGGTGGTCAGCATGTGGAGGTCAGGGAACATGCTGTGGCAATGTAGGATAGGTTTCTGAAAAACATCGCGGTGTGGCGCGCATTGTATGGGTTTTTAACATTACATTCACTAATAGGAGTGAGAAAAAATCACCGGGTGGTGTGAATTGGAGGGTCTGAATTTGTATAGGCAGGGAGTGGAAATGTAGGATGGAGAAAAGGACCACGGGGTAGTCAGAATGGGGAGGTCTGGGAACATGCAGTGGCAATGTAGGATAGGTTTCTGAAAAACATCGTGGGGTGGTGCGCATTGTATGGGTGTGTAATATTACATTCACTAGTAGGAGTGAGAAAAACATCACGGGGTGGTGTGAATCGGAGGGTATGAATTAGGATAGGCAGTGAGTGGCAATGTAGGATATAGAAAAGCACCGGGGGGTGGTCAGCATGGGGAGGTCAGGGAACATGCAGTGACAATGTAGGATAGTTTTCTGAAAAACATCGCGGGGTGGTGCGCATTGTATGGGTGTGTAACATTACATTCACTGGTAGGAGTGAGAAAAACATCGCGGGGTGGTGCGCGTTGTATGGGTGTGTAACATTACATTCACTAGTAGGAGTGAGAAAAATATCGTGGGGTGGTGGGCGTTGTATGGGTGTGTAACATTACATTCACTAGTAGGAGTGAGAAAAACATCACGGGGTGGTGTGAATCGGAGGGTCTGAATTAGGAAAGGCAGTGAGTAGCAATGTAGGGTGGAGAAAAGCACCGCGGTGTGGTCAGCATGGGGAGGTCAGGGAACATGCAGTGGCAATGTATGATAGGATTCTGAAAAACATCAGGGGTGGTGTGCATTGTATGGGTGTGTAAAATTACATTCACTAGTAGGAGTGAGAAAAACATCACGGTGTGGTGCGCATTGTATTGGTGTGTAACAGTACATTCACTAGTAGGAGTGAGAAAAACATCACGGGGTGCTGTGAATCCGAGGGTCTGAATTAGGATAGGCAGTGAGTGGCAATGTAGGATGGAGAAAAGCACCGCTGGGTGGTAAGCATGGGGAGGTCAGGGAACATGCAGTGGCAATGTAGGATAGGTTTCTGAAAAACATCGCGGGGTGGGGCGCATTGTATGGGTGTGTAACAGTACATTCACTAGTAGGAGTGAGCAAAACATCACGGGGTGGTGTGAATCGGAAGGTCTGAATTAGGATAGGCAGTGAGTGGCAATGTAGGATGGAGTAACGCACCGCTGGTTGGTCAGCATGTAGAGGTCAGGGAACATGCAGTGTCAAAGTAGGATAGGTTTCTGAAAAACATCGCGTTGTGGTGCGCATTGTATGGGTGTGTAACATTACATTCACTAATAGGAGTGAGAAAAAATCACCGGGTGGTGTGAATCGGAGGGTCTGAATTAGTATAGGCAGAGAGTGGAAATGTAGGATGGAGAAAAGAACCGCGGGTTGGTCAGCATGGGGAGGTCAGTTAACATGCAGTGGCAATGTAGGATAGGTTTCTGAAAAACATCGAGGGGTGGTGCACATTGTATGGGGGTGTAACATTACATTCACTAGTAGGAGTGAGAAAAACATCATGGGGTGGTGTGAATCGGAGGGTCTGAATTAGGATAGGCAGTGAGTGGCAATGTAGGATGGAGAAGAGCACCGGGGTGTGGTCAGCATGGGGAAGTCAGGGAACATGCAGTGACAATGTAGGATAGGTTTCTGAAAAACATCGCGGGGTGGTGCGCATTCTATGGGTGTGTAACATTACATTCACTGGTAGGAGTGAGAAAAACATCGTGGGGTGGTGCGCGTTGTATGGGTGTGTAACATTACATTCACTAGTACGAATGAGAAAAACATCACGGGGTGTTGTGAAACGAAGGGACTGAATTAGGATAGGCAGTGAGTGGCAATATAGGATGGAGAAAAGCACCACGGTGTGGTCAGCATGGGGAAGTCAGGGAACATGCAGTAGAAATGTAGGAATGGTTTTTGAAAAACATCTCAGGGTGGTGCGCATTGTATGGGTGTGTAACATTACATTCACTAGTAGGAGTGAGAAAAATATCACGGGGTGGTGTGAATCGGAGGGTCTGAATTAGGATAGGCAGTGAGTGGCAATTTAGGATGGAGAAAAGCACCGCGGGGTGGTCAGCATGGGGAGGTCAGGGAACATGCAGTGGCAATGTAGGATAGGTTTCTGAAAAACATCGCGGGGTGGTGCGCATTGTATGGGTGTGTAACATTACATTCACTGGTAGGATTGAGAAAAACATCGCGGGGTGGTGCGCGTTGTATGGATGTGTAACATTACATTCACTAGTAGGAGTGAGAAAAACATCGTGGGGTGGTGCGCGTTGTTTGGGTGTGTAACATTACATTCACTAGTAGGAGTGAGAAAAACATCACGGGGTGGTGTGAATCGGAGGGTCTGAATTAGGAAAGGCAGTGAGTGGCAATGTAGGGTGGAGAAAAGCACCGCGGTGTGGTCAGCATGGTGAGGTCAGGGAACATGCAGTGGCAATGTATGGTAGGATTCTGAAAAACCTCAGGGGTGGTGTGCATTGTATGGGTGTGTAACATTACATTCACTAGTAGGAGTGAGAAACACATCACGGGGTGGTGTGAATCGGAGGGTCTGAATTATGATAGGCAGTGAGTGGCAATGTAGGATGGAGAAAAGCACCGCGGGGTGGTCAGCATGGGGAGGTCAGGGAACATGCAGTGGCAATGTAGGATAGGTTTCTGAAAACATCGCGGGGTGGTGCGCATTGTATGGGTGTGTAACATTACATTCATTAGTAGGAGTGAGAAAAACATCGTGGGGTGGTGCGCGTTGTATGGGTGTGTAACATTACATTCACTAGTACGAGTGAGAAAAACCTCACGGGGTGGTGTGAAACGTAGGGACTGAATTAGGATAGACAGTGAGTGGCAATATAGGATAGAAAAAAGCACCACGGGGTGGTCAGCATGGGGAAGTCAGGGAACATGCAGTAGAAATGTAGGAATGGTTTCTGAAAAATATCTCGGGGTGCTGCGCATTGTATGGGTGCGTAACATTACATTCACTAGTAGGAGTGAGAAAAATATCGTGGGGTGGTGGGCGTTGTATGGGTGTGTAACATTACATTCACGAGTAGGAGTGAGAAAAACATCACGGGGTGGTGCTCATTGTATTGGTGTGAAACATTACATTCACTAGTAGGAGTGAGAAAAACATCACGGGGTGCTGTGAATCCGAGGGTCTGAATTAGGATAGGCAGTGAGTGGCAATGTAGGATGGAGAAAAGCACCGCGGGGTGGTCAGCATGGGGAGGTCAGGGAACATACAGTGGCAATGTAGGATACGTTTCTGAAAAACATCGCGTTGTGGTGCGCATTGTATGGGTGTGTAACATTACATTCACTTGTAGGAATGAGAAAAACATCACGGGGTGGTGTGAATCAGAGGGTCTGAATTAGGATAGTCTGTGAGAGGCAATGTAGGATGGGGAAAAGCACCGGGGGGTGGTCAGCATGGGGAGGTCAGGGAACATGCAGTGGCAATGTAGAATAGGTTTCTGAAAAACATCGCGGGGTGTTGCGCATTGTATGGTTGGTAACATTACATTCACTTGTAGGAGTGAGAAAAACATCACGGGGTGCTGTGAATCCGAGGGTCTGAATTAGGATAGGCAGTGAGTGGCAATGTAGGATGGAGAAAAGCACCACGTGGTGGTCAGCATGGGGAGGTCAGGGAACATGCAGTGGCAAAGTAGGATAGGTTTCTGAAAAACATCGCGGGCTGGTGAGCATTGTATGGGTGTATAACATTACATTCACTAGTAGGAGTGAGAAAAACATCACGGGGTGGTGTGAATCGGAAGGTCTGAATTAGGATAGGCAGTGAGTGCCATGTAGGATGGAGACAAGCACCGCGGTGTGTTCAGTATGGTGAAGTCAGGGAACATGCAGTGGCAATGTAGGATAGGTTTCGGAAAAACATCGCGGGGTGGTGCGCATTGTATTGGTGTGTAACATTACATTCACTAGTAGGAGTGTGAAAAACATCACGGGGTGGTGCGCATTGTATTGGTGTGTAACATTACATTCACTAGTAGGAGTGACAAAAACATCACGGGGTACTGTGAATCCGAGGGTCTTAATTAGGATAGGCAGTGAGTGGCAATGTAGGATGGAGAAAAGAACCACGGTGTGGTCAGCATGGGGAGGTCAGGGAACATGCAGTGGCAATGTAGGATAGGTTTCTGAAAAACATGGCGGGGTGGTGCGCATTGTATGGGTGTGTAACATTACATTCACTAGTAGGAGTGAGAAAAATCATCACGGGGTGGTGTGAATCGGAGGGTCTGAATTAGGATAGGCAGTGAGTGGCAATGTAGGATGGAGAAAAGCACCGCGGGGTGGTCAGCATCGGGAGGTCAGGGAACATGCAGTGGAAATGTAGGATAGGTTTCTGAAAAACATCGCGGGGTGGGGCGCATTGTATGGGTGTGTAACAGTACATTCACTAGTAGGAGTGAGCAAAACATCACGGGGTGGTGTGAAATGGAAGGTCTGAATTAGGATAGGCAGTGAGTGGCAATGTAGGATGGAGTAACGCACCGCGGGTTGGTCAGCATGTGGAGGTCAGGGAACATGCTGTGGCAATGTAGGATAGGTTTCTGAAAAACATCGCGGTTTGGTGCGCATTGTATGGGTGTGTAACATTACATTCACTAAGAGGAGTGATATAAAATCACGGGGTGGTGTGAATCGGAGGGTCTGAATTAGTATATACAGTGAGTGGAAATGTAGGATGAAGAAAAGACTACGGGGTGGTCAGCATTGGGAGGTCAGGGAACATGCAGTGGCAATGTACGATAGGTTTCAGAAAAGCATCGCGGGGTGGTGCGCATTGTATGGTTGTGTAACATTACATTCACTAGTAGGAGTGAGAAAAACATCACGGGGTGGTGTGAATCGGAGGGTCTGAATTAGGATAGGCAGTGAGTGGCAATGTAGGATGGAGAAAAGCACCACGGGGTGGTCAGCATGGGGAGGTCAGGGAACATGCCGTGGCAATGTAGGATAGGTTTCTGAAAAACATCACGGGGAGGTGCGCATTGTATGGGTGTGTAACATTTCATTCACTAATAGGAGTGAGAAAAACATCACGGGATGGTGTGAATCGGAGGGTCTGAATTAGGATAGGCAGTGAGTGGCAATGTAGGATGGAGAAAAGCACTGCGGGGTGGTCAGCATGGGGAGGTCAGGGAACATGCTGTGGCAATGTAGGATAGGTTTCTGAAAAACATCGCGGGGTGGTGTGCATTGTATGGGTGTGTAACATTACATTCACTAGTAGGAGTGAGAAAAACATCACGGGGTGGTGCGCATTGTATGGGTGTGTAACATTAAATTCACTAGTAAGAGTGAGAAAAACATCAAGTGGTGGTGGGAATCGGAGAGATTGAATTAGGATAGGCAGTGAGTGGCAATATAGGATGGAGAAAAGCACCACGTGGTGGTCAGCATGGGGAGGTCAGGGAACATGCAGTGGCAAAGTAGGATAGGTTTCTGAAAAATATCGCGGGGTGGTGAGCATTGTATGGGTTTATAACATTACATTCACTAGTAGGGTGAGAAAACCTTCACGGGGTGGTGTGAATCGGAGGGTCTGAATTAGGATAGGCAGTGAGTGGAAATGTAGGGTGGAGAAAAGCACCGCGGGTTGGTCAGCATGGGGAGGTCAGGGAACATGCGGTGGCAATGTAGGATAGGTTTCTGAAAAACATCGCGGGGTGGTGTGCATTGTATGGGTGTGTAACATTACATTCACTAGTAGGAGTGAGAAAAACATCACGGGGTGGTGTGAATCGGAGGATCTGAATTAGGATAGGCAGTGAGTGCCATGTAGGATGGAGACAAGCACCGCAGTGTGGTCAGCATGGGGAGGTCAGGGAACATACAGTGGCAATGTAGGATAGGTTTCTGAAAAACATCGCGGGGTGGTGCGCATTGTATGGGTGTGTAACATTACATTCACTAGTAGGTGTGAGAAAACCATCGTGGGGTGGTGTGCATTGTATTGGTGTGTAACATTACATTCACTAGTAGGAGTGAGAAAAACATCACGGGGTGGTGCGCATTGTATTGGTGTGTAACATTACATTCACTACTAGGAGTGAGAAAAACATCACGGGGTGGTGTGAATCGGAGGTTCTGAATTAGGATAGGCTGTGAGTGACAATGTAGGATGGAGAAAAGCACGGCGGGGTGGTCAGCATGCGGAGGTCAGGGAACATGCAGTGGCAATGTAGGATAGGATTCTGAAAAACATCGCGGGGTGGTGCGCATTGTATGGGTGTGTAACATAACATTCACTAGTAGGAGTGAGAAAAACATCACGGGGTGGTGTGAATCGGAGGGTCTGAATTCGGATAGGCAGTGAGTGGCAATGTAGGATGGAGAAAAGCACCACGTGGTGGTCAGCATGGGGAGGTCAGGGAACATGTAGTGGCAAAGTAGGATAGGTTTCTGAAAAACATTGCGGGCTGGTGAGCATTGTATGGGTGTATAACATTACATTCACTAGTAGGAGTGAGAAAAACATCACGGGGTGGTGTGAATCGGAGGGTCTGAATTAGGATAGGCAGTGAGTGCCATGTAGGATGGAGACAAGCACCGCGGTGTGTTCAGTATGGTGAGGTCAGGGAACATGCAGTGGCAATGTAGGATAGGTTTCTGAAAAACATCGCGGGGTGGTGCGCATTGTATGGGGGTGTAACATTACATTCACTAGTAGGAGTGAGAAAAACATCGTGGGGTGGTACGCATTGTATTGGTGTGTAACATTACATTCACTAGTAGGAGTGAGAAAAACATCACGGGGTGGTGCGCATTGTATTGGTGTGTAACATTACATTCACTAGTAGGAGTGAGAGAAACATCACGGGGTACTGTGAATCCGAGGGTCTTAATTAGGATAGGCAGTGAGTGGCAAGGTAGGATGGAGAAAAGCACCGCGGGGTGGTCAGCATGAGGAGGTCAGGGAACATGCAGTGGCAATGTAGGATAGGTTTCTGAAAAACATCGCGGGGTGGGGAGCATTGTATGGGTGTGTAACAGTACATTCACTAGTAGGAGTGATAAAAAATCACCGGATGGTTTGAATCGGAGGGTCTGAATTAGAATAGGCAGTGAGTGGAAATGTAGGATGAAGAAAAGGACCACGGGGTGGTCAGCATGGGGAGGTCAGGGAACATGCAGTGGCAATGTAGGATAGGTTTCTGAAAAACATCGCGGGGTGGTGCGCATTGTATGGGTGTGTAACATTTCATTCACTAGTAGGAGTGAGAAAAACATCACGGGGTGGTGTGCATTGGAGGGTCTGAATTAGGATAGGCAGTGAGTGGCAATGTAGGATGGAGAAAAGCACCGCGGGGTGGTCAGCATGGGGAGGTCAGGGAACATGCAGTGGAAATGTAGGATAGGTTTCTGAAAAACATCGCGGGGTGGGGCGCATTGTATGGGTGTGTAACAGTACATTCACTAGTAGGAGTGAGCAAAACATCACGGGGTGGTGTGAATCGGAAGGTCTGAATTAGGATAGGCAGTGAGTGGCAATGTAGGATGGAGTAACGCACCGCGGGTTGGTCAGCATGTGGAGGTCAGGGAACATGCTGTGGCAATGTAGGATAGGTTTCTGAAAAACATCGCGGTGTGGTGCGCATTGTATGGGTGTGTAACATTACATTCACTAATAGGAGTGATAAAAAATCACCGGGTGGTGTGAATCGGAGGGTCTGAATTAGTATAGGCAGTGAGTGGAAATGTAGGATGATGAAAAGGACCACAGCGTGGTCAGCATTGGGAGGTCAGGGAACATGCAGTGGCAATGTAGGATAGGTTTCTGAAAAACATCACGGGGTGGTGCGCATTGTATGGTTGTGTAACATTACATTCACTAGTAAGAGTGAGAAAAACATCACGGGGTGGTGCGCATTGTATGGGTGTGTAACATTTCATTCACTAATAGGAGTGAGAAAAACATCACGGGATGGTGTGAATCGGAGGGTCTGAATTAGGATAGGCCGTGAGTGCCATGTAGGATGGAGACAAGCACCACAGTGTGGTCAGCATGGGGAGGTCAGGGAACATACAGTGGCAATGTAGGATAGGTTTCTGAAAAACATCGCGGGGTGGTGCGCATTGTATGGGTGTGTAACATTACATTCACTAGTAGGAGTGACAATAACATCGTGGGGTGGTGCGCATTGTATGGGTGTGTAACATTACATTCACTAGAAGGAGTGAGAAAAACATCACCCGGTGGTGTGAATCGGAGGGATTGAAATAGGATAGGCAGTTAGTGGCAATGTAGGATGGAGAAAAGCACCGCGGGGTGTTCATCATGGGGAGGACAGGGAACATGCCGTTGCAATGTAGGATAGGTTTCTGAAAAACATCGCGGGGTGGTGCGCATTGTATGTGTGTGTAACATTACATTAAATAGTAGGAGTGAGAAAAACATCAAGGGGTGCTGTGAATCCGAGGGTCTGAATTAGGATAGGCAGTGAGTGGCAATGTAGGATGGAGAAAAGCACCGCAGGGTGGTCAGCATGGGGAGGTCAGGGAACATGCAGTGGCAATGTAGGATAGGTTTTTGAAAAACATCGCGAAGTGGGGCGCATTGTATTGGTGTGTAACAGTACATTCAGTAGTAGGAGTGAGCAAAACATCACGGGCTGGTGCGAATCGGAAGGTCTGAATTAGGATAGGCAGTGAGTGGCAATGTAGGATGGAGTAACGCACCGCGGGTTGGTCAGCATGTGGAGGTCAGGGAACATGTTGTGGCAATGTAGGATAGGTTTCTGAAAAACATCGCGGTGTGGTGCGCATTGTATGGGTGTGTAACATTACATTCACTAATAGGAGTGAGAAAAAATCACCGGGTGGTGTGAATCGGAGTGTCTGAATTAGTATATACAGTGAGTGGAAATGTAGGATGGAGAAAGGGACCGCGTGGTGGTCAGCATGGGGAGGTCAGGGAACATGCAGTGGCAATGTAGGATAGGTTTCTGAAAAACATCGTGGGGTGGTGCGCATTGTATGGGTGTGTAACATTACATTCACTAGTAGGAGTGAGAAAAATATCACGGGGTGGTGTGAATCGGAGGGTCTGAATTAGGATAGGCAGTGCGTGGCAATGTAGGATGGAGAAAAGCACCGCGGGGTGGTCAGCATGCGGAGGTCAGGGAACATGCAGTGACAATGTAGGGTAGGTTTCTGAAAAACATCGCGGGGTGGTGCGCATTGTATGGGTGTGTAACATTACATTCACTAGTAGGAGTGAGAAAAACATCACGGGGTGGTGTGAATCGGAGGGTCTGAATTAGGATAGGCAGTGAATGGCAATGTAGGGTGGAGAAAAGCACCGTGGGGTGGTCAGCATGGGGAGGTCAGGGAACATGCAGTGGCAATGTAGGATAGGTTTCTGAAAAACATCAGGGGTGGTGTGCATTGTATGGGTGTGTAACATTACATTCACTAGTAGGAGTGAGAAAAACATCACGGGGTGGTGTGAATCGGAGGGTCTGAATTAGGATAGGCAGTGAGTGGCAATGTAGGATGGAGAAAAGCAGCGCGTGGTAGTCAGCATGGGGAGGTCAGGGAAAATGCAGTGGCAATGTAGGATAGGTTTCTGAAAAACATCACCGAGTGGTGCTCAATGTATGTGTGTGTAACATTACATTCACTAGTAGGAGTGAGAAAAACATCACGGGGTGGTGTGAATCGGAGTGTCTGAATTCGGATAGGCAGTCAATGTCAATGTAGGATGGAGAAAAGCACCGCAGGGTGGTCAGCATGGAGAGGTCAGGGACCATGCAGTGGCAATGTAGGATAGGTTTCTGAAAAACATCGCGTGGCGGTGCGCATTGTATGGCTGAGTAACATTACATTCACTAGCAGGAGTGAGAAAAACATCGTGGGGTGGTGCGCATTGTATGGGTGTGTAACGTTACATTCACTAGAAGGAGTGAGAAAAACATCACGGGGTGGTGTGAATCGGAGGGACTGAAATACGATAGGCAGTGAGTGGCAATGTAGGATGGAGAAAAGCACCGCGGGGTGGTCAGCATGGGGAGGACAGGGAACATGCCATGGCAATGTAAGATAGGTTTCTGAAAAGCATCGCGGGGTGGTGCGCATTGTATGGGTGTGTAACATTACATTCACTAGTAGGAGTGAGAAAAACATCACGGGGTGGTTCTCATTGTATTGGTGTGAAACATTACATTCACTAGTAGGAGTGAGAAAAACATCACGGGGTGGTGTGAATCGGAGGGTCTGAATTAGGATAGGCAGTGAGTGCCATGTAGGATGGAGACAAGCACCGCGGTGTGTTCAGTATGGTGAGGTCAGGGAACATGCAGTGGCAATGTATGATAGGTTTCTGAAAAACATCGCGGGGTGGTGCGCATTGTATGGGGGTGTAACATTACATTCACTAGTAGGAGTGAGAAAAACATCGTGGGGTGGTACGCATTGTATTGGTGTGTAACATTACATTCACTAGTAGGAGTGTGAAAAACATCACGGGGTGGTGCGCATTGTATTGGTGTGTAACATTACATTCACTAGTAGGAGTGAGAAAAACATCACGGGGTGGTGTGAATCGGAGGGTCTGAATTCGGATAGGCAGTGAGTGGCAATGTAGGATGGAGAAAAGCACCGCGGGGTGGTCAGCATGTTGAGGTCAGGGAACATGAAGTGGCAAAGTAGGATAGGTTTCTGATAAACATCGCAGGGTGGTGCGCATTGTATGGTTGTGTAACATTACATTCACTAGTAGGAGTGAGAAAAACATTGTGGGGTGGTGCGCGTTGTATGGGTGTGTAACATTACATTCACTAGTAGGAGTGAGAAAAACATCACCTGGTGGTGTGAATCGGAATGTCTGAATTAGGATAGGCAGTGAGTGGCAAGGTAGGATGGAGAAAAGCACCGCGGGGTGGTGAGCATGAGGAGGTCAGGGAACATGCAGTGGCAATGTAGGATAGGTTTCTGAAAAACATCGCGGGGTGGGGAGCATTGTATGGGTGTGTAACAGTACATTCACTAGTAGGAGGGAGCAAAACATCACAGGGTGGTGTGAATCGGAATGTCTGAATTAGGATAGGCAGTGAGTGGCAATGTAGGATGGAGTAATGCACCGCGGGTTGGTCAGCATGTGGAGGTCAGGGAACATGCTGTGGCAATGTAGGATAGGTTTCTGAAAAACATCGTGGTGTGGTGCGCATTGTATGGGTGTGTAACATTACATTCACTAATAGGAGTGATAAAAAATCACCGGATGGTTTGAATCGGAGGGTCTGAATTAGAATAGGCAGTGAGTGGAAATGTAGGATGAAGAAAAGGACCACGGGGTGGTCAGCATGGGGAGGTCAGGGAACATGCAGTGGCAATGTAGGATAGGTTTCTGAAAAACATCGCGGGGTGGTGCGCATTGTATGGGTGTGTAACATTTCATTCACTAGTAGGAGTGAGAAAAACATCACGGGGTGGTGTGCATCGGAGGGTCTGAATTAGGATAGGCAGTGAGTGGCAATGTAGGATGGAGAAAAGCACCGCGGGGTGGTCCGCATGGGGAGGTCAGGGAACATGCAGTGGCAATGTAGGATAGGTTTCTGAAAAACATCGCGATGTGGTGCGCATTGTATGGGTGTGTAACATTACATTCACTAATAGGAGTGATAAAAAATCACCGGGTGGTGTGAATCGGAGGGTCTGAATTAGTATAGGCAGTGAGTGGAAATGTAGGATGATGAAAAGGACCACGGCGTGGTCAGCATTGCGAGGTCAGGGAACATGCAGTGGCAATGTAGGATAGGTTTCTGAAAAACATCGCGGGGTGGTGCGCATTGTATGGTTGTGTAACATTACATTCACTAGTAGGAGTGAGAAAAACATCACGGGGTGGTGTCAATAGGAGCGTCTGAATTAGGATAGGCAGTGAGTGGCAATGTAGGATGGAGAAAAGCACCACGGGGTGGTCAGCATGGGGAGGTCAGGGAACATGCCGTGGCAATGCAGGATAGGTTTCTGAAAAACATCGCGGGGTGGTGTGCATTGTATGGGTGTGTAACATTACATTCACTAGTAGGAGTGAGAAAAACATCACGGGGTGGTGCGCATTGTATGGGTGTGTAACATTAAATTCACTAGTAGGAGTGAGAAAAACATCAAGTGGTGGTGGGAATCGGAGAGATTAAATTAGGATGGGCAGTGAGTGGCAATATAGGATGGAGAAAAGCACCACGTGGTGGTCAGCATGGGGAGGTCAGGGAACATGCAGTGGCAATGTAGGATAGGTTTCTGAAAAACATCGCAGGGTGGTGCGCATTGTATGGGTGTGTAACATTACATTCACTAGTAGGAGTGAGAAAAACATTGTGGGGTGGTGCGCGTCGTATGGGTGTGTAACATTACATTCACTAGTAGGAGTGAGAAAAACATCACCTGGTGTTGTGAATCGGAATGTCTGAATTAGGATAGGCAGTGAATGGCAATGTAGGATGGAGAAGAGCACCACGGGGTGGTCAGCATGTTGAGGTCAGGGAACATGAAGTGAAAAAGTAGGATAGGTTTCTGAAAAACATCGCAGGGTGGTGCGCATTGTATGGGTGTGTAACATTACATTCACTAGTAGGAGTGAGAAAAACATTGTGGGGTGGTGCGCGTTGTATGGGTGTGTAACATTACATTCACTAGTAGGAGTGAGAAAAACATCACCTGGTGGTGTGAATCGGAATGTCTGAATTAGGATAGGCAGTGAATGGCAATGTAGGATGGAGAAGAGCACCACGGGGTGGTCAGCATGGGGAGGTCAGGGAACATGCAGTGGCAATGTAGGATAGGTTTCTGAAAAACATCGTGGGGTGGTGCGCATTGTATGGGTGTGTAACATTACATTCACTAGTAGGAGTGAGAAAAACATCACGAGGTGGTGTGAATCGGAGGGTCTGAATTAGGATAGGCAGTGAGTGGCAAAGTAGGGTGGAGAAAAGCACCGCGGTGTGGTCAGTATGGGGAGGTCAGAGAACATGCAGTGGCAATGTAGGATAGCTTTCTGAAAAACATCAGGGGTGGTGTGCATTGTATGGGTGTGTAACATTACATTCACTAGTAGGAGTGAGAAAAACATGACGGGGTGGTGTGAATCGGAGGGTCTGCATTAGGATAGGCAGTGAGTGGCAATGTAGGATGGAGAAAAGCACCGCGGGGTGGTCAGCATGGGGAGGTCAGGGAACATGCAGTAGCAATGTAGGATAGGTTTCTGAAAAACATCGCGGGGTGATGCGCATTGTATGGGTGTGTAACATTACATTCACTAGTAGGAGTGAGAAAAACATCACGGGGTGGTGTGAATCGGAATGTCTGAATTAGGATAGGCAGTGAATGGCAATGTAGGATGGAGAAGAGCACCGCGGGGTGGTCAGCATGGGGAGGTCAGGGAACATGCAGTGGCAATGTAGGATAGGTTTCTGAAAAACATCGCGGGGTGGTGCGCATTGTATGGGTGAGTAATATTACATTCACTAGTAGGAGTGAGAAAAACATCGTGGGGTTTTGCGCATTGTATGGGTGTGTAACATAACATTCACTAGAAGGAGTGAGAAAAACATCACGGGGTCGTGTGAATCGGAGGGTCTGAAATACGATAGGCAGTGAGTGGCAATGTAGGATGGCGAAAAGCACCACGGGGTGGTCAGCATGCGGAGGACAGGGAACATGCCGTGGCAATGTAGGATATGTTTCTGAAAAACATCGCGGTGTGGTGCGCATTGTATGGGTGTGTAACATTACATTCACTAGTAGGAGTGAGAAAAACATCACGGGGTGGTGCTCAGTGTATTGGTTTGTAACATTACATTCACTAGTAGGAGTGAGAAAAACATCACGGTGTGCTGTGAATCCGAGGGTCTGAATTAGGATAGGCAGTGAGTGGCAATGTAGGATGGAGAAAAGCACCGCGGGGTGGTCAGCATGGGGAGGTCAGGGAACATGCAGTGGCAATGTAGGATAGGTTTCTGAAAAACATCAGGGGTGGTGTGCATTGTATGGGTGTGTAACATTACATTCACTAGTAGGAGTGAGAAAAACATGACGGGGTGGTGTGAATCGGAGGGTCTGAATTAGGATAGGCAGTGAGTGGCAATGTAGGACGGAGAAAAGCACCGCGGGGTAGTCAGCATGGGGAGCTCAGGGAACATGCAGTGGCAATGTAGGATAGGTTTCTGGAAAACATCGCGGGGTGGTGCGCATTGTATGGGTTTGTAACATTACATTCACTAGAAGGAGTGAGAAAAACATCACGGGGTGGTGCGCATTGTATTGGTGTGTAACATTACATTCACTAGTAGGAGTGAGAAAAACATCACGGGGTGCTGTGAATCCGAGGGTCTGAATTAGGATAGGCAGTGAGTGGCAATGTAGGACGGAGAAAAGCACCGCGGGGTGGTCAGCATGGGGAGGTCAGGGAACATGCAGTGGCAATGTAGGATAGGTTTCTGAAAAACATCGGGGGTGGGGCACATTGTATGGGTGTGTAACATTACATTCACTAATAGGAGTGATAAAAAATCACTGGGTGGTGTGAATCGGAGGGTCTGAATTAGTATAGGCAGTGAGTGGAAATGTAGGATGAAGAAAAGGACCACGGGGTGGTCAGCATGGGGAGGTCAGGGAATATGCAGTGGCAATGTAGGATAGGTTTCTGAAAAACATCGCGGGGTGGTGCGCATTGTATGGGTGTGTAACATTACATTCACTAGTAGGAGTGAGAAAAACATCACGGGATGGTGTGAATCGGAGGGTCTGAATTAGGATAGGCAGTGATTGGCAAAGTAGGATAGAGAAAAGCACCGCGGGGTGGTCAGCATGGGGAGATCAGTGAACATGCAGTGGCAATGTAGGATAGGTTTCTGAAAAACATCGCGGGGTGGTGCGCATTGTATGGGTGTGTAACATTACATTCACTAGTAGGAGTGAGAAAAACATTCTGGGGTGGTGCGGGTTGTATGGGTGTGTAACATTACATTCACTAGTAGGAGTGAGAAAAACATCACGGGCTGGTGTGAATCGGAGTGTCTGAATTAGGATAGGCAGTGAGTGGCAATGTAGGATGGAGAAAAGCACTGCGGGGTGGTCAGCATGGGGAGGTCAGGGAACATGTAGTGGGAATATAGGATAGGTTTCTGAAAAACATCACGGGGTGGGGCGCATTTTATGGGTGTGTAACATTACATTCACTAGTAGGAATGAGAAAAACATCACGGGGTGGTGCACATTGTATGGGTGTGTAACATTAAATTCACTAGTAGGAGTAAGAAAAACATCAAGTGGTGGTGTGAATCGGAGAGATTGAATTAGGATAGGCAGTGAGTGGCAATATAAGATAGAGAAAAGCACCACGTGGTGGTCAGCATGGGGAGGTCAAGGAACATGCAGTGGCAAAGTAGCACAGGTTTCTGAAAAATATCGCGGGGTGGTGAGCATTGTATGGGTGTATAACATTACATTAACTAGTAGGAGTGAGAAAAACATCACGGGGTGGTGTGAATCGGAGGGTCTGAATTAGGATAGGCAGTGAGTGGCAATGTAGGGTGGAGAAAAGCACCGCGGGTTGGTCAGCATGGGGAGTCAGGGAACATGCAGTGGCAATGTAGGATACGTTTCTGAAAAACATCGCGGGGTGGTGCGCATTGTATGGGTGTGTAACATTACATTCACTAGTAGGAGTGAGAAAAACATCACGGGGTGGTGTGCATTGTATTGGTGTGTAACATTACATTCACTAGTAGGAGTGAGAAAAACATCACGGGGTGCTGTGAATCCGAGGGTCTGAATTAGGAGAGGCAGTGAGTGGCAATGTAGGATGGAGAAAAGCACCGCGGCGTGGTCAGCATGGGGAGGTCAGGGAACATGCAGTGGCAATGTAGGATAGGTTTCTGAAAAACATCGCGGGGTGGGGCGCATTGTATCGGTGTGTAACAGTACATTCACTAGTAGGAGTGAACAAAACACCACGGGGTGGTGTGAATCTGAAGGTCTGAATTAGGATAGGCAGTGAGTGGCAATGTAGGATGAAGAAAAGGACCACGGGGTGGTCAGCTTGGGGAGGTCAGGGAACATGCAGTGGCAATGTAGGATAGGTTTCTGAAAAACATCGCGGTGTGGTGTGCATTGTATGGGTGTGTAACATTACATTCCCTAGTAGGAGTGAGAAAAACATCACGGGGTGGTGTGAATCGGAGGGTCTGAATTAGGATAGGCAGTGAGTTCAAAGTAGGATGGAGAAAAGCACCGCGGTGTGGTCAGCATGGGGAGGTCAGGGAACATGCAGTGGCAATGTAGGATAGGTTTCTGAAAAACATCCCGGGGTGGTGCGCATTGTATGGGTGTGTAACATTACATTCACTAGTAGGAGTGAGAAAAACATTCTGGGGTGGTGCGGGTTGCATGGGTGTGTAACATTACATTCACTAGTAGGAGTGAGAAAAACATCACGTGGTGGTGTGAATCGTAGGGACTGAATAAGGATAGGAAGTGAGTGGCAATATAGGATGGAGAAAAGCACCACGGGGTGGTCAGCATGGGGAGGTCAGAGAACATGCAGTGGAAATGTAGGATAGGTTTCTGAAAAACTTCGCGGGGTGGTGCGCATTGTATGGTTGTGTAACATTACATTCACTAGTAGGAGTGAGAAAAACATCGTGTGGTGGTGCGCATTGTATGGCTGTGTAACATTAAATTCACTAGTAGGAGTGAGAAAAACATCACGGGGTGGTCTGAATCGGAGGGTCTGAATTAGGATAGCCAGTGAATGGCAATGTAGGATGGAGAAAAGCACCGCGGGGTGGTCAGCATGGGGAGGTCAGGGAACATGCAGTGGCAATGTAGGATAGGTTTCTGAAAAACATCGCGGTGTGGTGCGCATTGTATGGGTGTGTAACATTACATTCACTAGAAGGAGTAGAAAAACATCACGCGGTGGTGTGAATCAGAGGGACTGAAATAGGAAAGGCAGTGAGTGGCAATGTAGGATGGAGAAAAGCACCGCGGGGTGATCAGCATGGGGAGGACAGGGAACATGCCGTGGCAATGTAGGATAGGTTTCTGAAAAATATCCCGGGGTCGGGCGCATTGTATGGGTGTGTAACAGTACATTGACTAGTAGGAGTGAGCAAAACATCACGGGGTGGTGTGAAACGGAAGTTCTGAATTAGGATAGCCAGTGAGTGGCAATGTAGGATGGAGTAACGCACAGCGGGTTGGTCAGCATGTGGATGTCAGGGAACATGCTGTGGCAATGTAGGATAGGTTTCTGAAAAACATCGCGGGGTGGTGCGCATTGTATGGGTGTGTAACATTACATTCACTAGTAGGAGTGAGAAAAACATTGTGGGGTGGTGCGGGTTGTATGGGTGTGTAACATTACATTCACTAGTAGGAGTGAGAAAAACATCACGGGGTGGTGTGAATCGTAGGGACTGAGTTAGGAAAGGAAGTGAGTGGCAATATAGGATGGAGAAAAGCACCACGGTGTGGTCAGCATGGGGAGGTCAGGGAACATGCAGTGGAAATGTAGGATAGGTTTCTGAAAAACATCGCGGGGTGGTGCACATTGTATGGGTGTGTAACATTACATTCACTAGAAGGAGTGAGAAAAACATCACGGGGTGGTGTGAATCGGAGGGTCTGAATTAGGATAGGCAGTGAGTGGCAATGTAGGGTGGAAAAAAGCACCACGGGGTGGTCAGCATGGGGAGGTCAGGGAACATGCAGTGGCAATGTAGGATAGGTTTCTGAAAAACATCAGGGGTGGTGTGCATTGTATGGATGTGTAACATTACATTCACTAGTAGGAGTGAGAAAAACATCACGGGGTGGTGTGAATCGGAGGGTCTGAATTAGGATAGGCAGTGAATGGCAATGTAGGATGGAGAAAAGCACCGCGGGGTGGTCAGCATGGGGAGGTCAGGGAACATGCAGTGGCAATGTAGGATAGGTTTCTGAAAAACATCACGGGGTGGTGCGCATTGTATGGGTGTGTAACATTACATTCACTAGTAGGAGTGAGAAAAACATCGTGGGGTGGTGCGCATTGTATGGGTGTGTAACATTACATTCACTAGAAGGAGTAGAAAAACATCACGCGGTGGTGTGAATCAGAGGGACTGAAATAGGAAAGGCAGTGAGTAGCAATGTAGGATGGAGAAAAGCACCGCGGGGTGGTCAGCATGGGGAGGACAGGGAACATGCCGTGGCAATGTAGGATAGGTTTCAGAAAAATATCGCCGGGTGGGTCGCATTGTATGGGTGTGTAACAGTACATTCACTAGAGGGAGTGAGCAAAACATCACGGGGTGGTGTGAATCGGAAGGTCTGAATTAGGATAGGCAGTGAGTGGCAATGTAGGATGGAGTAACGCACAGCGGGTTGGTCAGCATGTGGAGGTCAGGGAACATGCTGTGGCAATGTAGGATAGGTTTCTAAAAAACATCGCGGGGTGGTGCGCATTGTATGGGTGTGTAACATTACATTCACTAGTAGGAGTGAGAAAAACATTGTGGGGTGGTCGGGTTGTATGGGTGTGTAACATTACATTCACTAGTAGGAGTGAGAAAAACATCACGGGGTGGTGTGAATCGTAGGGACTGAGTTAGGAAAGGAAGTGAGTGACAATATAGGATGGAGAAAAGCACCACGGGGTGGTCACCATGGGGAGGTCAGGGAACATGCAGTGGAAATTTAGCATAGGTTTCTGAAAAACATCACGGGGTGGTGCACATTGTATGGGTGTGTAACATTACATTCACTAGTAGGAGTGAGAAAAACATCACGGGGTGGTGTGAATCGGAGGGTCTGAATTAGGATAGGCAGTGAGTGGCAATGTAGGGTGGAGAAAAGCACCACGGGGTGGTCAGCATGGGGAGGTCAGGGAACATGCAGTGGCAATGTAGGATAGGTTTCTGAAAAACATCAGGGGTGGTGTGCATTGTATGGGTGTGTAACATTACATTCACTAGTAGGAGTGAGAAAAACATCAAGGGGTGGTGTGAATCGGAGGGTCTGAATTAGGATAGGCAGTGATTGGCAATAAAGGATGGAGAAAAGCACCGCGGGGTGGTCAGCATGGGGAGGTCAGGGAACATGCAGTGGCAATGTAGGATAGGTTTCTGAAAAACATCGCGGGGTGGTGCGCATTGTATGGGTGTGTAACATTACATTCACTAGTAGGAGTGAGAAAAACATTGTGGGGTGGTGCGGGTTGTATAGGAGTGTAACATTACATTCACTAGTAGGAGTGAGAAAAACATCATGGGGTGGTGTGAATCGGAGGGTCTGAATTAGAATAGGCAGTGAGAGGCAATGTAGGATGGAGAAAAGCACCGCGGTGTGGTCAGCATGGGGAGGTCATGGAACATGCAGTGGCAATGTAGGATAGGTTTCTGAAAAACATCGCCGAGTGGTGGGCATTGTATGGGTGTGTAACATTACATTCACTAGTAGGAGTGAGAAAAACATCACGGGATGGTGTGAATCGGAGGGTCTGAATTAGGATAGGCAGTGAGTGGCAAAGTAGGATGGAGAAAAGCACCGCGGGGTGGTCCGCATGGGGAGGTCAGGAAACAAGCCGTGGCAATGTAGGATAGGTTTCTGAAAAACATCGCGGGGTGGTGCGCATTGTATGGGTGTGTAACATTACATTCATTAGTAGGAGTGAGAAAAACATCACAGGATGGTGTGAATCGGAGGGTCTGAATTAGCATAGGCAGTGAGTGGCAATGTAGGATGGAGAAAAGCACCGCGGTGTGGTCAGCATGGGGAGGTCAGGGAACATGCAGTGGCAATGTATGATAGGTTTCTGAAAAACATCGCTGGGTGGTGCGCATTGTATGGGTGTGTAACATTACATTCACTAGTAGGAGTGAGAAAAACATCACGGGGTGGTGCGCATTGTATTGGTGTGTAACATTACATTCACTAGTAGGAGTGAGAAAAACTTCACGGGGTGCTGTGAATAGGAGGGATTGAATTAGGATAGGCAGTGAGTGGCAATATAGGATGGAGAAAAGCACCGCGGGGTGGTCAGCATGGGGAGGTCAGGGAACATGCAGTGGCAATGTAGGATAGGTTTCTGGAAAAGATCGCGGGGTGGGGTGCATTGTATGGGTGTGTAACAGTACATTCACTAAAAGGAGTGAGCAAAACATCACGGGGTGGTGTGAATCGGAAGGTCTGAATTAGGATAGGCAGTGAGTGGCAATGTAGGATGGAGTAACGCACCGCGGGTTGGTCAGCATGTGGAGGTCAGGGAAAATGCTGTGGCAATGTAGGATAGGTTTCTGAAAAACATCGCGGTGTGATGCGCATTGTATGGGTGTGTAACATTACATTCACTAATAGGAGTGATAAAAAATCACCGGGTGGTGTGAAACGGAGGGTCTGAATTAGTATAGGCAGTGAGTGGAAATGTAGGATGAAGAAAAGGACCACGGGGTGGTCAGCATGGGAAGGTCAGGGAACATGCAGTGGCAATGTAGGATAGGTTTCTGAAAAACATCGCGGGGTGGTGCGCATTGTATGGGTGTGTAACATTACACTCACTAGTAGGAGTGAGAAAAACATCACGGGGTGGTGTGAATCGGAGGGTCTGAATTAGGATAGGCCGTGAGTGGCAATGTAGGATGGAGAAAAGCACCGCGGGGTGGTCAGCATGGGGAGGTCAGGGAACATGCAGTGGCAATGTAGGATAGTTTTCTGAAAAACATCGCGGGGTGGTGCGCATTGTATGGGTGTGTAACATTACATTCACTAGTAGGAGTGAGAAAAACATTGTGGGGTGGTGCGGGTTGTATAGGTGTGTAACATTACATTCACTAGTAGGAGTGAGAAAAACATCACGGGGTTGTGTGAATCGTAGGGACTGAATTAGGATAGGAAGTGAGTGGCAATATAGGATGGAGAAAAGCACCACGGGGTGGTCAGCATGTGGAGGTCAGGGAAAATGACGTGGAAATGTAGGATAGGTTTCTGAAAAACATCGCAGGGTGGTGCGCATTGTATGGGTGTGTAACATTACATTCACTAGTAGGAGTGAGAAAAACATCACGGGCTGGTGTGAATCGGAGGGTCTGAATTAGGATAGCCAGTGAATGGCAATGTATGATGGAGAAAAGCACCGCGGGGTGGTCAGCATGGGGAGGTCAGGGAACATGCAGTGGCAATGTAGGTTGGTTTCTGAAAAACATCGCGGGGTGGTGAGCATTGTATGGGTGTGTAACATTATATTCACTAGTAGGAGTGAGAAAAACATCGTGGGGTGGTGCGCATTGTATGGGTGTGTAACATTACATTCACTAGAAGGAGTGAGAAAAACATCACGGGGTGCTGTGAATCCGAGGGTCCGAATTAGGATAGGCAGTGAGTGGCAATGTAGGATGGAGAAAAGCACCGCGGTGTGGTCAGCATGGGGAGGTCAGGGAACATGCAGTGGCAATGTAGGATAGGTTTCTGAAAAACATCGCTGGGTGGTGCGCATTGTATGGGTGTGTAACATTACATTCACTAGTAGGAGTGAGAAAAACATCACGGGGTGGTGTGCATTGTATGGGTGTGTAACATTAAATTCACTAGTAGGAGTGAGAAAAACATCAAGGGGTGGTGTGAATCAGAGGGATTGAATTAGGATAGGCAGTGAGTGGCAATATAGGGTGGAGAAAAGCACTGCGGGGTGGTCAGCATGGGGAGGTCAGGGAACATGCAGTGGCAATGTAGGATAGGTTTCTGAAAAGCATCGCGGGGTGGTGTGCATTGTATGGGTGTGTAACATTACATTCACTAGTAGGAGTGAGAAAAACATCACGGGGTGGTGTGAATCGGAGGGTCTGAATTAGGACAGGCAGTGAGTGGCAATGTAGGATGGATAAAAGAACCGCGGGGTGGTCAGCATGCGGAGGTCAGGGAACATGCAGTGGCAATGTAGGATAGGTTTTTGAAAAACATCACCGAGTGGTGTGCATTGTATTTGTGTGTAACATTACATTCACTAGTAGGAGGGAGAAAAACATCACGGGGTGGTATGAATCGGGGGTCTGAATTAGGATAGGCAGTGAATGGCAATGTAGGATGGAGAAAAGCACCGCGGGGTGGTCAGCAGGGAGAGGTCAGGGACAATGCAGTTGTAATGTAGGATAGATTACGAAAAAGATCGCGGGGTGGTGCACATTGTATGTGTGTGTAACATTATACTCACTAGTAGGAGTCAGAAAAACCTCACGGGTTGGTGTGAATCGGAGGATCTGAATTAGGATAGGCAGTGAGTTGCAATGTAGGATCGAGAAAAGCACCGCAGGGAGGTCAGCATGGGGAGGTCATGGAACATGCAGTGGCAATGTTGGATAGGTTTCTGAAAAACATCGCGCGGTGGTGCGCATTTTATGGGTGTGTAAAATTACTTTCTCTCGTAGGAGTGAGAAAAACATCATGGGGTGGTGTGAATCGGAGGGTCTGAATTAGGTTAGGCAGTGAGGGGAAATGAAGGATGGAGAAAAGCACCGCCGAGTGGTCAGCATGGGGATTTCAGGGAACATGCAGTGCCAATGTAGGAGAGGTTTCTGAAAAACATCGCGAGGTGGTGCGCATTGTATGGGTGTGTAACATTACATTCAATAATAGGAGTGAGAAAAAATCACTGGGTGGGGGGATTCGGAGGGTCTGAATTAATATAGGCAGTGAGTGGAAATGTAGGATGGAGAAAAGGACCGCGGGGTGGTCAGCATGTGGAGGTAAGGGAACATGAAGTGGCAATGTAGGATAGGTTTCTGAAAAACATCGCGGGGTGGTGCGCATTGTATGGGTGTGTAACATTACATTCACTAGTAGGAGTGAGAAAAACATCGTGCGGTGGTGCGCGTTGTATGGCTGTGTAACATTACATTCACTAGTAGGAGTGAGAAAAACATCACGGGGTGGTGTGAATCGTAGGGACTGAATTAGAATAGGCAGTGAGTGGCAATATAGGATGGAGAAAAGCACCACGGGGTGGTCAGCGTGAGGAGGTCAGGGAACATGCAGTGGAAATGTAGGATATGTTTCTGAAAAACATCGCGCGGTGGTGCGCATTGTATGTGTGTGTAACATTACATTCACTAGTAGGAGTGAGAAAAACATCGTGGGGTGGTGCGCATTGTATGGGTGTGTAACATTACATTCACTAGTAGGAGTGAGCAAAACATCACGGGGTGGTGTGAATTGGAAGGTCTGAATTAGGATAGGCAGTGAGTGGCAACGTAGGATGGAGTAACGCACCGCGGGTTGGTCAGCATGTGGAGGTCAGGGAACATGCAGTGGCAATGTAGGATAGGTTTCTGAAAAACATCGCGGTGTGGTGCGCATTGTATGTGTGTGTAACATTACATTCACTTGTAGGAGTGAGAAAAACATCACGGGGTGGTGTGAATCGGAGGGTCTGAATTAGGATAGGCAGTGAGTGGCAAAGTAGGATGGAGAAAAGCACTGCGGGGTGGTCAGCATGGGGAGGTCAGGGAGCATGCAGTGGCAATGTAGGATAGGTTTCTGAAAAACATCGCAGGGTGGTGCGCATTGTGTGGGTGTGTAACATTACATTCACTAGTAGGAGTGAGAAAAACATCACGGGGTGGTGTGCATTGTATGGGTGTGTAACATTAAATTCACTTGTAGGACTGAGAAAAACAACAAGGGGTGGTGTGAATCGGAGGGATTGAATTAGGATAGGCAGTGAGTGGCAATATAGGATGGAGAAAAGCACCACGTGGTGGTCATCATGGGGAGGTCAGGGAACATGCAGTGGCAAAGTAGGATAGGTTTCTGAAAAACATCGCGGGGTGGTGCGCATTGTATGGGTGTATAACATGACATTCACTAGTAGAAGTGAGAAAAACATCACGGGGTGGTGTGAATCGGAGTGTCTGAATTAGGATAGGCAGTGAGTGGCAATGTAGGGTGGAGAAAAGCACCGCGGGGTGGTCAGCATGGGGAGGTCAGGGACATGCAGTGGCAATGTAGGATAGGTTTCTGAAAAACATCGCGGGGTGTTGTGCACTGTGTGGGTGTGTAACATTACATTCACTAGTAGGAGTGAGAAAAAAATCACGGGGTGGTGTGAATCGGAGGGTCTGAATTAGAATAGGCATTGAGTGGCAATGTAGGATGGATAAAAGCACCGCGGGGTGGTCAGCATGGGGAGGTCAGGGAACATGCAGTGGCAATGTAGGATAGTTTTCTGAAAAACATCACCGAGTGGTGCGCATTGTATGTGTGTGTAACATTACATTCACTAGTAGGAGTGAGAAAAACATCACGGGGTGATGTGAATCGGGGTCTGAATTAGGATAGGCAGTGAATGGCAATGTAGGATGGAGAAAAGCACCGCGGGGTGGTCAGCATGGAGAGTTCAGGGAGCATGCGGTGGAAATGTAGGATAGGTTTCTGAAAAACATCGCGGGGTGGTGCGCATTGTATGGGTGTGTAACATTACATTCACTAGTAGGAGTGAGAAAAACATCATGGGGTGGTGTGAATCGGAGGGTCTGAATTAGGATAGGCTGTGAGGGGAAATGCAGGGTGGAGAAAAGCACCGCGGGGTGGTCAGCATGGGGAGGTCAGGGAACATGCAGTGGGAAGGTAGGATGGTTTCTGAAAAATATCAGGGGTGGTGTGCAATGTATGGGTGTGTAACATTACATTAACTAGTAGGAGTGAGAAAAACATCACGGGGTGGTGTGAATAGGAGGGTCTGAATTAGGATAGGCAGTGAGTGGCAATGTAGGATGGAGAAAAGCACCGCGGGGTGGTCAGCATGGGGAGGTCAGGGAACATGCAGTGGCAATGTAGGATAGGTTTCGGAAAAACATCGCCAAGTGGTGCGCATTGTATGTGTGTGTAACATTACATTCACTAGTAGGAGTGAGAGAAACATCACGGGGTGGTGTGAATCGGAGGGTCTGAATTAGGATAGGCAGTGAATGGCAATGTAGGATGGAGAAAAGCACCGCAGGGTGGTCAGCATGGGGAGGTCAGGGAACATGCAGTGGCAATGTAGGATAGGTTTCTGAAAAACATCGCGGGATGGTGAGCATTGTATGGTTGTGTAACAGTACATTCACTAGTAGGAGTGAGCAAAACATCACCGGGTGGTGTGAATTGGAAGGTCTGAATTAGGATAGGCAGTGAGTGGCAATGGAGGAGGGAGAAAAGCACTGCGGGGTGGTCAGCATGGGGAGGTCAGGGAACATGCCGTGGCAATGTAGGATAGGTTTCTGAAAAACACGCGGGGTGGTGCGCATTGTATTGGTGTGTAACATTACATTCACTAGTAGGAGTGAGAAAAACATCACAGGATGGTGTGAATCGGAGGGTCTTAATTAGTATAGGCAGTGAGTGGCAATGTAGGATGGATAAAAGCACCGCAGGGTGGTCAGCATGGGGAGGTCAGGGAACATGCAGTGGCAATGTAGGATAGGTTTCTGATAAACATTGCGGGGTGGTGCGCATTGTATGGGTGTGTAACATTACATTCACTAGTAGGAGTGAGAAAAACATCACGGGGTGGTGCGTATTGTATGGGTGTGTAACATTACATTCACTAGTAGGAGTGAGAAAAACTTCACGGGGTGGTGTGAATCGGAGGCTCTGAATTAGGATAGGCAGTGAGTGGCAATGTAGGGTGGAGAAAAGCACCGCGGGGTGGTCAGCATGGGGAGGTCAGGGACATGCAATGGCAATGTAGGATAGGTTTCTGAAAAACATCGCGGGGTGGTGTGTATTGTATGGGTGTGTAACATTACATTCACTAGTAGGAGTGAGAAAAACATCACGGGGTCGTGTGAATCGGAGGGTCTGAATTAGCATAGGCAGTGAGTGTCAATGTAGGATGGATTAAAGCACCGCGGGGTGGTCAGCATGGGGAGGTCAGGGAACATGCAGTGGCAATGTAGGATAGGTTTCTGAAAAACATCACCGAGTGGTGTGCATTGTATGTGTGTGTAACATCACATTCACTAGTAGGAGTGAGAAAAACATCACGGGGTGGTGCGCATTGTATGGGTGTGTAACATTAAATTCACTAGTAGGAGTGAGCAAAACATCAAGGGGTGGTGTGAATCGGAGGGATTGAATTAGGATAGGCAGTGAGTGGCATTGTAGGATGGAGAAAAGCACTGCCGGGTGGTCAGCATGGGGAGGTCAGGGAACATGCCGTGGTAATGTAGGATAGGTTTCTGAAAAACATCGCGGGGTTGTGTGCATTGTATTGGTGTGTAACATTACATTCACTAGTAGGAGTGAGAAAAACATCACAGGATGGTGTGAATCGGAGGGTCTTAATTAGGATAGGCAGTGAGTGGCAATGTAGGATGGATAAAAAAACCGCGGGGTGGTCAGCATGGGGAGGTCAGGGAGCATGCAGTGGAAATGTAGGATAGGTTTCTGAAAAACATCGCGGGGTGGTGCGCATTGTATGTGTGTGTAACAATACATTCACTAGTAGGAGTGAGCAAAACATCACGGGGTGGTGTGAATAGGAGGGTCTGAAGTAGGATAGGCAGTGAGTGGCAATGTAGGATAGAGAAAAGCACCGCGGTGTGGTCAGCATGGGGAGGTCAGGGAACATGCAGTGGCAACTTAGGATAGGTTTCTGAAAAACATCGCGCGGTGGTGCGCATTTCATGGGTGTGTAACATTACATTCACTAGTAGGAGTGAGAAAGACATCACAGGGTGGTGTGAATCAAAGGGTCTGAATTAGTATAGGCAGTGAGTGGAAATGTAGGATGGAGAAAAGCACCGCAGGGTGGTCAGCATGTGGAGGTCAGGGAACATGCCCTGGCAATGTAGGATAGGTTTCTGAAAAACATCGCGGGGTGGTGCGCATTGTATGGGTGTGTAACATTACATTCACTAGTAGGAGTGAGAAAAACATCACAGGATGGTGTGAATCGGAGGGTCTGAATTAGCATAGGCAGTGAGTGGCAATGTAGAATGGAGAAAAGCACCGCGGGGTGGTCAGCATGGGGAGGTCAGGGAACATGCCATGGCAATGTAGGATAGGTTTCTGAAAAACATCGCGGGGTGGTGCGCATTGTATGGGTGTGTAACATTACATTCACTAGTAGGAGTGAGAAAAACATCACGGGGTGGTGCGCATTGTATGGGTGTGTAACATTAAATTCACTAGTAGGAGTGAGCAAAACGTCAAGGGGTGGTGTGAATCGGAGGGATTTAATTAGGATAGGCAGTGAGTGGCAATGTAGGATGGAGAAAAACACCGCGGGGTGGTCAGCATGGGGAGGTAAGGGAACATGCTGTGGCAATGTAGGATAGGTTTCTGAAAAACATCGCGGGGTTGGGTGCATTGTATGGGTGTGTAACAGTACATTCACTAGTAGGAGTGAGCAAAACATCACGGGGTGGTGTGAATCGAAAGGTCTGAATTAGGATAGGCAGTGAGTGGCAATGTAGAATGGAGTAACGCACCGCAGGTTTGTCAGCATGTGGAGGTCAGGGAACATGCTGTGGCAATGTAGGTTAGGTTTCTTAAAAACATCGCGGTGTGGTGCGCATTTTATGGGTGTGTAACATTACATTCACTAATAGGAGTGATAAAGAATCAGCGGGTGGTGTGAATCGGAGGGTCTGAATTAGTATAGGCAGTGAGTGGAAATGTAGGATGAAGAAAAGGACAATGCGGTGGTCAGCATGGGAAGGTCAGGGAACATGCAGTGGCAATGTAGGATAGGTTTCTGAAAAACATCACGGGGTGGTGCGCATTGTATGGGTGTGTAACATTACATTCACTAGTAGGAGTGAGAAAAACATCACGGGGTGGTGTGAATCGGAGGGTCTGAATTAGGATAGGCAGTGAGTGGCAATGTAGGATGGAGAAAAGCACCGCGTGGTGGTCAACAGGTGGAGGTCAGGGAACATGCCGTGGCAATGTAGGATAGGTTTCTGAAAAACATCGCGGGGTGGTGCGCATTGTATGGTTGTGTAACATTACATTCACTAGTAGGAGTGAGAAAAACATTGTGGGGTGGTGCGGGTTGTATAGGTGTGTAATATTACATTCACTAGTAGTAGTGAGAAAAACATTACGGGGTGGTGTGAATCGTAGAGACTGAATTAGGATAGGAAGTGAGTGGCAATATAGGATGGAGAAAAGCACCACGGGGTGGTCAGCATGGGGAGGTCAGGGAACATGCCGTGGAAATGTAGGATAGGTTTCTGAAAAACATCAGGGGTGGTGTGCATTGTATGGGTGTGTAACATTACATTCACTAGTAGGAGTGAGAAAAACATCACGGGGTGGTGTGAATTGGAGTGTCTGCATTAGGATAGCCAGTGAATGGCAATGTAGGATGGAGAAAAGCACCGCGGGGTGGTCAGCATGGGGAGGTCAGGGAACATGCAGTGGCAATGTAGGATAGGTTTCTGAAAAACATCGCGGGTTGGTGCGCATTGTATGGGTGTGTAACATTACATTCACTAGTAGGAGTGAGAAAAACATCGTGGGGTGGTGCGTATTGTATGGGTGTGTAACATTACATTCACTAGAAGGAGTGAGAAAAACATCACGGGGTGCTGTGAATCCGAGGGTCTGAATTAGGATAGGCAGTGAGTGGCAATGTATGATAGAGAAAAGCACCGCGGGGTGGTCAGCATGGGGAGGTCAGGGAACATGCCGTTGCAATGTAGGATAGGTTTCTGAAAAACATCGCGGGGTGGTGCGCATTGTATGGGTGCGTAACATTACATTCACTAGTAGGAGTGAGAAAAACATCACAGGATGGTGTGAATCGGAGGGTCTGAATTAGGACAGGCAGTGAGTGGCAATGTAGGATGGAGAAAAGCACCGCGGTGTGGTCAGCATGGGGAGGTCAGGGAACATGCAGTGGCAATGTAGGATAGGTTTCTGAAAAACATTGCTGGGTGGTGCGCATTGTATGGGTGTGTAACATTACATTCACTAGTAGGAGTGAGAAAAACATCACGGGGTGGTGCGCATTGTATGGGTTTGTAACATTAAATTCACTAGTAGGAGTGAGAAAAACATCAAGGGGTGGTGTGAATCGGAGGGATTGAATTAGGATAGGCATTGAGTGGCAATATAGGATGGAGAAAAGCACCACGTGGTGGTCAGCATGGGGAGGTCAGGGAACATGCAGTGGCAAAGTAGAATAGGTTTCTGAAAAACATCACGGGGTGGTGCGCATTGTATGGGTGTATAACATTACATTCACTAGTAGGAGTGAGAAAAACATCACGGGTTGGTGTGAATCCGAGGGTCTGAAATAGGATAGGCAGTGAGTGGCAATGTAGGGTTTAGAAAAGCACTGCGGGGTGGTCAGCATGGGGAGGTCAGGAAACATGCAGTGGCAATGTAGGATAGGTTTCTGAAAAACATCGCGGGGTGGTGTGCATTGTATGGGTGTGTAACATTACATTCACTAGTAGGAGTGAGAAAAACATCACGGGGTGGTGTGAATCGGAGGGTCTGAATTAGGACAGGCAGTGAGTGACAATGTAGGATGGATAAAAGCACCGCGGGGTGGTCAGCATGGGGAGGTCAGGGAACATGCAGTGGCAATGTAGGATAGGTTTTTGAAAAATATCACCGAGTGGTGTGCACTGTATTTGTGTGAAACATTACATTCAATAGTAGGAGTGAGAAAAACATCACGGGGTGGTATGAATCGGGGGTCTGAATTAGGATAGGCAGTGAATGGCAATGTAGGATGGAGAAAAGCACCGCGGGGTGGTCAGCAGGGAGAGGTCAGGGAACATGCAGTTGTAATGTAGGATAGATTACTGAAAAAGATCGCGGGGTGGTGCGCATTGTATGTGTGTGTAACATTATATTCACTAGTAGGAGTGAGAAATACATCACGGGTTGGTGTGAATCGGAGGATCTGAATTAGGATAGGCAGTGAGTTGCAATGTATGATCGAGAAAAGCACCGCAGGGAGGTCAGTATGGGGTGGTCATGGAACATGCAGTGGCAATGTAGGATAGGTTTCTGAAAAACATTGCGGGGTGGTGCGCATTGTATGCGTGTGTAACATTACATTCACTAGTAGTAGTGAGAAAAACATCGTGGGGTGGTGCGCATTGTATGGGTGTGTAATATTACATTCACTTGAAGGTGTGGGAAAAACATCACGGGTTGGTGTGAATCGGAGGGACTGAAATAGGATAGGCAGTGAGTGGCAATGTAGGATGGAGAAAAGCACCGCGGGGTGATCAGCATGGGGAGGACAGGGAACATGCCGTGGCAATGTAGGATAGGTTTCTGAAAACCATCGAAGGGTGGTGCGCATTGTATGGGTGTGTAACATTACATTCACTAGTAGGAGTGAGAAAAACATCAGGGGGTGGTGTGAATCGGAGTGTCTGAATTAGGATAGGCTGTGAGTGGCAATGTAGGATGGAGAAAAGCACCGCAGGTTGATCAGAATGTGGAGGTCAGGGAACATGCAGTGGCAATGTTGGATAGGTTTCTGAAAAACATCGCGGGGTGGTGCGTATTTTATGGGTGTGTAAAATTACATTCACTCGTAGGAGTGAGAAAAACATCACGGGGTCGTGTGAATCGGAGGGTCTGAATTAGGTTAGGCAGTGAGGGGAAATGAAGGATGGAGAAAAGCACCGCCGAGTGGTCAGCATGGGGATGTCAGGGAACATGCAGTGGCAATGTAGGATAGGTTTCTGAAAAACATCGCGAGGTGGTGTGCATTGTATGGGTGTGTAACATTACATTCACTAATAGGAGTGAGAAAAAATCACTGGGTGGTGGGATTCGGAGGGTCTGAATTAGGATAGGCAGTGAGGGGAAATGTAGGATGGAGAAAAGGACCGCGGGGTGGTCAGCATTGGGAGGTAAGGGAACATGAAATGGCAAAGTAGGATAGGTTTCTGAAAAACATCGCGGGGTGGTGCGCATTGTATGGGTGTGTAACATTACATTCACTAGTAGGAGTGAGAAAAACATCACGGGGTGGTGTGAATCGGAAGGTCTGAATTCGGATACGCAGTGAGTGGCAATGTAGGATAGAGAAAAACACCGCGGGGTGGTCAGCATGGGGAGTTTAGGGAACATGCAGTGGTAATGTAGTATAGGTTTCTGAAAAACATCGCGCTGTGGTGCGCATTGTATGGGTTTGTAACATTACATTCACTAGTAGGAGTGAGAAAAACATCACCGGGTGTTGCGCATTGAAGGGGTGTGTAACAATACATTCACTAGTAGGAGTGAGAAAAAATCACTGGGTGTTGTGAATCGGAGGGTCTGAAATAGTTTAGGCAGTGAGTGGAAATTTAGGATGGAGAAAAGGACCGTGGGGTGGTCAGCATGGGGAGGTCAGGGAACATGCAGTGGCAATGTAGGATAGGTTTCTGAAAAACATCGCGGGGTGGTGCGCATTGTATGGGTGTGTAACATTACATTCACTAGTAGGAGTGAGCAAAACATCGCGGGGTGGTGCGCATTGCATGGGTGTGTAACATTACATTCACTAGTAGGAGTGAGAAAAACATCACGGGGTGGTGTGAATCGGAGGGTCTGAATTAGGATAGGCAATGAGTGGCAATGTAGGGTGGAGAAAAGCACCGCGTGGCGGTCAGCATGGGGAGGTCAGGGAACTTGCAGTGGCAATGTAGGATAGGTTTCTGAAAAACATCACCGAGTGGTGTGCATTGTATGTGTGTGTAACATTACATTCACTAGTAGGAGTGTGAGAAAAATCACGGGGTGGTGTGAATCAGAGGGTCTGAATTAGGATAGGCAGTGAGTGGCAATGTAGGATGGAGAAAAGCACCGCGGGGTGGTCAGCATGGGGAGGTCAGGGAACATGCAGTGGTAATGTAGGATAGGTTTCGGAAAAACATCGCCGAGTGGTGCGCATTGTATGTGTGTGTAACATTACATTCACTAGTAGGAGTGAGAAAAACATCATGGGGTGGTGTGAATCGGAGGGTCTGAATTAGGATGGGCAGTGAGTGGCAATGTAGGATGGAGAAAAGCACTGCGGGGTGGTCAGCATGGGGAGGTCAAGGAACATGCCGTGGCAATGTAGGACAGGTTTCTGAAAAACATCGTGGGGTGGTGCGCATTGTATTGGTGTGTAACATTACATTCACTAGTAGGAGTGAGAAAAACATCACGGGGTGGTGAGCATTGTATTGGTGTGTAACATTACATTCACTAGTAGGAGTGAGAAAAACATCACGGGTTGCGGTGAATCCGAGGGTCTGAATTAGGATAGGCAGTGAGTGGCAATGTAGGATGGAGAAAAGCACCGTGGGGTGGTCAGCATGGGGAGGTCAGGGAACATGCAGTGGCAATGTAGGATAGGTTTCTGTAAAACATCGCGGGGTGGTGCGCATTGTATGGGGGTGTAACAGTACATTCACTAGTAGGAGTGAGCAAAACATCACGGGGTGGTGTGAATTGGAGGGTCTGAATTAGGATAGGCAGTGAGTGGCAATGTTGGATGGAGTAACGCACCGCGGGTTGGTCAGCATGTGGAGGTCAGGGAACATGCAGTGGCAATGTAGGATAGGTTTCTGAAAAACATCGCGGGGTGTTGCGCATTGAATGGGTGTGTAACATTACATTCACTAATAGGAGTGAGAAAAAATCACCGGGTGGTGTGAATCGGAGGGTCTGAATTAGTATAGGCAGTGAGTGGAATTGTAGGATGGAGAAAAGGGCCGCGGGGTGGTCAGCATGGGGAGGTCAAGGAACATGCAGTGGCAATGTAGGATAGGTTTCTGAAAAACATCGCGGGGTGTTGCGCATAGTATGGGTGTGTAACATTACATTCACTAGTAGGAGTGAGAAAAACATCACGGGGTGGTGTGAATCTGAGGGTCTGATTTAGGATAGGCTGTGAATGGCAATGTAGGGTGGAGAAAAGCACCGCGGGGCGGTCAGCATGGGGAAGTCAGGGAACATGCAGTGGCAATGTAGGATAGGTTTCTGAAAAATATCAGGGGTGGTGTGCATTGTATGGGTGTGTCACATTACATTCACTAGTAGGAGTGTGAAAAAAATCACGGGGTGGTGTGAATCAGAGGGTCTGAATTAGGATAGGCAGTGAGTGGCAATGTAGGATGGAGAAAAGCACCGCGGGGTGGTCAGCATGGGGAGGTCAGGGAACATGCAGTGGTAATGTAGGATAGGTTTCGGAAAAACATCGCCGAGTGGTGCGCATTTTATGTGTGTGTAACATTACATTCACTAGTAGGAGTGAGAAAAACATCACGGGGCGGTGTGAATCGGAGGGTCTGAATTAGCATAGGCAGTGAGTGGCAATGTAGGATGGATTAAAGCACCGTGGGGTGGTCAGCATGGGGAGGTCAGGGAACATGCAGTGGTAATGTAGGATAGGTTTCTGAAAAACATCGCGGGGTGGTGCGCATTGTATGGGTGTTTAACATTACATTCACTAGTAGGAGTGAGAAAAACATCGTGCGGTGGTGCGCGTTGTATGGGTGTGTAACATTACATTCACTAGTAGGAGTGAGAAAAACATCACGGGGTGGTGTGAATCGTAGGAACTGAATTTGAATAGGCAGTGAGTGGCAATATAGGATGGAGAAAAGCACCAAGGTGTGGTCAGCATGGGGAGGTCAGGGAACATGCAGTGGAAATGTAGGATAGGTTTCTGAAAAACATCGCGGGGTGGTGCACATTGTATGGGTGTGTAACATTACATTCACTAGTAGGAGTGAGAAAAACATTACGGGGTGATGTGAATCAGGGGTCTGAATTAGGATAGGCAGTGAATGGCAATGTAGGATGGAGAAAAGCACCGCGGGGTGGTCAGCATGGACAGGTCAGGGAGCATGCAGTGGAAATGTAGGATAGGTTTCTGAAAAACATTGCGGGGTGGTGCGCATTGTATGGGTGTGTAACATTACATTCACTTGTAGGAGTGAGAAAAACATCACGGGCTGGTGTGAATCGGAGGGTCTGAATTCGGATAGGCAGTGAATGGCAATGTAGGATGGAGAAAAGCACCGCGGGGTGGTCAGCATGGGGAGGTCAGGGAACGTGCAGTGGCAATGTAGGATAGGTATCTGAAAAACATCGTGGGGTGGTGCGCATTGTATGGGTGTGTAACAGTACATTCACTAGTAGGAGTGAGCAAAACATCACGGGGTGGTGTGAATTGGAGGGTCTGAATTAGGATAGGCAGTGAGTGGCAATGTAGGATGGAGTAATGCACCGCGGATTTGTCAGCATGTGGAGGTCAGGGAACATGCAGTGGTTATGAAGGATAGTTTTCTGAAAAACATCGCGGTGTCGTGCGCATTGTATGGGTGTGTAACAGTACATTCACTAGTAGGAGTGAGAAAAACATCACAGGGGGGTGTGAATCGGAGGGTCTGAATTAGGATAGGCAGTGAGTGGCAAGGTAGGATGGAGAAAAGCACCGCGGGGTGGTCACTATGGGGAGGACAGGGAACATGCCATGGCAATGTAGGATAGGTTTCTGAAAAACATCGCGGGGTGGTGCGCATTGTATGGGTGTGTAACATTACATTCACTAGTAGGAGTGAGAAAAACATCACGGGGTGGTGAGCATTGTATTGGTGTGTAACATTACATTCACTAGTAGGAGTGAGAAAAACATCACGGGTTGCGGTGAATCAGAGGGTCTGAATTAGGGTAGGCAGTGAGTGGCAATGTAGGATGGAGAAAAGCACCGCGGGGTGGTCAGCAAGGGGATGTCAGGGAACATGCAGTGGCAATGTAGGATAGGTTTCTGTAAAACATCGCAGGGTGGTGCGCATTGTATGGGGGTGTAACAGTACATTCACTACTAGGAGTGAGCAAAACATCACGGGGTGGTGTGAATTGGAGGGTCTGAATTAGGATAGGCAGTGAGTGGCAATGTTGGATGGAGTAACGCACCGCGGGTTGGTCAGCATGTGGAGGTCAGGGAACATGCAGTGGCAATGTAGGATAGGTTTCTGAAAAACATCGCGGCGTGGGGCGCATTTTATGGGTGTGTAAAATTACATTCACTATTAGGAGTGAGAAAAACATCACGGGGTGGTGTGAATCGGAGGGTCTGAATTAGGATAGGCACTGAGTGGCAATGTAGGATGGAGAAAATCACCGCGGGGTGTTCATCATTGGGAGGTCAGGGAACTTGCTGTGGCAATGTAGGATAGGTTTCTGAAAAACATCGCGGGGTGGTGCGCATTGTATGGGTGTGTAACATTACATTCACTAATAGGAGTGAGAAAAAATCTCCGGGTGGTGTGAATCGGAGGGTCTGAATTAGTATAGGCAGTGAGTGGAAATGTAGTATGGAGAAAAGGACCGCGGGGTGGTCAGCATGGGGAGGTCAGGGAACATGCAGTGGCAATGTACAATAGGTTTCTGAAAAACATCGCGGGGTGGTGCGCATTGTATGGGTGTGTAACATTATATTCACTAGTAGGAGTGAGAAAAACATCATGGGGTGGTGTGAATCGGAGGGTCTGAATTAGGATAGGCAGTGAGTGGCAATGTAAGATGGAGAAAAGCACCGCGGGGTGGTCGGCATGGGGAGGTCAAGAAACATGCAGTGGCAATGTAGGATAGGTTTCTGAAAAACATCACGAGGTGGTGCGCGTTGTATGGGTGTGTAACGTTACATTCACTAGTAGGAGTGAGAAAAACATCACGGGGTGGTATGAATCGTAGGGACTGAATTATGATAGGCAGTGAGTGGCAATATAGGATGGAGAAAAGCACCACGGGGTGGTCAGCATGGGGAGGTCAGGGAACATGCAGTGGAAATGTAGGATAGGTTTCTGAAAAACATCGCGGGGTGGTGCGCATTGTATGGGTGTGTAACATTACATTCACTAGTAGGAGTGAGAAAAACATCACGGGGTGGTGTGATTTGGAGGGTCTGAATTCGGATACGCAGTGAGTGGCAATGTAGGATAGAGAAAAACACCGCGGGGTGGTCAGCATGGGGAGTTTAGGGAACATGCAGTGGTAATGTAGTATAGGTTTCTGAAAAACATCGCGCTGTGGTGCGCATTCTATGGGTTTGTAACATTACATTCACTAGTAGGAGTGAGAAAAACATCACAGGGTGTTGCGCATTGTAGGGGTGTGTAACATTACATTCACTAGTAGGAGTGAGAAAAACATCACGGGGTGGTGTGAATCGGAGGGTCTAAATTAGGATAGGCAGTGAGTGGCAATGTAGGATGGAAAAAAACCCCGGGGGTTGGTCAGCATGTGGATGTCAGGGAACATGCAGTGGCAATGTAGGATAGGTTTCTAAAACACATCGCGGGGTGGTGCGCATTGTATGGGTGTGTAAAATTACATTCTCTAGTAGGAGTGAGAAAAACATCACGGGGTGGTGTTAATCGGAGGGTCTGAATTAGGATAGGCAGTGAGTGGCAATATAGGATGGTGAAAAGCACCGCGGGGTGGTCAGCATGGGGAGGTCATGGAACATGCAGTGGCAATGTAGGATAGGTTTCTGAAAATCATCGCGGGGTGGTGCGCATTGTATGGGTGTGTAACATTACATTCACTAGTAGGAGTGAGAAATAGATCGTGGGGTGGTGCGCATTGTATGTGTGTGTAACATTACATTCACTAGTAGGAGTGAGAAAAACATCACCGGGTGTTGCGCATTGAAGGGGTGTGTAACAATACATTCACTAGTAGGAGTGAGAAAAACATCACGGGGTGGTGTGAATCGGAGGGTCTGAATTAGGATAGGCAATGAGTGGCAATGTAGGGTGGAGAAAAGCACCGCGGGGTGGTCAGCATGGGGAGGTCAGGGAACATGCAGTGGCAATGTAGGATAGGTTTCTGAAAAACATCGCGGGGTGGTGCGCATTGTATGGGTGTGTAACATTACATTCACTAGTAGGAGTGAGAAAAACATCGCGGGGTGGTGCGCATTGCATGGGTGTGTAACATTACATTCACTAGTAGGAGTGAGAAAAACATCACGGGGTGGTGTGAATCGGAGGGTCTGAATTAGGATAGGCAATGAGTGGCAATGTAGGGTGGAGAAAAGCACCGCGGGGTGGTCAGCATGGGGAGGTCAGGGAACATGCAGTGGCAATGTAGGATAGGATTCTGAAAAACATCACCGAGTGGTGTGCATTGTATGTGTGTATAACATTACATTCACTAGTAGGAGTGTGAGAAAAATCACGGGGTGGTGTGAATCAGAGGGTCTGAATTAGGATAGGCAGTGAGTGGCAATGTAGGATGGAGAAAAGCACCGCGGGGTGGTCAGCATGGGGAGGTCAGGGGACATGCAGTGGTAATGTAGGATAGGTTTCGGAAAAACATCGCCGAGTGGTGCGCATTGTATGTGTGTGTAACATTACATTCACAAGTAGGAGTGAGAAAAACATCATGGGGTGGTGTGAATCGGAGGGTCTGAATTAGGATGGGCAGTGAGTGGCAATGTAGGATGGAGAAAAGCACTGAGGGGTGGACAGCATGGGGAGGTCAAGGAACATGCCGTGGCAATGTAGGATAGGTTTCTGAAAAACATCGTGGGGTGGTGCGCATTGTATTGGTGTGTAACATTACATTCACTAGTAGGAGTGAGAAAAACATCACGGGGTGGTGAGCATTGCATTGGTGTGTAACATTACATTCACTAGTAGGAGTGAGAAAAACATCACGGGTTGCGGTGAATCCGAGGTTCTGAATTAGGATAGGCAGTGAGTGGCAATGTAGGATGGAGAAAAGCACCGCGGGGTGGTCAGCATGGGGAGGTCAGGGAACATGCAGTGGCAATGTAGGATAGGTTTCTGTAAAACATCGCGGGGTGGTGCGTATTGTATGGGGGTGTAACAGTACATTCACTAGTAGGAGTGAGCAAAACATCACGGGGTGGTGTGAATTGGAGGGTCTGAATTAGGATAGGCAGTGAGTGGCAATGTTGGATGGAGTAACGCACCGCGGGTTGGTCAGCATGTGGAGGTCAGGGAACATGCAGTGGCAATGTAGGATAGGTTTCTGAAAAACATCGCGGGGTATTGCGCATTGAATGGGTGTGTAACATTACATTCACTAATAGGAGTGAGAAAAAATCACCGGGTGGTGTGAATCGGAGGGTCTGAATTAGTATAGGCAGTGAGTGGAATTGTAGGATGGAGAAAAGGGCCGCGGGGTGGTCAGCATGGGGAGGTCAGGGAACATGCAGTGGCAATGTAGGATAGGTTTCTGAAAAACATCGCGGGGTGGTGCGCATTGTATGGGTGTGTAACATTACATTCACTAGTAGGAGTGAGAAAAACATCATGGGGTGGTGTGAATCGGAGGGTCTGAATTAGGATAGGCAGTGAGTGGCAATGTAAGATGAAGCAAAGCACCGCGGGGTGGTCAGCATGGGGAGGTCAGGGAACATGCAGTGGCAATGTAGGATAGGTTTCTGAAAAACATCGCGTGGTGGTGCGCATTGTATGGGTGTGTAACATTACATTCACTAGTAGGAGTGAGAAAAACATCATGGGGTGGTGTGAATCGGAGGATCTGAATTAGGATAGGCAGTGAGTGGCAATGTAAGATGGAGAAAAGCACCGCGGGGTGGTCGGCATGGGGAGGTCAAGAAACATGCAGTGGCAATGTAGGATAGGTTTCTGAAAAACATCGCGGGGTGGTGCGCGTTGTATGGGTGTGTAACATTACATTCACTAGTAGGAGTGAGAAAAACATCACGGGGTGGTGTGAATCGTAGGGACTGAATTATGATAGGCAGTGAGTGGCAATATAGGATGGAGAAAAGCACCACGGGGTGGTCAGCATGGGGAGGTCAGGGAACATGCAGTGGAAATGTAGGATAGGTTTCTGAAAAACATCGCGGGGTGGTGCGCATTGAATGGGTGTGTAACATTACATTCACTAGTAGGAGTGAGAAAAACATCACGGGGTGGTGTGAATCGGAGGGTCTGAATTAGGATAGGCAGTGAGTGGGAATGTAGGATGGAGAAAAGCACAGCGGGGTGGTCAGCATGTGGTGGTCAGGGAACATGCAGTGGCAATGTAGGATAGGTTTCTGAAAAACATGGCGGGGTGGTGCACATTGTATGGGTGTGTAACATTACATTCACTAGTAGGAGTGAGAAAAACATCACGGGGTGGTGTGAATTGGAGGGTCTGAATTCGGATACGCAGTGAGTGGCAATGTAGGATGGAGAAAAGCACCGCGGGGTGGTCAGCATGGGGAGTTTAGGGAACATGCAGTGGTAATGTAATATAGGTTTCTGAAAAACATCGCGCTGTGGTGCGCATTGTATGGGTTTGTAACATTACATTCACTAGTAGGAGTGAGAAAAACATCACAGGGTGTTGCGAATTGTAGGGGTGTGTAACATTACATTCACTAGTAGGAGTGAGAAAAACATCACGGGGTGGTGTGAATCGGAGGGTCTAAATTAGGATAGGCAGTGAGTGGCAATGTAGGATGGAAAAAAACACCGGGGGTTGGTCAGCATGTGGAGGTCAGGGAACATGCAGTGGCAATGTAGGATAGGTTTCTGAAACACATCGCGGGGTGGTGCGCATTGTATGGGTGTGTAACATTACATTCACCAGCAGGAGTGAGAAATTCATCGTGGGGTGGTGCGCATTGTATGTGTGTGTAACATTACATTCACTAGTAGGAGTGAGAAAAACATCACCGGGTGTTGCGCATTGAAGGGGTGTGTAACATTACATTCACTAGTAGGAGTGAGAAAAAATCACCGGGTGTTGTGAATCGGAGGGTCTGAATTAGGATAGGCAGTGAGTGGCAATGTAGGGTGGAGAAAAGCACCGCGGTGTGGTCAGCATGGGGAGGAAAGGGAACATGCAGTGGCAATGTAGGATAGGTTTCTGAAAAACATCAGGGGTGGTGTGCATTGTATGGGTGTGTAACATTACATTCACTAGTAGGAGTGAGAAAAACATCACGGGGTGGTGTGAATCGGAGGGTCTGAATTAGGATAGGCAGTGAGAGGCAATGTAGGATGGAGAAAAGCACCGCGGGGTGGTCAGCATGTGGAGGTCAGGGAACATGAAGTGGCAATGTAGGATAGGTTTCTGAAAAACATCGCCGAGTGGTGCGCGTTGTATGTGTGTGTAACATTACTTTCATTAGTAGGAGTGAGAAAAACATCACGGGGTGGTGTGAATCGGAGGGTCTGAATTAGGATAGGCAGTGAATGGCAATGTAGGTTGGAGAAAAGCACCGCGGGGTGGTCAGCATGGGGAGGTCAGGGAACCTGCAGTGGCAATGTAGGATAGGTTTCTGAAAAACATCGTGGGGTGGTTCGCATTGTATGGGTGTGTAACATTACATTCACTAGTAGGAGTGAGAAAAACATCGTGGGGTGGTGCGCATTGTATGGGTGTGTAACATTACATTCACTAGAAGGAGTGAGAAAAACATCACGGGGTGGTGTTAAATGGAGCGACAGAAATAGGATAGACAGTGAGTGGCAATGTAGGATGGAGAAAAGCACCGCGGGGTGGTCAGCATGGGGAGGACAGGGAACATGCCGTGGCAATGTAGGATATGTTTCTGAAAAAGATCGCGGGGTGGTGCGCATTGTATGGGTGTGTAACAGTACATTCACTAGTAGGAGTGAGCAAAACATCATGGGGTGGTGTGAATTGGAGGGTCTGAATTAGCATAGGCAGTGAGTGGCAATGTAGGATGGAGTAACGCACCGCGGGTTGGTCAGCATGTGGAGGTCAGGGAACATGCAGTGGTAATGTAGGATAGGTTTCTGAAAAACATCGCGGGGTGGTGCGCATTGTATGGGTGTGTAACATTACATTCACTAGTAGGAGTGAGAAAAACATTGTGGGGTGGTGCGCATTGTATGGGTGTGTAACATTACATTCACAAGTAGGAGTGAGAAAAACATCACGGTGTGGTGTGAATCGCAGGGACTGAATTAGGATAGGCACTGAGTGGCAATGTAGGATGGAGAAAATCACCGCCGGGTGTTCTTCATAGGGAGGTCAGGGAACATGCTGTGGCAATGTAGGATAGGTTTCTGAAAAACATCGCGGGGTGGTGCGCATTGTATGGGTGTGTACCTTTACATTCACTATTAGGACTGAGAAAAAATCACCGGGTGGTGTGAATCGGAGGGTCTGAATTAGTATAGTCAGTGAGTGGAAATGTAGGATGGAGAAAAGGAACGCGGGGTGGTCAGCATGGGGAGGTCAGGGAACATGCAGTGGCAATGTAGGATAGTTTTCTGAAAAACATCGCGGGATGGTGCACATTGTATGGGTGTGTAACATTACATTCACTAGTAGGAGTGAGAAAAACATTGTGGGGTGGTGCGCATTGTATGGGTGTGTAACAGTACATTCACTAGTAGGAGTGAGCAAAACATCATGGGGTGGTGTGAATTGGAGGGTCTGAATTAGCATAGGCAGTGAGTGGCCATGTAGGATGGAGTAACACACCAGGGGTTGGTCAGCATGTGGAGGTCAGGGAACATGCAGTGGCAATGTAGGATAGGTTTCTGAAAAACATCGCGGGGTGGTTCGCATTGTATGGGTGTGTAACATTACATTCACTAGTAGGAGTGAGAAAAACATCGTGGGGTGGTGCGCATTGTATGGGTGTGTAACATTACATTCACTAGTAGGAGTGAGAAAAACATCACCGGGTGGTGTGAATCGCAGGGACTGAATTAGGATAGGCAGTGAGTGGCAATATAGGATGGATAAAAGCACCATGGGCTGGTCAGCATGGGGAGGTCAGGGAACATGCAGTGGAAATGTAGGATAGGTTTCTGAAGAACATCGCGGGGTGGTGCGCATTGTTTGGGTGTGTAACATTACATTCACTAGTAGGAGTGAGAAAAACATCACGGGGTGGTGTCAATCGGAGGGTCTGAATTAGGATAGGCAGTGAGTGGCAATGTAGGGTGGAGAAAAGCACCGCGGGGTGGTCAGCATGGGGAAGTCAGGGAACATGCAGTGGCAATGTAGGATAGGTTTCGGAAAAACATCAGGTGAGGTGTGCATTGTATGGGTGTGTAACATTACATTCACTAGTAGTAGTGAGAAAAACATAACGGGGTGGTGTGTATCGGAGGGTCTGAATTAGCATAGGCAGTGAGTGGCAATGTAGGATGGAGAAAAGCTCCGCGGGGTGGTCAGCATGGGGAGGTCAGGGAACATGCAATGGCAATGTAGGATAGGTTTCTGAAAAACATCGCCGAGTGGTGCGCATTGTATGTGTGTGTAACATTACATTCACTAGTAGGAGTGAGAAAAATATCCCGGGGATCGTGTGACTCCGTTGGTTTGAATTAGGATAGGCAGTGAATGGCAATGTAGGATGGAGAATGAGCACCGCGGGGTGGTCAGCATGTGGAGGTCAGGGAACATGCAATGGCAATGTAGGATAGGTTTCTGAAAAACATCGCCGAGTGGTTTGCATTGTATGGGTGTGTAACATTACATTCACTAGTAGGAGTGAGAAAAACATCGTGGGGTGGTGCGCATTGTATGGGTGTGTAACATTACATTCACTAGTAGGAGTGAGAAAAACATCACGGGGTGGTGTGTATCGGAGGGTCTGAATTAGGATAGGCAGTGAGAGGCAATGTAGGATGGAGAAAAGCACCCGGGGTGGTCAGCATGTGGAGGTCAGGGAACATGAAGTGGCAATGTAGGATAGGTTTCTGAAAAACATCGCCGAGTGGTGCGCATTGTATGTGTGTGTAACATTACTTTCACTAGTAGGAGTGAGAAAAACATCACGGGGTGGTGTGAATCGGAGGGTCTGAATTAGGATAGGCAGTGAATGGCAATGTAGGATGGAGAAAAGCACCGCGGGGTGGTCAGCATGGGGAGGTCAGGGAACATGCAGTGGCAATGTAGGATAGGTTTCTGAAAAACATCGCGGGGTGGTGCGCATTGTATGGGTGTGTAACATTACATTCACTAGTAGGAGTGAGAAAAACATCGTGGGGTGGTCCGCATTGTATGGGGGTGTAACATTACATTCACTAGAAGGAGTGAGAAAAACATCACGGGGTGGTGTGAAATGGAGCGACAGAATTAGGATAGACAGTGAGTGGCAATGTAGGATGGAGAAAAGCACCGCGGGGTGGTCAGCATGGGGAGGACAGGGAACATGCCGTGGCAATGTAGGATAGGTTTCTGAAAAACATCGCGGGGTGGGGCGCATTTTATGGGTGTGTAAAATTACATTCACAAGTAGGAGTGAGAAAAACATCACTGGGTGGTGTGAATCGGAGGGTCTGAATTAGGATAGGCACTGAGTGGCAATGTAGGATGTAGAAAATCACCGCGGGGTGTTCATCATAGGGAGGTCAGGGAACATGCTGTGGCAATGTAGGATAGGTTTCTGAAAAACATCGCGGGGTGGTGCGCATTGTATGGGTGTGTAACATTACATTCACTAGTAGGAGTGAGAAAAACATCACGGGGTGGTGTGAATCGGAGTGTCTGAATTAGCATAGGCAGTGAGTGGCAATGTAGGATGGAGAAAAGCCCCGCGGGGTGGTCAGCATGGGGAGGTCAGGGAACATGCAATGGCAATGTAGGATAGGTTTCTGAAAAACATCGCCGAGTGGTGCGCATTGTATGTGTGTGTAACATTACATTCACTAGTAGGAGTGAGAAAAATATCCCGGGTTGGTGTGAATCCGTTGGTCTGAATTAGGATAGGCAGTGAATGGCAATGTAGGATGGAGAAAAGCACCGCGGGGTGGTCAGCATGGGGAGGTCTGGGAACATGCAGTGGCAATGTAAGTTAGGTTTCTGAAAAACATCGCGGGGTGGTGCGCATTGTATGGGTGTGTAACATTACATTCACTAGTAGTAGTGAGAAAAACATCGTGGGGTGGTGCGCATTGTATGGGTGTGTAATATTACATTCACTTGAATGTGTGGGAAAAACATCACGGGTTGGTGTGAATCGGAGGGACTGAAATAGGATAGGCAGTGAGTGGCTTTGTAGGATGGAGAAAAGCACCGCGGGGTGATCAGCATGGGGAGGACAGGGAACATGCCGTGGCAATGTAGGATAGGTTTCTGAAAACCATCGAAGGGTGGTGCGCATTGTATGGGTGTGTAACATTACATTCACTAGTAGGAGTGAGAAATACATCACGGGGTGCTGTGAATCCGAGGGTCTGAATTAGGATAGGCAGTCAGTGGCAATGTAGGATGGAGAAAAGCACCGCGGGGTGGTCAGCATGGGGAGGTCAGGGAACATGCAGTGGCAATGTAGGATAGGTTTCTGAAAAACATCGCGGGGTGGTGCGCATTGTATGGGTGTGTAACATTACATTCACTAGTAGGAATGAGAAAAACATCGTGGGGTGGTGCGCATTGTATGGGTGTGTAACATTACATTCACTAGAAGGAGTGAGAAAAACATCACGGGGTGGTGTGAAATGGAGCGACAGAAATAGGATAGACAGTGAGTGGCAATGTAGGATGGAGAAAAGCACCGCGGGGTGGTCAGCATGGAGAGGACAGGGAACATGCCGTGGCAATGTAGGATAGGTTTCTGAAAAACATCCAGGGGTGGTGCGCATTGTATGGGTGTGTAACAGTTCATTCACTAGTAGGAGTGAGCAAATCATCACGGGGTGGTGTGAATTGGATGGTCTGAATTAACATAGGCAGTGAGTGGCAATGTAGGATGGAGTAACGCCCCGCGGGTTGGTCAGCATGTGGAGGTCAGGGAACATGCAGTGGCAATGTAGGATAGGTTTCTGAAAAACATCGCCGGGTGGGGCGCATTTTATGGGTGTGTAAAATTACATTCACAAGTAGGAGTGAGAAAAACATCACTGGGTGGTGCGAATTGGAGGGTCTGAATTAGGATAGGCACTGAGTGGCAATGTAGGATGGAGAAAATCACCGCGGGGTGTTCATCATAGGGACGTCAAGGAACATGCTGTGGCAATGTAGGATAGGTTTCTGAAAAACATCGCGGGGTGGTGCGCATTGTATGGGTGTGTAACATTACATTCACTAATAGGAGTGAGAAAAAAATCACTGGGTGGTGTGAATCGGAGGGTCTGAATTAGTATAGTCAGTGAGTGGAAATGTAGGATGGAGAAAAGGACCGCGGGGTGGTCCGCATGGGGAGGTCAGGGAACATGCAGTGGCAATGTAGGATAGTTTTCTGAAAAACATTGCGGGATGGTGCGCATTGTATGGGTGTGTAACATTACATTCACTAGTAGGAGTGAGAAAAACATTGTGGGGTGGTGCGCATTGTATGGGTGTGTAACATTACATTCACTAGTAGGAGTGAGAAAAACATCACGGTGTGGTGTGAATCGCAGGGACTGAATTAGGATAGGCAGTGAGTGGCAATATAGGATGGATAAAAGCACCACGGGCTGGTCAGCATGGGGAGGTCAGGTAACATGCAGTGGAAATGTAGGATGGAGAAAAGGACCGCGGGGTGGTCCGCATGGGGAGGTCAGGGAACATGCAGTGGCAATGTAGGATAGTTTTCTGAAAAACATCGCGGGATGGTGCGCATTGTATGGGTGTGTAACATTACATTCACTAGTAGGAGTGAGAAAAACATTGTGGGGTGGTGCGCATTGTATGGGTGTGTAACATTACATTCACTAGTAGGAGTGAGAAAAACATCACGGTGTGGTGTGAATCGCAGGGACTGAATTAGGATAGGCAGTGAGTGGCAATATAGGATGCATAAAAGCACCACGGGCTGGTCAGCATGGGGAGGTCAGGTAACATGCAGTGGAAATGTAGGATAGGTTTCTGAAGAACATCGAGGGGTGGTGCGCATTGTTTGGGTGTGTAACATTACATTCACTAGTAGGAGTGAGAAAAACATTGTGGGGTGGTGCGCATTGTATGGGTGTGTAACATTACATTCACTAGTAGGAGTGAGAAAAACATCGTGGGGTGGTGCGCATTGTATGGGTGTGTAACATTACATTCACTAGAAGGAGTGAGAAAAACATCACGGGGTGGTGTGAAATGGAGCGACAGAAATAGGATAGACAGTGAGTGGCAATGTAGGATGGAGAAAAGCACCGCGGGGTGGTCAGCATGGGGATGACAGGGAACATGCCGTGGCAATGTAGGATAGGTTTCTGAAAAACATCGCGGGGTGGTGTGCATTGTATGGGTGTGTAACATTACATTCACTAGTAGGAGTGAGAAAAACATCGTGGGGTGGTGCGCATTGTATGGGTGTGTAACATTACATTCACTAGTAGGAGTGAGAAAAACGTCACGGGGTGGTGTGAATCGGAGGGTCTGAATTAGGATAGGCAGTGAGTGGCAATGTAGGGTGGAGAAAAGCACCGCGGGGTGGTCAGCATGGGGAGGTCAGGGAACATGCAGTGGCAATGTAGGATAGGTTTCTGAAAAACATCGCGGGGTGGGGCGCATTTTATGGGTGTGTAAAATTACATTCACAAGTAGGAGTGAGAAAAACATCACTGGGTTGTGTGAAGAGGGGGGTCTGAATTAGGATAGGCACTGAGTGGCAATGTAGGATGGAGAAAATCACCGCGGGGTGTTCATCATAGGGAGGTCAGGGAACATGCTGTGGCAATGTAGGATAGGTTTCTGAAAAACATCGCGGGTTGGTGCGCATTGTATGGGTGTGTAACATTACATTCACTAATAGGAGTGAGAAAAAAATCACCGGGTGGTGTGAATCGGAGGGTCTGAATTAGTATAGTCAGTGAGTGGAAATGTAGGATGGAGAAAAGGACCGCGGGGTGGTCAGCATGGGGAGGTCAGGGAACATACAGTGGCAATGTAGGATAGTTTTCTGAAAAAACATCGCGGGATGGTGCGCATTGTATGGGTGTGTAACATTACATTCACTAGTAGGAGGGAGAAAAACATTGTGGGGTGGTGCTCATTGTATGGGTGTGTAACATTACATTCACTAGTATGAGTGAGAAAAACATCACGGTGTGGTGTGAATCGCAGGGACTGAATTAGGATAGGCAGTGAGTGGCAATATAGGATGGAGAAAAGCACCACGGGCTGGTCAGCATGGGGAGGTCAGGTAACACGCAGTGGAAATGTAGGATAGGTTTCTGAAGAACATCGCGGGGTGGTGCGCATTGTTTGGGTGTGTAACATTACATTCACTAGTAGGAGTGAGAAAAACATCACGGGGTGGTGTCAATCGGAGGGTCTGAATTAGGATAGGCAGTGAGTGGCAATGTAGGGTGGAGAAAAGCACCGCGGGGTGGTCAGCATGGGGAAGTCAGGGAACATGCAGTGGCAATGTAGGATAGGTTTCGGAAAAACATCAGGTGAGGTGTGCATTGTATGGGTGTGTAACATTACATTCACTAGTAGGAGTGAGAAAAACATAACGGGGTGGTGTGTATCGGAGGGTCTGAATTAGCATAGGCAGTGAGTGACAATGTAGGATGGAGAAAAGCTCCGCGGGGTGGTCAGCATGGGGAGGTCAGGGAACATGCAATGGCAATGTAGGATAGGTTTCTGAAAAACATCGCCGAGTGGTGCGCATTGTATGTGTGTGTAACATTACATTCACTAGTAGGAGTGAGAAAAATATCCCGGGGATCGTGTGACTCCGTTGGTTTGAATTAGGATAGGCAGTGAATGGCAATGTAGGATGGAGAATGAGCACCGCGGGGTGGTCAGCATGTGGAGGTCAGGGAACATGCAATGGCAATGTAGGATAGGTTTCTGAAAAATATCGCCGAGTGGTTTGCATTGTATGGGTGTGTAACATTACATTCACTAGTAGGAGTGAGAAAAACATCGTGGGGTGGTGCGCATTGTATGGGTGTGTAACATTACATTCACTAGTAGGAGTGAGAAAAACATCACGGGGTGGTGTGTATCGGAGGGTCTGAATTAGGATAGGCAGTGAGAGGCAATGTAGGATGGAGAAAAGCACCCGGGGTGGTCAGCATGTGGAGGTCAGGGAACATGAAGTGGCAATGTAGGATAGGTTTCTGAAAAACATCGCCGAGTGGTGCGCATTGTATGTGTGTGTAACATTACTTTCACTAGTAGGAGTGAGAAAAACATCACGGGGTGGTGTGAATCGGAGGGTCTGAATTAGGATAGGCAGTGAATGGCAATGTAGGATGGAGAAAAGCACCGCGGGGTGGTCAGCATGGGGAGGTCAGGGAACATGCAGTGGCAATGTAGGATAGGTTTCTGAAAAACATCGCGGGGTGGTGCGCATTGTATGGGTGTGTAACATTACATTCACTAGTAGGAGTGAGAAAAACATCGTGGGGTGGTCCGCATTGTATGGGGGTGTAACATTACATTCACTAGAAGGAGTGAGAAAAACATCACGGGGTGGTGTGAAATGGAGCGACAGAATTAGGATAGACAGTGAGTGGCAATGTAGGATGGAGAAAAGCACCGCGGGGTGGTCAGCATGGGGAGGACAGGGAACATGCCGTGGCAATGTAGGATAGGTTTCTGAAAAACATCGCGGGGTGGGGCGCATTTTATGGGTGTGTAAAATTACATTCACAAGTAGGAGTGAGAAAAACATCACTGGGTGGTGTGAATCGGAGGGTCTGAATTAGGATAGGCACTGAGTGGCAATGTAGGATGTAGAAAATCACCGCGGGGTGTTCATCATAGGGAGGTCAGGGAACATGCTGTGGCAATGTAGGATAGGTTTCTGAAAAACATCGCGGGGTGGTGCGCATTGTATGGGTGTGTAACATTACATTCACTAGTAGGAGTGAGAAAAACATCACGGGGTGGTGTGAATCGGAGTGTCTGAATTAGCATAGGCAGTGAGTGGCCATGTAGGATGGAGAAAAGCCCCGCGGGGTGGTCAGCATGGGGAGGTCAGGGAACATGCAATGGCAATGTAGGATAGGTTTCTGAAAAACATCGCCGAGTGGTGCGCATTGTATGTGTGTGTAACATTACATTCACTAGTAGGAGTGAGAAAAATATCCCGGGTTGGTGTGAATCCGTTGGTCTGAATTAGGATAGGCAGTGAATGGCAATGTAGGATGGAGAAAAGCACCGCGGGGTGGTCAGCATGGGGAGGTCTGGGAACATGCAGTGGCAATGTAAGTTAGGTTTCTGAAAAACATCGCGGGGTGGTGCGCATTGTATGGGTGTGTAACATTACATTCACTAGTAGTAGTGAGAAAAACATCGTGGGGTGGTGCGCATTGTATGGGTGTGTAATATTACATTCACTTGAATGTGTGGGAAAAACATCACGGGTTGGTGTGAATCGGAGGGACTGAAATAGGATAGGCAGTGAGTGGCAATGTAGGATGGAGAAAAGCACCGCGGGGTGATCAGCATGGGGAGGACAGGGAACATGCCGTGGCAATGTAGGATAGGTTTCTGAAAACCATCGAAGGGTGGTGCGCATTGTATGGGTGTGTAACATTACATTCACTAGTAGGAGTGAGAAATACATCACGGGGTGCTGTGAATCCGAGGGTCTGAATTAGGATAGGCAGTCAGTGGCAATGTAGGATGGAGAAAAGCACCGCGGGGTGGTCAGCATGGGGAGGTCAGGTAACATGCAGTGGAAATGTAGGATGGAGAAAAGGACCGCGGGGTGGTCCGCATGGGGAGGTCAGGGAACATGCAGTGGCAATGTAGGATAGTTTTCTGAAAAACATCGCGGGGTGGTGCGCATTGTATGGGTGTGTAACATTACATTCACTAGTAGGAATGAGAAAAACATCGTGGGGTGGTGCGCATTGTATGGGTGTGTAACATTACATTCACTAGAAGGAGTGAGAAAAACATCACGGGGTGGTGTGAAATGGAGCGACAGAAATAGGATAGACAGTGAGTGGCAATGTAGGATGGAGAAAAGCACCGCGGGGTGGTCAGCATGGAGAGGACAGGGAACATGCCGTGGCAATGTAGGATAGGTTTCTGAAAAACATCCCGGGGTGGTGCGCATTGTATGGGTGTGTAACAGTTCATTCACTAGTAGGAGTGAGCAAATCATCACGGGGTGGTGTGAATTGGATGGTCTGAATTAACATAGGCAGTGAGTGGCAATGTAGGATGGAGTAACGCCCCGCGGGTTGGTCAGCATGTGGAGGTCAGGGAACATGCAGTGGCAATGTAGGATAGGTTTCTGAAAAACATCGCCGGGTGGGGCGCATTTTATGGGTGTGTAAAATTACATTCACAAGTAGGAGTGAGAAAAACATCACTGGGTGGTGCGAATTGGAGGGTCTGAATTAGGATAGGCACTGAGTGGCAATGTAGGATGGAGAAAATCACCGCGGGGTGTTCATCATAGGGACGTCAAGGAACATGCTGTGGCAATGTAGGATAGGTTTCTGAAAAACATCGCGGGGTGGTGCGCATTGTATGGGTGTGTAACATTACATTCACTAATAGGAGTGAGAAAAAAATCACTGGGTGGTGTGAATCGGAGGGTCTGAATTAGTATAGTCAGTGAGTGGAAATGTAGGATGGAGAAAAGGACCGCGGGGTGGTCCGCATGGGGAGGTCAGGGAACATGCAGTGGCAATGTAGGATAGTTTTCTGAAAAACATCGCGGGATGGTGCGCATTGTATGGGTGTGTAACATTACATTCACTAGTAGGAGTGAGAAAAACATTGTGGGGTGGTGCGCATTGTATGGGTGTGTAACATTACATTCACTAGTAGGAGTGAGAAAAACATCACGGTGTGCTGTGAATCGCAGGGACTGAATTAGGATAGGCAGTGAGTGGCAATATAGGATGGATAAAAGCACCACGGGCTGGTCAGCATGGGGAGGTCAGGTAACATGCAGTGGAAATGTAGGATGGAGAAAAGGACCGCGGGGTGGTCCGCATGGGGAGGTCAGGGAACATGCAGTGGCAATGTAGGATAGTTTTCTGAAAAACATCGCGGGATGGTGCGCATTGTATGGGTGTGTAACATTACATTCACTAGTAGGAGTGAGAAAAACATTGTGGGGTGGTGCGCATTGTATGGGTGTGTAACATTACATTCACTAGTAGGAGTGAGAAAAACATCACGGTGTGGTGTGAATCGCAGGGACTGAATTAGGATAGGCAGTGAGTGGCAATATAGGATGCATAAAAGCACCACGGGCTGGTCAGCATGGGGAGGTCAGGTAACATGCAGTGGAAATGTAGGATAGGTTTCTGAAGAACATCGAGGGGTGGTGCGCATTGTTTGGGTGTGTAACATTACATTCACTAGTAGGAGTGAGAAAAACATTGTGGGGTGGTGCGCATTGTATGGGTGTGTAACATTACATTCACTAGTAGGAGTGAGAAAAACATCGTGGGGTGGTGCGCATTGTATGGGTGTGTAACATTACATTCACTAGAAGGAGTGAGAAAAACATCACGGGGTGGTGTGAAATGGAGCGACAGAAATAGGATAGACAGTGAGTGGCAATGTAGGATGGAGAAAAGCACCGCGGGGTGGTCAGCATGGGGATGACAGGGAACATGCCGTGGCAATGTAGGATAGGTTTCTGAAAAACATCGCGGGGTGGTGTGCATTGTATGGGTGTGTAACATTACATTCACTAGTAGGAGTGAGAAAAACATCGTGGGGTGGTGCGCATTGTATGGGTGTGTAACATTACATTCACTAGTAGGAGTGAGAAAAACGTCACGGGGTGGTGTGAATCGGAGGGTCTGAATTAGGATAGGCAGTGAGTGGCAATGTAGGGTGGAGAAAAGCACCGCGGGGTGGTCAGCATGGGGAGGTCAGGGAACATGCAGTGGCAATGTAGGATAGGTTTCTGAAAAACATCGCGGGGTGGGGCGCATTTTATGGGTGTGTAAAATTACATTCACAAGTAGGAGTGAGAAAAACATCACTGGGTTGTGTGAAGAGGGGGGTCTGAATTAGGATAGGCACTGAGTGGCAATGTAGGATGGAGAAAATCACCGCGGGGTGTTCATCATAGGGAGGTCAGGGAACATGCTGTGGCAATGTAGGATAGGTTTCTGAAAAACATCGCGGGTTGGTGCGCATTGTATGGGTGTGTAACATTACATTCACTAATAGGAGTGAGAAAAAAATCACCGGGTGGTGTGAATCGGAGGGTCTGAATTAGTATAGTCAGTGAGTGGAAATGTAGGATGGAGAAAAGGACCGCGGGGTGGTCAGCATGGGGAGGTCAGGGAACATGCAGTGGCAATGTAGGATAGTTTTCTGAAAAAACATCGCGGGATGGTGCGCATTGTATGGGTGTGTAACATTACATTCACTAGTAGGAGGGAGAAAAACATTGTGGGGTGGTGCTCATTGTATGGGTGTGTAACATTACATTCACTAGTATGAGTGAGAAAAACATCACGGTGTGGTGTGAATCGCAGGGACTGAATTAGGATAGGCAGTGAGTGGCAATATAGGATGGAGAAAAGCACCACGGGCTGGTCAGCATGGGGAGGTCAGGTAACACGCAGTGGAAATGTAGGATAGGTTTCTGAAGAACATCGCGGGGTGGTGCGCATTGTTTGGGTGTGTAACATTACATTCACTAGTAGGAGTGAGAAAAACATCACGGGGTGGTGTCAATCGGAGGGTCTGAATTAGGATAGGCAGTGAGTGGCAATGTAGGGTGGAGAAAAGCACCGCGGGGTGGTCAGCATGGGGAGGTCAGGGAACATGCAGTGGCAATGTAGGATAGGTTTCGGAAAAACATCAGGTGTGGTGTGCATTGTATGGGTGTGTAACATTACATTCACTAGTAGGAGTGAGAAAAACATCACAGGGTGGTGTGAATCGGAGTGTCTGAATTAGTATAGGCAGTGAGTGGCAATGTAGGATGGAGAAAAGGACCGCGGGGTGGTCAGCATGGGGAGGTCAGGGAACATGCCGTGGCAATGTAGGATAGGTTTCTGAAAAACATCGCGGGGTGGGGCGCATTGTATGGGTGTGTAACATTACATTCACTAGTAGGAGTGAGAAAAACATCACAGGATGTTGTGAATCGGAGGGTCTGAATTAGAATAGGCAGTGACTGGCAATGTAGGATGGAGAAAAGCACCGCGGTGTGGTCAGCATGGGGAGGTTAGGGAACATGCAGTGGCAATGTAGGATAGGTTTCTTAAAAACATCGCGGGGTGGTGCGCATTGTATGGATGTGTAACATTACATTCACTAGTAGGTCTGAGAAAAACATCGTGGGGTTGTGCGCATTGTATGGGTGTGTAACAGTAAATTCACTAGTAGGAGTGTGAAAAATGTCAAGGGGTGGTGTGAATCGGAGGGATTTAATTAGGATAGGCTGTGAGTGGCAATATAGGATGGAGAAAAGCACCACGTGGTGGGCAGCATGGGGATGTCAGGAAACATGCAGTGGCAAAGTAGGATAGGTTTCTGAAAAACATCGTGTGGTGGTGCGCATTGTAGGGGTGTGTAACATTACATTCACTAGTAGGAGTGAGAAAAACATCACGGGGTGGTTTTAATCGGAGGGTCTGAATTAGGATTGGCAGTGAGTGGCAATGTAGGATGGAGAAAAGCACCGCGGGGTGGTCAGAATGGTGAGGTCAGGGAACATGCAGTGGCAATTTAGGATAGATGTCTGGAAAACATTGCCGGGTGGTGCGCATTGTATGGGTGTGTAACATTACATTCACAACTAGGTGTGAGAAAAACATCACGGGTTGCTGTGAATCGGAGGGTCTGAATTAGGATAGGGAGTGAGAGTCAATGTAGGATGGAGAAAAGCACCGCGGGGTGGTCAGCATGGGGAGGTCAGGGAACATGCAGTGGCAATGTAGGATAGGTTTCTGAAAAACATCGCGGGGTGGTGCGCATTGTATGGGTGTGTGAAATTACATTCACTAGTAGGAGGGAGAAACACATCATGGGGTGGTGCGCATTGTATGGGTGTGTAACATTACATTCACTAGAAGGAGTGGGAAAAACATCACGGGGTGGTCTGAATCGGAGGGACTGAAATAGGATAGGCAGTGATTGGCAATGTAGGATGGAGAAAAGCACCGCGGCGTGGTCAGCATGGGGAGGACAGGGAACATGCCGTGGCAATATAGGATAGGTTTCTGAAAAACATCGAGGGGTGGTGCGCATTTTATGGGTGTGTTACATTCACTAGTAGGAGAGAGAAAAACATCACGGGGTGGTGCGCATTGTCTTGGTGTGTAACATTACATTCTCTAGTAGGAGTGAGAAAAACATCACGGGGTGCTGTGAATCCGAGGGTCTGAATTAGGATAGGCAGTGACTGGCAATGTAGGATGGAGAAAAGCACCGCGGGTTGGTCAGCATGGGGAGGTCAGGGAACATGCAGTGGCAATATAGGATAGGTTTCTGAAAACATCACGGTTTGGTGCGCATTGTATGGGTGTGTAACAGTACATTCACTAGTAGCAGTGAGCAAAATATCACGGGGTGGTGTGAATTTGAGGGTCTGAATTAGGATATGCAGTGAGTGGCAATGTAGGATGGAGTAACGCACCGCGGGTTGGTCAGCATGTGGAGGTCAGGGAACATGCAGTGGCAATTTAGAATAGGTTTCTGAAAAACATCGCGGGGTGGGTCGCATTTTATGGGTGTGTAAAATTACATTCACTAGTAGGAGTGAGAAAAACATCACAGGGTGATGTGAATAAGAGTGTCTGAATTAGGATAGGCACTGAGTGGCAATGTAGGATGGAGAAAATCAGCGCGGGATGTTCATCATAGGGAGGTCAGGGAACATGCTGTGGCAATGTAAGATAGATTTCTGAAAAACATCGCGGTGTGGTGCGCATTGTATGGGTGTGTAACATTACATTCACTTGTTGGAGTGAGAAAAACATCACGGGGTGGTGTGAATCGGAGGGTCTGAATTAGAATAGTCAGTGAGTGGCAAAGTAGGATGGAGAAAAGCACCGGGGGGTGGTCAGCATGGAGAGGTCATGGAACATGCAGTGGCAATGTAGGATAGGTTTCTGAAAAACATCGCGGGGTGTTGCGCATTGTATGGGTGTGTAACTTTACATTCACTAGTAGGAGTGAGAAAAACATCACGGGGTGGTGTGAATCGGAGGGTCTGAATTAGTATAGCCAGTGAGTGGCAATGTACGATGGAGAAAAGGACCGCGGGGTGGTCAGCATGTGGAGGTCAGGGAACATGCAGTGGCAACTTAGGATAGGTTTCTGAAAAACATCGCGGGGTTGTGCGCATTGTATGGGTGTGTAACATTACATTCACTAGTAGGAGTGAGAAAAACATCACAGGATGGTGTGAATCGGAGGGTCTGAATTAGAATAGGCAGTGAGTGGCACTGTAGGATGGAGAAAAGCACCGCGGAGTGGTCAGCATGGGGAGGTCAGGGAACATGCAGTGGAATGTAGGATAGGTTTCTGAAAAACATTGCGGGGTGGTCTGCACTGTATGGGTGTGTAACATTACATTCACTAGTAGGAGTGAGAAAAACATCATGGGGTGGTGCGCATTGTATGGGTGTGTAACAGTACATTCACTAGTAGGAGTGAGAAAAACATCACGGGATGGCGCGCATTGTATGGGTGTATAACATTACATTCACTAGTAGGAGTGAGAAAAACATCACGGGGTGGTGTGAATCGGAGAGTCTGAATTAGGATAGGCAGTGAGTGGCAATGCAGGGTGGAGAAAAGCACCGCGGGTTGGTCAGCATGGGGAAGTCAGGGAACATGCAGTCGCAATGTAGGATAGGTTTCTGAAAAACATCGCGGGGTGGTGTGCATTGTATGGGTGTGTAACATTTTATTCACTAGTAGGAGTGAGAAAAACATCACGGGGTGGTGTGAATCGGAGGGTCTGAATTAGGATAGGCAGTGAGTGGCAATGTAGGATGGAGAAAAGCACTGCGGGGTGGTCAGCAAAGGGATCTCAAGGAACATGCAGTGGCAATGTAGGATAGGTTTCTGAAAAACATCGCGGGGTGGTGCGCATTGTATGGGTGTGTAACATTACATTCACTAGGTGGGGTGAGAAAAACTTCACGGGGTGGTGTGAATCATAGGGTCTGAATTAGGATAGGCAGTGAGTGGCAATGTAGGTTGGAGAAAAGCACTTCGCTGTGGTCAGCATGGGGAGGTCAGGGAACATGCAGTGGCAATGTAGGATAGGTTTCTGAAAAACATCGCGGGGTGGGGCGCATTTTATGGGTGTGTAAAATTACATTCACAAGTAGGAGTGAGAAAAACATCACTGGGTGGTGTGAATCAGAGGGTCTGAATTAGGATAGGCACTGAGTGGCAATGTAGGATGGAGAAAATCACCGCGGGGTGTTCATCATAGGGAGGTCAGGGAACATGCTGTGGCAATGTAGGATAGGTTTCTGAAAAACATCGCGGGGTGGTGCGCATTGTATGGGTGTGTAACATTACATTCACTAATAGGAGTGAGAAAAAAATCACCGAGTGGTGTGAATCGGAGGGTCTGAATTAGTATAGTCAGGGAGTGGAAATGTAGGATGGAGAAAAGGACCGCGGGGTGGTCAGCATGGGGAGGTCAGGGAACATGCAGTGGCAATGTAGGATAGTTTTCTGAAAAACATCGCGGGATGGTGCGCATTGTATGGGTGTGTAACATTACATTCACTAGTAAGAGTGAGAAAAACATTGTGGGGTGGTGCTCATTGTATGGGTGTGTAACATTACATTCACTAGTAGGAGTGAGAAAAACATCACGGGGTGGTGTCAATCGGAGGGTCTGAATTAGGATAGGCAGTGAGTGGCAATGTAGGGTAGAGAAAAGCACCGCGGGGTGGTCAGCATGGGGAGGTCAGGGAACATGCAGTGGCAATGTAGGATAGGTTTCGGAAAAACATCAGGTGTGGTGTGCATTGTATGGGTGTGTAACATTACATTCACTAGTAGGAGTGAGAAAAACATCACGGGGTGGTGTGAATCGGAGTGTCTGAATTAGCATAGGCAGTGAGTGGCAATGTAGGATGGAGAAAAGCACCGCGGGGTGGTCAGCATGGGGAGGTCAGGGAACATACAATGGCAATGTAGGATAGGTTTCTGAAAAACATCGCCGAGTGGTGCGCATTGTATGTGTGTGTAACATTACATTCACTAGTAGGAGTGAGAAAAATATCCCGGGTTGGTGTGAATCCGTTGGTCTGAATTAGGATAGGCAGTGAATGGCAATGTAGGATGGAGAAAAGCACCGCGGGGTGGTCAGCATGGGGAGGTCAGGGAACATGTAGTGGCAATGTAGGATAGGTTTCTGAAAAACATCGCGGGGTGGTGCGCATTGTATGGGTGTGTAACATTACATTCACTAGTAGTAGTGAGAAAAACATCGTGGGGTGGTGCTCATTGTATGGGTGTGAAACTTTACATTCACTTGAAGGAGTGGGAAAAACATCACGGGGTGGTGTGAATCGGAGGGACTGAAATAGGATAGGCAGTGAGTGGCAATGTAGGATGGAGAAAAGCACCGCGGGGTGATCAGCATGGTGAGGACAGGGAACATGCCGTGGCAAAGTAGGATAGGTTTCTGAAAACCATCGAAGGGTGGTGCGCATTGTATGGGTGTGTAACATTACATTCACTAGTAGGAGTGAGAAATACATCACCGGGTGGTAACATTACATTCACTTGTAGGAGTGAGAAAAACATCACGGGGTGCTGTGAATCCGAGGGTCTGAATTAGGATAGGCAGTCAGTGGCAATGTAGGATGGAGAAAAGCACCACGGAGTGGTCAGCATGGGGAGGTCAGGACACATGCAGTGGCAATGTAGGATAGGTTTCTGAAAAACATCGCGGGATGGTGTGCATTGTATGGGTGTGTAACATTACATTTACTAGTAGGAGTGAGAAAAACATCACGGGGTTGTGTGAATCATAGGGTCTGAGTTAGGATAGGCAGTGAGTCGCAATGTAGGAGGGAGAAAAGCACCACTGGGTGGTCAGCATGGGGAGGTCAGGACACATGCAGTGGCAATGTAGGATAGGTTTCTGAAAAACATCGCGGGGTGGTGCGCATCGTATGTGTGTGTAACATTACATTCACTAGAAGGAGTGAGAAAAACATCAAGGGGAGGGGTGAATCATAGGGTCTGAATTAGGATAGGTTGTGAGTGGCAATGTAGGATGGAGAAAAGCACCACGGGGTGGCCAGCATGTGGAGGTCAGGAAACATGCAGTGGCAATATAGGATAGGTTTCTGAAAAACATCGCGGGGTGGTGCGCATCATATGGGTGTGCAACATTACATTCACTAGTAGGAGTGAGAAAAACATCATGGGGTGGTGTGAATCATAGGGTCTGAATTAGGATAGGCAGTGAGTGGCAATGTAGGAGGGAGAATAGCACCGCGTGGTGGTCAGCATGGGGAGGTCAGGACACATGCAGTGGCAATGTAGGATAGGTTTCTAAAAAACATCGCGGTCTGGTGCGCATCGTATAAGTGTGTAACATTACATTCACTAGTAGGAGTTTGAAAAACATCACGGAGTGATGTGAATCATGGGGTCTGAATTAGGATAGGCAGTGAGTGGCAATGTAGGATGGAGAAAAGCACCACGGGGTGGTCAGCATGGGGAGGTCAGGACACATGCAGTGGCAATGTAGGAAAGGTTTCTGTAAAGCATCGCTGGGTGGTGTGCATTGTATGGGTGTGTAACATTACATTCACTAGTAGGAGTGAGAAATACATCACGGGGTCATGTGAATCATAGGGTCTGAATAAGGATAGGCAGTGAGTGGCAATGTAGGATGGAGAAAAGCACCATGGGTTGGTCAGCATGGGGAGGTCAGGACACATGCAGTGGCAATATAGGATAGGATTCTGAAAAATATCTTTGGGTGGTGCGCATTGTATGGGTGTGTAACATTGCATTCACTAGTAGGAGTGAGAAAAACTTCACGGGGAGGTGTGAATCATATGGTCTGAGTTAGGTTAGCAGTGAGTGGCAATGTAAGATGGAGAAAAGCACCACGGGTTGGTCAGCATGGGGAGGTCAGGACACATGCAGTGACAATGCAGGATAGGTTTCTGAAAAACCTCGCAGGGTAGTGCGCATTGTATGAATGTGTAACATTAAATTCACTAGTAGGAGTGAGAAAAACATCACGGGGTGCTGTGAATCCGAGGGTCTGAATTAGGATAGGCAGTCAGTGGCAATGTAGGATGGAGAAAAGCACCACGGAGTGGTCAGCATGGGGAGGTCAGGACACATGCAGTGGCAATGTAGGATAGGTTTCTGAAAAACATCGCGGGATGGTGTGCATTGTATGGGTGTGTAACATTACATTTACTAGTAGGAGTGAGAAAAACATCACGGGGTTGTGTGAATCATAGGGTCTGAGTTAGGATAGGCAGTGAGTCGCAATGTAGGAGGGGGAAAAGCACCACTGGGTGGTCAGCATGTGGAGGTCAGGACACATGCAGTGACAATGTAGGATAGGTTTCTGAAAAACATCGCGGGGTGGTGCGCATTGTATGGGTGTGTAACATTACATTCACTAGAAGGAGTGAGAAAAACATCAAGGGGAGGGGTGAATCATAGGGTCTGAATTAGGATAGGCAGTGAGTGGCAATGTAGGAGGGAGAATAGCACCGCGTGGTGGTCAGCATGGGGAGGTCAGGACACATGCAGTGGCAATGTAGGATAGATTTCTAAAAAACATCGCGGTCTGGTGCGCATCGTATGAGTGTGTAACATTACATTCACTAGTAGGAGTTTGAAAAACATCACGGGGTGGTGTGAATCATGGGGTCTGAAATAGGATAGGCAGTGAGTGGCAATGTAGGATGGAGAAAAGCACCACGGGCTGGTCAGCATGGGGAGGTCAGGACACATGCAGTGGCAATGTAGGAAAGGTTTCTGTAAAGCATCGCGGGGTGGTGTGCATTGTATGGGTGTGTAACATTACATTCACTAGTAGGAGTGAGAAATACATCACGGGGTCATGTGAATCATAGGGTCTGAATAAGGATAGGCAGTGAGTGGCAATGTAGGATGGAGAAAAGCACCACGGGTTGGTCAGCATGGGGAGGTCAGGACATATGCAGTGGCAATATAGGATACGATTCTGAAAAATATCTTTGGGTGGTGCGCATTGTATGGGTGTGTAACATTGCATTCACTAGTAGGAGTGAGAAAAACTTCACGGGGAGGTGTGAATCATATGGTCTGAATTAGGTTAGGCAGTGAGTGGCAATGTAGGATGGAGAAAAGCACCACGGGTTGGTCAGCATGGGGAGGTCAGGACACATGCAGTGACAATGCAGGATAGGTTTCTGAAAAACCTCGCAGGGTAGTGCGCATTGTATGAATGTGTAACATTAAATTCACTAGTAGGAGTGAGAAAAACATCACGGGGTGCTGTGAATCCGAGGGTCTGAATTAGGATAGGCAGTCAGTGGCAATGTAGGATGGAGAAAAGCACCACGGAGTGGTCAGCATGGGGAGGTCAGGACACATGCAGTGGCAATGTAGGATAGGTTTCTGAAAAACATCGCGGGATGGTGTGCATTGTATGGGTGTGTAACACTACATTTACTAGTAGGAGTGAGAAAAACATCACGGGGTTGTGTGAATCATAGGGTCTGAGTTAGGATAGGCAGTGAGTCGCAATGTAGGAGGGAGAAAAGCACCACTGGGTGGTCAGCATGGGGAGGTCAGGACACATGCAGTGACAATGTAGGATAGGTTTCTGAAAAACATCGTGGGGTGGTGCGCATCGTATGGGTGTGTAACATTACATTCACTAGAAGGAGTGAGAAAAACATCAAGGGGAGGGGTGAATCATAGGGTCTGAATTAGGATAGGTTGTGAGTGGCAATGTAGGATGGAGAAAAGCACCACGGGGTGGCCAGCATGTGGAGGTCAGGAAACATGCAGTGGCAATGTAGGATAGGTTTCTGAAAAACATCGCGGGGTGGTGCGCATCGTATGTGTGTGCAACATTACATTCACTAGTAGGAGTGAGAAAAACATCATGGGGTGGTGTGAATCATACGGTCTGAATTAGGATAGGCAGTGAGTGGCAATGTAGGAGGGAGAATAGCACCGCGTGGTGGTCAGCATGGGGAGGTCAGGACACATGCAGTGGCAATGTAGGATAAGTTTCTAAAAAACATCGCGGGGTGGTGCGCATCGTATGAGTGTGTAACATTACATTCACTAGTAGGAGTTTGAAAAACATCACGGGGTGGTGTGAATCATGGGGTCTGAATTAGGATAGGCAGTGAGTGGCAATGTAGGATGGAGAAAAGCACCACGGGGTGGTCAGCATGGGGAGGTCAGGACACATGCAGTGGCAATGTAGGAAAGGTTTCTGTAAAGCATCGCGGGGTGGTGTGCATTGTATGGGTGTGTAACATTACATTCACTAGAAGGAGTGAGAAAAACATCACGGGGTGGTGTGAAATGGAGCGACAGAAATAGGATAGACAGTGAGTGGCAATGTAGGATGGAGAAAAGCACCGCGGAGTGGTCAGCATGGAGAGGACAGGGAACATGCCGTGGCAATGTAGGATAGGTTTCTGAAAAACATCGCGGGGTGGTGCGCATTGTATGGGTGTGTAACAGTTCATTCACTAGTAGGAGTGAGCAAAACATCACGGGGTGGTGTGAATTGGAGGGTCTGAATTAGCATAGGCAGTGAGTGGCAATGTAGGATGGAGTAACGCCCCGCGGGTTGGTCAGCATGTGGAGGTCAGGGAACATGCAGTGGCAATGTAGGATAGGTTTCTGAAAAACATCGCGGGGTCGGGCGCATTTTATGGGTGTGTAAAATTACATTCACAAGTAGGAGTGAGAAAAACATCACTGGGTGGTGCGAATCGGAGGGTCTGAATTAGGATAGGCACTGAGTGGCAATGTAGGATGGAGAAAATCACCGCGGGGTGTTCATCATAGGGAGGTCCGGGAACATGCTGTGGCAATGTAGGATAGGTTTCTGAAAAACATCACGGGGTGGTGCGCATTGTATGGGTGTGTAACATTACATTCACTAATAGGAGTGAGAAAAGAATCACCGGGTCGTGTGAATCGGAGGGTCTGAATTAGTATAGTCAGTGAGTGGAAATGTAGGATGGAGAAAAGGACCGCGGGGTGGTCAGCATGGGGAGGTCAGGGAACATGCAGTGGCAATGTAGGATAGTTTTCTGAAAAACATCGCGGGATGGTGCGCATTGTATGGGTGTGTAACATTACATTCACTAGTAGGAGTGAGAAAAACATTGTGAGGTGGTGCGCATTGTATGGGTGTGTAACATTACATTCACTAGTAGGAGTGAGAAAAACATCACGGTGTGGTGTGAATCGCAGGGACTGAATTAGGATAGGCAGTGAGTGGCAATATAGGATGGATAAAAGCACCATGGGCTGGTCAGCATGGGGAGGTCAGGTAACATGCAGTGGAAATGTAGGATAGGTTTCTGAAGAACATCGCGGGGTGGTGCGCATTGTTTGGGTGTGTAACATTACATTCACTAGTAGGAGTGAGAAAAACATCATGGGGTGGTGTGAATCATAGGGTCTGAATTAGGATAGGCAGTGAGTGGCAATGTAGGAGGGAGAATAGCACCGCGTGGTGGTCAGCAAGGGGAGGTCAGGACACATGCAGTGGCAATGTAGGATAGGTTTCTAAAAAACATCGCGGTCTGGTGCGCATCGTATGAGTGTGTAACATTACATTCACTAGTAGGAGTTTGAAAAACATCACGGGGTGGTGTGAATCATGGGGTCTGAATTAGGATAGGCAGTGAGTGGCAATGTAGGATGGAGAAAAGCACCACGGGGTGGTCAGCATGGGGAGGTCAGGACACATACAGTGGCAATGTAGGAAAGGTTTCTGTAAAGCATCGCTGGGTGGTGTGCATTGTATGGGTGTGTAACATTACATTCACTAGTAGGAGTGAGAAATACATCACAGGGTCATGTGAATCATAGGGTCTGAATAAGGATAGGCAGTGAGTGGCAATGTAGGATGGAGAAAAGCACCACGGGTTGGTCAGCATGGGGAGGTCAGGACACATGCAGTGGCAATATAGGATAGGATTCTGAAAAATATCTTTGGGTGGTGCGCATTGTATGGGTGTGTAACATTGCATTCACTAGTAGGAGTGAGAAAAACTTCACGGGGAGGTGTGAATCATATGGTCTGAGTTAGGTTAGGCAGTGAGTGGCAATGTAGGATGGAGAAAAGCACCACGGGTTTGTCAGCATGTGGAGGTCAGGACACATGCAGTGACAATGCAGGATAGGTTTCTGAAAAACCTCGCAGGGTAGTGCGCATTGTATGAATGTGTAACATTAAATTCACTAGTAGGAGTGAGAAAAACATCACGGGGTGCTGTGAATCCGAGGGTCTGAATTAGGATAGGCAGTCAGTGGCAATGTAGGATGGAGAAAAGCACCACGGAGTGGTCAGCATGGGGAGGTCAGGACACATGCAGTGGCAATGTAGGATAGGTTTCTGAAAAACATCGCGGGATGGTGTGCATTGTATGGGTGTGTAACATTACATTTACTAGTAGGAGTGAGAAAAAACATCACGGGGTTGTGTGAATCATAGGGTCTGAGTTAGGATAGGCAGTGAGTCGCAATGTAGGAGGGAGAAAAGCACCACTGGGTGGTCAGCATGGGGAGGTCAGGACACATGCAGTGACAATGTAGGATAGGTTTCTGAAAAACATCGCGGGGTGGTGCGCATCGTATGGGTGTGTAACATTACATTCACTAGAAGGAGTGAGAAAAACATCAAGGGGAGGGGTGAATCATAGGGTCTGAATTAGGATAGGCAGTGAGTGGCAATGTAGGAGGGAGAATAGCACCGCGTGGTGGTCAGCATGGGGAGGTCAGGACACATGCAGTGGCAATGTAGGATAGGTTTCTAAAAAACATCGCGGTCTGGTGCGCATCGTATGAGTGTGTAACATTACATTCACTAGTAGGAGTTTGAAAAACATCACGGGGTGGTGTGAATCATGGGGTCTGAAATAGGATAGGCAGTGAGTGGCAATGTAGGATGGAGAAAAGCACCACGGGGTGGTCAGCATGGGGAGGTCAGGACACATGCAGTGGCAATGTAGGAAAGGTTTCTGTAAAGCATCGCGGGGTGGTGTGCATTGTATGGGTGTGTAACATTACATTCACTAGTAGGAGTGAGAAATACATCACGGGGTCATGTGAATCATAGGGTCTGAATAAGGATAGGCAGTGAGTGGCAATGTAGGATGGAGAAAAGCACCACGGGTTGGTCAGCATGGTGAGGTCAGGACATATGCAGTGGCAATATAGGATAGGATTCTGAAAAATATCTTTGGGTGGTGCGCATTGTATGGGTGTGTAACATTGCATTCACTAGTAGGAGTAAGAAAAACTTCACGGGGAGGTGTGAATCATATGGTCTGAATTAGGTTAGGCAGTGAGTGGCAATGTAGGATGGAGAAAAGCACCACGGGTTGGTCAGCATGGGGAGGTCAGGACACATGCAGTGACAATGCAGGATAGGTTTCTGAAAAACCTCGCAGGGTAGTGCGCATTGTATGAATGTGTAACATTAAATTCACTAGTAGGAGTGAGAAAAACATCACGGGGTGCTGTGAATCCGAGGGTCTGAATTAGGATAGGCAGTCAGTGGCAATGTAGGATGGAGAAAAGCACCACGGAGTGGTCAGCATGGGGAGGTCAGGACACATGCAGTGGCAATGTAGTATAGGTTTCTGAAAAACATCGCGGGATGGTGTGCATTGTATGGGTGTGTAACATTACATTTACTAGTAGGAGTGAGAAAAACATCACGGGGTTGTGTGAATCATAGGGTCTGAGTTAGGATAGGCAGTGAGTCGCAATGTAGGAGGGAGAAAAGCACCACTGGGTGGTCAGCATGGGGAGGTCAGGACACATGCAGTGACAATGTAGGATAGGTTTCTGAAAAACATCGCGGGGTGGTGCGCATCGTATGGGTGTGTAACATTACATTCACTAGAAGGAGTGAGAAAAACATCAAGGGGAGGGGTGATTCATAGGGTCTGAATTAGGATAGGTTGTGAGTGGCAATGTAGGATGGAGAAAAGCACCACGGGGTGGCCAGCATGTGGAGGTCAGGAAACATGCAGTGGCAATGTAGGATAGGTTTCTGAAAAACATCGCGGGGTGGTGCGCATCGTATGGGTGTGCAACATTACATTCACTAGTAGGAGTGAGAAAAACATCATGGGGTGGTGTGAATCATAGGGTCTGAATTAGGATAGGCAGTGAGTGGAAATGTAGGAGGGAGAATAGCACCGCGTGGTGGTCAGCATGGGGAGGTCAGGACACATGCAGTGGCAATGTAGGATAGGTTTCTAAAAAACATCGCGGGGTGGTGCGCATCGTATGAGTGTGTAACATTACATTCACTAGTAGGAGTTTGAAAAACATCACGGGGTGGTGTGAATCATGGGGTCTGAATTAGGATAGGCAGTGAGTGGCAATGTAGGATGGAGAAAAGCACCACGGGGTGGTCAGCATGGGGAGGTCAGGACACATGCAGTGGCAATGTAGGAAAGGTTTCTGTAAAGCATCGCGGGGTGGTGTGCATTGTATGGGTGTGTAACATTACATTCACTAGAAGGAGTGAGAAAAACATCACGGGGTGGTGTGAAATGGAGCGACAGAAATAGGATAGACAGTGAGTGGCAATGTAGGATGGAGAAAAGCACCGTGGAGTGGTCAGCATGGAGAGGACAGGGAACATGCCGTGGCAATGTAGGATAGGTTTCTGAAAAACATCGCGGGGTGGTGCGCATTGTATGGGTGTGTAACAGTTCATTCACTAGTAGGAGTGAGCAAAACATCACGGGGTGGTGTGAATTGGAGGGTCTGAATTAGCATAGGCAGTGAGTGGCAATGTAGGATGGAGTAACGCCCCGCGGGTTGGTCAGCATGTGGAGGTCAGGGAACATGCAGTGGCAATGTAGGATAGGTTTCTGAAAAACATCGCGGGGTCGGGCGCATTTTATGGGTGTGTAAAATTACATTCACAAGTAGGAGTGAGAAAAACATCACTGGGTGGTGCGAATCGGAGGGTCTGAATTAGGATAGGCACTGAGTGGCAATGTAGGATGGAGAAAATCACCGCGGGGTGTTCATCATAGGGAGGTCCGGGAACATGCTGTGGCAATGTAGGATAGGTTTGTGAAAAACATCGAGGGGTGGTGCGCATTGTATGGGTGTGTAACATTACATTCACTAATAGGAGTGAGAAAAAAATCACTGGGTGGTGTGAATCGGAGGGTATGAATTAGTATAGTCAGTGAGTGGAAATGTAGGATGGAGAAAAGGACCGCGGGTTGGTCAGCATGGGGAGGTCAGGGAACATGCAGTGGCAATGGAGGATAGTTTTCTGAAAAACATCGCGGGATGGTGCGCATTGTATGGGTGTGTAACATTACATTCAATAGTAGGAGTGAGAAAAACATTGTGGGGTGGTGCGCATTGTATGGGTGTGTAACATTACATTCACTAGTAGGAGTGAGAAAAACATCACGGTGTGGTGTGAATCGCAGGGACTGAATTAGGATAGGCAGTGAGTGGCAATATAGGATGGATAAAAGCACCATGGGCTGGTCACCATGGGGAGGTCAGGTAACATGCAGTGGAAATGTAGGATAGGTTTCTGAAGAACATCGCGGGGTGGCGCGCATTGTTTGGGTGTGTAACATTACATTCACTAGTAGGAGTGAGAAAAACATTGTGGGGTGGTGCGCATTGTATGGGTGTGTAACATTACATTCACTAGTAGGAGTGAGAAACACATCATGGGGTGGTGTGAATCAGAGGGTCTGAATTAGTATAGGCAGTGAGTGGAAATGTAGGATGGAGAAAAGCACCGCGGGGTGGTCAGCATGGGGAGGTCAGGGAACATGCCCTGGCAATGTAGGATAGGTTTCTGAAAAACATCGCGGGGTGGTGCCCATTGCATGGGTGTGTAACATTACATTCACTAGTAGGAGTGAGAAAAACATCACAGGATGGTGTGAATCGGAGGGTCTGAATTAGTATAGGCAGTGATTGGCAGTGTAGGATGGAGAAAAGCACCGCGGAGTGGTCAGCATGGGGAGGTCAGGGAACATGCAGTGGCAATGTAGGATAGGTTTCTGAAAAACATCGCGGGATGGTGCGCATTGTATGGGTGTGTAACATTACATTCACTAGTAGGAGTGAGAAAAACATTGTGGGGTGGTGTGCATTGTATGGGTGTGTAACATTACATTCACTAGTAGGAGGGAGAAAAACATCACGGTGTCGTGTGAATCGCAGGGACTGAATTAGGATAGGCAGTGAGTGGCAATATAGGATGGATAAAAGCACCACGGGCTGGTCAGCATGGGGAGGTCAGGTAACATGCAGTGGAAATGTAGGATAGGTTTCTGAAGAACATCGCGGGGTGGTGCGCATTGTTTGGGTGTGTAACATTACATTCACTAGTAGGAGTGAGAAAAACATTGTGGGGTGGTGCGCATTGTATGGGTGTGTAACAGTACATTCACTAGTAGGAGTGAGCAAAACATCACGGGGTGGTGTGAATTGGAGGGTCTGAATTAGCATAGGCAGTGAGTGGCAATGTAGGATGGAGTAACGCCCCGCGGGTTGGTCAGCATGTGGAGGTCAGGGAACATGCAGTGGCAATGTAGGATAGGTTTCTGAAAAACATCGCGGGGTGGGGCGCATTTTATGGGTGTGTAAAATTACATTCACAAGTAGGAGTGAGAAAAACATCACTGGGTGGTGTGAATCGGAGGGTCTGAATTAGGATAGGCACTGAGTGGCAATGTAGGATGGAGAAAATCACCGCGGGGTGTTCATCATAGGGAGGTCAGGGAACATGCTGTGGCAATGTAGGATAGGTTTCTGAAAAACATCGCGGGGTGGTGCGCATTGTATGGGTGTGTAACATTACATTCACTAATAGGAGTGAGAAAAATATCACCGGGTGGTGTGAATCGGAGGGTCTGAATTAGTATAGTCAGTGAGTGGAAATGTAGGATGGAGAAAAGGACCGCGGGGTGGTCAGCATGGGGAGGTCAGGGAACATGCAGTGGCAATATAGGATAGTTTTCTGAAAAACATCGCGGGATGGTGCGCATTGTATGGGTGTGTAACATTACATTCACTAGTAGGAGTGAGAAAAACATTGTGGGGTGGTGCGCATTGTATGGGTGTGTAACATTACATTCACAAGCAGGAGTGAGAAAAACATCACGGTGTGGTGTGAATCGCAGGGACTGAATTAGGATAGGCAGTGAGTGGCAATATAGGATGGAGAAAAGCACCAAGGGCTGTTCAGCATGGGGAGGTCAGGTAACACGCAGTGGAAATGTAGGATAGGTTTCTAAAGAACACCGCGGGGTAGTGCGCATTGTTTGGGTGTGTAACATTACATTCACTAGTAGGAGTGAGAAAAACATCACGGGGTGGTGTCAATCGGAGGGTCTGAATTAGGATAGGCAGTGAGTGGCAATGTAGGATGGAGAAAAGCACCGCGGGGTGGTCAGCATGGGGAGGTCAGGCCACATGCAGTGGCAATGTAGGATAGGTTTCTGAAAAACATCGCGGGGTGGTGCGCATTGTATGGGTGTGTAACATTACATTCACTAGTAGTAGTGAGAAAAACATCGTGGGGTGGTGCGCATTGTATGGGTGTGTAACATTACATTCACTTGAAGGAGTGGGAAAAACATCACGGGGTGCTGTGAATCCAAGGGTCTGAATTAGGATATGCAGGGAGTGGCAATGTAGGATGGAGTAACGCACCGCGGGTTGGTCAGCATGTGGAGGTCAGGGAACATGCAGTGGCAATGTAGAATAGGTTTCTGAAAAACATTGCGGGGTGGGGCGCCTTTTATGGGTGTGTAAAATTAAATTCACTTGTAGGAGTGAGAAAAACATCACGGGGTGGTGTGAATCGGAGTGTCTGAATTAGGATAGACACTGAGTCACAATGTGGGATGGAGAAAATCAGCGCGGGATGTTCATCATAGAGAGGTCAGGGAACATGCTGTGGCAATGTTGGATAGGTTTCTGAAAAACATCGCGGGGTGGTGCGCATTGTATGGTTGTGTAACATTACATTCACTTGTAGGAGTGAGAAAAACATCACGGGGTGGTGTGAATCCGAGGGTCTGAATTAGTATAGGCAGTGAGTGGCAATGTAGGATGGAGAAAAGGACCGCGGGGTGGTCAGCATGGGGAGGTCAGGGAACATGCCGTGGCAATGTAGGATAGGTTTCTGAAAAACATCGCGGGGTGGTGCGCATTATATGGGTGTGTAACATTACATTCACTAGTAGGAGTGAGAAAAACATCACAGGATGGTGTGAATCGGAGGGTCTGAATTAGAATAGGCAGTGACTGGCAATGTAGGATGGAGAAAAGCACCGCTTGGTGGTCAGCATGGGGAGGTCAGGGAACATGCAGTGGCAATGTAGGATAGGTTTCTTAAAAACATCGCGGGGTGGTGCGCATTGTATGGGTGTGTAACATTACATTCACTAGTAGGTGTGAGAAAAACATCACGGGGTGGTGCGCATTGTATGGGTGTGTAACAGTAAATTCACTAGTAGGAGTGTAAAAAATGTCAAGGTGTGGTGTGAATCGGAGGGATTGAATTAGGATAGGCTGTGAGTGGCAATATAGGATGGAGAAAAGCACCACGTGGTGGGCAGCATGGGGAGGTCAGGGAACATGCAGTGGCAAAGTAGGATAGGTTTCTGAAAAACATCGTGGGGTGGTGCGCATTGTATGGGTGTGTAACATTACATTCACTAGTAGGAGTGAGAAAAACATCACGGGGTGGTTTTAATCGGAGGGTCTGAATTAGGATAGGCAGTGAGTGGCAATGTAGGATGGAGAAAAGCACCGCGGGGTGGTCAGAATGGTGAGGTCAGGGAACATGCAGTGGCAATTTAGGATAGATATCTGGAAAACATCGCCGGGTGGTGCGCATTGTATGGGTGTGTAACATTACATTCACTACTAGGTGTGAGAAAAACATCACGGGTTGCTGTGAATCGGAGGGTCTGAATTAGGATAGGGAGTGAGAGTCAATGTAGGATGGAGAAAAGCACCGCTGGGTGGTCAGCATGGGGAGGTCAGGGAACATGCAGTGGCAATGTAGGATAAGTTTCTGAAACACATAGCGGGGTGGTGCGCATTGTATGGGTGTGTAAAATTACATTCACTAGTAGGAGGGGGAAACACATCATGGGGTGGTGCGCATTGTATGGGTGTGTAACATTACATTCACTAGAAGGAGTGGGAAAAACATCACGGGGTGGTGTGAATCGGAGGGACTGAAATAGGATAGGCAGTTAGTGGCAATGTAGGATGGAGAAAAGCACCGCGGCGTGGTCAGCATGGGGAGGACAGGGAACATGCCGTGGCAATATAGGATAGGTTTCTGAAAAACATCGAGGGGTGGTGCGCTTTTCATGGGTGTGTTACATTCACTAGTAGGAGAGAGAAAAACATCACGGGTGGTGCGCATTGTCTTGGTGTGTAACATTACATTCTCTAGTAGGAGTGAGAAAAACATCACGGGGTGGTGTGAATCGGAGGGTCTGAATTAGAATAGTCAGTGAGTGGCAAAGTAGGATGGAGAAAAGCACCGGGGGGTGGTCAGCATGGGGAGGTCATGGAACATGCAGTGGCAATGTAGGATAGGTTTCTGAAAAACATCGCTGTGTGGTGCGCATTGTATGGGTGTGTAACTTTACTTTCACTAGTAGGAGTGAGAAAAACATCACGGGGTGGTGTGAATCGGAGGGTCTGAATTAGTATAGGCAGTGAGTGGCAATGTACGATGGAGAAAAGGACCGCGGGGTGGTCAGCATGAGGAGGTCAGGGAACATGCAGTGGCAACTTAGGATAGGTTTCTGAAAAACATCGCGGGGTGGTGCGCATTTCATGGGTGTGTAACATTACATTCACTACTGGAGTGAGAAAAACATCGCGGGGTGGTGTGAATCAGAGGATCTGAATTAGTATAGGCAGTGAGTGGAAATGTAGGATGGAGAAAAGCACCGCGGGGTGGTCAGCATGGGGAGGTCAGGGAACATGCCCTGGCAATGTAGGATAGGTTTCTGAAAAACATCGCGGGGTGGTGCGCATTGTATGGGTGTGTAACTTTACATTCACTAGTAGGAGTGAGAAAAACATCACAGGATGGTGTGAATCGGAGGGTCTGAATTAGAATAGGCAGTGAGTGGCAGTGTAGGATGGAGAAAAGCACCGCGGAGTGGTCAGCATGGGGAGGTCAGGGAACATGCAGTGGCAATGTAGGATAGGTTTCTGAAAAACATCGCGGGGTGGTCTGCACTGTATGGGTGTGTAACATTACATTCACTAGTAGGAGTGAGAAAAACATCAAGGGGTGGTGCGCATTGTATGGGTGTGTAACAGTACATTCACTAGTAGGAGTGAGAAAAACATCACGGGATGGTGCGCATTGTATGGGTGTATAACATTACATTCACTAGTAGGAGTGAGAAAAACATCACGGGGTGGTGTGAATCGGAGAGTCTAAATTAGTATAGGCCGTGAGTGGCAATGTAGGGTGGAGAAAAGCACCGCGGGGTGGTCAGCATGGGGAAGTCAGGGAACATGCAGTGGCAATGTAGGATAGGTTTCTGAAAAACATCGCGGGGTGGTGTGCATTGTATGGGTGTGTAACATTTTATTCACTAGTAGGAGTGAGAAAAACATCACGGGGTGGTGTGAATCGGAGGGTCTGAATTAGGATAGGCAGTGAGTGGCAATGTAGGATGGAGAAAAGCACCGCGGGGTTGTCATCAAAGGGATCACAAGGAACATGCAGTGGCAATGTAGGATAGGTTTCTGAAAAACTTCGCGGGGTGGTGCGCATTGTATGGATGTGTAACATTATATTCACTAGGTGGGGTGAGAAAAACTTCACGGGGTGGTGTGAATCATAGGGTCTGAATTAGGATAGGCAGTGAGTGGCAATGTAGGTTGGAGAAAAGCACTTCGGGGTGGTCAGCATGGGGAGGTAAGGGAACATAGAGTGGCAATGTAGGATAGATTTTGAAAAACATCGCGGCGTGGTGCACATTGTATGGGTGTGTAACATTACTTTCACTAGTAGGAGTGAGAAAAACATCACGGGGTGGTGTTAATTGGAGGATCTGAATTAGGATAGGCAGTGAGTGGCAATGTAGGATGGAGACTAGCACCGCGGTGTGGTCAGCATGGGGAGGTCAGGGAACATGCAGTGGCAATGTAGGATAGGTTTCTGAAAAACCTCGCATGGTGGTGCTCATTGTATGGGTGTGTAACATTACATTCACTAGTAGGAGTGAGAAAAACATCACGGGGTGGTGCGCATTGTATGGGTGTGTAACATTACGTTCAGTAGTAGGAGTGACAAAAACATCACGGGGTGGTGTGAATCGGAGGGTATGAATTAGGATAGGCATTGTGTGGCAATGTAGGATGGAGAAAAGCACCGCGGGGTGTTCAGCATGTGGAGGTGGGAAGATGCAGAGACAATTTAGGATAGGTTTCTGAAAAACATCCGGTGTGTTGCGCATTGTATGGGTGTGTCACATTACAATCACTAGTAGGAGTGAGAAACACATCACGGGGTGGTGCGCATTGTATGGGTGTGTAAAATTACATTCACTAGTAGGAGTGAGAAAAACATCACGGGGTTGTGTGAATCGGAGGGTCTGAATTAGGATAGGCATTGAGTGGCAATGTAGGATGGAGAAAAGCATCGCGGGGTAGTCAGCATGTGGAGGTGGGAACATGCATTGACAATGTAGGATAGGTTTCTGAAAAACATCGCGGGGTGGAGCACAATGTATGGGTGTGTAACATTACATTCGCTAGTAGGAATGAGAAAATCATAACGGGGTGGTGTGAATCGGAGGGTCTGAGTAAGGATAGGAGGTGAGTGGCAATGTAGGATGGAAAAAAGCACCGCAGGTTGGTCAGCATGGGGAGGTCAGGGAACATGCAGTGGCAATGTAGGATAGGTTTCTGAAAAACAGCGCGGGGTGGTGCGCATTGTATGGGTGTGTAACATTACATTCACTAGTAGAAGTGAGAAAAACATCACGGGGTGGTGTGAATCAGAGGGTCTGAATTAGGATAGGCAGCGATTGGCAATGTAGGATGGAGAAAAGCACTGCGTGTTGGTTAGCATGGGAAGGTAAGGGAACATGCAGTGGCAATATAGGATAGGTTTCTGAAAAACATCCAGGGGTGGTGCGCACTGTAGGTGTGTGTAACATTACATTCACAAGTAGGAGTGAGAAAAAAACTCACAGGGTGGGGTGAAACGGAGGGTCTGAATTAGGATAGGCAGTGAGTGGCAATGTAGGAAGGAGAAAAGCACCGCAGGGTGCTCAGCATGCGGAAGTCAGGGAACATGAAGTGGCAATGTAGGATAGGTTTCTGAAAAACATCGCAGGTTGGTGCGTATTGTATGGGTGTGTAACATTACATTCACTAGTAACAGAGAGAAAAACATCGCGGGGTAGTGTGAAACGGAGGGTCTGAATTAGGATAGGCAGTGAGTGGCAATGTAGGATGGAGAAAAGCACCGCGGTGTGGTCAGCATGGGGAGCTGAGGGAACATGCCGTGGCAATATAGGATAGGTTTCTGAAAAACATCGAGTGGTGGTGCGCATTTTATGGGTGTGTTACATTCACTAGTAGGAGAGAGAAAAACATCACGGGGTGGTGCGCATTGTCTTGGTGTGTAACATTACATTCTCTAGTAGGAGTGAGAAAAACATCACGGGGTGCTGTGAATCCGAGGGTCTGAATTAGGATAGGCAGTGAGTGGCAATGTAGGATGGAGAAAAGCACCGCGGGTTGGTCAGCATGGGGAGGTCAGGGAACATGCAGTGGCAATGTAGGATAGGTTTCTGAAAACATCGCGGTGTGGTGCGCATTGTATGGGTGTGTAACAGTACATTCACTAGTAGGAGTGAGCAAAATATCACGGGGTGGTGTGAATTTGAGGGTCTGAATTAGGATATGCAGTGAGTGGCAATGTAGGATGGAGAAAATCAGCGCGGGATGTTCATCATAGGGAGGTCAGGGAACATGCTGTGGCAATGTATGATAGATTTCTGAAAAACATCGTGGTGTGGTGCGCATTGTATGGGTGTGTAACATTACATTCACTTGTTGGAGTGAGAAAAACATCACGGGGTGGTGTGAATCGGAGGGTCTGAATTAGTATAGGCAGTGAGTGGCAATGTACGATGGAGAAAAGGACCGCGGGGTGGTCAGCATGTGGAGGTCAGGGAACATGCAGTGGCAACTTAGGATAGGTTTCTGAAAAACATCGCGGGGTGGTGCGCATTTCATGGGTGTGTAACATTACATTCACTAGTAGGAGTGAGCAAAACATCACGGGGTGGTGTGAATCAGAGGGTCTGAATTAGTATAGGCAGTGAGTGGAAATGTAGGATGGAGAAAAGCACCGCGGCGTGGTTAGCATGGGGAGGTCAGGGAACATGCCCTGGCAATGTAGGATAGGTTTCTGAAAAACATCGTGGGGTGGTGCGCATTGTATGGGTGTGTAACATTACATTCACTAGTAGGAGTGAGAAAAACATCACAGGATGGTGTGAATCGGAGGGTCTGAATTAGAATAGGCAGTGAGTGGCAGTGTAGGATGGAGAAAAGCACCGCGGAGTGGTCAGCATGGGGAGGTCAGGGAACATGCAGTGGCAATGTAGGATAGGTTTCTGAAAAACATCGCGGGGTGGTCTGCACTGTATGGGTGTGTAACATTACACTAACTAGTAGGATTGAGAAAAACATCATGGGGTGCTGCGCATTCTATGGGTGTGTAACAGTACATTCACTAGTAGGAGTGAGAAAAACATCACGGGATGGTGCGCATTGTATGGGTGTATAACATTACATTCACTAGTAGGAGTGAGAAAAACATCACGGGGTGGTGTGAATTGGAGAGTCTGAATTAGGATAGGCAGTGAGTGGCAATGTAGGGTGGAGAAAAGCACCGCGGGGTGGTCAGCATGGGGAAGTCAAGGAAAATGCAGTGGCAATGTAGGATAGGTTTCTGAAAAACATCGCGGGGTGGTGCGCATTGTATGGGTGTGTAACATTTTATTCACTAGTAGGAGTGAGAAAAACATCACGGGGTGGTGTGAATCGGAGGGTCTGAATTAGGATAGGCAGTGATTGGCAATGTAGGATGGAGAAAAGCACCGCGGGGTGGTCAGCAAAGGGATCTCAAGGAACATGCAGTGGCAATGTAGGATAGGTTTCTAAAAAACTTCGCGGGGTGGTGCGCATTGTATGGATGTGTAACATTACATTCACTAGGTGGGGTGAGAAAAACTTCACGGGGTGGTGTGAATCATAGGGTCTGAATTCGGATAGGCAGTGAGTGGCAATGTAGGATGGAGACTAGCACCGCGGTGTGGTCAGCACGGGGAGGTCAGGGAACATGCAGTGGCAATGTAGGATAGGTTTCTGAAAAACATCGCATGGTGGTGCGCATTGTATGGGTGTGTAACATTACATTCACTAGTAGGAGTGAGAAAAACATCACGGGGTGGTGCGCATTGTATGGGTGTGTAACATTACGTTCAGTAGTAGGAGTGACAAAAACATCACGGGGTGGTGTGAATCGGAGGGTATGAATTAGGATAGGCATTGTGTGGCAATGTAGGATGGAGAAAAGCACCGCGGGGTGTTCAGCATGTGGAGGTGGGAAGATGCAGAGACAATGTAGGATAGGTTTCTGAAAAACATCCGGGGTGGTGCGCATTGTATGGGTGTGTCACATTACAATCACTAGTAGGAGTGAGAAACACATCACGGGGTGGTGCCCATTGTATGGGTGTGTAAAATTACATTCACTAGTAGGAGTGAGAAAAACATCACGGGGTTGTGTGAATCGGAGGGTCTGAATTAGGATAGGCATTGAGTGGCAATGTAGGATGGAGAAAAGCATCGCGGGGTAGTCAGCATGTGGAGGTGGGAACATGCATTGACAATGTAGGATAGGTTTCTGAAAAACATCGCGGGGTGGAGCGCATTGTATGGGTGTGTAACATTACATTCGCTAGTAGGAATGAGAAAATCATAACGGGGTGGTGTGAATCGGAGGGTCTGAATAAGGATAGGAGGTGAGTGGCAATGTAGGATGGAAAAAAGCACCGCAGGTTGGTCAGCATGGGGAGGTCAGGGAACATGCAGTGGCAATGTAGGATAGGTTTCTGAAAAACATCCAGGGGTGGTGCGCACTGTAGGTGTGTGTAACATTACATTCACAAGTAGGAGTGAGAAAAAAACTCACAGGATGGGGTGAAACGGATGGTCTGAATTAGGATAGGCAGTGAGTGGCAATGTAGGAAGGAGAAAAGCACCGCAGGGTGCTCAGCATGCGGAAGTCAGGGAACATGCAGTGGCAATGTAGGATAGGTTTCTGAAAAACATCGCGGGTTGGTGCGTATTGTATGGGTGTGTAACATTACAATCACTAGTAACAGAGAGAAAAACATCGCGGGGTAGTGTGAAACCGAGGGTCTGAATTAGGATAGGCAGTGAGTGGCAATGTAGGATGGAGAAAAGCACCGCGGTGTGGTCAGCATGGGGAGCTGAGGGAACATGCCGTGGCAATATAGGATAGGTTTCTGAAAAACATCGAGTGGTGGTGCGCATTTTATGGGTGTGTTACATTCACTAGTAGGAGAGAGAAAAACATCACGGTGTGGTGCGCATTGTCTTGGTGTGTAACATTACATTCTCTAGTAGGAGTGAGAAAAACATCACGGGGTGCTGTGAATCCGAGGGTCTGAATTAGGATAGGCAGTGAGTGGAAATGTAGGACGGAGAAAAGCACCGCGGGTTGGTCAGCATGGGGAGGTCAGGGAACATGCAGTGGCAATGTAGGATAGGTTTCTGAAAACATCGCGGTGTGGTGCGCATTGTATGGGTGTGTAACAGTACATTCACTAGTAGGAGTGAGCAAAATATCACGGGGTGGTGTGAATTTGAGGGTCTGAATTAGGATATGCAGTGAGTGGCAATGTAGGATGGAGTAACGCACCGCGGGTTGGTCAGCATGTGGAGGTCAGGGAACATGCAGTGGCAATTTAGAATTGGTTTCTGAAAAACATCGCGGGCTGGGGCGCATTTTATGGGTGTGTAAAATTACATTCACTAGTAGGAGTGAGAAAAACATCACAGGGTAATGTGAATCAGAGTGTCTGAATTAGGATAGGCACTGAGTGGCAATGTAGAATGGAGAAAATCAGCGCGGGATGTTCATCATACAGAGGTCAGGGAACATGCTGTGGCAATGAAGGATAGATTTCTGAAAAACATCGCGGTGTGGTGCGCATTGTATGGGTGTGTAACATTACATTCACTTCTTGGAGTGAGAAAAACATCACGGGGTGGTGTGAATCGGAGGGTCTGAATTAGAATAGTCAGTAAGTGGCAAAGTAGGATGGAGAAAAGCACCGGGGGGTGGTCAGCATAGGGACGTCATGGAACATGCAGTGGCAATGTAGGATAGGTTTCTGAAAAACATCGCGGGGTGTTGCGCATTGTATGGGTGTGTAACATTACATTCACTAGTAGGAGTGAGAAAAACATCGTGGGGTGGTGCGCATTGTATGGGTGTGTAACATTATATTCACTAGTAGGAGTGAGAAAATCATCGCGGTGTGGTGCGCATTGTATGGGTGTGTACCATCACATTCACTAATAGGAGTGAGAAAAACATCACGGTGTGGTGTGAATCGCAGGGACTGAATTAGGATAGGCAGTGACTGGCAATATAGGATGGATAAAAGCACCACGGGCTGGTCAGCATGGGGAGGTCAGGTAACATGCAGTGGAAATGTAGGATAGGTTTCTCAAGAACATCGCGGGGTGGTGCGCATTGTTTGGGTGTGTAACATTACATTCACTAGTAGGAGTGAGAAAAACATTGTGGGGTGGTGCGCATTGTATGGGTGTGTAACATTATATTCACTAGTAGGAGTGAGAAAAACATCGTGGGGTGGTGCGCATTGTATGGGTGTGTAACATTACATTCACTAGAAGGAGTGAGAAAAACATCACGGGGTGGTGTGAAATGGAGCGACAGAAATAGCATAGACAGTGAGTGGCAATGTAGGATGGAGAAAAGCACCGCGGGGTGGTCAGCATGGGGAGGACAGGGAACATGCCGTGGCAATGTAGGATAGGTTTCTGAAAAACATCGCGGGGTGGTGCGCATTGTATGGGTGTGTAACAGTACATTCACTAGTAGGAGTGAGAAAAACATCACGGTGTGGTGTGAATCGCAGGGACTGATTTAGGATAGGCAGTGAGTGGCAATGTAGGATGGATAAAAGCACCACGGGCGGATCAGCATGGGGAGGTCAGGTAACATGCAGTGGAAATGTAGGATAGGTTTCTCAAGAACATCGCGGGGTGGTGCGCATTGTTTGGGTGTGTAACATTACATTCACTAGTAGGAGTGAGAAAAACATTGTGGGGTGGTGCGCATTGTATGGGTGTGTAACATTATATTCACTAGTAGGAGTGAGAAAATCATCGCGGTGTGGTGCGCATTGTATGGGTGTGTACCATCACATTCACTAGTAGGAGTGAGCAAAACATCACGGGGTGGTGTGAATTGGAGGGTCTGAATTAGCATAGGCAGTGAGTGGCAATGTAGGATGGAGTAACGCCCCGCGGGTTGGTCAGCATGTGGAGGACAGGGAACATGTAGTGGCAATGTAGGATAGGTTTCTGAAAAACATCGCGGGGAGGGGCGCATTTTATGGGTGTGTAAAATTACATTCACAAGTAGGAGTGAGAAAAACATCACTGGGTGGTGGAAATCGGAGGGTCTGAATTAGGATAGGCACTGAGTGGCAATGTAGGATGGAGAAAATCACCGAGGGGTGTTCATCATAGGGAGGTCAGGGAACATGCTGTGGCAATGTAGGATAGGTTTCTGAAAAACATCGCGGGGTGGTGCGCATTGTATGGGTGTGTAACATTACATTCACTAATAGGAGTGAGAAAAATATCACCGGGTGGTGTGAATCGGAGGGTCTGAATTAGTATAGTCAGTGAGTGGAAATGTAGGATGGAGAAAAGCACCGCGGTGTGGTCAGCATGGGGAGCTGAGGGAACATGCCGTGGCAATATAGGATAGGTTTCTGAAAAACATCGAGTGGTGGTGCGCATTTTATGGGTGTGTTACATTCACTAGTAGGAGAGAGAAAAACATCACGGGGTGGTGCGCATTGTCTTGGTGTGTAACATTACATTCTCTAGTAGGAGTGAGAAAAACATCACGGGGTGCTGTGAATCCGAGGGTCTGAATTAGGATAGGCAGTGAGTGGAAATGTAGGACGGAGAAAAGCACCGCGGGTTGGTCAGCATGGGGAGGTCAGGGAACATGCAGTGGCAATGTAGGATAGGTTTCTGAAAACATCGCGGTGTGGTGCGCATTGTATGGGTGTGTAACAGTACATTCACTAGTAGGAGTGAGCAAAATATCACGGGGTGGTGTGAATTTGAGGGTCTGAATTAGGATATGCAGTGAGTGGCAATGTAGGATGGAGTAACGCACCGCGGGTTGGTCAGCATGTGGAGGTCAGGGAACATGCAGTGTCAATTTAGAATTGGTTTCTGAAAAACATCGCGGGGTGGGGCGCATTTTATGGGTGTGTAAAATTACATTCACTAGTAGGAGTGAGAAAAACATCACAGGGTAATGTGAATCAGAGTGTCTGAATTAGGATAGGCACTGAGTGGCAATGTAGGATGGAGAAAATCAGCGCGGGATGTTCATCATAGGGAGGTCAGGGAACATGCTGTGGCAATGAAGGATAGATTTCTGAAAAACATCGCGGTGTGGTGCGCATTGTATGGGTGTGTAACATTACATTCACTTGTTGGAGTGAGAAAAACATCACGGGGTGGTGTGAATCGGAGGGTCTGATTTAGAATAGTCAGTGAGTGGCAAAGTAGGATGGAGAAAAGCACCGGGGGGTGGTCAGCATGGGGACGTCATGGAACATGCAGTGGCTATGTAGGATAGGTTTCTGAAAAACATCGCGGGGTGTTGCGCATTGTATGGGTGTGTAACTTTACATTCACTAGTAGGAGTGAGAAAAACATCACGGGGTGGTGTGAATCGGAGGGTCTGAATTAGTATAGGCAGTGAGTGGCAATGTACGATGGAGAAAAGGACCGCGGGGTGGTCAGCATGTGGAGGTCAGGGAACATGCAGTGGCAACTTAGGATAGGTTTCTGAAAAACATCGTGGGGTGGTGCGCATTTCATGGGTGTGTAACATTACATTCACTAGTAGGAGTGAGAAAAACATCACGGTGTGGTGTGAATCGCAGGGACTGAATTAGGATAGGCAGTGACTGGCCATATAGGATGGATAAAAGCACCACGGGCTGGTCAGCATGGGGAGGTCAGGTAACATGCAGTGGAAATGTAGGATAGGTTTCTCAAGAACATCGCGGGGTGGTGCGCATTGTTTGGGTGTGTAACATTACATTCACTAGTAGGAGTGAGAAAAACATTGTGGGGTGGTGCGCATTGTATGGGTGTGTAACATTATATTCACTAGTAGGAGTGAGAAAAACATCGTGGGGTGGTGCGCATTGTATGGGTGTGTAACATTACATTCACTAGAAGGAGTGAGAAAAACATCACGGGGTGGTGTGAAATGGAGCGACAGAAATAGCATAGACAGTGAGTGGCAATGTAGGATGGAGAAAAGCACCGCGGGGTGGTCAGCATGGGGAGGACAGGGAACATGCCGTGGCAATGTAGGATAGGTTTCTGAAAAACATCGCGCTGTGGTGCGCATTGTATGGGTGTGTAACAGTACATTCACTAGTAGGAGTGAGAAAAACATCACGGTGTGGTGTGAATCGCAGGGACTGATTTAGGATAGGCAGTGAGTGGCAATGTAGGATGGATAAAAGCACCACGGGCGGATCAGCATGGGGAGGTCAGGTAACATGCAGTGGAAATGTAGGATAGGTTTCTCAAGAACATCGCGGGGTGGTGCGCATTGTTTGGGTGTGTAACATTACATTCACTAGTAGGAGTGAGAAAAACATTGTGGGGTGGTGCGCATTGTATGGGTGTGTAACATTATATTCACTAGTAGGAGTGAGAAAAACATCGCGGTGTGGTGCGCATTGTATGGGTGTGTACCATCACATTCACTAGTAGGAGTGAGCAAAACATCACGGGGTGGTGTGAATTGGAGGGTCTGAATTAGCATAGGCAGTGAGTGGCAATGTAGGATGGAGTAACGCCCCGCGGGTTGGTCAGCATGGGGAGGTCAGGGAACATGCAGGGGCAATGTAGGATAAGTTTCTGAAACACATAGCGGGGTGGTGCGCATTGTATGGGTGTGTAAAATTACATTCACTAGTAGGAGGGAGAAACACATCATGGGGTGGTGCGCATTGTATGGGTGTGTAACATTACATTCACTAGAAGGAGTGGGAAAAACATCACGGGGTGGTGTGAATCGGAGGGACTGAAATAGGATAGGCAGTGAGTGGCAATGTAGGATGGAGAAAAGCACCGCGGCGTGGTCAGCATGGGGAGGACAGGGAACACGCAGTTGCAATGTAGGATAGGTTTCTTAACAACATCGCGGGGTGGTGCGCATTGTATGGGTGTGTAACATTACATTCACTATTAGGTGTGAGAAAAACATCACGGGTTGGTGCGCATTGTATGGGTGTGTAACAGTAAATTCACTAGTAGGAGTGTGAAAAATGTCAAGGGGTGGTGTGAATCGGAGGGATTGAATTAGGATAGGCTGTGAGTGGCAATATAGGATGGAGAAAAGCACCACGTGGTGGGCAGCATGGGGAGGTCAGGGAACATGCAGTGGCAAAGTAGGATAGGTTTCTGAAAAACATCGTGGGGTGGTGCGCATTATATGGGTGTGTAACATTACATTCACTAGTAGGAGTGAGAAAAACATCACGGGGTGGTTTTAATCGGAGGGTCTGAATTAGGATAGGCAGTGAGTGGCAATGTAGGATGGAGAAAAGCACCGCGGGGTGGTCAGAATGGTGAGGTCAGGGAACATGCAGTGGCAATTTAGGATAGATGTCTGGAAAACATCGCCGGGTGGTGCGCATTGTATGGGTGTGTAACATTACATTCACTACTAGGTGTGAGAAAAACATCACGGGTTGCTGTGAATCGGAGGGTCTGAATTAGGATAGGATGTGAGAGTCAATGTAGGATGGAGAAAAGCACCGCGGGGTGGTCAGCATGGGGAGGTCAGGGAACATGCAGTAGCAATGTAGGATAAGTTTCTGAAACACATAGCGGGGTGGTGCGCATTGTATGAGTGTGTAAAATTACATTCACTAGTAGGAGGGAGAAACACATCATGGGGTGGTGCGCATTGTATGGGTGTGTAACATTACATTCACTAGAAGGAGTGGGAAAAACATCACGGGGTGGTGTGAATCGGAGGGACTGAAATAGGATAGGCAGTGAGTGGCAATGTAGGATGGAGAAAAGCACCGCGGCGTGGTCAGCATGGGGAGGACAGGGAACATGACGTGGCAATATAGGATAGGTTTCTGAAAAACATCGAGGGGTGATGCGCATTTTATGGGTGTGTTACATTCACTAGTAGGAGAGAGAAAAACATCACGGGGTGGTGCGCATTGTCTTGGTGTGTAACATTACATTCTCTAGTAGGAGTGAGAAAAACATCACGGGGTGCTATGAATCCGAGGGTCTGAATTAGGATAGGCAGTGAGTGGCAATGTAGGATGGAGAAAAGCACCACGGGTTGGTCAGCATGGGTAGGTCAGGGAACATGCAGTGGCAATGTAGGATAGGTTTCTGAAAACATCACGGTGTGGTGCGCATTGTATGGGTGTGTAACAGTACATTCACTAGTAGGAGTGAGCAAAATATCACGGGGTGGTGTGAATTTGAGGGTCTGAATTAGGATATGCAGTGAGTGGCAATGTAGGATGGAGTAACGCACCGCGGGTTGGTCAGCATGTGGAGGTCACGGAACATGCAGTGGCAATTTAGAATAGGTTTCTGAAAAACATCGCGGGGTGGGGCGCATTTTATGGGTGTGTAAAATTACATTCACTAGTAGGAGTGAGAAAAACATCACAGGGTGATGTGAATCAGAGTGTCTGAATTAGGATAGGCACTGAGTGGCAATGTAGGATGGAGAAAATCAGCGCGGGATGTTCATCATAGGGAGGTCAGGGAACATGCTGTGGCAATGTAGGATAGATTTCTGAAAAACATCGCGGTGTGGTGCGCATTGTATGGGTGTGTAACATTACATTCACTAATAGGAGTGAGAAAAATATCACCGGGTGGTGTGAATCGGAGGGTCTGAATTAGTATAGTCAGTGAGTGGAAATGTAGGATGGAGAAAAGGACCGCGGGGTGGTCAGCATGGGGAGGTCAGGGAACATACAGTGGCAATGTAGGATAGTTTTCTGAAAAACATCGCGGGATGGTGCGCAATGTATGGGTGTGTAACATTACATTCACTAGTAGGAGTGAGAAAAACATTGTGGGGTGGTGCGCATTGTATGGGTGTGTAACATTACATTCACTAGTAGGAGTGAGAAAAACATCACGGTGTGGTGTGAATCGCAGGGACTGAATTAGGATAGGCAGTGAGTGGCAATATAGGATGGAGAAAAGCACCACGGGCTGGTCAGCATGGGGATGTCAGGTAACACGCAGTGGAAATGTAGGATAGGTTTCTGAAGAACATCGCGGGGTGGTGCGCATTGTTTTGGTGTGTAACATTACATTCACTAGTAGGAGTGAGAAAAACATCACGGGGTGGTGTGAATCGGAGGGTCTGAGTTAGGATAGGCAGTGAGTGGCAATGTAGGATGGAGAAAAGGACCGCGGGGCGGTCAGCATGGGGAGGTCAGGGAACATGCAGTGGCAATGTAGGATAGGTTTCTGAAAAACATCGCGGGGTGGTGCACATTGTATGGGTGTGTAACATTACATTCACTAGTATTAGTGAGAAAAACATCGTGGGGTGGTGCGCATTGTATGGGTGTGTAACATTACATTCACTTGAAGGAGTGGGAAAAACATCACGGGGTGGTGTGAATCGGAGGGACTGAAATAGGATAGGCAGTGAGTGGCAATGTAGGATGGAGAAAAGCACCGCGGGGTGGTCAGCATGGGGAGGACAGGGAACATGCCGTGGCAATGTAGGATAGGTTTCTGAAAACCATCGAAGGGTGGTGCGCATTATATGGGTGTGTAACATTACATTCACTAGTAGGAGTGAGAAAAACAACACCGGGTGGTAACATTACATTCACTAGTAAGAGTGAGAAAAACATCACGGGGTGCTGTGAATCCGAGGGTCTGAATTAGGATATGCAGTGAGTGGCAATGTAGGATGGAGTAACGCACCGCGGGTTGGTCAGCATGTGGAGGTCAGGGAACATGCAGTGGCAATGTAGAATAGGTTTCTGAAAAACATTGCGGGGTGGGGCGCATTTTATGGGTGTGTAAAGTTAAATTCACTTGTAGGAGTGAGAAAAACATCACGGGGTGGTGTGAATCGGAGTGTCTGAATTAGGATACACACTGAGTCGCAATGTAGGATGGAGAATATCAGCGCGGGATGTTCATCATAGGGAGGTCAGGGAACATGCTGTGGCAATGTTGGATAGGTTTCTGAAAAACATCACGGGGTGGTGCGCATTGTATGGGTGTGTAACATTACATTCACTAGTAGGAGTGAGAAAAACATCACGGGGTGGTGTGAATCCGAGGGTCTGAATTAGTATAGGCAGTGAGTTGCAATGTAGGATGGAGAAAAGGACCGCGGGGTGGTCAGCATGGGGAGGTCAGGGAACATGCCGTGGCAATGTAGGATAGGTTTCTAAAAAACATCGCGGGGTGGTGCGCATTGTATGGGTGTGTAACATTACATTCACTAGTAGGAGTGAGAAAAACATCACAGGATGGTGTGAATCGGAGGGTCTGAATTAGAATAGGCAGTGACTGGCAATGTAGGATGGAGAAAAGCACCGCGGGGTGGTCAGCATGGGGAGGTCAGGGAACATGCAGTGGCAATGTAGGATAGGTTTCTTAAAAACATCGCGGGGTGGTGCGCATTGTATTGGTGTGTAACATTACATTCACTAGTAGGTGTGAGAAAAACATCACGGGGTGGTGCGCATTGTATGGGTGTGTAACAGTAAATTCACTAGTAGGAGTGTGAAAAATGTCAAGGGGTGGTGTGAATCGGAGGGATTGAATTAGGATAGGCTGTGAGTGGCAATATAGGATGGAGAAAAGCACCACGTGGTGGGCAGCATGGGGAGGTCAGGGAACATGCAGTGGCAAAGTAGGATAGGTTTCTGAAAATCATCGTGGGGTGGTGGGCATTGTATGGGTGTGTAACATTACATTCACTAGAAGGAGTGGGAAAAACATCACGGGGTGGTGTGAATCGGAGGGAATGAAATAGGATAGGCAGTGAGTGGCAATGTAGGATGGAGAAATGCACCGCGGCGTGGTCAGCATGGGGAGGACAGGGAACATGCCATGGCAATATAGGATAGGTTTCTGAAAAACATTGAGGGGTGGTGCGCATTTTATGTGTGTGTTACATTCACTAGTAGGAGAGAGAAAAACATCACGGGGTGGTGCGCATTGTCTTGGTGTGTAACATTACATTCTCTAGTAGGAGTGAGAAAAACATCACAGGGTGCTGTGAATCCGAGGGTCTGAATTAGGATAGGCAGTGAGTGGTAATGTAGGATGGAGAAAAGCACCGCGGGTTGGTCAGCATGGGGAGGTCAGGGAACATGCAGTGGCAATGTAGGATAGGTTTCTGAAAACATCGCGGTGTGGTGCGCATTGTATGGGTGTGTAACAGTACATTCACTAGTAGGAGTGAGCAAAATATCACGGGGTGGTGTGAATTTGAGGGTCTGAATTAGGATATGCAGTGAGTGGCAATGTAGGATGGAGTAACGCACCGCGGGTTGGTCAGCATGTGGAGGTCAGGGAACATGCAGTGGCAATTTAGAATAGGTTTCTGAAAAATATCGCGGGGTGGGGCGCATTTTATGGGTGTGTAAAATTACATTCATTAGTAGGAGTGAGAAAAACATCACAGGGTGATGTGAATCAGAGTGTCTGAATTAGGATAGGCACTGAGTGGCAATGTAGGATGGAGAAAATCAGCGCGGGATGTTCATCATAGGGAGGTCAGGGAACATGCTGTGGCAATGTAGGATAGATTTCTGAAAAACATCGCGGTGTGGTGCGCATTGTATGGGTGTGTAACATTACATTCACTTGTTGGAGTGAGAAAAACATCACAGGGTGGTGTGAATCGGAGGGTCTGAATTAGAATAGTCAGTGAGTGGCAAAGTAGGATGGAGAAAAGCACCGGGGGGTGGTCAGCATGGGGAGGTCATGGAACATGCAGTGGCAATGTAGGATAGGTTTCTGAAAAACATCGCGGGGTGTTGCGCATTGTATGGGTGTGTAACTTTACATTCACTAGTAGGAGTGAGAAAAACATCACGGGGTGGTGTGAATCGGAGGGTCTGAATTAGTATAGGCAGTGAGTGGCAATGTACGATGGAGAAAAGGACCGCGGGGTGGTCAGCATGTGGAGGTCAGGGAACATGCAGTGGCAACTTAGCATAGGTTTCTGAAAAACATCGCGGGGTGGTGCGAATTTCATGGGTGTGTAACATTACATTCACTAGTAGGAGTGAGAAAAACATCACAGGATGGTGTGAATCGGAGGGTCTGAATTAGAATAGGCAGTGAGTGGCAGTGTAGGATGGAGAAAAGCACCGCGGAGTGGTCAACATGGGGAGGTCAGCTAACATGCAGTGGCAATGTAGGATAGGTTTCTGAAAAACATCGTGTGGTGGTCTGCACTGTATGGGTGTGTAACATTACATTCACTAGTAGGAGTGAGAAAAACATCATGGGGTGGTGCGCATTGTATGGGTGTGTAACAGTACATTCACTAGTAGGAGTGAGAAAAACATCACGGGATGGTGCGCATTGTATGGGTGTATAACATTACATTCACTAGTAGGAGTGAGAAAAACATCACGGGGTGGTGTGAATCGGAGAGTCTGAATTAGGATAGGCAGTGAGTGGCAATGTAGGGTGGAGAAAACCACCGCGGGGTGGTCAGCATGGGGAAGTCAGAGAACATGCAGTGGCAATGTAGGATAGGTTTCTGAAAAACATCGCGGGGTGGTGTGCATTGTATGGGTGTGTAACATTTTATTCACTAGTAGGAGTGAGAAAAACATCACGGGGTGGTGTGAATCGGAGGGTCTGAATTAGGATAGGCAGTGAGTGGCAATGTAGGATGGAGAAAAGCACCGCGGGGTGGTCAGCAAAGGGATCTCAAGGAACATGCAGTGGCAATGTAGGATAGGTTTCTGAAAAACTTCGCGGGGTGGTGCGCATTGTATGGATGTGTAACATTACATTCACTAGGTGGGGTAAGAAAAACTTCACGGGGTGGTGTGAATCATAGGGTCTGAATTAGGATAGGCAGTGAGAGGCAATGTAGGTTGGAGAAAAGCACTTCGGGGTGGTCAGCATGGGGAGGTAAGGGAACATAGAGTTGCAATGTAGGATAGATTTTGAAAACCATCGCGGCGTGGTGCGCATTGTGTGGGTGTGTAACATTACTTTCACTAGTAGGAGTGAGAAAAACATCAAGGGGTGGTGCGCATTGTATTGGTGAGTAACATTACATTCACTAGTAGGAGTGAGAAAAATATCACGGGGTGGTGTGAATCGGAGGGTCTGAATTAGGATAGGCAGTGAGTGGCAATGTAGGATGGAGAAAAGCACCGCGGGGTGGTCAGCATGTGGAGGTCAGGGAACATGCAGTGGCAATGTAGGATAGGTTTCTGAAAAACATCGCGGGGTGGTGCGCATTGTATGGGTGTGTAACATTACATTCACTAGTAGGAGTGAGAAAAACATCACGGGGTGGTGTTAATTGGAGGGTCTGAATTAGGATAGGCAGTGAGTGGCAATGTAGGATGGAGACTAGCACCCTGGTGTGGTCAGCATGGGGAGGTCAGGGAACATGCATTGGCAATGTAGGATAGGTTTCTGAAAAACATCGCATGGTGGTGCGCATTGTATTGGTGTGTAACATTACATTCACTAGTAGGAGTGAGAAAAACATCACGGGGTGGTGCGCATTGTATGGGTGTGTAACATTACGTTCAGTAGTAGGAGTGACAAAAACATCACGGGGTGGTGTGAATCGGAGGGTATGAATTAGGATAGGCATTGTGTGGCAATGTAGGATGGAGAAAAGCACCGCGGGGTGTTCAGCATGTGGAGGTGGGAAGATGCAGAGACAATGTAGGATAGGTTTCTGAAAAACATCCGGGGTGGTGCGCATTCTATGGGTGTGTCACATTACAATCACTAGTAGGAGTGAGAAACACATCACGGGGTGGTGAGCATTGTATGGGTGTGTAAAATTACATTCACTAGTAGGAGTGAGAAAAACATCACGGGGTTGTGTGAATCGGAGGGTCTGAATTAGGATAGGCATTGAGCGGCAATGTAGGATGGAGAAAAGCATCGCGGGGTAGTCAGCATGTGGAGGTGGGAACATGCATTGACAATGTAGGATAGGTTTCTGAAAAACATCGCAGGGTGGAGCGCATTGTATGGGTGTGTAACATTACATTCGCTAGTAGGAATGAGAAAATCATAACGGGGTGGTGTGAATCGGAGGGTCTGAATAAGGATAGGAGGTGAGTGGCAATGTAGGATGGAAAAAAGTACCGCAGGTTGGTCAGCATGGGGAGGTCAGGGAACATGCAGTGGCAATGTAGGATAGGTTTCTGAAAAACATCCAGGGGTGGTGCGCAGTGTAGGTGTGTGTAACATTACATACACAAGTAGGAGTGAGAAAAAAACTCACAGGGTGGGGTGAAACGGATGGTCTGAATTAGGATAGGCAGTGAGTGGCAATGTAGGAAGGAGAAAAGCACCGCAGGGTGCTCAGCATGCGGAAGTCAGGGAACATGCAGTGGCAATGTAGGATAGGTTTCTGAAAAACATCGCGGGTTGGTGCGTATTGTATGGGTGTGTAACATTACATTCACTAGTAACAGAGAGAAAAACATCGCGGGCTAGTGTGAAACGGAGGGTCTGAATTAGGATAGGCAGTGAGTGGCAATGTAGGATGGAGAAAAGCACCGCGGTGTGGTCAGCATGGGGAGCTGAGGGAACATGCAGTGGCAATGTAAAATAGATGTCTGGAAAACATCGCCGGGTGGTGCGCATTGTATGGGTGTGTAACATTACATTCACTACTAGGAGTGAGAAAAACATCACGGGTTGCTGTGAATCGGAGGGTCTGAAATAGGATAGGGAGTGAGAGGCAATGTAGGATGGTGAAAAGCACCGCAGGCTGGTCAGCATGGGGAGGTCAGGGAACGTGCAGTGGCAATGTAGGATAAGTTTCTGAAAAACATCGCGGGGTGGTGCGAATTGTATGGGTGTGTAAAATTACATTCACTAGTAGGAGGGAGAAACACATCATGGGGTGGTGCGCATTGTATGGGTGTGTAACATTACATTCACTAGTAGGAGTGAGAAAAACATCACGGGGTGGTGTGAATTGGAGGGTCTGAATTAGGATAGGAGGTGAGTGGCAATGTAGGATGGAGAAAAGCACCGCTGGGTGGTCAGCATGTGGAGGTCAGGGAACATGCAGTGGCAATGTAGGATAGGTTTCTGAAAAACATCGCGGGGTGGTGCGCATTGCATGGGTGTGTAACATTACATTCACTAGTAGGAGTGAGAAAAACATCACGGGGTGGTGTGAATCGGAGGGTCTGAATTAGGATAGGAGGTGAGTGGCAATGTAGGATGGAGAAAAGCACCGCGGGGTGGTCAGCATGTGGAGGTCAGGGAACATGCATGGGCAATGTAGGATAGGTTTCTGAATAACATCCAGGGGTGGTGCTCAATGTAGGTGTGTGTAACATTACATTCACTTGTAGGAGTGAGAAAAACATCACGGGGTGTTGTGAATCGGAGGGTCTGAATTAGGATAGGCAGTGAGTGGCAATGTAGGATGGAGAAAAGCACCGCGGGGTTGTCAGCATGCGGAGGTCAGGGAACATGCAGTGGCAATGTAGGATAGGTTTCTGAAAAACATCGCGGGTTGGTGCGTATTGTATGGGTGTGTAACATTACATTCACTAGTAACAGAGAGAAAAACATCGCGGTGTAGTGTGAATCGGAGAGTCTGAATTAGGATAGGCACTGAGTGGCAATGTAGGATGGAGAAAATCACTGCGGGGTGTTCATCATAGGGAGGTCAGGGAACATGCTGTGGCAATGTAGGATAGGTTTCTGAAAAACATCGCGGGTTGGTGCGCATTGTATGGGTGTGTAACATTACATTCCCTGATAGGAGTGAGAAAAACATCACTGGGAGGTGTGAATCGGAGGGTCTGAATTAGGATAGGCAGTGAGTGGCAATGTAGGTTGGAGAAAATCACCGCGGGTTGGTCAGCATTGGGAGGTCAGGGAACATGCATTGGAAATATAGGATAGGTTTATGAAAAACATCGCAGGGTTGTGCGCATTGCATGGGTGTGTAACATTACATTCACTAGTAGGAGTGAGAAACACATCGCGGGGTGGTGCGCATTGTATGGGTGTGTAACATTACATTCACTAGTAGGAGAGAGAAACACATCGCGGGGTGGTGCGCATTGTATGGGTGTGTTCAATTACATTCACTAGTAGGAGTGAGAAAAACATCACGGGGTGGTTTTAATCGAAGGGTCTGAATTAGGATAGGCAGTGAGTAGCAATATAGGATGGAGAAAAGTACCGCGGGGTGGTCATCATGGGGAGGTCAGGGAACATGCAGTGGCCATGTAGGATAGGTTTCTGAAAGACATCGCGGGGTGGTGCGCATTGTATTGGTGTGTAACATTACATTCCCTAGTAGGAGTGAGAAAAACATCATGGGGTGGTGCGCATGATATTGGTGTTTAACATTACATTCACTAGTAGGAGTGAGAAAAACATCACGGGGAGGGGTGAATCGGAGGGTCTGAATTAGGATAGGCAGGGAGTGGCAATGTAGGATAGAGAAAAGCACCGCAGGCTGGTCAGCATGGGGAGGTCCGGGAACATGCAGTGGCAATGTAGGATAGGTTTCTGAAAAACATCGCGGGTGGTGCGCATTGTATGGGTGTTTCACATTACAATCACTAGTAGGAGTGGGAAACACATCACGGGGTGGTGCGCATTGTATGGGTGTGTAACATTACATTCACTAGTAGGAGTGAGAAAAACATCACGGGATGGTGTGAATCGAAGGGTCTGAATTAGGATAGGCATTGAGTGGCAATGTAGGATGGAGAAAAGCACCGCGGGGTAGTCAGCATGTGGAGATGGGAACATGCAGTGACAATGTAGGATAGGTTTCTGAAAAACATCGCGGGGTGGAGCGCATTGTATGGGTGTGTAACATTACATTCACTAGTAGGAATGAGAAAAAAATAACGGGGTGGTGTGAATCGGATGGTCTGAATAAGGATAGGAGTTGAGTGGCAATGTAGGATGGAAAAAAGCACCGCGGGATGGTCAGCATGGGGAGGTCAGGGAACATGCAGTGGCTATGAAGGATAGGTTTCTGAAAAACATCGCGGGGTGGTGCGCATTGTATGGGTGTGTAACATTACATTCACTAGAAGGAGTGAGAAAAACATCAAGGGGTGGTGTGAATCAGAGGGTCTGAATTAGGATAGGCAGTGATTGGCAATGTAGGATGGAGAAAAGCACTGCGTGTTTGTTAGCATGGGGAGGTAAGGGAACATGCAGTGGCAATATAGGATAGGTTTCTGAAAAACATCCGGGGGTGGTGCGCACTATAGGTGTGTGTAACATTACATTCACTAGTAGGAGTGAGAAAAACATCACGGGGTGGTGTGAATCGGAGGGTCTGAATTAGAATAGGCAGTGACTGGCAATGTAGGATGGAGAAAAGCACCGGGGGTGGTCAGCATGGGGAGGTCAGGGAACATGCAGTGGCAATGTAGGATAGGTTTCTTAAAAACATCGCGGGGTGGTGCGCATTGTATTGGTGTGTAACATTACATTCACTAGTAGGTGTGAGAAAAACATCACTTGGTGGTGCGCATTGTATGGGTGTGTAACAGTAAATTCACTAGTAGGAGTGTGAAAAATGTCAAGGGGTGGTGTGAATCGGAGGGATTGAATTAGGATAGGCTGTGAGTGGCAATATAGGATGGAGAAAAGGACCACGTGGTGGGCAGCATGGGGAGGTCAGGGAACATGCAGTGGCAAAGTAGGATAGGTTTCTGAAAATCATCGTGGGGTGGTGGGCATTGTATGGGTGTGTAACATTACATTCACTAGAAGGAGTGGGAAAAACATCACGGGGTGGTGTGAATCGGAGGGAATGAAATAGGATAGGCAGTGAGTGGCAATGTAGGATGGAGAAAAGCACCGCGGCATGGTCAGCATGGGGAGGACAGGGAACATGCCATGGCAATATAGGATAGGTTTCTGAAAAACATTGAGGGGTGGTGCGCATTTTATGGGTGTGTTACATTCACTAGTAGGAGAGAGAAAAACATCACGGGGTGGTGCGCATTGTCTTGGTGTGTAACATTACATTCTCTAGTAGGAGTGAGAAAAACATCACAGGGTGCTGTGAATCCGAGGGTCTGAATTAGGATAGGCAGTGAGTGGTAATGTAGGATGGAGAAAAGCACCGCGGGTTGGTCAGCATGGGGAGGTCAGGGAACATGCAGTGGCAATGTAGGATAGGTTTCTGAAAACATCGCGGTGTGGTGCGCATTGTATGGGTGTGTAACAGTACATTCACTAGTAGGAGTGAGCAAAATATCACGGGGTGGTGTGAATTTGAGGGTCTGAATTAGGATATGCAGTGAGTGGCAATGTAGGATGGAGTAATGCACCGCGGGTTGGTCAGCATGTGGAGGTCAGGGAACATGCAGTGGCAATTTAGAATAGGTTTCTGAAAAACATCGCGGGGTGGGGCGCATTTTATGGGTGTGTAAAATTACATTCATTAGTAGGAGTGAGAAAAACATCACAGGGTGATGTGAATCAGAGTGTCTGAATTAGGATAGGCACTGAGTGGCAATGTAGGATGGAGAAAATCAGCGCGGGATGTTCATCATAGGGAGGTCAGGGAACATGCTGTGGCAATGTAGGATAGATTTCTGAAAAACATCGCGGTGTGGTGCGCATTGTATGGGTGTGTAACATTACATTCACTTGTTGGAGTGAGAAAAACATCACAGGGTGGTGTGAATCGGAGGGTCTGAATTAGAATAGTCAGTGAGTGGCAAAGTAGGATGGAGAAAAGCACCGGGGGATGGTCAGCATGGGGAGGTCATGGAACATGCAGTGGCAATGTAGGATAGGTTTCTGAAAAACATCGCGGGGTGTTGCGCATTGTATGGGTGTGTAACTTTTCATTCACTAGTAGGAGTGAGAAAAACATCACGGGGTGGTGTGAATCGGAGGGTCTGAATTAGTATAGGCAGTGAGTGGCAATGTACGATGGAGAAAAGGACCGCGGGGTGGTCAGCATGTGGAGGTCAGGGAACATGCAGTGGCAACTTAGGATAGGTTTCTGAAAAACATCGCGGGGTGGTGCGAATTTCATGGGTGTGTAACATTACATTCACTAGTAGGAGTGAGAAAAACATCACAGGATGGTGTGAATCGGAGGGTCTGAATTAGAATAGGCAGTGAGTGGCAGTGTAGGATGGAGAAAAGCACCGCGGAGTGGTCAGCATGGGGAGGTCTGCTAACATGCAGTGGCAATGTAGGATAGGTTTCTGAAAAACATCGTGTGGTGGTCTGCACTGTATGGGTGTGTAACATTACATTCACTAGTAGGAGTGAGAAAAACATCATGGGGTGGTGCGCATTGTATGGGTGTGTAACCGTACATTCACTAGTAGGAGTGAGAAAAACATCACGGGATGGTGCGCATTGTATGGGGGTATAACATTACATTCACTAGTAGGAGTGAGAAAAACATCACGGGGTGGTGTGAATCGGAGAGTCTGAATTAGGATAGGCAGTGAGTGGCAATGTAGGGTGGAGAAAACCACCGCGGGGTGGTCAGCATGGGGAAGTCAGGGAACATGCAGTGGCAATGTAGGATAGGTTTCTGAAAAACATCGCGGGGTGGTGTGCATTGTATGGGTGTGTAACATTTTATTCACTAGTAGGAGTGAGAAAAACATCACGGGGTGGTGTGAATCGGAGGGTCTGAATTAGGATAGGCAGTGAGTGGCAATGTAGGATGGAGAAAAGCACCGCGGGTGGTCAGCAAAGGGATCTCAAGGAACATGCAGTGGCAATGTAGGATAGGTTTCTGAAAAACTTCGCGGGGTGGTGCGCATTGTATGGATGTGTAACATTACATTCACTAGGTGGGGTAAGAAAAACTTCACGGGGTGGTGTGAATCATAGGGTCTGAATTAGGATAGGCAGTGAGAGGCAATGTAGGTTGGAGAAAAGCACTTCGGGGTGGTCAGCATGGGGAGGTAAGGGAACATAGAGTTGCAATGTAGGATAGATTTTGAAAACCATCGCGGCGTGGTGCGCATTGTGTGGGTGTGTAACATTACTTTCACTAGTAGGAGTGAGAAAAACATCAAGGGGTGGTGCGCATTGTATTGGTGAGTAACATTACATTCACTAGTAGGAGTGAGAAAAATATCACGGGGTGGTGTGAATCGGAGGGTCTGAATTAGGATAGGCAGTGAGTGGCAATGTAGGATGGAGAAAAGCACCGCGGGGTGGTCAGCATGTGGAGGTCAGGGAACATGCAGTGGCAATGTAGGATAGGTTTCTGAAAAACATCGCGGGGTGGTGCGCATTGTATGGGTGTGTAACATTACATTCACTAGTAGGAGTGAGAAAAACATCACGGGGTGGTGTTAATTGGAGGGTCTGAATTAGGATAGGCAGTGAGTGGCAATGTAGGATGGAGACTAGCACCCTGGTGTGGTCAGCATGGGGAGGTCAGGGAACATGCATTGGCAATGTAGGATAGGTTTCTAAAAAACATCGCATGGTGGTGCGCATTGTATTGGTGTGTAACATTACATTCACTAATAGGAGTGAGAAAAACATCACGGGGTGGTGCGCATTGTATGGGTGTGTAACATTACGTTCAGTAGTAGGAGTGACAAAAACATCACGGGGTGGTGTGAATCGGAGGGTATGAATTAGGATAGGCATTGTGTGGCAATGTAGGATGGAGAAAAGCACCGCGGGGTGTTCAGCATGTGGAGGTGGGAAGATGCAGAGACAATGTAGGATAGGTTTCTGAAAAACATCCGGGGTGGTGCGCATTCTATGGGTGTGTCACATTACAATCACTAGTAGGAGTGAGAAACACATCACGGGGTGGTGAGCATTGTATGGGTGTGTAAAATTACATTCACTAGTAGGAGTGAGAAAAACATCACGGGGTTGTGTGAATCGGAGGGTCTGAATTAGGATAGGCATTGAGCGGCAATGTAGGATGGAGAAAAGCATCGCGGGGTAGTCAGCATGTGGAGGTGGGAACATGCATTGACAATGTAGGATAGGTTTCTGAAAAACATCGCGGGGTGGAGCGCATTGTATGGGTGTGTAACATTACATTCGCTAGTAGGAATGAGAAAATCATAACGGGGTGGTGTGAATCGGAGGGTCTGAATAAGGATAGGAGGTGAGTGGCAATGTAGGATGGAAAAAAGCACCGCAGGTTGGTCAGCATGGGGAGGTCAGGGAACATGCAGTGGCAATGTAGGATAGGTTTCTGAAAAACATCCAGGGGTGGTGCGCACTGTAGGTGTGTGTAACATTACATTCACAAGTAGGAGTGAGAAAAAAACTCACAGGGTGGGGTGAAACGGATGGTCTGAATTAGGATAGGCAGTGAGTGGCAATGTAGGAAGGAGAAAAGCACCGCAGGGTGCTCAGCATGCGGAAGTCAGGGAACATGCAGTGGCAATGTAGGATAGTTTTCTTAAAAACATCGCGGGTTGGTGCGTATTGTATGGGTGTGTAACATTACATTCACTAGTAACAGAGAGAAAAACATCGCGGGCTAGTGTGAAACGGAGGGTCTGAATTAGGATAGGTAGTGAGTGGCAATGTAGGATGGAGAAAAGCACCGCGGTGTGGTCAGCATGGGGAGCTGAGGGAACATTCAGTGGCAATGTAGGATAGATGTCTGGAAAACATCGCCGGGTGGTGCGCATTGTATGGGTGTGTAACATTACATTCACTACTAGGAGTGAGAAAAACATCACGGGTTGCTGTGAATCGGAGGGTCTGAAATAGGATAGGGAGTGAGAGGCAATGTAGGATGGTGAAAAGCACCGCGGGCTGGTCAGCATGGGGAGGTCAGGGAACGTGCAGTGGCAATGTAGGATAACTTTCTGAAAAACATCGCGGGGTGGTGCGCATTGTATGGGTGTGTAACATTACATTCACTAGTAGGAGTGAGAAAAACATCACGGGGTGGTGTGAATCGGAGGGTCTGAATTAGGATAGGAGGTGAGTGGCAATGTAGGATGGAGAAAAGCACCCCGGGGTGGTCAGCATGTGGAGGTCAGGGAACATGCAGTGGCAATGTAGGATAGGTTTCTGAAAAACATCGCAGGGTGGTGCGCATTGTACGGGTGTGTAACATTACATTCACTAGTAGGAGTGAGAAAAACATCACGGGGTGGTGTGAATCGGAGGATCTGAATTAGGGTAGGCAGTGAGTGGCAATGGAGGATGGAGAAAATCACCGCGGGGTGGTCAGCATGCGGAGGTCAGGGAACATGCAGTGGCAATGTAGGATAGGATTCTGAAAAACATCGCGGGGTGGTGCGCATTGTATGGGTGTGTAACACTACATTCACTAGTAGGAGTGAGAATAACATCACGGATGGTGCGCATTGTATGGGTGTGTTCAATTACATTCACTAGTAGGAGTGAGAAAAACATCACGGGGTGGTTTTAATCGGAGGGTCTGAATTAGGATAGGCAGTGAGTAGCAATGTAGGATGGAGAAAAGCACCGTGGGGTAGTCATCATGGGTAGGTTAGGGAACATGCAATGGCAATGTAGGATAGGTTTCTGAAAAACAGTGCAGGGTGGTGCGCATTGAATGAGTGTGTAACATTACATTCACTAGTAGGAGTGAGAAAAACATCACGGGTTGGTGTGAATCGGAGGGTCTGAATTAGGATAGGGAGTGAGAGGCAATATAGGATGGAGTAAAGCACTGCGGGCTGGTCAGCATGGGGAGGTCAGGGACAATGCAGTGGCAATGTAGGATATGTTTCTGAAAAACATCGCGGGGTGGTGCGCATTGTATGGGTGTGTAACATTACATTCACTAGTAGCAGTGAGAAACACATCGCGGGGTGGTGCGCATTGTATGGGTGTGCAACATTACATTACTAGTTGGAGTGAGAAAAACATCACGGGGTTGTGTGAATCGGAGGTAATGAATTAGGATAGGCAGTGAGTGGCTATGTAGGATGGAGAAAAGCACCGCGGGGGGGTCAGCATGGGGAGGTCAGGGAACATGCAGTGGCAATGTAGGATAGGTTTCTGAAAAACATTGCGGGGTGGTGGGCATTGTATGGGTGTGTAACATTACATTCACTAGTAGCGATGAGAAAAACATCACGGGGTGGTGAACATTGTATGGGTGTGTAACATTACATTCACTAGTAGGAATGAGAAAAACATAACGTGGTGGTGTGAATCGGAGGGTTGGAATTAGGATAGGAGGTGAGTGGCAAAGTAGGATGGAGAAAAGCACCACGGGGTGGTCAGCATGTGGAGTTCAGGGAACATGCAGTGGCAATGTAGGATAGGTTTCTGAAAAACATCTTGGGGTAGTGCGCATTGTATGGGTGTGTCACATTACATTCACTAGTAGGAGTGAGAAAAACATCACAGGGTGGTGTGAATCAGAGGGTATGAATTAGAATAGGCAGTGATTGGCAATGTAGGATGGAGAAAAGCACCGCGGGGTGGTCAGGATGGGGAGGTCAGGGAACATGCAGTGGCAATGTAGGATACGTTTCTGAAAAACATCCGGGTGTGGTACGCACTGTATGGGTGTGTAACATTACATTCACTAGTAGGAGTGAGAAAAACATCACGAGGTGGTGTGAATCAGAGGGTCTGAATTAGGATAGGCAGTGAGTGGCAATGTAGGATGGAGTAAAGCACCGTGGGGTGGTCAGCATGGGGAGGTAAGGGAACATGCAGTGGCAAAGTAGGACAGGTTTCTGAAAAGCGTCGCGAGGTGGTGCGCATTGTATGGGTGTGTAACATTACATTCACTAGTAGGAGTGAGAAAAACATTATGGGGTGGCGTGAATCGGAGTGTCTGATTTAGGATAGGCAGTGAGTGGCAATGTAGGATGGAGAAAAGCACCGCGGGATGGTCAGCATGGGGAGGTCAGAGAACATGCTGTGGCAATGTAGGATAGGTTTCTGAAAAACATCGCGGGGTGGTGCGCATTGTATGGGTATGGAACATTACATTCACTAGTAGGAGTGAGAAAAACATCACGGGTGGTGTGAATCGGAGTGTCTGAATTAGGATAGGCAGTGAGTGTCAATGCAGGATGGAAAAAAGGACCGCGGGGTGGTCAGCATGAGGAGGTCAGGGAACATGCTGTGGCAATGTAGGATAGGTTTCTGAAAAACATCGCGGTGTGGTGCGCATTGTATGGGTGTGTAACATTACATTCACTAGTAGGAGTGAGAAAAACATCACGGGGTCCTATTAATCGGAGGGTCTGAATTAGGATAGGCAGTGAGTGGAAATGTAGGATGGAGAAAAGCACAGCCGGGTGGTCAGCATGGGGAGGTCAGGGAACGTGCAGTGGCAATGTAGGATAGGTTTCTGAAAAACATCCGGGGGTGGTGCGCATTGCATGGGTGCGTAACATTACATTCACTAGTAGGAGTCAGAAAAACATCACAGGGTGGTGTGAATCGTAGGGACTAAATTAGCATAAGAGGTGAGTGGCAATGTGGGATGGAGAAAAGCACCGCAGCGTGGTCAGCATGGGGAGGTCAGGGAACATGCAGTGGCAATGTAGGATAGGTTTCTGAAAAACATCGCAAGGTGGTGCGCATTGTATGGGTGTGTAAAATTACATTCACTAGTAGGAGTGAGAAAAACATCACGGGGAGGTGTGAATCGGACGGTCTGAATTAGGATAGACAGTGAGGGGCAATGTAGGATGGAGAAGAGCACCGTGGGGTGGTCAGCATGGGGAGGTCATGGAACATGCAGTGGCAATGTAGGATAGGTTTCTGAAAAACATCGCGGGGTGGTGCGCATTGCATGGGTGTGTAACATTACATTCACTAGTAGGAGTGAGAAGAACATCACGGGGTGGTGTAAATCGGAGGGTCTGAATTAGGATAATCAGTGAGTGTCAATGTCGGATGGAGAAAAGCACCGCGGGGTGGTCAGCATGTGGAGGTCAGGGAACAGGCAGTGACAATGTAGGATAGCTCTCTGAAAAATATCCGGGGGTGGTGCGCATTGAATGGGTGTGTAACATTACATTCACTAGTAGGAATGAGAAAAACATCACGGGGTGGTGTGAATCGGAAGGTCTGAATTAGGATAGGAGGTGAGTGGCAATGTAGGATGGAGAAAAGCACCGCGGGGTGGTCAGCATGGGGAGTTCAGGGAACATGCAGTGGCAATGTAAGATAGGTTTCTGAAAAACATCACGGGGTGGTGCGCATTGTATTGGTGTGTAACATTACATTCACTAGTTGGAGTGAGAATAACATCACGGGGTGGTGTGAATCGGAGGGTCTGAATTAGGATAGGCAGTGAGTGTCAATATAGGATGGAGTAAAGCACCGCAGGGTGGTCAGCATGTTGAGGGCAGCGAACATGCAGTGGCAATGTAGGATAGATTTCTGAAAAACATCGCGGGGTGGTGAGCATTGTATGGGTGTGTAACATTACATTCACTAGTAGTAGTGAGAAAAACATCACGGGGTGCTGTGAATCGCAGGGTCTGAATTAGGATAGGCAGTGAGTGGCAATGTAGCATGGAGAAAAGCACCGCAGGGTGGTCAGCATGGGTAGATCAGGGAATATGCTTTGGCAATGTAGGATAGGTTTCTGAAAAACATCGGGGGGTAGTGCACATTGTATGGGTGTGTAACATTACATTCACTAGTAGGAGTGAGAAAAACATCACGGGGTGGTGCGCATTTTTTGGTGTGTAACATTACATTCACTAGTAGGAGTGAGAAAAACATCACAGGGTGGTGTGAATCGGAGGGTCTGAATTAGGATAGCCAGTGAGTTGCAATGTAGGATGGAGAAAAGCATTGCGGGGTAGTCAGCATGGGGAGGTCAGGGAACATGCAGTGGCAATGTAGGAAAGGTTTCTGAAAAAAAACGCGGGGTGGTGCCCATTGTATGGGTGTGTAACATTACATTCAGTAGTAGGAGTGAGAAGATCATCACGGTGTGGTGTGAATTGGAGGGTCTGAATTAGGATAGCCAGTGAGTGGCAATGTAGGACAGAGAAAAGCACCACCGTTTGGTCAGCATGTGGAGGTCAGGGAACATGCAGTGGCAGTGTAGGACAGGTTTCTGAAAAACATCGCGGGGTGGTGCGCATTGTATGGATGTGTAACATTACACTCACTAGTATGAGTGAGAAAAACATCACGGGGTGGTGTGAATCGGAGGGTCTGAATTAGGATAGCCAGTGAGTGGCAATGTAGGATTGAGAAAGGCACTGTGGGGAGCTCAGCATGGGGAGGTCAGGGAACATGCAGTGGCAATGTAGGATAGGTTTCTGAAAAAACATCGCGGGGTGGTGCGCATTGTATGGGTGTGGAATATTACATTCACTAGTAGGAGTGAGAAAAACATCACGGGGAGGTGTGATTCCAAGGGTCTGAATTAGGATAGCCAGTGAGTGGCAATGTAGGATGGAGAAAAGCACCGCGGCGTGGTCAGCATGGGGAGGTCAGGGAACATGCAGTGGCAATGTAGGATAGGTTTCTGAAAAACATCGCGGGGTGGTGCGCATTGTATGGGTGTGGAACATTACATTCACTAGTAGGAGTTAGAAAAACATCACTGGGTGGTGTGAATCGGAGGGTCTGAATTAGAATAGGCAGTGAGTGGCAATGTAGGATGGAGAAAAGCACCACGGGGTGGTCAGCATGGGGAGGTTAGGGATCATGGAGTGGCAATGTAGGATTGGTTTGTGAAAAACATCTCGTGGTGGTGCCAACTGTATTGGTGTGTAACATTACATTCACTAGTAGAAGTGAGAAAAACATCACGGGGTGGTGTGAATTGGAGCGTCTGAATTAGGATAGGGAGTGAGTGGCAATGTAGGATAGAGAAAACCACGGCGGGGTGGTCAGCATTGGGAGGTCAGGGAACATGCAGTGGCAATGTAGGATAGGTTTCTAAAAAACTTTGCGGGGTGGTGCGCATTGTATGGGAGTGTGTTACATTACATTCACTAGTAGGAGTGAGAAAAACATCACGGGGTGGTGCGCATTCTATGGGTGTATAACATTACATTCACTAGTCGGAGTGAGAAAAACATCATGGGGTGGTGCGCATTGTATGGGTGTATAACAATACATTCACTAGTCGGAGTGAGAAAAACATCAAGGGGTGGTGTGAATCGCAGGGTCTGAATTAGGATAGGCCGTGAGTGGCAATGTAAGATGGAGAAAAGCACCGCGGGGTGCTCAACATGGGTAGATCAGGGAATATGCTTTGGCAATGTAGGATAGGTTTCTGAGAAACATCGGGGGGTGGTGCACATTGTATGGGTGTGTAACATTACATTCACTAGTAGGAGTGAGAAAAACATCACGGGGTGGTGCGCATTTTTTGGTGTGTAACATTACATTCACTAGTAGGAGTGAGAAAAACATCACAGGGTGGTGTGAATCGGAGGGTCTGAATTAGGATAGCCAGTGAGTTGCAATGTAGGATGGAGAAAAGCATTGCGGGGTAGTCAGCATGGGGAGGTCAGGGAACATGCAGTGGCAATGTAGGATACGATTCTGGAAAACATCGTGGGGTGGTGCGCATTGTATGGTTGCGTAACATTACATTCACTAGTAGGAGTAAGAAAATTATCACGGGGTGGTGTGTATCGGAGGGTCTGAATTAGGATAGGCAGTGAGTGGCAATGTAAGTTGGAGAAAAGCACCGCGGGGTGGTCAGCATGGGGAGGTCAGGGAACATGCATTGGCAATGTAGGATAGGTTTCTGAAAAACATCGCGGGGTGGTGCGCATTGTATGGGAGTGTGTTACATTACATTCATTAGTAGGAGTGAGAAAAACATCACGGGGTGGTGCACATTGTATGGGTGTATAACATTACATTCACTAGTCGGAGTGAGAAAAACATCACGGGGTGGTGTGAATCGGAGGGTCTGAATTAGGAAAGGCAGTGAGTGGCAATGTAGGATAAAGAAAAGCACGGCGGGGTGGTCAGCATTCGGAGGTCAGGGAACATGCAGTGGCAATGTAGGATAGGTTTCTGAAAATCTTCGTGGGGTGGTGCGCATTGTATGGGTGTGTAACAATACATTCACTACTAGGAGTGAGAAAAACATCACGGGTTGCTGTGAATCGGAGGGTCTGAAATAGGATAGGGAGTGAGAGGCAATGTAGGATGGTGAAAAGCACCGCGGGCTGGTCAGCATGGGGAGGTCAGGGAACGTGCAGTGGCAATGTAGGATAAGTTTCTGAAAAACATCGCGGGGTGGTGCGCATTGTATGGGTGTGTAACATTACATTCACTAGTAGGAGTGAGAAAAACATCACGGGGTGGTGTGAATCGGAGGGTCAGAATTAGGATAGGAGGTGAGTGGCAATGTAGGATGGAGAAAAGCACCCCGGGGTGGTCAGCATGTGGAGGTCAGGGAACATGCAGTGGCAATGTAGGATAGGTTTCTGAAAAACATCGCAGGGTGGTGCGCATTGTATGGGTGTGTAACATTACATTCACTAGTAACAGAGAGAAAAACATCGCGGGGTAGTGTGAATCGGAGGGTCTGAATCAGGATAGGCAGTGAGTGGCAATGTCGGATGGAGAAAAGCACCGCGTGGTGGTCAGCATGGGGAGGTGAGGGAACATGCAGTGGCAATGTAGGATAGGTTTCTGAAAAACATTGCGGGGTGGTGCGCATTGAATGGGTTTGTAACATTACTTTCACTAGTAGGAGTGAGAAAAACATCACGGGTGAGTGTGAATCGCAGGGTCTGAATTAGGATAGGGAGTGAGAGGCAATGTAGGATGGAGAAAAGCACCGCAGGCTGGTCAGCATGGGGAGGTCCGGGAACATGCAGTGGCAATGTAGGATAGGTTTCTGAAAAACATCGCGGGATTGTGCGCATTCTATGGGTGTGTAACTTACATTCACTAGTAAGAGTGAGAAAAACATCACGGGGTGGTGTGAACCGGAGGGTCTGAATTAGGATAGGCATTGTGTGGCAATGTAGGATGGAGTAAAGCACCGCGGGGTGGTCAGTATGTAGAGGTGGGAACATGCAGAGACAATGTAGGATAGGTTTCTGAAAAACATCGCGGGTGGTGCGCATTGTATGGGTGAGTCACATTACAATCACTAGTAGGAGTGAGAAACACATCACGGGGTTGTGCACATTGTATGGGTGTGTAACATTACATTCACTTGTAGGAGTGAGAAAAGCATCACGGGGTGCTGTGAATCAGAGGGTCTGAATTAGAATAGGAAGTGAGTGGCAATGTAGGATGGAGAAAAGCACCGCGGGGTGGTCAGCATGTGGAGGTCAGGGAACATGCAGGGGCAATGTAGGATAGGTTTCTGAATAACATCCAGGGGTGGTGCTCAATGTAGGTGTGTGTAACATTACATTCACTTGTAGGAGTGAGAAAAACATCACGGGGTGTTGTGAATCGGAGGGTCTGAATTAGGATAGGCAGTGAGTGGCAATGTAGGATGGAGAAAAGCACCACGGGGTTGTCAGCATGCGGAGGTCAGGGAACATGCAGTGGCAATGTAGGATAGGTTTCTGAAAAACATCGCGGGTTGGTGCGTATTGTATGGGTGTGTAACATTACATTCACTAGTAACAGAGAGAAAAACATCGCGGTGTAGTGTGAATCGGAGAGTCTGAATTAGGATAGGCACTGAGTGGCAATGTAGGATGGAGAAAATCACTGCGGGGTGTTCATCATAGGGAGGTCAGGGAACATGCTGTGGCAATGTAGGATAGGTTTCTGAAAAACATCGCGGGTTGGTGCGCATTGTATGGGTGTGTAACATTACATTCCCTGGTAGGAGTGAGAAAAACATCACTGGGAGGTGTGAATCGGAGGGTCTGAATTAGGATAGGCAGTGAGTGGCAATGTAGGTTGGAGAAAATCACCGCGGGGTGGTAAGCATTGGGAGGTCAGGGAACATGCATTGGAAATGTAGGATAGGTTTATGAAAAACATCGCAGGGTTGTGCGCATTGTATGGGTGTGTAACATTACATGACTAGTAGGAGTGAGAAAAACATCACGGGGTGTTGTGAATCGGAGGGTCTGAATTAGGATAGGCAGTGAGTGGCAATGTAGGATGGAGAAAAGCACCGCGGGGTTGTCAGCATGCGGAGGTCAGGGAACATGCAGTGGCAATGTAGGATAGGTTTCTTGAAAATCATTGCGGGGTGGTGGGCATTGCATGGGTGTGTAACATTACATTCACTAGTAGGAGTGAGAAACACATCGCGGGGTGGTGCGCATTGTATGGGTGTGTAACATTACATTCACTAGTAGGAGAGAGAAACACATCGCGGGGTGGTGCGCATTGTATGGGTGTGTTCAATTACATTCACTAGTAGGAGTGAGAAAAACATCACGGGGTGGTTTTAATCGGAGGGTCTGAATTAGGATAGGCAGTGAGTAGCAATGTAGGATGGAGAAAAGTACCGCGGGGTGGTCATCATGGGGAGGTCCGGGAACATGCAGTGGCCATGTAGGATAGGTTTCTGAAAAACATCGCGGGGTGGTGCGCATTGTATGGGTGTGTAACATTACATTCCCTAGTAGGAGTGAGAAAAACATCATGGGGTGGTGCGCATGGTATTGGTGTTTAACATTACATTCACTAGTAGGAGTGAGAAAAACATCACGGGGAGGGGTGAATCGGAGGGTCTGAATTAGGATAGGCAGGGAGTGGCAATGTAGGATAGAGAAAAGCACCACAGGCTGGTCAGCATGGGGAGGTTCGGGAACATGCAGTGGCAATGTAGGATAGGTTTCTGAAAAACATCGCGGGTGGTGCGCATTGTATGGGTGTTTCACATTACAATTACTAGTAGGAGTGGGAAACACATCACGGGGTGGTGCGCATTGTATGGGTGTGTAACATTACATTCACTAGTAGGAGTGAGAAAAACATCACGGGATGGTGTGAATCGAAGGGTCTGAATTAGGATAGGCATTGAGTGGCAATGTAGGATGGAGAAAAGCACCGCGGGGTGGTCAGCATGTGGAGTTGGGAATATGCAGTGACAATGTAGGATAGGTTTCTGAAAAACATCGCGGGGTGGAGCGCATTGTATGGGTGTGTAACATTACATTCACTAGTAGGAATGAGAAAAAAATAACGGGGTGGTGTGAATTGGATGGTCTGAATAAGGATAGGAGTTGAGTGGCAATGTAGGATGGAAAAAAGCACCGCGGGATGGTCAGCATGGGGAGGTCAGGGAACATGCAGTGGCTATGAAGGATAGGTTTCTGAAAAACATCGCGGGGTGGTGCGCATTGTATGGGTGTGTAACATTACATTCACTAGAAGGAGTGAGAAAAACATCAAGGGGTGGTGTGAATCAGAGGGTCTGAATTAGGATAGGCATTGATTGGCAATGTAGGATGGAGAAAAGCACTGCGTGTTTGTTAGCATGGGGAGGTAAGGGAACATGCAGTGGCAATATAGGATAGGTTTCTGAAAAACATCCGGGGGTGGTGCGCACTATAGGTGTGTGTAACATTACATTCACTAGTAGGAGTGAGAAAAACATCACGGGGTCGTGTGAATCGGAGGATCTGAATTAGGGTAGGCAGTGAGTGGCAATGGAGGATGGAGAAAAGCACCGCGGGGTGGTCAGCATGCGGAGGTCAGGGAACATGCAGTGGCAATGTAGGATAGGATTCTGAAAAACATCGCGGGGTGGTGCGCATTGTATGGGTGTGTAACACTACATTCACTAGTAGGAGTGAGAATAACATCACGGATGGTGCGCATTGTATGGGTGTGTTCAATTACATTCACTAGTAGGAGTGAGAAAAACATCACGGGGTGGTTTTAATCGGAGGGTCTGAATTAGGATAGGCAGTGAGTAGCAATGTAGGATGGAGAAAAGCACCGTGGGGTAGTCATCATGGGTAGGTTAGGGAACATGCAGTGGCAATGTAGGATAGGTTTCTGAAAAACAGTGCAGGGTGGTGCGCATTGAATGAGTGTGTAACATTACATTCACTAGTAGGAGTGAGAAAAACATCACGGGTTGGTGTTAATCGGAGGGTCTGAATTAGGATAGGGAGTGAGAGGCAATATAGGATGGAGTAAAGCACTGCGGGCTGGTCAGCATGGGGAGGTCAGGGACCATGCAGTGGCAATGTAGGATATGTTTCTGAAAAACATCGCGGGGTGGTGCGCATTGTATGGGTGTGTAACATTACATTCACTAGTAGCAGTGAGAAACACATCGCGGGGTGGTGCGCATTGTATGGGTGTGCAACATTACATTACTAGTTGGAGTGAGAAAAACATCACGGGGTTGTGTGAATCGGAGGTAATGAATTAGGATAGGCAGTGAGTGGCTATGTAGGATGGAGAAAAGCACCGCGGGGGGGTCAGCATGGGGAGGTCAGGGAACATGCAGTGGCAATGTAGGATAGGTTTCTGAAAAACATTGCGGGGTGGTAGGCATTGTATGGGTGTGTAACATTACATTCACTAGTAGGAGTGAGAAGAACATCACGGGGTGGTGTAAATCGGAGGGTCTGAATTAGGATAATCAGTGAGTGTCAATGTCGGATGGAGAAAAGCACCGCGGGGTGGTTAGCATGTGGAGGTCAGGGAACAGGCAGTGACAATGTAGGATAGCTCTCTGAAAAATATCCGGGGGTGGTGCGCATTGAATGGGTGTGTAACATTACATTCACTAGTAGGAATGAGAAAAACATCACGGGGTGGTGTGAATCGGAAGGTCTGAATTAGGATAGGAGGTGAGTGGCAATGTAGGATGGAGAAAAGCACCGCGGGGTGGTCAGCATGGGGAGTTCAGGGAACATGCAGTGGCAATGTAAGATAGGTTTCTGAAAAACATCACGGGGTGGTGCGCATTGTATTGGTGTGTAACATTACATTCACTAGTTGGAGTGAGAATAACATCAAGGGGTGGTGTGAATCGGAGGGTCTGAATTAGGATAGGCAGTGAGTGTCAATATAGGATGGAGTAAAGCACCGCAGGGTGGTCAGCATGTTGAGGGCAGCGAACATGCAGTGGCAATGTAGGATAGATTTCTGAAAAACATCGCGGGGTGGTGAGCATTGTATGGGTGTGTAACATTACATTCACTAGTAGTAGTGAGAAAAACATCACGGGGTGCTGTGAATCGCAGGGTCTGAATTAGGATAGGCAGTGAGTGGCAATGTAGCATGGAGAAAAGCACCGCAGGGTGGTCAGCATGGGTAGATCAGGGAATATGCTTTGGCAATGTAGGATAGGTTTCTGAAAAACATCGGGGGGTAGTGCACATTGTATGGGTGTGTAACATTACATTCACTAGTAGGAGTGAGAAAAACATCACGGGGTGGTGCGCATTTTTTGGTGTGTAACATTACATTCACTAGTAGGAGTGAGAAAAACATCACAGGGTGGTGTGAATCGGAGGGTCTGAATTAGGATAGCCAGTGAGTTGCAATGTAGGATGGAGAAAAGCATTGCGGGGTAGTCAGCATGGGGAGGTCAGGGAACATGCAGTGGCAATGTAGGAAAGGTTTCTGAAAAAAAACGCGGGGTGGTGCCCATTGTATGGGTGTGTAACATTACATTCAGTAGTAGGAGTGAGAAGATCATCACGGTGTGGTGTGAATTGGAGGGTCTGAATTAGGATAGCCAGTGAGTGGCAATGTAGGACAGAGAAAAGCACCACCGTTTGGTCAGCATGTGGAGGTCAGGGAACATGCAGTGGCAGTGTAGGACAGGTTTCTGAAAAACATCGCGGGGTGGTGCGCATTGTATGGATGTGTAACATTACACTCACTAGTATGAGTGAGAAAAACATCACGGGGTGGTGTGAATCGGAGGGTCTGAATTAGGATAGCCAGTGAGTTGCAATGTAGGATGGAGAAAAGCATTGCGGGGTAGTCAGCATGGGGAGGTCAGGGAACATGCAGTGGCAATGTAGGATAGGTTTCTGAAAAACATTGCGGGGTGGTGCGCATTGAATGGGTTTGTAACATTACTTTCACTAGTAGGAGTGAGAAAAACATCACGGGTGAGTGTGAATCGCAGGGTCTGAATTAGGATAGGGAGTGAGAGGCAATGTAGGATGGAGAAAAGCACCGCAGGCTGGTCAGCATGGGGAGGTCCGGGAACATGCATTGGCAATGTAGGATAGGTTTCTGAGAAACATCGGGGGGTGGTGCACATTGTATGGGTGTGTAACATTACATTCACTAGTAGGAGTGAGAAAAACATCACGGGGTGGTGCGCATTTTTTGGTGTGTAACATTACATTCACTAGTAGGAGTGAGAAAAACATCACAGGGTGGTGTGTATCGGAGGGTCTGAATTAGGATAGGCAGTGAGTGGCAATGTAAGTTGGAGAAAAGCACCGCGGGGTGGTCAGCATGGGGAGGTCAGGGAACATGCATTGGCAATGTAGGATAGGTTTCTGAAAAACATCGCGGGGTGGTGCGCATTGTATGGGAGTGTGTTACATTACATTCATTAGTAGGAGTGAGAAAAACATCATGGGGTGGTGCACATTGTATGGGTGTATAACATTACATTCACTAGTCGGAGTGAGAAAAACATCACGGGGTGGTGTGAATCGGAGGGTCTGAATTAGGAAAGGCAGTGAGTGGCAATGTAGGATAAAGAAAAGCACGGCGGGGTGGTCAGCATTCGGAGGTCAGGGAACATGCAGTCGCAATGTAGGATAGGTTTCTGAAAATCTTCGTGGGGTGGTGCGCATTGTATGGGTGTGTAACAATACATTCACTACTAGGAGTGAGAAAAACATCACGGGTTGCTGTGAATCGGAGGGTCTGAAATAGGATAGGGAGTGAGAGGCAATGTAGGATGGTGAAAAGCACCGCGGGCTGGTCAGCATGGTGAGGTCAGGGAACGTGCAGTGGCAATGTAGGATAAGTTTCTGAAAAACATCGCGGGGTGGTGCGCATTGTATGGGTGTGTAACATTACATTCACTAGTAGGAGTGAGAAAAACATCACGGGGTGGTGTGAATCGGAGGGTCTGAATTAGGATAGGAGGTGAGTGGCAATGTAGGATGGAGAAAAGCACCCCGGGGTGGTCAGCATGTGGAGGTCAGGGAACATGCAGTGGCAATGTAGGATAGGTTTCTGAAAAACATCGCAGGGTGGTGCGCATTGTATGGGTGTGTAACATTACATTCACTAGTAACAGAGAGAAAAACATCGCGGGGTAGTGTGAATCGGAGGGTCTGAATCAGGATAGGCAGTGAGTGGCAATGTCGGATGGAGAAAAGCACCGCGTGGTGGTCAGCATGGGGAGGTGAGGGAACATGCAGTGGCAATGTAGGATAGGTTTCTGAAAAACATTGCGGGGTGGTGCGCATTGAATGGGTTTGTAACATTACTTTCACTAGTAGGAGTGAGAAAAACATCACGGGTGAGTGTGAATCGCAGGGTCTGAATTAGGATAGGGAGTGAGAGGCAATGTAGGATGGAGAAAAGCACCGCAGGCTGGTCAGCATGGGGAGGTCCGGGAACATGCAGTGGCAATGTAGGATAGGTTTCTGAAAAACATCGCGGGATTGTGCGCATTCTATGGGTGTGTAACTTACATTCACTAGTAAGAGTGAGAAAAACATCACGGGGTGGTGTGAACCGGAGGGTCTGAATTAGGATAGGCATTGTGTGGCAATGTAGGATGGAGTAAAGCACCACGGGGTGGTCAGTATGTAGAGGTGGGAACATGCAGAGACAATGTAGGATAGGTTTCTGAAAAACATCGCGGGTGGTGCGCATTGTATGGGTGAGTCACATTACAATCACTAGTAGGAGTGAGAAACACATCACGGGGTTGTGCACATTGTATGGGTGTGTAACATTACATTCACTTGTAGGAGTGAGAAAAGCATCACGGGGTGCTGTGAATCAGAGGGTCTGAATTAGAATAGGAAGTGAGTGGCAATGTAGGATGGAGAAAAGCATCGCGGGGTGGTCAGCATGTGGAGGTCAGGGAACATGCAGGGGCAATGTAGGATAGGTTTCTGAATAACATCCAGGGGTGGTGCTCAATGTAGGTGTGTGTAACATTACATTCACTTGTAGGAGTGAGAAAAACATCACGGGGTGTTGTGAATCGGAGGGTCTGAATTAGGATAGGCAGTGAGTGGCAATGTAGGATGGAGAAAAGCACCACGGGGTTGTCAGCATGCGGAGGTCAGGGAACATGCAGTGGCAATGTAGGATAGGTTTCTGAAAAACATCGCGGGTTGGTGCGTATTGTATGGGTGTGTAACATTACATTCACTAGTAACAGAGAGAAAAACATCGCGGTGTAGTGTGAATCGGAGAGTCTGAATTAGGATAGGCACTGAGTGGCAATGTAGGATGGAGAAAATCACTGCGGGGTGTTCATCATAGGGAGGTCAGGGAACACGCTGTGGCAATGTAGGATAGGTTTCTGAAAAACATCGCGGGTTGGTGCGCATTGTATGGGTGTGTAACATTACATTCCCTGGTAGGAGTGAGAAAAACATCACTGGGAGGTGTGAATCGGAGGGTCTGAATTAGGATAGGCAGTGAGTGGCAATGTAGGTTGGAGAAAATCACCGCGGGGTGGTCAGCATTGGGAGGTCAGGGAACATGCATTGGAAATGTAGGATAGGTTTATGAAAAACATCGCAGGGTTGTGCGCATTGTATGGGTGTGTAACATTACATGACTAGCAGGAGTGAGAAAAACATCACGGGGTGTTGTGAATCGGAGGGTCTGAATTAGGATAGGCAGTGAGTGGCAATGTAGGATGGAGAAAAGCACCGCGGGGTTGTCAGCATGCGGAGGTCAGGGAACATGCAGTGGCAATGTAGGATAGGTTTCTGAAAATCATTGCGGGGTGGTGGGCATTGCATGGGTGTGTAACATTACATTCACTAGTAGGAGTGAGAAACACATCGTGGGGTGGTGCGCATTGTATGGGTGTGTAACATTACATTCACTAGTAGGAGAGAGAAACACATCGCGGGGTGGTGCGCATTGTATGGGTGTGTTCAATTACATTCACTAGTAGGAGTGAGAAAAACATCACGGGGTGGTTTTAATCGGAGGGTCTGAATTAGGATAGGCAGTGAGTAGCAATGTAGGATGGAGAAAAGTACCGCGGGGTGGTCATCATGGGGAGGTCCGGGAACATGCAGTGGCCATGTAGGATAGGTTTCTGAAAAACATCGCGGGGTGGTGCGCATTGTATGGGTGTGTAACATTACATTCCCTAGTAGGAGTGAGAAAAACATCATGGGGTGGTGCGCATGGTATTGGTGTTTAACATTACATTCACTAGTAGGAGTGAGAAAAACATCACGGGGAGGGGTGAATCGGAGGGTCTGAATTAGGATAGGCAGGGAGTGGCAATGTAGGATAGAGAAAAGCACCACAGGCTGGTCAGCATGGGGAGGTCCGGGAACATGCAGTGGCAATGTAGGATAGGTTTCTGAAAAACATCGCGGGTGGTGCGCATTGTATGGGTGTTTCACATTACAATCACTAGTAGGAGTGGGAAACACATCACGGGGTGGTGCGCATTGTATGGGTGTGTAACATTACATTCACTAGTAGGAGTGAGAAAAACATCACGGGATGGTGTGAATCGAAGGGTCTGAATTAGGATAGGCATTGAGTGGCAATGTAGGATGGAGAAAAGCACCGCGGGGTGGTCAGCATGTGGAGATGGGAATATGCAGTGACAATGTAGGATAGGTTTCTGAAAAACATCGCGGGGTGGAGCGCATTGTATGGGTGTGTAACATTACATTCACTAGTAGGAATGAGAAAAAAATAACGGGGTGGTGTGAATTGGATGGTCTGAATAAGGATAGGAGTTGAGTGGCAATGTAGGATGGAAAAAAGCACCGCGGGATGGTCAGCATGGGGAGGTCAGGGAACATGCAGTGGCTATGAAGGATAGGTTTCTGAAAAACATCGCGGGGTGGTGCGCATTGTATGGGTGTGTAACATTACATTCACTAGAAGGAGTGAGAAAAACATCAAGGGGTGGTGTGAATCAGAGGGTCTGAATTAGGATAGGCATTGATTGGCAATGTAGGATGGAGAAAAGCACTGCGTGTTTGTTAGCATGGGGAGGTAAGGGAACATGCAGTGGCAATATAGGATAGGTTTCTGAAAAACATCCGGGGGTGGTGCGCACTATAGGTGTGTGTAACATTACATTCACTAGTAGGAGTGAGAAAAACATCACGGGGTCGTGTGAATCGGAGGATCTGAATTAGGGTAGGCAGTGAGTGGCAATGGAGGATGGAGAAAAGCACCGCGGGGTGGTCAGCATGCGGAGGTCAGGGAACATGCAGTGGCAATGTAGGATAGGATTCTGAAAAACATCGCGGGGTGGTGCGCATTGTATGGGTGTGTAACACTACATTCACTAGTAGGAGTGAGAATAACATCACGGATGGTGCGCATTGTATGGGTGTGTTCAATTACATTCACTAGTAGGAGTGAGAAAAACATCACGGGGTGGTTTTAATCGGAGGGTCTGAATTAGGATAGGCAGTGAGTAGCAATGTAGGATGGAGAAAAGCACCGTGGGGTAGTCATCATGGGTAGGTTAGGGAACATGCAGTGGCAATGTAGGATAGGTTTCTGAAAAACCGTGCAGGGTGGTGCGCATTGAATGAGTGTGTAACATTACATTCACTAGTAGGAGTGAGAAAAACATCACGGGTTGGTGTGAATCGGAGGGTCTGAATTAGGATAGGGAGTGAGAGGCAATATAGGATGGAGTAAAGCACTGCGGGCTGGTCAGCATGGGGAGGTCAGGGACCATGCAGTGGCAATGTAGGATATGTTTCTGAAAAACATCGCGGGGTGGTGCGCATTGTATGGGTGTGTAACATTACATTCACTAGTAGCAGTGAGAAACACATCGCGGGGTGGTGCGCATTGTATGGGTGTGCAACATTATATTACTAGTTGGAGTGAGAAAAACATCACGGGGTTGTGTGAATCGGAGGTAATGAATTAGGATAGGCAGTGAGTGGCTATGTAGGATGGAGAAAAGCACCGCGGGGGGGTCAGCATGGGGAGGTCAGGGAACATGCAGTGGCAATGTAGGATAGGTTTCTGAAAAACATTGCGGGGTGGTGGGCATTGTATGGGTGTGTAACATTACATTCACTAGTAGCGATGAGAAAAACATTACGGGGTGGTGAGCATTGTATGGGTGTGTAACATTACATTCACTAGTAGGAATGAGAAAAACATAACGTGGTGGTGTGAATCGGAGGGTTGGAATTAGGATAGGAGGTGAGTGGCAAAGTAGGATGGAGAAAAGCACCACGGGGTGGTCAGCATGTGGAGTTCAGGGAACATGCAGTGGCAATGTAGGATAGGTTTCTGAAAAACATCTTGGGGTAGTGCGCATTGTATGGGTGTGTCACATTACATTCACTAGTAGGAGTGATAAAAACATCACAGGGTGGTGTGAATCAGAGGGTATGAATTAGAATAGGCAGTGATTGGCAATGTAGGATGGAGAAAAGCACCGCGGGGTGGTCAGTATGGGGAGGTCAGGGAACATGCAGTGGCAATGTAGGATACGTTTCTGAAAAACATCCGGGTGTGGTACGCACTGTATGGGTGTGTAACATTACATTCACTAGTAGGAGTGAGAAAAACATCACGAGGTGGTGTGAATCAGAGGGTCTGAATTAGGATAGGCAGTGAGTGGCAATGTAGGATGGAGTAAAGCACCGTGGGGTGGTCAGCATGGGGAGGTAAGGGAACATGCAGTGGCAATGTAGGACAGGTTTCTGAAAAGCGTCGCGAGGTGGTGCGCATTGTATGGGTGTGTAACATTACATTCACTAGTAGGAGTGAGAAAAACATTATGGGGTGGCGTGAATCGGAGTGTCTGATTTAGGATAGGCAGTGAGTGGCAATGTAGGATGGAGAAAAGCACCGCGGGATGGTCAGCATGGGGAGGTCAGAGAACATGCTGTGGCAATGTAGGATAGGTTTCTGAAAAACATCGCGGGGTGGTGCGCATTGTATGGGTATGGAACATTACATTCACTAGTAGGAGTGAGAAAAACATCACGGGTGGTGTGAATCGGAGTGTCTGAATTAGGATAGGCAGTGAGTGTCAATGCAGGATGGAAAAAAGGACCGCGGGGTGGTCAGCATGAGGAGGTCAGGGAACATGCTGTGGCAATGTAGGATAGGTTTCTGAAAAACATCGCGGTGTGGTGCGCATTGTATGGGTGTGTAACATTACATTCACTAGTAGGAGTGAGAAAAACATCACGGGGTCCTATTAATCGGAGGGTCTGAATTAGGATAGGCAGTGAGTGGAAATGTAGGATGGAGAAAAGCACCGCCGGGTGGTCAGCATGGGGAGGTCAGGGAACGTGCAGTGGCAATGTAGGATAGGTTTCTGAAAAACATCCGGGGGTGGTGCGCATTGCATGGGTGCGTAACATTACATTCACTAGTAGGAGTCAGAAAAACATCACAGGGTGGTGTGAATCGTAGGGACTAAATTAGCATAAGAGGTGAGTGGCAATGTGGGATGGAGAAAAGCACCGCAGCGTGGTCAGCATGGGGAGGTCAGGGAACATGCAGTGGCAATGTAGGATAGGTTTCTGAAAAACATCGCAAGGTGGTGCGCATTGTATGGGTGTGTAAAATTACATTCACTAGTAGGAGTGAGAAAAACATCACGGGGTGGTGTAAATCGGAGGGTCTGAATTAGGATAATCAGTGAGTGTCAATGTCGGATGGAGAAAAGCACCGCGGGGTGGTCAGCATGTGGAGGTCAGGGAACAGGCAGTGACAATGTAGGATAGCTCTCTGAAAAATATCCGGGGGTGGTGCGCATTGAATGGGTGTGTAACATTACATTCACTAGTAGGAATGAGAAAAACATCACGGGGTGGTGTGAATCGGAAGGTCTGAATTAGGATAGGAGGTGAGTGGCAATGTAGGATGGAGAAAAGCACCGCGGGGTGGTCAGCATGGGGAGTTCAGGGAACATGCAGTGGCAATGTAAGATAGGTTTCTGAAAAACATCACGGGGTGGTGCGCATTGTATTGGTGTGTAACATTACATTCACTAGTTGGAGTGAGAATAACATCACGGGGTGGTGTGAATCGGAGGGTCTGAATTAGGATAGGCAGTGAGTGTCAATATAGGATGGAGTAAAGCACCGCAGGGTGGTCAGCATGTTGAGGGCAGCGAACATGCAGTGGCAATGTAGGATAGATTTCTGAAAAACATCGCGGGGTGGTGAGCATTGTATGGGTGTGTAACATTACATTCACTAGTAGTAGTGAGAAAAACATCACGGGGTGCTGTGAATCGCAGGGTCTGAATTAGGATAGGCAGTGAGTGGCAATGTAGCATGGAGAAAAGCACCGCAGGGTGGTCAGCATGGGTAGATCAGGGAATATGCTTTGGCAATGTAGGATAGGTTTCTGAAAAACATCGGGGGGTAGTGCACATTGTATGGGTGTGTAACATTACATTCACTAGTAGGAGTGAGAAAAACATCACGGGGTGGTGCGCATTTTTTGGTGTGTAACATTACATTCACTAGTAGGAGTGAGAAAAACATCACAGGGTGGTGTGAATCGGAGGGTCTGAATTAGGATAGCCAGTGAGTTGCAATGTAGGATGGAGAAAAGCATTGCGGGGTAGTCAGCATGGGGAGGTCAGGGAACATGCAGTGGCAATGTAGGAAAGGTTTCTGAAAAAAAACGCGGGGTGGTGCCCATTGTATGGGTGTGTAACATTACATTCAGTAGTAGGAGTGAGAAGATCATCACGGTGTGGTGTGAATTGGAGGGTCTGAATTAGGATAGCCAGTGAGTGGCAATGTAGGACAGAGAAAAGCACCACCGTTTGGTCAGCATGTGGAGGTCAGGGAACATGCAGTGGCAGTGTAGGACAGGTTTCTGAAAAACATCGCGGGGTGGTGCGCATTGTATGGATGTGTAACATTACACTCACTAGTATGAGTGAGAAAAACATCACGGGGTGGTGTGAATCGGAGGGTCTGAATTAGGATAGCCAGTGAGTGGCAATGTAGGATTGAGAAAAGCACTGTGGGGAGCTCAGCATGGGGAGGTCAGGGAACATGCAGTGGCAATGTAGGATAGGTTTCTGAAAAAACATCGCGGGGTGGTGCGCATTGTATGGGTGTGGAATATTACATTCACTAGTAGGAGTGAGAAAAACATCACGGGGAGGTGTGATTCCAAGGGTCTGAATTAGGATAGCCAGTGAGTGGCAATGTAGGATGGAGAAAAGCACCGCGGCGTGGTCAGCATGGGGAGGTCAGGGAACATGCAGTGGCAATGTAGGATAGGTTTCTGAAAAACATCGCGGGGTGGTGCGCATTGTATGGGTGTGGAACATTACATTCACTAGTAGGAGTTAGAAAAACATCACTGGGTGGTGTGAATCGGAGGGTCTGAATTAGAATAGGCAGTGAGTGGCAATGTAGGATGGAGAAAAGCACCACGGGGTGGTCAGCATGGGGAGGTTAGGGATCATGGAGTGGCAATGTAGGATTGGTTTGTGAAAAACATCTCGTGGTGGTGCCAACTGTATTGGTGTGTAACATTACATTCACTAGAAGGAGTGAGAAAAACATCACGGGGTGGTGTGAATTGGAGCGTCTGAATTAGGATAGGGAGTGAGTGGCAATGTAGGATAGAGAAAACCACGGCGGGGTGGTCAGCATTGGGAGGTCAGGGAACATGCAGTGGCAATGTAGGATAGGTTTCTAAAAAACTTTGCGGGGTGGTGCGCATTGTATGGGAGTGTGTTACATTACATTCACTAGTAGGAGTGAGAAAAACATCACGGGGTGGTGCGCATTCTATGGGTGTATAACATTACATTCACTAGTCGGAGTGAGAAAAACATCACGGGGTGGTGCGCATTGTATGGGTGTATAACAATACATTCACTAGTCAGAGTGAGAAAAACATCAAGGGGTGGTGTGAATCGCAGGGTCTGAATTAGGATAGGCAGTGAGTGGCAATGTAAGATGGAGAAAAGCACCGCGGGGTGCTCAACATGGGTAGATCAGGGAATATGCTTTGGCAATGTAGGATAGGTTTCTGAGAAACATCGGGGGGTGGTGCACATTGTATGGGTGTGTAACATTACATTCACTAGTAGGAGTGAGAAAAACATCACGGGGTGGTGCGCATTTTTTGGTGTGTAACATTACATTCACTAGTAGGAGTGAGAAAAACATCACAGGGTGGTGTGAATCGGAGGGTCTGAATTAGGATAGCCAGTGAGTTGCAATGTAGGATGGAGAAAAGCATTGCGGGGTAGTCAGCATGGGGAGGTCAGGGAACATGCAGTGGCAATGTAGGATACGATTCTGGAAAACATCGTGGGGTGGTGCGCATTGTATGGTTGCGTAACATTACATTCACTAGTAGGAGTAAGAAAATTATCACGGGGTGGTGTGTATCGGAGGGTCTTAATTAGAATAGGCAGTGAGTGGCAATGTAAGTTGGAGAAAAGCACCGCGGGGTGGTCAGCATGGGGAGGTCAGGGAACATGCATTGGCAATGTAGGATAGGTTTCTGAAAAACATCGCGGGGTGGTGCGCATTGTATGGGAGTGTGTTACATTACATTCATTAGTAGGAGTGAGAAAAACATCACGGGGTGGTGCACATTGTATGGGTGTATAACATTACATTCACTAGTCGGAGTGAGAAAAACATCACGGGGAGGTGTGAATCGGAGGGTCTGAATTAGGAAAGGCAGTGAGTGGCAATGTAGGATAAAGAAAAGCACGGCGGGGTGGTCAGCATTCGGAGGTCAGGGAACATGCAGTGGCAATGTAGGATAGGTTTCTGAAAATCTTCGTGGGGTGGTGCGCATTGTATGGGTGTGTAACAATACATTCACTAGTAGGAGTGAGAAAAACATCACTGGGAGGTGTGAATCGGAGGGTCTGAATTAGGAAAGGCAGTGAGTGGCAATGTAGGTTGGAGAAAAGCACCGCGCGGTGGTCACCATGGGGAGGTCAGGGAACATGCAGTGGCAATGTAGGATAGGTTTCTGAAAAACATTGCGGAGTGGTACACATTGTATGGGTGTGTAACATTACATTCACTAGTAGGAGTGAGAAAAACATCACGGGGTGGTGTGAATCGGAGGTTCTGAATTAGGATAGGCAGTGAGTGGCAATGTAGGATGGAGAAAAGCACCGCGGGGTGGTCAGCATGGGGAGGTCAGGGAACATGCAGTGGCAATGTAGGATAGGTTTCTGAAAAACATCGTGTGGTGCTGCGCATTGTATGGGTGTGTAACATTACATTCACTAGTAGGAGTGAGATAAACATCACGGGGTGGTGTGAATCGGAGGGTCTGAATTAGGATAGGCAGTGAGTGGCAACGTAGGATGGAGAAAAGCACCGCGGGTTGGTCAGCATGTGGAGGTCACAAAACATGCAGTGGCAATGTAGGATAGGTTTCTGAAAAACATCTCGGGGTTGTGCGCATTGTATGGGTGTGTAACATTACATTCACTAGTAGGAGTGAGAAAAACATCACAGGGTGGTGTGAATCGGAGGGTCTGAATTAGGATAGGCAGTGAGTGGCAATGTAGGATGAAGAAAAGCACTGCGGGGTGGTCAGCATGGGGAGGTCAGGGAACATGCAATGGCAGCGTAGGATAGGTTCCTGAAAAACATCGCGGGGTGGTGCGCATTGTTTGGGTGTGTAACATTACATTCACTAGCAGGAGTGAGAAAAACATCACGGGGTGGTGCGCATTGTATTGGTGTGTAACATTACATTCACTAGTAGGAGTGAGAAAAACATCATGGGGAGGTGTGAATCGGAGGGTCTGAATTAGGATAGGCAGTGAGTGGCAATGTAACATGGAGAAAAGCACCGCGGTGTGGTCAGCATGGGGAGGTCAGGGAACATGCAGTGGCATTGTAGGACAGGTTTCTGAAAAACATCGCGGGGTGGTGCGCATTGTATGGATGTGTAACATTACACTGACTAGTATGGGTGAGAAAAATATCACGGGGTGGTGTGAATCGGAGGGTCTGAATTAGGATAGCCAGTGAGTGGCAATGTAGGATTGAGAAAAGCACTGTGGGGAGCTCAGCATGGGGAGGTCAGGGAACATGCAGTGGCAATGTAGGATAGGTTTCTGAAAAAACATCGCAGGGTGGTGCGCATTGTATGGGTGTGGAATATTACATTCACTAGTAGGAGTGAGAAAAACATCACGGGGAGGTGTGAAACCAAGGGTCTGAATTAGGATAGCCAGTGAGTGGCAATGTAGGATGGAGAAAAGCACCGCGGCGTGGTCAGCATGGGGAGGTCAGGGAACATGCAGTGGCAATGTAGGATAGGTTTCTGAAAAACATCGCGGGGTGGTGCGCATTGTATGGGTGTGGAACATTACATTCACTAGTAGGAGTTAGAAAAACATCACTGCGTGGTGTGAATCGGAGGGTCTGAATTAGAATAGGCAGTGAGTGGCAATGTAGGATGGAGAAAAGCACCACGGGGTGGTCAGCATGGGGAGGTTAGGGAACATGGAGTCTCAATGTAGGATTGGTTTGTGAAAAACAACTCGTGGTGGTGCCAATTGTATTGGTGTGTAACATTACATTCACTAGTAGGAGTGAGAAAAACATCACGGGGAGGTGTGAATCGGAGCGTCTGAATTAGGATAGGCAGTGAGTGGCAATGTAGGATAGAGAAAAGCACGGTGAGGTGGTCAGCATTGGGAGGTCAGGGAACATGCAGTGGCAATGTAGGATAGGTTTCTAAAAAACTTCGCGGGGTGGTGCGCATTGTATGGTTGTGTAACATTACATTCACTAGTAGGAGTGAGATAAACATCACTGGGAGGTGTGAATCGGAGGGTCTGAATTAGGATAGGCAGTGAGTCGCAATGTAGGTTGGAGAAAAGCACCGCGGGGTGGTCAGCATTGGGAGGTCAGGGAACATGAAATGGCAATGTAGGATAGGTTTCTTAAAAACATCGCGGGGTGGTGCGCATTGTATGGTTGTGTAACAATACATTTACTAGTAGGAGTGAGAAAAACATCACGGGGTGGTGTGTATCGGAGGGTCTGAATTAGGATAGGCAGTGAGTGGCAATGTAGGATAGAGAAAAGCACCGCGGGGTGGTCAGCATGGGGAGATCAGGGAACATGCAGTGGCAATGTAGTATAGGTTTCTGAAAAACATCGCGGGGTTTTGCGCATTGTATGGTTGTGTAACATTACATTCACTAGTAGGAGTGAGAAAAACATCACTGGGAGTTGTGAATCGGATGGTCTGAATTAGGATAGGCAGTGAGTCGCAATGTAGGTTGGAGAAAAGCACCGCGGGGTGGTCAGCATTGGGAGGTCAGGGAACATGAAATGGCAATGTAGGATAGGTTTCTGAAAAACATCGCGGGGTGGTGCGCATTGTATGGGAGTGTGTTACATTACATTCACTAGTAGGAGTGAGAAAAACATCACGGGGTGGTGCGCATTGTATGGGTGTATAACATTACATTCACTAGTCGGAGTGAGAAAAACATCACGGGGTGGTGTGAATAGCAGGGTCTGAATTAGGATAGGCAGTGAGTGGCAATGTAGGATGGAGAAAAGCACCGCGGGGTGGTCAGCATGGGTAGATCAGGGAATATGCTTTGGCAATGTAGGATAGGTTTCTGAAAAACATCGGGGGGTGGTGCACATTGTATGGGTGTGTAACATTACATTCACTAGTAGGAGTGAGAAAAACATCACGGGGTGGTGCGCATTTTTTGGTGTGTAACATTACATTCACTAGTAGGAGTGAGAAAAACATCACAGGGTGGTGTGAATCGGAGGGTCTGAATTAGGATAGCCAGTGAGTTGCAATGTAGGATGGAGAAAAGCATTGCGGGGTAGTCAGCATGGGGAGGTCAGGGAACATGCAGTGGCAATGTAGGATACGATTCTGGAAAACATCGCGGGGTGGTGCGCATTGTATGGCTGTGTAACATTACATTCACTAGTAGGAGTAAGAAAATTATCACGGGGTGGTGTGTATCGGAGGGTCTGAATGAGGATAGGCAGTGAGTGGCAATGTAGGATGGAGAATAGCACCGCGGTGTGGTCACCATGGGGAGGTCAGGGAACATGCAGTGGCAATGTAGGAAAGGTTTCTGAAAAACAACGCGGGGTGGTGCGCATTGTATGGGTGTGTAACATTACATTCAGTAGTAGGAGTGAGAAGAACATCACGGTGTGGTGTGAATTGGAGGGTCTGAATTAGGATAGCCAGTGAGTGGCAATGTAGGACAGAGAAAAGCACCACCGTTTGGTCAGCATGTGGAGGTCAGGGAACATGCAATGGCAGTGTAGGACAGGTTTCTGAAAAACATGGCGGGGTGGTGCGCATTGTATGGATGTGTAACATTACACTGACTAGTATGAGTGAGAAAAACATCACGGGGAGGTGTGAATCCAAGGGTCTGAATTAGGATAGCCAGTGAGTGGCAATGTAGGATGGAGAAAAGCACTGTGGGGAGCTCAGCATGGGGAGGTCAGGGAACATGCAGTGGCAATGTAGGATAGGTTTCTGAAAATCTTCATGGGGTGGTGCACATTGTATGGGTGTGGAATAATACATTCACTAGTAGGAGTGAGAAAAACATCACGGGGAGGTGTGAATCCAAGGGTCTGAAATAGGATAGCCAGTGAGTGGCAATGTAGGATGGAGAAAAGCAACGCGGCGTGGTCAGCATGGGGAGGTCAGGGAACATGCAGTGGCAATGTAGGATAGGTTTCTGAAAATCTTCATGGGGTGGTGCGCATTGTATGGGTGTGGAATAATACATTCACTAGTAGGAGTGAGAAAAACATCACGGGGAGGTGTGAATCCAAGGGTCTGAAATAGGATAGCCAGTGAGTGGCAATGTAGGATGGAGAAAAGCAACGCGGCGTGGTCAGCATGGGGAGGTCAGGGAACATGCAGTGGCAATGTAGGATACGATTCTGGAAAACATCGTGGGGTGGTGCGCATTGTATGGTTGCGTAACATTACATTCACTAGTAGGAGTAAGAAAATTATCACGGGGTGGTGTGTATCGGAGGGTCTTAATTAGAATAGGCAGTGAGTGGCAATGTAAGTTGGAGAAAAGCACCGCGGGGTGGTCAGCATGGGGAGGTCAGGGAACATGCATTGGCAATGTAGGATAGGTTTCTGAAAAACATCGCGGGGTGGTGCGCATTGTATGGGAGTGTGTTACATTACATTCATTAGTAGGAGTGAGAAAAACATCACGGGGTGGTGCACATTGTATGGGTGTATAACATTACATTCACTAGTCGGAGTGAGAAAAACATCACGGGGAGGTGTGAATCGGAGGGTCTGAATTAGGAAAGGCAGTGAGTGGCAATGTAGGATAAAGAAAAGCACGGCGGGGTGGTCAGCATTCGGAGGTCAGGGAACATGCAGTGGCAATGTAGGATAGGTTTCTGAAAATCTTCGTGGGGTGGTGCGCATTGTATGGGTGTGTAACAATACATTCACTAGTAGGAGTGAGAAAAACATCACTGGGAGGTGTGAATCGGAGGGTCTGAATTAGGAAAGGCAGTGAGTGGCAATGTAGGTTGGAGAAAAGCACCGCGCGGTGGTCACCATGGGGAGGTCAGGGAACATGCAGTGGCAATGTAGGATAGGTTTCTGAAAAACATTGCGGAGTGGTACACATTGTATGGGTGTGTAACATTACATTCACTAGTAGGAGTGAGAAAAACATCACGGGGTGGTGTGAATCGGAGGTTCTGAATTAGGATAGGCAGTGAGTGGCAATGTAGGATGGAGAAAAGCACCGCGGGGTGGTCAGCATGGGGAGGTCAGGGAACATGCAGTGGCAATGTAGGATAGGTTTCTGAAAAACATCGTGTGGTGCTGCGCATTGTATGGGTGTGTAACATTACATTCACTAGTAGGAGTGAGATAAACATCACGGGGTGGTGTGAATCGGAGGGTCTGAATTAGGATAGGCAGTGAGTGGCAACGTAGGATGGAGAAAAGCACCGCGGGTTGGTCAGCATGTGGAGGTCACAAAACATGCAGTGGCAATGTAGGATAGGTTTCTGAAAAACATCTCGGGGTTGTGCGCATTGTATGGGTGTGTAACATTACATTCACTAGTAGGAGTGAGAAAAACATCACAGGGTGGTGTGAATCGGAGGGTCTGAATTAGGATAGGCAGTGAGTGGCAATGTAGGATGAAGAAAAGCACTGCGGGGTGGTCAGCATGGGGAGGTCAGGGAACATGCAATGGCAGCGTAGGATAGGTTCCTGAAAAACATCGCGGGGTGGTGCGCATTGTTTGGGTGTGTAACATTACATTCACTAGCAGGAGTGAGAAAAACATCACGGGGTGGTGCGCATTGTATTGGTGTGTAACATTACATTCACTAGTAGGAGTGAGAAAAACATCATGGGGAGGTGTGAATCGGAGGGTCTGAATTAGGATAGGCAGTGAGTGGCAATGTAACATGGAGAAAAGCACCGCGGTGTGGTCAGCATGGGGAGGTCAGGGAACATGCAGTGGCATTGTAGGACAGGTTTCTGAAAAACATCGCGGGGTGGTGCGCATTGTATGGATGTGTAACATTACACTGACTAGTATGGGTGAGAAAAATATCACGGGGTGGTGTGAATCGGAGGGTCTGAATTAGGATAGCCAGTGAGTGGCAATGTAGGATTGAGAAAAGCACTGTGGGGAGCTCAGCATGGGGAGGTCAGGGAACATGCAGTGGCAATGTAGGATAGGTTTCTGAAAAAACATCGCAGGGTGGTGCGCATTGTATGGGTGTGGAATATTACATTCACTAGTAGGAGTGAGAAAAACATCACGGGGAGGTGTGAAACCAAGGGTCTGAATTAGGATAGCCAGTGAGTGGCAATGTAGGATGGAGAAAAGCACCGCGGCGTGGTCAGCATGGGGAGGTCAGGGAACATGCAGTGGCAATGTAGGATAGGTTTCTGAAAAACATCGCGGGGTGGTGCGCATTGTATGGGTGTGGAACATTACATTCACTAGTAGGAGTTAGAAAAACATCACTGCGTGGTGTGAATCGGAGGGTCTGAATTAGAATAGGCAGTGAGTGGCAATGTAGGATGGAGAAAAGCACCACGGGGTGGTCAGCATGGGGAGGTTAGGGAACATGGAGTCTCAATGTAGGATTGGTTTGTGAAAAACAACTCGTGGTGGTGCCAATTGTATTGGTGTGTAACATTACATTCACTAGTAGGAGTGAGAAAAACATCACGGGGAGGTGTGAATCGGAGCGTCTGAATTAGGATAGGCAGTGAGTGGCAATGTAGGATAGAGAAAAGCACGGTGAGGTGGTCAGCATTGGGAGGTCAGGGAACATGCAGTGGCAATGTAGGATAGGTTTCTAAAAAACTTCGCGGGGTGGTGCGCATTGTATGGTTGTGTAACATTACATTCACTAGTAGGAGTGAGATAAACATCACTGGGAGGTGTGAATCGGAGGGTCTGAATTAGGATAGGCAGTGAGTCGCAATGTAGGTTGGAGAAAAGCACCGCGGGGTGGTCAGCATTGGGAGGTCAGGGAACATGAAATGGCAATGTAGGATAGGTTTCTTAAAAACATCGCGGGGTGGTGCGCATTGTATGGTTGTGTAACAATACATTTACTAGTAGGAGTGAGAAAAACATCACGGGGTGGTGTGTATCGGAGGGTCTGAATTAGGATAGGCAGTGAGTGGCAATGTAGGATAGAGAAAAGCACCGCGGGGTGGTCAGCATGGGGAGATCAGGGAACATGCAGTGGCAATGTAGTATAGGTTTCTGAAAAACATCGCGGGGTTTTGCGCATTGTATGGTTGTGTAACATTACATTCACTAGTAGGAGTGAGAAAAACATCACTGGGAGTTGTGAATCGGATGGTCTGAATTAGGATAGGCAGTGAGTCGCAATGTAGGTTGGAGAAAAGCACCGCGGGGTGGTCAGCATTGGGAGGTCAGGGAACATGAAATGGCAATGTAGGATAGGTTTCTGAAAAACATCGCGGGGTGGTGCGCATTGTATGGGAGTGTGTTACATTACATTCACTAGTAGGAGTGAGAAAAACATCACGGGGTGGTGCGCATTGTATGGGTGTATAACATTACATTCACTAGTCGGAGTGAGAAAAACATCACGGGGTGGTGTGAATAGCAGGGTCTGAATTAGGATAGGCAGTGAGTGGCAATGTAGGATGGAGAAAAGCACCGCGGGGTGGTCAGCATGGGTAGATCAGGGAATATGCTTTGGCAATGTAGGATAGGTTTCTGAAAAACATCGGGGGGTGGTGCACATTGTATGGGTGTGTAACATTACATTCACTAGTAGGAGTGAGAAAAACATCACGGGGTGGTGCGCATTTTTTGGTGTGTAACATTACATTCACTAGTAGGAGTGAGAAAAACATCACAGGGTGGTGTGAATCGGAGGGTCTGAATTAGGATAGCCAGTGAGTTGCAATGTAGGATGGAGAAAAGCATTGCGGGGTAGTCAGCATGGGGAGGTCAGGGAACATGCAGTGGCAATGTAGGATACGATTCTGGAAAACATCGCGGGGTGGTGCGCATTGTATGGCTGTGTAACATTACATTCACTAGTAGGAGTAAGAAAATTATCACGGGGTGGTGTGTATCGGAGGGTCTGAATGAGGATAGGCAGTGAGTGGCAATGTAGGATGGAGAATAGCACCGCGGTGTGGTCACCATGGGGAGGTCAGGGAACATGCAGTGGCAATGTAGGAAAGGTTTCTGAAAAACAACGCGGGGTGGTGCGCATTGTATGGGTGTGTAACATTACATTCAGTAGTAGGAGTGAGAAGAACATCACGGTGTGGTGTGAATTGGAGGGTCTGAATTAGGATAGCCAGTGAGTGGCAATGTAGGACAGAGAAAAGCACCACCGTTTGGTCAGCATGTGGAGGTCAGGGAACATGCAATGGCAGTGTAGGACAGGTTTCTGAAAAACATGGCGGGGTGGTGCGCATTGTATGGATGTGTAACATTACACTGACTAGTATGAGTGAGAAAAACATCACGGGGAGGTGTGAATCCAAGGGTCTGAATTAGGATAGCCAGTGAGTGGCAATGTAGGATGGAGAAAAGCACTGTGGGGAGCTCAGCATGGGGAGGTCAGGGAACATGCAGTGGCAATGTAGGATAGGTTTCTGAAAATCTTCATGGGGTGGTGCACATTGTATGGGTGTGGAATAATACATTCACTAGTAGGAGTGAGAAAAACATCACGGGGAGGTGTGAATCCAAGGGTCTGAAATAGGATAGCCAGTGAGTGGCAATGTAGGATGGAGAAAAGCAACGCGGCGTGGTCAGCATGGGGAGGTCAGGGAACATGCAGTGGCAATGTAGGATAGGTTTCTGAAAATCTTCATGGGGTGGTGCGCATTGTATGGGTGTGGAATAATACATTCACTAGTAGGAGTGAGAAAAACATCACGGGGAGGTGTGAATCCAAGGGTCTGAAATAGGATAGCCAGTGAGTGGCAATGTAGGATGGAGAAAAGCAACGCGGCGTGGTCAGCATGGGGAGGTCAGGGAACATGCAGTGGCAATGTAGGATAGGTTTCTGAAAAACATCGCGGGGTGGTGCGCATTGTATGGGTGTGGAACATTACATTCACTAGTAGGAGTTAGAAAAACATCACTGCGTGGTGTGAATTGGAGGGTCTCAATTAGAATAGGCAGTGAGTGGCAATGTAGGATGGAGAAAAGCACCACGGGGTGGTCAGCATGGGGAGGTTAGGGAACATGGAGTGGCAATGTAGGATTGGTTTGTGAAAAACATCTCGTGGTGGTGCAAATTGTATTGGTTTGTAACATTACATTCACTAGTAGGAGTGAGATAAACATCACTGGGAGGTGTGAATCGGAGGGTCTGAATTAGGATAGGCAGTGAGTCGCAATGTAGGTTGGAGAAAAGCACCGCGGGGTGGTCAGCATTGGGAGGTCAGGGAACATGAAGTGGCAATTTAGTATAGGTTTCTGAAAAACATCGCGGGGTGGTGCGCATTTTATGGGTGTGTAACAATACATTCACTAGTAGGAGTTAGAAAAACAACACGGGGTGGTGTGTATCGGAGGGTCTGAATTAGGATAGGCAGTGAGTGGCAATGTAGGATAGAGAAAAGCACCGCGGGGTGGTCAGCATGGGGAGATCAGGGAACATGCAGTGGCAATGTAGTATAGGTTTCTGAAAAACATCGCGGGGTTTTGCGCATTGTATGGTTGTGTAACATTACATTCACTAGTAGGAGTGAGAAAAACATCACTGGGAGTTGTGAATCGGAGGGTCTGAATTAGGATAGGCAGTGAGTGGCAATGTAGGTTGGAGAAAAGCACCGAGGGGTGGTCAGCATGGGGAGGTCAGGGAACATGCATTGGCAATGTAGGATAGGTTTCTGAAAAACATCGCGGGGTGGTGCGCATTGTATGGGAGTGTGTTACATTACATTCACTAGTAGGAGTGAGAAAAACATCACGGGGTGGTGCGCATTGCATGGGTGTATAACATTACATTCACTAGTCAGAGTGAGAAAAACATCACGGGGTGGTGTGAATCGGAGGGTCTGAATTAGGATAGGCAGTGAGTGGCAATGTAGGATAAAGAAAAGCACGGCGGGGTGGTCAGCATTCGGAGGTCAGGGAACATGCAGTGGCAATGTAGGATAGGTTTCTGAAAAACATCGCGTGGTGCTGCGCATTGTATGTGTGTGTAACATTACATTCACTAGTAGGAGTGAGATAAACATCACGGGGTGGTGTGAATCGGAGGGTCTGAATTAGGATAGGCAGTGAGTGGCAACGTAGGATGAACAAAAGCACCGCGGGTTGGTCAGCATGTGGAGGTCACAAAACATGCAGTGGCAATGTAGGATAGGTTTCTGAAAAACATCTCGGGGTGTGCGCATTGTATGGGTGTGTAACATTACATTCACTAGTAGGAGTGAGAAAAACATCGTGGGGTGGTCCGCATTGTATGGGTGTGTAACATTACATTCACTAGAAGGAGTGAGATAAACATCACTGGGAGGTGTGAATCGGAGGGTCTGAATTAGGAAAGGCAGTGAGTGGCAATGTAGGTTGGAGAAAAGCACCGCGCGGTGGTCAGCATGGGGAGGTCAGGGAACATGCAGTGGCAATGTAGGATAGGTTTCTGAAAAACATTGCGGAGTGGTACACATTGTATGGGTGTGTAACATTACATTCACTAGTAGGAGTGAGAAAATCATCACGGGGTGGTGTGAATCGGAGGTTCTGAATTAGGATAGGCAGTGAGTGGCAATGTAGGATGGAGAAAAGCACCGCGGGGTGGTCAGCATGGGGAGGTCAGGGAACATGCAGTGGCAATGTAGTATAGGTTTCTCAAAAACATCGCGTGGTGCTGCGCATTGTATGGGTGTGTAACATTACATTCACTAGTAGGAGTGAGATAAACATCACGGGGTGGTGTGAATCGGAGGGTCTGAATTAGGATAGGCAGTGAGTGGCAACGTAGGATGGAGAAAAGCACCGTGGGTTGGTCAGCATGTGGAGGTCACAAAACATGCAGTGGCAATGTAGGATAGGTTTCTGAAAAACATCTCGGGGTTGTGCACATTGTATGGGTGTGTAACATTACATTCACTAGTAGGAGTGAGAAAAACATCACGGGGTGGTGCGCATTGTATGGGTGTGTAACATTACATTCACTAGTAGGAGTGAGAAAAACATCACGGGGTGGTGTGAATCGGAGGGTCTGAATTAGGATAGGCAGTGAGTAGCAATGTAGGATGAAGAAAAGCACTGCGGGGTGGTCAGCATGGGGAGGTCAGGGAACATGCAGTGGCAACGTAGGATAGGTTTCTGAAAAACATCGCGGGGTGGTGCGCATTGTTTGGGTGTGTAACATTACATTCACTAGCAGGAGTGAGAAAAACATCACGGGGTGGTGCGCATTGTATTGGTGTGTAACATTACATTCACTAGTAGGAGTGAGAAAAACATCATGGGGAGGTGTGAATCCGAGGGTCTGAATTAGGATAGGCAGTGAGTGGCAATGTAACATGGAGAAAAGCACCGCGGTGTGGTCAGCATGGGGAGGTCAGGGAACATGTAGTGGCAATGTAGGATAGGTTTCTGAAAAACATCGCAGGGTGGTGCGCATTGTATGGGTGTGGAACATTACATTCACTAGAAGGAGTTAGAAAAACATCACTGGGTGTTGTGAATCGGAGGGTCTGAATTAGAATAGGCAGTGAGTGGCAATGTAGGATGGAGAAAAGCACCACGGGGTGGTCAGCATGGGGAGGTTAGGGAACATGGAGTTTCAATGTAGGATTGGTTTGTGAAAAACATCTCGTGGTGGTGCCAATTGTATTGGTGTGTAACATTACATTCACTAGTAGGAGTGAGAAAAACATCATGGGGAGGTGTGAATCGGAGGGTCTGAATTAGGATAGGCAGTGAGTGGCAATGTAACATGGAGAAAAGCACCGCGGTGTGGTCAGCATGGGGAGGTCAGGGAACATGCAGTGGCATTGTAGGACAGGTTTCTGAAAAACATCGCGGGGTGGTGCGCATTGTATGGATGTGTAACATTACACTGACTAGTATGGGTGAGAAAAATATCACGGGGTGGTGTGAATCGGAGGGTCTGAATTAGGATAGCCAGTGAGTGGCAATGTAGGATTGAGAAAAGCACTGTGGGGAGCTCAGCATGGGGAGGTCAGGGAACATGCAGTGGCAATGTAGGATAGGTTTCTGAAAAAACATCGCAGGGTGGTGCGCATTGTATGGGTGTGGAATATTACATTCACTAGTAGGAGTGAGAAAAACATCACGGGGAGGTGTGAAACCAAGGGTCTGAATTAGGATAGCCAGTGAGTGGCAATGTAGGATGGAGAAAAGCACCGCGGCGTGGTCAGCATGGGGAGGTCAGGGAACATGCAGTGGCAATGTAGGATAGGTTTCTGAAAAACATCGCGGGGTGGTGCGCATTGTATGGGTGTGGAACATTACATTCACTAGTAGGAGTTAGAAAAACATCACTGCGTGGTGTGAATCGGAGGGTCTGAATTAGAATAGGCAGTGAGTGGCAATGTAGGATGGAGAAAAGCACCACGGGGTGGTCAGCATGGGGAGGTTAGGGAACATGGAGTCTCAATGTAGGATTGGTTTGTGAAAAACAACTCGTGGTGGTGCCAATTGTATTGGTGTGTAACATTACATTCACTAGTAGGAGTGAGAAAAACATCACGGGGAGGTGTGAATCGGAGCGTCTGAATTAGGATAGGCAGTGAGTGGCAATGTAGGATAGAGAAAAGCACGGTGAGGTGGTCAGCATTGGGAGGTCAGGGAACATGCAGTGGCAATGTAGGATAGGTTTCTAAAAAACTTCGCGGGGTGGTGCGCATTGTATGGTTGTGTAACATTACATTCACTAGTAGGAGTGAGATAAACATCACTGGGAGGTGTGAATCGGAGGGTCTGAATTAGGATAGGCAGTGAGTCGCAATGTAGGTTGGAGAAAAGCACCGCGGGGTGGTCAGCATTGGGAGGTCAGGGAACATGAAATGGCAATGTAGGATAGGTTTCTTAAAAACATCGCGGGGTGGTGCGCATTGTATGGTTGTGTAACAATACATTTACTAGTAGGAGTGAGAAAAACATCACGGGGTGGTGTGTATCGGAGGGTCTGAATTAGGATAGGCAGTGAGTGGCAATGTAGGATAGAGAAAAGCACCGCGGGGTGGTCAGCATGGGGAGATCAGGGAACATGCAGTGGCAATGTAGTATAGGTTTCTGAAAAACATCGCGGGGTTTTGCGCATTGTATGGTTGTGTAACATTACATTCACTAGTAGGAGTGAGAAAAACATCACTGGGAGTTGTGAATCGGATGGTCTGAATTAGGATAGGCAGTGAGTCGCAATGTAGGTTGGAGAAAAGCACCGCGGGGTGGTCAGCATTGGGAGGTCAGGGAACATGAAATGGCAATGTAGGATAGGTTTCTGAAAAACATCGCGGGGTGGTGCGCATTGTATGGGAGTGTGTTACATTACATTCACTAGTAGGAGTGAGAAAAACATCACGGGGTGGTGCGCATTGTATGGGTGTATAACATTACATTCACTAGTCGGAGTGAGAAAAACATCACGGGGTGGTGTGAATAGCAGGGTCTGAATTAGGATAGGCAGTGAGTGGCAATGTAGGATGGAGAAAAGCACCGCGGGGTGGTCAGCATGGGTAGATCAGGGAATATGCTTTGGCAATGTAGGATAGGTTTCTGAAAAACATCGGGGGGTGGTGCACATTGTATGGGTGTGTAACATTACATTCACTAGTAGGAGTGAGAAAAACATCACGGGGTGGTGCGCATTTTTTGGTGTGTAACATTACATTCACTAGTAGGAGTGAGAAAAACATCACAGGGTGGTGTGAATCGGAGGGTCTGAATTAGGATAGCCAGTGAGTTGCAATGTAGGATGGAGAAAAGCATTGCGGGGTAGTCAGCATGGGGAGGTCAGGGAACATGCAGTGGCAATGTAGGATACGATTCTGGAAAACATCGCGGGGTGGTGCGCATTGTATGGCTGTGTAACATTACATTCACTAGTAGGAGTAAGAAAATTATCACGGGGTGGTGTGTATCGGAGGGTCTGAATGAGGATAGGCAGTGAGTGGCAATGTAGGATGGAGAATAGCACCGCGGTGTGGTCACCATGGGGAGGTCAGGGAACATGCAGTGGCAATGTAGGAAAGGTTTCTGAAAAACAACGCGGGGTGGTGCGCATTGTATGGGTGTGTAACATTACATTCAGTAGTAGGAGTGAGAAGAACATCACGGTGTGGTGTGAATTGGAGGGTCTGAATTAGGATAGCCAGTGAGTGGCAATGTAGGACAGAGAAAAGCACCACCGTTTGGTCAGCATGTGGAGGTCAGGGAACATGCAATGGCAGTGTAGGACAGGTTTCTGAAAAACATGGCGGGGTGGTGCGCATTGTATGGATGTGTAACATTACACTGACTAGTATGAGTGAGAAAAACATCACGGGGAGGTGTGAATCCAAGGGTCTGAATTAGGATAGCCAGTGAGTGGCAATGTAGGATGGAGAAAAGCACTGTGGGGAGCTCAGCATGGGGAGGTCAGGGAACATGCAGTGGCAATGTAGGATAGGTTTCTGAAAATCTTCATGGGGTGGTGCACATTGTATGGGTGTGGAATAATACATTCACTAGTAGGAGTGAGAAAAACATCACGGGGAGGTGTGAATCCAAGGGTCTGAAATAGGATAGCCAGTGAGTGGCAATGTAGGATGGAGAAAAGCAACGCGGCGTGGTCAGCATGGGGAGGTCAGGGAACATGCAGTGGCAATGTAGGATAGGTTTCTGAAAATCTTCATGGGGTGGTGCGCATTGTATGGGTGTGGAATAATACATTCACTAGTAGGAGTGAGAAAAACATCACGGGGAGGTGTGAATCCAAGGGTCTGAAATAGGATAGCCAGTGAGTGGCAATGTAGGATGGAGAAAAGCAACGCGGCGTGGTCAGCATGGGGAGGTCAGGGAACATGCAGTGGCAATGTAGGATAGGTTTCTGAAAAACATCGCGGGGTGGTGCGCATTGTATGGGTGTGGAACATTACATTCACTAGTAGGAGTTAGAAAAACATCACTGCGTGGTGTGAATTGGAGGGTCTCAATTAGAATAGGCAGTGAGTGGCAATGTAGGATGGAGAAAAGCACCACGGGGTGGTCAGCATGGGGAGGTTAGGGAACATGGAGTGGCAATGTAGGATTGGTTTGTGAAAAACATCTCGTGGTGGTGCAAATTGTATTGGTTTGTAACATTACATTCACTAGTAGGAGTGAGATAAACATCACTGGGAGGTGTGAATCGGAGGGTCTGAATTAGGATAGGCAGTGAGTCGCAATGTAGGTTGGAGAAAAGCACCGCGGGGTGGTCAGCATTGGGAGGTCAGGGAACATGAAGTGGCAATTTAGTATAGGTTTCTGAAAAACATCGCGGGGTGGTGCGCATTTTATGGGTGTGTAACAATACATTCACTAGTAGGAGTTAGAAAAACAACACGGGGTGGTGTGTATCGGAGGGTCTGAATTAGGATAGGCAGTGAGTGGCAATGTAGGATAGAGAAAAGCACCGCGGGGTGGTCAGCATGGGGAGATCAGGGAACATGCAGTGGCAATGTAGTATAGGTTTCTGAAAAACATCGCGGGGTTTTGCGCATTGTATGGTTGTGTAACATTACATTCACTAGTAGGAGTGAGAAAAACATCACTGGGAGTTGTGAATCGGAGGGTCTGAATTAGGATAGGCAGTGAGTGGCAATGTAGGTTGGAGAAAAGCACCGAGGGGTGGTCAGCATGGGGAGGTCAGGGAACATGCATTGGCAATGTAGGATAGGTTTCTGAAAAACATCGCGGGGTGGTGCGCATTGTATGGGAGTGTGTTACATTACATTCACTAGTAGGAGTGAGAAAAACATCACGGGGTGGTGCGCATTGCATGGGTGTATAACATTACATTCACTAGTCAGAGTGAGAAAAACATCACGGGGTGGTGTGAATCGGAGGGTCTGAATTAGGATAGGCAGTGAGTGGCAATGTAGGATAAAGAAAAGCACGGCGGGGTGGTCAGCATTCGGAGGTCAGGGAACATGCAGTGGCAATGTAGGATAGGTTTCTGAAAAACATCGCGTGGTGCTGCGCATTGTATGTGTGTGTAACATTACATTCACTAGTAGGAGTGAGATAAACATCACGGGGTGGTGTGAATCGGAGGGTCTGAATTAGGATAGGCAGTGAGTGGCAACGTAGGATGAACAAAAGCACCGCGGGTTGGTCAGCATGTGGAGGTCACAAAACATGCAGTGGCAATGTAGGATAGGTTTCTGAAAAACATCTCGGGGTGTGCGCATTGTATGGGTGTGTAACATTACATTCACTAGTAGGAGTGAGAAAAACATCGTGGGGTGGTCCGCATTGTATGGGTGTGTAACATTACATTCACTAGAAGGAGTGAGATAAACATCACTGGGAGGTGTGAATCGGAGGGTCTGAATTAGGAAAGGCAGTGAGTGGCAATATAGGTTGGAGAAAAGCACCGCGCGGTGGTCAGCATGGGGAGGTCAGGGAACATGCAGTGGCAATGTAGGATAGGTTTCTGAAAAACATTGCGGAGTGGTACACATTGTATGGGTGTGTAACATTACATTCACTAGTAGGAGTGAGAAAATCATCACGGGGTGGTGTGAATCGGAGGTTCTGAATTAGGATAGGCAGTGAGTGGCAATGTAGGATGGAGAAAAGCACCGCGGGGTGGTCAGCATGGGGAGGTCAGGGAACATGCAGTGGCAATGTAGTATAGGTTTCTCAAAAACATCGCGTGGTGCTGCGCATTGTATGGGTGTGTAACATTACATTCACTAGTAGGAGTGAGATAAACATCACGGGGTGGTGTGAATCGGAGGGTCTGAATTAGGATAGGCAGTGAGTGGCAACGTAGGATGGAGAAAAGCACCGTGGGTTGGTCAGCATGTGGAGGTCACAAAACATGCAGTGGCAATGTAGGATAGGTTTCTGAAAAACATCTCGGGGTTGTGCACATTGTATGGGTGTGTAACATTACATTCACTAGTAGGAGTGAGAAAAACATCACGGGGTGGTGCGCATTGTATGGGTGTGTAACATTACATTCACTAGTAGGAGTGAGAAAAACATCACGGGGTGGTGTGAATCGGAGGGTCTGAATTAGGATAGGCAGTGAGTAGCAATGTAGGATGAAGAAAAGCACTGCGGGGTGGTCAGCATGGGGAGGTCAGGGAACATGCAGTGGCAACGTAGGATAGGTTTCTGAAAAACATCGCGGGGTGGTGCGCATTGTTTGGGTGTGTAACATTACATTCACTAGCAGGAGTGAGAAAAACATCACGGGGTGGTGCGCATTGTATTGGTGTGTAACATTACATTCACTAGTAGGAGTGAGAAAAACATCATGGGGAGGTGTGAATCCGAGGGTCTGAATTAGGATAGGCAGTGAGTGGCAATGTAACATGGAGAAAAGCACCGCGGTGTGGTCAGCATGGGGAGGTCAGGGAACATGTAGTGGCAATGTAGGATAGGTTTCTGAAAAACATCGCAGGGTGGTGCGCATTGTATGGGTGTGGAACATTACATTCACTAGAAGGAGTTAGAAAAACATCACTGGGTGTTGTGAATCGGAGGGTCTGAATTAGAATAGGCAGTGAGTGGCAATGTAGGATGGAGAAAAGCACCACGGGGTGGTCAGCATGGGGAGGTTAGGGAACATGGAGTTTCAATGTAGGATTGGTTTGTGAAAAACATCTCGTGGTGGTGCCAATTGTATTGGTGTGTAACATTACATTCACTAGTAGGAGTGAGAAAAACATCACGGGGAGGTGTGAATCGGAGCGTCTGAATTAGGATAGGCAGTGAGTGGCAATGTAGGATAGAGAAAAGCACCGCGGGGTGGTCAGCATGGGGAGATCAGTGAACATGCAGTGGCAATGTAGTATAGGTTTCTGAAAAACATCGCGGGGTTTTGCGTATTGTATGGTTGTGTAACATTACATTCACTAGTAGGAGTGAGAAAAACATCACTGGGAGTTGTGAATCGGATGGTCTGAATTAGGATAGGCAGTGAGTGGCAATGTAGGTTGGAGAAAAGCACCGCAGGGTGGTCAGCATGGGGAGGTCAGGGAACATGCATTGGCAATGTAGGATAGGTTTCTGAAAAACATCGCGGGGTGGTGCGCATTGTATGGGAGTGTGTTACATTACATTCACTAGTAGGAGTGAGAAAAACATCACGGGGTGGTGCGCATTGTATGGGTGTATAACATTACATTCACTAGTCGGAGTGACAAAAACATCACGGCGTGGTGTGAATCGCAGGGTCTGAATTAGGATAGGCAGTGAGTGGCAATGTAAGATGGAGAAAAGCACCGCGGGGTGGTCAGCATGGGTAGATCAGGGAATATGCTTTGGCAATGTAGGATAGGTTTCTGAAAAACATCGGGGGGTGGTGCACATTGTATGGGTGTGTAACATTACATTCACTAGTAGGAGTGAGAAAAACATCACGGGGTGGTGCGCATTTTTTGGTGTGTAACATTACATTCACTAGTAGGAGTGAGAAAAACATCACAGGGTGGTGTGAATCGGAGGGTCTGAATTAGGATAGGCAGTGAGTGGCAATGTAGGATAAAGAAAAGCACGGTGGGGTGGTCAGCATTCGGAGGTCAGGGAACATGCAGTGGCAATGTAGGATAGGTTTCTGAAAATCTTCGTGGGGTGGTGCGCATTGTATGGGTGTGTAACAATACATTCACTAGTAGGAGTGAGAAAAACATCACTGGGAGGTGTGAATCGGAGGGTCTGAATTAGGAAAGGCAGTGAGTGGCAATGTAGGTTGGAGAAAAGCACCACGCGGTGGTCAGCATGGGGAGGTCAGGGAACATGCAGTGGCAATGTAGGATAGGTTTCTGAAAAACATTGCGGAGTGGTACACATTGTATGGGTATGTAACATTACATTCACTAGTAGGAGTGAGAAAATCATCACGGGGTGGTGTGAATCGGAGGTTCTGAATTAGGATAGGCAGTGAGTGGAAATGTAGGATGGAGAAAAGCACCGCGGGGTGGTCAGCATGGAGAGATCAGGGAACATGCAGTGGCAATGTAGGATAGGTTTCTGAAAAACATCGCGGGGTGGTGCGCATTGTATGGGTGTGTAACATTTCATTCACTATTAGGAGTGAGAAAAACATCACGGGGTGGTGCGCATTGTATGGGTGTGTAACATTACATTCACTAGTAGGAGTGAGAAAAACATCACTGGGAGGTGTGAATCGGAGGGTCTGAATTAGGAAAGGCAGTGAGTGGAAATATAGTGTGGACAAAAGCACCGCGGGGTGGTCAGCATGGGGAGGTCAGGGAACATGCAGTGGCAATGTAGGATAGGTTTCTGAAAAACATCGCGTGGTGCTGCGCATTGTATGGGTGTGTAACATTACATTCACTAGTAGGAGTGAGATAAACATCACGGGGTGGTGTGAATCGGAGCGTCTGAATTAGGATAGGCAGTGAGTGGCAATGTAGGATAGAGAAAACCACGACGGGGTGGTCAGCATTGGGAGGTCAGGGAACATGCAGTGGCAATGTAGGATAGGTTTCTAAAAAACTTCGCAGGGTGGTGCGCATTGTATGGTTGTGTAACATTACATTCACTAGTAGGAGTGAGATAAACATCACTGGGAGGTGTGTATCGGAGGGTCTGAATTAGGATAGCCAGTGAGTGGCAATGTAGGATAGAGAAAAGCACAGCCGGGTGGTCAGCATGGGGAGATCAGGGAACATGCAGTGGCAATGTAGTATAGGTTTCTGAAAAACATCGCGGGGTTTTGCGCATTGTATGGTTGTGTAACATTACATTCACTAGTAGGAGTGAGAAAAACATCACTGGGAGTTGTGAATCGGAGGGTCTGAATTAGGATAGGCAGTGAGTGGCAATGTAGGTTGGAGAAAAGCAGCGGGGTGGTCAGCATGGGGAGGTCAGGGAACATGCATTGGCAATGTAGGATAGGTTTCTGAAAAACATCGCGGGGTGGTGCGCATTGTATGGGAGTGTGTTACATTACATTCACTAGTAGGAGTGAGAAAAACATCACGGGGTGGTGCGCATTGTATGGGTGTATAACATTACATTCACTAGTCAGAGTGAGAAAAACATCACGGGGTGGTGTGAATCGGAGGGTCTGAATTAGGATAGGCAGTGAGTGGCAATGTAGGATAAAGAAAATCACGGCGGGGTGGTCAGCATTCGGAGGTCAGGGAACATGCAGTGGCAATGTAGGATAGGTTTCTGAAAATCTTCGTGGGGTGGTGCGCATTGTATGGGTGTGTAACATTACATTCACTAGTAGGAGTGAGAAGAACATCACTGGGAGTTGTGAATCGGAGGGTCTGAATTAGGAAAGGCAGTGAGTGGCAATGTAGGTTGGAGAAAAGCACCGCGCGGTGGTCAGCATGGGGAGGTCAGGGAACATGCAGTGGCAATGTAGGATAGGTTTCTGAAAAACATTGCGGAGTGGTACACATTGTATGGGTGTGTAACATTACATTCACTAGTAGGAGTGAGAAAAACCTCACGGGGTGGTGTGAATCGGAGGTTCTGAATTAGGATAGGCAGTGAGTGGCAATGTAGGATGGAGAAAAGCACCGCGGGGTGGTCAGCATGGGGAGGTCAGGGAACATGCAGTGGCAATGTAGTATAGGTTTCTGAAAAACATCGCGGGGTGGTACACATTGTATGGGTGTGTAACATTACATTCACTATTAGGAGTGAGATAAACATCACGGGGTGGTGTGAATCGGAGGGTCTGAATTAGGATAGGCAGTGAGTGGCAACGTAGGATGGAGAAAAGCACCGCGGGTTGGTCAGCATGTGGAGGTCACAAAACATGCAGTGGCAATGTAGGATAGGTTTCTGAAAAACATCTCGGGGTTGTGCACATTGTATGGGTGTGTAACATTACATTCACTAGTAGGAGTGAGAAAAACATCACGGGGTGGTGTGAATTGGAGGGTCTGAATTAGGATAGGCAGTGAGTAGCAATGTAGGATGAAGAAAAGCACTGCGGGGTGGTCAGCATGGGGAGGTCAGGGAACATGCAGTGGCAACGTAGGATAGGTTTCTGAAAAACATCGCGGGGTGGTGCGCATTGTTTGGGTGTGTAACATTACATTCACTAGCAGGAGTGAGAAAAACATCACGGGGTGGTGCGCATTGTATTGGTGTGTAACATTACATTCACTAGTAGGAGTGAGAAAAACATCATGGGGAGGTGTGAATCCGAGGGTCTGAATTAGGATAGGCAGTGAGTGGCAATGTAACATGGAGAAAAGCACCGCGGTGTGGTCAGCATGGGGAGGTCAGGGAACATGTAGTGGCAATGTAGGATAGGTTTCTGAAAAACATCGCGGGGTGGTGCGCATTGTATGGGTGTGGAACATTACATTCACTAGAAGGAGTTAGAAAAACATCACTGGGTGTTGTGAATCGGAGGGTCTGAATTAGAATAGGCAGTGAGTGGCAATGTAGGATGGAGAAAAGCACCACGGGGTGGTCAGCATGGGGAGGTTAGGGAACATGGAGTTTCAATGTAGGATTGGTTTGTGAAAAACATCTCGTGGTGGTGCCAATTGTATTGGTGTGTAACATTACATTCACTAGTAGGAGTGAGAAAAACATCACGGGGAGGTGTGAATCGGAGCGTCTGAATTAGGATAGGCAGTGAGTGGCAATGTAGGATAGAGAAAAGCACGGCGGGGTGGTCAGCATTGGGAGGTCAGGGAACATGCAGTGGCAATGTAGGATAGGCTTCTAAAAAACTTCGCGGGGTGGTGCGCATTGTATGGTTGTGTAACATTACATTCACTAGTAGGAGTGAGATAAACATCACTGGGAGGTGTGAATCGGAGGGTCTGAATTAGGATAGGCAGTGAGTCGCAATGTAGGTTGGAGAAAAGCACCGCGGGGTGGTCAGCATTGGGAGGTCAGGGAACATGAAGTGGCAATGTAGGATAGGTTTCTGAAAAACATCGCGGGCTGGTGCGCATTGTATGGGAGTGTGTTACATTACATTCACTAGTAGGAGTGAGAAAAACATCACGGGGTGGTGCGCATTGTATGGGTGTATAACATTACATTCACTAGTCGCAGTGAGAAAACCATCACGGCGTGGTGTGAATCGCAGGGTCTGAATTAGGATAGGCAGTGAGTGGCAATGTAAGATGGAGAAAAGCACCGCGGGGTGGTCAGCATGGGTAGATCAGGGAATATGCTTTGGCAATGTAGGATAGGTTTCTGAAAAACATCGGGGGGTGGTGCACATTGTATGGGTGTGTAACATTACATTCACTAGTAGGAGTGAGAAAAACATCACGGGGTGGTGCGCATTTTTTGGTGTGTAACATTACATTCACTAGTAGGAGTGAGAAAAACATCACAGGGTGGTGTGAATCGGAGGGTCTGAATTAGGATAGGCAGTGAGTGGCAATGTAGGATAAAGAAAAGCACGGTGGGGTGGTCAGCATTCGGAGGTCAGGGAACATGCAGTGGCAATGTAGGATAGGTTTCTGAAAATCTTCGTGGGGTGGTGCGCATTGTATGGGTGTGTAACAATACATTCACTAGTAGGAGTGAGAAAAACATCACTGGGAGGTGTGAATCGGAGGGGCTGAATTAGGAAAGGCAGTGAGTGGCAATGTAGGTTGGAGAAAAGCACCACGCGGTGGTCAGCATGGGGAGGTCAGGGAACATGCAGTGGCAATGTAGGATAGGTTTCTGAAAAACATTGCGGAGTGGTACACATTGTATGGGTGTGTAACATTACATTCACTAGTAGGAGTGAGAAAATCATCACGGGGTGGTGTGAATCGGAGGTTCTGAATTAGGATAGGCAGTGAGTGGAAATGTAGGATGGAGAAAAGCACCGCGGGGTGGTCAGCATGGAGAGGTCAGGGAACATGCAGTGGCAATGTAGGATAGGTTTCTGAAAAACATCGCGGGGTGGTGCGCATTGTATGGGTGTGTAACATTTCATTCACTATTAGGAGTGAGAAAAACATCACGGGGTGGTGCGCATTGTATGGGTGTGTAACATTACATTCACTAGTAGGAGTGAGAAAAACATCACTGGGAGGTGTGAATCGGAGGGTCTGAATTAGGATAGGCAGTGAGTGGCAACGTAGGATGGAGAAAAGCACCGCGGGTTGGTCAGCATGTGGAGGTCACAAAACATGCAGTGGCAATGTAGGATAGGTTTCTGAAAAACATCTCGGGGTTGTGCACATTGTATGGGTGTGTAACATTACATTCACTAGTAGGAGTGAGAAAAACATCACGGGGTGGTGTGAATTGGAGGGTCTGAATTAGGATAGGCAGTGAGTAGCAATGTAGGATGAAGAAAAGCACTGCGGGGTGGTCAGCATGGGGAGGTCAGGGAACATGCAGTGGCAACGTAGGATAGGTTTCTGAAAAACATCGCGGGGTGGTGCGCATTGTTTGGGTGTGTAACATTACATTCACTAGCAGGAGTGAGAAAAACATCACGGGGTGGTGCGCATTGTATTGGTGTGTAACATTACATTTACTAGTAGGAGTGAGAAAAACATCATGGGGAGGTGTGAATCCGAGGGTCTGAATTAGGATAGGCAGTGAGTGGCAATGTAACATGGAGAAAAGCACCGTGGTGTGGTCAGCATGGGGAGGTCAGGGAACATGTAGTGGCAATGTAGGATAGGTTTCTGAAAAACATCGCGGGGTGGTGCGCATTGTATGGGTGTGGAACATTACATTCACTAGAAGGAGTTAGAAAAACACCACTGGGTGGTGTGAATCGGAGGGTCTGAATTAGAATAGGCAGTGAGTGGCAATGTAGGATGGAGAAAAGCACCACGGTTTGGTCAGCATGGGGAGGTTAGGGAACATGGAGTTTCAATGTAGGATTGGTTTGTGAAAAACATCTCGTGGTGGTGCCAATTGTATTGGTGTGTAACATTACATTCACTAGTAGGAGTGAGAAAATCATCACGGGGAGGTGTGAATCGGAGCGTCTGAATTAGGATAGGCAGTGAGTGGCAATGTAGGATAGAGAAAAGCACGGCGGGGTGGTCAGCATTGGGAGGTCAGGGAACATGCAGTGGCAATGTAGGATAGGCTTCTAAAAAACTTCGCGGGGTGGTGCGCATTGTATGGTTGTGTAACATTACATTCACTAGTAGGAGTGAGATAAACATCACTGGGAGGTGTGAATCGGAGGGTCTGAATTAGGATAGCCAGTGAGTGGCAATGTAGGACAGAGAAAAGCACCACCGTTTGGTCAGCATGTGGAGGTCAGGGAACATGCAATGGCAGTGTAGGACAGGTTTCTGAAAAACATCGCGGGGTGGTGCGCATTGTATGGATGTGTAACATTACACTGACTAGTATGAGTGAGAAAAACATCACGTTGAGGTGTGAATCCAAGGGTCTGAATTAGGATAGCCAGTGAGTGGCAATGTAGGATGGAGAAAAGCACTGTGGGGAGCTCAGCATGGGGAGGTCAGGGAACATGCAGTGGCAATGTAGGATAGGTTTCTGAAAATCTTCATGGGGTGGTGCGCATTGTATGGGTGTGGAATAATACATTCACTAGTAGGAGTGAGAAAAACATCACGGGGAGGTGTGAATCCAAGGGTCTGAAATAGGATAGCCAGTGAGTGGCAATGTAGGATGGAGAAAAGCAACGCGGCGTGGTCAGCATGGGGAGGTCAGGGAACATGCAGTGGCAATGTAGGATAGGTTTCTGAAAATCTTCATGGGGTGGTGCGCATTGTATGGGTGTGGAATAATACATTCACTAGTAGGAGTGAGAAAAACATCACGGGGAGGTGTGAATCCAAGGGTCTGAAATAGGATAGCCAGTGAGTGGCAATGTAGGATGGAGAAAAGCAACGCGGCGTGGTCAGCATGGGGAGGTCAGGGAACATGCAGTGGCAATGTAGGATAGGTTTCTGAAAAACATCGCGGGGTGGTGCGCATTGTATGGGTGTGGAACATTACATTCTCTAGTAGGAGTTAGAAAAACATCACTGCGTGGTGTGAATCGGAGGGTCTCAATTAGAATAGGCAGTGAGTGGCAATGTAGGATGGAGAAAAGCACCACGGGGTGGTCAGCATGGGGAGGTTAGGGAACATGGAGTGGCAATGTAGGATTGGTTTGTGAAAAACATCTCGTGGTGGTGCAAATTGTATTGGTTTGTAACATTACATTCACTAGTAGGAGTGAGATAAACATCACTGGGAGGTGTGAATCGGAGGGTCTGAATTAGGATAGGCAGTGAGTCGCAATGTAGGTTGGAGAAAAGCACCGCGGGGTGGTCAGCATTGGGAGGTCAGGGAACATGAAGTGGCAATTTAGTATAGGTTTCTGAAAAACATTGCGGGGTGGTGCGCATTTTATGGGTGTGTAACAATACATTCACTAGTAGGAGTTAGAAAAACAACACGGGGTGGTGTGTATCGGAGGGTCTGAATTAGGATAGGCAGTGAGTGGCAATGTAGGATAGAGAAAAGCACCGCGGGGTGGTCAGCATGGGGAGATCAGGGAACATGCAGTGGCAATGTAGTATAGGTTTCTGAAAAACATCGCGGGGTTTTGCGCATTGTATGGTTGTGTAACATTACATTCACTAGTAGGAGTGAGAAAAACATCACTGGGAGTTGTGAATCGGAGGGTCTGAATTAGGATAGGCAGTGAGTGGCAATGTAGGTTGGAGAAAAGCACCGAGGGTTGGTCAGCATGGGGAGGTCAGGGAACATGCATTGGCAATGTAGGATAGGTTTCTGAAAAACATCGCGGGGTGGTGCGCATTGTATGGGAGTGTGTTACATTACATTCACTAGTAGGAGTGAGAAAAACATCACGGGGTGGTGCGCATTGCATGGGTGTATAACATTACATTCACTAGTCGGAGTGAGAAAAACATCACGGGGTGGTGTGAATCGGAGGGTCTGAATTAGGATAGGCAGTGAGTGGCAATGTAGGATAAAGAAAAGCACGGCGGGGTGGTCAGCATTCGGAGGTCAGGGAACATGCAGTGGCAATGTAGGATAGGTTTCTGAAAATCTTCGTGGGGTGGTGCGCATTGTATGGGTGTGTAACAATACATTCACTAGTAGGAGTGAGAAAAACATCACTGGGAGGTGTGAATCGGAGGGGCTGAATTAGGAAAGGCAGTGAGTGGCAATGTAGGTTGGAGAAAAGCACCACGCGGTGGTCAGCATGGGGAGGTCAGGGAACATGCAGTGGCAATGTAGGATAGGTTTCTGAAAAACATCGCTGGGTGGTGCGCATTGTTTGGGTGTGTAACATTACATTCACTAGCAGGAGTGAGAAAAACATCACGGGGTGGTGCGCATTGTATTGGTGTGTAACATTACATTCACTAGTAGGAGTGAGAAAAACATCATGGGGAGGTGTGAATCCGAGGGTCTGAATTAGGATAGGCAGTGAGTGGCAATGTAAGATGGAGAAAAGCACCGCGGTGTGGTCAGCATGGGGAGGTCAGGGAACATGCAGTGGCAATGTAGGATAGATTTCTGAAAATCATCGCGGGGTGGTGCGCATTGTATGGGTGTGTAACATCACATTCACTAGTAGGAGTGACAAAAACATCACGGGGTGTTGTGAATCGCAGGGTCTGAATTAGGATAGGCAGTGAGTGGCAATGTAGGATGGAGAAAAGCACTGCGGGGTGGTCAGCATGGGGAGGTTAGGGAACATGCAGTGGCAATATAGGATAGGTTTCTGAAAAACATCGTGGAGTGGTGCACATTGTATGGTTGTGTAACATTACATTCACTAGTAGAAGTGAGAAAAACATCACGGGTTGGTGTGAATCGGAGGGTCTGAATTAAAATAGGCAGTGAGTGGCAATTTAGGATGTAGAAAAGCACTGCGGGGTGATCAGCATGTGGAGGTCAGGGAACATGCAGTGGCAATGTAGGATAGGTTTCTGAAAAACATCGCGGGGTGTTGCGCATTGCATGGGTGTTTAACATTACATTCACTAGTCGGAGTGAGAAAAACATCACTGGGTGGTGTGAATCGGAGGGTCTGAATTAGAATAGGCAGTGAGTGGCAATGTAGGATGGAGAAAAGCACCACGGGGTGGTCAGCATGGGGAGGTTAGGGAACATGGAGTGGCAATGTAGGATTGGTTTGTGAAAAACATCTCGTGGTGGTGCCAATTGTATTGGTGTGTAACATTACATTCACTAGTAGGAGTGAGAAAAACATCACGGGGTGGTGTGAATTGGAGCGTCTGAATTAGGATAGGCAGTGAGTTGCAATGTAGGATAGAGAAAACCACGACGGGGTGGTCAGCATTGGGAGGTCAGGGAACATGCAGTGGCAATGTAGGATAGGTTCCTAAAAAACTTCGCGGGGTGGTGCGCATTGTATGGTTGTGTAACATTACATTCACTAGTAGGAGTGAGATAAACATCACTGGGAGGTGTGTATCGGAGGGTCTGAATTAGGATAGCCAGTGAGTGGCAATGTAGGATAGAGAAAAGCACAGCCGGGTGGTCAGCATGGGGAGATCAGGGAACATGCAGTGGCAATGTAGTATAGGTTTCTGAAAAACATCGCGGGGTTTTGCGCATTGTATGGTTGTGTAACATTACATTCACTAGTAGGAGTGAGATAAACATCACTGGGAGGTGTGTATCGGAGGGTCTGAATTAGGATAGCCAGTGAGTGGCAATGTAGGTTGGAGAAAAGCACCGCGGGGTGGTCAGCATGGGGAGGTCAGGGAACATGCATTGGCAATGTAGGATAGGTTTCTGAAAAACATCGCGGGGTGGTGCGCATTGTATGGGAGTGTGTTACATTACATTCACTAGTAGGAGTGAGAAAAACATCACGGAGTGGTGCGCATTGTATGGGTGTATAACATTACATTCACTAGTCGGAGTGAGAAAAACATCACGGGGTGGTGTGAATCGGAGGGTCTGAATTAGGATAGGCAGTGAGTGGCAATGTAGGATAAAGAAAAGCACGGCGGGGTGGTCAGCATTCGGAGGTCAGGGAACATGCAGTGGCAATGTAGGATAGGTTTCTGAAAATCTTCGTGGGGTGGTGCACATTGTATGGGTGTGTAACATTACATTCACTAGTAGGAGTGAGAAGAACATCACTGGGAGTTGTGAATCGGAGGGTCTGAATTTGGAAAGGCAGTGAGTGGCAATGTAGGTTGGAGAAAAGCACCGCGCGGTGGTCAGCATGGGGAGGTCAGGGAACATGCAGTGGCAATGTAGGATAGGTTTCTGAAAAACATTGCGGAGTGGTACACATTGTATGGGTGTGTAACATTACATTCACTAGTAGGAGTGAGAAAATCATCACGGGGTGGTGTGAATCGGAGGTTCTGAATTAGGATAGGCAGTGAGTGGCAATGTAGGATGGAGAAAAGCACCGCGGGGTGGTCAGCATGGGGAGGTCAGGGAACATGCAGTGGCAATGTAGTATAGGTTTCTCAAAAACATCGCGTGGTGCTGCGCATTGTATGGGTGTGTAACATTACATTCACTAGTAGGAGTGAGAAAAACATCACGGGGTGGTGCGCATTGTATGGGTGTATAACATTACATTCACTAGTCGGAGTGAGAAAAACATCACGGCGTGGTGTGAATCGCAGGGTCTTAATTAGGATAGGCAGTGAGTGGCAATGTAAGATGGAGAAAAGCACCGCGGGGTGGTCAGCATGGGTAGATCAGGGAATATGTTTGGCAATGTAGGATAGGTTTCTGAAAAACATCGGGGGGTGGTGCACATTGTATGGGTGTGTAACATTACATTCACTAGTAGGAGTGAGAAAAACATCACGGGGTGGTGCGCATTTTTTGGTGTGTAACATTACATTCACTAGTAGGAGTGAGAAAAACATCACAGGGTGGTGTGAATCGGAGGGTCTGAATTAGGATAGGCAGTGAGTGGCAATGTAGGATAAAGAAAAGCACGGTGGGGTGGTCAGCATTCGGAGGTCAGGGAACATGCAGTGGCAATGTAGGATAGGTTTCTGAAAATCTTCGTGGGGTGGTGCGCATTGTATGGGTGTGTAACAATACATTCACTAGTAGGAGTGAGAAAAACATCACTGGGAGGTGTGAATCGGAGGGTCTGAATTAGGAAAGGCAGTGAGTGGCAATGTAGGTTGGAGAAAAGCACCACGCGGTGGTCAGCATGGGGAGGTCAGGGAACATGCAGTGGCAATGTAGGATAGGTTTCTGAAAAACATTGCGGAGTGGTACACATTGTATGGGTGTGTAACATTACATTCACTAGTAGGAGTGAGAAAATCATCACGGGGTGGTGTGAATCGGAGGTTCTGAATTAGGATAGGCAGTGAGTGGAAATGTAGGATGGAGAAAAGCACCGCGGGGTGGTCAGCATGGAGAGGTCAGGGAACATGCAGTGGCAATGTAGGATAGGTTTCTGAAAAACATCGCGGGGTGGTGCGCATTGTATGGGTGTGTAACATTTCATTCACTATTAGGAGTGAGAAAAACATCACGGGGTGGTGCGCATTGTATGGGTGTGTAACATTACATTCACTAGTAGGAGTGAGAAAAACATCACTGGGAGGTGTGAATCGGAGGGTCTGAATTAGGAAAGGCAGTGAGTGGAAATATAGTATGGAGAAAAGCACCGCGGGGTGGTCAGCATGGGGAGGTCAGGGAACATGCAGTGGCAATGTAGGATAGGTTTCTGAAAAACATCGCGTGGTGCTGCGCATTGTATGGGTGTGTAACATTACATTCACTAGTAGGAGTGAGATAAACATCACGGGGTGGTGTGAATCGGAGCGTCTGAATTAGGATAGGCAGTGAGTGGCAATGTAGGATAGAGAAAACCACGACGGGGTGGTCAGCATTGGGAGGTCAGGGAACATGCAGTGGCAATGTAGGATAGGTTTCTAAAAAACTTCGCAGGGTGGTGCGCATTGTATGGTTGTGTAACATTACATTCACTAGTAGGAGTGAGATAAACATCACTGGGAGGTGTGTATCGGAGGGTCTGAATTAGGATAGCCAGTGAGTGGCAATGTAGGATAGAGAAAAGCACAGCCGGGTGGTCAGCATGGGGAGATCAGGGAACATGCAGTGGCAATGTAGTATAGGTTTCTGAAAAACATCGCGGGGTTTTGCGCATTGTATGGTTGTGTAACATTACATTCACTAGTAGGAGTGAGAAAAACATCACTGGGAGTTGTGAATCGGAGGGTCTGAATTAGGATAGGCAGTGAGTGGCAATGTAGGTTGGAGAAAAGCACCGCGGGGTGGTCAGCATGGGGAGGTCAGGGAACATGCATTGGCAATGTAGGATAGGTTTCTGAAAAACATCGCGGGGTGGTGCGCATTGTATGGGAGTGTGTTACATTACATTCACTAGTAGGAGTGAGAAAAACATCACGGGGTGGTGCGCATTGTATGGGTGTATAACATTACATTCACTAGTCAGAGTGAGAAAAACATCACGGGGTGGTGTGAATCGGAGGGTCTGAATTAGGATAGGCAGTGAGTGGCAATGTAGGATAAAGAAAAGCACGGCGGGGTGGTCAGCATTCGGAGGTCAGGGAACATGCAGTGGCAATGTAGGATAGGTTTCTGAAAATCTTCGTGGGGTGGTGCGCATTGTATGGGTGTGTAACATTACATTCACTAGTAGGAGTGAGAAAAACATCACGGGGTGGTGTGAATCGGAGGTTCTGAATTAGGATAGGCAGTGAGTGGCAATGTAGGATGGAGAAAAGTACCGCGGGGTGGTCAGCATGGGGAGGTCAGGGAACATGCAGTGGCAATGTAGTATAGGTTTCTGAAAAACATCGCGTGGTGCTGCGCATTGTATGGGTGTGTAACATTACATTCACTATTAGGAGTGAGATAAACATCACGGGGTGGTGTGAATCGGAGGGTCTTAATTAGGATAGGCAGTGAGTGGCAACGTAGGATGGAGAAAAGCACCGCGGGTTGGTCAGCATGTGGAGGTCACAAAACATGCAGTGGCAATGTAGGATAGGTTTCTGAAAAACATCTCGGGGTTGTGCACATTGTATGGGTGTGTAACATTACATTCACTAGTAGGAGTGAGAAAAACATCACGGGGTGGTGTGAATTGGAGGGTCTGAATTAGGATAGGCAGTGAGTAGCAATGTAGGATGAAGAAAAGCACTGCGGGGTGGTCAGCATGGGGAGGTCAGGGAACATGCAGTGGCAACGTAGGATAAGTTTCTGAAAAACATCGCGGGGTGGTGCGCATTGTTTGGGTGTGTAACATTACATTCACTAGCAGGAGTGAGAAAAACATCACGGGGTGGTGCGCATTGTATTGGTGTGTAACATTACATTCACTAGTAGGAGTGAGAAAAACATCATGGGGAGGTGTGAATCCGAGGGTCTGAATTAGGATAGGCAGTGAGTGGCAATGTAACATGGAGAAAAGCACCGCGGTGTGGTCAGCATGGGGAGGTCAGGGAACATGTAGTGGCAATGTAGGATAGGTTTCTGAAAAACATCGCGGGGTGGTGCGCATTGTATGGGTGTGGAACATTACATTCACTAGAAGGAGTTAGAAAAACATCACTGGGTGGTGTGAATCGGAGGGTCTGAATTAGAATAGGCAGTGAGTGGCAATGTAGGATGGAGAAAAGCACCACGGGGTGGTCAGCATGGGGAGGTTAGGGAACATGGAGTTTCAATGTAGGATTGGTTTGTGAAAAACATCTCGTGGTGGTGCCAATTGTATTGGTGTGTAACATTACATTCACTAGTAGGAGTGAGAAAAACATCACGGGGAGGTGTGAATCGGAGCGTCTGAATTAGGATAGGCAGTGAGTGGCAATGTAGGATAGAGAAAAGCACGGCGGGGTGGTCAGCATTGGGAGGTCAGGGAACATGCAGTGGCAATGTAGGATAGGCTTCTAAAAAACTTCGCGGGGTGGTGCGCATTGTATGGTTGTGTAACATTACATTCACTAGTAGGAGTGAGATAAACATCACTGGGAGGTGTGAATCGGAGGGTCTGAATTAGGATAGGCAGTGAGTCGCAATGTAGGTTGGAGAAAAGCACCGCAGGGTGGTCAGCATTGGGAGGTCAGGGAACATGAAGTGGCAATGTAGGATAGGTTTCTGAAAAACATCGCGGGCTGGTGCGCATTGTATGGGTGTGTAACAATACATTCACTAGTAGGAGTGAGAAAAACATCACGGGGTGGTGTGTATCGGAGGGTCTGAATTAGGATAGGCAGTGAGTGGCAATGTAGGATAGAGAAAAGCACCGCGGGGTGGTCAGCATGGGGAGGTCAGGGAACATGCATTGGCAATGTAGGATAGGTTTCTGAAAAACATCGCGGGGTGGTGCGCATTGTATGGGAGTGTGTTACATTACATTCACTAGTAGGAGTGAGAAAAACATCACGGGGTGGTGCGCATTGTATGGGTGTATAACATTACATTCACTAGTCGGAGTGAGAAAAACATCACGGCGTGGTGTGAATCGCAGGGTCTGAATTAGGATAGGCAGTGAGTGGCAATGTAAGATGGAGAAAAGCACCGCGGGGTGGTCAGCATGGGTAGATCAGGGAATATGCTTTGGCAATGTAGGATAGGTTTCTGAAAAACATCGGGGGGTGGTGCACATTGTATGGGTGTGTAACATTACATTCACTAGTAGGAGTGAGAAAAACATCACGGGGTGGTGCGCATTTTTTGGTGTGTAACATTACATTCACTAGTAGGAGTGAGAAAAACATCACAGGGTGGTGTGAATCGGAGGGTCTGAATTAGGATAGGCAGTGAGTGGCAATGTAGGATAAAGAAAAGCACGGTGGGGTGGTCAGCATTCGGAGGTCAGGGAACATGCAGTGGCAATGTAGGATAGGTTTCTGAAAATCTTCGTGGGGTGGTGCGCATTGTATGGGTGTGTAACAATACATTCACTAGTAGGAGTGAGAAAAACATCACTGGGAGGTGTGAATCGGAGGGTCTGAATTAGGAAAGGCAGTGAGTGGCAATGTAGGTTGGAGAAAAGCACCACGCGGTGGTCAGCATGGGGAGGTCAGGGAACATGCAGTGGCAATGTAGGATAGGTTTCTGAAAAACATTGCGGAGTGGTACACATTGTATGGGTGTGTAACATTACATTCACTAGTAGGAGTGAGAAAATCATCACGGGGTGGTGTGAATCGGAGGTTCTGAATTAGGATAGGCAGTGAGTGGAAATGTAGGATGGAGAAAAGCACCGCGGGTGGTCAGCATGGAGAGGTCAGGGAACATGCAGTGGCAATGTAGGATAGGTTTCTGAAAAACATCGCGGGGTGGTGCGCATTGTATGGGTGTGTAACATTTCATTCACTATTAGGAGTGAGAAAAACATCACGGGGTGGTGCGCATTGTATGGGTGTGTAACATTACATTCACTAGTAGGAGTGAGAAAAACATCACTGGGAGGTGTGAATCGGAGGGGCTGAATTAGGAAAGGCAGTGAGTGGAAATATAGTATGGAGAAAAGCACCGCGGGGTGGTCAGCATGGGGAGGTCAGGGAACATGCAGTGGCAATGTAGGATAGGTTTCTGAAAAACATCGCGTGGTGCTGCGCATTGTATGGGTGTGTAACATTACATTCACTAGTAGGAGTGAGATAAACATCACGGGGTGGTGTGAATCGGAGCGTCTGAATTAGGATAGGCAGTGAGTGGCAATGTAGGATAGAGAAAACCACGACGGGGTGGTCAGCATTGGGAGGTCAGGGAACATGCAGTGGCAATGTAGGATAGGTTTCTAAAAAACTTCGCAGGGTGGTGCGCATTGTATGGTTGTGTAACATTACATTCACTAGTAGGAGTGAGATAAACATCACTGGGAGGTGTGTATCGGAGGGTCTGAATTAGGATAGCCAGTGAGTGGCAATGTAGGATAGAGAAAAGCACAGCCGGGTGGTCAGCATGGGGAGATCAGGGAACATGCAGTGGCAATGTAGTATAGGTTTCTGAAAAACATCGCGGGGTTTTGCGCATTGTATGGTTGTGTAACATTACATTCACTAGTAGGAGTGAGAAAAACATCACTGGGAGTTGTGAATCGGAGGGTCTGAATTAGGATAGGCAGTGAGTGGCAATGTAGGTTGGAGAAAAGCACCGCGGGGTGGTCAGCATGGGGAGGTCAGGGAACATGCATTGGCAATGTAGGATAGGTTTCTGAAAAACATCGCGGGGTGGTGCGCATTGTATGGGAGTGTGTTACATTACATTCACTAGTAGGAGTGAGAAAAACATCACGGGGTGGTGCGCATTGTATGGGTGTATAACATTACATTCACTAGTCAGAGTGAGAAAAACATCACGGGGTGGTGTGAATCGGAGGGTCTGAATTAGGATAGGCAGTGAGTGGCAATGTAGGATAAAGAAAAGCACGGCGGGGTGGTCAGCATTCGGAGGTCAGGGAACATGCAGTGGCAATGTAGGATAGGTTTCTGAAAATCTTCGTGGGGTGGTGCGCATTGTATGGGTGTGTAACATTACATTCACTAGTAGGAGTGAGAAAAACATCACGGGGTGGTGTGAATCGGAGGTTCTGAATTAGGATAGGCAGTGAGTGGCAATGTAGGATGGAGAAAAGTACCGCGGGGTGGTCAGCATGGGGAGGTCAGGGAACATGCAGTGGCAATGTAGTATAGGTTTCTGAAAAACATCGCGTGGTGCTGCGCATTGTATGGGTGTGTAACATTACATTCACTATTAGGAGTGAGATAAACATCACGGGGTGGTGTGAATCGGAGGGTCTTAATTAGGATAGGCAGTGAGTGGCAACGTAGGATGGAGAAAAGCACCGCGGGTTGGTCAGCATGTGGAGGTCACAAAACATGCAGTGGCAATGTAGGATAGGTTTCTGAAAAACATCTCGGGGTTGTGCACATTGTATGGGTGTGTAACATTACATTCACTAGTAGGAGTGAGAAAAACATCACGGGGTGGTGTGAATTGGAGGGTCTGAATTAGGATAGGCAGTGAGTAGCAATGTAGGATGAAGAAAAGCACTGCGGGGTGGTCAGCATGGGGAGGTCAGGGAACATGCAGTGGCAACGTAGGATAAGTTTCTGAAAAACATCGCGGGGTGGTGCGCATTGTTTGGGTGTGTAACATTACATTCACTAGCAGGAGTGAGAAAAACATCACGGGGTGGTGCGCATTGTATTGGTGTGTAACATTACATTCACTAGTAGGAGTGAGAAAAACATCATGGGGAGGTGTGAATCCGAGGGTCTGAATTAGGATAGGCAGTGAGTGGCAATGTAACATGGAGAAAAGCACCGCGGTGTGGTCAGCATGGGGAGGTCAGGGAACATGTAGTGGCAATGTAGGATAGGTTTCTGAAAAACATCGCGGGGTGGTGCGCATTGTATGGGTGTGGAACATTACATTCACTAGAAGGAGTTAGAAAAACATCACTGGGTGGTGTGAATCGGAGGGTCTGAATTAGAATAGGCAGTGAGTGGCAATGTAGGATGGAGAAAAGCACCACGGGGTGGTCAGCATGGGGAGGTTAGGGAACATGGAGTTTCAATGTAGGATTGGTTTGTGAAAAACATCTCGTGGTGGTGCCAATTGTATTGGTGTGTAACATTACATTCACTAGTAGGAGTGAGAAAAACATCACGGGGAGGTGTGAATCGGAGCGTCTGAATTAGGATAGGCAGTGAGTGGCAATGTAGGATAGAGAAAAGCACGGCGGGGTGGTCAGCATTGGGAGGTCAGGGAACATGCAGTGGCAATGTAGGATAGGCTTCTAAAAAACTTCGCGGGGTGGTGCGCATTGTATGGTTGTGTAACATTACATTCACTAGTAGGAGTGAGATAAACATCACTGGGAGGTGTGAATCGGAGGGTCTGAATTAGGATAGGCAGTGAGTCGCAATGTAGGTTGGAGAAAAGCACCGCAGGGTGGTCAGCATTGGGAGGTCAGGGAACATGAAGTGGCAATGTAGGATAGGTTTCTGAAAAACATCGCGGGCTGGTGCGCATTGTATGGGTGTGTAACAATACATTCACTAGTAGGAGTGAGAAAAACATCACGGGGTGGTGTGTATCGGAGGGTCTGAATTAGGATAGGCAGTGAGTGGCAATGTAGGATAGAGAAAAGCACCGCGGGGTGGTCAGCATGGGGAGGTCAGGGAACATGCATTGGCAATGTAGGATAGGTTTCTGAAAAACATCGCGGGGTGGTGCGCATTGTATGGGAGTGTGTTACATTACATTCACTAGTAGGAGTGAGAAAAACATCACGGGGTGGTGCGCATTGTATGGGTGTATAACATTACATTCACTAGTCGGAGTGAGAAAAACATCACGGCGTGGTGTGAATCGCAGGGTCTGAATTAGGATAGGCAGTGAGTGGCAATGTAAGATGGAGAAAAGCACCGCGGGGTGGTCAGCATGGGTAGATCAGGGAATATGCTTTGGCAATGTAGGATAGGTTTCTGAAAAACATCGGGGGGTGGTGCACATTGTATGGGTGTGTAACATTACATTCACTAGTAGGAGTGAGAAAAACATCACGGGGTGGTGCGCATTTTTTGGTGTGTAACTTTACATTCACTAGTAGGAGTGAGAAAAACATCACAGGGTGGTGTGAATCGGAGGGTCTGAATTAGGATAGGCAGTGAGTGGCAATGTAGGATAAAGAAAAGCACGGTGGGGTGGTCAGCATTCGGAGGTCAGGGAACATGCAGTGGCAATGTAGGATAGGTTTCTGAAAATCTTCGTGGGGTGGTGCGTATTGTATGGGTGTGTAACAATACATTCACTAGTAGGAGTGACAAAAACATCACTGGGAGGTGTGAATCGGAGGGTCTGAATTAGGAAAGGCAGTGAGTGGCAATGTAGGTTGGAGAAAAGCACCACGCGGTGGTCAGCATGGGGAGGTCAGGGAACATGCAGTGGCAATGTAGGATAGGTTTCTGAAAAACATTGCGGAGTGGTACACATTGTATGGGTGTGTAACATTACATTCACTAGTAGGAGTGAGAAAATCATCACGGGGTGGTGTGAATCGGAGGTTCTGAATTAGGATAGGCAGTGAGTGGAAATGTAGGATGGAGAAAAGCACCGCGGGGTGGTCAGCATGGAGAGGTCAGGGAACATGCAGTGGCAATGTAGGATAGGTTTCTGAAAAACATCGCGGGGTGGTGCGCATTGTATGGGTGTGTAACATTTCATTCACTATTAGGAGTGAGAAAAACATCACGGGGTGGTGCGCATTGTATGGGTGTGTAACATTACATTCACTAGTAGGAGTGAGAAAAACATCACTGGGAGGTGTGAATCGGAGGGTCTGAATTAGGAAAGGCAGTGAGTGGAAATATAGTATGGAGAAAAGCACCGCGGGGTGGTCAGCATGGGGAGGTCAGGGAACATGCAGTGGCAATGTAGGATAGGTTTCTGAAAAACATCGCGTGGTGCTGCGCATTGTATGGGTGTGTAACATTACATTCACTAGTAGGAGTGAGATAAACATCACGGGGTGGTGTGAATCGGAGCGTCTGAATTAGGATAGGCAGTGAGTGGCAATGTAGGATAGAGAAAACCACGACGGGGTGGTCAGCATTGGGAGGTCAGGGAACATGCAGTGGCAATGTAGGATAGGTTTCTAAAAAACTTCGCAGGGTGGTGCGCATTGTATGGTTGTGTAACATTACATTCACTAGTAGGAGTGAGATAAACATCACTGGGAGGTGTGTATCGGAGGGTCTGAATTAGGATAGCCAGTGAGTGGCAATGTAGGATAGAGAAAAGCACAGCCGGGTGGTCAGCATGGGGAGATCAGGGAACATGCAGTGGCAATGTAGTATAGGTTTCTGAAAAACATCGCGGGGTTTTGCGCATTGTATGGTTGTGTAACATTACATTCACTAGTAGGAGTGAGAAAAACATCACTGGGAGTTGTGAATCGGAGGGTCTGAATTAGGATAGGCAGTGAGTGGCAATGTAGGTTGGAGAAAAGCACCGCGGGGTGGTCAGCATGGGGAGGTCAGGGAACATGCATTGGCAATGTAGGATAGGTTTCTGAAAAACATCGCGGGGTGGTGCGCATTGTATGGGAGTGTGTTACATTACATTCACTAGTAGGAGTGAGAAAAACATCACGGGGTGGTGCGCATTGTATGGGTGTATAACATTACATTCACTAGTCAGAGTGAGAAAAACATCACGGGGTGGTGTGAATCGGAGGGTCTGAATTAGGATAGGCAGTGAGTGGCAATGTAGGATAAAGAAAAGCACGGCGGGGTGGTCAGCATTCGGAGGTCAGGGAACATGCAGTGGCAATGTAGGATAGGTTTCTGAAAATCTTCGTGGGGTGGTGCGCATTGTATGGGTGTGTAACATTACATTCACTAGTAGGAGTGAGAAGAACATCACTGGGAGTTGTGAATCGGAGGGTCTGAATTAGGAAAGGCAGTGAGTGGCAATGTAGGTTGGAGAAAAGCACCGCGCGGTGGTCAGCATGGGGAGGTCAGGGAACATGCAGTGGCAATGTAGGATAGGTTTCTGAAAAACATTGCGGAGTGGTACACATTGTATGGGTGTGTAACATTACATTCACTAGTAGGAGTGAGAAAAACATCACGGGGTGGTGTGAATCGGAGGTTCTGAATTAGGATAGGCAGTGAGTGGCAATGTAGGACGGAGAAAAGCACCGCGGGGTGGTCAGCATGGGGAGGTCAGGGAACATGCAGTGGCAATGTAGTATAGGTTTCTGAAAAACATCGCGTGGTGCTGCGCATTGTATGGGTGTGTAACATTACATTCACTATTAGGAGTGAGATAAACATCACGGGGTGGTGTGAATCGGAGGGTCTGAAATAGGATAGGCAGTGAGTGGCAACGTAGGATGGAGAAAAGCACCGCGGGTTGGTCAGCATGTGGAGGTCACAAAACATGCAGTGGCAATGTAGGATAGGTTTCTGAAAACCAACTCGGGGTTGTGCACATTGTATGGGTGTGTAACATTACATTCACTAGTAGGAGTGAGAAAAACATCACGGGGTGGTGTGAATTGCAGGGTCTGAATTAGGATAGGCAGTGAGTAGCAATGTAGGATGAAGAAAAGCACTGCGGGGTGGTCAGCATGGGGAGGTCAGGGAACATGCAGTGGCAACGTAGGATAGGTTTCTGAAAAACATCGCGGGGTGGTGCGCATTGTTTGGGTGTGTAACATTACATTCACTAGCAGGAGTGAGAAAAACATCACGGGGTGGTGCGCATTGTATTGGTGTGTAACATTACATTCACTAGTAGGAGTGAGAAAAACATCATGGGGAGGTGTGAATCCGAGGGTCTGAATTAGGATAGGCAGTGAGTGGCAATGTAACATGGAGAAAAGCACCGCGGTGTGGTCAGCATGGGGAGGTCAGGGAACATGTAGTGGCAATGTAGGATAGGTTTCTGAAAAACATCGCGGGGTGGTGCCCATTGTATGGGTGTGGAACATTACATTCACTAGAAGGAGTTAGAAAAACATCACTGGGTGGTGTGAATCGGAGAGTCTGAATTAGAATAGGCAGTGAGTGGCAATGTAGGATGGAGAAAAGCACCACGGGGTGGTCAGCATGGGGAGGTTAGGGAACATGGAGTTTCAATGTAGGATTGGTTTGTGAAAAACATCTCGTGGTGGTGCCAATTGTATTGGTGTGTAACATTACATTCACTAGTAGGAGTGAGAAAAACATCACGGGGAGGTGTGAATCGGAGCGTCTGAATTAGGATCGGCAGTGAGTGGCAATGTAGGATAGAGAAAAGCACGGCGGGGTGGTCAGCATTGGGAGGTCAGGGAACATGCAGTGGCAATGTAGGATAGGCTTCTAAAAAACTTCGCGGGGTGGTGCGCATTGTATGGTTGTGTAACATTACATTCACTAGTAGGAGTGAGATAAACATCACTGGGAGGTGTGAATCGGAGGGTCTGAATTAGGATAGGCAGTGAGTCGCAATGTAGGTTGGAGAAAAGCACCGCGGGGTGGTCAGCATTGGGAGGTCAGGGAACATGAAGTGGCAATGTAGGATAGGTTTCTGAAAAACATCGCGGGCTGGTGCGCATTGCATGGGTGTGTAACAATACATTCACTAGTAGGAGTGAGAAAAACATCACGGGGTGGTGTGTATCGGAGGGTCTGAATTAGGATAGGCAGTGAGTGGCAATGTAGGATAGAGAAAAGCACCGCGGGGTGGTCAGCATGGGGAGATCAGGGAACATGCAGTGGCAATGTAGTATAGGTTTCTGAAAAACATCGCGGGGTTTTGCGCATTGTATGGTTGTGTAACATTACATTCACTAGTAGGAGTGAGAAAAACATCACTGGGAGTTGTGAATCGGATGGTCTGAATTAGGATAGGCAGTGAGTGCCAATGTAGGTTGGAGAAAAGCACCGCGGGGTGGTCAGCATGGGGAGGTCAGGGAACATGCATTGGCAATGTAGGATAGGTTTCTGAAAAACATCGCGGGGTTTTGCGCATTGTATGGGAGTATGTTACATTACATTCACTAGTAGGAGTGAGAAAAACATCACGGGGTGGTGCGCATTGTATGGGTGTATAACATTACATTCACTAGTCGGAGTGAGAAAAACATCACGGCGTGGTGTGAATCGCAGGGTCTGAATTAGGATAGGCAGTGAGTGGCAATGTAAGATGGAGAAAAGCACCGCGGGGTGGTCAGCATGGATAGATCAGGGAATATGCTTTGGCAATGTAGGATAGGTTTCTGAAAAACATCGGGGGGTGGTGCACATTGTATGAGTGTGTAACATTACATTCACTAGTAGGAGTGAGAAAAACATCACGGGGTGGTGCGCATTTTTTGGTGTGTAACATTACATTCACAAGTAGGAGTGAGAAAAACATCACAGGGTGGTGTGAATCGGAGGGTCTGAATTAGGATAGGCAGTGAGTGGCAATGTAGGATAAAGAAAAGCACGGCGGGGTGGTCAGCATTCGGAGGTCAGGGAACATGCAGTGGCAATGTAGGATAGGTTTCTGAAAACCTTCGTGGGGTGGTGCGCATTGTATGGGTGTGTAACAATACATTCACTAGTAGGAGTGAGAAAAACATCACTGGGAGGTGTGAATCGGAGGGTCTGAATTAGGAAAGGCAGTGAGTGGCAATGTAGGTTGGAGAAAAGCACCACGCGGTGGTCAGCATGGGGAGGTCAGGGAACATGCAGTGGCAATGTAGGATAGGTTTCTGAAAAACAATGCGGAGTGGTACACATTGTATGGGTGTGTAAAATTACATTCACTAGTAGGAGTGAGAAAATCATCACGGGGTGGTGTGAATCGGAGGTTCTGAATTAGGATAGGCAGTGAGTGGAAATGTAGGATGGAGAAAAGCACCGCGGGGTGGTCAGCATGGGGAGGTCAGGGAACATGCAGTGGCAATGTAGGATAGGTTTCTGAAAAACATCGCGGGGTGGTGCGCATTGTATGGGTGTGTAACATTTCATTCACTATTAGGAGTGAGAAAAACATCACGGGGTGGTGCGCATTGTATGGGTGTGTAACATTACATTCACTAGTAGGAGTGAGTTAAACATCACGGGGTGGTGTGAATCGGAGGTTCTGAATTAGGATAGGCAGTGAGTGGCAATGTAGGATGGAGAAAAGCAAAGCGGGGTGGTCAGCATGGGGAGGTCAGGGAACATGCAGTGGCAATGTAGGATAGGTTTCTGGAAAAACATCGCGGGGTGGTGCGCATTGTATGGGTGTGGAATATTACATTCACTAGTAGGAGTGAGAAAAACATCACGGGGAGGTGTGAATCCAAGGGTCTGAATTAGGATAGCCAGTGAGTGGCCAGGTAGGATGGAGAAAAGCACCGCGGCGTGGTCAGCATGGGGAGGTCAGGGAACATGCATTGGCAATGTAGGATAGGTTTATGAAAAACATCGCGGGGTGGTGCGCATTGTATGGGTGTGGAACATTACATTCACTAGTAGGAGTTAGAAAAACATCACTGCGTGGTGTGAATCGGAGTGTCTGAATTAGAATAGGCAGTGAGTGGCAATGTAGGATGGAGAAAAGCACCACGGGGTGGTCAGCATGGGGAGGTTAGGGAACATGGAGTGGCAATGTAGGATAGGTTTCTAAAAATCTTCGCGGGGTGGTGCGCATTGTATGGTTGTGTAACATTACATTCACTAGTAGGAGTGAGAAAAACATCACGGGGAGGTGTGAATCGGAGCGTCTGAATTAGGATAGGCAGTGAGTGGCAATGTAGGATAGAGAAAAGCACGGCGGGGTGGTCAGCATTGGGAGGTCAGGGAACATGCAGTGGCAATGTAGGATAGGTTTCTAAAAAACTTCCCGGGGTGGTGCGCATTGTATGGTTGTGTAACATTACATTCACTAGTAGGAGTGAGATAAACATCACTGGGAGGTGTGAATCGGAGGGTCTGAATTAGGATAGGTAGTGAGTCGCAATGTAGGTTGGAGAAAAGCACCGCGGGGTGGTCAGCATTGGGAGGTCAGGGAACATGAAGTGGCAATGTAGGATAGGTTTCTGAAAAACATCGCGGGGTGGTGCGCATTGTATGCGTGTGTAACAATACATTTACTAGTAGGAGTGAGAAAAACATCACGGGGCGGTCTGTATCGGAGGGTCTGAATTAGGATAGGCAGTGAGTGGCAATGTAGGATAGAGAAAAGCACCGCGGGGTGGTCAGCATGGGGAGATCAGGGAACATGCAGTGGCAATGTAGTATAGGTTTCTGAAAAACATCGCGGGGTTTTGCGCATTGTATGGTTGTGTAACATTACATTCACTAGTAGGAGTGAGAAAAACATCACTGGGAGTTGTGAATCGGATGGTCTGAATTAGGATAGGCAGTGAGTGGCAATGTAGCTTGGAGAAAAGCACCGCGGGGTGGTCAGCATGGGGAGGTCAGGGAACATGCATTGGCAATGTAGGATAAGTTTCTGAAAAACATCGCGTGGTGGTGCGCATTGTATGGGAGTGTTTCACATTACATTCACTAGTAGGAGTGAGAAAAACATCACGGGGTGGTGCGCATTTTTTGGTGTGTAACATTACATTCACTAGTAGGAGTGAGAAAAACATCACAGGGTGGTGTGAATCGGAGGGTCTGAATTAGGATAGCCAGTGAGTTGCAGTGTAGGATGGAGAAAAGCATTGCGGGGTAGTCAGCATGCGGAGGTCAGGGAACATGCAGTGGCAATGTAGGATACGATTCTGGAAAACATGGCGGGGTGGTGCGCATTGTATGGCTGTGTAACATTACATTCACTAGTAGGAGTAAGAAAATTATCACGGGGTGGTGTGTATCGGAGGGTCTGAATGAGGATAGGCAGTGAGTGGCAATGTAGGATGGAGAATAGCACCGCGGTGTGGTCACCATCGGGAGGTCAGGGAACATGCAGTGGCAATGTAGGAAAGGTTTCTGAAAAACAACGCGGGGTGGTGCGCATTGTATGGATGTGTAACATTACACTGACTAGTATGAGTGAGAAAAACATCACGGGGTGGTGTGAATCGGAGGGTCTGAATTAGGATAGCCAGTGAGTGGCAATGTAGGATTGAGAAAAGCACTGTGGGGAGCTCAGCATGGGGAGGTCAGGGAACATGCAGTGGCACTGTAGGATAGGTTTCTGAAAATCTTCGTGGGGTGGTGCGCATTGTATGGGTGTGTAACAATACATTCACTAGTAGGAGTGAGAAAAACATCACTGGGAGGTGTGAATCGGAGGGTCTGAATTAGGAAAGGCAGTGAGTGGCAATGTAGGTTGGAGAAAAGCACCACGCGGTGGTCAGCATGGGGAGGTCAGGGAACATGCAGTGGCAATGTAGGATAGGTTTCTGAAAAACATTGCGGAGTGGTACACATTGTATGGGTGTGTAACATTACATTCACTAGTAGGAGTGAGAAAATCATCACGGGGTGGTGTGAATCGGAGATTCTGAATTAGGATAGGCAGTGAGTGGAAATGTAGGATGGAGAAAAGCACCGCGGGGTGGTCAGCATGGGGAGGTCAGGGAACATGCATTGGCAATGTAGGATAGGTTTCTGAAAAACATCGCGGGGTGGTGCGCATTGTATGGGAGTGTGTTACATTACATTCACTAGTAGGAGTGAGAAAAACATCACGGGGTGGTGCGCATTGTATGGGTGTATAACATTACATTCACTAGTCGGAGTGAGAAAAACATCACGGCGTGGTGTGAATCGCAGGGTCTGAATTAGGATAGGCAGTGAGTGGCAATGTAAGATGGAGAAAAGCACCGCGGGGTGGTCAGCATGGGTAGATCAGGGAATATGCTTTGGCAATGTAGGATAGGTTTCTGAAAAACATCGGGGGGTGGTGAACATTGTATGGGTGTGTAACATTACATTCACTAGTAGGAGTGAGAAAAACATCACGGGGTGGTGCGCATTTTTTGGTGTGTAACATTACATTCACTAGTAGGAGTGAGAAAAACATCACAGGGTGGTGTGAATCGGAGGGTCTGAATTAGGATAGGCAGTGAGTGGCAATGTAGGATAAAGAAAAGCACGGTGGGGTGGTCAGCATTCGGAGGTCAGGGAACATGCAGTGGCAATGTAGGATAGGTTTCTGAAAATCTTCGTGGGGTGGTGCGCATTGTATGGGTGTGTAACAATACATTCACTAGTAGGAGTGAGAAAAACATCACTGGGAGGTGTGAATCGGAGGGTCTGAATTAGGAAAGGCAGTGAGTGGCAATGTAGGTTGGAGAAAAGCACCACGCGGTGGTCAGCATGGGGAGGTCAGGGAACATGCAGTGGCAATGTAGGATAGGTTTCTGAAAAACATTGCGGAGTGGTACACATTGTATGGGTGTGTAACATTACATTCACTAGTAGGAGTGAGAAAATCATCACGGGGTGGTGTGAATCGGAGGTTCTGAATTAGGATAGGCAGTGAGTGTAAATGTAGGATGGAGAAAAGCACCGCGGGGTGGTCAGCATGGAGAGGTCAGGGAACATGCAGTGGCAATGTAGGATAGGTTTCTGAAAAACATCGCGGGGTGGTGCGCATTGTATGGGTGTGTAACATTTCATTCACTATTAGGAGTGAGAAAAACATCACGGGGTGGTGCGCATTGTATGGGTGTGTAACATTACATTCACTAGTAGGAGTGAGAAAAACATCACTGGGAGGTGTGAATCGGAGGGTCTGAATTAGGAAAGGCAGTGAGTGGAAATATAGTATGGAGAAAAGCACCGTGGGGTGGTCAGCATTGGAGGTCAGGGAACATGCAGTGGCAATGTAGGATAGGTTTCTGAAAAACATCGCGTGGTGCTGCGCATTGTATGGGTGTGTAACATTACATTCACTAGTAGGAGTGAGATAAACATCACGGGGTGGTGTGAATCGGAGCGTCTGAATTATGATAGGCAGTGAGTGGCAATGTAGGATAGAGAAAACCACGACGGGGTGGTCAGCATTGGGAGGTCAGGGAACATGCAGTGGCAATGTAGGATAGGTTTCTAAAAAACTTCGCAGGGTGGTGCGCATTGTATGGTTGTGTAACATTACATTCACTAGTAGGAGTGAGATAAACATCACTGGGAGGTGTGTATCGGAGGGTCTGAATTAGGATAGCCAGTGAGTGGCAATGTAGGATAGAGAAAAGCACAGCCGGGTGGTCAGCATGGGGAGATCAGGGAACATGCAGTGGCAATGTAGTATAGGTTTCTGAAAAACATCGCGGGGTTTTGCGCATTGTATGGTTGTGTAACATTACATTCACTAGTAGGAGTGAGAAAAACATCACTGGGAGTTGTGAATCGGAGGGTCTGAATTAGGATAGGCAGTGAGTGGCAATGTAGGTTGGAGAAAAGCACCGCGGGGTGGTCAGCATGGGGAGGTCAGGGAACATGCATTGGCAATGTAGGATAGGTTTCTGAAAAACATCGCGGGGTGGTGCGCATTGTATGGGAGTGTGTTACATTACATTCACTAGTAGGAGTGAGAAAAACATCACGGGGTGGTGCGCATTGTATGGGTGTATAACATTACATTCACTAGTCAGAGTGAGAAAAACATCACGGGGTGGTGTGAATCGGAGGGTCTGAATTAGGATAGGCAGTGAGTGGCAATGTAGGATAAAGAAAAGCACGGCGGGGTGGTCAGCATTCGGAGGTCAGGGAACATGCAGTGGCAATGTAGGATAGGTTTCTGAAAATCTTCGTGGGGTGGTGCGCATTGTATGGGTGTGTAACATTACATTCACTAGTAGGAGTGAGAAGAACATCACTGGGAGTTGTGAATCGGAGGGTCTGAATTAGGAAAGGCAGTGAGTGGCAATGTAGGTTGGAGAAAAGCACCGCGCGGTGGTCAGCATGGGGAGGTCAGGGAACATGCAGTGGCAATGTAGGATAGGTTTCTGAAAAACATTGCGGAGTGGTACACATTGTATGGGTGTGTAACATTACATTCACTAGTAGGAGTGAGAAAAACATCACGGGGTGGTGTGAATCGGAGGTTCTGAATTAGGATAGGCAGTGAGTGGCAATGTAGGATGGAGAAAAGCACCGCGGGGTGGTCAGCATGGGGAGGTCAGGGAACATGCAGTGGCAAAGTAGTATAGGTTTCTGAAAAACATCGCGTGGTGCTGCGCATTGTATGGGTGTGTAACATTACATTCACTATTAGGAGTGAGATAAACATCACGGGGTGGTGTGAATCGGAGGGTCTGAATTAGGATAGGCAGTGAGTGGCAACGTAGGATGGAGAAAAGCACCGCGGGTTGGTCAGCATGTGGAGGTCACAAAACATGCAGTGGCAATGTAGGATAGGTTTCTGAAAAACATCGCGGGGTGGTGCGCATTGTTTGGGTGTGTAACATTACATTCACTAGCAGGAGTGAGAAAAACATCACGGGGTGGTGCGCATTGTATTGGTGTGTAACATTACATTCACTAGTAGGAGTGAGAAAAACATCATGGGGAGGTGTGAATCCGAGGGTCTGAATTAGGATAGGCAGTGAGTGGCAATGTAACATGGAGAAAAGCACCGCGGTGTGGTCAGCATGGGGAGGTCAGGGAACATGTAGTGGCAATGTAGGATAGGTTTCTGAAAAACATCGCCGGGTGGTGCGCATTGTATGGGTGTGGAACATTACATTCACTAGAAGGAGTTAGAAAAACATCACTGGGTGGTGTGAATCGGAGGGTCTGAATTAGAATAGGCAGTGAGTGGCAATGTAGGATGGAGAAAAGCACCACGGGGTGGTCAGCATGGGGAGGTTAGGGAACATGGAGTTTCAATGTAGGATTGGTTTGTGAAAAACATCTCGTGGTGGTGCCAATTGTATTGGTGTGTAACATTACATTCACTAGTAGGAGTGAGAAAAACATCACGGGGAGGTGTGAATCAGAGCGTCTGAATTAGGATAGGCAGTGAGTGGCAATGTAGGATAGAGAAAAGCACGGCGGGGTGGTCAGCATTGGGAGGTCAGGGAACATGCAGTGGCAATGTAGGATAGGCTTCTAAAAAACTTCGCGGGGTGGTGCGCATTGTATGGTTGTGTAACATTACATTCACTAGTAGGAGTGAGATAAACATCACTGGGAGGTGTGAATCGGAGGGTCTGAATTAGGATAGGCAGTGAGTCGCAATGTAGGTTGGAGAAAAGCACCGCGGGGTGGTCAGCATTGGGAGGTCAGGGAACATGAAGTGGCAATGTAGGATAGGTTTCTGAAAAACATCGCGGGCTGGTGCGCATTGTATGGGTGTGTAACAATACATTCACTAGTAGGAGTGAGAAAAACATCACGGGGTGGTGTGTATCGGAGGGTCTGAATTAGGATAGGCAGTGAGTGGCAATGTAGGATAGAGAAAAGCACCGCGGGGTGGTCAGCATGGGGAGATCAGGGAACATGCAGTGGCAATGTAGTATAGGTTTCTGAAAAACATCGCGGGGTTTTGCGCATTGTATGGTTGTGTAACATTACATTCACTAGTAGGAGTGAGAAAAACATCACTGGGAGTTGTGAATCGGAGGGTCTGAATTAGGATAGGTAGTGAGTGGCAATGTAGGTTGGAGAAAAGCACCGAGGGGTGGTCAGCATGGGGAGGTCAGGGAACATGCATTGGCAATGTAGGATAGGTTTCTGAAAAACATCGCGGGGTGGTGCGCATTGTATGGGAGTGTGTTACATTACATTCACTAGTAGGAGTGAGAAAAACATCACGGGGTGGTGCGCATTGCATGGGTGTATAACATTACATTCACTAGTCGGAGTGAGAAAAACATCACGGGGTGGTGTGAATCGGAGGGTCTGAATTAGGATAGGCAGTGAGTGGCAATGTAGGATAAAGAAAAGCACGGCGGGGTGGTCAGCATTCGGAGGTCAGGGAACATGCAGTGGCAATGTAGGATAGGTTTCTGAAAATCTTCGTGGGGTGGTGCGCATTGTATGGGTGTGTAACATTACATTCACTAGTAGGAGTGAGATAAACATCACTGGGAGGTGTGTATCGGAGGGTCTGAATTAGGATAGCCAGGGAGTGGCAATGTAGGATAGAGAAAAGCACAGCCGGGTGGTCAGCATGGGGAGATCAGGGAACATGCAGTGGCAATGTAGTATAGGTTTCTGAAAAACATCGCGGGGTTTTGCGCATTGTATGGTTGTGTAACATTACATTCACTAGTAGGAGTGAGAAAAACATCACTGGGAGTTGTGAATCGGAGGGTCTGAATTAGGATAGGCAGTGAGTGGCAATGTAGGTTGGAGAAAAGCACCGCGGGGTGGTCAGCATGGGGAGGTCAGGGAACATGCATTGGCAATGTAGGATAGGTTTCTGAAAAACATCGCGGGGTGGTGCGCATTGTATGGGAGTGTGTTACATTACATTCACTAGTAGGAGTGAGAAAAACATCACGGGGTGGTGCGCATTGTATGGGTGTATAACATTACATTCACTAGTCAGAGTGAGAAAAACATCACGGGGTGGTGTGAATCGGAGGGTCTGAATTAGGATAGGCAGTGAGTGGCAATGTAGGATAAAGAAAAGCACGGCGGGGTGGTCAGCATTCGGAGGTCAGGGAACATGCAGTGGCAATGTAGGATAGGTTTCTGAAAATCTTCGTGGGGTGGTGCGCATTGTATGGGTGTGTAACATTACATTCACTAGTAGGAGTGAGAAGAACATCACTGGGAGTTGTGAATCGGAGGGTCTGAATTAGGAAAGGCAGTGAGTGGCAATGTAGGTTGGAGAAAAGCACCGCGCGGTGGTCAGCATGGGGAGGTCAGGGAACATGCAGTGGCAATGTAGGATAGGTTTCTGAAAAACATTGCGGAGTGGTACACATTGTATGGGTGTGTAACATTACATTCACTAGTAGGAGTGAGAAAAACATCACGGGGTGGTGTGAATCGGAGGTTCTGAATTAGGATAGGCAGTGAGTGGCAATGTAGGATGGAGAAAAGCACCGCGGGGTGGTCAGCATGGGGAGGTCAGGGAACATGCAGTGGCAAAGTAGTATAGGTTTCTGAAAAACATCGCGTGGTGCTGCGCATTGTATGGGTGTGTAACATTACATTCACTATTAGGAGTGAGATAAACATCACGGGGTGGTGTGAATCGGAGGGTCTGAATTAGGATAGGCAGTGAGTGGCAACGTAGGATGGAGAAAAGCACCGCGGGTTGGTCAGCATGTGGAGGTCACAAAACATGCAGTGGCAATGTAGGATAGGTTTCTGAAAAACATCTCGGGGTTGTGCACATTGTATGGGTGTGTAACATTACATTCACTAGTAGGAGTGAGAAAAACATCACGGGGTGGTGTGAATTGGAGGGTCTGAATTAGGATAGGCAGTGAGTAGCAATGTAGGATGAAGAAAAGCACTGCGGGGTGGTCAGCATGGGGAGGTCAGGGAACATGCAGTGGCAACGTAGGATAGGTTTCTGAAAAACATCGCGGGGTGGTACGCATTGTTTGGGTGTGTAACATTACATTCACTAGCAGGAGTGAGAAAAACATCACGGGGTGGTGCGCATTGTATTGGTGTGTAACATTACATTCACTAGTAGGAGTGAGAAAAACATCATGGGGAGGTGTGAATCCGAGGGTCTGAATTAGGATAGGCAGTGAGTGGCAATGTAACATGGAGAAAAGCACCGCGGTGTGGTCAGCATGGGGAGGTCAGGGAACATGTAGTGGCAATGTAGGATAGGTTTCTGAAAAACATCGCGGGGTGGTGCGCATTGTATGGGTGTGGAACATTACATTCACTAGAAGGAGTTAGAAAAACATCACTGGGTGGTGTAAATCGGAGGGTCTGAATTAGAATAGGCAGTGAGTGGCAATGTAGGATGGAGAAAAGCACCAAGGGGTGGTCAGCATGGGGAGGTTAGGGAACATGGAGTTTCAATGTAGGATTGGTTTGTGAAAAACATCTCGTGGTGGTGCCAATTGTATTGGTGTGTAACATTACATTCACTAGTAGGAGTGAGAAAAACATCACGGGGAGGTGTGAATCGGAGCGTCTGAATTAGGATAGGCAGTGAGTGGCAATGTAGGATAGAGAAAAGCACGGCGGGGTGGTCAGCATTGGGAGGTCAGGGAACATGCAGTGGCAATGTAGGATAGGCTTCTAAAAAACTTCGCGGGGTGGTGCGCATTGTATGGTTGTGTAACATTACATTCACTAGTAGGAGTGAGATAAACATCACTGGGAGGTGTGAATCGGAGGGTCTGAATTAGGATAGGCAGTGAGTCGCAATGTAGGTTGGAGAAAAGCACCGCGGGGTGGTCAGCATTGGGAGGTCAGGGAACATGAAGTGGCAATGTAGGATAGGTTTCTGAAAAACATCGCGGGCTGGTGCGCATTGTATGGGTGTGTAACAATACATTCACTAGTAGGAGTGAGAAAAACATCGGGGTGGTGTGTATCGGAGGGTCTGAATTAGGATAGGCAGTGAGTGGCAATGTAGGATAGAGAAAAGCACCGCGGGGTGGTCAGCATGGGGAGATCAGGGAACATGCAGTGGCAATGTAGTATAGGTTTCTGAAAAACATCGCGGGGTTTTGCGCATTGTATGGTTGTGTAACATTACATTCACTAGTAGGAGTGAGAAAAACATCACTGGGAGTTGTGAATCGAATGGTCTGAATTAGGATAGGCAGTGAGTGCCAATGTAGGTTGGAGAAAAGCACCGCGGGGTGGTCAGCATGGGGAGGTCAGGGAACATGCATTGGCAATGTAGGATAGGTTTCTGAAAAACATCGCGGGGTTTTGCGCATTGTATGGGAGTATGTTACATTACATTCACTAGTAGGAGTGAGAAAAACATCACGGGGTGGTGCGCATTGTATGGGTGTATAACATTACATTCACTAGTCGGAGTGAGAAAAACATCACGGCGTGGTGTGAATCGCAGGGTCTGAATTAGGATAGGCAGTGAGTGGCAATGTAAGATGGAGAAAAGCACCGCGGAGTGGTCAGCATGGATAGATCAGGGAATATGCTTTGGCAATGTAGGATAGGTTTCTGAAAAACATCGGGGGGTGGTGCACATTGTATGAGTGTGTAACATTACATTCACTAGTAGGAGTGAGAAAAACATCACGGGGTGGTGCGCATTTTTTGCTGTGTAACATTACATTCACTAGTAGGAGTGAGAAAAACATCACAGGGTGGTGTGAATCGGAGGGTCTGAATTAGGATAGGCAGTGAGTGGCAATGTAGGATAAAGAAAAGCACGGCGGGGTGGTCAGCATTCGGAGGTCAGGGAACATGCAGTGGCAATGTAGGATAGGTTTCTGAAAACCTTCGTGGGGTGGTGCGCATTGTATGGGTGTGTAACAATACATTCACTAGTAGGAGTGAGAAAAACATCACTGGGAGGTGTGAATCGGAGGGTCTGAATTAGGAAAGGCAGTGAGTGGCAATGTAGGTTGGAGAAAAGCACCACGCGGTGGTCAGCATGGGGAGGTCAGGGAACATGCAGTGGCAATGTAGGATAGGTTTCTGAAAAACATTGCGGAGTGGTACACATTGTATGGGTGTGTAACATTACATTCACTAGTAGGAGTGAGAAAATCATCACGGGGTGGTGTGAATCGGAGGTTCTGAATTAGGATAGGCAGTGAGTGGAAATGTAGGATGGAGAAAAGCACCGCGGGGTGGTCAGCATGGGGAGGTCAGGGAACATGCAGTGGCAATGTAGGATAGGTTTCTGAAAAACATCGCGGGGTGGTGCGCATTGTATGGGTGTGTAACATTTCATTCACTATTAGGAGTGAGAAAAACATCACGGGGTGGTGCGCATTGTATGGGTGTGTAACATTACATTCACTAGTAGGAGTGAGATAAACATCACGGGGTGGTGTGAATCGGAGGTTCTGAATTAGGATAGGCAGTGAGTGGCAATGTAGGATGGAGAAAAGCAAAGCGGGGTGGTCAGCATGGGGAGGTCAGGGAACATGCAGTGGCAATGTAGGATAGGTTTCTGGAAAAACATCGCGGGGTGGTGCGCATTGTATGGGTGTGGAATATTACATTCACTAGTAGGAGTGAGAAAAACATCACGGGGAGGTGTGAATCCAAGGGTCTGAATTAGGATAGCCAGTGAGTGGCCAGGTAGGATGGAGAAAAGCACCGCGGCGTGGTCAGCATGGGGAGGTCAGGGAACATGCATTGGCAATGTAGGATAGGTTTATGAAAAACATCGCGGGGTGGTGCGCATTGTATGGGTGTGGAACATTACATTCACTAGTAGGAGTTAGAAAAACATCACTGCGTGGTGTGAATCGGAGTGTCTGAATTAGAATAGGCAGTGAGTGGCAATGTAGGATGGAGAAAAGCACCACGGGGTGGTCAGCATGGGGAGGTTAGGGAACATGGAGTGGCAATGTAGGATAGGTTTCTAAAAATCTTTGCGGGGTGGTGCGCATTGTATGGTTGTGTAACATTACATTCACTAGTAGGAGTGAGAAAAACATCACGGGGAGGTGTGAATCGGAGCGTCTGAATTAGGATAGGCAGTGAGTGGCAATGTAGGATAGAGAAAAGCACGGCGGGGTGGTCAGCATTGGGAGGTCAGGGAACATGCAGTGGCAATGTAGGATAGGTTTCTAAAAAACTTCCCGGGGTGGTGCGCATTGTATGGTTGTGTAACATTACATTCACTAGTAGGAGTGAGATAAACATCACTGGGAGGTGTGAATCGGAGGGTCTGAATTAGGATAGGTAGTGAGTCGCAATGTAGGTTGGAGAAAAGCACCGCGGGGTGGTCAGCATTGGGAGGTCAGGGAACATGAAGTGGCAATGTAGGATAGGTTTCTGAAAAACATCGCGGGGTGGTGCGCATTGTATGGGTGTGTAACAATACATTTACTAGTAGGAGTGAGAAAAACATCACGGGGTGGTGTGTATTGGAGGGTCTGAATTAGGATAGGCAGTGAGTGGCAATGTAGGATAGAGAAAAGCACCGCGGGGTGGTCAGCATGGGGAGATCAGGGAACATGCAGTGGCAATGTAGTATAGGTTTCTGAAAAACATCGCGGGGTTTTGCGCATTGTATGGTTGTGTAACATTACTTTCACTAGTAGGAGTGAGAAAAACATCACTGGGAGTTGTGAATCGGATGGTCTGAATTAGGATAGGCAGTGAGTGGCAATGTAGGTTGGAGAAAAGCACCGCGGGGTGGTCAGCATGGGGAGGTCAGGGAACATGCATTGGCAATGTAGGATAAGTTTCTGAAAAACATCGCGTGGTGGTGCGCATTGTATGGGAGTGTTTCACATTACATTCACTAGTAGGAGTGAGAAAAACATCACGGGGTGGTGCGCATTTTTTGGTGTGTAACATTACATTCACTAGTAGGAGTGAGAAAAACATCACAGGGTGGTGTGAATCGGAGGGTCTGAATTAGGATAGCCAGTGAGTTGCAGTGTAGGATGGAGAAAAGCATTGCGGGGTAGTCAGCATGCGGAGGTCAGGGAACATGCAGTGGCAATGTAGGATACGATTCTGGAAAACATGGCGGGGTGGTGCGCATTGTATGGCTGTGTAACATTACATTCACTAGTAGGAGTAAGAAAATTATCACGGGGTGGTGTGTATCGGAGGGTCTGAATGAGGATAGGCATTGAGTGGCAATGTAGGATGGAGAATAGCACCGCGGTGTGGTCACCATGGGGAGGTCAGGGAACATGCAGTGGCAATGTAGGAAAGGTTTCTGAAAAACAACGCGGGGTGGTGCGCATTGTATGGATGTGTAACATTACACTGACTAGTATGAGTGAGAAAAACATCACGGGGTGGTGTGAATCGGAGGGTCTGAATTAGGATAGCCAGTGAGTGGCAATGTAGGATTGAGAAAAGCACTGTGGGGAGCTCAGCATGGGGAGGTCAGGGAACATGCAGTGGCACTGTAGGATAGGTTTCTGAAAATCTTCGTGGGGTGGTGCGCATTGTATGGGTGTGTAACAATACATTCACTAGTAGGAGTGAGAAAAACATCACTGGGAGGTGTGAATCGGAGGGTCTGAATTAGGAAAGGCAGTGAGTGGCAATGTAGGTTGGAGAAAAGCACCAGCGGTGGTCAGCATGGGGAGGTCAGGGAACATGCAGTGGCAATGTAGGATAGGTTTCTGAAAAACATTGCGGAGTGGTACACATTGTATGGGTGTGTAACATTACATTCACTAGTAGGAGTGAGAAAATCATCACAGGGTGGTGTGAATCGGAGATTCTGAATTAGGATAGGCAGTGAGTGGAAATGTAGAATGGAGAAAAGCACCGCGGGGTGGTCAGCATGGGGAGGTCAGGGAACATGCAGTGGCAATGTAGGATAGGTTTCTGAAAAACATCGCGAGGTGGTGCGCATTGTATGGGTGTGTAACATTTCATTCACTATTAGGAGTGAGAAAAACATCACGGGGTGGTGCGCATTGTATGGGTGTGTAACATTACATTCACTAGTAGGAGTGAGAAAAACATCACTGGGAGGTGTGAATCGGAGGGTCTGAATTAGGAAAGGCAGTGAGTGGAAATGTAGGATGGAGAAAAGCACCGCGGGGTGGTCAGCATGGGGAGGTCAGGGAACATGCAGTGGCAATGTAGGATAGGTTTCTGAAAAACATCGCGTGGTGCTGCGCATTGTATGGGTGTGTAACATTACATTCACTAGTAGGAGTGAGATAAACATCACGGGGTGGTGTGAATCGGAGGTTCTGAATTAGGATAGGCCCTGAGTGGCAATGTAGGATGGAGAAAAGCAAAGCGGGGTGGTCAGCATGGGGAGGTCAGGGAACATGCAGTGGCAATGTAGGATAGGTTTCTGGAAAAACATCGCGGGGTGGTGCGCATTGTATGGGTGTGGAATATTACATTCACTAGTAGGAGTGAGAAAAACATCACGGGGAGGTGTGAATCCAAGGGTCTGAATTAGGATAGCCAGTGAGTGGCCATGTAGGATGGAGAAAAGCACCGTGGCGTGGTCAGCATGGGGAGGTCAGGGAACATGCATTGGCAATGTAGGATAGGTTTCTGAAAAACATCGCGGGGTGGTGCGCATTGTATGGGTGTGGAACATTACATTCACTAGTAGGAGTTAGAAAAACATCACTGCGTGGTGTGAATCGGAGTGTCTGAATTAGAATAGGCAGTGAGTGGCAATGTAGGATGGAGAAAAGCACCACGGAGTGGTCAGCATGGGGAGGTTAGGGAACATGGAGTGGCAATGTAGGATTGGTTTGTGAAAAACATCTCGTGGTGGTGCAAATTGTATTGGTGTGTAACATTACATTCACTAGTAGGAGTGAGAAATACATCACGGGGTGGTGTGAATCGGAGCGTCTGAATTAGGATCGCAGTGAGTGGCAATGTAGGATAGAGAAAACCACGGCGGGTTGGTCAGCATTGGGAGGTCAGGGAACATGCAGTGGCAATGTAGGATAGGTTTATAAAAATCTTCGCGGGGTGGTGCGCATTGTATGGTTGTGTAACATTACATTCACTAGTAGGAGTGAGAAAAACATCACGGAGAGGTGTGAATCGGAGCGTCTGAATTAGGATAGGCAGTGAGTGGCAATGTAGGATAGAGAAAAGCACGGCGGGGTGGTCAGCATTGGGAGGTCAGGGAACATGCAGTGGCAATGTAGGATAGGTTTCTAAAAAACTTCCCGGGGTGGTGCGCATTGTATGGTTGTGTAACATTACATTCAATAGTAGGAGTGAGATAAACATCACTGGGAGGTGTGAATCGGAGGGTCTGAATTAGGATAGGCAGTGAGTCGCAATGTAGGTTGGAGAAAAGCACCGCGGGGTGGTCAGCATTGGGAGGTCAGGGAACATGAAGTGGCAATGTAGGATAGGTTTCTGAAAAACATAGCGGGGTGGTGCGCATTGTATGGGTGTGTAACAATACATTTACTAGTAGGAGTGAGAAAAACATCACGGGGTGGTGTGTATCGGAGGGTCTGAATTAGGATAGGCAGTGAGTGGCAATGTAGGATAGAGAAAAGCACCGCGGGGTGGTCAGCATGGGGAGATCAGGGAACATGCAGTGGCAATGTAGTATAGGTTTCTGAAAAACATCGCGGGGTTTTGCGCATTGTATGGTTGTGTAACATTACATTCACTAGTAGGAGTGAGAAAAACATCACTGGGAGTTGTGAATCGGATGGTCTGAATTAGGATAGGCAGTGAGTGGCAATGTAGGTTGGAGAAAAGCACCGCGGGGTGGTCAGCATGGGAAGGTCAGGGAACATGCATTGGCAATGTAGGATAGGTTTCTGAAAAACATCGCGTGGTGGTGCGCATTGTATGGGAGTGTTTCACATTACATTCACTAGTAGGAGTGAGAAAAACATCACGGGGTGGTGCGCATTTTTTGATGTGTAACATTACATTCACTAGTAGGAGTGAGAAAAACATCACAGGGTGGTGTGAATCGGAGGGTCTGAATTAGTATAGCCAGTGAGTTGCAATGTAGGATGGAGAAAAGCATTGCGGGGTAGTCAGCATGCGGAGGTCAGGGAACATGCAGTGGCAATGTAGGATACGATTCTGGAAAACATGGCGGGGTGGTGCGCATTGTATGGCTGTGTAACATTACATTCACTAGTAGGAGTAAGAAAATTATCACGGGGTGGTGTGTATCGGAGGGTCTGAATGAGGATAGGCAGTGAGTGGCAATGTAGGATGGAGAATAGCACCGCGGTGTGGTCACCATGGGGAGGTCAGGGAACATGCAGTGGCAATGTAGGATTGGTTTGTGAAAAACATCTCGTGGTGGTGCAAATTGTATTGGTGTGTAACATTACATTCACTAGTAGGAGTGAGAAAAACATCACGGGGTGGTGTGAATCGGAGCATCTGAATTAGGATCGCAGTGAGTGGCAATGTAGGATAGAGAAAACCACGGCGGGTTGGTCAGCATTGGGAGGTCAGGGAACATGCAGTGGCAATGTAGGATAGGTTTCTAAAAATCTTCGCGGGGTGGTGCGCATTGTATGGTTGTGTAACATTACATTCACTAGTAGGAGTGAGAAAAACATCACGGGGAGGTGTGAATCGGAGCGTCTGAATTAGGATAGGCAGTGAGTGGCAATGTAGGATAGAGAAAACCACGACGGGGTGGTCAGCATTGGGAGGTCAGGGAACATGCAGTGGCAATGTAGGATAGGTTTCTAAAAAACTTCCCGGGGTGGTGCGCATTGTATGGTTGTGTAACATTACATTCACTAGTAGGAGTGAGATAAACATCACTGGGAGGTGTGAATCGGAGGGTCTGAATTAGGATAGGCAGTGAGTCGCAATGTAGGTTGGAGAAAAGCACCGCGGGGTGGTCAGCATTGGGAGGTCAGGGAACATGAAGTGGCAATGCAGGATAGGTTTCTGAAAAACATAGCGGGGTGGTGCGCATTGTATGGGTGTGTAACAATACATTTACTAGTAGGAGTGAGAAAAACATCACGGGGTGGTGTGTATCGGAGGGTCTGAATTAGGATAGGCAGTGAGTGGCAATGTAGGATAGAGAAAAGCACCGCGGGGTGGTCAGCATGGGGAGATCAGGGAACATGCAGTGGCAATGTAGTATAGGTTTCTGAAAAATATCGCGGGGTTTTGCGCATTGTATGGTTGTGTAACATTACATTCACTAGTAGGAGTGAGAAAAACATCACTGGGAGTTGTGAATCGGATGGTCTGAATTAGGATAGGCAGTGAGTGGCAATGTAGGTTGGAGAAAAGCACCGCGGGGTGGTCAGCATGGGGAGGTCAGGGAACATGCATTGGCAATGTAGGATAGGTTTCTGAAAAACATCGCGTGGTGGTGCGCATTGTATGGGAGTGTTTCACATTACATTCACTAGTAGGAGTGAGAAAAACATCACGGGGTGGTGCGCATTTTTTGATGTGTAACATTACATTCACTAGTAGGAGTGAGAAAAACATCACAGGGTGGTGTGAATCGGAGGGTCTGAATTAGTATAGCCAGTGAGTTGCAATGTAGGATGGAGAAAAGCATTGCGGGGTAGTCAGCATGCGGAGGTTAGGGAACATGCAGTGGCAATGTAGGATACGATTCTGGAAAACATGGCGGGGTGGTGCGCATTGTATGGCTGTGTAACATTACATTCACTAGTAGGAGTAAGAAAATTATCACGGGGTGGTGTGTATCGGAGGGTCTGAATGAGGATAGGCAGTGAGTGGCAATGTAGGATGGAGAATAGCACCGCGGTGTGGTCACCATGGGGAGGTCAGGGAACATGCAGTGGCAATGTAGGAAAGGTTTCTGAAAAACAATGCGGGGTGGTGCGCATTGTATGGGTGTGTAACATTACATTCAGTAGTAGGAGTGAGAAGAACATCACGGTGTGGTGTGAATTGGAGGGTCTGAATTAGGATAGCCAGTGAGTGGCAATGTAGGACAGAGAAAAGCACCACCGTTTGGTCAGCATGTGGAGGTCAGGGAACATGCAGTGTCAGTGTAGGACAGGTTTCTGAAAAACATCGCGGGGTGGTGCGCATTGTATGGATGTGTAACATTACACTGACTAGTATGAGTGAGAAAAACATCACGGGGTGGTGTGAATCGGAGGGTCTGAATTAGGATAGCCAGTGAGTGGCAATGTAGGATTGAGAAAAGCACTGTGGGGAGCTCAGCATGGGGAGGTCAGGGAACATGCAGTGGCAATGTAGGATAGGTTTCTGAAAAAACATTCACGGGTTGGTGCGCATTGTATGGGTGTGGAATATTACATTCACTAGTAGGAGTGAGAAAAACATCACGGGGAGGTGTGAATCCAAGGGTCTGAATTAGGATAGCCAGTGAGTGGCAATGTAGGATGGAGAAAAGCACCGCGGCGTGGTCAGCATGGGAGGTCAGGGAACATGCATTGGCAATGTAGGATAGGGTTCTGAAAAACATCGCGGGTGTGCGCATTGTATGGGTGTGGAACATTACATTCACTAGTAGGAGTTAGAAAAACATCACTGCGTGGTGTGAATCGGAGGGTCTGAATTAGAATAGGCAGTGAGTGGCAATGTAGAATGGAGAAAAGCACCACGGGTGGTCAGCATGGGGAGGTTAGGGAACATGGAGTGGCAATGTAGGATTGGTTTGTGAAAAACATCTCGTGGTGGTGCAAATTGTATTGGTGTGTAACATTACATTCACTAGTAGGAGTGAGAAAAACATCACGGGGTGGTGTGAATCGGAGCGTTGAATTAGGATCGCAGTGAGTGGCAATGTAGGATAGAGAAAACCACGGCGGGGTGGTCAGCATTGGGAGGTCAGGGAACATGCAGTGGCAATGTAGGATAGGTTTCTAAAAATCTTCGCGGGGTGGTGCGCATTGTATGGTTGTGTAACATTACATTCACTAGTAGGAGTGAGATAAACATCACTGGGAGGTGTGAATCGGAGGGTCTGTATTAGGATAGGCAGTGAGTCGCAATGTAGGTTGGAGAAAAGCACCGCGGGGTGGTAAGCATTGGGAGGTCAGGGAACATGAAGTGGCAATGTAGGATAGGTTTCTGAAAAACATCGCGGGGTGGTGCGCATTGTATGGGTGTGTAACAATACATTCACTAGTGGGAGTGAGAAAAACATCACGGGGTGGTGTGTATCGGAGGGTCTGAATTAGGATAGGCAGTGAGTGGCAATGTAGGATAGAGAAAAGCACCGCGGGGTGTTCAGCATGGGGAGATCAGGGAACATGCAGTGGCAATGTAGTATAGGTTTCTGAAAAACATCGCGGGGTTTTGCGCATTGTATGGTTGTGTAACATTACATTCACTAGTAGGAGTGAGAAAAACATCACTGGGAGTTGTGAATCGGAGGGTCTGAATTAGGATAGGCAGTGAATGGCAATGTAGGTTGGAGAAAAGCACCGAGGGGTGGTCAGCATGGGGAGGTCAGGGAACATGCATTGGCAATGTAGGATAGGTTTCTGAAAAACATCGCGGGGTGGTGCGCATTGTATGGGAGTGTGTTACATTACATTCACTAGTAGGAGTGAGAAAAACATCACGGCGTGGTGCGCATTGTATGGGTGTATAACATTACATTCACTAGTCGGAGTGAGAGAAACATCATGGGGTGGTGTGAATCGGAGGGTCTGAATTAGGATAGGCAGTGAGTGGCAATGTAGGATAAAGAAAAGCACGGCGGGGTGGTCAGCATTCGGAGGTCAGGGAACATGCAGTGGCAATGTAGGATAGGTTTCTGAAAATCTTCATGGGGTGGTGCGCATTGTATGGGTGTGTAACAATACATTCATTAGTAGGAGTGAGAAAAACATCACTGGGAGGTGTGAATCGGAGGGTCTGAATTAGGATAGGCAGTGAGTGGAAATGTATGATGGAGAAAAGCACCGCGGGGTGGTCAGCATGGGGAGGTCAGGGAACATGCAGTGGCAATGTAGGATAGGTTTCTGAAAAACATCGCGTGGTGCTGCGCTTTGTATGGGTGTGTAACATTACATTCACTAGTAGGAGTGAGATAAACATCACGGGGTGGTGTGAATCGGAGGGTCTGAATTAGGATAGGCAGTGAGTGGCAACGTAGGATGGAGAAAAGCACCGCGGGTTGGTCAGCATGTGGAGGTCACAAAACATGCAGTGGCAATGTAGGATAGGTTTCTGAAAAACATCTCGGGGTTGTGCGCATTGTATGGGTGTGTAACATTACATTCACTAGTAGGAGTTAGAAAAACATCACTGGGTGGTGTGAATCGGAGGGTCTGAATTAGAATAGGCAGTGAGTCGCAATGTAGGATGGAGAAAAGCACCACGGGGTGGTCAGCATGGGGAGGTTAGGGAACACGGAGTCTCAATGTAGGATTGGTTTGTGAAAAACATCTCGTGGTGGTGCCAATTGTATTGGTGTGTAACATTACATTCACTAGTAGGAGTGAGAAAAACATCACGGGGAGGTGTGAATCGGAGCGTCTGAATTAGGATAGGCAGTGAGTGGCAATGTAGGATAGAGAAAAGCACGGCGGGGTGTTCAGCATTGGGAGGTCAGGGAACATGCAGTGGCAATGAAGGATAGGTTTCTAAAAAACTTCGCGGGGTGGTGCGCATTGTATGGTTGTGTAACAATACATTCACTAGTAGGAGTGAGATAAACATCACTGGGAGATGTGAATCGGAGGGTCTGAATTAGGATAGGCAGTGAGTCGCAATGTAGGTTGGAGAAAACCACGGCGGGGTGGTCAGAATTGGGAGGTCAGGGAACATGAAGTGGCAATGTAGGATAGGTTTCTGAAAAACATCGCGGGGTTGTGCGCATTGTATGGGTGTGTAACAATACATTCACTAGTAGGAGTGAGAAAAACATCACAGGGTGGTGTGTATCGGAGGGTCTGAATTAGGAGAGGCAGTGAGTGGCAATGTAGGATAGAGAAAAGCACCGCGGGGTGGTCAGCATGGGGAGATCAGGGAACATGCAGTGGCAATGTAGTATAGGTTTCTGAAAAACATCGCGGGGTTTTGCGCATTGTATGGTTGTGTAACATTACATTCATTAGTAGGAGTGAGAAAAACATCACTGGGAGTTGTGAATCAGATGGTCTGAATTAGGATAGGCAGTGAGTGGCAATGTAGGTTGGAGAAAAGCACCGCGGGGTGGTCAGCATGGGGAGGTCAGGGAACATGCATTGGCAATGTAGGATAGGTTTCTGAAAAACATCGCGGGGTGGTGCGCATTGTATGGGATTGTGTTACATTACATTCACTAGTAGGAGTGAGAAAAACATCACGGGTGGTGCGCATTGTATGGGTGTATAACATTACATTCACTAGTCGGAGTGAGAAAAACATCACGGGGTGGTGTGAATCGGAGGGTCTGAATTAGGATAGGCAGTGAGTGGCAATGTAGGATAGAGAAAAGCACGGCGGGGTGGTCAGCATTCGGAGGTCAGGGAACATGCAGTGGCAATGTAGGATAGGTTTCTGAAAATCTTCGTGGGGTGATGCGCATTGTATGGGTGTGTAACATTACATTCACTAGTAGGAGTGAGAAAAACATCACGGGGTGGTGTGAATCGGAGGGTCTGAATTAGGATAGGCAGTGAGTGGCAATGTAGGATGGAGAAAAGCACCGCGGGGTGGTCAGCATGGGGAGGTCAGGGAACATGCAGTGGCAATGTAGGATAGGTTTCTGAAAAACATCGCGTGGTGGTGCGCATTGTATGGGTGTGTAACATTACATTCACTAGTAGGAGTGAGATATACATCACGGGGTGGTGTGAATCGGAGGGTCTGAATTAGGATAGGCAGTGAGTGGCAATGTAGGTTCTAGAAAAGCACCGCGGGTTGGTCAGCATGTGGAGGTCACAAAACATGCAGTGGCAATGTAGGATAGGTTTCTGAAAAACATCTCAGGGTTGTGCGCATTGTATGGGTGTGTAACATTACATTCACTAGTAGGAGTGAGAAAAACATCACGGGGTGGTGTGAATCGGAGGGTCTGAATTAGGATAGTCAGTGAGTGGCAATGTAGGATGGAGAAAAGCACTGCGGGGTGGTCAGCATGGGGAGGTCAGGGAACATGCAGTGGCAATGTAGGATAGGTTTCTGTAAAACATCGCGGGGTGGTGCGCATTGTTTGGGTGTGTAACATTACATTCACTAGCAGGAGTGAGAAAAACATCACGGGGTGGTGCGCATTGTATTGGTGTGTAACATTACATTCACTAGTAGGAGTGAGAAAAACATCATGGGGAGGTGTGAATCCGAGGGTCTGAATTAGGATAGGCAGTGAGTCTCAATGTAAGATGGAGAAAAGCACCGCGGTGTGGTCAGCATGGGGAGGTCAGGGAACATGCAGTGGCAATGTAGGATAGGTTTCTGAAAAACTTCGCGTGGTGGTGCACATTGTATGGATATGTAACATTACATTCACTAGGTGGGGTGAGAAAAACTTCACGGGGTGGTGTGAATCATAGGGTCTGAATTAGGATAGGCAGTGAGTGGCAATGTAGGTTGGAGAAAAGCACTTCGGGGTGGTCAGCATGGGGAGGTAAGGGAACATAGAGTGGCAATGTAGGATAGATTTTGAAAAACATCGCGGCGTGGTGCACATTGTATGGGTGTGTAACATTACTTTCACTAGTAGGAGTGAGAAAAACATCACGGGGTGGTGCGCATTGTATTGGTGAGTAACATTACATTCACTAGTAGGAGTGAGAAAAACATCACGGGGTGGTGTGAATCGGAGGGTCTGAATTAGGCTAGGCAGTGAGTGGCAATTTAGGATGTAGAAAAGCACTGCGGGGTGGTCAGCATGTGGAGGTCAGGGAACATGCATTGGCAATGTAGGATAGGTTTCTGAAAAACATCGCGGGGTTGTGCGCATTGTATGGGTGTGTAACATTACATTCACTAGTAGGAGTGAGAAAAACATCACGGGGTGGTGCGCATTGTATGGGTGTTTAACATTACATTCACTAGTCGGAGTGAGAAAAACATCACGGGGTGGTGTGAAACGGAGGGTCTGAATTAGGATAGGCAGTGAGTGGCAATGTAGGATAGAGAAAACTCGGCGGGGTGGTGAGCATTGGGAGGTCAGGGAACATGCAGTGGCAATGTAGGATAGGTTTCTGAAAAACTTCGCGGGGTGGTGCGCATTGTATGGTTGTGTAACATTACATTCACTAGTAGGAGTGAGATAAATATCACTGGGAGGTGTGAATCGGAGGGTCTGAATTAGGATAGGCAGTGTGTGGCAATGTAGGTTGGAGAAAAGCACCGCGGGGTGGTCAGCATTGGGAAGTCAGGGAACATGAAGTGGCAATGTAGGATAGGTTTCTGAAAAACATCGCGGGGTGGTGCGCATTGTATGGGTGTGTAACAATACATTCACTAGTAGGTGTGAGAAAAACATCACGGGGTGGTGTGAATCGGAGTGTCTGAATTAGTATAGCCAGTGAGTGGCAACGAAGGATGGAGAAAAGCACCGCGGGTTGGTCAGCATGTGGAGGTCCCGAAACATGCAGTGGCAATGTAGGATATGTTTCTGAAAAACATCTCGGGGTTGTGCGCATTGTATGGGTGTGTAACATTACATTCACTAGTAGGAGTGAGAAAAACATCACGGGGTGGTGTGAATCGGAGGGTCTGAATTAGGATAGGCAGTGAGTGGCAATGTAGGATGGAGAAAAGCACTGCGGGGTGGTCAGCATGGGGAGGTTAGGGAACATGCAGTGGCAATGTAGGATAGGTTTCTGAAAAACATCGCGGGGAGGTGCGCATTGTATGGGTATGTAACATTACATTCACTAGCAGGAGTGAGAAAAACATCACGGGGTGGTGCGCATTGTATTATTGTGTAACATTACATTCACTAGTAGGAGTGAGAAAAACATCATGGGGAGGTGTGAATCCGAGGGTCTGAATTAGGATAGGCAGTGAGTGGCAATGTAGGATGGAGAAAAGCACCGCGGGGTGGTCACCATGGGGAGGTCAGGGAACATGCATTCGCAATGTAGGATAGATTTCTGAAAATCTTCGAGGGGTGGTGCGCATTGTATGGGTGTGTAACATCACATTCACTAGTAGGAGTGAGAAAAACATCACGGGGTGGTGTGAATCAGAGGGTCTGAGTTAGGATAGGCAGTGAGTGGCAATGTAGGATGGAGAAAAGCACCGCGGGGTGGTCAGCATGGTGAGGTCAGGGAACATGCAGTGGAAATGTAGGATAGGTTTCTGAAAAACATCGCGCGGCGGTGCGCATTGTATGGGTGTGTAACATTACATTCACTAGTGGGAGTGAGAAAAACATCACGGGGTGTTGTGAATCGCAGGGTCTGAATTAGGATAGGCAGTGAGTGGCAATGTAGGATGGAGAAAAGCACAACGTGGTGGTCAGCATGGGGAGGTCAGGGAACATGCAGTGGCATTGTAGGATAGCTTTCTGAATAACATAGCGGAGTGGTGCGCATTGTATGGGTGTGTAACATTATATTCACTAGTAGGAGTGAGAAAAACATCACGGGGTGTTGTGAATCGGAGGGTCTGAATTAGGATAGGCAGTGAGTGCAATGTACGTTGGAGAAAAGCACCGCGGGTGGTCAGCATGGGGAGGTCAGGGAACATGCAGTGGCAATGTGGGATACGTTTCTAAAAAACATCACGGAGTGGTGCACATTGTATGGGTGTGTAACATTACATTCACTAGTAGGAGTAAGAAAAACATCACGGGGTGGTGTGAATCGGAGGGTCTGTATTAGGATAGGCAGTGAGTGGCAATGTAGGATGTAGAAAAGCACTGCGGGGTGGTCAGCATTGGGAGGTCAGGGAACATGCAGTGGCAATGTAGGATAGGTTTCTAAAAAACTTCGGGGTGGGGGGCGCATTGTATGGTTGTGTAACATTACATTCACTAGTAGGAGTGAGATAAACATCACTGGGAGGTGTGAATCGGAGTGTCTGAATTAGGATAGCCAGTGAGTTGCAATGTAGGTGGGAGAAAAGCATCGCGGTGTGGTCAGCATGGGGAGGTCAAGGAATATGCAGTGGCAATGTAGGATAGGTTTCTAAAAAACTTCGCGGTGTGGTGCGCATTGTATGGGTGTGTAACAATACATTCACTAGTAGGAGTGAGAAAAACATCATGGGGTGGTGTGTATCGGAGGGTCTGAATTAGGATAGGCAGTGAGTGGCAATGTAGGATAGAGAAAAGCACCGCGGGGTGGTCAGCATGGGGAGATCAGGGAACATGCAGTGGCAATGTAGTATAGGTTTCTGAAAAACATCGCGGGGTGGTGCGCATTGTATGGGTGTGTGTTACATTACATTCACTAGTAGGAGTGAGAAAAACATCGCGGGGTGGTGCGCATTGTATGGGTGTGTGTTACATTACATTCACTAGTAGGAGTGAGAAAAACATCACTGGGAGGTGTGAATCGGAGGGTCTGAATTAGGAAAGGCAGTGAGTGGCAATGTAGGTTGGAGAAAAGCACCGAGGGGTGGTCAGCATGGGGAGGTCAGGGAACATGCAGTGGCAATGTAGGATAGGTTTCTGAAAAACATTGCAGAGTGGTACACATTGTATGGGTGTGTAACATTACATTCACTAGTAGGAGTGAGAAAAACATCACGGGGTGGTGTTAATCGGAGGGTCTGAATTAGGATAGGCAGTGAGTGGAAATGTAGGATGGAGAAAAGCACTGCAGGGTGGTAAGCATGGGGAGGTCAGGGAACATGCAGTGGCAATGTAGGATAGGTTTCTGAAAAACATCGCGGGGTGGTGCGCATTGTATGGGTGTGTAACATTACATTCACTAGTAGGAGTGAGAAAAACATTATGGGGTGGCGTGAATCGGAGGGTCTGAATTAGGATAGGCAGGGAGTGGAAATGTAGGATGGAGAAAAGCACTGCAGGGTGGTAAGCATGGGGAGGTCAGGGAACATGCAGTGGCAATGTAGGATAGGTTTCTGAAAAACATCGCGGGGTTGTGCGCATTGTATGGGTGTGTAACAATACATTCACAAGTAGGAGTGAGAAAAACATCACGGGGTGGTTGAATCAGAGGGTCTGAATTATTATAGGCCGAGAGTGGCAATGTAGTATGGAGAAAAGCACCCTGGGGTTGTCAGCATGGGGAGGTCAGGGAACATACAGTGGCAATGTAGGATAGGTTTTTGAAAAACATCGCGGGATATTGCGCATTGTATGGGTGTGTAACATTACATTCACTAGTAGGAGTGAGAAAAACATCACGGGGTGGTGTGAATCGGAGGGTCTGAATTAGGATAGGCAGTGAGTGGCAATGTAGGATGGAGAAAAGCACCAGGGGTGGTCAGCATGGGGAGGTTAGGGAACATGGAGTGGCAATGTAGGATTGGTTTGTGAAAAACATCTCGTGGTGGTGCAAATTGTATTGGTGTGTAACATTACATTCACTAGTAGGAGTGAGAAAAACATCACGGGGTGGTGTGAATCGGAGCGTCTGAATTAGGATCGCAGTGAGTGGCAATGTAGGACAGAGAAAACCACGGCGGGGTGGTCAGCATTGGGAGGTCAGGGAACATGCAGTGGCAATGTAGGATAGGTTTCTAAAAATCTTCGCGGGGTGGTGCGCATTGTATGGTTGTGTAACATTACATTCACTAGTAGGAGTGAGATAAACATCACTGGGAGGTGTGAATCGGAGGGTCTGTATTAGGATAGGCAGTGAGTCGCAATGTAGGTTGGAGAAAAGCACCGCGGGGTGGTAAGCATTGGGAGGTCAGGGAACATGAAGTGGCAATGTAGGATAGGTTTCTGAAAAACATCGCGGGGTGGTGCGCATTGTATGGTTGTGTAACATTACATTCACTAGTAGGAGTGAGAAAAACATCACTGGGAGTTGTGAATCGGAGGGTCTGAATTAGGATAGGCAGTGAATGGCAATGTAGGTTGGAGAAAAGCACCGAGGGGTGGTCAGCATGGGGAGGTCAGGGAACATGCATTGGCAATGTAGGATAGGTTTCTGAAAAACATCGCGGGGTGGTGCGCATTGTATGGGAGTGTGTTACATTACATTCACTAGTAGGAGTGAGAAAAACATCACGGGGTGGTGCGCATTGTATGGGTGTATAACATTACATTCACTAGTCGGAGTGAGAGAAACATCACGGGGTGGTGTTAATCGGAGGGTCTGAATTAGGATAGGCAGTGAGTGGCAATGTAGGATAAAGAAAAGCACGGCGGGGTGGTCAGCATTCGGAGGTCAGGGAACATGCAGTGGCAATGTAGGATAGGTTTCTGAAAATCTTCATGGGGTGGTGCGCATTGTATGGGTGTGTAACAATACATTCATTAGTAGGAGTGAGAAAAACATCACTGGGAGGTGTGAATCGGAGGGTCTGAATTAGGATAGGCAGTGAGTGGAAATGTAGGATGGAGAAAAGCACCGCGGGGTGGTCAGCATGGGGAGGTCAGGGAACATGCAGTGGCAATGTAGGATAGGTTTCTGAAAAACATCGCGTGGTGCTGCGCATTGTATGGGTGTGTAACATTACATTCACAAGTAGGAGTGAGATAAACATCACGGGGTGGTGTGAATCGGAGGGTCTGAATTAGGATAGGCAGTGAGTGGCAACGTAGGATGGAGAAAAGCACCGCGGGTTGGTCAGCATGTGGAGGTCACAAAACATGCAGTGGCAATGTAGGATAGGTTTCTGAAAAACATCTCGGGGTTGTGCGCATTGTATGGGTGTGTAACATTACATTCACTAGTAGGAGTGAGAAAAACATCACGGGGTGGTGTGAATCGGAGGGTCTGAATTAGGATAGGCAGTGAGTGGCAATGTAGGATGAAGCAAAGCACTGCGGGGTGGTCAGCATGGGGAGGTCAGGGAACATGCAGTGGCAATGTAGGATAGGTTTCTGAAAAACATCGCGGGGTGGTGCTCATTGTTTGGGTGTGTAACATTATATTCACTAGTAGGAGTGAGAAAAACATCACGGGGTGTTGTGAATCGGAGGGTCTGAATTAGGATAGGCAGTGAGTGCAATGTACGTTGGAGAAAAGCACCGCGGGGTGGTCAGCATGGGGAGGTCAGGGAACATGCAGTGGCAATGTGGGATACGTTTCTGAAAAACATCACGAGTGGTGCACATTGTATGGGTGTGTAACATTACATTCACTAGTAGGAGTAAGAAAAACATCACGGGGTGGTGTGAATCGGAGGGTCTGTATTAGGATAGGCAGTGAGTGGCAATGTAGGATGTAGAAAAGCACTGCGGGGTGGTCAGCATTGGGAGGTCAGGGAACATGCAGTGGCAATGTAGGATAGGTTTTCTAAAAAACTTCGGGGTGGGGGGCGCATTGTATGGTTGTGTAACATTACATTCACTAGTAGGAGTGAGATAAACATCACTGGGAGGTGTGAATCGGAGTGTCTGAATTAGGATAGCCAGTGAGTTGCAATGTGGGTGGGAGAAAAGCATCGCGGTGTGGTCAGCATGGGGAGGTCAAGGAATATGCAGTGGCAATGTAGGATAGGTTTCTAAAAAACTTCGCGGTGTGGTGCGCATTGTATGGGTGTGTAACAATACATTCACTAGTAGGAGTGAGAAAAACATCATGGGGTGGTGTGTATCGGAGGGTCTGAATTAGGATAGGCAGTGAGTGGCAATGTAGGATAGAGAAAAGCACCGCGGGGTGGTCAGCATGGGGAGATCAGGGAACATGCAGTGGCAATGTAGTATAGGTTTCTGAAAAACATCGCGGGGTGGTGCGCATTGTATGGGTGTGTGTTACATTACATTCACTAGTAGGAGTGAGAAAAACATCGCGGGGTGGTGCGCATTGTATGGGTGTGTGTTACATTACATTCACTAGTAGGAGTGAGAAAAACATCACTGGGAGGTGTGAATCGGAGGGTCTGAATTAGGAAAGGCAGTGAGTGGCAATGTAGGTTGGAGAAAAGCACCGAGGGGTGGTCAGCATGGGGAGGTCAGGGAACATGCAGTGGCAATGTAGGATAGGTTTCTGAAAAACATTGCAGAGTGGTACACATTGTATGGGTGTGTAACATTACATTCACTAGTAGGAGTGAGAAAAACATCACGGGGTGGTGTTAATCGGAGGGTCTGAATTAGGATAGGCAGTGAGTGGAAATGTAGGATGGAGAAAAGCACTGCAGGGTGGTAAGCATGGGGAGGTCAGGGAACATGCAGTGGCAATGTAGGATAGGTTTCTGAAAAACATCGCGGGGTGGTGCGCATTGTATGGGTGTGTAACATTACATTCACTAGTAGGAGTGAGAAAAACATTATGGGGTGGCGTGAATCGGAGGGTCTGAATTAGGATAGGCAGGGAGTGGAAATGTAGGATGGAGAAAAGCACTGCAGGGTGGTAAGCATGGGGAGGTCAGGGAACATGCAGTGGCAATGTAGGATAGGTTTCTGAAAAACATCGCGGGGTTGTGCGCATTGTATGGGTGTGTAACAATACATTCACAAGTAGGAGTGAGAAAAACATCACGGGGTGGTTGAATCAGAGGGTCTGAATTATTATAGGCCGAGAGTGGCAATGTAGTATGGAGAAAAGCACCCTGGGGTTGTCAGCATGGGGAGGTCAGGGAACATACAGTGGCAATGTAGGATAGGTTTTTGAAAAACATCGCGGGATATTGCGCATTGTATGGGTGTGTAACATTACATTCACTAGTAGGAGTGAGAAAAACATCACGGGGTGGTGTGAATCGGAGGGTCTGAATTAGGATAGGCAGTGAGTGGCAATGTAGGATGGAGAAAAGCACCAGGGGTGGTCAGCATGGGGAGGTTAGGGAACATGGAGTGGCAATGTAGGATTGGTTTGTGAAAAACATCTCGTGGTGGTGCAAATTGTATTGGTGTGTAACATTACATTCACTAGTAGGAGTGAGAAAAACATCACGGGGTGGTGTGAATCGGAGCGTCTGAATTAGGATCGCAGTGAGTGGCAATGTAGGACAGAGAAAACCACGGCGGGGTGGTCAGCATTGGGAGGTCAGGGAACATGCAGTGGCAATGTAGGATAGGTTTCTAAAAATCATCGCGGGGTGGTGCGCATTGTATGGTTGTGTAACATTACATTCACTAGTAGGAGTGAGATAAACATCACTGGGAGGTGTGAATCGGAGGGTCTGTATTAGGATAGGCAGTGAGTCGCAATGTAGGTTGGAGAAAAGCACCGCGGGGTGGTAAGCATTGGGAGGTCAGGGAACATGAAGTGGCAATGTAGGATAGGTTTCTGAAAAACATCGCGGGGTGGTGCGCATTGTATGGTTGTGTAACATTACATTCACTAGTAGGAGTGAGAAAAACATCACTGGGAGTTGTGAATCGGAGGGTCTGAATTAGGATAGGCAGTGAATGGCAATGTAGGTTGGAGAAAAGCACCGAGGGGTGGTCAGCATGGGGAGGTCAGGGAACATGCATTGGCAATGTAGGATAGGTTTCTGAAAAACATCGCGGGGTGGTGCGCATTGTATGGGAGTGTGTTACATTACATTCACTAGTAGGAGTGAGAAAAACATCACGGGGTGGTGCGCATTGTATGGGTGTATAACATTACATTCACTAGTCGGAGTGAGAGAAACATCACGGGGTGGTGTGAATCGGAGGGTCTGAATTAGGATAGGCAGTGAGTGGCAATGTAGGATAAAGCAAAGCACGGCGGGGTGGTCAGCATTCGGAGGTCAGGGAACATGCAGTGGCAATGTAGGATAGGTTTCTGAAAATCTTCATGGGGTGGTGCGCATTGTATGGGTGTGTAACAATACATTCATTAGTAGGAGTGAGAAAAACATCACTGGGAGGTGTGAATCGGAGGGTCTGAATTAGGATAGGCAGTGAGTGGAAATGTAGGATGGAGAAAAGCACCGCGGGGTGGTCAGCATGGGGAGGTCAGGGAACATGCAGTGGCAATGTAGGATAGGTTTCTGAAAAACATCGCGTGGTGCTGCGCATTGTATGGGTGTGTAACATTACATTCACAAGTAGGAGTGAGATAAACATCACGGGGTGGTGTGAATCGGAGGGTCTGAATTAGGATAGGCAGTGAGTGGCAACGTAGGATGGAGAAAAGCACCGCGGGTTGGTCAGCATGTGGAGGTCACAAAACATGCAGTGGCAATGTAGGATAGGTTTCTGAAAAACATCTCGGGGTTGTGCGCATTGTATGGGTGTGTAACATTACATTCACTAGTAGGAGTGAGAAAAACATCACGGGGTGGTGTGAATCGGAGGGTCTGAATTAGGATAGGCAGTGAGTGGCAATGTAGGATGAAGCAAAGCACTGCGGGGTGGTCAGCATGGGGAGGTCAGGGAACATGCAGTGGCAATGTAGGATAGGTTTCTGAAAAACATCGCGGGGTGGTGCTCATTGTTTGGGTGTGTAACATTACATTCACTAGCAGGAGTGAGAAAAACATCACGGGGTGGTGCGCATTGTATTGGTGTGTAACATTACATTCACTAGCAGGAGTGAGAAAAATATCATGGGGAGGTGTGAATCCGAGGGTCTGAATTAGGATAGGCAGTGAGTGGCAATGTAACATGGAGAAAAGCACCGCGGTGTGGTCAGCATGGGAAGGTCAGGGAACATGCAGTGGCAATGTAGGATAGGTTTCTGAAAAACATCGCGGGGTGGTGCGCATTGTATGGGTGTGGAACATTACATTCACTAGTAGGAGTTAGAAAAACATCACTGGGTGGTGTGAATCGGAGGGTCTGAATTAGAATAGGCAGTGAGTCGCAATGTAGGATGGAGAAAAGCACCACGGGGTGGTCAGCATGGGGAGGTTAGGGAACATGGAGTCTCAATGTAGGATTGGTTTGTGAAAAACATCTCGTGGTGGTGCCAATTGTATTGGTGTGTAACATTACATTCACTAGTAGGAGTGAGAAAAACATCACGGGGAGGTGTGAATCGGAGCGTCTGAATTAGGATAGGCAGTGAGTGGCAATGTAGGATAGAGAAAAGCACGGCGGGGTGTTCAGCATTGGGAGGTCAGGGAACATGCAGTGGCAATGAAGGATAGGTTTCTAAAAAACTTCGCGGGGTGGTGCGCATTGTATGGTTGTGTAACAATACATTCACTAGTAGGAGTGAGATAAACATCACTGGGAGGTGTGAATCGGAGGGTCTGAATTAGGATAGGCAGTGAGTCGCAATGTAGGTTGGAGAAAAGCACGGCGGGGTGGTCAGCATTGGGAGGTCAGGGAACATGAAGTGGCAATGTAGGATAGGTTTCTGAAAAACATCGCGGGGTTGTGCGCATTGTATGGGTGTGTAACAATACATTCACTAGTAGGAGTGAGAAAAACATCACGGGGTGGTGTGTATCGGAGGGTCTGAATTAGGAGAGGCAGTGAGTGGCAATGTAGGATAGAGAAAAGCACCGCGGGGTGGTCAGCATGGGGAGATCAGGGAACATGCAGTGGCAATGTAGTATAGGTTTCTGAAAAACATCGCGGGGTTTTGCGCATTGTATGGTTGTGTAACATTACATTCATTAGTAGGAGTGAGAAAAACATCACTGGGAGTTGTGAATCAGATGGTCTGAATTAGGATAGGCAGTGAGTGGCAATGTAGGTTGGAGAAAAGCACCGCGGGGTGGTCAGCATGGGGAGGTCAGGGAACATGCATTGGCAATGTAGGATAGGTTTCTGAAAAACATCGCGGGGTGGTGCGCATTGTATGGGATTGTGTTACATTACATTCACTAGTAGGAGTGAGAAAAACATCACGGGTGGTGCGCATTGTATGGGTGTATAACATTACATTCACTAGTCGGAGTGAGAAAAACATCACGGGGTGGTGTGAATCGGAGGGTCTGAATTAGGATAGGCAGTGAGTGGCAATGTAGGATAGAGAAAAGCACGGCGGGGTGGTCAGCATTCGGAGGTCAGGGAACATGCAGTGGCAATGTAGGATAGGTTTCTGAAAATCTTCGTGGGGTGATGCGCATTGTATGGGTGTGTAACATTACATTCACTAGTAGGAGTGAGAAAAACATCACGGGGTGGTGTGAATCGGAGGGTCTGAATTAGGATAGGCAGTGAGTGGCAATGTAGGATGGAGAAAAGCACCGCGGGGTGGTCAGCATGGGGAGGTCAGGGAACATGCAGTGGCAATGTAGGATAGGTTTCTGAAAAACATCGCGTGGTGGTGCGCATTTTATGGGTGTGTAACATTACATTCACTAGTAGGAGTGAGATATACATCACGGGGTGGTGTGAATCGGAGGGTCTGAATTAGGATAGGCAGTGAGTGGCAATGTAGGTTCTAGAAAAGCACCGCGGGTTGGTCAGCATGTGGAGGTCACAAAACATGCAGTGGCAATGTAGGATAGGTTTCTGAAAAACATCTCAGGGTTGTGCGCATTGTATGGGTGTGTAACATTACATTCACTAGTAGGAGTGAGAAAAACATCACGGGGTGGTGTGAATCGGAGGGTCTGAATTAGGATAGTTAGTGAGTGGCAATGTAGGATGGAGAAAAGCACTGCGGGGTGGTCAGCATGGGGAGGTCAGGGAACATGCAGTGGCAATGTAGGATAGGTTTCTGTAAAACATCGCGGGGTGGTGCGCATTGTTTGGGTGTGTAACATTACATTCACTAGCAGGAGTGAGAAAAACATCACGGGGTGGTGCGCATTGTATTGGTGTGTAACATTACATTCACTAGTAGGAGTGAGAAAAACATCATGGGGAGGTGTGAATCCGAGGGTCTGAATTAGGATAGGCAGTGAGTCTCAATGTAAGATGGAGAAAAGCACCGCGGTGTGGTCAGCATGGGGAGGTCAGGGAACATGCAGTGCCAATGTAGGATAGGTTTCTGAAAAACTTCGCGTGGTGGTGCACATTGTATGGATGTGTAACATTACATTCACTAGGTGGGGTGAGAAAAACTTCACGGGGTGGTGTGAATCATAGGGTCTGAATTAGGATAGGCAGTGAGTGGCAATGTAGGTTGGAGAAAAGCACTTCGGGGTGGTCAGCATGGGGAGGTAAGGGAACATAGAGTGGCAATGTAGGATAGATTTTGAAAAACATCGCGGCGTGGTGCACATTGTATGGGTGTGTAACATTACTTTCACTAGTAGGAGTGAGAAAAACATCACGGGGTGGTGCGCATTGTATTGGTGAGTAACATTACATTCACTAGTAGGAGTGAGAAAAACATCACGGGGTGGTGTGAATCGGAGGGTCTGAATTAGGCTAGGCAGTGAGTGGCAATTTAGGATGTAGAAAAGCACTGCGGGGTGGTCAGCATGTGGAGGTCAGGGAACATGCAGTGGCAATGTAGGATAGGATTCTGAAAAAAATCGCGGGGTTGTGCGCATTGTATGGGTGTGTAACATTACATTCACTAGTAGGAGTGAGAAAAACATCACGGGGTGGTGCGCATTGTATGGGTGTTTAACATTACATTCACTAGTCGGAGTGAGAAAAACATCACGGGGTGGTGTGAATCGGAGGGTCTGAATTAGGATAGGCAGTGAGTGGCAATGTAGGATAGAGAAAACTCGGCGGGGTGGTGAGCATTGGGAGGTCAGGGAACATGCAGTGGCAATGTAGGATAGGTTTCTGAAAAACTTCGCCGTGTGGTGCGCATTGTATGGTTGTGTAACATTACATTCACTAGTAGGAGTGAGATAAATATCACTGGGAGGTGTGAATCGGAGGGTCTGAATTAGGATAGGCAGTGTGTGGCAATGTAGGTTGGAGAAAAGCACCGCGGGGTGGTCAGCATTGGGAAGTCAGGGAACATGAAGTGGCAATGTAGGATAGGTTTCTGAAAAACATCGCGGGGTGGTGCGCATTGTATGGGTGTGTAACAATACATTCACTAGTAGGTGTGAGAAAAACATCACGGGGTGGTGTGAATCGGAGTGTCTGAATTAGTATAGCCAGTGAGTGGCAACGTAGGATGGAGAAAAGCACCGCGGGTTGGTCAGCATGTGGAGGTCCCGAAACATGCAGTGGCAATGTAGGATATGTTTCTGAAAAACATCTCGGGGTTGTGCGCATTGTATGGGTGTGTAACATTACATTCACTAGTAGGACTGAGAAAAACATCACGGGGTGGTGTGAATCGGAGGGTCTGAATTAGGATAGGCAGTGAGTGGCAATGTAGGATGGAGAAAAGCACTGCGGGGTGGTCAGCATGGGGAGGTCAGGGAACATGCAGTGGCAATGTAGGATAGGTTTCTGAAAAACATCGCGGGGAGGTGCGCATTGTATGGGTATGTAACATTACATTCACTAGCAGGAGTGAGAAAAACATCACGGGGTGGTGCGCATTGTATTATTGTGTAACATTACATTCACTAGTAGGAGTGAGAAAAACATCATGGGGAGGTGTGAATCCGAGGGTCTGAATTAGGATAGGCAGTGAGTGGCAATGTAGGATGGAGAAAAGCACCGCGGGGTGGTCACCATGGGGAGGTCAGGGAACATGCATTCGCAATGTAGGATAGATATCTGAAAATCATCGAGGGGTGGTGCGCATTGTATGGGTGTGTAACATTACATTCACTAGTAGGAGTGAGAAAAACATCGCGGGGTGGTGCGCATTGTATGGGTGTGTGTTACATTACATTCACTAGTAGGAGTGAGAAAAACATCACTGGGAGGTGTGAATCGGAGGGTCTGAATTAGGAAAGGCAGTGAGTGGCAATGTAGGTTGGAGAAAAGCACCGCGCGGTGGTCAGCATGTGGAGGTCAGGGAACATGCAGTGGCAATGTAGGATAGGTTTCTGAAAAACATTGCAGAGTGGTACACATTGTATGGGTGTGTAACATTACATTCACTAGTAGGAGTGAGAAAAACATCACGGGGTGGTGTTAATCGGAGGGTCTGAATTAGGATAGGCAGTGAGTGGAAATGTAGGATGGAGAAAAGCACTGCAGGGTGGTAAGCATGGGGAGGTCAGGGAACATGCAGTGGCAATGTAGGATAGGTTTCTGAAAAACATCGCGGGGTGGTGCGCATTGTATGGGTGTGTAACATTACATTCACTAGTAGGAGTGAGAAAAATATCACGGGGTGGTGCGCATTGTATTGGTGTGTAACATTACATTCACGAGTAGGATTGAGAAAAACATCACGGGGTGGTGTGAATCGGAGGGTCTGAATTAGGATAGGCAGTGAGTGGCAATGTCGGATGGAGAAAAGCACCGCGGGGTGGTCCGCATGTGGAGGTCAGGGAACATGCAGTGGCAATGTAGGATAGGTTTCTGAAAAACATCGCGGGGTTGTGCGCATTGTATGGGTGTGTAACAATACATTCACAAGTAGGAGTGAGAAAAACATCACGGGGTGGTTGAATCAGAGGGTCTGAATTATTATAGGCCGAGAGTGGCAATGTAGTATGGAGAAAAGCACCCTGGGGTTGTCAGCATGGGGAGGTCAGGGAACATACAGTGGCAATGTAGGATAGGTTTTTGAAAAACATCGCGGGATATTGCGCATTGTATGGGTGTGTAACATTACATTCACTAGTAGGAGTGAGAAAAACATCACGGGGTGGTGTGAATCGGAGGGTCTGAATTAGGATAGGCAGTGAGTGGCAATGTAGGATGGAGAAAAGCACCGCGGGGTGGTCAGCATGGGGAGGTCAGGGAACATGCAATGGCAATGTAGGATAGGTTTCTGAAAAACATCGCGGGGTGGTGCGCATTGTATGGGTGTGTCACGTTACATTCACTATTAGGAGTGAGAAAAACATCACGGGGTGGTGCGCATTGTATTGGTGTGTAACATTACATTCACTAGTAGGAGTGAGAAAAACATCAAGGGGAGGTGTGAATCCGAGGGTCTGAATTAGGATAGGCAGTGAGTGGCAATGTAGGATGGAGAAAAGCACCGCGGGGTGGTCAGCATTGGGAGGTCAGGGAACATGAGTGGCAATGTAGGATAGGTTTTTGAAAAACATCGCGGGGTGGTGCGCATTGTATGGGTGTGTAACATTACATTCACTGGTAGTAGTGAGAAAAACATCACGGGGTGGTGTGAATCGGAGGGTCTGAATTAGGATAGGCAGTGAGTGGCAATGTAGGATGGAGAAAAGCACCGCGGGGTGGTCAGCATGTGAAGGTCAGGGAACATGCAGTGGCAATGTAGGATAGGTTTCTGAAAAACATCGCGGGGTGGTGCGCATTGTATGGGTGTGTAACATTACATTCACTAGTAGGAGTGAGAAAAACATCACGGGGTGTTGTGCATTTTATGGTTGTGTACCATTACATTCACTAGTAGGAGTGAGAAAAACATCACAGGGTCGTGTGAATCGGAGGGTCTGAATTAGGATAGCCAGTAAGTTGCAATGTAGAATGGAGAAAAGCATCGCGGTGTGGTCAGCATGGGGAGGTCAAGGAATATGCAGTGTCAATGTAGGTTAGGTTTCTGAAAAACATCGCAGGGTGGTGCGCATTGTATGGGTGTGTAACATTACATTCACTAGTAGGAGTGAGAAGAACATCACGGGGTGGTGTGAATCGGAGGGTCTGAATTAGGAAAGGCAGTGAGTGGCAATGTAGGATGGAGAAAAGCACCGCGGGTTGGTCAGCATGTGGAGGTCAGGAAACATGCAGTGGCAATGTAGGATAGGTTTCTGAAAAACATTGTGGGCTGGTGCGCATTGTATGGCTGTGTAACATTACATTCACTAGTAGGAGTGAGAAAAACGTCACGGGGTGGTCTGAATCGGAGGTTCTGAATTATGATAGGCAGTGAGTGGCAATATAGGATGGAGAAAAGCACCGGGGGGTGGTTAGCATGGGGAGATCAGGGAACATGCAGTGGCAATATAGGATAGGTTTCTGAAAAACCTCGCGGGGTCGTGCGCATTGTATGGGTGTGTAACATTACGTTCACTAGTAGGAGTGAGAAAAACATCACTGGGAGGTGTGAATCCGAGGGTCTGAATTAGGATAGGCAGTGAGTGGCAATGTAGGTTGGAGAAAAGCATTGTGGGGTGGTCAGCATGGGGAGGTCAGGGAACATGCAGTGGCAATGTAGGATAGGTTTCTGAAAAACATCACGGGGTGTTGCGCATTGTATGGGTGTGTAACATTACATTCACTATTAGAAGTGAGAACAACATCACGGGGTGGTGTGAATTGGAGGGTCTCAATTAGGATAGGCAGTGAGTGGCAATATAGGATGGAGAAAAGCACCGCGGGGTGTGCAGCATGGGGAGATCAGGGAACATGCAGTGGCAATGTAGGATAGGTTTCTGAAAAACATCGCGGGATGGTGCGCAAGGTATGGGTTTGTAACATTACATTCACTAGTAGGAGTGAGAAAAACATCACTGGGAGGTGTGAATCGGAGGATCTGAATTAGGATAGACACTGAATGGTAATGCAGGTTGGAGAAAAGCATCGCGGGTTGGTCAGCATGGGGAGGTCAGGGAACATGCAGGGGCAATGTAGGATAGGTTTCTGAAAAACATCACGGGGTGTTTCGCATTGTCTGGGTGTGTAACATTACATTCACAATTAGGAGTGAGAAAAACATCACGGGGTGGTGTGAATCGCAGGATCTCAATTAGGAAAGAAAGTGAGTGGCAATGTAGGATGGAGAAAAGCACCGCGGACTGTGCAGCATGGGGAGGTCAGAGAACATGCAGTGGCAATGTAGGATAGGATTCTGAAAAACATCGCGGTGTGATGCCCATTGTATGGGTGTGTAACATTACATTCACTAGTAGGAGTGAGAAAAACATCACGGGGTGGTGTGAATCGGAGGGTCTGAATTAGGATAGGCAGTGAGTGACAATGTAGGATGGAGAAAAGCACCGCGGGGTGGTCAGCATGGGGAGGTCAGGGAACATGCAGTGGCAATGTAGGATAGGTTTCTGAAAAACATGGCGGGGTGGTGCGCATTGTATGGGTGTGTAACATTACATTCACTAGTAGGAGTGAGAAAAACATCATGGGGTGTTGTGCATTTTATGGTTGTGTAACATTATATTCACTAGTAGGAGTGAGAAAAACATCACAGGGTGGTGTGAATCGGAGGGTCTGAATTAGGATAGCCAGTGAGTTGCAATGTAGGATGGAGAAAAGCATCGCGGGGTGGTCAGCATGGAGACGTTAAGGAATATGCAGTGGCAATGTAGTATAGGTTGTGAAAAATATCGCGGGGTGGTGCGTATTGTATGGGTGTGTAACATTACATTCACTAGTAGGAGTGAGAAGCACATCACGGGGTGGTGTGAATCGGAGGGTCTGAATTAGGATACGCAGTGAGTGGCAATGTAGGATGGAGAAAAGCACCGCGGGGTGGTCAGCATGTGGAGGTCAGGGAACATGCAGTTGCAATGTAGGATAGGTTTCTGAAAAACATCACGGGGTGGTGCGCATTGTATGGGTGTGTAACATTACATTCACTAGTAGGAGTGAGAAAAACATCACGGGGTGGTTTGAATCGGAGGGTCTGAATTAGGATAGGGAGTGAGTGGGAATGTAGGATGGAGAAAATCACCGCGGGATCGTCAGCATGGGGAGGTCAGGGAACATGCAGTGGCAATGTAGGATAGGTTTCTGAAAAACATCACGGGGTGTTGCGCATTGTATGGGTGTGTAACATTACATTCACTAGTAGGAGTGAGAAAAACATCACGGGGTGGTGTGAATCGCAGGATCTCAATTAGGAAAGACAGTGAGTGGCAATGTAGGATGGAGAAAAGCACCGCGGGGTGGTCAGCATGTGGAGGTCAGGGAACATGCAGTTGCAATGTAGGATAGGTTTCTGAAAAACATCGCGGGGTGTTGCGCATTGTATGGGTGTGTAACATTACATTCACTAGTAGGAGTGAGAAAAACGTCACGGGGTGGTGTGAATCGGAGGGTCTGAATTAGTATAGGCAGTGAGTGGCAATGTAGGATGAAGAAAAGCACCGGGGAGTGGTCAGATGGGGAGATCAGGGAACATGCAGTGGCAATGTAGGATAGGTTTCTGAAAAATATCGCGGTGTGATGCGCATTGTATGTGTGTGTAACATTAAATTCACTAGTAGGAGTGAGAAAAACATCACGGTGTGGTGTGAATTGACGGGTCTGAATTAGTATAGGCAGTGAGTGGCAATGTAGTATGGAGAAAAGCACTTCGGGGTGGTCAGCATGGGAGGTCAGGGAGCATGCAGTGGCAATGTAGGATAGGTTTCTGAAAAACATCGCGGGGTGGTGCGCATTGTATGGGTGTGTAACATTACATTCACTATTAGGAGTGAGAACAACATCACGGGGTGGTGTGAATTGGAGGGTCTCAATTAGGATAGGCAGTGAGTGGCAATGTAGGATGGAGAAAAGCACCGCGGGGTGTGCAGCATGGGGAGGTCAGGGAACATGCAGTGGCAATATAGGATAGGATTCTGAAAAACATTGCGGTGTGATGTGCATTGTATGGGTGTGTAACATTTTATTCACTAGTAGGAGTGAGAAAAACATCACAGGGTGGTGTGAATCAGAGGGCCTGAATTAGGATAGGCAGTGAGTGGCAATATAGGATGGAGAAAAACCCCGCGAGGTGATCAGTATGGGGAGGTAAGGGAACATACAGTGGCAATGTAGGATAGGTTTCTGAAAATCATCACGGGGTGTTTCGCATTGTCTGGGTGTGTAACATTACATTCACAATTAGGAGTGAGAAAAACATCACGGGGTGGTGTGAATCAGAGGATCTCAATTAGGAAAGGCAGTGAGTGGCAATGTAGGATGGAGAAAAGCACCGCGGACTGTGCAGCATGGGGAGGTCAGGGAACATGCAGTGGCAATGTAGGAAAGGATTCTGAAAAACATCGCGGTGTGATGCCCATTGTATGGGTGTGTAACATTACATTCACTAGTAGGAGTGAGAAAAACATCACGGGGTGGTGTGAATCGGAGGGTCTGAATTAGGATAGGCAGTGAGTGACAATGTAGGATGGAGAAAAGCACCGCGGGGTGGTCAGCATGGGGAGGTCAGGGAACATGCACTGGCAATGTAGGATAGGTTTCTGAAAAACATGGCGGGGTGGTGCGCATTGTATGGGTGTGTAACATTACATTCACTAGTAGGAGTGAGAAAAACATCATGGGGTGTTGTGCATTTTATGGTTGTGTAACATTATATTCACTAGTAGGAGTGAGAAAAACATCACAGGGTGGTGTGAATCAGAGGGCCTGAATTAGGATAGGCAGTGAGTGGCAATATAGGATGGAGAAAAAGCCCGCGAGGTGATCAGTATGGGGAGGTAAGGGAACATGCAGTGGCAATGTAGGATAGGTTTCTGAAAATCATCACGGGGTGTTTCGCATTGTCTGGGTGTGTAACATTACATTCACAATTAGGAGTGAGAAAAACATCACGGGGTGGTGTGAATCAGAGGGTCTGAATTAGGATAGCCAGTGAGTTGCAATGTAGGATGGAGAAAAGCATCGCGGGGTGGTCAGCATGGGGAGGTCAAGGAATATGCAGTGGCAATGTAGTATAGGTTTGTGAAAAACATCGCGGGGTGGTGCGTATTGTATGGGTGTGTAACATTACATTCACTAGTAGGAGTGAGAAGCACATCACGGGGTGGTGTGAATCGGAGGGTCTGAATTAGGATACGCAGTGAGTGGCAATGTAGGATGGAGAAAAGCACCGCGGGGTGGTCAGCATGTGGAGGTCAGGGAACATGCAGTGGCAATGTAGGATAGGTTTCTGAAAAACATCGCGGGGTGGTGCGCATTGTATGGGTGTGTAACATTACATTCACTGGTAGGAGTGAGAAAAACATCACTGGGAGATGTGAATCCGAGGGTCTGAATTAGGATAGGCAGTGAGTGGCAATGTAGGTTGGAGAAAAGCATCGCGGGGTGGTCAGCATGGGGAGGTCAGGGAACATGCAGTGGCAATGTAGGATAGGTTTCTGAAAAACATCACGGGGTGTTGCGCATTGTATGGGTGTGTAACATTACATTCACTATTAGGAGTGAGAACAACATTTCGGGGTGGTGTGAATCGGAGGGTCTCAATTAGGATAGGCAGTGAGTGGCAATTTAGGACGGAGAAAAGCACCGCGGGGTGTGCAGCATGGGGAGGTCAGGGAATATGCAGTGGCAATATAGGATAGGATTCTGAAAAACATCGCGGTGTGATGCGCATTGTATGGGTGTGTAATATTACATTCACTAGTAGGAGTGAGAAAAACATCACGGGGTGGTGTGAATCGGAGGGTCTGAATTAGGATAGGCAGTGAGTGGCAATGTAGGATGGAGAAAAGCACTGCGGTGTGGTCAGCATGGGGAGGACAGGGAACATGCAGTGGCAATGTAACATAGGTTTCTGAAAAACATCGCAGGGTGGTGTGCATTGTACGGGTGTGTAACATTACATTCACTAGTAGAAGTGAGAAAAACATCACGGGGTGGTGCGCATTGTATTGGTGTGTAACATTACATTCACAAGTAGGAGTGAGAAAAAAATCACGGGGAAGTGTGAATCCGAGGGACTGAATAAGGATAGGCCGTGAGTGGCAATGTAGGATGGAGAAAAGCACCGCGGGGTGGTCAGCATGGGGAGGTTAGGGAACATGAGTGGCAATGTAGGATAGGTTTCTGAAAAACATCGCCGGGTGGTGCGCATTGTATGGGTGTGTAACATTACATTCCCTGGTAGGAGTGAGAAAAACATCACTGGGAGGTGTGAATCGGAGGTTCTGAATTAGGATAGGCAGTGAGTGGCAATGTAGTTTGGAGAAAAGCACCGCGGGGTGGTCAGCATTGGCAGTTCAGGGAACATGCATTGGAAATGTAGGATAGGTTTATGAAAAACATCGCAGGGTTGTGCGCATTGTATGAGTGTGTAACATTACATTCACTAGTAGGAGTGAGAAAAACCTCAAGGGGTGGTGTGAATCGGAAGGTCTGAATTAGGATAGGCAGTGAGTGGCAATGTAGGATAGAGAAAAGCACCACGGGGTGGTCAGCATGGGGAGATCAGGGAACATGCAGTGGCAATGTAGTATAGGTTTGTGAAAAACATCGCGGGGTGGTGCGTATTGTATGGGTGTGTAACATTACATTCACTAGTAGGAATGAGAAGCACATCACGGGGTGGTGTGAATCGGAGGGTCTGAATTAGGATAGGCAGTGAGTGGCAATGTAGGATGGAGAAAAGCACCGCGGGGTGGTCAGCATGTGGAGGTCAGGGAACATGCAGTGGCAATGTAGGATAGGTTTCTGAAAAACATCGCGGGGTGGTGCGCATTGTATGGGTGTGTAACATTACATTCACTGGTAGGAGTGAGAAAAACATCACTGGGAGATGTGAATCCGAGGGTCTGAATTAGGATAGACAGTGAGTGGCAATGTAGGTTGGAGAAAAGCATCGCGGGGTGGTCAGCATGGGGAGGTCAGGGAACATGCAGTGGCAATGTAGGATAGGTTTCTGAAAAACATCACGGGGTGTTGTGCATTGTATGGGTGTGTAACATTACATTCACTATTAGGAGTGAGAACAACATTTCGGGGTGGTGTGAATCGGAGGGTCTCAATTAGGATAGGCAGTGAGTGGCAATGTAGGACAGAGAAAAGCACCGCGGGGCGTGCAGCATGTGGAGGTCAGGGAATATTCAGTGGCAATATAGGATAGGATTCTGAAAAACATCGCGGTGTGATGCGCATTGTATGGGTGTGTAATATTACATTCACTAGTAGGAGTGAGAAAAACATCACGGGGTGGTGTGAATCGGAGGGTCTGAATTAGGATAGGCAGTGAGTGGCAATGTAGGATGGAGAAAAGCACTGTGGTGTGGTCAGCATGGGGAGGACAGGGAACATGCAGTGGCAAAGTAACATAGGTTTCTGAAAAACATCGCAGGGTGGTGTGCATTGTACGGGTGTGTAACATTACATTCACTAGTAGGAGTGAGAAAAACATCACGGGGTGGTGCGCATTGTATTGGTGTGTAACATTACATTCACAAGTAGGAGTGAGAAAAAAATCACGGGGAAGTGTGAATCCGAGGGACTGAATTAGGATAGGCAGTGAGTGGCAATGTAGGATGGAGAAAAGCACCGCGGGGTGGTCAGCATGGGGAGGTTAGGGAACATGAGTGGCAATGTAGGATAGGTTTCTGAAAAACATCGCGGGGTGGTGCGCATTGTATGGGTGTGTAACATTACATTCCCTGGTAGGAGTGAGAAAAACATCACTGGGAGGTGTGAATCGGAGGTTCTGAATTAGGATAGGCAGTGAGTGGCAATGTAGTTTGGAGAAAAGCACCGCGGGGTGGTCAGCATTGGCAGTTCAGGGAACATGCATTGGAAATGTAGGATAGGTTTATGAAAAACATCGCAGGGTTGTGTGCATTGTATGGGTGTGTAACATTACATTCACTAGTAGGAGTGAGAAAAACCTCAAGGGGTGGTGTGAATCGGAAGGTCTGAATTAGGATAGGCAGTGAGTGGCAATGTAGGATAGAGAAAAGCACCACGGGGTGGTCAGCATGGGGAGATCAGGGAACATGCAGTGGCAATGTAGTATAGGTTTCTGAAAAACATCGCGGGGTGGTGCGCATTGTATGGTTGTGTAACATTACATTCACTAGTAGGAGTGAGAAAAACATCACACGGTGTTGCGCATCCTATGGGTGTTTATCATTACATTCACTAGTCGGAGTGAGAAAAACATCACGGAGTGGTGTGAATCGGAGGGTCTAAATTAGAATAGGCAGTGAGTGGCAATGTAGGAAAGAGAAAAGCACGGCAGGGTGGTCAGCATTGGGAGGTCAGGGAACATGCAGTGGCATTGTAGGATAGGTTTCTGAAAAACATCGCGGGGTGGTGCGCATTGTATGGGTTTGTAACATTACATTCACTAGTAGGAGTGAGAAAAACATCACTGGGAGGTGTGAATCGGAGGGTCTGAATTAGGATAGGCAGTGAGTGTCAATGTCGGATGCAGAAAAGCACCGCGGGGTGGTCAGCATGTGGAGGTCAGGCAACATGCAGTGGCAATGTAGGATAGGTTTCTGAGAAACATCGCGGGGCTGTGCGCATTGTATGGGTGTGTAACAATACATTCACAAGTAGGAGTGAAAAATACATCACGGGGTGGTTGAATCAGAGTGTCTGCATTAGTATAGGCAGAGAGTGGCAATGTAGGATGGAGAAAAGCACCCTGGGGTTGTCAGCATGGGGAGGTCAGGGAACATACAGTGGCAATGTAGGATAGGTTTCTTAAAAACATCGCGGGATATTGCGCATTGTATGGGTGTGTAAGATTACATTCACTGGTAGGTGAGAGAAAAACATCACGGGGTGGTGAGAATCGGGGGTCTGAATTAGGATAGGCAGTGAGTGGCAATGTAGGATAGAGAAAAGCACCGCGGGGTGGTCAGCATGGGGAGATCAGACAACATGCAGTGGCAATGTAGGATAGGTTTCTGAAAAACATCGCGGGGTGGTGCGCATTGTATGGGTGTGTAACATGACATTCACTAGTAGGAGTGAGAAAATCATCACGGGGTGGTGTGAATCGGAGGGTCTGAATTAGGATAGGCAGTGAGTGGCAATGTAGCATGGAGAAATGCACGGCGAGGTGGTCAGCATGGGGAGGTAAGGGAACATGAAGTGGCAATGTAGGATAGGTTTCTGAAAAACATCGCGGGGTGGTGCGCATTGTATGGGTTTGTAACATTATATTCACTAGTAGGAGTGAGAAAAACGTCATGGGGTGGTGTGAATCGGAGGGTCTGAATTAGGATAGGCACTGAGTGGCAATGTAAGTTTTAGAAAAGCATCGCGGGGTGGTCAGCATGGGGAGGTCAGGGAACATGCAGTGTCAATGTAGGATAGGTTTCTGAAAAACATCACGGGGTGTTACGCATTTTCTGGGTGTGTAACATTACATTCACTATTAGGAGTGAGCAAAACATCACGGGGTGGTGTGAATCGGAGGATCTCAATTAGGATAGGCAGTGAGTGGCAATGTAGGATGGAGAAAAGCACCGCGGACTGTGCAGCATGGGGATGTCAGGGAACATGAAGTGGCAATGTAGGATAGGATTCTGAAAAACATCGCGGTGTGATGCGCATTGTATGGGTGTGTAACATTACATTCACTAGTAGGAGTGAGAAAAACATCACGGGGTGTTGTGCATTTTATGGTTGTATACCATTACATTCACTTGTAGGAGTGAGAAAAACATCACGGGTTGGTGAGAATCGGAGGGTCTGAATTAGGATAGGCAGTGAGTGGCAGTTTAGGATGGAGAAAAGCACCGAGGGGTGGTTAGACTGTGGAGATCAGGAAACATGCAGTGGCAATGTAGGATAGGTTTCTGAAAAACATCGCGGGGTGGTGCGCATTGTATGGGTGTGTAAAATTACATTCACCAGTAGGAGTGAGAAAAACATCACGAGGTGGAGTGAATCGGAGTGTCGGAATTAGGATAGGCAGTGAGTGGCAAGGTAGGATAGAGAAAAGCACCGCGGTGTGGTCAGCATGGGGAGTTCAGGTAACATGCAGTGGCAATATAGGATAGGTTTCTGAAAAACATCGCGGGGTGTTTCACATTTTATGGGTGTGTAACATTACATTCACTAGTAGGAGTGAGAAAAACCTCACGGGGTGTTGTGCATTTTATTTTTGTGTAACATTACATTCACTAGTAGGAGTGAGAAAAACATCACAGGGTGGTGTGAATCGGAGGGTCTGAATTAGGATAGCCACTGAGTTGCAATTTAGGATGGAGAAAAGCACCGTGGGGTGGTCAGCATCGGGAGGTCAGGGAACATGCAGTGGCAATGTAGGATAGGTTTCTGAAAAACATCACGGGGTGGTGCGCATTGTATTGGTGTGCAACATTACATTCACTAGTAGGAGTGAGAAAAACATCGCGTGGTGGTGCGCATTGTATGGGTTTGTAACATTACATTCACTAGTAGGAGTGAGAAAAACATCACTGGGAGGTGTGAATCGGAGGGTCTGAATTAGGATAGGCAGTGATTGGCAATGTATGTTGGAGAAAAGCACCGCGCGGTGGTCAGCATGGGGAGGTCATGGAACATGCAGTGGCAATGTAGGATAGGTTTCTGAAAAACATGGCGGGGTTGTGCGCATTGTATGGGTATGTAACATTACATTCACTAGTAGGAGTGAGAAAAACACGGGGTGGTGTGAATCGGAGGGTCTGAATTAGGATAGGCAGTGAGTGACAATGTAGAATGGAGAAAAGCACTGTAGGGTGGTAAGCATGGGGAGGTCAGGGAACATGCAGTGGCAATGTAGGATAGGTTTCTGAAAAACATCGCGGGGTGGTGCGCATTGTATGGGTGTGTAACATTACATTCACTAGTAGGAGTGAGAAAAACATCACGTGGTGGTGCGCATTGTATTGGTGTGTAACATTACATTCACGAGTAGGATTGAGAAAAACATCATGGGGTGGTGTGAATCGGAGGGTCTGAATTAGGATAGGCAGTGAGTGGCAATGTCGGATGGAGAAAAGCACCGCGGAGTGGTCAGCATTGGCAGTTCAGGGAACATGCATTGGAAATGTAGGATAGGTTTATGAAAAACATCGCAGGGTTGTGGGCATTGTATGGGTGTGTAACATTACATTCACTAGTAGGAGTGAGAAAAACCTCAAGGGGTGGTGTGAATCGGAAGGTCTGAATTAGGATAGGCAGTGAGTGGCAATGTAGGATAGAGAAAAGCACCACGGGGTGATCAGCATGGGGAGATCAGGGAACATGCAGTGGCAATGTAGTATAGGTTTCTGAAAAACATCGCGGGGTGGTGCGCATTGTATGGTTGTGTAACATTACATTCACTAGTAGGAGTGAGAAAAACATCACACGGTGTTGCGCATCCTATGGGTGTTTATCATTACATTCACTAGTCGGAGTGAGAAAAACATCACGGAGTGGTGTGAATCGGAGGGTCTAAATTAGAATAGGCAGTGAGTGGCAATGTAGGTAAGAGAAAAGCACGGCAGGGTGGTCAGCATTGGGAGGTCAGGGAACATGCAGTGGCAATGTAGGATAGGTTTCTGAAAAACATCGCGGGGTGGTGCGCATTGTATGGGTTTGTAACATTACATTCACTAGTAGGAGTGAGAAAAACATCACTGGGAGGTGTGAATCGGAGGGTCTGAATTAGGATAGGCAGTGAGTGGCAATGTATGTTGGAGAAAAGCACCGCGCGGTGGTCAGCATGGGGAGGTCATGGAATATGCAGTGGCAAAGTAGGATAGGTTTCTGAAAAACATGGCAGGGTTGTGCGCATTGTATGGGTGTGTAACATTACATTCACTAGTAGGAGTGAGAAAAACATCACGGGGTGGTTTGAATCGGAGGGGCTAAATTAGGATAGGCAGTGAGTGACAATGTAGAATGGAGAAAAGCACTGCAGGGTGGTAAGCATGGGGAGGTCAGGGAACATGCAGTGGCAATGTAGGATAGGTTTCTGAAAAACATCACGGGGTGGTGCGCATTGTATTGGTGTGTAACATTACATTCACGAGTAGGATTGAGAAAAACATCACGGGGTGGTGTGAATCGGAGGGTCTGAATTAGGATAGGCAGTGAGTGTCAATGTCGGATGGAGAAAAGCACCGCGGGGTGGTCAGCATGTGGAGGTCAGGCAACATGCAGTGGCAATGTAGGATAGGTTTCTGAGAAACATCGCGGGGTTGTGCGCATTGTATGGGTGTGTAACAATACATTCACAAGTAGGAGTGAAAAATACATCACGGGGTGGTTGAATCAGAGTGTCTGCATTAGTATAGGCAGAGAGTGGCAATGTAGGATGGAGAAAAGCACCCTGGGGTTGTCAGCATGGGGAGGTCAGGGAACATACAGTGGCAATGTAGGATAGGTTTCTTAAAAACATCGCGGGATATTGCGCATTGTATGGGTGTGTAACATTACATTCACTGGTAGGTGTGAGAAAAACATCACGGGGTGGTGAGAATCAGAGGGTCTGAATTAGGATAGGCAGTGAGTGGCAATGTAGGATGGAGAAAAGCACCGCGGGGTGGTCAGCATGGGGAGATCAGACAACATGCAGTGGCAATATAGGATAGGTTTCTGAAAAACATCGCGGGGTGGTGCGCATTGTATGGGTGTGTAACATGACATTCACTAGTAGGAGTGAGAAAAACATCACGGGGTGGTGTGAATCGGAGGATCTGAATTAGGATAGGCAGTGAGTGGCAATGTAGCATGGAGAAATGCACGGCGAGGTGGTCAGCATGGGGAGGTAAGGGAACATGAAGTGGCAATGTAGGATAGGTTTCTGAAAAACATCGCGGGGTGGTGCGAATTGTATGGGTTTGTAACATTACATTCACTAGTAGGAGTGAGAAAAACGTCATGGGGTGGTGTGAATCGGAGGGTCTGAATTAGGATAGGCACTGAGTGGCAATGTAAGTTTTAGAAAAGCATCGCGGGGTGGTCAGCATGGGGAGGTCAGGGAACATGCAGTGGCAATGTAGGATAGGTTTCTGAAAAACATCACGGGGTGTTGCGCATTTTCTGGGTGTGTAACATTACATTCACTATTAGGAGTGAGCAAAACATCACGGGGTGGTGTGAATCGGAGGATCTCAATTAGGATAGGCAGTGAGTGGCAATGTAGGATGGAGAAAAGCACCGCGGACTGTGCAGCATGGGGATGTCAGGGAACATGAAGTGGCAATGTAGGATAGGATTCTGAAAAACATCGCGGTGTGATGCGCATTGTATGGGTGTGTAACATTACATTCACTAGTAGGAGTGAGAAAAACATCACGGGGTGTTGTGCATTTTATGGTTGTGTACCATTACATTCACTTGTAGGAGTGAGAAAAACATCACGGGTTGGTGAGAATCGGAGGGTCTGAATTAGGATAGGCAGTGAGTGGCAGTTTAGGATGGAGAAAAGCACCGAGGGGTGGTTAGCCTGTGGATATCAGGAAACATGCAGTGGCAATGTAGGATAGGTTTCTGAAAAACATCGCGGGGTGGTGCGCATTGTATGGGTGTGTAAAATTACATTCACCAGTAGGAGTGAGAAAAACATCACGAGGTGGAGTGAATCGGAGTGTCGGAATTAGGATAGGCAGTGAGTGGCAAGGTAGGATGGAGAAAAGCACCGCGGTGTGGTCAGCATGGGGAGGTCAGGTAACATGCAGTGGCAATATAGGATAGGTTTCTGAAAAACATCGCGGGGTGTTTCACATTGTATGGGTGTGCAACATTACATTCACTAGTAGGAGTGAGAAAAACATCGCGTGGTGGTGCGCATTGTATGGGTTTGTAACATTACATTCACTAGTAGGAGTGAGAAAAACATCACTGGGAGGTGTGAATCGGAGGGTCTGAATTAGGATAGGCAGTGATTGGCAATGTATGTTGGAGAAAAGCACCGCGCGGTTGTCAGCATGGGGAGGTCATGGAACATGCAGTGGCAATGTAGGATAGGTTTCTGAAAAACATGGCGGGGTTGTGCGCATTGTATGGGTATGTAACATTACATTCACTAGTAGGAGTGAGAAAAACATCACGGGGTGGTGTGAATCAGAGGGTCTGATTTAGGATAGGCAGTGAGTGACAATGTAGAATGGAGAAAAGCACTGCAGGGTGGTAAGCATGGGGAGGTCAGGGAACATGCAGTGGCAATGTAGGATAGGTTTCTGAAAAACATCGCGGGGTGGTGCGCATTGTATGGGTGTGTAACATTACATTCACTAGTAGGAGTGAGAAAAACATCACGTGGTGGTGCGCATTGTATTGGTGTGTAACATTACATTCACGAGTAGGATTGAGAAAAACATCATGGGGTGGTGTGAATCGGAGGGTCTGAATTAGGATAGGCAGTGAGGGGCAATGTCGGATGGAGAAAAGCACCGCGGGGTGGTCAGCATGTGGAGGTCAGGCAACATGCAGTGGCAATGTAGGATAGGTTTCTGAAAAACATCGCGGGGTTGTGCGCATTGTATGGGTGTGTAACAATACATTCACAAGTAGGAGTGAAAAATACATCACGGGGTGGTTGAATCAGAGTGTCTGAATTAGTATAGGCAGAGAGTGGCAATGTAGGATGGAAAAAGCACCCAGGGGTTGTCAGCATGGGGAGGTCAGGGAACATACAGTGGCAATGTAGGATAGGTTTCTGAAAAACATCGCGGGATATTGCGCATTGTATGGGTGTGTAACATTACATTCACTGGTAGGTGTGAGAAAAACATCACGGGGTGGTGAGAATCGGAGGGTCTGAATTAGGATAGGCAGTGATTGGCAATGTAGGATGGAGAAAAGCACCGCGGGGTGGTCAGCATGGGGAGGTCAGACAACATGCAGTGGCAATGTAGGATAGGTTTCTGAAAAACATCGCGGGGTGATGCGCATTGTATGGGTGTGTAACATGACATTCACTAGTAGGAGTGAGAAAAACATCACGGGGTGGTGAGAATCGGAGGGTCTGAATTAGGATAGGCAGTGAGTGGCAATGTAGCATGGAGAAAAGCACGGCGAGGTGGTCAGCATGGGGAGGTAAGGGAACATGAAGTGGCAATGTAGGACAGCTTTCTGAAAAACATCGCGGGGTGGTGCGCATTGTATGGGTTTGTAACATTACATTCACTAGTAGGAGTGAGAAAAACGTCATGGGGTGGTGTGAATCGGAGGGTCTGATTTAGGATAGGCACTGAGTGGCAATGTAAGTTGGAGAAAAGCATCGCGGGGTGGTCAGCATGGGGAGGTCAGGGAACATGCAGTGGCAATGTAGGATAGGTTTATGAAAAACATCACGGGGTGTTGCGCATTGTCTGGGTGTGTAACATTACATTCACTAGTAGGAGTGAGAAAAACATCACGGGGTGGTGTGAATCGGAGGGTCTGAATTAGGATAGGCAGTGAGTGGCAATGTAGGATGGAGAAAAGCATCGCGGGGTGGTCAGCAGGGGGAGGTCAGGGAACATGCAGTGGCAATGTAGGATAGGTTTCTGAAAAACATCGCGGGGTGGTGCGCATTGTATGGGTGTGTAACATTACATTCACTAGTAGGAGTGAGAAAAACATCATGGGGTGTTGTGCATTTTATGGTTGTGTACCATTACATTCACTAGTAGGAGTGAGAAAAACATCATGGGGTGTTGTGCATTTTATGGTTGTGTAACATTATATTCACTAGTAGGAGTGAGAAAAACATCACAGGGTGGTGTGAATCGGAGGGTCTGAATTAGGATAGGCAGTGAGTGGCAATGTAGGATGGAGAAAAGCATCGCGGTGTGGTCAGCATGGGGAGGTCAAGGAATATGCAGTGTCAATGTAGGATAGGTTTCTGAAAAACATCGCGGGGTGGTGCGCATTGTATGGGTGTGTAACATTACATTCACTAGTAGGAGTGAGAAGAACAGCACTGGGTGGTGTGAATCAGAGGGTCTGAATTAGGAAAGGCAGTGAGTGGCAATGTAGGATGGAGAAAAGCACCGCGGGGTCCTCAGCATGGGGAGGTCAGGGAACATGCAGTGGCAATGTAGGATAGGTTTCTGAAAAACATCGTAGGGTGGTGCGCATTGTATGGGTGTGTAAAATTACATTCTCTAGTAGGAGTGAGAAAAACATCACGGGGTGGTGTGAATTGGAGGGTCTGAATTAGGATACGCAGTGAGTGGCAACGTAGGATGGAGAAAAGCACCGCGGGGTCCTCAGCATGGGGAGGTCAGGGAACATGCAGTGGCAATGTAGGGTAGGTTTCTGAAAAACATCGTTGGCTGGTGCGCATTGTATGTGTGTGTAACATTACATTCACTAGTAGGAGTGAGAAAAACATCACGGGGTGGTGTGAATCGGAGGGTCTGAATTAGGATAGGCAGTGAGTGGCAATTTAGGATGGAGAAAAGCACCGGGGGGTGGTTAGCCTGTGGAGATCAGGGAACATGCAGTGGCAATGTAGAATAGGTTTCTGAAAAACATCTCGGGGTCGTGCCCATTGTATGGGTGTGTAACATTCCATTCACCAGTAGGAGTGAGAAAAATATCATGAGGTGGAGTGAATCGGAGTGTCGGAATTAGGATAGGCAGTGAGTGGCAATGTAGGATGGAGAAAAGCACCGCAGGGTGGTCAGAATGGGGAGGTCAGGGAACATGCAGTGGCAATGTAGGATAGGTGTCTGAAAAAAATCGCGGGGTGGTGCGCATTGTATGGGTGTGTAACATTACATTCACTAGTAGGAGTGAGAAAAACATCACGGGGTGGTTTGAATCGGAGGGTCTGAATTAGGATAGGCAGTGAGTGGCAATGTAGGATGGAGAAAATCACCGCGGGGTGGTCAGCATGGGGAAGTAAGGGAACATGCAGTGGCAATGTACGATAGGTTTCTGAAAAACATCGCTTGGTGTTCCGCATTGTATGGGTGTGTAACATTACATTCACTAGTAGGAGTGAGAAAAACGTCACGGGGTGGTGTGAATCGGAGGGACTGAATTAGGATAGGCAGTGAGTGGCAATGTAGGATGGAGAAAATCACCGCGGGATCGTCAGCATGGGGCCGTAAGGGAACATGCATTGGCAATGTAGGATAGGTTTCTGAAAAACATCGCGGGGTGTTGCGCATTGTATGGGTGTGTAACATTACATTCATTGTTAGAAGTGAGAAAAACATCACGGGGTGGTGTGAATTGGAGAGTCTGAATTAGGATAGGCAGTGAGTGCCAATGTAGGATGGAGAAAAGCACCGCGGAGTGTGCAGCATGGGGAGGTCAGGGAACATGCAGTGGCAATGTAGGATAGGAATCTGAAAAACATCGCGGTGTGATGCGCATTGTATGTGTGTGTAACATTAAATTCACTGGTAGGAGTGAGAAAAACATCACGGTGTGGTGTGAATTGAAGGGTCTGAATTAGTATAGGCAGTGAGTGGCAATATAGGATGGATAAAAGCACTTCGGGATGGTCAGCATGGGAGGTCAGTGAGCATGCAGTGGCAATGTAGGATAGGTTTCTTAAAAACATCGCGGGGTGGTGCGCATTGTATGGGTGTGTAACATTACATTCACTAGTAGGAGTGAGAAAAACATCACGGGGAGGTGTGAATCGGAGGGTCTGAATTAGGATAGGCAGTGAGTGGCAATGTAGGATGGAGAAAAGCACCGCGGGGTGGTCAGCATGGGGAGGTCAGGGAACAAGCAGTGGCAATGTAGGATAGGTTTCTGAAAAACATCGCGGGATGGTGCGCATTGTATGGGTGTGTAACATTACATTCACTAGTAGGAGTGAGAAAAACATCACGGGGTGGTGTGAATCGGAGGGTCTGAATTAGGATAGGCTGTGAGTGGCAATGTAGGATGGAGAAAAGAACCGCGGGTTGGTCAGCATGGGGAGGTCAGGGAATATGCAGTGGCAATGTAGGATAGGTTTCTGAAAAACATCGCGGGATGGTGCGCATTGTATGGGTGTGTAACATTACATTCACTAGTAGGAGTGAGAAAAACATCACGAGGTGTTGTGCATTTTATGATTGTGTAACATTACATTCACTAGTAGGAGTGAGAAAAACGTCACAGGGTGGTTTGAATCAGAGGGTCTTAATTAGGATAGCCACTGAGTTGCAATGTAGAATGGAGAAAAGCATCGCGGGGTGGTCAGCATGGGGAGGTCAGGGAATATGCAGTGGCAATGTAGGATAGGTTTCTGAAAAACATCGCGTGGTGGTGCGCATTGTATGTGTGTGTAACATTACATTCACTAGTAGGAGTGAGAAAAACATTATGGGGTGGTGTGAATTGGAAGGTCTGAATTAGGATAGGCAGTGAGTGGCAAGGTAGAATGGAGAAAAGCACCGCGGTGTGGTCAGCATGGGGATGTCAGGGAACATGCAGTGGCAATGTAGGATAGGTTTCTGAAAAACATCGCGGGGTGTTTCACATTTTATGGGTGTGTAACATTACATTCACTAGTAGGAGTGAGAAAAACCTCACGGGGTGTTGTGCATTTTATGGTTGTGTAACGTTACATTCACTAGTAGGAGTGAGAAAAACGTCACAGGGTGGTGTGAATCGGAGGGTCTTAATTAGGATAGCCACTGAGTTGCAATGTAGGATGGAGAAAAGCATCGCGGGGTGGACAGCATGGGGAGGTTAGGGAATATGCAGTGGCAATGTAGGATAGGTTTCTGAAAAACATCGCGTGGTGGTGTGCATTGTATGTGTGTGTAACATTACATTCACTAGTAGGAGTGAGAAGAATATCACGGGGTGGTGTGAATCGGAGGGTCTAAATTAGGGTAGGCAGTGAGTGGCAATGTAGGATGGAGAAAAGCACCGCGGGTTGGTCAGCATGTGGAGGTCAGGAAACATGCTGTGGCAATGTAGGATAGGTTTCTGAAAAACATCCAGGGGTGGTGCTCATTGTAGGTGTGTGTATCATTACATTCACTTGTAGGAGTGAGAAAAACATCACGGGGTGGTGTGAATTGGAGGGTCTGAATTAGGATAGGCAGTGAGTGGCAATGTAGGATGGAGAAAAGCACCGCGGGTTGGTCAGCATGTGGAGGTCAGGAAACATGCAGTGGCAATGTAGGATAGGTTTCTGAAAAACAACGCGGGGTGGTGCGCATTGTATGGGTGTGTAAAATTACATTCTCTAGTAGGAGTGAGAAAAACATCACGGGGTGGTGTGAATCGGAGGGTCTGAATTAGGATAGGCAGTGAGTGGCAATGTAGGATGGAGAAAAGCACCGCGGGTTGGTCAGCATGTGGAGGTCAGGAAACATGCAGTGGCAATGTAGGATAGGTTTCTGAAAAACATCGCGTGGTGGTGCGCATTGTATGTGTGTGTAACATTACATTCACTAGTAGGAGTGAGAAAAACATGGTGTGGTGTGAATTGGAAGGTCTGAATTAGGATAGGCAGTGAGTGGCAAGGTAGGATGGAGAAAAGCACCGCGGTGTGGTCAGCATGGGGAGGTCAGAGAACATGCAGTGGCAATGTAGGATAGGTTTCTGAAAAACATCGCGGGGTGTTTCGCATTGTATGGGTGTGTAACATTACATTCACTAGTAGGAGTTAGAAAAACATCACGGGGTGGTGTGAATCGGAGGGTCTGAATTAGGATATTCAGTGAGTGGCAATGTAGGATGGAAAAAAGCAACCTGGGGTGGTCAGCATGGGGAGGTCAGCGAACATACAGTGGCAATGTAGGATAGGTTTCTGAAAAACATCGCGGGATGGTGCGCACTGTATGGGTGTGTAACATTACATTCACTAGTAGGAGTGAGAAAAACATCACGGGGTGGTGTGAATCGGAGGGTCTGAATTAGGATAGGCAGTGAGTGGCAATGTAGGATGCAGAAAAGCACCGCGGGTTGGTCAGCATGGGGAGGTCAGGGAACATGTAGTGGCAATGTATTATAGGTTTCTGAAAAACATCGCGGGATGGTGCGCATTGTATGGGTGTGTAACATTACATTCACTACTAGGAGTGAGAAAAACATCACGAGGTGTTGTGCATTTTATGGTTGTGTAACATTACATTCACTCGTAGGAGTGAGAAAAACGTCACAGGGTGGTGTGAATCGGAGGGTCCTAATTAGGATAGCCACTGAGTTGCAATGTAGGATGGAGAAAAGAATCGCGGGGTGGTCAGCATGGGGAGGTCAGGGAATATGCAGTGGCAATGTAGGATAGGTTTCTCATAAACATCGCGTGGTGGTGCGCATTGTATGTGTGTGTAACATTACATTCACTAGTAGGAGTGAGAAAAACATTATGGGGTGGTGTGAATTGGAAGGTCTGAATTAGGATAGGCAGTGAGTGGCAAGGTAGGATGGAGAAAAGCACCGCGGTGTGGTCAGTATCGGGAGGTCAGGGAACATGCAGTGGCAAAGTAGGATAGGTTTCTGAAAAACATCACGGGGTGGTGCGCATTGTATGGGTGTGCAACATTATATTCACTAGTAGGAGTGAGAAAAACATCACGGGGTGTTGTGCATTTTATGGTTGTGTAATATTACATTCACTAGTAGGAGTGAGAAAAACATCACGGGGTGGTGTGAATCGGAGGGTCTGAATTAGGATAGCCACTGAGTTGCAATGTAGGATGGAGAAAAGCATCGCGGGGTTGTCAGTGTGGGGAGGTCAGGGAATATGCAGTGGCAATGTAGGATAGGATTCTGAAAAACATCTCGGGGTGGTGCGCATTGTATGGGTGTGTAACATTACATTCACTAGTAGGAGTGAGAAGAATATCACGGGGTGGTGTGAATCGGAGGGTCTAAATTAGGGTAGGCAGTGAGTGGCAATGTAGGATGGAGAAAAGCACCGCGGGTTGGTCAGCATGTGGAGGTCAGGAAACATGCAGTGGCAATGTAGGATAGGTTTCTAAAAAACAACGCGGGGTGGTGCGCATTGTATGGGTGTGTAAAATTACATTCTCTAGTAGGAGTGAGAAAAACATCACGGGGTTGTGTGAATCGGAGGGTCTGAATTAGGATAGGCAGTGAGTGGCAATGTAGGATGGAGAAAAGCACCGCGGGTTGGTCAGCATGTGGAGGTCAGGAAACATGCAGTGGCAATGTAGGATAGGTTTCTGAAAAACATCGCGGGGTGTTTCACATTGTATGGGTGTGCAACATTACATTCACTAGTAGGAGTGAGAAAAACATCGCGTGGTGGTGCGCATTGTATGGGTTTGTAACATTACATTCACTAGTAGGAGTGAGAAAAACATCACTGGGAGGTGTGAATCGGAGGGTCTGAATTAGGATAGGCAGTGATTGGCAATGTATGTTGGAGAAAAGCACCGCGCTGTTGTCAGCATGGGGAGGTCATGGAACATGCAGTGGCAATGTAGGATAGGTTTCTGAAAAACATGGCGGGGTTGTGCGCATTGTATGGGTATGTAACATTACATTCACTAGTAGGAGTGAGAAAAACATCACGGGGTGGTGTGAATCAGAGGGTCTGATTTAGGATAGGCAGTGAGTGACAATGTAGAATGGAGAAAAGCACTGCAGGGTGGTAAGCATGGGGAGGTCAGGGAACATGCAGTGGCAATGTAGGATAGGTTTCTGAAAAACATCGCGGGGTGGTGCGCATTGTATGCGTGTGTAACATTACATTCACTAGTAGGAGTGAGAAAAACATCACGTGGTGGTGCGCATTGTATTGGTGTGTAACATTACATTCACGAGTAGGATTGAGAAAAACATCATGGGGTGGTGTGAATCGGAGGGTCTGAATTAGGATAGGCAGTGAGGGGCAATGTCGGATGGAGAAAAGCACCGCGGGGTGGTCAGCATGTGGAGGTCAGGCAACATGCAGTGGCAATGTAGGATAGGTTTCTGAAAAACATCGCGGGGTTGTGCGCATTGTATGGGTGTGTAACAATACATTCACAAGTAGGAGTGAAAAATACATCACGGGGTGGTTGAATCAGAGTGTCTGAATTAGTATAGGCAGAGAGTGGCAATGTAGGATGGAAAAAGCACCCAGGGGTTGTCAGCATGGGGAGGTCAGGGAACATACAGTGGCAATGTAGGATAGGTTTCTGAAAAACATAGCGGGATATTGCGCATTGTATGGGTGTGTAACATTACATTCACTGGTAGGTGTGAGAAAAACATCACGGGGTGGTGAGAATCGGAGGGTCTGAATTAGGATAGGCAGTGATTGGCAATGTAGGATGGAGAAAAGCACCGCGGGGTGGTCAGCATGGGGAGGTCAGACAACATGCAGTGGCAATGTAGGATAGGTTTCTGAAAAACATCGCGGGGTGATGCGCATTGTATGGGTGTGTAACATGACATTCACTAGTAGGAGTGAGAAAAACATCACGGGGTGGTGAGAATCGGAGGGTCTGAATTAGGATAGGCAGTGAGTGGCAATGTAGCATGGAGAAAAGCACGGCGAGGTGGTCAGCATGGGGAGGTAAGGGAACATGAAGTGGCAATGTAGGACAGCTTTCTGAAAAACATCGCGGGGTGGTGCGCATTGTATGGGTTTGTAACATTACATTCACTAGTAGGAGTGAGAAAAACGTCATGGGGTGGTGTGAATCGGAGGGTCTGATTTAGGATAGGCACTGAGTGGCAATGTAAGTTGGAGAAAAGCATCGCGGGGTGGTCAGCATGGGGAGGTCAGGGAACATGCAGTGGCAATGTAGGATAGGTTTATGAAAAACATCACGGGGTGTTGCGCATTGTCTGGGTGTGTAACATTACATTCACTAGTAGGAGTGAGAAAAACATCACGGGGTGGTGTGAATCGGAGGGTCTGAATTAGGATAGGCAGTGAGTGGCAATGTAGGATGGAGAAAAGCATCGCGGGGTGGTCAGCAGGGGGAGGTCAGGGAACATGCAGTGGCAATGTAGGATAGGTTTCTGAAAAACATCGCGGGGTGGTGCGCATTGTATGGGTGTGTAACATTACATTCACTAGTAGGAGTGAGAAAAACATCATGGGGTGTTGTGCATTTTATGGTTGTGTACCATTACATTCACTAGTAGGAGTGAGAAAAACATCATGGGGTGTTGTGCATTTTATGGTTGTGTAACATTATATTCACTAGTAGGAGTGAGAAAAACATCACAGGGTGGTGTGAATCGGAGGGTCTGAATTAGGATAGGCAGTGAGTGGCAATGTAGGATGGAGAAAAGCATCGCGGTGTGGTCAGCATGGGGAGGTCAAGGAATATGCAGTGTCAATGTAGGATAGGTTTCTGAAAAACATCGCGGGGTGGTGCGCATTGTATGGGTGTGTAACATTACATTCACTAGTAGGAGTGAGAAGAACAGCACTGGGTGGTGTGAATCAGAGGGTCTGAATTAGGAAAGGCAGTGAGTGGCAATGTAGGATGGAGAAAAGCACCGCGGGGTCCTCAGCATGGGGAGGTCAGGGAACATGCAGTGGCAATGTAGGATAGGTTTCTGAAAAACATCGTAGGGTGGTGCGCATTGTATGGGTGTGTAAAATTACATTCTCTAGTAGGAGTGAGAAAAACATCACGGGGTGGTGTGAATTGGAGGGTCTGAATTAGGATACGCAGTGAGTGGCAATGTAGGATGGAGAAAAGCACCGCGGGGTCCTCAGCATGGGGAGGTCAGGGAACATGCAGTGGCAATGTAGGGTAGGTTTCTGAAAAACATCGTAGGGTGGTGCGCATTGTATGTGTGTGTAACATTACATTCACTAGTAGGAGTGAGAAAAACATCACGGGGTGGTGTGAATCGGAGGGTCTGAATTAGGATAGGCAGTGAGTGGCAATTTAGGATGGAGAAAAGCACCGGGGGGTGGTTAGCCTGTGGAGATCAGGGAACATGCAGTGGCAATGTAGAATAGGTTTCTGAAAAACATCTCGGGGTCGTGCCCATTGTATGGGTGTGTAACATTACATTCACCAGTAGGAGTGAGAAAAACATCACGAGGTGGAGTGAATCGGAGTGTCGGAATTAGGATAGGCAGTGAGTGGCAATGTAGGATGGAGAAAAGCACCGCGGGTTGGTCAGCATGTGGAAGTCAGGAAACATGCAGTGGCAATATAGGATAGGTTTCTTAAAAACAACGCGGGGTGGTGCGCATTGTATGGGTGTGTAAAATTACATTCTCTAGTAGGAGTGAGAAAAACATCACGTGGTGTTGTGAATCAGAAGGTCTGAATTATGATAGGCAATGAGTGGCAATGTTGGATGGAGAAAAGCACCGCGGGGTGGTCAGCATGGGGAGGTCAGGGAACATGCAGTGGCAATGTAGGATAGGTTTCTGAAAAACATCGCGGGGTGGTGCGCATTGTATGGGTGTGTAACATTACATTCACTAGTAGGAGTGAGAAAAACATCATGGGGTGTTGTGCATTTTATGGTTGTGTACCATTACATTCACTAGTAGGAGTGAGAAAAACATCATGGGGTGTTGTGCATTTTATGGTTGTGTAACATTATATTCACTAGTAGGAGTGAGAAAAACATCACAGGGTGGTGTGAATCGGAGGGTCTGAATTAGGATAGGCAGTGAGTGGCAATGTAGGATGGAGAAAAGCATCGCGGTGTGGTCAGCATGGGGAGGTCAAGGAATATGCAGTGTCAATGTAGGATAGGTTTCTGAAAAACATCGCGGGGTGGTGCGCATTGTATGGGTGTGTAACATTACATTCACTAGTAGGAGTGAGAAGAACAGCACTGGGTGGTGTGAATCAGAGGGTCTGAATTAGGAAAGGCAGTGAGTGGCAATGTAGGATGGAGAAAAGCACCGCGGGGTCCTCAGCATGGGGAGGTCAGGGAACATGCAGTGGCAATGTAGGATAGGTTTCTGAAAAACATCGTAGGGTGGTGCGCATTGTATGGGTGTGTAAAATTACATTCTCTAGTAGGAGTGAGAAAAACATCACGGGGTGGTGTGAATTGGAGGGTCTGAATTAGGATACGCAGTGAGTGGCAACGTAGGATGGAGAAAAGCACCGCGGGGTCCTCAGCATGGGGAGGTCAGGGAACATGCAGTGGCAATGTAGGGTAGGTTTCTGAAAAACATCGTTGGCTGGTGCGCATTGTATGTGTGTGTAACATTACATTCACTAGTAGGAGTGAGAAAAACATCACGGGGTGGTGTGAATCGGAGGGTCTGAATTAGGATAGGCAGTGAGTGGCAATTTAGGATGGAGAAAAGCACCGGGGGGTGGTTAGCCTGTGGAGATCAGGGAACATGCAGTGGCAATGTAGAATAGGTTTCTGAAAAACATCTCGGGGTCGTGCCCATTGTATGGGTGTGTAACATTACATTCACCAGTAGGAGTGAGAAAAATATCACGAGGTGGAGTGAATCGGAGTGTCGGAATTAGGATAGGCAGTGAGTGGCAATGTAGGATGGAGAAAAGCACCGCAGGGTGGTCAGAATGGGGAGGTCAGGGAACATGCAGTGGCAATGTAGGATAGGTGTCTGAAAAAAATCGCGGGGTGGTGCGCATTGTATGGGTGTGTAACATTACATTCACTAGTAGGAGTGAGAAAAACATCACGGGGTGGTTTGAATCGGAGGGTCTGAATTAGGATAGGCAGTGAGTGGCAATGTAGGATGGAGAAAATCACCGCGGGGTGGTCAGCATGGGGAAGTAAGGGAACATGCAGTGGCAATGTACGATAGGTTTCTGAAAAACATCGCTTGGTGTTCCGCATTGTATGGGTGTGTAACATTACATTCACTAGTAGGAGTGAGAAAAACGTCACGGGGTGGTGTGAATCGGAGGGACTGAATTAGGATAGGCAGTGAGTGGCAATGTAGGATGGAGAAAATCACCGCGGGATCGTCAGCATGGGGCCGTAAGGGAACATGCATTGGCAATGTAGGATAGGTTTCTGAAAAACATCGCGGGGTGTTGCGCATTGTATGGGTGTGTAACATTACATTCATTGTTAGAAGTGAGAAAAACATCACGGGGTGGTGTGAATTGGAGAGTCTGAATTAGGATAGGCAGTGAGTGCCAATGTAGGATGGAGAAAAGCACCGCGGAGTGTGCAGCATGGGGAGGTCAGGGAACATGCAGTGGCAATGTAGGATAGGAATCTGAAAAACATCGCGGTGTGATGCGCATTGTATGTGTGTGTAACATTAAATTCACTGGTAGGAGTGAGAAAAACATCACGGTGTGGTGTGAATTGAAGGGTCTGAATTAGTATAGGCAGTGAGTGGCAATATAGGATGGATAAAAGCACTTCGGGATGGTCAGCATGGGAGGTCAGTGAGCATGCAGTGGCAATGTAGGATAGGTTTCTTAAAAACATCGCGGGGTGGTGCGCATTGTATGGGTGTGTAACATTACATTCACTAGTAGGAGTGAGAAAAACATCACGGGGAGGTGTGAATCGGAGGGTCTGAATTAGGATAGGCAGTGAGTGGCAATGTAGGATGGAGAAAAGCACCGCGGGGTGGTCAGCATGGGGAGGTCAGGGAACAAGCAGTGGCAATGTAGGATAGGTTTCTGAAAAACATCGCGGGATGGTGCGCATTGTATGGGTGTGTAACATTACATTCACTAGTAGGAGTGAGAAAAACATCACGGGGTGGTGTGAATCGGAGGGTCTGAATTAGGATAGGCTGTGAGTGGCAATGTAGGATGGAGAAAAGAACCGCGGGTTGGTCAGCATGGGGAGGTCAGGGAATATGCAGTGGCAATGTAGGATAGGTTTCTGAAAAACATCGCGGGATGGTGCGCATTGTATGGGTGTGTAACATTACATTCACTAGTAGGAGTGAGAAAAACATCACGAGGTGTTGTGCATTTTATGATTGTGTAACATTACATTCACTAGTAGGAGTGAGAAAAACGTCACAGGGTGGTTTGAATCAGAGGGTCTTAATTAGGATAGCCACTGAGTTGCAATGTAGAATGGAGAAAAGCATCGCGGGGTGGTCAGCATGGGGAGGTCAGGGAATATGCAGTGGCAATGTAGGATAGGTTTCTGAAAAACATCGCGTGGTGGTGCGCATTGTATGTGTGTGTAACATTACATTCACTAGTAGGAGTGAGAAAAACATTATGGGGTGGTGTGAATTGGAAGGTCTGAATTAGGATAGGCAGTGAGTGGCAAGGTAGAATGGAGAAAAGCACCGCGGTGTGGTCAGCATGGGGATGTCAGGGAACATGCAGTGGCAATGTAGGATAGGTTTCTGAAAAACATCGCGGGGTGTTTCACATTTTATGGGTGTGTAACATTACATTCACTAGTAGGAGTGAGAAAAACCTCACGGGGTGTTGTGCATTTTATGGTTGTGTAACGTTACATTCACTAGTAGGAGTGAGAAAAACGTCACAGGGTGGTGTGAATCGGAGGGTCTTAATTAGGATAGCCACTGAGTTGCAATGTAGGATGGAGAAAAGCATCGCGGGGTGGACAGCATGGGGAGGTTAGGGAATATGCAGTGGCAATGTAGGATAGGTTTCTGAAAAACATCGCGTGGTGGTGTGCATTGTATGTGTGTGTAACATTACATTCACTAGTAGGAGTGAGAAGAATATCACGGGGTGGTGTGAATCGGAGGGTCTAAATTAGGGTAGGCAGTGAGTGGCAATGTAGGATGGAGAAAAGCACCGCGGGTTGGTCAGCATGTGGAGGTCAGGAAACATGCTGTGGCAATGTAGGATAGGTTTCTGAAAAACATCCAGGGGTGGTGCTCATTGTAGGTGTGTGTATCATTACATTCACTTGTAGGAGTGAGAAAAACATCACGGGGTGGTGTGAATTGGAGGGTCTGAATTAGGATAGGCAGTGAGTGGCAATGTAGGATGGAGAAAAGCACCGCGGGTTGGTCAGCATGTGGAGGTCAGGAAACATGCAGTGGCAATGTAGGATAGGTTTCTGAAAAACAACGCGGGGTGGTGCGCATTGTATGGGTGTGAAAAATTACATTCTCTAGTAGGAGTGAGAAAAACATCACGGGGTGGTGTGAATCGGAGGGTCTGAATTAGGATAGGTAGTGAGTGGCAATGTAGGATGGAGAAAAGCACCGCGGGTTGGTCAGCATGTGGAGGTCAGGAAACATGCAGTGGCAATGTAGGATAGGTTTCTGAAAAACATCGCGTGGTGGTGCGCATTGTATGTGTGTGTAACATTACATTCACTAGTAGGAGTGAGAAAAACATGGTGTGGTGTGAATTGGAAGGTCTGAATTAGGATAGGCAGTGAGTGGCAAGGTAGGATGGAGAAAAGCACCGCGGTGTGGTCAGCATGGGGAGGTCAGAGAACATGCAGTGGCAATGTAGGATAGGTTTCTGAAAAACATCGCGGGGTGTTTCGCATTGTATGGGTGTGTAACATTACATTCACTAGTAGGAGTTAGAAAAACATCACGGGGTGGTGTGAATCGGAGGGTCTGAATTAGGATATTCAGTGAGTGGCAATGTAGGATGGAAAAAAGCAACCTGGGGTGGTCAGCATGGGGAGGTCAGCGAACATACAGTGGCAATGTAGGATAGGTTTCTGAAAAACATCGCGGGATGGTGCGCACTGTATGGGTGTGTAACATTACATTCACTAGTAGGAGTGAGAAAAACATCACGGGGTGGTGTGAATCGGAGGGTCTGAATTAGGATAGGCAGTGAGTGGCAATGTAGGATGCAGAAAAGCACCGCGGGTTGGTCAGCATGGGGAGGTCAGGGAACATGTAGTGGCAATGTATTATAGGTTTCTGAAAAACATCGCGGGATGGTGCGCATTGTATGGGTGTGTAACATTACATTCACTACTAGGAGTGAGAAAAACATCACGAGGTGTTGTGCATTTTATGGTTGTGTAACATTACATTCACTCGTAGGAGTGAGAAAAACGTCACAGGGTGGTGTGAATCGGAGGGTCCTAATTAGGATAGCCACTGAGTTGCAATGTAGGATGGAGAAAAGAATCGCGGGGTGGTCAGCATGGGGAGGTCAGGGAATATGCAGTGGCAATGTAGGATAGGTTTCTCATAAACATCGCGTGGTGGTGCGCATTGTATGTGTGTGTAACATTACATTCACTAGTAGGAGTGAGAAAAACATTATGGGGTGGTGTGAATTGGAAGGTCTGAATTAGGATAGGCAGTGAGTGGCAAGGTAGGATGGAGAAAAGCACCGTGGTGTGGTCAGTATCGGGAGGTCAGGGAACATGCAGTGGCAAAGTAGGATAGGTTTCTGAAAAACATCACGGGGTGGTGCGCATTGTATGGGTGTGCAACATTATATTCACTAGTAGGAGTGAGAAAAACATCACGGGGTGTTGTGCATTTTATGGTTGTGTAATATTACATTCACTAGTAGGAGTGAGAAAAACATCACGGGGTGGTGTGAATCGGAGGGTCTGAATTAGGATAGCCACTGAGTTGCAATGTAGGATGGAGAAAAGCATCGCGGGGTTGTCAGTGTGGGGAGGTCAGGGAATATGCAGTGGCAATGTAGGATAGGATTCTGAAAAACATCTCGGGGTGGTGCGCATTGTATGGGTGTGTAACATTACATTCACTAGTAGGAGTGAGAAGAATATCACGGGGTGGTGTGAATCGGAGGGTCTAAATTAGGGTAGGCAGTGAGTGGCAATGTAGGATGGAGAAAAGCACCGCGGGTTGGTCAGCATGTGGAGGTCAGGAAACATGCAGTGGCAATGTAGGATAGGTTTCTAAAAAACAACGCGGGGTGGTGCGCATTGTATGGGTGTGTAAAATTACATTCTCTAGTAGGAGTGAGAAAAACATCACGGGGTTGTGTGAATCGGAGGGTCTGAATTAGGATAGGCAGTGAGTGGCAATGTAGGATGGAGAAAAGCACCGCGGGTTGGTCAGCATGTGGAGGTCAGGAAACATGCAGTGGCAATGTAGGATAGGTTTCTGAAAAACATCGCGGGATGGTGCGCATTGTATGGGTGTGTAACATTACATTCACTAGTAAGAGTGAGAAAAACATCACGGGGTGGTGTGAATCGGACTGTCTGAATTAGGATAGGCAGTGAGTGGCAATTTAGGATGTAGAAAAGCACCGCGGGTTGGTCAGCATGGGGAGGTCAGGGAACATGCAGTGGCAATGTAGGATAGGTTTCTGAAAAACATCACGGGGTGGTGCGCATTGTATGGGTGTGCAACATTACATTCACTAGTAGGAGTGAGAAAAACATCACGGGGTGTTGTGCATTTTATGGTTGTGTAACATTACATTCACTAGTAGGAGTGAGAAAAACATCACGGGGTGGTGTGAATCGGAGGGTCTGAATTAGGATAGGCAGTGAGTGGCAATGTAGGATGGAGAAAAGCACCGGGGGGCGGTCAGCATGGGGAGGTCAGGGAACATGCAGTGGCAATGTAGGATAGGTTTCTGAAAAACATTGTGGCGTGGTGCGCATTGTATGGGTGTGTAACATTACATTCACTAGTAGGAGTGAGAAAAATATCACGGGGTGTTGTGAATTGCAGGGTCTGAATTAGGATAGGCAGTGAGTGGCAATGTAGGATGGAAAAAAGCACCACGGGGTGGTCAGCATGGGGAGGTAAGGCACATGCAGTGGCAATATAGGATAGGTTTCTGAAAAACATCGCAGGGTGGTGCGCATTGTATGGGTGTGTAACATTACATACACTAGGATGAGTGAGAAAAACATCACGGGGTGGTGTGAATCGGAGGGTCTGAATTAGGATAGGCAGTGAGTGGCAATGTAGGTTGGAGTAAAGCACCGCGGGGTGGTCAGCATGGGGAGGTCAGGGAACATGCAGTCGCAATGTTGGATAGGTTTCTGAAAAACATCGCGGGGTGGTGCACATTGCATGGGTGTGTAACATTGCATTCACTAGTACGATTGAGAAAAACATCACGGGGTGGTGTGAATCGGAGGGTCTGAATTAAGATAGGGAGTGAGTGGCAATGTAGGAGGGAGAAAAGCACTGCGGGGTGCTCAGCATGTGGAGGTCAGGGAACATGCAGTGGCAATGTAGGTTAGGTTGCTGAAATACATCGCGGTTTGGTGCGCATTGTATGGGTGTGTAACATTACATTCACTAGTAGGAGAGAGAAAAACATCACGGGGTGGTGTGAATCGGAGGGTCTGAATTAGGATAGGCAGTGAGTGGCAATGTAGGATGGAGAAAAGCACCGCGGGGTGGTCAGCATGGGGAGGTCAGGGAACATGCAGTGGCAATGTAGGATAGGTTTCTGAAAAACATCGCGGGGTGGTGCACATTGTATGCGTGTGTGTTACTTTACATTCAATCGTAGGAGTGAGAAAAACATCACGGGGTGGTGCGCATTGTATGGGTGTGTGTTACATTACATTAACTAGTAGGAATGAGAAAAGCATCACGTGGTGGTGCGCAATGTATGGGTGTGTGTTACATTACATTCACTAGTAGGAGTGAGAAAAACATCACGGGGTGGTGCGCATTGTATTGGTGTGTAACATTACATTCACTAGTATGAGTGAGAAAAACATCACGGGGTGGTGTGAATCAGAAGGTCTGAATTAGGATAGGCAATGAGTGGCAATGTAGGATGGAAAATAGCAACCTGGCGTGGTCAGCATGGGGAGGTCTGCGAACATACAGTGGCAATGTGGGATAGGTTTCTGAAAAATATCGCGGGATGGTGCGCATTGTATGGGTGTGTAACATTACATTCACTAGTAGGAGTGAGAAAAACATCACGGGGTGGTGTGAATCGGAGGGTCTGAATTAGGATAGGCAGTGAGTGGCAATGTAGGATGGAGAAAAGCACCGCGGGGTGGTCAGCATGGGGAGGTCAGGGAATATGCAGTGGCAATGTAGGATAAGTTTCTTAAAAACATGGTGGGGTGGTGCGCATTGTATGGGTGTGTAACATTACATTCACTAGTAGGAGTGAGAAAAACATCACGGGGTGTTGTGCATTTTATGGTTGTGTAACATTACATTCACTAGTAGGAGTGAGAAAAACATCACAGGGAGGTGTGAATCGGAGGGTCTAAATTAGGATAGGCAGTGAGTGGCAGTGTAGGATGGAGAAAAGCACCGCGGGTTGGTCAGCATGTGGAAGTCAGGAAACATGCAGTGGCAATGTAGGATAGGTTTCTGAAAAACAACGCGCGGTGGTGCGCATTGTATGGGTGTGTAAAATTACATTCTCTAGTAGGAGTGAGAAAAACATCACGGGGTGGTGTGAATCGGAGGGTCTGAATTAGGATAGGCAGTGAGTGGCAATGTAGGATGGGGAAAAGCACCGTGGGGTGTGCAGCATGGGGAGGTCAGGGAACATGCAGTGGCAATGTAGAATAGGTTTCTGAAAACCATCTCGGGGTGGTGCGCATTGTATGGGTGTGTAACATTACATTCACTAGTAGGAGTGAGAAGAATATCACGGGGTGGTGTGAATCGGAGGGACTAAATTAGGGTAGGCAGTGAGTGGCAATGTAGGATGGAGAAAAGCACCGCGGGTTGGTCAGCATGTGGAGGTCAGGAAACATGCAGTGGCAATGTAGGATAGGTTTCTGAAAAACATCTCGGGGTGGTGCGCATTGTATGGGTGTGTAACATTACATTCATTAGTAGGAGTGAGAAGAATATCACGGGGTGGTGTGAATCGGAGGGTCTAAATTAAGGTAGGCAGTGAGTGGCAATGTAGGATGGAGAAAAGCACCGGGGGTTGGTCAGCATGTGGAGGTCAGGAAACATGCAGTGGCAATGTAGGATAGGTTTCTGAAAAACAACGCGGGGTGGTGCGCATTGTATGGGTGTGTAAAATTACATTCTCTAGTAGGAGTGAGAAAAACATCACGGGGTGGTGTGAATCGGAGGGTCTGAATTAGGATAGGCAGTGAGTGGCAATGTAGGATGGAGAAAAGCACCGCGGGTTGGTCAGCATGTGGAGGTCAGGAAACATGCAGTGGCAATGTAGGATAGGTTTCTGAAAAACATCGCGGGATGGTGCGCATTGTATGGGTGTGTAACATTACATTCACTAGTAGGAGTGAGAAAAACATCAAGAGGTGGTGTGAATCGGAGGGTCTGAATTAGGATAGGCAGTGAGTGGCAATGTAGGATGGAGAAAAGCACCGCGGGTTGGTCAGCATGGGGAGGTCAGGGAATATGCAGTGGCAATGTAGGATAGGTTTCTGAAAAATATCGCGGGATGGTGCGCAGTTTATGGTTGTGTAACATTACATACACTAGTAGGAGTGAGAAAAACATCACGAGGTGGTGTGCATTTTATGGTTGTGTAACATTACATTCACTAGTAGGAGTGAGAAAAGCGTCACAGGGTGGTGTGAATCGGAGTGTCTTAATTAGGATAGCCACTGAGTTGCAATGTAGGATGGAGAAAAGCATCGCGGTGTGGTCAGCATGGTGAGGTCAGGGAATATGCTGTGGCAATGTAGGATAGGTTTCTGAAAACATCGCGGGGTGGTGCGCATTGTATGTGTGTGTAACATTACATTCACTAGTAGGAGTGAGAAAAACATTATGGGGTGGTGTGAATTGGAAGGTCTGAATTAGGATAGGCAGTGAGTGGCAAGGTAGGAAGGAGAAAATCACCGCGGTGTGGTCAGCATGGGGAGGTCAGGGAACATGCAGTGGCAATGTAGGATAGTTTTCTGAAAAACATCGCGGGGTGTTTCGCATTGTATGGGTGTGTAACATTACATTCACTGGTAGGAGTGAGAAAAACATCATGGGGTGTTGTGCATTTTATGGTTGTGTAACATTACATTCACTAGTAGGAGTGAGAAAAACATCACAGGGTGGTGTGAATCGGAGGGTCTGAATTAGGATAGCCACTGAGTTGCAATGTAGGATGGAGAAAAGCATCGCGGGGTTGTCAGTATGGGGAGGTCAGGGAATATGCAGTGGCAATGTAGGATAGAATTCTGAAAAACATCTTGGGGTGGTGCGCATTGTATGGGTGTGTAACATTACATTCACTAGTAGGAGTGAGAAGAATATCACGGGGTGGTGTGAATCGGAGGGTCTAAATTAGGATAGGCAGTGAGTGGCAATGTAGGATGGAGAAAAGCACCGCGGGTTGGTCAGCATGTGGACGTCAGGAAACATGCAGTGGCAATGTAGGATGGGTTTCTGAAAAACAACGCGGGGTGGTGCGCATTGTATGGGTGTGTAAAATTACATTCTCTAGTAAGAGTGAGAAAAACATCACGGGGTGGTGTGAATCGGAGGGTCTGAATTAGGATAGGCAGTGACAAGCAATGTAGGATGGGGAAAAGCACCATGGGGTGTGCAGCATGGGGAGGTCAGGGAACATGCAGTGGCAATGTAGGATAGGTTTTTGAAAAACATCTCGGGGTGGTGCGCATTGTATGGGTGTGTAACATTACATTCACTAGTAGGAGTGAGAAGAATATCACGGGGTGGTGTGAATCGGAGGGTCTAAATTAGGATAGGCAGCGAGTGGCAATTTAGGATGGAGAAAAGCACCGCGGGTTGGTCAGCATTTGGAGGTCAGGAAACATGCAGTGGCAATGTAGGATAGGTTTCTGAAAAACAATGCGGGGTGGTGCGCATTGTATGGGTGTGTAAAATTACATTCTCTAGTAGGAGTTAGAAAAACATCACGGGGTGGTGTGAATCGGAGGGTCTGAATTAGGATAGGCAGTGAGTGGCAATGTAGGATGGAAAAAAGCAACCTGGGGTGGTCAGCATGGGGAGGTCAGCGAACATACAGTGGAAATGTAGGATAGGTTTCTGAAAAACATCTCGGGATGGTGCGCATTGTATGGGTGTGTAACATTACATTCACTAGTAGGAGTGAGAAAAACATCACGGGGTGGTGTGAATCGGAGGGTCTGAGTTAGGATAGGCAGTGAGTGGCAATGTAGGATGGAGAAAAGCACCGCGGGTTGGTTAGCATGGGGAGGTCAGGGAATATGCAGTGGCAATTTAGGATAGGTTTCTGAAAAACATCGCGGGATGGTGCGCATTGTATGGTTGTGTAACATTACATACACTAGTAGGAGTGAGAAAAACATCACGAGGTGTTGTGCATTTTATGGTTGTGTAACATTACATTCACTAGTAAGAGTGAGAAAAACGTCACAGGGTGGTGTGAATCGGAGGGTCTTAATTAGGATAGCCACTGAGTTGCAATATAGGATGGAGAAAAGCATCGCGGGGTGGTCAGCATGGGGAGGTCAGGGAATATGCAGTGGCAATGTAGGATAGGTTTCTGAAAAACATCGCGGGGTGGTGCGCATTGTATGTGTGTGTAACATTACATTCACTAGTAGGAGTGAGAAAAACATTATGGGGTGGTGTGAATTGGAAGGTCTGAATTAGGATAGGCAGTGAGGGGCAAGGTAGGATGGAGAAAAGCACCGCGGTGTGGTCAACATGGGGAGGTCAGGGAACATGCAGTGGCAATGTAGGATAGGTTTCTGAAAAACATCGCGGGGTGTTTCGCATTGTATGGGTGTGTAACATTAAATTCACTAGTAGGAGTGAGAAAAACCTCACGGGGTGTTGTGCATTTTATGGTTGTGTAACATTACATTCACTAGTAGGAGTGAGAAAAACATCACAGGGTGGTGTGAATCGGAGGGTCTGAATTAGGATAGCCACTGAGTTGCAATTTAGGATGGAGAAAAGCACCGCGGGGTGGTCAGCATCGGGAGGTCAGGGAACATGCAGTGGCAATGTAGGATAGGTTTCTGAAAAACATCACGGGGTGGTGCGCATTGTATGGGTGTGCAACATTACATTCACTAGTAGGAGTGAGAAAAACATCACGGGGTGTTGTGCATTTTATGGTTGTGTAACATTACATTCACTAGTAGGAGTGAGAAAAACATCACGGGGTGGTGTGAATCGGAGGGTTGAATTAGGATAGGCAGTGAGTGGCAATGTAGGATGGAGAAAAGCACCGGGGGGCGGTCAGCATGGGGAGGTCAGGGAACATGCAGTGGCAATGTAGGATAGGTTTCTGAGAAACATTGTGGGGTGGTGCGCATTGTATGGGTGTGTAACATTACATTCACTAGTAGGAGTGAGAAAAATATCACGGGGTGTTGTGAATCGGAGGGTCTGAATTAGGATAGGCAGTGAGTGGCAATGTAGGATGGAAAAAAGCACCGCGGGGTGGTCAGCATGGGGAGGTAAGGCACATGCAGTGGCAATATAAGATAGGTTTCTGAAAAACATCGCAGGCTGATGCGCATTGTATGGGTGTGTAACATTACATACACTAGGATGAGTGAGAAAAACATCACGGGGTGGTGTGAATCGGAGGGTCTGAATTAGGATAGGCAGTGAGTGGCAATGTAGGTTGGAGAAAAGCACCGCGGGGAGGTCAGCATGGGGAGGTCAGGGAACATGCAGTCGCAATGTAGGATAGGTTTCTGAAAAACATCGCGGGGTGGTGCACATTGTATGGGTGTGTAACATTACATTCACTAGTACGATTGACAAAAACATCATGGGGTGGTGTGAATCGGAGAGTCTGAATAAGATAGGGAGTGAGTGGCAATGTAGGAGGTAGAAAAGCACTGCGGGGTGGTCAGCATGTGGAGGTCAGGGAACATGCAGTGGCAATGTAGGTTACGTTGCTGAAATACATCGCGGGGTGGTGCGCATTGTATGGGTGTGTAACATTACATTCACTAGTAGGAGTGAGAAAAACATCACGTGGTGGTGTGAATCGGAGGGTCTGAATTAGGATAGGCAGTGAGTGGCAATGTAGGATGGAGAAAAGCACCGCGGGGTGGTCAGCATGGGGAGGTCAGGGAACATGCAGTGGCAATGTAGGATAGGTTTCTGAAAAACATCGCGGGGTGGTGCACATTGTATGCGTTTGTGTTACTTTACATTCAATCGTAGGAGTGAGAAAAACATCACGGGGTGGTGCGCATTGTATGAGTGTGTGTTACATTACATTAACTAGTAGGAATGAGAAAAGCATCACGTGGTGGTGCGCAATGTATGGGTGTATGTTACATTACATTCACTAGTAGGAGTGAGAAAAACATCACGGGGTTGTTGTGAATCAGATGGTCTGAATTAGGATAGGCAATGAGTGGCAATGTAGGATGGAAAATAGCAACCTGGCGTAGTCAGCATGGGGAGGTCAGCGAAGATACAGTGGCAATGTGGGATAGGTCTGAAAAACATCGCGGGATGGTGCGCATTGTATGGGTGTGTAACATTACATTCACTAGTAGGAGTGAGAAAAACGTGACGGGGTGGTGTGAATCGGAGGGTCTGAATTAGGATAGGCAGTGAGTGGCAATGTAGGATGGAGAAAAGCACCGCGGGGTGGTCAGCATGGGGAGGTCAGGGAATATGCAGTGGCAATGTAGGATAGGTTTCTTAAAAACATCGTGGGGTGGTGCGCATTGTATGGGTGTGTAACATTACATTCACTAGTAGGAGTGAGAAAAACATCACGGGGTGGTGTGAATCGGAGGGTGTGAATTAGGATAGGCAGTGAGTGGCAATGTAGGATGGAGAAAAGCACCGCGGGGTGGTCAGCATGGGGAGGTCAGGGAATATGCAGTGGCAATGTGGGATAGGTTTCTGAAAAACATCGCGGGATGGTGCGCATTGTATGGGTGTGTTACATTACATTCACTAGTAGGAGTGAGAAAAACATCACGGGATGGTGTGAATCGGAGGGTCTGAATTAGGATAGGCAATGAGTGGCAATGTAGGATCGAAAATAGCAACCTGGCGTGGTCAGCATGGGAAGGTCAGCGAACATACAGTGGCAATGTGGAATAGGTTTCTGAAAAACATCGTGGGATGGTGCACATTGTATGGGTGTGTAACATTACATTCACTAGTAGGAGTGAGAAAAACATCACAGGGTGGTGTGAATCGGAGGGTCTGAATTAGGATAGCCACTGAGTTGCAATTTCGGATGGAGAAAAGCACCGCGGGGTGGTCAGCATCAGGAGGTCAGGGAACATGCAGTGGCAAAGTAGGATAGGTTTCTGCAAAACATCACGGGGTGGTGCGCATTGTATGGGTGTGTAAAATTACATTCTCTAGTAGGAGTGATAAAAACATCACGGGGTGGTGTGAATCGGAGGGTCTGAATTAGGATAGGCAGTGAGTGGCAATGTAGGATGGAGAAAAGCACCGCGGGTTGGTCAGCATATGGAGGTCAGGAAACATGCAGTGGCAATGTAGGATAGGTTTCTGAAAAACATCGCGGGAAGGTGCGCATTGTATGGGTGTGTAACATTACATTCACTAGTAGGAGTGAGAAAAACATCACGGGGTGGTGTGAATCGGAGGGTCTGAATTAGGATAGGCAGTGAGTGGCAATGTAGGATGGAGAAAAGCACCGCGGGTTGGTCAGCATGGGGAGGTCAGGGAATATGCAGTGGCAATGTAGGATAGGTTTCTGAAAAACATCGCGATATGGTGCGCATTGTATGGTTGTGTAACATTACATACACTAGTAGGAGTGAGAAAAACATCACGAGGTGTTGTGCATTTTTTGGTTGTGTAAGATAACATTCACTAGTAGGAGTGAAAAAAACGTCACAGGGTGGTGTGAATCGGAGTGTCTTAATTAGGATAGCCACTGAGTTGCAATGTAGGATGGAGAAAAGCATCGCGGTATGGTCAGCATGGGGAGGTCAGGGAATATGCAGTGGCAATGTAGGATAGGTTTCTGAAAAACATCGCGGGGTGGTGCGAATTGTATGTGTGTGTAACATTACATTCACTAGTAGGAGTGAGAAAAACATTATGGGGTGGTGTGAATTGGAAGGTCTGAATTAGGATAGGCAGTGAGTGGCAAGGTAGGATGGATAAAATCACCGCGGTGTGGTCAGCATGGGGAGGTCAGGGAACATGCAGTGGCAATGTAGGATAGGATTCTGAAAAACATCGCGGGGTGGTGCGCATTGTATGGGTGTGTAACATTACATTCACTAGTAGGAGTGAGAAAAACATCACAGGGTGGTGTGAATCGGAGGGTCTGAATTAGGATAGCCACTGAGTTGCAATTTAGGATGTAGAAAAGCACCGCGCGGTGGTCAGCATCGGGAGGTCAGGGAACATTCAGTGGCAATGTAGGATAGGTTTCTGAAAAACATCACGAGGTGGTGCGCATTGTATGGGTGTGCAACATTACATTCACTAGTAGGAGTGAGAAAAACATCACGGGGTGTTGTTCATTTTATGGTTGTGTAACATTACATTCACTAGTAGGAGTGAGAAAAACATCACCGGGTGGTGTGAATCGGAGGGTCTGAATTAGGATAGGCAGTGAGTGGCAATGTAGGATGGAGAAAAGCACCGGGGGGCGGTCAGCATGGGGAGGTCAGGGAACATGCAGTGGCAATGTAGGATAGGTTTCTGAAAAACATTGTGGGGTGGTGCGCATTGTATGGGTGTGTAACATTACATTCACTAGTAGGAGTGAGAAAAATATCACGGGGTGTTGTGAATCGGAGGGTCTGAATTAGGATAGGCAGTGAGTGGCAATGTAGGATGGAAAAAAGCACCGCGGGGTGGTCAGCATTGGGAGGTAAGGCACATGCAGTGGCAATATAGGATAGGTTTCTGAAAAACATCGCAGGGTGGTGCGCATTGTATGGGTGTGTAACATTACATACACTAGGATGAGTGAGAAAAACATCACGGGGTGGTGTGAATCGGAGGGTCTGAATTAGGATAGGCAGTGAGTGGCAATGTAGGTTGGAGAAAAGCACCGCGGGGTGGTCAGCATGGGGAGGTCAGGGAACATGCAGTCGCAATGTAGGATAGGTTTCTGAAAAACATCGCGGGGTGGTGCACATTGTATGGGTGTGTAACATTACATTCACTAGTACGATTGAGAAAAACATCACGGGGTGGTGTGAATCGGAGGGTCTGTATTAAGATAGGGAGTGAGTGGCAATGTAGGAGGTAGAAAAGCACTGCGGGGTGCTCAGCATGTGGAGGTCAGGGAACATGCAGTGGCAATGTAGGTTAGGTTGCTGAAATACATCGCGGGGTGGTGCGCATTGTATGGGTGTGTAACATTACATTCAGTAGTAGGAGTGAGAAAAACATCACGGGGTGGTGTGAATCGGAGGGTCTGAATTAGGATAGGCAGTGAGTGGCAATGTAGGATGGAGAAAAGCACCGCGGGGTGGTCAGCATGGGGAGGTCAGGGAACATGCAGTGGCAATGTAGGATAGGTTTCTGAAAAACATCGCGGGGTGGTGCACATTGTATGCGTGTGTGTTACTTTACATTCAATCGTAGGAGTGAGAAAAACATCACGGGGTGGTGCGCATTGTATGGGTGTGTGTTACATTACATTAACTAGTAGGAATGAGAAAAGCATTACGTGGTGGTGCGCAATGTATGGGTGTGTGTTACATTACATTCACTAGTAGGAGTGAGAAAAACATCACGGGGTGGTGCGCATTGTATTGGTGTGTAACATTACATTCACTAGTATGAGTGAGAAAAACATCACGGGGTGGTGTGAATCAGAAGGTCTGAATTAGGATAGGCAATGAGTGGCAATGTAGGATGGAAAATAGCAACCTGGCGTGGTCAGCATGGGGAGGTCAGCGAACATACAGTGGCAATGTGAGATAGGTTTCTGAAAAACATCGCGGGATGGTGCGCATTGTATGGGTGTGTAACATTACATTCACTAGTAGGAGTGAGAAAAACATCACGGGGTGGTGTGAATCGGAGGGTCTGAATTAGGATAGGCAGTGAGTGGCAATGTAGGATGGAGAAAAGCACCGCGGGGTGGTCAGCATGGGGAGGTCAGGGAATATGCAGTGGCAATGTAGGATAGGTTTCTGAAAAACATCGCGGGATGGTGCGCATTGTATGGGTGTGTTACATTACATTCACTAGTAGGAGTGAGAAAAACATCACGGGGTGGTGTGAATCGGAGGGTCTGAATTAGGTTAGGCAATGAGTGGCAATGTAGGATGGAAAATAGCAACCTGGCGTGGTCAGCATGGGGAGGTCATCGAACATACAGTGGCAATGTGGGATAGGTTTCTGAAAAACATCGCGGGATGGTGCGCATTGTATGGGTGTGTAACCTTACATTCACTAGTAGGAGTGAGAAAAACATCCCAGGGTGGTGTGAATCGGAGGGTCTGAATTAGGATAGCCACTGAGTTGCAATTTCGGATGGAGAAAAGCACCGCGGGGTGGTCAGCATCGGGAGGTCAGGGAACATGCAGTGGCAAAGTAGGATAGGTTTCTGAAAAACATCACGGGGTGGTGCGCATTGTATGGGTGTGCAACATTACATTCACTAGTAGGAGTGAGAATAACATCATGGGGTGTTGTGCATTTTATGGTTGTGTAACATTACATACACTAGTAGGAGTGAGAAAAACATCACAGGGTGGTGTGAATCGGAGGGTCTGAATTAGGATAGCCACTGAGTTGCAATGTAGGATGGAGAAAAGCATCGCGGGGTTGTCAGTATGGGGAGGTCAGGGATTATGCAGTGGCAATGTAGGATAGGATTCTGAAAAACATCTCGGGGTTTTGCGCATTGTATGGGTGTATAACATTACATTCACTAGTAGGAGTGAGAAGAATATCACGGGGTGATGTGAATCGGAGGGTCTAAATTAGGGTAGGCAGTGAGTGGCAATGTACAATGGAGAAAAGCACCGCGGGTTGGTCAGCATGTGGAGGTCAGGAAACATGCAGTGGCAATGTAGGATAGGTTTCTGAAAAACAAAGAGGGGTGGTGCGCATTGTATGGGTGTGTAAAATTACATTCTCTAGTAGGAGTGAGAAAAACATCACGGGGTGGTGTGAATCGGAGGGTCTGAATTAGGATAGGCAGTGAGTGGCAATGTAGGATGGAGAAAAGCACCGCGGGTTGGTCAGCATGTGGAGGTCAGGAAACATGCAGTGGCAATGTAGGATAGGTTTCTGAAAAACATCGCGGGATGGTGCGCATTGTATGGGTGTGTAACATTACATTCACTAGTAGGAGTGAGAAAAACATCACGGGGTGGTGTGAATCGGAGGGTCTGAATTAGGATAGGCAGTGAGTGCCAATGTAGGATGGAGAAAAGCACCGCGGGTTGGTCAGCATGGGGAGGTCAGGGAATATGCAGTGGCAATGTAGGATAGGTTTCTGAAAAACATCGCGGGATGGTGTGCATTGTATGGTTGTGTAACATTACATACACTAGTAGGAGTGAGAAAAACATCACGAGGTGTTGTGCATTTTATGGTTGTGTAACATTACATTCACTAGTAGGAATGAGAAAAACGTCACAGGGTGGTGTGAATCGGAGGGTCTTAATTAGGATAGCCACTGAGTTGCAATGTAGGATGGAGAAAAGCATCGCCGTGTGGTCAGCTTGGGGAGGTCAGGGAACATGCAGTGGCAATGTAGGATAGGTTTCTGAAAAACATCGCGGGGTGGTGCGCATTGTATGTGTGTGTAACATTACATTCACTAGCAGGAGTGAGAAAAACATTATGGGGTGGTGTGAATTGGAAGGTCTGAATTAGGATAGGCAGTGAGTGGCAAGGTAGGATGGAGAAAAGCACCGCGGTGTGGTCAGCTTGGGGAGGTCAGGGAACATGCAGTGGCAATGTAGGATAGGTTTCTGAAAAACATCGTGGGGTGTTTCGCATTGTATGGGTGTGTAACATTACATTCACTAGTAGGAGTGAGAAAAACCTCACGGGGTGTTGTGCATTTTATGGTTGTGTAACATTACATTCACTAGTAGGAGTGAGAAAAACATCACATGGTGGTGTGAATCGGAGGGTCTGAATTAGGATAGCCACTGAGTTGCAATTTAGGATGTAGAAAAGCACCGCGGGGTGGTCAGCATCGGGAGGTCAGGGAACATGCAGTGGCAATGTAGGATAGGTTTCTGAAAAACATCACGGGGTGGTGCGCATTGTATGGGTGTGCAACATTACATTCACTAGTAGGAGTGAGAAAAACATCACGGGGTGTTGTGCATTTTATGGTTGTGTAACATTACATTCACTAGTAGGAGTGAGAAAAACATCACGGGCTGGTGTGAATCGGAGGGTCTGAATTAGGATAGGCAGTGAGTGGCAATGTAGGATGGAGAAAAGCACCGGGGGGCGGTCAGCCTGGGGAGGTCAGGGAACATGCAGTGGCAATGTAGGATAGGTTACTGAAAAACATTGTGGGGTGGTGCGCATTGTATGGGTGTGTAACATTACATTCACTAGTAGGAGTGAGAAAAATATCACGGGGTGTTGTGAATCGGAGGGTCTGAATTAGGATACGCAGTGAGTGGCAATGTAGGATGGAAAAAAGCACCGCGGGGTGGTCAGCATGGGGCGGTAAGGCACATGCAGTGGCAATATAGGATAGGTTTCTGAAAAACATCGCAGGGTGGTGCACATTGTATGGGTGTGTAACATTACATACACTAGGATGAGTGAGAAAAACATCACGGGGTGGTGTGAATCGGAGTGTCTGAATTAGGATAGGCAGTGAGTGGCAATGTAGGTTGGAGAAAAGCACTGCGGGGTGCTCAGCATGTGGAGGTCAGGGAACGTGCAGTGGCAATGTAGGTTAGGTTGCTGAAATACATCGCGGGGTGGTGCGCATTGTATGGGTGTGTAACATTACATTCACTAGTAGGAGTGAGAAAAACATCACGGGGTGGTGTGAATCGGAGGGTCTGAATTAGGATAGGCAGTGAGTGGCAATGTAGGATGGAGAAAAGCACCGCGGGGTGGTCAGCATGGGGAGGTCAGGGAACATGCAGTGGCAATGTAGGATAGGTTTCTGAAAAACATCGCGGGGTGGTGCACATTGTATGCGTGTGTGTTACTTTACATTCAATCGTAAAAGTGAGAAAAACATCACGGGGTGGTGCGCATTGTATGGGTGTGTGTTACATTACATTAACTAGTAGGAATGAGAAAAGCATTACGTGGTGGTGCGCAATGTATGGGTGTGTGTTACATTACATTCACTAGTAGGAGTGAGAAAAACATCACGCGGTGGTGCGCATTGTATTGGTGTGTAACATTACATTCACTAGTATGAGTGAGAAAAACATCACGGGGTGGTGTGAATCAGAAGGTCTGAATTAGGATAGGCAATGAGTGGCAATGTAGGATGGAAAATAGCAACCTGGCGTGGTCAGCATGGGGAGGTCAGCGAACATACAGTGGCAATGTGGGATAGGTTTCTGAAAAACATCGCGGGATGGTGCGCATTGTATGGGTGTGTAACATTACATTCACTAGTAGGAGTGAGAAAAACATCACGGGGTGGTGTGCATTTTATGGTTGTGTAACATTACATTCACTAGTAGGAGTGAGAAAAACATCACAGGGTGGTGTGAATTGGAGGGTCTGAATTAGGATAGCCACTGAGTTGCAATGTAGGATGGAGAAAAGCATCGCGGGGTTGTCAGTATGGGGAGGTCAGGGAATATGCAGTGGCAATGTAGGATAGGATTCTGAAAAACATCTCGGGGTGGTGCGCATTGTATGTGTGTGTAACATTACATTAAATAGTAGGAGTGAGAAGAATATCACGGGGTGGTGTGAATCGGAGGGTCTAAATTAGGATAGGCAGTGATTGGCAATGTAGGATGGAGAAAAGCACCGCGGGTTGGTCAGCATGTGGAGGTCAGGAAACATGCAGTGGCAATGTAGGATAGGTTTCTGAAAAACAACGCGGGGTGGTGCGAATTGTATGGGTGTGTAAAATTACATTCTCTAGTAGGAGTGAGAAAAACATCACGGGGTGGTGTGAATCGGAGGGTCTGAATTAGGATAGGCAGTGACTGGCAATGTAGGATGGGGAAAAGCACCGTGGGGTGTGCAGCATGGGGAGGTTAGGGAAAATGCAGTGGCAATGTAGGATAGGTTTCTGAAAAACATCTCGGGGTGGTGCGCATTGTATGGGTGTGTAACATTACATTCACTAGTAGGAGTGAGAAGAATATCACGGGGTGGTGTGAATCGGAGGGTCTAAATTAGGATAGGCAGCGAGTGGCAATTTAGGATGGAGAAAAGCACTGCGGGTTGGTCAGCATGTGGAGGTCAGGAAACATGCAGTGGCAATGTAGGATAGGTTTCTGAAAAACAACGCGGGGTGGTGCGCATTGTATGGGTGTGTAAAATTACATTCTCTAGTAGGAGTGAGAAAAACATCATGGGGTGGTGTGAATCGGAGGGTCTGAATTAGGATAGGCAGTCACTGGCAATGTAGGATGGAAAAAAGCAACCTGGGGTGGTCAGCATGGGGAGGTCAGCGAACATACAGTGGCAATGTAGGATAGGTTTCTGAAAAACATCGCAGGATGGTGCGCATTGTATGGGTGTGTAACATTACATTCACTAGTAGGAGTGAGAAAAACATCACGGGGTGGTGTGAATCGGAGGGTCTGAATTAGGATAGGCAGTGAGTGACAATGTAGGATGGAGAAAAGCACCGCGGGTTGGTCAGCATGGGGAGGTCAGGGAATATGCAGTGGAAATTTGGGATAGGTTTCTGAAAAACATCGCGGGATGGTGCGCATTGTATGGTTGTGTAACATTACATACACTAGTAGGAGTGAGAAAAACAACACGAGGTGTTGTGCATTTTATGGTTGTGTAACATTACATTCACTAGTAGGAGTGAGAAAAACGTCACAGGGTGGTGTGAATCGGAGGGTCTTAATTAGGATAGCCACTGAGTTGCAATGTAGGATGGAGAAAAGCATCGCGGGGTGGTCAGCATGGGGAGGTCAGGGAATATGCAGTGGCAATGTAGGATAGGATTCTGAAAAACATCGCGGGGTGGTGCGCATTGTATGTGTGTGTAACATTACATTCACTAGTAGGAGTGAGAAAAACATTATGGGGTTGTGTGAATTGGAAGGTCTGAATTAGGATAGGCAGTGAGTGGCAAGGTAGGATGGAGAAAAGCACCGCGGTGTGGTAAGCATGGGGAGGTCAGGTAACATGCAGTGGCAATGTAGGATAGGTTTCTGAAAAACATCGCGGGGTGTTTCTCATTGTATGGGTGTTTAACATTACATTCACTAGTAGGAGTGAGAAAAACCTCACGGGGTGTTGTGCATTTTATGGTTGTGTAACATTACATTCACTAGTAGGAGTGAGAAAAACATCACAGGGTGGTGTGAATCGGAGGGTGTGAATTAGGATAGCCACTGAGTTGCAATGTAGGATGGAAAAAAGCACCGCGGGGTGGTCAGCATTGGGAGGTAAGGCACATGCAGTGGCAATATAGGATAGGTTTCTGAAAAACATCGCAGGGTGGTGCGCATTGTATGGGTGTGTAACATTACATACACTAGGATGAGTGAGAAAAACATCACGGGGTGGTGTGAATCGGAGGGTCTGAATTAGGATAGGCAGTGAGTGGCAATGTAGGTTGGAGAAAAGCACCACGGGGTGGTCAGCATGGGGAGGTCAGGGAACATGGAGTCGCAATGTAGGATAGGTTTCTGAAAAACATCGCGGGGTGGTGCACATTGTATGGGTGTGTAACATTACATTCACTAGTACGATTGAGAAAAACATCACGGGGTGGTGTGAATCGGAGGGTCTGTATTAAGATAGGGAGTGAGTGGCAATGTAGGAGGTAGAAAAGCACTGCGGGGTGCTCAGCATGTGGAGGTCAGGGAACATGCAGTGGCAATGTAGGTTAGGTTGCTGAAATACATCGCGGGGTGGTGCGCATTGTATGGGTGTGTAACATTACATTCAGTAGTAGGAGTGAGAAAAACATCACGGGGTGGTGTGAATCGGAGGGTCTGAATTAGGATAGGCAGTGAGTGGCAATGTAGGATGGAGAAAAGCACCGCGGGGTGGTCAGCATGGGGAGGTCAGGGAACATGCAGTGGCAATGTAGGATAGGTTTCTGAAAAACATCGCGGGGTGGTGCACATTGTATGCGTGTGTGTTACTTTACATTCAATCGTAGGAGTGAGAAAAACATCACGGGGTGGTGCGCATTGTATGGGTGTGTGTTACATTACATTAACTAGTAGGAATGAGAAAAGCATTACGTGGTGGTGCGCAATGTATGGGTGTGTTACATTACATTCACTAGTAGGAGTGAGAAAAACATCACGGGGTGGTGCGCATTGTATTGGTGAGTAACATTACATTCACTAGTATGAGTGAGAAAAACATCACGGGGTGGTGTGAATCAGAAGGTCTGAATTAGGATAGGCAATGAGTGGCAATGTAGGATGGAAAATAGCAACCTGGCGTGGTCAGCATGGGGAGGTCAGCGAACATACAGTGGCAATGTGGGATAGGTTTCTGAAAAACATCGCGGGATGGTACGCATTGTATGGGTGTGTAACATTACATTCACTAGTAGGAGTGAGAAAAACATCACGGGGTGGTGTGAATCGGAGGGTCTGAATTAGGATAGGCAGTGAGTGGCAATGTAGGATGGAGAAAAGCACCGCGGGGTGGTCAGCATGGGGAGGTCAGGGAATATGCAGTGGCAATGTAGGATAGGTTTCTGAAAAACATCGCGGGATGGTGCGCATTGTATGGGTGTGTTACATTACATTCACTAGTAGGAGTGAGAAAAACATCACGGGGTGGTGTGAATCGGAGGGTCTGAATTAGGATAGGCAATGAGTGGCAATGTAGGATGGAAAATAGCAACCTGGCGTGGTCAGCATGGGGAGATCAGCGAACATACAGTGGCAATGTGGGATAGGTTTCTGAAAAACATCGCGGGATGGTGCGCATTGTATGGGTGTGTAACCTTACATTCACTAGTAGGAGTGAGAAAAACATCCCAGGGTGGTGTGAATCGGAGGGTCTGAATTAGGATAGCCACTGAGTTGCAATTTCGGATGGAGAAAAGCACCGCGGGGTGGTCAGCATCGGGAGGTCCGGGAACATGCAGTGGCAAAGTAGGATAGGTTTCTGAAAAACATCACGGGGTGGTGCGCATTGTATGGGTGTGCAACATTACATTCACTAGTAGGAGTGAGAATAACATCATGGGGTGTTGTGCATTTTATGGTTGTGTAACATTACATTCACTAGTAGGAGTGAGAAAAACATCACAGGGTGGTGTGAATCGGAGGGTCTGAATTAGGATAGCCACTGAGTTGCAATGTAGGATGGAGAAAAGCATCGCAGGGTTGTCAGTATGCGGAGGTCAGGGATTATGCAGTGGCAATGTAGGATAGGATTCTGAAAAACATCTCGGGGTTTTGCGCATTGTATGGGTGTGTAACATTACATTCACTAGTAGGAGTGAGAAGAATATCACGGGGTGATGTGAATCGGAGGGTCTAAATTAGGGTAGGCAGTGAGTGGCAATGTACAATGGAGAAAAGCACCGCGGGTTGGTCAGCATATGGAGGTCAGGAAACATGCAGTGGCAATGTAGGATAGGTTTCTGAAAAACAAAGAGGGGTGGTGCGCATTGTATGGGTGTGTAAAATTACATTCTCTAGTAGGAGTGAGAAAAACATCACGGGGTGGTGTGAATTGGAGGGTCTGAATTAGGATAGGCAGTGAGTGGCAATGTAGGATGGAGAAAAGCACCGCGGGTTGGTCAGCATGTGGAGGTCAGGAAACATGCAGTGGCAATGTAGGATAGGTTTCTGAAAAACATCGCGGGATGGTGCGCATTGTATGGGTGTGTAACATTACATTCACTAGTAGGAGTGAGAAAAACATCACGGGGTGGTGTGAATCGGAGGGTCTGAATTAGGATAGGCAGTGAGTGCCAATGTAGGATGGAGAAAAGCACCGCGGGTTGGTCAGCATGGGGAGGTCAGGGAATATGCAGTGGCAATGTAGGATAGGTTTCTGAAAAACATCGCGGGATGGTGTGCATTGTATGGTTGTGTAACATTACATACACTAGTAGGAGTGAGAAAAACATCACGAGGTGTTGTGCATTTTATGGTTGTGTAACATTACATTCACTAGTAGGAATGAGAAAAACGTCACAGGGTGGTGTGAATCGGAGGGTCTTAATTAGGATAGCCACTGAGTTGCAATGTAGGATGGAGAAAAGCATCGCGGGGTGGTCAGCATGGGGAGGTCAGGGAATATGCAGTGGCAATGTAGGATAGGTTTCTGAAAAACATCGCGGGGTGGTGCGCATTGTATGTGTGTGTAACATTACATTCACTAGCAGGAGTGAGAAAAACATTATGGGGTGGTGTGAATTGGAAGGTCTGAATTAGGATAGGCAGTGAGTGGCAAGGTAGGATGGAGAAAAGCACCGCGGTGTGGTCAGCTTGGGGAGGTCAGGGAACATGCAGTGGCAATGTAGGATAGGTTTCTGAAAAACATCGCGGGGTGATTCGCATTGTATGGGTGTGTAACATTACATTCACTAGTAGGAGTGAGAAAAACCTCACGGGGTGTTGTGCATTTTATGGTTGTGTAACATTACATTCACTAGTAGGAGTGAGAAAAACATCACATGGTGGTGTGAATCGGAGGGTCTGAATTAGGATAGCCACTGAGTTGCAATTTAGGATGTAGAAAAGCACCGCGGGGTGGTCAGCATCGGGAGGTCAGGGAACATGCAGTGGCAATGTAGGATAGGTTTCTGAAAAACATCACGGGGTGGTGCGCATTGTATGGGTGTGCAACATTACATTCACTAGTAGGAGTGAGAAAAACATCACGGGGTGTTGTGCATTTTATGGTTGTGTAACATTACATTCACTAGTAGGAGTGAGAAAAACATCACGGGCTGGTGTGAATCGGAGGGTCTGAATTAGGATAGGCAGTGAGTGGCAATGTAGGATGGAGAAAAGCACCGGGGGGCGGTCAGCCTGGGGAGGTCAGGGAACATGCAGTGGCAATGTAGGATAGGTTTCTGAAAAACATTGTGGGGTGGTGCGCATTGTATGGGTGTGTAACATTACATTCACTAGTAGGAGTGAGAAAAATATCACGGGGTGTTGTGAATCGGAGGGTCTGAATTAGGATACGCAGTGAGTGGCAATGTAGGATGGAAAAAAGCACCGCGGGGTGGTCAGCATGGGGCGGTAAGGCACATGCAGTGGCAATATAGGATAGGTTTCTGAAAAACATCGCAGGGTGGTGCACATTGTATGGGTGTGTAACATTACATACACTAGGATGAGTGAGAAAAACATCACGGGGTGGTGTGAATCGGAGGGTCTGAATTAGGATAGGCAGTGAGTGGCAATGTAGGATGGAGAAAAGCACCGCGGGGTGGTCAGCATGGGGAGGTCAGGGAACATGCAGTGGCAATGTAGGATAGGTTTCTGAAAAACATCGCGGGGTGGTGCACATTGTATGCGTGTGTGTTACTTTACATTCAATCGTAAAAGTGAGAAAAACATCACGGGGTGGTGCGCATTGTATGGGTGTGTGTTACATTACATTAACTAGTAGGAATGAGAAAAGCATTACGTGGTGGTGCGCAATGTATGGGTGTGTGTTACATTACATTCACTAGTAGGAGTGAGAAAAACATCACGGCGTGGTGCGCATTGTATTGGTGTGTAACATTACATTCACTAGTATGAGTGAGAAAAACATCACGGGGTGGTGTGAATCAGAAGGACTGAATTAGGATAGGCAATGAGTGGCAATGTAGGATGGAAAATAGCAACCTGGCGTGGTCAGCATGGGGAGGTCAGCGAACATACAGTGGCAATGTGGGATAGGTTTCTGAAAAACATCGCGGGATGGTGCGCATTGTATGGGTGTGTAACATTACATTCACTAGTAGGAGTGAGAAAAACATTATGGGGTTGTGTGAATTGGAAGGTCTGAATTAGGATAGGCAGTGAGTGGCAAGGTAGGATGGAGAAAAGCACCGCGGTGTGGTAAGCATGGGGAGGTCAGGTAACATGCAGTGGCAATGTAGGATAGGTTTCTGAAAAACATCGCGGGGTGTTTCGCATTGTATGGGTGTTTAACATTACATTCACTAGTAGGAGTGAGAAAAACCTCACGGGGTGTTGTGCATTTTATGGTTGTGTAACATTACATTCACTAGTAGGAGTGAGAAAAACATCACAGGGTGGTGTGAATTTGAGGGTGTGAATTAGGATAGCCACTGAGTTGCAATTTAGGATGGAGAAAAGCACCGCGGGGTGGTCAGCATCGGGAGGTCAGGGAACATGCAGTGGCAATGTAGGATAGGTTTCTGAAAAACATTGTGGGGTGGTGCGCATTGTATGGGTGTGTAACATTACATTCACTAGTAGGAGTGAGAAAAATATCACGGGGTGTTGTGAATCGGAGGGTCTGAATTAGGATAGGCAGTGAGTGGCAATGTAGGATGGAAAAAAGCACCGCTGGGTGGTCAGCATGGGGAGGTAAGGCACATGCAGTGGCAATATAGGATAGATTTCTGAAAAACATCGCAGGGTGGTGCGCATTGTATGGGTGTGTAACATTACATACACTAGGATGAGTGAGAAAAACATCACTGGGTGGTGTGAATCGGAGGGTCTGAATTAGGATAGGCAGTGAGTGGCAATGTATGTTGGAGAAAAGCACCGCGGGGTGGTCAGCATGGGGAGGTCAGGGAATATGCAGTGGAAATTTAGGATAGGTTACTGAAAAACATCGCGGGATGGTGCGCATTGTATGGTTGTGTAACATTACATACACTAGTAGGAGTGAGAAAAACAACACGAGGTGTTGTGCATTTTATGGTTGTGTAACATTACATTCACTAGTAGGAGTGAGAAAAACATCACCGGGTGGTGTGAATCGGAGGGTCTGAATTAGGATAGGCAGTGAGTGGCAATGTAGGATGGAGAAAAGCACCGGGGGGCGGTCAGCATGGGGAGGTCAGGGAACATGCAGTGGCAATGTAGGATAGGTTTCTGAAAAACATTGTGGGGTGGTGCGCATTGTATGGGTGTGTAACATTACATTCACTAGTAGAAGTGAGAAAAATATCACGGGGTGTTGTGAATCGGAGGGTCTGAATTAGGATAGGCAGTGAGTGGCAATGTAGGATGGAAAAAAGCACCGCGGGGTGGTCAGCATTGGGAGGTAAGGCACATGCAGTGGCAATATAGGATAGGTTTCTGAAAAACATCGCAGGTTGGTGCGCATTGTATGGGTGTGTAACATTACATACACTAGGATGAGTGAGAAAAACATCACGGGGTGGTGTGAATCGGAGGGTCTGAATTAGGATAGGCAGTGAGTGGCAATGTAGGTTGGAGAAAAGCACCGCGGGGTGGTCAGCATGGGGAGGTCAGGGAACATGCAGTCGCAATGTAGGATAGGTTTCTGAAAAACATCGCGGGGTGGTGCACATTGTATGGGTGTGTAACATTACATTCACTAGTACGATTGAGAAAAACATCACGGGGTGGTGTGAATCGGAGGGTCTGTATTAAGATAGGGAGTGAGTGGCAATGTAGGAGGTAGAAAAGCACTGCGGGGTGCTCAGCATGTGGAGGTCAGGGAACATGCAGTGGCAATGTAGGTTAGGTTGCTGAAATACATCGCAGGGTGGTGCGCATTGTATGGGTGTGTAACATTACATTCAGTAGTAGGAGTGAGAAAAACATCACGGGGTGGTGTGAATCGGAGGGTCTGAATTAGGATAGGCAGTGAGTGGCCATGTAGGATGGAGAAAAGCACCGCGGGGTGGTCAGCATGGGGAGGTCAGGGAACATGCAGTGGCAATGTAGGATAGGTTTCTGAAAAACATCGCGGGGTGGTGCACATTGTATGCGTGTGTGTTACTTTACATTCAATCGTAGGAGTGAGAAAAACATCACGGGGTGGTGCGCATTGTATGGGTGTGTGTTACATTACATTAACTAGTAGGAATGAGAAAAGCATTACGTGGTGGTGCGCAATGTATGGGTGTGTGTTACATTACATTCACTAGTAGGAGTGAGAGAAACATCACGGGGTGGTGCGCATTGTATTGGTGTGTAACATTACATTCACTAGTATGAGTGAGAAAAACATCACGGTGTGGTGTGAATCAGAAGGTCTGAATTAGGATAGGCAATGAGTGGCAATGTAGGATGGAAAATAGCAACCTGGCGTGGTCAGCATGGGGAGGTCAGCGAACATACAGTGGCAATGTGGGATAGGTTTCTGAAAAACATCGCGGGATGGTGCGCATTGTATGGGTGTGTAACATTACATTCACTAGTAGGAGTGAGAAAAACATCACGGGGTGGTGTGAATCGGAGGGTCTGAATTAGGATAGGCAGTGAGTGCCAATGTAGGATGGAGAAAAGCACCGCGGGGTGGTCAGCATGGGGAGGTCAGGGAATATGCAGTGGCAATGTAGGATAGGTTTCTGAAAAACATCGCGGGATGGTGCGCATTGTATGGGTGTGTTACATTACATTCACTAGTAGGAGTGAGAAAAACATCACGGGGTGGTGTGAATCGGAGGGTCTGAATTAGGTTAGGCAATGAGTGGCAATGTAGGATGGAAAATAGCAACCTGGCGTGGTCAGCATGGGGAGGTCAGCGAACATACAGTGGCAATGTGGGATAGGTTTCTGAAAAACATCGCGGGATGGTGCGCATTGTATGGGTGTGTAACCTTACATTCACTAGTAGGAGTGAGAAAAACATCCCAGGGTGGTGTGAATCGGAGGGTCTGAATTAGGATAGCCACTGAGTTGCAATTTCGGATGGAGAAAAGCACCGCGGGGTGGTCAGCATCGGGAGGTTAGGGAACATGCAGTGGCAAAGTAGGATAGGTTTCTGAAAAACATCACGGGGTGGTGCGCATTGTATGGGTGTGCAACATTACATTCACTAGTAGGAGTGAGAATAACATCATGGGGTGTTGTGCATTTTATGGTTGTGTAACATTACATTCACTAGTAGGAGTGAGAAAAACATCACAGGGTGGTGTGAATCGGAGGGTCTGAATTAGGATAGCCACTGAGTTGCAATGTAGGATGGAGAAAAGCATCGCGGGGTTGTCAGTATGGGGAGGTCAGGGATTATGCAGTGGCAATGTAGGATAGGATTCTGAAAAACATCTCGGGGTTTTGCGCATTGTATGGGTGTGTAACATTACATTCACTAGCAGGAGTGAGAAGAATATCACGGGGTGATGTGAATCGGAGGGTCTAAATTAGGGTAGGCAGTGAGTGGCAATGTACAATGGAGAAAAGCACCGCGGGTTGGTCAGCATGTGGAGGTCAGGAAACATGCAGTGGCAATGTAGGATAGGTTTCTGAAAAACAAAGAGGGGTGGTGCGCATTGTATGGGTGTGTAAAATTACATTCTCTGGTAGGAGTGAGAAAAACATCACGGGGTGGTATGAATCGGAGGGTCTGAATTAGGATAGGCAGTGAGTGCCAATGTAGGATGGAGAAAAGCACCGCGGGTTGGTCAGCATGGGGAGGTCAGGGAATATGCAGTGGCAATGTAGGATAGGTTTCTGAAAAACATCACGGGATGGTGCGCATTGTATGGTTGTGTAACATTACATACACTAGTAGGAGTGAGAAAAACATCACGAGGTGTGCATTTTATGGTTGTGTAACATTACATTCACTAGTAGGAGTGAGAAAAACGTCACAGGGTGGTGTGAATCGGAGGGTCTTAATTAGGATAGCCACTGAGTTGCAATGTAGGATGGAGAAAAGCATCGCCGTGTGGTCAGCATGGGGAGGTCAGGGAACATGCAGTGGCAATGTAGGATAGGTTTCTGAAAAACATCGCGGGGTGGTGCGCATTGTATGTGTGTGTAACATTACATTCACTAGCAGGAGTGAGAAAAACATTATGGGGTGGTGTGAATTGGAAGGTCTGAATTAGGATAGGCAGTGAGTGGCAAGGTAGGATGGAGAAAAGCACCGCGGTGTGGTCAGCATGGGGAGGTCAGGGAACATGCAGTGGCAATGTAGGATAGGTTTCTGAAAAACATCGCGGGGTGTTTCGCATTGTATGGGTGTGTAACATTACATTCACTAGTAGGAGTGAGAAAAACCTCACGGGGTGTTGTGCATTTTATGGTTGTGTAACATTACATTCACTAGTAGGAGTGAGAAAAACATCACATGGTGGTGTGAATCGGAGGGTCTGAATTAGGATAGCCACTGAGTTGCAATTTAGGATGTAGAAAAGCACCGCGGGGTGGTCAGCATCGGGAGGTCAGGGAACATGCAGTGGCAATGTAGGATAGGTTTCTGAAAAACATCACGGGGTGGTGCACATTGTATGGGTGTGCAACATTACATTCACTAGTAGGAGTGAGAAAAACATCACGGGGTGTTGTGCATTTTATGGTTGTGTAACATTACATTCACTAGTAGGAGTGAGAAAAACATCACGGGCTGGTGTGAATCGGAGGGTCTGAATTAGGATAGGCAGTGAGTGGCAATGTAGGATGGAGAAAAGCACCGGGAGGCGGTCAGCATGGGGAGGTCAGGGAACATGCAGTGGCAATGTAGGATAGGTTTCTGAAAAACATTGTGGGGTGGTGCACATTGTATGGGTGTGTAACATTACATTCACTAGTAGGAGTGAGAATAATATCACGGGGTGTTGTGAATCGGAGGGTCTGAATTAGGATACGCAGTGAGTGGCAATGTAGGATGGAAAAAAGCACCGCGGGGTGGTCAGCATGGGGCGGTAAGGCACATGCAGTGGCAACATAGGATAGGTTTCTGAAAAACATCGCAGGGTGGTGCACATTGTATGGGTGTGTAACATTACATACACTAGGATGAGTGAGAAAAACATCACGGGGTGGTGTGAATCGGAGTGTCTGAATTAGGATAGGGAGTGAGTGGCAATGTAGGTTGGAGAAAAGCACTGCGGGGTGCTCAGCATGTGGAGGTCAGGGAACGTGCAGTGGCAATGTAGGTTAGGTTGCTGAAATACATCGCGGGGTGGTGCGCATTGTATGGGTGTGTAACATTACATTCACTAGTAGGAGTGAGAAAAACATCACGGGGTGGTGTGAATCGGAGGGTCTGAATTAGGATAGGCAGTGAGTGGCAATGTAGGATGGAGAAAAGCACCGCGGGGTGGTCAGCATGGGGAGGTCAGGGAACATGCAGTGGCAATGTAGGATAGGTTTCTGAAAAACATCGCGGGGTGGTGCACATTGTATGCGTGTGTGTTACTTTACATTCAATCGTAAAAGTGAGAAAAACATCACGGGGTGGTGCGCATTGTATGGGTGTGTGTTACATTACATTAACTAGTAGGAATGAGAAAAGCATTACGTGGTGGTGCGCAATGTATGGGTGTGTGTTACATTACATTCACTAGTAGGAGTGAGAAAAACATCACGCGGTGGTGCGCATTGTATTGGTGTGTAACATTACATTCACTAGTATGAGTGAGAAAAACATCACGGGGTGGTGTGAATCAGAAGGTCTGAATTAGGATAGGCAATGAGTGGCAATGTAGGATGGAAAATAGCAACCTGGCGTGGTCAGCATGGGGAGGTCAGCGAACATACAGTGGCAATGTGGGATAGGTTTCTGAAAAACATCGCGGGATGGTGCGCATTGTATGGGTGTGTAACATTACATTCACAAGTAGGAGTGAGAAAAACATCACGGGGTGGTGTGCATTTTATGGTTGTGTTACATTACATTCACTAGTTTGAGTGAGAAGAATATCACGGGGTGGTGTGAATCGGAGGGTCTAAATTAGGATAGGCAGTGATTGGCAATGTAGGATGGAGAAAAGCACCGCGGGTTGGTCAGCATGTGGAGGTCAGGAAACATGCAGTGGCAATGTAGGATAGGTTTCTGAAAAACAACGCGGGGTGGTGCTAATTGTATGGGTGTGTAAAATTACATTCTCTAGTAGGAGTGAGAAAAACATCACGGGGTGGTGTGAATCGGAGTGTCTGAATTAGGATAGGCAGTGACTGGCAATGTAGGATGGGGAAAAGCACCGTGGGGTGTGCAGCATGGGGAGGTCAGGGAAAATGCAGTGGCAATGTAGGATAGGTTTCTGAAAAACATCTCGGGGTGGTGCGCATTGTATGGGTGTGTAACATTACATTCACTAGTAGGAGTGAGAAGAATTTCACGGGGTGGTGTGAATCGGAGGGTCTAAATTAGGATAGGCAGCGAGTGGCAATTTAGGATGGAGAAAAGCACTGCGGGTTGGTCAGCATGTGGAGGTCAGGAAACATGCAGTGGCAATGTAGGATAGGTTTCTGAAAAACAACGCGGGGTGGTGCGCATTGTATGGGTGTGTAAAATTACATTCTCTAGTAGGAGTGAGAAAAACATCATGGGGTGGTGTGAATCGGAGGGTCTGAATTAGGATAGGCAGTCACTGGCAATGTAGGATGGAAAAAAGCAACCTGGGGCGGTCAGCATGGGGAGGTCAGAGAACATACAGTGGCAATATAGGATAGGTTTCTGAAAAACATCGCGGGATGGTGCGCATTGTATGGGTGTGTAACATTACATTCACAAGTAGGAGTGAGAAAAACATCACGGGGTGGTGTGAATCGGAGGGTCTGAATTAGGATAGGCAGTGAGTGGCAATGTAGGATGGAGAAAAGCACCGCGGGTTGGTCAGCATGGGGAGGTCAGGGAATATGCAGTGGAAATTTAGGATAGGTTTCTGAAAAACATCGCAGGATGGTGCGCATTGTATGGTTGTGTAACATTACATACACTAGTAGGAGTGAGAAAAACAACACGAGGTGTTGTGCATTTTATGGTTGTGTAACATTACATTCACTAGTAGGAGTGAGAAAAACGTCACAGGGTGGTGTGAATCGGAGGGTCTTAATTAGGATAGCCACTGAGTTGCAATGTAGGATGGAGAAAAGCATCGCGGGGTGGTCAGCATGGGGAGGTCAGGGAATATGCAGTGGCAATGTAGGATAGGTTTCTGAAAAACATCGCGGGGTGGTGCGCATTGTATGTGTGTGTAACATTACATTCACTAGTAGGAGTGAGAAAAACATTATGGGGTTGTGTGAATTGGAAGGTCTGAATTAGGATAGGCAGTGAGTGGCAAGGTAGGATGGAGAAAAGCACCGCGGTGTGGTAAGCATGGGGAGGTCAGGTAACATGCAGTGGCAATGTAGGATAGGTTTCTGAAAAACATCGCGGGGTGTTTCGCATTGTATGGGTGTTTAACATTACATTCACTAGTAGGAGTGAGAAAAACCTCACGGGGTGTTGTGCATTTTATGGTTGTGTAACATTACATTCACTAGTAGGAGTGAGAAAAACATCACAGGGTGGTGTGAATCGGAGGGTGTGAATTAGGATAGCCACTGAGTTGCAATTTAGGATGGAGAAAAGCACCGCGGGGTGGTCAGCATCGGGAGGTCAGGGAACATGCAGTGGCAATGTAGGATAGGTTTCTGAAAAACATTGTGGGGTGGTGCGCATTGTATGGGTGTGTAACATTACATTCACTAGTAGGAGTGAGAAAAATATCACGGGGTGTTGTGAATCGGAGGGTCTGAATTAGGATAGGCAGTGAGTGGCAATGTAGGATGGAAAAAAGCACCGCTGGGTGGTCAGCATGGGGAGGTAAGGCACATGCAGTGGCAATATAGGATAGATTTCTGAAAAACATCACAGGGTGGTGCGCATTGTATGGGTGTGTAACATTACATACACTAGGATGAGTGAGAAAAACATCACTGGGTGGTGTGAATCGGAGGGTCTGAATTAGGATAGGCAGTGAGTGGCAATGTAGGTTGGAGAAAAGCACCGCGGGGTGGTCAGCATGGGGAGGTCAGGGAATATGCAGTGGAAATTTAGGATAGGTTTCTGAAAAACATCGCGGGATGGTGCGCATTGTATGGTTGTGTAACATTACATACACTAGTAGGAGTGAGAAAAACAACACGAGGTGTTGTGCATTTTATGGTTGTGTAACATTACATTCACTAGTAGGAGTGAGAAAAACGTCACAGGGTGGTGTGAATCGGAGGGTCTTAATTAGGATAGCCACTGAGTTGCAATGTAGGATGGAGAAAAGCATCGCGGGGTGGTCAGCATGGGGAGGTCAGGGAATATGCAGTGGCAATGTAGGATAGGTTTCTGAAAAACATCGCGGGGTGGTGCGCATTGTATGTGTGTGTAACATTACATTCACTAGTAGGAGTGAGAAAAACATTATGGGGTGGTGTGAATTGGAAGGTCTGAATTAGGATAGGCAGTGAGTGGCAAGGTAGGATGGAGAAAAGCACCGCGGTGTGGTAAGCATGGGGAGGTCAGGTAACATGCAGTGGCAATGTAGGATAGGTTTCTGAAAAACATCGCGGGGTGTTTCGCATTGTATGGGTGTTTAACATTACATTCACTAGTAGGAGTGAGAAAAACCTCACGGGGTGTTGTGCATTTTATGGTTGTGTAACATTACATTCACTAGTAGGAGTGAGAAAAACATCACAGGGTGGTGTGAATCGGAGGGTGTGAATTAGGATAGCCACTGAGTTGCAATTTAGGATGGAGAAAAGCACCGCGGGGTGGTCAGCATCGGGAGGTCAGGGAACATGCAGTGGCAATGTAGGATAGGTTTCTGAAAAACATTGTGGGGTGGTGCGCATTGTATGGGTGTGTAACATTACATTCACTAGTAGGAGTGAGAAAAATATCACGGGGTGTTGTGAATCGGAGGGTCTGAATTAGGATAGGCAGTGAGTGGCAATGTAGGATGGAAAAAAGCACCGCTGGGTGGTCAGCATGGGGAGGTAAGGCACATGCAGTGGCAATATAGGATAGATTTCTGAAAAACATCGCAGGGTGGTGCGCATTGTATGGGTGTGTAACATTACATACACTAGGATGAGTGAGAAAAACATCACTGGGTGGTGTGAATCGGAGGGTCTGAATTAGGATAGGCAGTGAGTGGCAATGTAGGTTGGAGAAAAGCACCGCGGGGTGGTCAGCATGGGGAGGTCAGGGAATATGCAGTGGAAATTTAGGATAGGTTTCTGAAAAACATCGCGGGATGGTGCGCATTGTATGGTTGTTTAACATTACATACACTAGTAGGAGTGAGAAAAACAACACGAGGTGTTGTGCATTTTATGGTTGTGTAACATTACATTCACTAGTAGGAGTGAGAAAAACGTCACAGGGTGGTGTGAATCGGAGGGTCTTAATTAGGATAGCCACTGAGTTGCAATGTAGGATGGAGAAAAGCATCGCGGGGTGGTCAGCATGGGGAGGTCAGGGAATATGCAGTGGCAATGTAGGATAGGTTTCTGAAAAACATCGCGGGGTGGTGCGCATTGTATGTGTGTGTAACATTACATTCACTAGTAGGAGTGAGAAAAACATTATGGGGTGGTGTGAATTGGAAGGTCTGAATTAGGATAGGCAGTGAGTGGCAAGGTAGGATGGAGAAAAGCACCGCGGTGTGGTAAGCATGGGGAGGTCAGGTAACATGCAGTGGCAATGTAGGATAGGTTTCTGAAAAACATCGCGGGGTGTTTCGCATTGTATGGGTGTTTAACATTACATTCACTAGTAGGAGTGAGAAAAACCTCACGGGGTGTTGTGCATTTTATGGTTGTGTAACATTACATTCACTAGTAGGAGTGAGAAAAACATCACAGGGTGGTGTGAATCGGAGGGTGTGAATTAGGATAGCCACTGAGTTGCAATTTAGGATGGAGAAAAGCACCGCGGGGTGGTCAGCATCGGGAGGTCAGGGAACATGCACTGGCAATGTAGGATAGGTTTCTGAAAAACATTGTGGGGTGGTGCGCATTGTATGGGTGTGTAACATTACATTCACTAGTAGGAGTGAGAAAAATATCACGGGGTGTTGTGAATCGGAGGGTCTGAATTAGGATAGGCAGTGAGTGGCAATGTAGGATGGAAAAAAGCACCGCTGGGTGGTCAGCATGGGGAGGTAAGGCACATGCAGTGGCAATATAGGATAGGTTTCTGAAAAACATCGCGGGGTGGTGCGCATTGTATGTGTGTGTAACATTACATTCACTAGTAGGAGTGAGAAAAACATTATGGGGTTGTGTGAATTGGAAGGTCTGAATTAGGATAGGCAGTGAGTGGCAAGGTAGGATGGAGAAAAGCACCGCGGTGTGGTAAGCATGGGGAGGTCAGGTAACATGCAGTGGCAATGTAGGATAGGTTTCTGAAAAACATCGCGGGGTGTTTCGCATTGTATGGGTGTTTAACATTACATTCACTAGTAGGAGTGAGAAAAACCTCACGGGGTGTTGTGCATTTTATGGTTGTGTAACATTACATTCACTAGTAGGAGTGAGAAAAACATCACAGGGTGGTGTGAATCGGAGGGTGTGAATTAGGATAGCCACTGAGTTGCAATTTAGGATGGAGAAAAGCACCGCGGGGTGGTCAGCATCGGGAGGTCAGGGAACATGCAGTGGCAATGAAGGATAGGTTTCTGAAAAACATTGTGGGGTGGTGCGCATTGTATGGGTGTGTAACATTACATTCACTAGTAGGAGTGAGAAAAATATCACGGGGTGTTGTGAATCGGAGGGTCTGAATTAGGATAGGCAGTGAGTGGCAATGTAGGATGGAAAAAAGCACCGCTGGGTGGTCAGCATGGGGAGGTAAGGCACATGCAGTGGCAATATAGGATAGATTTCTGAAAAACATCGCAGGGTGGTGCGCATTGTATGGGTGTGTAACATTACATACACTAGGATGAGTGAGAAAAACATCACTGGGTGGTGTGAATCGGAGGGTCTGAATTAGGATAGGCAGTGAGTGGCAATGTAGGTTGGAGAAAAGCACCGCGGGGTGGTCAGCATGGGGAGGTCAGGGAATATGCAGTGGAAATTTAGGATAGGTTTCTGAAAAACATCGCGGGATGGTGCGCATTGTATGGTTGTGTAACATTACATACACTAGTAGGAGTGAGAAAAACAACACGAGGTGTTGTGCATTTTATGGTTGTGTAACATTACATTCACTAGTAGGAGTGAGAAAAACGTCACCGGGTGGTGTGAATCGGAGGGTCTTAATTAGGATAGCCACTGAGTTGCAATGTAGGATGGAGAAAAGCATCGCGGGGTGGTCAGCATGGGGAGGTCAGGGAATATGCAGTGGCAATGTAGGATAGGTTTCTGAAAAACATCGCGGGGTGGTGCGCATTGTATGTGTGTGTAACATTACATTCACTAGTAGGAGTGAGAAAAACATTATGGGGTGGTGTGAATTGGAAGGTCTGAATTAGGATAGGCAGTGAGTGGCAAGGTAGGATGGAGAAAAGCACCGCGGTGTGGTAAGCATGGGGAGGTCAGGTAACATGCAGTGGCAATGTAGGATAGGTTTCTGAAAAACATCGCGGGGTGTTTCGCATTGTATGGGTGTTTAACATTACATTCACTAGTAGGAGTGAGAAAAACCTCACGGGGTGTTGTGCATTTTATGGTTGTGTAACATTACATTCACTAGTAGGAGTGAGAAAAACATCACTGGGTGGTGTGAATCGGAGGGTCTGAATTAGGATAGGCAGTGAGTGGCAATGTAGGTTGGAGAAAAGCACCGCGGGGTGGTCAGCATGGGGAGGTCAGGGAACATGCTGTCGCAATGTAGGATAGGTCTCTGAAAAACATCGCGGGGTGGTGCACATTGTATTGGTGTGTAACATTACATTCACTACTACGATTGAGAAAAACATCACGGGGTGGTGTGAATCGGACGGTCTGAATTAAGATAGGGAGTGAGTGGCAATGTAGGAGGTAGAAAAGCACTGCGGGGTGCTCAGCATGTGGAGGTCAGGGAACATGCAGTGGCAATGTAGGTTAGGTTGCTGAAATACATCGCGGGGTGGTGCGCATTGTATGGGTGTGTAACATTACATTCACTAGTAGGAGTGAGAAAAACATCACGCGGTGGTGTGAATCGGAGGGTCTGAATTAGGATAGGCAGTGAGTGGCAATGTAGGATGGAGAAAATCCCCGCGGGTTGGTCAGCATGGGGAGGTCAGGGAACATGCAGTGGCAATGTAGGATAGGTTTCTGAAAAACATCGCGGGGTGGTGCACATTGTATGCGTGTGTGTTACTTTACATTCAATCGTAGGAGTGAGAAAAACATCACGGGGTGGTGCGCATTGTATGAGTGTGTGTTACATTACATTAACTAGTAGGAATGAGAAAAGCATCACGTGGTGGTGCGCAATGTATGGGTGTGTGTTACATTACATTCACTAGTAGGAGTGAGAAAAACATCACGGCGTGGTGCGCATTGTGTTGGTGTGTAACATTACATTCACTAGTATGAGTGAGAAAAACATCACGGGGTTGTTGTGAATCAGATGGTCTGAATTAGGATAGGCAATGAGTGGCAATGTAGGATGGAAAATAGCAACATGGCGTAGTCAGCATGGGGAGGTCAGCGAAGATACAGTGGCAATGTGGGATAGGTTTCTGAAAAACATCGCGGGATGGTGCGCATTGTATGGGTGTGTAACATTACATTCACTAGTAGGAGTGAGAAAAACATCACGGGGTGGTGTGAATCGGAGGGTCTGAATTAGGATAGGCAGTGAGTGGCAATGTAGGATGGAGAAAAGCACCGCGGGGTGGTCAGCATGGGGAGGTCAGGTAACATGCAGTGGCAATGTAGGATAGGTTTCTGAAAAACATCGCGGGGTGTTTCGCATTGTATGGGTGTTTAACATTACATTCACTAGTAGGAGTGAGAAAAACCTCACGGGGTGTTGTGCATTTTATGGTTGTGTAACATTACATTCACTAGTAGGAGTGAGAAAAACATCACAGGGTGGTGTGAATCGGAGGGTGTGAATTAGGATAGCCACTGAGTTGCAATTTAGGATGGAGAAAAGCACCGCGGGGTGGTCAGCATCGGGAGGTCAGGGAACATGCACTGGCAATGTAGGATAGGTTTCTGAAAAACATTGTGGGGTGGTGCGCATTGTATGGGTGTGTAACATTACATTCACTAGTAGGAGTGAGAAAAATATCACGGGGTGTTGTGAATCGGAGGGTCTGAATTAGGATAGGCAGTGAGTGGCAATGTAGGATGGAAAAAAGCACCGCTGGGTGGTCAGCATGGGGAGGTAAGGCACATGCAGTGGCAATATAGGATAGGTTTCTGAAAAACATCGCGGGGTGGTGCGCATTGTATGTGTGTGTAACATTACATTCACTAGTAGGAGTGAGAAAAACATTATGGGGTTGTGTGAATTGGAAGGTCTGAATTAGGATAGGCAGTGAGTGGCAAGGTAGGATGGAGAAAAGCACCGCGGTGTGGTAAGCATGGGGAGGTCAGGTAACATGCAGTGGCAATGTAGGATAGGTTTCTGAAAAACATCGCGGGGTGTTTCGCATTGTATGGGTGTTTAACATTACATTCACTAGTAGGAGTGAGAAAAACCTCACGGGGTGTTGTGCATTTTATGGTTGTGTAACATTACATTCACTAGTAGGAGTGAGAAAAACATCACAGGGTGGTGTGAATCGGAGGGTGTGAATTAGGATAGCCACTGAGTTGCAATTTAGGATGGAGAAAAGCACCGCGGGGTGGTCAGCATCGGGAGGTCAGGGAACATGCAGTGGCAATGAAGGATAGGTTTCTGAAAAACATTGTGGGGTGGTGCGCATTGTATGGGTGTGTAACATTACATTCACTAGTAGGAGTGAGAAAAATATCACGGGGTGTTGTGAATCGGAGGGTCTGAATTAGGATAGGCAGTGAGTGGCAATGTAGGATGGAAAAAAGCACCGCTGGGTGGTCAGCATGGGGAGGTAAGGCACATGCAGTGGCAATATAGGATAGATTTCTGAAAAACATCGCAGGGTGGTGCGCATTGTATGGGTGTGTAACATTACATACACTAGGATGAGTGAGAAAAACATCACTGGGTGGTGTGAATCGGAGGGTCTGAATTAGGATAGGCAGTGAGTGGCAATGTAGGTTGGAGAAAAGCACCGCGGGGTGGTCAGCATGGGGAGGTCAGGGAATATGCAGTGGAAATTTAGGATAGGTTTCTGAAAAACATCGCGGGATGGTGCGCATTGTATGGTTGTGTAACATTACATACACTAGTAGGAGTGAGAAAAACAACACGAGGTGTTGTGCATTTTATGGTTGTGTAACATTACATTCACTAGTAGGAGTGAGAAAAACGTCACCGGGTGGTGTGAATCGGAGGGTCTTAATTAGGATAGCCACTGAGTTGCAATGTAGGATGGAGAAAAGCATCGCGGGGTGGTCAGCATGGGGAGGTCAGGGAATATGCAGTGGCAATGTAGGATAGGTTTCTGAAAAACATCGCGGGGTGGTGCGCATTGTATGTGTGTGTAACATTACATTCACTAGTAGGAGTGAGAAAAACATTATGGGGTGGTGTGAATTGGAAGGTCTGAATTAGGATAGGCAGTGAGTGGCAAGGTAGGATGGAGAAAAGCACCGCGGTGTGGTAAGCATGGGGAGGTCAGGTAACATGCAGTGGCAATGTAGGATAGGTTTCTGAAAAACATCGCGGGGTGTTTCGCATTGTATGGGTGTTTAACATTACATTCACTAGTAGGAGTGAGAAAAACCTCACGGGGTGTTGTGCATTTTATGGTTGTGTAACATTACATTCACTAGTAGGAGTGAGAAAAACATCACTGGGTGGTGTGAATCGGAGGGTCTGAATTAGGATAGGCAGTGAGTGGCAATGTAGGTTGGAGAAAAGCACCGCGGGGTGGTCAGCATGGGGAGGTCAGGGAACATGCTGTCGCAATGTAGGATAGGTCTCTGAAAAACATCGCGGGGTGGTGCACATTGTATGGGTGTGTAACATTACATTCACTACTACGATTGAGAAAAACATCACGGGGTGGTGTGAATCGGACGGTCTGAATTAAGATAGGGAGTGAGTGGCAATGTAGGAGGTAGAAAAGCACTGCGGGGTGCTCAGCATGTGGAGGTCAGGGAACATGCAGTGGCAATGTAGGTTAGGTTGCTGAAATACATCGCGGGGTGGTGCGCATTGTATGGGTGTGTAACATTACATTCTCTAGTAGGAGTGAGAAAAACATCACGCGGTGGTGTGAATCGGAGGGTCTGAATTAGGATAGGCAGTGAGTGGCAATGTAGGATGGAGAAAATCCCCGCGGGTTGGTCAGCATGGGGAGGTCAGGGAACATGCAGTGGCAATGTAGGATAGGTTTCTGAAAAACATCGCGGGGTGGTGCACATTGTATGCGTGTGTGTTACTTTACATTCAATCGTAGGAGTGAGAAAAACATCACGGGGTGGTGCGCATTGTATGAGTGTGTGTTACATTACATTAACTAGTAGGAATGAGAAAAGCATCACGTGGTGGTGCGCAATGTATGGGTGTGTGTTACATTACATTCACTAGTAGGAGTGAGAAAAACATCACGGCGTGGTGCGCATTGTATTGGTGTGTAACATTACATTCACTAGTATGAGTGAGAAAAACATCACGGGGTTGTTGTGAATCAGATGGTCTGAATTAGGATAGGCAATGAGTGGCAATGTAGGATGGAAAATAGCAACATGGCGTAGTCAGCATGGGGAGGTCAGGGAAGATACAGTGGCAATGTGGGATAGGTTTCTGAAAAACATCGCGGGATGGTGCGCATTGTATGGGTGTGTAACATTACATTCACTAGTAGGAGTGAGAAAAACATCACGGGTTGGTGTGAATCGGAGGGTCTGAATTAGGATAGGCAGTGAGTGGCAATGTAGGATGGAGAAAAGCACCGCGGGGTGGTCAGCATGGGGAGGTCAGGGAATATGCAGTGGCAATGTAGGATAGGTTTCTTAAAAACATCGTGGGGTGGTGCGCATTGTATGGGTGTGTAACATTACATTCACTAGTAGGAGTGAGAAAAACATCACGGGGTGGTGTGAATCGGAGGGTCTGAATTAGGATAGGCAGTGAGTGGCAATGTAGGATGGAGAAAAGCACCGCGGGGTGGTCAGCATGGGGAGGTCAGGGAATATGCAGTGGCAATGTGGGATAGGTTTCTGAAAAACATCGCGGGATGGAGCGCATTGTATGGGTGTGTTACATTACATTCACTAGTAGGAGTGAGAAAAACATCACGGGGTGGTGTGAATCGGAGGGTCTGAATTAGGATAGGCAATGAGTGGCAATGTAGGATGGAAAATAGCAACCTGGCGTGGTCAGCATGGGGAGGTCAGCGAACATACAGTGGCAATGTGGGATAGGTTTCTGAAAAACATCGCGGGATGGTGCGCATTGTATGGGTGTGTAACATTACATTCACTAGTAGGAGTGAGAAAAACATCACAGGGTGGTGTGAATCGGAGGGTCTGAATTAGGATAGCCACTGAGTTGCAATTTCAGATGGAGAAAAGCACCGCGGGGTGGTCAGCATCGGGAGGTCAGGGAACATGCAGTGGCAAAGTAGGATAGGTTTCTGAAAAACATCACGGGGTGGTGCGCATTGTATGGGTGTGCAACATTACATTCACTACTAGGAGTGAGAAAAACATCACGGGGTGTTGTGCATTTTATGGTTGTGTAACATTACATTCACTAGTAGGAGTAAGAAAAACATCACAGGGTGGTGTGAATCGGAGGGTCTGAATTAGGATAGCCACTGAGTTGCAATGTAGGATGGAGAAAAGCATCGCGGGGTTGTCAGTATGGGGAGGTCAGGGAATATGCAGTGGCAATGTAGGATAGGATTCTGAAAAACATCTCGGGGTGTTGCGCATTGTATGGGTGTGTAACATTACATTCACTAGTAAGAGTGAGAAGAATATCACGGGGTGGTGTGAATCGGAGGGTCTAAATTAGGGTAGGCAGTGAGTGGCAATGTAGGATGGAGAAAAGCACCGCGGGTTGGTCAGCATGTGGAGGTCAGGGAACATGCAGTGGCAATGTAGGATAGGTTTCTGAAAAACAACGCGGGGTGGGGCGCATTGTATGGGTGTGTAAAATTACATTCTCTAGTAGGAGTGAGAAAAACATCACGGGGTGGTGTGAATCGGAGGGTCTGAATTAGGATAGGCAGTCACTGGCAATGTAGGATGGAAAAAAGCAACCTGGCGTGGTCAGCATGGGGAGGTCAGCGAACATACAGTGGCAATGTGGGATAGGTTTCTGAAAAACATCGCGGGATGGTGCGCATTGTATGGGTGTGTAACATTACATTCACTAGTAGGAGTGAGAAAAACATCACAGGGTGGTGTGAATCGGAGGGTCTGAATTAGGATAGCCACTGAGTTGCAATTTCAGATGGAGAAAAGCACCGCGGGGTGGTCAGCATCGGGAGGTCAGGGAACATGCAGTGGCAAAGTAGGATAGGTTTCTGAAAAACATCACGGGGTGGTGCGCATTGTATGGGTGTGCAACATTACATTCACTACTAGGAGTGAGAAAAACATCACGGGGTGTTGTGCATTTTATGGTTGTGTAACATTACATTCACTAGTAGGAGTAAGAAAAACATCACAGGGTGGTGTGAATCGGAGGGTCTGAATTAGGATAGCCACTGAGTTGCAATGTAGGATGGAGAAAAGCATCGCGGGGTTGTCAGTATGGGGAGGTCAGGGAATATGCAGTGGCAATGTAGGATAGGATTCTGAAAAACATCTCGGGGTGTTGCGCATTGTATGGGTGTGTAACATTACATTCACTAGTAAGAGTGAGAAGAATATCACGGGGTGGTGTGAATCGGAGGGTCTAAATTAGGGTAGGCAGTGAGTGGCAATGTAGGATGGAGAAAAGCACCGCGGGTTGGTCAGCATGTGGAGGTCAGGGAACATGCAGTGGCAATGTAGGATAGGTTTCTGAAAAACATCGCGGGATGGTGCGCATTGTATGGGTGTGTAACATTACATTCACTAGTAGGAGTGAGAAAAACATCACGGGGTGGTGTGAATCGGAGGGTCTGAATTAGGATAGGCAGTGAGTGGCAATGTAGGATGGAGAAAAGCACCGCGGGGTGGTCAGCATGGGGAGGTCAGGGAATATGCAGTGGCAATGTAGGATAGGTTTCTTAAAAACATCGTGGGGTGGTGCGCATTGTATGGGTGTGTAACATTACATTCACTAGTAGGAGTGAGAAAAACATCACGGGGTGGTGTGAATCCGAGGGTCTGAATTAGGATAGGCAGTGAGTGGCAATGTAGGATGGAGAAAAGCACCGCGGGGTGGTCAGCATGGGGAGGTCAGGGAATATGCAGTGGCAATGTGGGATAGGTTTCTGAAAAACATCGCGGGATGGTGCGCATTGTATGGGTGTGTTACATTACATTCACTAGTAGGAGTGAGAAAAACATCACGGGGTGGTGTGAATCGGAGGGTCTGAATTAGGATAGGCAATGAGTGGCAATGTAGGATGGAAAATAGCAACCTGGCGTGGTCAGCATGGGGAGGTCAGCGAACATACAGTGGCAATGTGGGATAGGTTTCTGAAAAACATCGCGGGATGGTGCGCATTGTATGGGTGTGTAACATTACATTCACTAGTAGGAGTGAGAAAAACATCACAGGGTGGTGTGAATCGGAGGGTCTGAATTAGGATAGCCACTGAGTTGCAATTTCAGATGGAGAAAAGCACCGCGGGGTGGTCAGCATCGGGAGGTCAGGGAACATGCAGTGGCAAAGTAGGATAGGTTTCTGAAAAACATCACGGGGTGGTTCGCATTGTATGGGTGTGCAACATTACATTCACTACTAGGAGTGAGAAAAACATCACGGGGTGTTGTGCATTTTATGGTTGTGTAACATTACATTCACTAGTAGGAGTAAGAAAAACATCACAGGGTGGTGTGAATCGGAGGGTCTGAATTAGGATAGCCACTGAGTTGCAATGTAGGATGGAGAAAAGCATCGCGGGGTTATCAGTATGGGGAGGTCAGGGAATATGCAGTGGCAATGTAGGATAGGATTCTGAAAAACATCTCGGGGTGTTGCGCATTGTATGGGTGTGTAACATTACATTCACTAGTAAGAGTGAGAAGAATATCACGGGGTGGTGTGAATCGGAGGGTCTAAATTAGGGTAGGCAGTGAGTGGCAATGTAGGATGGAGAAAAGCACCGCGGGTTGGTCAGCATGTGGAGGTCAGGGAACATGCAGTGGCAATGTAGGATAGGTTTCTGAAAAACAACGCGGGGTGGTGCGCATTGTATGGGTGTGTAAAATTACATTCTCTAGTAGGAGTGAGAAAAACATCACGGGGTGGTGTGAATCGGAGGGTCTGAATTAGGATAGGCAGTGAGTGGCAATGTAGGATGGAGAAAAGCACCGCGGGTTGGTCAGCATGTGGAAGTCAGGAAACATGCAGTAGCAATGTAGGATAGGTTTCTGAAAAACATCGCGGGATGGTGCGCATTGTATGGGTGTGTAACATTACATTCACTAGTAGGAGTTAGAAAAACATCACGGGGTGGTGTGAATCGGAGGGTCTGAATTAGGATAGGCAGTGAGTGGCAATGTAGGATGGAGAAAAGCACCGCGGGTTGGTCAGCATGGAGAGGTCAGGGAATATGCAGTGGCAATGTAGGATAGGTTTCTGAAAAACATCGCGGGATGGTGCGCATTGTATGGTTGTGTAACATTACATACACTAGTAGGAGTGAGAAAAACATCACGAGGTGTTGCGCATTTTATGGTTGTGTAACATTACATTCATTAGTAGGAGTGAGAAAAACGTCACAGGGTGGTGTGAATCGGAGGGTCTTAATTAGGATAGCCACTGAGTTGCAATGTAGGATGCAGAAAAGCATCGCGGTGTGGTCAGCATGGGGAGGTCAGGGAATATGCAGTGGCAATGTAGGATAGGTTTCTGAAAAACATCGCGGGGTGGTGCGCATTGTATGGGTGTGTAACATTACATTTACTAGTAGGAGTGAGAAAAACCTAACGGGGTGTTGGTCATTTTATGGTTGTGTAACATTACATTCACTAGTAGGAGTGAGAAAAACATCACATGGTGGTGTGAATCGGAGGTTCTGAATTAGGATAGCCACTGAGTTGCAATTTAGGATGTAGAAAAGCACCGCGGGATGGTCAGCATCGGGAGGTCAGGGAACATGCAGTGGCAATGTAGGATAGGTTTCTGAAAAACATCACGGGGTGGTGCGCATTGTATGGGTGTGCAACATTACATTCACTAGTAGGAGTGAGAAAAACATCACGATGTGTTGTGCATTTTATGGTTGTGTAACATTACATTCACTAGTAGGAGTGAGAAAAACATCAAGGGGTGGTGTGAATCAGAGGGTCTGAATTAGGATAGGCAGTGAGTGGCAATGTAGGATGGAGAAAAGCACCGGGGGGCGGTCAGCATGGGGAGGTCAGGGAACATGCAGTGGCAATGTAGGATAGGTTTCTGAAAAACATTGTGGGGTGGTGCGCATTGTATGGGTGTGTAACATTACATTCACTAGTAGGAGTGAGAAAAATATCACGGGGTGTTGTGAATCGGAGGGTCTGAATTAGGATAGGCAGTGAGTGGCAATGTAGGATGGAAAAAAGCACCGCGGGGTGGTCAGCATGGGGAGGTTATGCACATGCAGTGGCAATATAGGATAGGTTTCTGAAAAACATCGCAGGGTGGTGCGCATTGTATGGGTGTGTAACATTACATACACCAGGATGAGTGAGAAAAACATCACGGGGTGGTGTGAATCGGAGTGTCTGAATTAGGATAGGCAGTGAGTGGCAATGTAGGTTGGAGAAAAGCACTGCGGGGTGCTCAGCATGTGGAGGTCAGGGAATATGCAGTGGCAATGTAGGTTAGGTTGCTGAAATACATCGCGGGGTGGTGCGCATTGTATGGGTATGTAACATTACATTCACTAGTAGGAGTGAGAAAAACATCACGGGGTGGTGTGAATCGGAGGGTCTGAATTAGGATAGGCAGTGAGTGGCAATGTAGGATGGAGAAAAGCACCGCGGGGTGGTCAGCATGGGGAGGTCAGGGAACATGCAGTGGCAATGTAGGATAGGTTTCTGAAAAACATCGCGGGGTGGTGCACATTGTATGCTTGTGTGTTACTTTACATTCAATCGTAAAAGTGCGAAAAACATCATGGGGTGGTGCGCATTGTATGGGTGTGTGTTACATTACATTAACTAGTAGGAATGAGAAAAGCATTACGTGGTGGTGCGCTATGTATGGGTGAGTGTTACATTAAATTCACAAGTAGGAGTGAGAAAAACATCACGGGGTGGTGCGCATTGTATTGGTGTGTAACATTACATTCACTAGTATGAGTGAGAAAAACATCACGGGGTGGGGTGAATCAGAAGGTCTGAATTAGGATAGGCAATGAGTGGCAATATAGGATGGAAAATAGCAACCTGGCGTGGTCAGCATGGGGAGGTCAGGGAATATGCAGTGGCAATGTAGGATAGGTTTCTTAAAAACATCGTGGGGTGGTGCGCATTGTATGGGTGTGTAACATTACATTCACTAGTAGGAGTGAGACAAACATCACGGGGTGTTGTGCATTTTATGGTTGTGTAACATTACATTCACTAGTAGGAGTGAGAAAAACATCACAGGGTGGTGTGAATCGGAGGGTCTGAATTAGGATAGCCACTGAGTTGCAATGTAGGATGGAGAAAAGCATCGCGGGGTTGTCAGTATGGGGATGTCAGGGAACATGCAGTGGCAACGTAGGATAGGTTTCTGAAAAACATCTCGGGGTTGTGCGCATTGTATGGTTGTGTAACATTACATTCACTAGTAGGAGTGAGAAAAACATCACGGGGTGGTGTGAATCAGAGGGTCTGAATTAGGATAGGCAGTGAGTGGCAATGTAGGATGGAGAAAAGCACCGGGGGGCGGTCAGCATGGGGAGGTCAGGGAACATGCAGTGGCAATGTAGGATAGGTTTCTGAAAAACATTGTGGGGTGGTGCGCATTGTATGGGTGTGTAACATTACATTCACTAGTAGGAGTGAGAAAAATATCACGGGGTGTTGTGAATCGGAGGGTCTGAATTAGGATAGGCAGTGAGTGGCAATGTAGGATGGAAAAAAGCACCGCGGGGTGGTCAGCATGGGGAGGTAAGGCACATGCAGTGGCAATATAGGATAGGTTTCTGAAAAACATCGCAGGGTGGTGCGCATTGTATGGGTGTGTAACATTACATACACCAGGATGAGTGAGAAAAACATCACGGGGTGGTGTGAATCGGAGTGTCTGAATTAGGATAGGCAGTGAGTGGCAATGTAGGTTGGAGAAAAGCACTGCGGGGTGCTCAGCATGTGGAGGTCAGGGAATATGCAGTGGCAATGTAGGTTAGGTTGCTGAAATACATCGCGGGGTGGTGCGCATTGTATGGGTATGTAACATTACATTCACTAGTAGGAGTGAGAAAAACATCACGGGGTGGTGTGAATCGGAGGGTCTGAATTAGGATAGGCAGTGAGTGGCAATGTAGGATGGAGAAAAGCACCGCGGGGTGGTCAGCATGGGGAGGTCAGGGAACATGCAGTGGCAATGTAGGATATGTTTCTGAAAAACATCGCGGGGTGGTGCACATTGTATGCTTGTGTGTTACTTTACATTCAATCGTAAAAGTGCGAAAAACATCACGGGGTGGTGCGCATTGTATGGGTGTGTGTTACATTACATTAACTAGTAGGAATGAGAAAAGCATTACGTGGTGGTACGCTATGTATGGGTGAGTGTTACATTAAATTCACTAGTAGGAGTGAGAAAAACATCACGGGGTGGTGCGCATTGTATTGGTGTGTAACATTACATTCACTAGTATGAGTGAGAAAAACATCACGGGGTGGTGTGAATCAGAAGGTCTGAATTAGGATAGGCAATGAGTGGCAATATAGGATGGAAAATAGCAACCTGGCGTGGTCAGCATGGGGAGGTCAGGGAATATGCAGTGGCAATGTAGGATAGGTTTCTTAAAAACATCGTGGGGTGGTGCGCATTGTATGGGTGTGTAACATTACATTCACTAGTAGGAGTGAGACAAACATCACGGGGTGTTGTGCATTTTATGGTTGTGTAACATTACATTCACTAGTAGGAGTGAGAAAAACATCACAGGGTGGTGTGAATCGGAGGGTCTGAATTAGGATAGCCACTGAGTTGCAATGTAGGATGGAGAAAAGCATCGCGGGGTTGTCAGTATGGGGAGGTCAGGGAACATGCAGTGGCAACGTAGGATAGGTTTCTGAAAAACATCTCGGGGTTGTGCGCATTGTATGGGTGTGTAACATTACATTCACTAGTAGGAGTGAGAAGAATATCACGGGGTGGTGTGAATCGGAGGGTCTAAATTAGGATAGGCAGCGAGTGGCAATTTAGGATGGAGAAAAGCCCCGCGGGTTGGTCAGCATGTGGAGGTCAGGAAACATGCAGTGGCAATGTAGGATAGGTTTCTGAAAAACAACGCGGGGTGGTGCGCATTGTATGGGTGTGTAAAATTACATTCTCTAGTAGGAGTGAGAAAAACAACACGGGGTGGTGTGAATCGGTGGGTCTGAATTAGGATAGGTAGTCACTGGCAATGTAGGATGGAAAAAAGCAACCTGGGGTGGTCAGCATGGGGAGGTCAACGAACATACAGTGGCAATGTAGGATAGGTTTCTGAAAAACATCGTGGGATGGTGCGCATTGTATGGGTGTGTAACATTACATTCACTAGTAGGAGTGAGAAAAACATCACGGGGTGGTGTGAATCGGAGGGTCTGAATTAGGATAGGCAGTGAGTGCCAATGTAGGATGGACAAAAGCACCGCGGGGTGGTCAACATGGGGAGATCAGGGAATATGCAGTGGCAATGTAGGATAGGTTTCTGAAAAACATCGCACGGTGGTGCACATTGTATGGGTGTGTAACATTACATTCACTAGTAGGAGTGAGAAAAACATCACGGGGTGGTGCGCATTGTATTGGTGTGTAACATTACATTCACTAGTAGGAGTGAGAAAAACATCACGGGGAGGTGTGAATCCGAGGGTCTTAATTAGGATAGGCAGTGAATGGCAATGTAGGATGGAGAAAAGCACCGCGGGGTGGTCAGCATGGGGAGGTAAGGGAACATGAGTGGAAATGTAGGATAGGTATTTGAAAAACATCGCGGGGTGGTGCGCATTGTATGGGTGTGTAACATTACATTCAGTGGTAGTAGTGAGAAAAACATCACGGGGTGGTGTGAATCGGAGGGTCTGAATTAGGATAGCCAGTGAGTGGCAATGTAGGATGGAGAAAAGCACCACGGGGTGGTCACCATGGGGAGGTCAGGAAACATGCAGTGGCAATGGAGGATTGGTTTATGAAAAACATCTCGGGGTGGTGCCCATTGTATGGGTGGGTAACATTACATTTACTATTAGGAGTGAGAAAAACATCACGAGGTGGAGTGAATCGGAGGGTCTGAATTAGGATAGGCAGTGAGTGGCAATGTAGGCTGGAGGAAAGCATCGCGGGGTGGTCAGCATGGGGAGGTCAGGGAACATGCAGTGGCAATGTAGGATACGTTTCTGAAAAACATTGCGGTGTGGTGCGCATTGTATGGGTGTGTAACATTACATTCACTAGTAGGAGTGAGAAAAATATCACGGGGTGTTGTGTATCGGAGGGTCTGAATTAGGATAGGCAGTGAGTGGCAATGTAGGATGGAAAAAAGCACCCGGGGTGTTCAGCATGCTGAGGTAAGGCACATGCAGTGGCAATATAGGATAGGTTTCTGAAAAACATCGCAGGGTGGTGCGCATTGTATGGGTGTGTAACATTACATTCACTAGGAGGAGTGAGAAAAACATCACGGGGTGGTGTGAATCGGAGCTTCTGAATAAGGATAGGCAGTCAGTGGCAATGTAGGATGGAAAAAAGCAACCTAGGGTGGTCAGCATGTGGAGGTCAACGAACATACAGTGGCAATGTAGGATAGGTTTCTGAAAAACATCGCGGGATGGTGCGAATTGTATGGGTGTGTAACATTACATTCACTAGTAGGAGTGAGAAAAACATCACAGGGTGGTGTAAACGGAGGGTGTAAATTAGGATAGGCAGTGAGTGGCAATGTAGGATGGAGAAAAGCACCGCGGGGTGGTCAGGATGGGGAGGTCAGGGATTTTGCAGTGGCAATGTAGGAAAGGTTTCTGAAAAACATAGCAGGATGGTGCGCATTGTATGTGTGTGTAACATTACATTCACTAGTAGGAGTGGGAAAAACATCACGGGGAGTTGTGAATCGGAGGATCTGAATTAGGATAGACAGTGAGTGGCAATGTAGGATGGAGAAAAGCACCGCGGGGTGGTCAGCATGGGGAGGTCAGGGAACATGCAGTGGCAATGTAGGATAGGATTCTGAAAAACATCTCGGGGTGGTGAGCATTGTATGGGTGTGTAACATTACATTCACTAGTAGGAGTGAGAAGAATATCACGGGGTGGTGTGAATCGGAGCATCTAAATTAGGATAGGCAGTCAGTGGCAATGTAGGATGGAGAAAAGCACCGCGGGTAGGTCAGCATGTGGAGGTAAGGAAACATGCAGTGGCAATGTAGGACAGGATTCTGAAAAACAACGTGGGGTGGTGCGCATTGTATGGGTGTGTAAAATTACATTCTCTAGAAGGAGTGAGAAAAACATCACGGGCTGGTGTGAATCGGAGGGTCTGAATTAGTATAGGCAGTGACTGGCAATGTAGGATGGGGAAAAGCACCCGGGGGTGTGCAGCATGGGGAGGTCAGGGAACATGCCGTGGCAATGTAGGATAGGTTTCTGAAAAACATCGCGGTGTGATGCGCATTGTATGGGTGTGTAACATTACATTCACTAGTAGGAGTGAGAAAAACATCACGGGGTGGTGTGAATTGGAAGGCTGAATTAGGATACGCAGTGAGTCGCAATGTAGGGTGGAGAAAAGTACCACGGGGTGGTCAGCATGGGGAGGTTAGGGAACATGCAGGGGCAAAGTAGGATAGGTTTCTGAAAAACATCACGGGGTGGTGCGCATTGTATGGGTGTGCAACATTACATTCACTAGTAGGAGTGAGAAAAACATCACGGGGTGGTGTGAATCGGAGGGTCTGAATTACGATCGGCAGTGAGTGGCAATGTAGGATGGAGAAAAGCACAGCGGGGTGGTCAGCATGGGGAGGTCAGGGAACAAGCAGGTCAATGTAGGATAGGTTTCTGAAAAACATCGCGGGGTGGTGCGCATTGCATGGGTGTGTAACCTTACATTCACTAGTAGGAGTGAGAAAAATATCACGGTGTGGTGCGCATTGTATTGGTGTGTAACATTACATTCATTACTAGGAGTGAGAAAAACATAACGGGGTGGTATGAAACGGAGGGTGTGAATTAGGATAGGAAATTAGTGGCAATGTAGCATGGAGAAACGCACCACGGAGTGGTCAGCATGGGGAGGTCAGGGAACATGCCGTGGCAATGTAGGATAGGTTTCTGAAAAACATCGCGGGGTGGTGCGCATTGTATGGGTGTGTAACACTACATTCACTGGTATGAGTGAGAGAAACATCACGGGGTGGTGTGAATCGGAGCGTGTGAATTAGGATAGGCAATGAGTGGCAATGTAGGATGCAGCAAAGCACCGCGGGGTGGTCAGCATGGGGTGGTCAGGGAACATGCAGTGGCAATGTAGGATAGGTTTCTGAAACATCGCTGGGTGCTGCGCATTGTATTGGTGTGTAACATTACATTCACTATTAGGAGTGAGAAAAACATCACGGGGTGGTGTGAATCGGAGGGTCTGAATTAGGATAGGCAGTGAGTGGCAATGTAGGATGGAGAAAAGCACTGCGGGGTGGCCAGCATGTGGAGGTCAGGGAACATGCATTGGCAATGTAGGATAGGTTTCTGAAAAACATAGCGGGGTGGTGCGCATTGTATGGGTGTGTAACATTACATTCACTAATAGGAGTGAGAAAAACACGGGGTGGTGCACATTGTATTGGTGTGTAACATTACATGCACTAGTAGGAGTGAGAATAACATCACGGGCTGGTGTGAATCCGAGGGTCTGAATTAGGATCTGCAGTGAGTGGCAATGTAGGATGGAGAAAAGCACCGCGGGGTGGTCAGCATGGGGAGGTCAGGGAACATACAGTGGCAATGTAGGATAGGTTTCTGAAAAATATCGCGGAATGGTGCGCATTATATGGTTGTGTAACATTACATTCACTAGTAGGAGTGAGAAAAACATCACGGGGTGGTGTGAATCGGAGGGTCTGAATTAGGATAGCAAGTGAGTTGCAATGTAGCATGGAGAAAACCATCGCATGGTGGTCAGCATGGGGAGGTCAGGGAACATGCGGTGGCAATGTAGGATAGGTTTCTGAAAAACATTGCGGGGTGGTGCGCATTGTATGGGTGTGTAACATTACATTCACTAGTAGGAGTGAGGAAAACATTATGGGGTTTTGTGCATTTTATGGTTGTGTAACATTACATTCACTAGTAGGAGTGAGAAAAACATCACAGGGTGGTGTGAATCGAAGGGTCTGAATTAGGATAGCCACTGAGTTGCAATGTGGGATGGAGAAAAGCATCGCGGGGTTGTCAGTATGGGGAGGTCAGGGAATATGCAGTTGCAATGTAGGATAGGTTTCTGAAAAACAACGCGGGGTTGTGCGCATTGTATGGGTGTGTAAAATTACATTCTCTAGTAGGAGTGAGAAAAACATCACGGGGTGGTGTGAATCAGAGGGTGTGAATTAGGATAGGCAGTCACTGGCAATGTAGGATGGGGAAAAGCACCGCGGGGTGTGCAGCATGGGGAGGTCAGGGAACATGCAGTGGCAATGTAGGATAGGTTTCTGAAAATCATCGCGGTGTGATGCGCATTGTATGGGTGTGTAACATTACATTCACTAGTAGGAGTGAGAAAAACATCACGGGGTGGGGTGAATTGGAAGGCTGAATTAGGATACGCAGTGAGTCGCAATGTAGGGTGGAGAAAAGTACCGCGGGGTGGTCAGCATGGGGAGGTCAGGGAACATGCAGTGGCAAAGTAGGATAGGTTTCTGAAAAACATCACGGGGTGGTGCGCATTGTATGGGTGTGCAACATTACATTCACTAGTAGGAGTGAGAAAAACATCACGGGGTGGTGCGCATTGTATTGGTGTGTAACATTACATTCACTAGTAGGAGTGAGAAAAACATCACGGGGAGGTGTGAATCCGAGGGTCTTAATTAGGATAGGCAGTGAGTGGCAATGTAGGATGGAGAAAAGCACCTCGGGGTGGTCAGCATGGGGAGGTAAGGGAACATGAGTGGAAATGTAGGATAGGTATTTGAAAAACATCGCGGGGTGGTGCGCATTGTATGGGTGTGTAACATTACATTCAGTGGTAGTAGTGAGAAAAACATCACGGGGTGGTGTGAATCGGAGGGTCTGAATTAGGATAGCCAGTGAGTGGCAATGTAGGATGGAGAAAAGCACCACGGGGTGGTCACCATGGGGAGGTCAGGAAACATGCAGTGGCAATGGAGGATTGGTTTATGAAAAACATCTCGGGGTGGTGCCCATTGTATGGGTGGGTAACATTACATTCACTATTAGGAGTGAGAAAAACATCACGAGGTGGAGTGAATCGGAGGGTCTGAATTAGGATAGGCAGTGAGTGGCAATGTAGGCTGGAGGAAAGCATCGCGGGGTGGTCAGCATGGGGAGGTCAGGGAACATGCAGTGGCAATGTAGGATAGGTTTCTGAAAAACATCGCGGGGTGGTGCGCATTGTATGGGTGTGTAACATTACATTCACTAGTAGGAGTGAGAAAAATATCACGGGGTGTTGTGAATCGGAGGGTCTGAATTAGGATAGGCAGTGAGTGGCAATGTAGGATGGAAAAAAGCACCCGGGGTGGTCAGCATGGGGAGGTAAGGCACATGCAGTGGCAATATAGGATAGGTTTCTGAAAAACATCGCAGGGTGGTGCGCATTGTATGGGTGTGTAACATTACATTCACTAGGAGGAGTGAGAAAAACATCACGGGGTGGTGTGAATCGGAGCTTCTGAATAAGGATAGGCAGTCAGTGGCAATGTAGGATGGAAAAAAGCAACCTAGGGTGGTCAGCATGTGGAGGTCAGCGAACATACAGTGGCAATGTAGGATAGGTTTCTGAAAAACATCGCGGGATGGTGCGAATTGTATGGGTGTGTAACTTTACATTCACTAGTAGGAGTGAGAAAAACATCACAGGGTGGTGTGAATCGGAGGGTGTGAATTAGGATAGGCAGTGAGTGGCAATGTAGGATGGAGAAAAGCACCGCAGGGTGGTCAGGATGGGGAGGTCAGGGAATTTGCAGTGGCAATGTAGGAAAGGTTTCTGAAAAACATAGCAGGATGGTGCGCATTGTATGGGTGTGTAACATAACATTCACTAGTAGGAGTGAGAAAAACATCACAAGGTGTTGTGCATTTTATGGTTGTGTAACATTACATTCACTATTAGGAGTGAAAAAAACATTAGAGGGTGGTGTGAATCGGAGGGTCTTAATTAGGATAGCCACTGAGTTGCAATGTAGGATGGAGAAAGGCATCGCGGGGTGGTCAGCATGGGGAGGTCAGGGAATATGCAGTGGCAATGTAGGATAGGTTTCTGAAAAACATCTCGGGGTGGTGCGCATTGTATGTGTGTGTAACATTACATTCACTAGTAGGAGTGGGAAAAACATCACGGGGAGTTGTGAATCGGAGGGTCTGAATTAGGATAGACAGTGAGTGGCAATGTAGGATGGAGAAAAGCACCCGGGGGTGTGCAGCATGGGGAGGTCAGGGAACATGCCGTGGCAATGTAGGACAGGTTTCTGAAAAACAACGTGGGGTGGTTCGCATTGTATGGGTGTGTAAAATTACATTCTCTAGAAGGAGTGAGAAAAACATCACGGGGTGGTGTGAATCGGAGGGTCTGAATTAGTATAGGCAGTGACTGGCAATGTAGGATGGGGAAAAGCACCCGGGGGTGTGCAGCATGGGGAGGTCAGGGAACATGCCGTGGCAATGTAGGATAGGTTTCTGAAAAACATCGCGGTGTGATGCACATTGTATGGGTGTGTAACATTACATTCACTAGTAGGAGTGAGAAAAACATCACGGGGTGGTGTGAATTGGAAGGCTGAATTAGGATACGCAGTGAGTCGCAATGTAGGGTGGAGAAAAGTACCGCGGGGTGGTCAGCATGGGGAGGTCAGGGAACATGCAGTGGCAAAGTAGGATAGGTTTCTGAAAAACATCACGGGGTGGTGCGCATTGTATGGGTGTGCAACATTACATTCACTAGTAGGAGTGAGAAAAACATCACGGGGTGGTGTGAATCGGAGGGTCTGAATTACGATCGGCAGTGAGTGGCAATGTAGGATGGAGAAAAGCACCGCGGGGTGGTCAGCATGGGGAGGTCAGGGAACATGCAGTGGCAATGTAGGATAGGTTTCTGAAAAACATCGCGGGGTGGTGCGCATTGCATGGGTGTGTAACCTTACATTCACTAGTAGGAGTGAGAAAAATATCACGGTGTGGTGCGCATTGTATTGGTGTGTAACATTACATTAATTACTAGGAGTGAGAAAAACATAACGGGGTGGTATGAAACGGAGGGTGTGAATTAGGATAGGCATTGAGTGGCAATGTAGGATGGAGAAAAGCACTGTGGGGTGGTCAGCATGGGGAGGTCAGGGAACATGCATTGGCAATGTAGGATAGGTTTCTGAAAAACTTCGCGGGGTGGTGCGCATTGTATGGGTGTGTAACATTACATTCACTAGTAGGAGTGAGAAAAACATCACGGCGTGGTGCGCATTGTATTGGTGTGTAACATTACATTCACTAGTAGGAGTGAGAAAAACATCACGGGGTGGTGTGATTCGGAGGGTCTGAATTAGATTAGGCAGTGAGTGGCAATGTAGGATGGAGAAAAGCACCGCGGGGTGGTCAGCATGGGGAGGTCAGGGAACATGAAGTGGCAATGTAGGATAGGTTTCTGAAAAACATCGCGGGGTGGTGCGCATTGTATGGGTGTGTAACATTACATTCACTAGTAGGAGTGAGAAAAGCATCACGGGGTGGTGTGATTTGAGGGACTGAATTATGATACGCAGTGAGTGCAATGTAGGATGGAGAAAAGCTCCGCGGGTTGGTCAGCATGGGGAGGTCAGGGAACATGCAGTGGCAATTTAGGATAGGTTTCTGAAAAACATCGCGGGGTGATGCGCATTGTATGGGGGTGTAACATTACATTCACTAGTAGGAGTGAGAAAATCATCACGGGGTGTTGCGCATTGTATGGGTGTGTAACAATACATTCACTAGTAGGAGTGAGAAAAACATCACGGGGTGGTGTGAAGCGGAGGGTCTGAATTAGGATAGCCAGTGAGTTGCAATGTAGCCTGGAGAAAACCATCGCTGGGTGGTCAGCATGGGGAGGTCAGGGAACATGCAGTGGCAATGTAGGATAGGTTTCTGAAAAACATCGCGGGGTGGTGCGCATTGTATGGCTGTGTAACACTACATTCACTAGTAGGAGTGAGAAAAAGATCACGGGGTGGTGTGAATCGGAGAGTGTGAATTAGGATATGCAATGAGTGGCAATGTAGGATGGAGAAAAGCATCGCGGGGTTGTCAGTATGGGGAGGTCAGGGAATATGCAGTTGCAATGTAGGATAGGTTTCTGAAAAACAACGCGGGGTTGTGCGCATTGTATGGGTGTGTAAAATTACATTCTCTAGTAGGAGTGAGAAAAACATCACGGGGTGGTGTGAATCAGAGGGTGTGAATTAGGATAGGCAGTCACTGGCAATGTAGGATGGGGAAAAGCACCGCGGGGTGTGCAGCATGGGGAGGTCAGGGAACATGCAGTGGCAATGTAGGATAGGTTTCTGAAAATCATCGCGGTGTGATGCGCATTGTATGGGTGTGTAACATTACATTCACTAGTAGGAGTGAGAAAAACATCACGGGGTGGGGTGAATTGGAAGGCTGAATTAGGATACGCAGTGAGTCGCAATGTAGGGTGGAGAAAAGTACCGCGGGGTGGTCAGCATGGGGAGGTCAGGGAACATGCAGTGGCAAAGTAGGATAGGTTTCTGAAAAACATCACGGGGTGGTGCGCATTGTATGGGTGTGCAACATTACATTCACTAGTAGGAGTGAGAAAAACATCACGGGGTGGTGCGCATTGTATTGGTGTGTAACATTACATTCACTAGTAGGAGTGAGAAAAACATCACGGGGAGGTGTGAATCCGAGGGTCTTAATTAGGATAGGCAGTGAGTGGCAATGTAGGATGGAGAAAAGCACCTCGGGGTGGTCAGCATGGGGAGGTAAGGGAACATGAGTGGAAATGTAGGATAGGTATTTGAAAAACATCGCGGGGTGGTGCGCATTGTATGGGTGTGTAACATTACATTCAGTGGTAGTAGTGAGAAAAACATCACGGGGTGGTGTGAATCGGAGGGTCTGAATTAGGATAGCCAGTGAGTGGCAATGTAGGATGGAGAAAAGCACCACGGGGTGGTCACCATGGGGAGGTCAGGAAACATGCAGTGGCAATGGAGGATTGGTTTATGAAAAACATCTCGGGGTGGTGCCCATTGTATGGGTGGGTAACATTACATTCACTATTAGGAGTGAGAAAAACATCACGAGGTGGAGTGAATCGGAGGGTCTGAATTAGGATAGGCAGTGAGTGGCAATGTAGGCTGGAGGAAAGCATCGCGGGGTGGTCAGCATGGGGAGGTCAGGGAACATGCAGTGGCAATGTAGGATAGGTTTCTGAAAAACATCGCGGGGTGGTGCGCATTGTATGGGTGTGTAACATTACATTCACTAGTAGGAGTGAGAAAAATATCACGGGGTGTTGTGAATCGGAGGGTCTGAATTAGGATAGGCAGTGAGTGGCAATGTAGGATGGAAAAAAGCACCCGGGGTGGTCAGCATGGGGAGGTAAGGCACATGCAGTGGCAATATAGGATAGGTTTCTGAAAAACATCGCAGGGTGGTGCGCATTGTATGGGTGTGTAACATTACATTCACTAGGAGGAGTGAGAAAAACATCACGGGGTGGTGTGAATCGGAGCTTCTGAATAAGGATAGGCAGTCAGTGGCAATGTAGGATGGAAAAAAGCAACCTAGGGTGGTCAGCATGTGGAGGTCAGCGAACATACAGTGGCAATGTAGGATAGGTTTCTGAAAAACATCGCGGGATGGTGCGAATTGTTTGGGTGTGTAACTTTACATTCACTAGTAGGAGTGAGAAAAACATCACAGGGTGGTGTGAATCGGAGGGTGTGAATTAGGATAGGCAGTGAGTGGCAATGTAGGATGGAGAAAAGCACCGCAGGGTGGTCAGGATGTGGAGGTCAGGGAATTTGCAGTGGCAATGTAGGAAAGGTTTCTGAAAAACATAGCAGGATGGTGCGCATTGTATGGGTGTGTAACATAACATTCACTAGTAGGAGTGAGAAAAACATCACAAGGTGTTGTGCATTTTATGGTTGTGTAACATTACATTCACTATTAGGAGTGAAAAAAACATTAGAGGGTGGTGTGAATCGGAGGGTCTTAATTAGGATAGCCACTGAGTTGCAATGTAGGATGGAGAAAGGCATCGCGGGGTGGTCAGCATGGGGAGGTCAGGGAATATGCAGTGGCAATGTAGGATAGGTTTCTGAAAAACATCTCGGGGTGGTGCGCATTGTATGTGTGTGTAACATTACATTCACTAGTAGGAGTGGGAAAAACATCACGGGGAGTTGTGAATCGGAGGGTCTGAATTAGGATAGACAGTGAGTGGCAATGTAGGATGGAGAAAAGCACCCGGGGGTGTGCAGCATGGGGAGGTCAGGGAACATGCCGTGGCAATGTAGGACAGGTTTCTGAAAAACAACGTGGGGTGGTTCGCATTGTATGGGTGTGTAAAATTACATTCTCTAGAAGGAGTGAGAAAAACATCACGGGGTGGTGTGAATCGGAGGGTCTGAATTAGTATAGGCAGTGACTGGCAATGTAGGATGGGGAAAAGCACCCGGGGGTGTGCAGCATGGGGAGGTCAGGGAACATGCCTTGGCAATGTAGGATAGGTTTCTGAAAAACATCGCGGTGTGATGCACATTGTATGGGTGTGTAACATTACATTCACTAGTAGGAGTGAGAAAAACATCACGGGGTGGTGTGAATTGGAAGGCTGAATTAGGATACGCAGTGAGTCGCAATGTAGGGTGGAGAAAAGTACCGCGGGGTGGTCAGCATGGGGAGGTCAGGGAACATGCAGTGGCAAAGTAGGATAGGTTTCTGAAAAACATCACGGGGTGGTGCGCATTGTATGGGTGTGCAACATTACATTCACTAGTAGGAGTGAGAAAAACATCACGGGGTGGTGTGAATCGGAGGGTCTGAATTACGATCGGCAGTGAGTGGCAATGTAGGATGGAGAAAAGCACCGCGGGGTGGTCAGCATGGGGAGGTCAGGGAACATGCAGTGGCAATGTAGGATAGGTTTCTGAAAAACATCGCGGGGTGGTGCGCATTGCATGGGTGTGTAACCTTACATTCACTAGTAGGAGTGAGAAAAATATCACGGTGTGGTGCGCATTGTATTGGTGTGTAACATTACATTAATTACTAGGAGTGAGAAAAACATAACGGGGTGGTATGAAACGGAGGGTGTGAATTAGGATAGGCAATTAGTGGCAATGTAGCATGGAGAAACGCACCACGGAGTGGTCAGCATGGGGAGGTCAGGGAACATGCAGTGGCAATGTAGGATAGGTTTCTGAAAAACATCGCGGGGTGGTGCGCATTGTATGGGTGTGTAACACTACATTCACTGGTATGAGTGAGAGAAACATCACGGGGTGGTGTGAATCGGAGCGTGTGAATTAGGATAGGCAATGAGTGGCAATGTAGGATGCAGCAAAGCACCGCGGGGTGGTCAGCATGGGGTGGTCAGGGAACATGCAGTGGCAATGTAGGATAGGTTTCTGAAACATCGCTGGGTGCTGCGCATTGTATTGGTGTGTAACATTACATTCACTATTAGGAGTGAGAAAAACATCACGGGGTGGTGTGAATCGGAGGGTCTGAATTAGGATAGGCAGTGAGTGGCAATGTAGGATGGAGAAAACCACCGCGGGTTGGTCAGCATGGGGAGATCAGGGAACATGCAGTGGCAATGTAGGATAGGTTTCTGAAAAACATAGCGGGGTGGTGCGCATTGTATGGGTGTGTAACATTACATTCACTAATAGGAGTGAGAATAACATCACGGGCTGGTGTGAATCCGAGGGTCTGAATTAGGATCTGCAGTGAGTGGCAATGTATGATGGAGAAAAGCACCGCGGGGTGGTCAGCATGGGGAGGTCAGGGAACATACAGTGGCAATGTAGGATAGGTTTCTGAAAAATATCGCGGGATGGTGCGCATTATATGGTTGTGTAACATTACATTCACTAGTAGGAGTGAGAAAAACATCACGGGGTGGTGTGAATCGGAGGGTCTGAATTAGGATAGCAAGTGAGTTGCAATGTAGCATGGAGAAAACCATCGCATGGTGGTCAGCATGGGGAGGTCAGGGAACATGCGGTGGCAATGTAGGATAGGTTTCTGAAAAACATCGCAGGGTGGTGCGCATTGTATGGGTTTGTAACATTACATTCACTGGTATGAGTGAGAAAAATATTACGGGGTGGTGTGAATCATAGGCTGTGAATTAGGATAGGCAATGAGTGGCAATGTAGGATGGAGAAAAGCACCGCGGGGTGGTCAGCATGGGGAAATCATGGAACATGCAGTGGCAATGTAGGATAGGTTTCTGAAAAAGTTGTGGGGTGGTGCGCATTGTATGGCTGTGTAACACTACATTCACTAGTATGAATGAGAAAAACATCACGGGGTGGTGTGAATCGGAGGGTGTGAATTAGGATAGGCAATGAGTGGCAATGTAGGATGGAGAAAAGCACCGCGGGGTGGTCAACATGGGGAGGTCAGGGAACATGCAGTGGCAATGTAGGGTAGGTTTCTGAAAAACATCGCGGGGTGGTGCGCATTGTATGGGTGTGTAATGTCACATTCACTAGTATGAGTGAGAAAAATATCACTGGGTGGTGTGAATCGGAGGGTCTGAATTAGGATAGACAGGGAGTGGCAATGTACGATGGAGAAAATCACCGCAGGGTGGTCAGCATAGGGAGGTCAGGGAACATGCAGTGGCAATGTAGGATAGGTTTCTGAAAAACATCGCGGAGTGGTGCGCATTGTATCGGTGTGTAACATTACATTCACTAGTAGGAGTGAGAAAAACATCACGGGGTGGTGTGAATCGGAGGGTCTAAATTAGAAGAGGCAGTGAGTGGCAATGTAGGTTGGAGAAAAGCACCGCGGGGTGGTCAGCATGGGGAGGTCAGGGAACACGCAGTGGCAATATAGGATAGGTTTCTGAAAAACATCGCGGTGTGGTGCGCATTGTGTGGGTGTGTAACATTACATTCACTAGAAGGAGTGAGAAAAACATCACGGGGTGGTATGAATCGGAGGGTCTGAATTAGGATAGGCAGTGAGTGGCAATGTAGGATGGAGAAAAGCACTGTGGGGTGGTCAGCATGGGGAGGTCAGGGAACATGCATTGGCAATGTAGGATAGGTTTCTGAAAAACTTCGCGGGGTGGTGCGCATTGTATGGGTGTGTAACATTACATTCACTAGTAGGAGTGAGAAAAACATCACGGCGTGGTGCGCATTGTATTGGTGTGTAACATTACATTCACTAGTAGGAGTGAGAAAAACATCACGGGGTGGTGTGATTCGGAGGGTCTGAATTAGATTAGGCAGTGAGTGGCAATGTAGGATGGAGAAAAGCACCGCGGGGTGGTCAGCATGGGGAGGTCAGGGAACATGAAGTGGCAATGTAGGATAGGTTTCTGAAAAACATCGCGGGGTGGTGCGCATTGTATGGGTGTGTAACATTACATTCACTAGTAGGAGTGAGAAAAGCATCACGGGGTGGTGTGATTTGAGGGACTGAATTATGATACGCAGTGAGTGCAATGTAGGATGGAGAAAAGCTCCGCGGGTTGGTCAGCATGGGGAGGTCAGGGAACATGCAGTGGCAATTTAGGATAGGTTTCTGAAAAACATCGCGGGGTGATGCGCATTGTATGGGGGTGTAACATTACATTCACTAGTAGGAGTGAGAAAATCATCACGGGGTGTTGCGCATTGTATGGGTGTGTAACAATACATTCACTAGTAGGAGTGAGAAAAACATCACGGGGTGGTGTGAAGCGGAGGGTCTGAATTAGGATAGCCAGTGAGTTGCAATGTAGCCTGGAGAAAACCATCGCTGGGTGGTCAGCATGGGGAGGTCAGGGAACATGCAGTGGCAATGTAGGATAGGTTTCTGAAAAACATCGCGGGGTGGTGCGCATTGTATGGCTGTGTAACACTACATTCACTAGTAGGAGTGAGAAAAAGATCACGGGGTGGTGTGAATCGGAGAGTGTGAATTAGGATATGCAATGAGTGGCAATGTAGGATGGAGAAAAGCACCGCGGGGTGGTCATCATGGGGAAGTCATGGAACATGCAGTGGCAATGTAGGATAGGTTTCTGAAAAACATCGCGGGGTGGTGCGCATTGTATGGCTGTGTAACACTACATTCACTAGTAGGAGTGAGAAAAACATCACGGGGTGGTGTGAATCGGAGGGTCTAAATTTGGATAGGCAGTGAGTGGCAATGTAGGATGGAGAAAAGCACCGCGGTGTAGTCAGCATGGGGAGGTCAGGGAACATGCATTGGCAATGTGGGATAGATTTCTGAAAATCATAGCGGGGTGGTGCGCATTGTATGGGTGTGTAACATTCCATTCACTAGAAGGAGTGAGAAAAACATCACGAGGTGGTGTGAATCGGAGGGTGTGAATTAGGATATGCAATGAGTGGCAATGTAGGATGGAGAAAAGCACCGCGGGGTGAGCAGCATGGGGAGGTCAAGGAACATGCAGTGGCAATGTAGGATAGGTTTCTGAAAAACATCACGTGGTTGTGCGCATTGTATGGGTGTGTAACATTACATTCACTAGTAGGAGTGAGAAAACATCACGGGGTGGTGCGCATTGTATTGGTGTGTAACATTACATTCACTAGTAGGAGTGTGAAAAACATCACAGGGTGGTGTGAATCGGAGGGTATGATTTAGGATAGCCAGTGAGTTGCAATGTAGGATGGAGAAAAGCATCGCGGCGTGGTCAGCATGGGGAGGTCAGGGAACATGCAGTGGCATTGTAGGATATGTTTATGAAAAACATCGCAGGGTGGTGCGCATTGTATGGGTGTGTAACATTACATTCACTAGTAGGAGTGAGAAAAACATCACGGGGTGGTGTGAATCATAGGGTCTGAATTAGGATAGGCAGTGAGTGGCAATGTAGGATGGAGAAAACCACCGCGGGTTGGTCAGCATGGGGAGATCAGGGAACATGCAGTGGCAATGTAGGATAGGTTTCTGAAAACGCGGGGTGGTTCGCATTGTATGTGTGTGTAACATTACAATCACTAGTAGGAGTGAGAAAAACATCAATGGGAGGTGTGAACCGGAGGGTCTGAATTAGGATAGGCAGTGAGTGGCAATGTAGGTTGGAGAAAAGCACCGCGGGGTGGTCAGCATGTGGAGGTCATAGAAAATGCAGTGGCAATGTAGGATAGGTTTCTGAAAAGCATCGCGGGGTGGTGCGCATTGTATGGTTGTGTAACACTACATTCACTAGTATGAGGGAGAAAAACATCACGGGGTGGTGTGAATCGGAGGGTGTGAATTTGGATACTCAATGAGTGGCAATGTAGGATGGAGAAAAGCACCGCGGGGTTGTCAACATGGGGAAGTCAGGGAACATGCCGTGGCAAAGTAGGTTAGGTTTCTGAAAAACATTACGGGGTGGTGCGCATTGTATGGGTGTGTAACATTACATTCACTAGTAGGAGTGAGAAAAACATCACGGGGTGGTGCGCATTGTATTGGTGTGTAACATTACATTCACTAGTAGGAGTGAGAAAAAGATCACCGGGTGGTGTGAATCGGAGGGTGTGAATTAGGATATGCAATGAGTGGCAATGTAGGATGGAGAAAAGCACTGCGGGGTGGTCAGCATTGGGAAGTCATGCAACATGCAGTGGCAATGTAGGATAGGTTTCTGAAAAACATCGCGCGGTGGTGCGCATTGTATGGCTGTGTAACATTACATTCACTAGTAGGAGTGAGAAAAACATCACCGGGTGGTGTGAATCGGAGGGTCTGAATTAGGATAGGCAGTGAGTGGCAATGTAGGATGGAGAAAAGGACGGCGGGTTGGTCATCATGTGGAGGTCATGGAACATGCATTGGCAATGTGGGATAGATTTCTGAAAATCATAGCGGGGTGGTGCGCATTGTATGGGTGTGTAACATTCCATTCACTAGTAGGAGTGAGAAAAACATCACGGGGTGGTGTGAATCATAGGGTCTGAATTAGGATAGGCAGTGAGTGGCAATGTAGGATGGAGAAAACCACCGCGGGTTGGTCAGCATGGGGAGATCAGGGAACATGCAGTGGCAATGTAGGACAGGTTTCTGAAAAACAACGCGGGGTGGTGCGCATTGTATGTGTGTGTAACATTACATTCACTAGTAGGAGTGAGAAAAACATCAATGGGAGGTGTGAACCGGAGGGTCTGAATTAGGTTAGGCAGTGAGTGGCAATGTAGGTTGGAGAAAAGCACCGCGGAGTGGTCAGCATGTGGTGGTCATAGAAAATGCAGTGGCAATGTAGGATAGGTTTCTGAAAAACATCGCGGGGTGGTGCGCATTGTATGGCTGTGTAACATTACATTCACTAGTATGAGTGAGAAAAACATCACGGGGTGGTGTGAATCAGAGGGTCTGAATTAGGATAGACAGGGAGTGGCAATGTACGATGGAGAAAATCACCGCGGGGTGGTCAGCATAGGGAGGTCAGGGAACATGCAGTGGCAATGTAGGATAGGTTTCTAAAAAACATCGCGGAGTGGTGCGCATTGTATGGGTGTGTAACATTACATTCCCTAGTAGGAGTGAGAAAAACATCACGGGGTGGTGTGAATCGGAGGGTCTAAATTAGGATAGGCAGTGAGTGGCAATGTAGGATGGAGAAAAGCACCGCGGGGTGGTCAGCATGGGGAGTTCAAGGAACATGCAGTGGCAATGTAGGATACGTTTCTGAAAAACTTCGCGGGGTGGTGCGCATTGTATGGGTGTGTAACATTACATTCACTAGTAGGAGTGAGAAAAACATCACGGGGTGGTGCGCATTGTATTGGTGTGTAACATTACATTCACTAGTAGGAGTGAGAAAAACATCACGGGGTGGTGTGATTCGGAGGGTCTGAATTAGATTAGGCAGTGAGTGGCAATGTAGGATGGAGAAAAGCACCGCGGGGTGATCAGTATGGGGAGGTTAGAGAACATGAAGTGGCAATGTAGGATAGGTTTCTGAAAAACATCGCGGGGTGATGCGCATTGTATGGGTGTGTAACATTACATTCACTAGTAGGAGTGAGAAAAGCATCACGGGGTGGTGTGATTTGGAGGGACTGAATTATGATACGCAGTGAGTGGCAATGTAGGATGAAGAAAAGCTCCGCGGGGTGGTCAGCATGGGGAGGTCAGGGAACATGCAGGGGCAATTTAGGATAGGTTTCTGAAAAACATCGCGGGGTGGTGCGCATTGTATGGGGGTGTAACATTACATTCACTAGTAGGAGTGAGAAAATCATCACGGGGTGTTGCGCATTGTATGGGTGTGTAACAATACATTCACTAGTAGGAGTGAGAAAAACATCACGGGGTGGTGTGAAGCGGAGGGTCTGAATTAGGATAGCCAGTGAGTTGCAATGTAGCATGGAGAAAACCATCGCAGGGTGGTCAGCATGGGGAGGTCAGGGAACATGCAGTGGCAATGTAGGATAGGTTTCTGAAAAACATCGCGGGGTGGTGCACATTGTATGGGTGTGTAACATTACATTCACTAGTAGGAGTGAGAAAAACATCACGGGGTGGTGTGAATCGGAGGGTGTGAATTAGGATATGCAATGAGTGGCGATGTAGGATGGAGAAAAGCACCGCGGTGTGGTAAGCATGGGGAGGTCAGGGAACATGCAGTGGCAATGTAGGATAGGTTTCTAAAAAACATCGCGGGGTGGTGCGCATTGTATGGCTGTGTAACATTACATTCACTAGTAGGAGTGAGAAAAATATCACGGGGTGGTGTGAATCGGAGGGTCTGAATTAGGATAGGCAGTGAGTGGCAATGTAGGATGGAGAAAAGGTCGGCGGGTTGGTCAACATGTGGAGGTCAGGAAACATGCATTGGCAATGTGGGATAGGTTTCTGAAAAACATAGAGGGGTGGTGCGCATTGTATGGGTGTGTAACATTCCATTCACTAGTAGGAGTGAGAAAAACATCACGGGGTTGTGCGCATTGTATTGGTGTGTAAAATTACTTTCACTGGTAGGAGTGAGAAAAACATCACGGGGGGTGTGAATCGGAGGGTCTGAATTAGGATAGGCAGTGAGTGGCAATGTAAGATGGAGAAAAGCACCACGGGGTGATCAGCATGGGGAGGTCAAGGAACATGCAGTGGCAATGTAGGATAGGTTTCTGAAAAACATCACGTGGTTGTGCACATTGTATGGGTGTGTAACATTACATTCACTAGTAGGAGTGAGAAAAACATCACGGGGTGGTGTGATTCAGAGGGTCTGAATTAGATTAGGCAGTGAGTGGCAATGTAGGATGGAGAAAAGCACCGCGGGGTGGTCAGCATGGGGAGGTCAGGGGACATGAAGTGGCAATGTAGGATAGGTTTCTGAAAAACATCGCGGGGTGGTGCGCATTGTGTGGTTGTGTAACACTACATTCACTAGTATGAGGGAGAAAAACATCACGGGGTGGTGTGATTCGGAGGGTGTGAATTAGGATAGTCAATGAGTGGCAATGTAGGATGGAGAAAAGCACCGCGGGCTGGTCAACATGGGGAAGTCAGGGAACATGCCGTTTCAAAGTAGGATAGGTTTCTGAAAAACATCGCGGGGTGATGCGCATTGTATGGGTGTGTAACATTACATTCACTAGTAGGAGTGAGAAAAGCATCACGGGGTTGTGTGATTTGGAGGGACTGAATTATGATACGCAGTGAGTGCAATGTAGGATGGAGAAAAGCTCCGCGGGGTGGTCAGCATGGGGAGGTCAGGGAACATGCAGTGGCAATGTAGGATATGTTTCTAAAAAACATCGCGGGGTGGTGCGCATTGTATGGGTGTGTAACATTACATTCACTAGTAGGAGTGAGAAAAACATCACGGGGTGGTGTGATTCAGAGGGTCTGAATTAGATTAGGCAGTGAGTGGCAATGTAGGATGGAGAAAAGCACCGCGGGGTGGTCAGCATGGGGAGGTCAGGGGACATGAAGTGGCAATGTAGGATAGGTTTCTGAAAAACATCGCGGGGTGATGCGCATTGTATGGGTGTGTAACATTACATTCACTAGTAGGAGTGAGAAAAGCATCACGGGGTTGTGTGATTTGGAGGGACTGAATTATGATACGCAGTGAGTGCAATGCAGGATGGAGAAAAGCTCCGCGGGGTGGTCAGCATGGGGAGGTCAGGGAACATGCAGTGGCAATTTAGGATAGGTTTCTGAAAAACATCGCGGGGTGGTGCGCATTGTATAGGGGTGTAACATTACATTCACTAGTAGGAGTGAGAAAAACATCACCGGGTGGTGTGAAGCGGAGGGTCTGAATTAGGATAGCCAGTGAGTTGCAATGTAGCATGGAGAAAACCATCCCAGGGTGGTCAGCATGGGGAGGTCAGGGAACATGCAGTGGCAATGTAGGATAGGTTTCTGAAAAACATCGCGGGGTGGTGCGCATTGTATGGCTGTGTAACACTACATTCACTAGTAGGAGTGAGAAAAACATCACGGGGTGGTGTGAGTCGGAGGGTGTGAATTAGTATATGCAATGAGTGGCAATGTAGGATGGAGAAAAGCACCGCGGGGTGCTCAGCATGGGGAAGTCATGGAACATGCAGTGGCAATGTAGGATAGGTTTCTGAAAAACATCGCAGGGTGGTGCACCTTGTATGGCTGTGTAACACTACATTCACTAGTAGGAGTGAGAAAAACATCACGGGGTGGTGTGAATCGGAGGGTCTAAATTTGGATAGGCAGTGAGTGGCAATGTAGGATGGAGAAAAGCACCGCGGGGTGGTAAGCATGGGGAGGTCAGGGAACATGCAGTGGCAAAGTAGGATAGGTTTCTGAAAAACATCGCGGGGTGGTGCGCATTGTATGGCTGTGTAACATTACATTCACTAGTAGGAGTGAGAAAAACATCACGGGGTGGTGTGAATCGGAGGGTCTGAATTAGGATAGGCAGTGAGTGGCAATGTAGGATGGAGAAAAGGACGGCGGGTTGGTCATCATGTGGAGGTCAGGGAACATACATTGGCAATGTGGGATAGGTTTCTGAAAATCATAGCGGGGTGGTGCGCATTGTATGGGTGTGTAACATTCCATTCACTAGTAGGAGTGAGAAAAACATCACGGGGTGGTGCGCATTGTATTGGTGTGTAAAATTACATTCACTAGTAGGAGTGAGAAAAACATCACGGGTGGTGTGAATCGCAGGGTCTGAATTAGGAGAGGCAGTGAGTGGCAATGTAGGATGGAGAAAAGCACCGCGGGGTGATCAGCATGGGGAGGTGAAGGAACATGCAGTGGCAATGTAGGATAGGTTTCTGAAAAACATCACGTGGTTGTGCGCATTGTATGGGTGTGTAACATTACATTCACTAGTAGGAGTGAGAAAAACATCACGGGGTGGTGCGCATTGTATTGGTGTGTAACACTACATTCACTAGTAGGAGTGTGAAAAACATCACAGGGTGGTGTGAATCGGAGGGTATGATTTAGGATAGCCAGTGAGTTGCAATGTAGGATGGAGAAAAGCATCGCGGCGTGGTCAGCTTGGGGAGGTCAGGGAACATGCAGTGGCATTGTAGGATATGTTTCTGAAAAACATCGCGGGGTGGTGCGCATTGTATGGGTGTGTAACATTACATTCACTAGTAGGAGTGAGAAAAACATCACGGGGTGGTGTGAATCATAGGGTCTGAATTAGGATAGGCAGTGAGTGGCAATGTAGGATGGAGAAAACCACCGCGGGTTGGTCAGCATGGGGAGATCAGGGAACATCCAGTGGCAATGTAGGATAGGTTTCTGAAAAACAACGCGGGGTGGTGCGCATTGTATGTGTGTGTAACATTACATTCACTAGTAGGAGTGAGAAAAACATCAATGGGAGGTGTGAACCGGAGGGTCTGAATTAGGATAGGCAGTGAGTGGCAATGTAGGTTGGAGAAAAGCACCGCGGGTTGGTCAGCATGTGGAGGTCAGGAAACATGCAGTGGCAATGTAGGATAGGTTTCTGAAAAACATTGTGGGCTGGTGCGCATTGTATGGCTGTGTAACATTACATTCACTAGTAGGAGTGAGAAAAACGTCACGGGATGGTGTGAATCGGAGGGTCTGAATTATGATAGGCAGTGAGTGGCAATGTATAATGGAGAAAAGCACCGGGGGGTGGTTAGCATGGGGAGATCAGGGAACATGCAGTGGCAATGTAGGATAGGTTTCTGAAAAACATCGCGGGGTGGTGCGCATTGTATGGTTGTGTAACACTACATTCACTAGTATGAGGGAGAAAAACATCACGGGGTCGTGTGAATCGGAGGGTGTGAATTAGGATAGTCAATGAGTGGCAATGTAGGATGGAGAAAAGCACCGCGGGGTTGTCAACATGGGGAAGTCAGGGAACATGCCGTGGCAAAGTAGGATAGGTTTCTGAAAAACATCACGGTGTGGTGCGCATTATATGGGTGTGTAACATTACATTCACTAGTATGAGTGAGAAAAACATCACGGGGTGGTGTGAATCGGAGGGTCTGAATTAGGATAGACAGGGAGTGGCAATGTACGATGGAGAAAATCACCGCGGGGTGGTCAGCATAGGGAGGTCAGGGAACATGCAGTGGCAATGTAGGATAGGTTTCTGAAAAACATCGCGGAGTGGTGCGCATTGTATGGGTGTGTAACATTACATTCACTAGTAGGAGTGAGAAAAGCATCACGGGGTTGTGTGATTTGGAGGGACTGAATTATGATACGCAGTGAGTGCAATGCAGGATGGAGAAAAGCTCCGCGGGGTGGTCAGCATGGGGAGGTCAGGGAACATGCAGTGGCAATTTAGGATAGGTTTCTGAAAAACATCGCGGGGTGGTGCGCATTGTATAGGGGTGTAACATTACATTCACTAGTAGGAGTGAGAAAAACATCACCGGGTGGTGTGAAGCGGAGGGTCTGAATTAGGATAGCCAGTGAGTTGCAATGTAGCATGGAGAAAACCATCCCAGGGTGGTCAGCATGGGGAGGTCAGGGAACATGCAGTGGCAATGTAGGATAGGTTTCTGAAAAACATCGCGGGGTGGTGCGCATTGTATGGCTGTGTAACACTACATTCACTAGTAGGAGTGAGAAAAACATCACGGGGTGGTGTGAGTCGGAGGGTGTGAATTAGTATATGCAATGAGTGGCAATGTAGGATGGAGAAAAGCACCGCGGGGTGCTCAGCATGGGGAAGTCATGGAACATGCAGTGGCAATGTAGGATAGGTTTCTGAAAAACATCGCAGGGTGGTGCACCTTGTATGGCTGTGTAACACTACATTCACTAGTAGGAGTGAGAAAAACATCACGGGGTGGTGTGAATCGGAGGGTCTAAATTTGGATAGGCAGTGAGTGGCAATGTAGGATGGAGAAAAGCACCGCGGGGTGGTAAGCATGGGGAGGTCAGGGAACATGCAGTGGCAAAGTAGGATAGGTTTCTGAAAAACATCGCGGGGTGGTGCGCATTGTATGGCTGTGTAACATTACATTCACTAGTAGGAGTGAGAAAAACATCACGGGGTGGTGTGAATCGGAGGGTCTGAATTAGGATAGGCAGTGAGTGGCAATGTAGGATGGAGAAAAGGACGGCGGGTTGGTCATCATGTGGAGGTCAGGGAACATACATTGGCAATGTGGGATAGGTTTCTGAAAATCATAGCGGGGTGGTGCGCATTGTATGGGTGTGTAACATTCCATTCACTAGTAGGAGTGAGAAAAACATCACGGGGTGGTGCGCATTGTATTGGTGTGTAAAATTACATTCACTAGTAGGAGTGAGAAAAACATCACGGGTGGTGTGAATCGCAGGGTCTGAATTAGGAGAGGCAGTGAGTGGCAATGTAGGATGGAGAAAAGCACCGCGGGGTGATCAGCATGGGGAGGTGAAGGAACATGCAGTGGCAATGTAGGATAGGTTTCTGAAAAACATCACGTGGTTGTGCGCATTGTATGGGTGTGTAACATTACATTCACTAGTAGGAGTGAGAAAAACATCACGGGGTGGTGCGCATTGTATTGGTGTGTAACACTACATTCACTAGTAGGAGTGTGAAAAACATCACAGGGTGGTGTGAATCGGAGGGTATGATTTAGGATAGCCAGTGAGTTGCAATGTAGGATGGAGAAAAGCATCGCGGCGTGGTCAGCTTGGGGAGGTCAGGGAACATGCAGTGGCATTGTAGGATATGTTTCTGAAAAACATCGCGGGGTGGTGCGCATTGTATGGGTGTGTAACATTACATTCACTAGTAGGAGTGAGAAAAACATCACGGGGTGGTGTGAATCATAGGGTCTGAATTAGGATAGGCAGTGAGTGGCAATGTAGGATGGAGAAAACCACCGCGGGTTGGTCAGCATGGGGAGATCAGGGAACATCCAGTGGCAATGTAGGATAGGTTTCTGAAAAACAACGCGGGGTGGTGCGCATTGTATGTGTGTGTAACATTACATTCACTAGTAGGAGTGAGAAAAACATCAATGGGAGGTGTGAACCGGAGGGTCTGAATTAGGATAGGCAGTGAGTGGCAATGTAGGTTGGAGAAAAGCACCGCGGGTTGGTCAGCATGTGGAGGTCAGGAAACATGCAGTGGCAATGTAGGATAGGTTTCTGAAAAACATTGTGGGCTGGTGCGCATTGTATGGCTGTGTAACATTACATTCACTAGTAGGAGTGAGAAAAACGTCACGGGATGGTGTGAATCGGAGGGTCTGAATTATGATAGGCAGTGAGTGGCAATGTATAATGGAGAAAAGCACCGGGGGGTGGTTAGCATGGGGAGATCAGGGAACATGCAGTGGCAATGTAGGATAGGTTTCTGAAAAACATCGCGGGGTGGTGCGCATTGTATGGTTGTGTAACACTACATTCACTAGTATGAGGGAGAAAAACATCACGGGGTCGTGTGAATCGGAGGGTGTGAATTAGGATAGTCAATGAGTGGCAATGTAGGATGGAGAAAAGCACCGCGGGGTTGTCAACATGGGGAAGTCAGGGAACATGCCGTGGCAAAGTAGGATAGGTTTCTGAAAAACATCACGGTGTGGTGCGCATTGTATGGGTGTGTAACATTACATTCACTAGTATGAGTGAGAAAAACATCACGGGGTGGTGTGAATCGGAGGGTCTGAATTAGGATAGACAGGGAGTGGCAATGTACGATGGAGAAAATCACCGCGGGGTGGTCAGCATAGGGAGGTCAGGGAACATGCAGTGGCAATGTAGGATAGGTTTCTGAAAAACATCGCGGAGTGGTGCGCATTGTATGGGTGTGTAACATTACATTCACTAGTAGGAGTGAGAAAAACATCACGGGGTGGTGTGAATCGGAGGGTCTAAATTAGGATAGGCAGTGAGTGGCAATGTAGGATGGAGAAAAGCACCGCGGGGTGGTCAGCATGGGGAGGTCAGGGAACATGCAGTGGCAATATAAGATAGGTTTCTGAAAAACATCGCGGGGTGGTGCGAATTGTGTGGATGTGTAACATTACATTCACTAGATGGAGTGAGAAAAACATCACGGGGTGGTGTGAATCGGAGGGTCTGAATTAGGATAGGCAGTGAGTGGCAATGTAGGATGGAGAAAAGCACTGTGGGGTGGTCAGCATGGGGAGGTCAGGGAACATGCAGTGGCAATGTAGGATAGGTTTCTGAAAAACATCGCGGGGTGGTGCGCATTGTATGGGGGTGTAACATTACATTCACTAGTAGAAGTGAGAAAAACATCACGGGGTGGTGTGATTCGTAGGGTCTGAATTAGGATAGGCAATGAGTGGCAATGTAGGATGGAGAAAAGCACCGCGGGGTGGTCAGCATGGAGAGTTCAGGGAGCATGCGGTGGAAATGTAGGATAGGTTTCTGAAAAACATCGCGGGGTGGTGCGCATTGTATGGGTGTGTAACATTACATTCACTAGTAGGAGTGAGAAAAACATCACGGGGTGGTGCGCATTGTATTGGTGTGTAACATTACATTCACTAGTAGGAGTGAGAAAAACATCACGGGGTGGTGTGATTCGGAGGGTCTGAATTAGATTAGGCAGTGAGGGGCAATGTAGGATGGAGAAAAGCACCGCGGGGTGGTCAGTATGGGGAGTTCAGGGAACATGAAGTGGCAATGTAGGATAGGTTTCTGAAAAACATCGCGGGGTGATGCACATTGTATGGGTGTGTAACATTACATTCACTAGTAGGAGTGAGAAAATCATCACGGGGTGGTGTGATTTGGAGGGACTGAATTATGATACGCATTGAGTGGCAATGTAGGATGGAGAAAAGCTCCGCGGGGTGGTCAGCATGGGGAGGTCAGGGAACATGCAGTGGCAATTTAGGATAGGTTTCTGAAAAACATCGCGGGGTGGTGCGCATTGTATGGGGGTGTAACATTACATTCACTAGCAGGAGTGAGAAAATCATCACGGGGTGTTGTGCATTGTATGGGTGTGTAACAATACATTCACTAGTAGGAGTGAGAAAAACATCACGGGGTGGTGTGAAGCGGAGGGTCTGAATTAGGATAGCCAGTGAGTTGCAATGTAGCATGGAGAAAATCATCGCAGGGTGGTCATCATGGGGAGGTCAGGGAACATGCAGTGGCAATGTAGGATAGGTTTCTGAAAAACATCGCGGGGTGGTGCACATTGTATGGGTGTGTAACATTACATTCACTAGTAGGAGTGAGAAAAACATCACAGGGTGGTGTGAATCGGAGGGTGTGAATTAGGATATGCAATGAGTGGCAATGTAGGATGGAGAAAAGCACCGTGGGGTGGTCAGCATGGAGAAGTCATGGAAAATGCAGTGGCAATGTAGGATAGGTTTCTGAAAAACATCGCGGGGTGGTGCGCATTGTATGGCTGTGTAACACTACATTCACTAGTAGGAGTGAGAAAAACATCACGGGGTGGTGTGAATCGGAGGGTCTAAATTTGGATAGGCAGTGAGTGGCAATGTAGGATGGAGAAAAGCACCGCGGGGTGGTCAGCATGGGGAGGTCAGGGAACATGCAGTGGCAATGTAGGATAGGTTTCTGAAAAACATCGCGGGGTGGTGCGCATTGTATGGCTGTGTAATATTACATTCACTAGTAGGAGTGAGAAAAACATCACGGGGTGGTGTGAATCGGAGGGTCTGAATTAGGATAGGCAATGAGTGGCAATGTAGGATGGAGAAAAGGACGGCGGGTTGGTCATCATGCGGAGGTCAGGGAACATGCATTGGCAATGTGGGATAGGTTTCTGAAAAACATAGCGGGGTGGTGCGCATTGTATGGGTGTGTAACATTCCATTCACTAGTAGGAGTGAGAAAAACATCACGGGGTGGTGCGCATTTTATTTGTGTGTAAAATTACATTCACTGGTAGGAGTGAGTAAAACATCACGGGGGTTGTGAATCGGAGGGTCTGAATTAGAATAGGCAGTGAGTGGCAATGTAGGATGGAGAAAAGCACCGCGGGGTGATCAGCATGGGGAGGTCAAGGAACATGCAGTGGCAATGTAGGATATGTTTCTGAAAAACATCACGTGGTTGTGCGCATTGTATGGGTGTGTAACATTACATTCACTAGTAGGAGTGAGAAAAACATCACGGGGTGGTGTGAATCGGAGGGTATGATTTAGGATAGCCAGTGAGTTGCAATGTAGGATGGAGAAAAGCATCGCGGTGTGGTCAGCATGCGGAGGTCAGGGAACATGCAGTGGCAATGTAGGATATGTTTCTGAAAAACATCGCGGGGTGGTGCGCATTGTATGGGTGTGTAACATTACATTCACTAGTAGGAGTGAGAAAAACATCACGGGGTGGTGCGCATTGTATTGGTGTGTAACATTACATTCACTAGTAGGAGTGAGAAAAACATCACGGGGTGGTGTGATTCGGAGGGTCTGAATTAGATTAGGCAGTGAGGGGCAATGTAGGATGGAGAAAAGCACCGCGGGGTGGTCAGTATGGGGAGTTCAGGGAACATGAAGTGGCAATGTAGGATAGGTTTCTGAAAAACATCGCGGGGTGATGCACATTGTATGGGTGTGTAACATTACATTCACTAGTAGGAGTGAGAAAATCATCACGGGGTGGTGTGATTTGGAGGGACTGAATTATGATACGCATTGAGTGGCAATGTAGGATGGAGAAAAGCTCCGCGGGGTGGTCAGCATGGGGAGGTCAGGGAACATGCAGTGGCAATTTAGGATAGGTTTCTGAAAAACATCGCGGGGTGGTGCGCATTGTATGGGGGTGTAACATTACATTCACTAGCAGGAGTGAGAAAATCATCACGGGGTGTTGTGCATTGTATGGGTGTGTAACAATACATTCACTAGTAGGAGTGAGAAAAACATCACGGGGTGGTGTGAAGCGGAGGGTCTGAATTAGGATAGCCAGTGAGTTGCAATGTAGCATGGAGAAAATCATCGCAGGGTGGTCATCATGGGGAGGTCAGGGAACATGCAGTGGCAATGTAGGATAGGTTTCTGAAAAACATCGCGGGGTGGTGCACATTGTATGGGTGTGTAACATTACATTCACTAGTAGGAGTGAGAAAAACATCACAGGGTGGTGTGAATCGGAGGGTGTGAATTAGGATATGCAATGAGTGGCAATGTAGGATGGAGAAAAGCACCGCGGGGTGGTCAGCATGGAGAAGTCATGGAAAATGCAGTGGCAATGTAGGATAGGTTTCTGAAAAACATCGCGGGGTGGTGCGCATTGTATGGCTGTGTAACACTACATTCACTAGTAGGAGTGAGAAAAACATCACGGGGTGGTGTGAATCGGAGGGTCTAAATTTGGATAGGCAGTGAGTGGCAATGTAGGATGGAGAAAAGCACCGCGGGGTGGTCAGCATGGGGAGGTCAGGGAACATGCAGTGGCAATGTAGGATAGGTTTCTGAAAAACATCGCGGGGTGGTGCGCATTGTATGGCTGTGTAATATTACATTCACTAGTAGGAGTGAGAAAAACATCACGGGGTGGTGTGAATCGGAGGGTCTGAATTAGGATAGGCAATGAGTGGCAATGTAGGATGGAGAAAAGGACGGCGGGTTGGTCATCATGCGGAGGTCAGGGAACATGCATTGGCAATGTGGGATAGGTTTCTGAAAAACATAGCGGGGTGGTGCGCATTGTATGGGTGTGTAACATTCCATTCACTAGTAGGAGTGAGAAAAACATCACGGGGTGGTGCGCATTTTATTGGTGTGTAAAATTACATTCACTGGTAGGAGTGAGTAAAACATTACGGGGGTTGTGAATCGGAGGGTCTGAATTAGAATAGGCAGTGAGTGGCAATGTAGGATGGAGAAAAGCACCGCGGGGTGATCAGCATGGGGAGGTCAAGGAACATGCAGTGGCAATGTAGGATATGTTTCTGAAAAACATCACGTGGTTGTGCGCATTGTATGGGTGTGTAACATTACATTCACTAGTAGGAGTGAGAAAAACATCACGGGGTGGTGTGAATCGGAGGGTATGATTTAGGATAGCCAGTGAGTTGCAATGTAGGATGGAGAAAAGCATCGCGGTGTGGTCAGCATGCGGAGGTCAGGGAACATGCAGTGGCAATGTAGGATATGTTTCTGAAAAACATCGCGGGGTGGTGCGCATTGTATGGGTGTGTAACATTACATTCACTAGTAGGAGTGAGAAAAACATCACGGGGTGGTGTGAATCATAGGGTCTGAATTAGGATAGGCAGTGAGTGGCAATGTAGGTTGGAGAAAACCACCGTGGGTTGGTGAGCATGGGGAGATCAGGGAACATGCAGTGGCAATGTAGGATAGGTTTCTGAAAAACAACGCGGGGTGGTGCGCATTGTATGTGTGTGTAACATTACATTCACTAGTAGGAGTGAGAAAAACATCAATGGGAGGTGTGAACCGGAGGGTCTGAATTAGGATAGGCAGTGAGTGGCAATGTAGGTTGGAGAAAAGCACCGCGGGGTGGTCAGCATGTGGAGGTCATAGAAAATGCATTGGCAATGTAGGATAGGTTTCTGAAAAACATAGCGGGGTGGTGCGCATTGTATGGGTGTGTAACATTACATTCAGTAGTAGGAGTGAGAAAAACATCACGGGGTGGTGTGAATCGGAAGGTCTGAATTAGGGTAGGCAGTGAGTGGCAATGTAGGATGGAGAAAAGCACTGCGGGGTGGTCAGCATGTGGAGGTCAGGGAACATGCATTGGCAATGTAGGATAGGTTTCTGAAAAACGTAGCGGGGTGGTGCGCATTTCATGTGTGTGTAACATTACATTCACTAGTAGAAGTGACAAAAAGATCACCGGGTGGTGCGCATTGTATTGGTGTGTAACATTACATTCACTAGTAGGAGTGAGAAAAACATCACGGGGTGGTATGAATCCGAGGGTCTGAATTAGGATATGCAGTGAGTGGCAATGTAGGATGGAGAAAAGCACCCCGGGGTGGTCAGCATGGGGAGGTCAGGGAACTACAGTGGCAATGTACAATAGGTTTCTGAAAAACATCGCGGGATGGTGCGCATTGTATGGGTGTGTAACATTATATTCACTAGTAGGAGTGAGAAAAACATCACGGGGTGGTGTGAATCAGAGGGTCTGAATTAGGAGAGGCAGTGAGTGGCAATGTAGGATGGAGAAAAGCACCGCGGTGTGGTCAGCATGGGGAGGTCAGAGAACATGCAGTGGCAATGTAGGATAGGTTTCTGAAAAACATCGCGAGGTGGTGCGCATTGTATGGGTGTGTAACCTTACATTCACTAGTAGGAGTGAGAAAAACATCACGGGGTGGTGTGAATCATAGGGTCTGAATTAGGATAGGCAGTGAGTGGCAATGTAGGATGGAGAAAACCACCGCGGGTTGTTGAGCATGGGGAGATCAGGGAACATGCAGTGGCAATGTAGGATAGGTTTCTGAAAAACAACGCGGGGTGGTGCGCATTGTATGTGTGTGTAACATTACATTCACTAGTAGGAGTGAGAAAAACATCAATGGGAGGTGTGAACCGGAGGGTCTGAATTAGGAAAGGCAGTGAGTGGCAATGTAGATTGGAGAAAAGCACCGCGGGGTGGTCAGCATGTGGAGGTCATAGAAAATGCAGTGGCAATGTAGGATAGGTTTCTGAAAAACATCGCGGGGTGGTGCGCATTGTATGGTTGTGTAACATTATATTCACTAGTAGGAGTGAGAAAAACATCACGGGGTGGTGTGAATCGGAGAGTCTAAATTAGGATAGGCAGTGAGTGGCAATGTAGGATGGAGAAAAGCACCGCGGGGTGGTCAGTATGTGGAGGTCAGGGAACATGCAGTGGCAATGTAGGATAGGTTTCTGAAAAACATCGCGGGGTGGTGTGCATTGTATGGGTGTGTAACACTACATTCAGTAGTAGGAGTGAGAAAAACATCACGGGGTGGTGTGAATTGGAAGGTCTGAATTAGGATAGGCAGTGAGTGGCAATGTAGGATGGAGAAAAGCACTGCGGGGTGGTCAGCATGTGGAGGTCAGGGAACATGCATTGGCAATGTAGGATAGGTTTCTGAAAAACATAGCGGGGTGGTGCGCATTCTATGTGTGTGTAACATTACATTCACTAGTAGGAGTGAGAAAAACATGACGGGGTGGTGCGCATTGTATTGGTGTGTAACATTACATTCACTAGTAGGAGTGAGAAAAACATCACGGGTTGCTATGAATCCGAGGGTCTGAATTAGGATATGCAGTGAGTGGCAATGTAGGATGGAGAAAAGCTCCCCGGGGTGGTCAGCATGGGGAGGTCAGGGAACATACAGTGGCAATGTACGATAGGTTTCTGGAAAACATCGCGGATGGTGCGCATTGTATGGGTGTGTAACATTATATTCACTAGTAGGAGTGAGAAAAACATCACGGGGTGGTGTGAATCAGAGGGTCTGAATTAGGAGAGGCAGTGAGTGGCAATGTAGGATGGAGAAAAGCACCGCGGGGTGGTCAGCATGGGGAGGTCACGGAACATGCAGTGGCAATGTAGGATAGGTTTCTGAAAAACATCGCGGGGTGGTGCGCATTGTATGGGTGTGTAACCTTACATTCACTAGTAGGAGTGAGAAAAACATCACGGGGTGTTGCGCATTATATGGTTGTGTAACATTACATTCACTAGTAAGAGTTAGAAAAACATCACAGGGTGGTGTGAAACGGAGGGTATGATTTAGGATAGCCAGTGAGTTGCAATGTAGGATGGAGAAAAGCATCGAGGGGTGGTCATCATGGGGAGGTCTAGGAACATGCAGTGGCAATGTAGGATAGGTTTCTGAAAAACATCGTGGGGAGGTGCGAATTCTATGGGTGTGTAACATAACATTCACTAATAGGAGTGAGAAAAACATCACGGGGTGGTGTGAATCGGAGGGTCTAAATTAGGATAGGCAGTGAGTGGCAATGTAGGATGGAGAAAAGCACCGCGGGGTGGTCAGTATGTTGAGGTCAGGGAACATGCAGTGGCAATGTAGGATAGGTTTCTGAAAAACATAGCGGGGTGGTGCGCATTATATGGGTGTGTAACATTACATTCAGTAGTAGGAGTGAGAAAAACATCACGGGGTTGTGTGAATCGGAAGGTCTGAATTAGGATAGGCAGTGAGTGGCAATGTAGGATGGGGAAAAGCACGGCGGGGTGGTCAGCATGTGGAGGTCAGGGAACATGCATTGGCAATGTAGGATAGGTTTCTGAAAAACATCGCGGGGTGGTGCGCATTGTATGGGTGTGTAACATTACATTCACTAGTAGGAGTGAGAAAAACATCAATGGGAAGTGTGAATCGGAGGGTCTGAATTAGGATAGGCAGTGAGTGGCAATGTATGTTGGAGAAAAGCACCGCGGGGTGTTCAGCATGGGGAGGTCAGAGAACATGCAGTGGCAATGTAGGATTGGTTTATGAAAAACATCACGGATTGGTGCGCATTGTATGGGTGTGTAACATTACATTCACTAGTGGGAGTGAGAAAAACATCACGGGGTGGTGTGAATCGGAGGGTTTGAATTAGGATAGGCAGTGAGTGGCAATGGAGGATGGAGAAAAGCACCGCGGGGTGGTCAGCATGGGGAGGTCAGGGAACATGCAGTGGCAATGTTGGATAGGTTTCTGAAAAACATCGCGGGATGGTGCGCATTGTATGGGTGTGTAACATTACATTCACTAGTAGGAGTGAGAAAAACATCACGGGTTGGTGTGAATCAGAGGGTCTGAATTAGAATAGACAGTGAGTGGCAATGTAGGATGGAGAAAAGCACCGCGGGGTGGTCAGCATGGGGAGATCAGGGAACATGCAGTGGCAATGTAGTATAGGTTTTGAAAAACATGGCGAGGTGGTGCGCATTGTATGGGTTTGTAACATTACATTCACTAGTAGGAGTGAGAAAAACTTCACGGGGGGGTGCGTATTGTATTGGTGTGTAACATTACATTCACTAGTAGGAGTGAGAAAAACATCACGGGTTGGTGTGAATCAGAGGGTCTGAATTAGGATAGACAGTGAGTGGCAATGTAGGATGGAGAAAAGCACCGCGGGGTGGTCAGCATGGGGAGATCAGGGAACATGCAGTGGCAATGTAGTATAGGTTTTGAAAAACATGGCGGGGTGGTGCGCATTGTATGGGTTTGTAACATTACATTCACTAGTATGAGTGAGAAAAATATTGCGGGGTGGTGTGAATCGGAGTGCTTGAATTAAGATAGACAGGGAGTGGCAATGTATGATGGAGAAAAGTACCGCGGGGTGGTCAGCATAGGGAGGTCAGGGAACATGCAATTGCAATGTAGGATAGGTTTCTGAAAAACATAGCGGGGTGGTGCGCATTGTATGGGTTTGTAACATTACATTCACTAGTAGGAGTGAGAAAAACATCACGGCGTGGTGTGAATCGGAGGTTGTGAATTAGGATAGGCAATGAGTGGCAATGTAGGATGGAGAAAAGCACCGCGGGGTGGTCAGCATGGGGAAGTCATGGAACATGCAGTGGCAATGTAGGATAGGTTTCTGAAAAACATTGCGGGGTGGTGCGCATTGTATGGCTGTGTAACACTACATTCACTAGTATGAATGAGAAAATCATCACGGGGTTGTGTGAATCGGAGGGTGTGAATTAGGATAGGCAATGAGTGGCAATGTATGATGGAGAAAAGCACCGCGGGGTGGTCAACATGGGGAGGTCAGGGAACATGCAGTGGCAATGTAGGATAGGTTTCTGAAAAACATCGCGGGGTGGTGCGCAATGTATGGGTGTGTTACGTCACATTCACTAGTATGAGTGAGAAAAATATCACGGGGTGGTGTGAATCGGAGGGTCTGAATTAGGATAGACAGGGAGTGGCAATGTACGATGGAGAAAATCACCGCGGGGTGGTAAGCATAGGGAGGTCATGGAACATGCAGTGGCAATGTAGGATAGGTTTCGGAAAAACATTGCGGGGTGGTGCGCATTGTATGGGTGTGTAACATTACATTCACTAGTAGGAGTGAGAAAAACATCACTGGGTGGTGTGATTTGGAGGGACTGAATTATGATACGCAGTAAGTGGCAATGTAGGATGGAGAAAAGCTCCGCGGGGTGGTCAGCATGGGGAGGTCAGGGAACATGCAGTGGCAATTTAGCATAGGTTTCTGAAAAACATCGCGGGGTGGTGCGCATTGTATGGGGGTGTAACATTACATTCAATAGTAGGAGTGAGAAAATCATCACGGGGTGTTGCGCATTGTATGGGTGTGTAACAATACATTCACTAGTAGGATTGAGAAAAACATCACGGGGTGGTGTGAAGCGGAGGGTCTGAATTAGGATAGCCAGTGAGTTGCAATGTAGCATGGAGAAAACCATCGCAGGGTGGTCAGCATGGGGAGGTCAGGGAACATGCAGTGGCAATGTAGGATAGGTTTCTGAAAAACATCGCGGGGTGGTGCACATTGTATGGGTGTGTAACATTACATTCACTAGTAGGAGTGAGAAAAACATCACGGGGTGGTGTGAATCGGAGGGTGTGAATTAGGATATGCAATGAGTGGCAATGTAGGATGGAGAAAAGCACCGCGGGGTGGTCAGCATGGGGAAGTCATGGAACATGCAGTGGCAATGTAGGATAGGTTTCTGAAAAACATCGCGGGGTGGTGCGCATTGTATGGCTGTGTAACACTACATTCACTAGTAGGAGTGAGAAAAACATCACGGGGTGGTGTGAATCGGAGGGTCTAAATTTGGATAGGCAGTGAGTGGCAATGTAGGATGGAGAAAAGCTCCACGGGGTGGTCAGCATGGGGAGGTCAGGGAACATGCAGTGGCAATGTAGGATAGGTTTCTGAAAAACATCGCGGAGTAGTGCGCATTGTATGGGTGTGTAACATTACATTCACTACTAGGAGTGAGAAAAACATCACGGGGTGGTGTGATTCGGAGGGTCTGAATTAGGATAGGCAGTGAGTGGCAATGTAGGATGGAGAAAAGCACCGCGGGGTGGTCAGCATGGGGAGGTCAGGGAACATGAAGTGGCAATGTAGGATAGGTTTCTGAAAAACATCGTGGGGTGATGCGCATTGTATGGGTGTGTAACATTACATTCACTAGTAGGAGTGAGAAAAGCATCACGGGGTGGTGTGATTTGGAGCGACTGAATTATGATACGCAGTGAGTGGCAATGTAGGATGGAGAAAAGCTCCGCGGGGTGGTCAGCATGGGGAGGTCAGGGAACATGCAGTGGCAATTTAGGATAGGTTTCTGAAAAACATCGCGGGGTGGTGCGCATTGTATGGGGGTGTAACATTACATTCACTAGTAGGAGTGAGAAAATCATCACGGGGTGTTGCGCATTGTATGGGTGTGTAACAATACATTCACTAGTAGGAGTGAGAAAAACATCACGGGGTGGTGTGAAGCGGAGGGTCTGAATTAGGATAGCCAGTGAGTTGCAATGTAGGATGGAGAAAAGCTCCACGGGGTGGTCAGCATGGGGAGGTCAGGGAACATGCAGTTGCAATGTAAGATAGGTTTCTGAAAAACATCGCGGGGTTGTGCGCATTGTATGGCTGTGTAACATTACATTCACTAGTAGGAGTGAGAAAAACATCACGGGGTGGTGTGAATCGGAGGGTCTGAATTAGGATAGGCAGTGAGTGGCAATGTAGGATGGAGAAAAGGACGGCGGGTTGGTCATCATGTGGAGGTCAGGGAACATGCATTGGCAATGTGGGATAGGTTTCTGAAAAACATAGTGGGGTAGTGCGCATTGTATGGGTGTGTAACATTCCATTCACTAGTAGGAGTGAGAAAACCATCACGGGGTGGTGCGCATTGTATTGGTGTGTAAAATTACATTCACTAGTAGGAGTGAGAAAAACATCACGGGGGTGTGAATCGGAGGGTCTGAATTAGGATAGGCAGTGAGTGGCAATGTAGGATGGAGAAAATCACCGCGGGGTGATCAGCATGGGGAGGTCAAGGAACATGCAGTTGCAATGTAGGATAGGTTTCTGAAAAACATCACGTGGTTGTGCGCATTGTACGGGTGTGTAACATTACATTCACTAGAAGGAGTGAGAAAAACATCATGGGGTGGTGTGAATCGGAGGGTCTGAATTAGGATAGGCAGTGAGTGGCAATGGAGGATGGAGAAAAGCACCACGGGGTGGTCAGCATGGGGAGGTCAGGGAACATGCAGTGGCAATGTTGGATAGGTTTTTGAAAAACATCGCGGGATGGTGCGCATTGTATGGGTGTGTAACATTACATTCACTAGTAGGAGTGAGAAAAACATCACGGGTTGGTGTGAATCAGAGGGTCTGAATTAGGATAGACAGTGAGTGGCAATGTAGGATGGAGAAAAGCACCGCGGGGTGGTCAGCATGGGGAGATCAGGGAACATGCAGTGGCAATGTAGTATAGGTTTTGAAAAACATGGCGGGGTGGTGCGCATTGTATGGGTGTGTAACATTACATTCACTAGTAGGAGTGAGAAAAACTTCACGGGGGGGTGCGTATTGTATTGGTGTGTAACATTACATTCACTAGTAGGAGTGAGAAAAACATCACGGGGTGGTGTGAATCCGAGGGTCTGAATTCGGATAGGCAGTGAGTGGCAATGTAGGATGGACAAAATAACCGCGGGGTGGTCAGCATGGGGAGGTCAGGGAACACGCAGTGGCAATATAGGATAGGTTTCTGAAAAACATCGCGGTGTGGTGCGCATTGTGTGGGTGTGTAACATTACATTCACTAGAAGGAGTGAGAAAAACATCACGGGGTGGTGTGAATCGGAGGGTCTGAATTAGGATAGGCAGTGAGTGGCAATGTAGGATGGAGAAAAGCACTGTGGGGTGGTCAGCATGGGGAGGTCAGGGAACATGCAGTGGCAATGTAGGATAGGTTTCTGAAAAACTTCGCGGGGTGGTGCGCATTGTATGGGTGTGTAACATTACATTCACTAGTAGGAGTGAGAAAAACATCACGGCGTGGTGCGCATTGTATTGGTGTGTAACATTACATTCACTAGTAGGAGTGAGAAAAACATCACGGGGTGGTGTGATTCGGAGGGTCTGAATTAGATTAGGCAGTGAGTGGCAATGTAGGATGGAGAAAAGCACCGCGGGGTGGTCAGCATGGGGAGGTCAGGGAACATGAAGTGGCAATGTAGGATAGGTTTCTGAAAAACATCGCGGGGTGGTGCGCATTGTATGGGTGTGTTACATTACATTCACTAGTAGGAGTGAGAAAAGCATCACGGGGTGGTGTGATTTGGAGGGACTGAATTATGATACGCAGTGAGTGCAATGTAGGATGGAGAAAAGCTCCGCGGGGTGGTCAGCATGGGGAGGTCAGGGAACATGCAGTGGCAATTTAGGATAGGTTTCTGAAAAACATCGCGGGGTGGTGCGCATTGTATGGGGGGTGTAACATTACATTCACTAGTAGGAGTGAGAAAATCATCACGGGGTGTTGCGCATTGTATGGGTGTGTAACAATACATTCACTAGTAGGAGTGAGAAAAACATCACGGGGTGGTGTGAAGCGGAGGGTCTGAATTAGGATATGCAATGAGTGGCAATGTAGGATGGAGAAAAGCACCGCGGGGTGGTCATCATGGGGAAGTCATGGAACATGCAGTGGCAATGTAGGATAGGTTTCTGAAAAACATCGCGGGGTGGTGCGCATTGTATGGCTGTGTAACACTACATTCACTAGTAGGAGTGAGAAAAACATCACGGGGTGGTGTGAATCGGAGGGTCTAAATTTGGATAGGCAGTGAGTGGCAATGTAGGATGGAGAAAAGCACCGCGGAGTAGTCAGCATGGGGAGGTCAGGGAACATGCATTGGCAATGTGGGATAGATTTCTGAAAATCATAGCGGGGTGGTGCGCATTGTATGGGTGTGTAACATTCCATTCACTAGAAGGAGTGAGAAAAACATCACGAGGTGGTGTGAATCGGAGGGTGTGAATTAGGATATGCAATGAGTGGCAATGTAGGATGGAGAAAAGCACCGCGGGGTGATCAGCATGGGGAGGTCAAGGAACATGCAGTGGCAATGTAGGATAGGTTTCTGAAAAACATCACGTGGTTGTGCGCATTGTATGGGTGTGTAACATTACATTCACTAGTAGGAGTGAGAAAACATCACGGGGTGGTGCGCATTGTATTGGTGTGTAACATTACATTCACTAGTAGGAGTGTGAAAAACATCACAGGGTGGTGTGAATCGGAGGGTATGATTTAGGATAGCCAGTGAGTTGCAATGTAGGATGGAGAAAAGCATCGCGGCGTGGTCAGCATGGGGAGGTCAGGGAACATGCAGTGGCATTGTAGGATATGTTTCTGAAAAACATCGCAGGGTGGTGCGCATTGTATGGGTGTGTAACATTACATTCACTAGTAGGAGTGAGAAAAACATCACGGGGTGGTGTGAATCATAGGGTCTGAATTAGGATAGGCAGTGAGTGGCAATGTAGGATGGAGAAAACCACCGCGGGTTGGTCAGCATGGGGAGATCAGGGAACATGCAGTGGCAATGTAGGATAGGTTTCTGAAAACGCGGGGTGGTGCGCATTGTATGTGTGTGTAACATTACAATCACTAGTAGGAGTGAGAAAAACATCAATGGGAGGTGTGAACCGAAGGGTCTGAATTAGGATAGGCAGTGAGTGGCAATGTAGGTTGGAGAAAAGCACCGCGGGGTGGTCAGCATGTGGAGGTCATAGAAAATGCAGTGGCAATGTAGGATAGGTTTCTGAAAAGCATCGCGGGGTGGTGCGCATTGTATGGTTGTGTAACACTACATTCACTAGTATGAGGGAGAAAAACATCACGGGGTGGTGTGAATCGGAGGGTGTGAATTTGGATACTCAATGAGTGGCAAAGTAGGATGGAGAAAAGCACCGCGGGGTTGTCAACATGGGGAAGTCAGGGAACATGCCGTGGCAAAGTAGGATAGGTTTCTGAAAAACATCACGGGGTGGTGCGCATTGTATGGGTGTGTAACATTACATTCACTAGTAGGAGTGAGAAAAACATCACGGGGTGGTGCGCATTGTATTGGTGTGTAACATTACATTCACTAGTAGGAGTGAGAAAAAGATCACGGGGTGGTGTGAATCGGAGGGTGTGAATTAGGATATGCAATGAGTGGCAATGTAGGATGGAGAAAAGCACTGCGGGGTGGTCAGCATTGGGAAGTCATGCAACATGCAGTGGCAATGTAGGATAGGTTTCTGAAAAACATCGCGCGGTGGTGCGCATTGTATGGCTGTGTAACATTACATTCACTAGTAGGAGTGAGAAAAACATCACGGGGTGGTGTGAATCGGAGGGTCTGAATTAGGATAGGCAGTGAGTGGCAATGTAGGATGGAGAAAAGGACGGCGGGTTGGTCATCATGTGGAGGTCAGGGAACATGCATTGGCAATGTGGGATAGATTTCTGAAAATCATAGCGGGGTGGTGCGCATTGTATGGGTGTGTAACATTCCATTCACTAGTAGGAGTGAGAAAAACATCACGGGGTGGTGTGAATCATAGGGTCTGAATTAGGATAGGCAGTGAGTGGCAATGTAGGATGGAGAAAACCACCGCGGGTTGGTCAGCATGGGGAGATCAGGGAACATGCAGTGGCAATGTAGGACAGGTTTCTGAAAAACAACGCGGGGTGGTGCGCATTGTATGTGTGTGTAACATTACATTCACTAGTAGGAGTGAGAAAAGCATCACGGGGTGGTGTGATTTGGAGGGACTGAATTATGATACGCAGTGAGTGGCAATGTAGGATGGAGAAAAGCTCCGCGGGGTGGTCAGCATGGGGAGGTCAGGGAACATGCAGGGGCAATTTAGGATAGGTTTCTGAAAAACATCGCGGGGTGGTGCGCATTGTATGGGGGTGTAACATTACATTCACTAGTAGGAGTGAGAAAATCATCACGGGGTGTTGCGCATTGTATGGGTGTGTAACAATACATTCACTAGTAGGAGTGAGAAAAACATCACGGGGTGGTGTGAAGCGGAGGGTCTGAATTAGGATAGCCAGTGAGTTGCAATGTAGGATGGAGAAAAGCACCGCGGGGTGATCAGCATGGGGAGGTCAAGGAACATGCAGTGGCAATGTAGGATATGTTTCTGAAAAACATCACGTGGTTGTGCGCATTGTATGGGTGTGTAACATTACATTCACTAGTAGGAGTGAGAAAAACATCACGGGGTGGTGTGAATCGGAGGGTATGATTTAGGATAGCCAGTGAGTTGCAATGTAGGATGGAGAAAAGCATCGCGGTGTGGTCAGCATGCGGAGGTCAGGGAACATGCAGTGGCAATGTAGGATATGTTTCTGAAAAACATCGCGGGGTGGTGCGCATTGTATGGGTGTGTAACATTACATTCACTAGTAGGAGTGAGAAAAACATCACGGGGTGGTGTGAATCATAGGGTCTGAATTAGGATAGGCAGTGAGTGGCAATGTAGGTTGGAGAAAACCACCGCGGGTTGGTGAGCATGGGGAGATCAGGGAACATGCAGTGGCAATGTAGGATAGGTTTCTGAAAAACAACGCGGGGTGGTGCGCATTGTATGTGTGTGTAACATTACATTCACTAGTAGGAGTGAGAAAAACATCAATGGGAGGTGTGAACCGGAGGGTCTGAATTAGGATAGGCAGTGAGTGGCAATGTAGGTTGGAGAAAAGCACCGCGGGGTGGTCAGCATGTGGAGGTCATAGAAAATGCATTGGCAATGTAGGATAGGTTTCTGAAAAACATAGCGGGGTGGTGCGCATTGTATGGGTGTGTAACATTACATTCAGTAGTAGGAGTGAGAAAAACATCACGGGGTGGTGTGAATCGGAAGGTCTGAATTAGGGTAGGCAGTGAGTGGCAATGTAGGATGGAGAAAAGCACTGCGGGGTGGTCAGCATGTGGAGGTCAGGGAACATGCATTGGCAATGTAGGATAGGTTTCTGAAAAACGTAGCGGGGTGGTGCGCATTTCATGTGTGTGTAACATTACATTCACTAGTAGAAGTGACAAAAACATCACGGGGTGGTGCGCATTGTATTGGTGTGTAACATTACATTCACTAGTAGGAGTGAGAAAAACATCACGGGGTGGTATGAATCCGAGGGTCTGAATTAGGATATGCAGTGAGTGGCAATGTAGGATGGAGAAAAGCACCCCGGGGTGGTCAGCATGGGGAGGTCAGGGAACTACAGTGGCAATGTACAATAGGTTTCTGAAAAACATCGCGGGATTGTGCGCATTGTATGGGTGTGTAACATTATATTCACTAGTAGGAGTGAGAAAAACATCACGGGGTGGTGTGAATCAGAGGGTCTGAATTAGGAGAGGCAGTGAGTGGCAATGTAGGATGGAGAAAAGCACCGCGGTGTGGTCAGCATGGGGAGGTCAGAGAACATGCAGTGGCAATGTAGGATAGGTTTCTGAAAAACATCGCGAGGTGGTGCGCATTGTATGGGTGTGTAACCTTACATTCACTAGTAGGAGTGAGAAAAACATCACGGGGTGGTGTGAATCATAGGGTCTGAATTAGGATAGGCAGTGAGTGGCAATGTAGGATGGAGAAAACCACCGCGGGTTGTTGAGCATGGGGAGATCAGGGAACATGCAGTGGCAATGTAGGATAGGTTTCTGAAAAACAACGCGGGGTGGTGCGCATTGTATGTGTGTGTAACATTACATTCACTAGTAGGAGTGAGAAAAACATCAATGGGAGGTGTGAACCGGAGGGTCTGAATTAGGAAAGGCAGTGAGTGGCAATGTAGATTGGAGAAAAGCACCGCGGGGTGGTCAGTATGTGGAGGTCATAGAAAATGCAGTGGCAATGTAGGATAGGTTTCTGAAAAACATCGCGGGGTGGTGCGCATTGTATGGTTGTGTAACACTACATTCACTAGTATGAGGGAGAAAAACATCACGGGGTGGTGTGAATCGGAGGGTGTGAATTTGGATACTCAATGAGTGGCAATGTAGGATGGAGAAAAGCACCGCGGGGTTGTCAACATGGGGAAGTCAGGGAACATGCCGTCGCAAAGTAGGATAGGTTTCTGAAAAACATCACGGGGTGGTGCGCATTGTATGGGTGTGTAACATTACATTCACTAGTAGGAGTGAGAAAAACATCACGGGGTGGTGCGCATTGTATTGGTGTGTAACATTACATTCACTAGTAGGAGTGAGAAAAAGATCACGGGGTGGTGTGAATCGGAGGGTGTGAATTAGGATATGCAATGAGTGGCAATGTAGGATGGAGAAAAGCACTGCGGGGTGGTCAGCATTGGGAAGTCATGCAACATGCAGTGGCAATGTAGGATAGGTTTCTGAAAAACATCGCGCGGTGGTGCGCATTGTATGGCTGTGTAACATTACATTCACTAGTAGGAGTGAGAAAAACATCACGGGGTGGTGTGAATCGGAGGGTCTGAATTAGGATAGGCAGTGAGTGGCAATGTAGGATGGAGAAAAGGACGGCGGGTTGGTCATCATGTGGAGGTCAGGGAACATGCATTGGCAATGTGGGATAGATTTCTGAAAATCATAGCGGGGTGGTGCGCATTGTATGGGTGTGTAACATTCCATTCACTAGTAGGAGTGAGAAAAACATCACGGGGTGGTGTGAATCATAGGGTCTGAATTAGGATAGGCAGTGAGTGGCAATGTAGGATGGAGAAAACCACCGCGGGTTGGTCAGCATGGGGAGATCAGGGAACATGCAGTGGCAATGTAGGACAGGTTTCTGAAAAACAACGCGGGGTGGTGCGCATTGTATGTGTGTGTAACATTACATTCACTAGTAGGAGTGAGAAAAACATCAATGGGAGGTGTGAACCGGAGGGTCTGAATTAGGTTAGGCAGTGAGTGGCAATGTAGGTTGGAGAAAAGCACCGCGGGGTGGTCAGCATGTGGTGGTCATAGAAAATGCAGTGGCAATGTAGGATAGGTTTCTGAAAAACATCGCGGGGTGGTGCGCATTGTATGGCTGTGTAACATTACATTCACTAGTATGAGTGAGAAAAACATCACGGGGTGGTGTGAATCAGAGGGTCTGAATTAGGATAGACAGGGAGTGGCAATGTACGATGGAGAAAATCACCGCGGGGTGGTCAGCATAGGGAGGTCAGGGAACATGCAGTGGCAATGTAGGATAGGTTTCTGAAAAACATCGCGGAGTGGTGCGCATTGTATGGGTGTGTAACATTACATTCCCTAGTAGGAGTGAGAAAAACATCACGGGGTGGTGTGAATCGGAGGGTCTAAATTAGGATAGGCAGTGAGTGGCAATGTAGGATGGAGAAAAGCACCGCGGGGTGGTCAGCATGGGGAGGTCAGGGAACATGCAGTGGCAATGTAGGATAGGTTTCTGAAAAACTTCGCGGGGTGGTGCGCATTGTATGGGTGTGTAACATTACATTCACTAGTAGGAGTGAGAAAAACATCACGGGGTGGTGCGCATTGTATTGGTGTGTAACATTACATTCACTAGTAGGAGTGAGAAAAACATCACGGGGTGGTGTGATTCGGAGGGTCTGAATTAGATTAGGCAGTGAGTGGCAATGTAGGATGGAGAAAAGCACCGCGGGGTGATCAGTATGGGGAGGTTAGAGAACATGAAGTGGCAATGTAGGATAGGTTTCTGAAAAACATCGCGGGGTGATGCGCATTGTATGGGTGTGTAACATTACATTCACTAGTAGGAGTGAGAAAAGCATCACGGGGTGGTGTGATTTGGAGGGACTGAATTATGATACGCAGTGAGTGGCAATGTAGGATGAAGAAAAGCTCCGCGGGGTGGTCAGCATGGGGAGGTCAGGGAACATGCAGGGGCAATTTAGGATAGGTTTCTGAAAAACATCGCGGGGTGGTGCGCATTGTATGGGGGTGTAACATTACATTCACTAGTAGGAGTGAGAAAATCATCACGGGGTGTTGCGCATTGTATGGGTGTGTAACAATACATTCACTAGTAGGAGTGAGAAAAACATCACGGGGTGGTGTGAAGCGGAGGGTCTGAATTAGGATAGCCAGTGAGTTGCAATGTAGCATGGAGAAAACCATCGCAGGGTGGTCAGCATGGGGAGGTCAGGGAACATGCAGTGGCAATGTAGGATAGGTTTCTGAAAAACATCGCGGGGTGGTGCACATTGTATGGGTGTGTAACATTACATTCACTAGTAGGAGTGAGAAAAACATCACGGGGTGGTGTGAATCGGAGGGTGTGAATTAGGATATGCAATGAGTGGCGATGTAGGATGGAGAAAAGCACCGCGGGGTGGTAAGCATGGGGAGGTCAGGGAACATGCAGTGGCAATGTAGGATAGGTTTCTGAAAAACATCGCGGGGTGGTGCGCATTGTATGGCTGTGTAACATTACATTCACTAGTAGGAGTGAGAAAAATATCACGGGGTGGTGTGAATCGGAGGGTCTGAATTAGGATAGGCAGTGAGTGGCAATGTAGGATGGAGAAAAGGACGGCGGGTTGGTCAACATGTGGAGGTCAGGGAACATGCATTGGCAATGTGGGATAGGTTTCTGAAAAACATAGCGGGGTGGTGCGCATTGTATGGGTGTGTAACATTCCATTCACTAGTAGGAGTGAGAAAAACATCACAGGGTTGTGCGCATTGTATTGGTGTGTAAAATTACTTTCACTGGTAGGAGTGAGAAAAACATCACGGGGGGTGTGAATCGGAGGGTCTGAATTAGGATAGGCAGTGAGTGGCAATGTAAGATGGAGAAAAGCACCACGGGGTGATCAGCATGGGGAGGTCAAGGAACATGCAGTGGCAATGTAGGATAGGTTTCTGAAAAACATCACGTGGTTGTGCACATTGTATGGGTGTGTAACATTACATTCACTAGTAGGAGTGAGAAAAACATCACGGGGTGGTGTGATTCAGAGGGTCTGAATTAGATTAGGCAGTGAGTGGCAATGTAGGATGGAGAAAAGCACCGCGGGGTGGTCAGCATGGGGAGGTCAGGGGACATGAAGTGGCAATGTAGGATAGGTTTCTGAAAAACATCGCGGGGTGGTGCGCATTGTGTGGTTGTGTAACACTACATTCACTAGTATGAGGGAGAAAAACATCACGGGGTGGTGTGATTCGGAGGGTGTGAATTAGGATAGTCAATGAGTGGCAATGTAGGATGGAGAAAAGCACCGCGGGCTGGTCAACATGGGGAAGTCAGGGAACATGCCGTTTCAAAGTAGGATAGGTTTCTGAAAAACATCGCGGGGTGATGCGCATTGTATGGGTGTGTAACATTACATTCACTAGTAGGAGTGAGAAAAGCATCACGGGGTTGTGTGATTTGGAGGGACTGAATTATGATACGCAGTGAGTGCAATGTAGGATGGAGAAAAGCTCCGCGGGGTGGTCAGCATGGGGAGGTCAGGGAACATGCAGTGGCAATGTAGGATATGTTTCTAAAAAACATCGCGGGGTGGTGCGCATTGTATGGGTGTGTAACATTACATTCACTAGTAGGAGTGAGAAAAACATCACGGGGTGGTGTGATTCAGAGGGTCTGAATTAGATTAGGCAGTGAGTGGCAATGTAGGATGGAGAAAAGCACCGCGGGGTGGTCAGCATGGGGAGGTCAGGGGACATGAAGTGGCAATGTAGGATAGGTTTCTGAAAAACATCGCGGGGTGATGCGCATTGTATGGGTGTGTAACATTACATTCACTAGTAGGAGTGAGAAAAGCATCACGGGGTTGTGTGATTTGGAGGGACTGAATTATGATACGCAGTGAGTGCAATGTAGGATGGAGAAAAGCTCCGCGGGGTGGTCAGCATGGGGAGGTCAGGGAACATGCAGTGGCAATTTAGGATAGGTTTCTGAAAAACATCGCGGGGTGGTGCGCATTGTATAGGGGTGTAACATTACATTCACTAGTAGGAGTGAGAAAAACATCACCGGGTGGTGTGAAGCGGAGGGTCTGAATTAGGATAGCCAGTGAGTTGCAATGTAGCATGGAGAAAACCATCCCAGGGTGGTCAGCATGTGGAGGTCAGGGAACATGCAGTGGCAATGTAGGGTAGGTTTCTGAAAAACATCGCGGGGTGGTGCGCATTGTATGGCTGTGTAACACTACATTCACTAGTAGGAGTGAGAAAAACATCACGGGGTGGTGTGAATCGGAGGGTGTGAATTAGTATATGCAATGAGTGGCAATGTAGGATGGAGAAAAGCACCGCGGGGTGCTCAGCATGGGGAAGTCATGGAACATGCAGTGGCAATGTAGGATAGGTTTCTGAAAAACATCGCAGGGTGGTGCGCCTTGTATGGCTGTGTAACACTACATTCACTAGTAGGAGTGAGTAAAACATCACGGGGTGGTGTGAATCGGAGGGTCTAAATTTGGATAGGCAGTGAGTGGCAATGTAGGATGGAGAAAAGCACCGCGGGGTGGTAAGCATGGGGAGGTCAGGGAACATGTAGTGGCAAAGTAGGATAGGTTTCTGAAAAACATCGCGGGGTGGTGCGCATTGTATGGCTGTGTAACATTACATTCACTAGTAGGAGTGAGAAAAACATCACGGGGTGGTGTGAATCGGAGGGTCTGAATTAGGATAGGCAGTGAGTGGCAATGTAGGATGGAGAAAAGGACGGCGGGTTGGTCATCATGTGGAGGTCAGGGAACATACATTGGCAATGTGGGATAGGTTTCTGAAAATCATAGCGGGGTGGTGCGCATTGTATGGGTGTGTAACATTCCATTCACTAGTAGGAGTGAGAAAAACATCACGGGGTGGTGCGCATTGTATTGGTGTGTAAAATTACATTCACTAGTAGGAGTGAGAAAAACATCACGGGTGGTGTGAATCGCAGGGTCTGAATTAGGAGAGGCAGTGAGTGGCAATGTAGGATGGAGAAAAGCACCGCGGGGTGATCAGCATGGGGAGGTCAAGGAACATGCAGTGGCAATGTAGGATATGTTTCTGAAAAACATCGCGGGGTGGTGCGCATTGTATGGCTGTGTAACATTACATTCACTAGTAGGAGTGAGAAAAACATCACGGGATGGTGTGATTCGGAGGGTCTGAATTAGATTAGGCAGTGAGTGGCAATGTAGGATGGAGAAAAGCACCGCGGGGTGATCAGTATGGGGAGGTTAGAGAACATGAAGTGGCAATGTAGGATAGGTTTCTGAAAAACATCGCGGGGTGATGCGCATTGTATGGGTGTGTAACATTACATTCACTAGTAGGAGTGAGAAAAGCATCACGGGGTGGTGTGATTTGGAGGGACTGAATTATGATACGCAGTGAGTGGCAATGTAGGATGGAGAAAAGCTCCGCGGTGTGGTCAGCATGGGGAGGTCAGGGAACATGCAGGGGCAATTTAGGATAGGTTTCTGAAAAACATCGCGGGGTGGTGCGCATTGTATGGGGGTGTAACATTACATTCACTAGTAGGAGTGAGAAAATCATCACGGGGTGTTGCGCATTGTATGGGTGTGTAACAATACATTCACTAGTAGGAGTGAGAAAAACATCACGGGGTGGTGTGAAGCGGAGGGTCTGAATTAGGATAGCCAGTGAGTTGCAATGTAGGATGGAGAAAAGCACCGCGGGGTGATCAGCATGGGGAGGTCAAGGAACATGCAGTGGCAATGTAGGATAGGTTTCTGAAAAACATCGCGGGGTGGTGCGCATTGTATGGCTGTGTAACACTACATTCACTAGTAGGAGTGAGAAAAACATCACGGGGTGGTGTGAATCGGAGAGTGTGAATTAGGATATGCAATGAGTGGCAATGTAGGATGGAGAAAAGCACCGCGGGGTGGTCATCATGGGGAAGTCATGGAACATGCAGTGGCAATGTAGGATAGGTTTCTGAAAAACATCGCGGGGTGGTGCGCTTTGTATGGCTGTGTAACACTACATTCACTAGTAGGAGTGAGAAAAACATCACGGGGTGGTGTGAATCGGAGGGTCTAAATTTGGATAGGCAGTGAGTGGCAATGTAGGATGGAGAAAAGCACCGCGGAGTAGTCAGCATGGGGAGGTCAGGGAACATGCATTGGCAATGTGGGATAGATTTCTGAAAATCATAGCGGGGTGGTGCGCATTGTATGGGTGTGTAACATTCCATTCACTAGAAGGAGTGAGAAAAACATCACGAGGTGGTGTGAATCGGAGGGTGGGAATTAGGATATGCAATGAGTGGCAATGTAGGATGGAGAAAAGCACCGCGGGGTGATCAGCATGGGGAGGTCAAGGAACATGCAGTGGCAATGTAGGATAGGTTTCTGAAAAACATCACGTGGTTGTGAGCATTGTATGGGTGTGTAACATTACATTCACTAGTAGGAGTGAGAAAAACATCACGGGGTGGTGTGAATCAGAGGGTCTGAATTAGGAGAGGCAGTGAGTGGCAATGTAGGATGGAGAAAAGCACCGCGGTGTGGTCAGCATGGGGAGGTCAGAGAACATGCAGTGGCAATGTAGGATAGGTTTCTGAAAAACATCGCGAGGTGGTGCGCATTGTATGGGTGTGTAACCTTACATTCACTAGTAGGAGTGAGAAAAACATCACGGGGTGGTGTGAATCATAGGGTCTGAATTAGGATAGGCAGTGAGTGGCAATGTAGGATGGAGAAAACCACCGCGGGTTGTTGAGCATGGGGAGATCAGGGAACATGCAGTGGCAATGTAGGATAGGTTTCTGAAAAACAACGCGGGGTGGTGCGCATTGTATGTGTGTGTAACATTACATTCACTAGTAGGAGTGAGAAAAACATCAATGGGAGGTGTGAACCGGAGGGTCTGAATTAGGAAAGGCAGTGAGTGGCAATGTAGATTGGAGAAAAGCACCGCGGGGTGGTCAGTATGTGGAGGTCATAGAAAATGCAGTGGCAATGTAGGATAGGTTTCTGAAAAACATCGCGGGGTGGTGCGCATTGTATGGTTGTGTAACACTACATTCACTAGTATGAGGGAGAAAAACATCACGGGGTGGTGTGAATCGGAGGGTGTGAATTTGGATACTCAATGAGTGGCAATGTAGGATGGAGAAAAGCACCGCGGGGTTGTCAACATGGGGAAGTCAGGGAACATGCCGTCGCAAAGTAGGATAGGTTTCTGAAAAACATCACGGGGTGGTGCGCATTGTATGGGTGTGTAACATTACATTCACTAGTAGGAGTGAGAAAAACATCACGGGGTGGTGCGCATTGTATTGGTGTGTAACATTACATTCACTAGTAGGAGTGAGAAAAAGATCACGGGGTGGTGTGAATCGGAGGGTGTGAATTAGGATATGCAATGAGTGGCAATGTAGGATGGAGAAAAGCACTGCGGGGTGGTCAGCATTGGGAAGTCATGCAACATGCAGTGGCAATGTAGGATAGGTTTCTGAAAAACATCGCGCGGTGGTGCGCATTGTATGGCTGTGTAACATTACATTCACTAGTAGGAGTGAGAAAAACATCACGGGGTGGTGTGAATCGGAGGGTCTGAATTAGGATAGGCAGTGAGTGGCAATGTAGGATGGAGAAAAGGACGGCGGGTTGGTCATCATGTGGAGGTCAGGGAACATGCATTGGCAATGTGGGATAGATTTCTGAAAATCATAGCGGGGTGGTGCGCATTGTATGGGTGTGTAACATTCCATTCACTAGTAGGAGTGAGAAAAACATCACGGGGTGGTGTGAATCATAGGGTCTGAATTAGGATAGGCAGTGAGTGGCAATGTAGGATGGAGAAAACCACCGCGGGTTGGTCAGCATGGGGAGATCAGGGAACATGCAGTGGCAATGTAGGACAGGTTTCTGAAAAACAACGCGGGGTGGTGCGCATTGTATGTGTGTGTAACATTACATTCACTAGTAGGAGTGAGAAAAACATCAATGGGAGGTGTGAACCGGAGGGTCTGAATTAGGTTAGGCAGTGAGTGGCAATGTAGGTTGGAGAAAAGCACCGCGGGGTGGTCAGCATGTGGTGGTCATAGAAAATGCAGTGGCAATGTAGGATAGGTTTCTGAAAAACATCGCGGGGTGGTGCGCATTGTATGGCTGTGTAACATTACATTCACTAGTATGAGTGAGAAAAACATCACGGGGTGGTGTGAATCAGAGGGTCTGAATTAGGATAGACAGGGAGTGGCAATGTACGATGGAGAAAATCACCGCGGGGTGGTCAGCATAGGGAGGTCAGGGAACATGCAGTGGCAATGTAGGATAGGTTTCTGAAAAACATCGCGGAGTGGTGCGCATTGTATGGGTGTGTAACATTACATTCCCTAGTAGGAGTGAGAAAAACATCACGGGGTGGTGTGAATCGGAGGGTCTAAATTAGGATAGGCAGTGAGTGGCAATGTAGGATGGAGAAAAGCACCGCGGGGTGGTCAGCATGGGGAGGTCAGGGAACATGCAGTGGCAATGTAGGATAGGTTTCTGAAAAACTTCGCGGGGTGGTGCGCATTGTATGGGTGTGTAACATTACATTCACTAGTAGGAGTGAGAAAAACATCACGGGGTGGTGCGCATTGTATTGGTGTGTAACATTACATTCACTAGTAGGAGTGAGAAAAACATCACGGGGTGGTGTGATTCGGAGGGTCTGAATTAGATTAGGCAGTGAGTGGCAATGTAGGATGGAGAAAAGCACCGCGGGGTGATCAGTATGGGGAGGTTAGAGAACATGAAGTGGCAATGTAGGATAGGTTTCTGAAAAACATCGCGGGGTGATGCGCATTGTATGGGTGTGTAACATTACATTCACTAGTAGGAGTGAGAAAAGCATCACGGGGTGGTGTGATTTGGAGGGACTGAATTATGATACGCAGTGAGTGGCAATGTAGGATGAAGAAAAGCTCCGCGGGGTGGTCAGCATGGGGAGGTCAGGGAACATGCAGGGGCAATTTAGGATAGGTTTCTGAAAAACATCGCGGGGTGGTGCGCATTGTATGGGGGTGTAACATTACATTCACTAGTAGGAGTGAGAAAATCATCACGGGGTGTTGCGCATTGTATGGGTGTGTAACAATACATTCACTAGTAGGAGTGAGAAAAACATCACGGGGTGGTGTGAAGCGGAGGGTCTGAATTAGGATAGCCAGTGAGTTGCAATGTAGCATGGAGAAAACCATCGCAGGGTGGTCAGCATGGGGAGGTCAGGGAACATGCAGTGGCAATGTAGGATAGGTTTCTGAAAAACATCGCGGGGTGGTGCACATTGTATGGGTGTGTAACATTACATTCACTAGTAGGAGTGAGAAAAACATCACGGGGTGGTGTGAATCGGAGGGTGTGAATTAGGATATGCAATGAGTGGCGATGTAGGATGGAGAAAAGCACCGCGGGGTGGTAAGCATGGGGAGGTCAGGGAACATGCAGTGGCAATGTAGGATAGGTTTCTGAAAAACATCGCGGGGTGGTGCGCATTGTATGGCTGTGTAACATTACATTCACTAGTAGGAGTGAGAAAAATATCACGGGGTGGTGTGAATCGGAGGGTCTGAATTAGGATAGGCAGTGAGTGGCAATGTAGGATGGAGAAAAGGACGGCGGGTTGGTCAACATGTGGAGGTCAGGGAACATGCATTGGCAATGTGGGATAGGTTTCTGAAAAACATAGCGGGGTGGTGCGCATTGTATGGGTGTGTAACATTCCATTCACTAGTAGGAGTGAGAAAAACATCACAGGGTTGTGCGCATTGTATTGGTGTGTAAAATTACTTTCACTGGTAGGAGTGAGAAAAACATCACGGGGGGTGTGAATCGGAGGGTCTGAATTAGGATAGGCAGTGAGTGGCAATGTAAGATGGAGAAAAGCACCACGGGGTGATCAGCATGGGGAGGTCAAGGAACATGCAGTGGCAATGTAGGATAGGTTTCTGAAAAACATCACGTGGTTGTGCACATTGTATGGGTGTGTAACATTACATTCACTAGTAGGAGTGAGAAAAACATCACGGGGTGGTGTGATTCAGAGGGTCTGAATTAGATTAGGCAGTGAGTGGCAATGTAGGATGGAGAAAAGCACCGCGGGGTGGTCAGCATGGGGAGGTCAGGGGACATGAAGTGGCAATGTAGGATAGGTTTCTGAAAAACATCGCGGGGTGGTGCGCATTGTGTGGTTGTGTAACACTACATTCACTAGTATGAGGGAGAAAAACATCACGGGGTGGTGTGATTCGGAGGGTGTGAATTAGGATAGTCAATGAGTGGCAATGTAGGATGGAGAAAAGCACCGCGGGCTGGTCAACATGGGGAAGTCAGGGAACATGCCGTTTCAAAGTAGGATAGGTTTCTGAAAAACATCGCGGGGTGATGCGCATTGTATGGGTGTGTAACATTACATTCACTAGTAGGAGTGAGAAAAGCATCACGGGGTTGTGTGATTTGGAGGGACTGAATTATGATACGCAGTGAGTGCAATGTAGGATGGAGAAAAGCTCCGCGGGGTGGTCAGCATGGGGAGGTCAGGGAACATGCAGTGGCAATGTAGGATATGTTTCTAAAAAACATCGCGGGGTGGTGCGCATTGTATGGGTGTGTAACATTACATTCACTAGTAGGAGTGAGAAAAACATCACGGGGTGGTGTGATTCAGAGGGTCTGAATTAGATTAGGCAGTGAGTGGCAATGTAGGATGGAGAAAAGCACCGCGGGGTGGTCAGCATGGGGAGGTCAGGGGACATGAAGTGGCAATGTAGGATAGGTTTCTGAAAAACATCGCGGGGTGATGCGCATTGTATGGGTGTGTAACATTACATTCACTAGTAGGAGTGAGAAAAGCATCACGGGGTTGTGTGATTTGGAGGGACTGAATTATGATACGCAGTGAGTGCAATGTAGGATGGAGAAAAGCTCCGCGGGGTGGTCAGCATGGGGAGGTCAGGGAACATGCAGTGGCAATTTAGGATAGGTTTCTGAAAAACATCGCGGGGTGGTGCGCATTGTATAGGGGTGTAACATTACATTCACTAGTAGGAGTGAGAAAAACATCACCGGGTGGTGTGAAGCGGAGGGTCTGAATTAGGATAGCCAGTGAGTTGCAATGTAGCATGGAGAAAACCATCCCAGGGTGGTCAGCATGTGGAGGTCAGGGAACATGCAGTGGCAATGTAGGGTAGGTTTCTGAAAAACATCGCGGGGTGGTGCGCATTGTATGGCTGTGTAACACTACATTCACTAGTAGGAGTGAGAAAAACATCACGGGGTGGTGTGAATCGGAGGGTGTGAATTAGTATATGCAATGAGTGGCAATGTAGGATGGAGAAAAGCACCGCGGGGTGCTCAGCATGGGGAAGTCATGGAACATGCAGTGGCAATGTAGGATAGGTTTCTGAAAAACATCGCAGGGTGGTGCGCCTTGTATGGCTGTGTAACACTACATTCACTAGTAGGAGTGAGTAAAACATCACGGGGTGGTGTGAATCGGAGGGTCTAAATTTGGATAGGCAGTGAGTGGCAATGTAGGATGGAGAAAAGCACCGCGGGGTGGTAAGCATGGGGAGGTCAGGGAACATGTAGTGGCAAAGTAGGATAGGTTTCTGAAAAACATCGCGGGGTGGTGCGCATTGTATGGCTGTGTAACATTACATTCACTAGTAGGAGTGAGAAAAACATCACGGGGTGGTGTGAATCGGAGGGTCTGAATTAGGATAGGCAGTGAGTGGCAATGTAGGATGGAGAAAAGGACGGCGGGTTGGTCATCATGTGGAGGTCAGGGAACATACATTGGCAATGTGGGATAGGTTTCTGAAAATCATAGCGGGGTGGTGCGCATTGTATGGGTGTGTAACATTCCATTCACTAGTAGGAGTGAGAAAAACATCACGGGGTGGTGCGCATTGTATTGGTGTGTAAAATTACATTCACTAGTAGGAGTGAGAAAAACATCACGGGTGGTGTGAATCGCAGGGTCTGAATTAGGAGAGGCAGTGAGTGGCAATGTAGGATGGAGAAAAGCACCGCGGGGTGATCAGCATGGGGAGGTCAAGGAACATGCAGTGGCAATGTAGGATATGTTTCTGAAAAACATCGCGGGGTGGTGCGCATTGTATGGCTGTGTAACATTACATTCACTAGTAGGAGTGAGAAAAACATCACGGGATGGTGTGATTCGGAGGGTCTGAATTAGATTAGGCAGTGAGTGGCAATGTAGGATGGAGAAAAGCACCGCGGGGTGATCAGTATGGGGAGGTTAGAGAACATGAAGTGGCAATGTAGGATAGGTTTCTGAAAAACATCGCGGGGTGATGCGCATTGTATGGGTGTGTAACATTACATTCACTAGTAGGAGTGAGAAAAGCATCACGGGGTGGTGTGATTTGGAGGGACTGAATTATGATACGCAGTGAGTGGCAATGTAGGATGGAGAAAAGCTCCGCGGTGTGGTCAGCATGGGGAGGTCAGGGAACATGCAGGGGCAATTTAGGATAGGTTTCTGAAAAACATCGCGGGGTGGTGCGCATTGTATGGGGGTGTAACATTACATTCACTAGTAGGAGTGAGAAAATCATCACGGGGTGTTGCGCATTGTATGGGTGTGTAACAATACATTCACTAGTAGGAGTGAGAAAAACATCACGGGGTGGTGTGAAGCGGAGGGTCTGAATTAGGATAGCCAGTGAGTTGCAATGTAGGATGGAGAAAAGCACCGCGGGGTGATCAGCATGGGGAGGTCAAGGAACATGCAGTGGCAATGTAGGATAGGTTTCTGAAAAACATCGCGGGGTGGTGCGCATTGTATGGCTGTGTAACACTACATTCACTAGTAGGAGTGAGAAAAACATCACGGGGTGGTGTGAATCGGAGAGTGTGAATTAGGATATGCAATGAGTGGCAATGTAGGATGGAGAAAAGCACCGCGGGGTGGTCATCATGGGGAAGTCATGGAACATGCAGTGGCAATGTAGGATAGGTTTCTGAAAAACATCGCGGGGTGGTGCGCTTTGTATGGCTGTGTAACACTACATTCACTAGTAGGAGTGAGAAAAACATCACGGGGTGGTGTGAATCGGAGGGTCTAAATTTGGATAGGCAGTGAGTGGCAATGTAGGATGGAGAAAAGCACCGCGGAGTAGTCAGCATGGGGAGGTCAGGGAACATGCATTGGCAATGTGGGATAGATTTCTGAAAATCATAGCGGGGTGGTGCGCATTGTATGGGTGTGTAACATTCCATTCACTAGAAGGAGTGAGAAAAACATCACGAGGTGGTGTGAATCGGAGGGTGGGAATTAGGATATGCAATGAGTGGCAATGTAGGATGGAGAAAAGCACCGCGGGGTGATCAGCATGGGGAGGTCAAGGAACATGCAGTGGCAATGTAGGATAGGTTTCTGAAAAACATCACGTGGTTGTGAGCATTGTATGGGTGTGTAACATTACATTCACTAGTAGGAGTGAGAAAACATCACGGGGTGGTGCGCATTGTATTGGTGTGTAACATTACATTCACTAGTAGGAGTGTGAAAAACATCACAGGGTGGTGTGAATCGGAGGGTATGATTTAGGATAGCCAGTGAGTTGCAATGTAGGATGGAGAAAAGCATCGCGGCGTGGTCAGCATGGGGAGGTCAGGGAACATGCAGTGGCATTGTAGGATATGTTTCTGAAAAACATCGCAGGGTGGTGCGCATTGTATGGGTGTGTAACATTACATTCACTAGTAGGAGTGAGAAAAACATCACGGGGTGGTGTGAATCATAGGGTCTGAATTAGGATAGGCAGTGAGTGGCAATGTAGGATGGAGAAAACCACCGCGGGTTGGTCAGCATGGGGAGATCAGGGAACATGCAGTGGCAATGTAGGATAGGTTTCTGAAAACGCGGGGTGGTGCGCATTGTATGTGTGTGTAACATTACAATCACTAGTAGGAGTGAGAAAAACATCAATGGGAGGTGTGAACCGAAGGGTCTGAATTAGGATAGGCAGTGAGTGGCAATGTAGGTTAGAGAAAAGCACCGCGGGGTGGTCAGCATGTGGAGGTCATAGAAAATGCAGTGGCAATGTAGGATAGGTTTCTGAAAAGCATCGCGGGGTGGTGCGCATTGTATGGTTGTGTAACACTACATTCACTAGTATGAGGGAGAAAAACATCACGGGTTGGTGTGAATCGGAGGGTGTGAATTTGGATACTCAATGAGTGGCAATGTAGGATGGAGAAAAGCACCGCGGGGTTGTCAACATGGGGAAGTCAGGGAACATGCCGTGGCAAAGTAGGATAGGTTTCTGAAAAACATCACGGGGTGGTGCGCATTGTATGGGTGTGTAACATTACATTCACTAGTAGGAGTGAGAAAAACATCACGGGGTGGTGCGCATTGTATTGGTGTGTAACATTACATTCACTAGTAGGAGTGAGAAAAAGATCACGGGGTGGTGTGAATCGGAGGGTGTGAATTAGGATATGCAATGAGTGGCAATGTAGGATGGAGAAAAGCACTGCGGGGTGGTCAGCATTGGGAAGTCATGCAACATGCAGTGGCAATGTAGGATAGGTTTCTGAAAAACATCGCGCGGTGGTGCGCATTGTATGGCTGTGTAACATTACATTCACTAGTAGGAGTGAGAAAAACATCACGGGGTGGTGTGAATCGGAGGGTCTGAATTAGGATAGGCAGTGAGTGGCAATGTAGGATGGAGAAAAGGACGGCGGGTTGGTCATCATGTGGAGGTCAGGGAACATGCATTGGCAATGTGGGATAGATTTCTGAAAATCATAGCGGGGTGGTGCGCATTGTATGGGTGTGTAACATTCCATTCACTAGTAGGAGTGAGAAAAACATCACGGGGTGGTGTGAATCATAGGGTCTGAATTAGGATAGGCAGTGAGTGGCAATGTAGGATGGAGAAAACCACCGCGGGTTGGTCAGCATGGGGAGATCAGGGAACATGCAGTGGCAATGTAGGACAGGTTTCTGAAAAACAACGCGGGGTGGTGCGCATTGTATGTGTGTGTAACATTACATTCACTAGTAGGAGTGAGAAAAACATCAATGGGAGGTGTGAACCGGAGGGTCTGAATTAGGTTAGGCAGTGAGTGGCAATGTAGGTTGGAGAAAAGCACCGCGGGGTGGTCAGCATGTGGTGGTCATAGAAAATGCAGTGGCAATGTAGGATAGGTTTCTGAAAAACATCGCGGGGTGGTGCGCATTGTATGGCTGTGTAACATTACATTCACTAGTATGAGTGAGAAAAACATCACGGGGTGGTGTGAATCAGAGGGTCTGAATTAGGATAGACAGGGAGTGGCAATGTACGATGGAGAAAATCACCGCGGGGTGGTCAGCATAGGGAGGTCAGGGAACATGCAGTGGCAATGTAGGATAGGTTTCTGAAAAACATCGCGGAGTGGTGCGCATTGTATGGGTGTGTAACATTACATTCCCTAGTAGGAGTGAGAAAAACATCACGGGGTGGTGTGAATCGGAGGGTATGATTTAGGATAGCCAGTGAGTTGCAATGTAGGATGGAGAAAAGCATCGCGGTGTGGTCAGCATGCGGAGGTCAGGGAACATGCAGTGGCAATGTAGGATATGTTTCTGAAAAACATCGCGGGGTGGTGCGCATTGTATGGGTGTGTAAAATTACATTCACTAGTAGGAGTGAGAAAAACATCACGGGGTGGTGCGCATTGTATTGGTGTGTAACATTACATTCACTTGTAGGAGTGAGAAAAACATCACGGGGTGGTGTGAAGCGGAGGGTCTGAATTAGGATAGCCAGTGAGTTGCAATGTAGCCTGGAGAAAACCATCGCTGGGTGGTCAGCATGGGGAGGTCAGGGAACATGCAGTGGCAATGTAGGATAGGTTTCTGAAAAACATCGCGGGGTGGTGCGCATTGTATGGCTGTGTAACACTACATTCACTAGTAGGAGTGAGAAAAACATCAAGGGGTGGTGTGAATCGGAGAGTGTGAATTAGGATATGCAATGAGTGGCAATGTAGGATGGAGAAAAGCACCGCGGGGTGGTCATCATGGGGAAGTCATGGAACATGCAGTGGCAATGTAGGATAGGTTTCTGAAAAACATCGCGGGGTGGTGCGCATTGTATGGCTGTGTAACACTACATTCACTAGTAGGAGTGAGAAAAACATCACGGGGTGGTGTGAATCGGAGGGTCTAAATTTGGATAGGCAGTGAGTGGCAATGTAGGATGGAGAAAAGCACCGCGGAGTAGTCAGCATGGGGAGGTCAGGGAACATGCATTGGCAATGTGGGATAGATTTCTGAAAATCATAGCGGGGTGGTGCGCATTGTATGGGTGTGTAACATTCCATTCACTAGAAGGAGTGAGAAAAACATCACGAGGTGGTGTGAATCGGAGGGTGTGAATTAGGATATGCAATGAGTGGCAATGTAGGATGGAGAAAAGCACCGCGGGGTGATCAGCATGGGGATGTCAAGGAACATGCAGTGGCAATGTAGGATAGGTTTCTGAAAAACATCACGTGGTTGTGCGCATTGTATGGGTGTGTAACATTACATTCACTAGTAGGAGTGAGAAAACATCACGGGGTGGTGCGCATTGTATTGGTGTGTAACATTACATTCACTAGTAGGAGTGTGAAAAACATCACAGGGTGGTGTGAATCGGAGGGTATGATTTAGGATAGCCAGTGAGTTGCAATGTAGGATGGAGAAAAGCATCGCGGCGTGGTCAGCATGGGGAGGTCAGGGAACATGCAGTGGCATTGTAGGATATGTTTCTGAAAAACATCGCAGGGTGGTGCGCATTGTATGGGTGTGTAACATTACATTCACTAGTAGGAGTGAGAAAAACATCACGGGGTGGTGTGAATCATAGGGTCTGAATTAGGATAGGCAGTGAGTGGCAATGTAGGATGGAGAAAACCACCGCGGGTTGGTCAGCATGGGGAGATCAGGGAACATGCAGTGGCAATGTAGGATAGGTTTCTGAAAACGCGGGGTGGTGCGCATTGTATGTGTGTGTAACATTACAATCACTAGTAGGAGTGAGAAAAACATCAATGGGAGGTGTGAACCGAAGGGTCTGAATTAGGATAGGCAGTGAGTGGCAATGTAGGTTGGAGAAAAGCACCGCGGGGTGGTCAGCATGTGGAGGTCATAGAAAATGCAGTGGCAATGTAGGATAGGTTTCTGAAAAGCATCGCGGGGTGGTGCGCATTGTATGGTTGTGTAACACTACATTCACTAGTATGAGGGAGAAAAACATCACGGGGTGGTGTGAATCGGAGGGTGTGAATTTGGATACTCAATGAGTGGCAATGTAGGATGGAGAAAAGCACCGCGGGGTTGTCAACATGGGGAAGTCAGGGAACATGCCGTGGCAAAGTAGGATAGGTTTCTGAAAAACATCACGGGGTGGTGCGCATTGTATGGGTGTGTAACATTACATTCACTAGTAGGAGTGAGAAAAACATCACGGGGTGGTGCGCATTGTATTGGTGTGTAACATTACATTCACTAGTAGGAGTGAGAAAAAGATCACGGGGTGGTGTGAATCGGAGGGTGTGAATTAGGATATGCAATGAGTGGCAATGTAGGATGGAGAAAAGCACTGCGGGGTGGTCAGCATTGGGAAGTCATGCAACATGCAGTGGCAATGTAGGATAGGTTTCTGAAAAACATCGCGCGGTGGTGCGCATTGTATGGCTGTGTAACATTACATTCACTAGTAGGAGTGAGAAAAACATCACGGGGTGGTGTGAATCGGAGGGTCTGAATTAGGATAGGCAGTGAGTGGCAATGTAGGATGGAGAAAAGGACGGCGGGTTGGTCATCATGTGGAGGTCAGGGAACATGCATTGGCAATGTGGGATAGATTTCTGAAAATCATAGCGGGGTGGTGCGCATTGTATGGGTGTGTAACATTCCATTCACTAGTAGGAGTGAGAAAAACATCACGGGGTGGTGTGAATCATAGGGTCTGAATTAGGATAGGCAGTGAGTGGCAATGTAGGATGGAGAAAACCACCGCGGGTTGGTCAGCATGGGGAGATCAGGGAACATGCAGTGGCAATGTAGGACAGGTTTCTGAAAAACAACGCGGGGTGGTGCGCATTGTATGTGTGTGTAACATTACATTCACTAGTAGGAGTGAGAAAAACATCAATGGGAGATGTGAACCGGAGGGTCTGAATTAGGTTAGGCAGTGAGTGGCAATGTAGGTTGGAGAAAAGCACCGCGGGGTGGTCAGCATGTGGTGGTCATAGAAAATGCAGTGGCAATGTAGGATAGGTTTCTGAAAAACATCGTGGGGTGGTGCGCATTGTATGGCTGTGTAACATTACATTCACTAGTATGAGTGAGAAAAACATCACGGGGTGGTGTGAATCAGAGGGTCTGAATTAGGATAGACAGGGAGTGGCAATGTACGATGGAGAAAATCACCGCGGGGTGGTCAGCATAGGGAGGTCAGGGAACATGCAGTGGCAATGTAGGATAGGTTTCTGAAAAACATCGCGGAGTGGTGCGCATTGTATGGGTGTGTAACATTACATTCCCTAGTAGGAGTGAGAAAAACATCACGGGGTGGTGTGAATCGGAGGGTCTAAATTAGGATAGGCAGTGAGTGGCAATGTAGGATGGAGAAAAGCACCGCGGGGTGGTCAGCATGGGGAGGTCAGGGAACATGCAGTGGCAATATAGGATAGGTTTCTGAAAAACATCGCGGGGTGGTGCGCATTGTGTGGGTGTGTAACATTACATTCACAAGAAGGAGTGAGAAAAACATCACGGGGTGGTGTGAATCGGAGGGTCTGAATTAGGAGAGGCAGTGAGTGGCAATGTAGGATGGAGAAAAGCACTGTGGGGTGGTCAGCATGGGGAGGTCAGGGAACATGCAGTGGCAAAGTAGGATAGGTTTCTGAAAAACTTCGCGGGGTGGTGCGCATTGTATGGGTGTGTAACATTACATTCACTAGTAGGAGTGAGAAAAACATCACGGGGTGGTGCGCATTGTATTGGTGTGTAACATTACATTCACTAGTAGGAGTGAGAAAAACATCACGGGGTGGTGTGATTCGGAGGGTCTGAATTAGATTAGGCAGTGAGTTGCAATGTAGGATGGAGAAAAGCACCGCGGGGTGATCAGTATGGGGAGGTTAGAGAACATGAAGTGGCAATGTAGGATAGGTTTCTGAAAAACATCGCGGGGTGATGCGCATTGTATGGGTGTGTAACATTACATTCACTAGTAGGAGTGAGAAAAACATCTCGGGGTGGTGTGAATCGGAGGGTGTGAATTAGGATATGCAATGAGTGGCGATGTAGGATGGAGAAAAGCACCGCGGGGTGGTAAGCATGGGGAGGTCAGGGAACATGCAGTGGCAATGTAGGATAGGTTTCTGAAAAACATCGCGGGGTGGTGCGCATTGTATGGCTGTGTAACATTACATTCACTAGTAGGAGTGAGAAAAATATCACGGGGTGGTGTGAATCGGAGGGTCTGAATTAGGATAGGCAGTGAGTGGCAATGTAGGATGGAGAAAAGGACGGCGGGTTGGTCAACATGTCGAGGTCAGGGAACATGCATTGGCAATGTGGGATAGGTTTCTGAAAAACATAGCGGGGTGGTGCGCATTGTATGGGTGTGTAACATTCCATTCACTAGTAGGAGTGAGAAAAACATCACGGGGTTGTGCGCATTGTATTGGTGTGTAAAATTACTTTCACTGGTAGGAGTGAGAAAAACATCACGGGGGGTGTGAATCGGAGGGTCTGAATTAGGATAGGCAATGAGTGGCAATGTAAGATGGAGAAAAGCACCACGGGGTGATCAGCATGGGGAGGTCAAGGAACATGCAGTGGCAATGTAGGATAGGTTTCTGAAAAACATCACGTGGTTGTGCACATTGTATGGGTGTGTAACATTACATTCACTAGTAGGAGTGAGAAAAACATCACGGGGTGGTGTGAATCGGAGGGTAAGATTTAGGAGAGCCAGTGAGTTGCAATGTAGGATGGAGAAAAGCATCGCAGCGTGGTCAGCATGGGGAGGTCAGGGAACATGCAGTGGCAATGTAGGATATGTTTCTGAAAAACATCGCAGGGTGGTGCGCATTGTATGGGTGTGTAACATTACATTCACTAGTAGGAGTGAGAAAAACATCACGGGGTAGTGTGAATCATAGGGTCTGAATTAGGATAGGCAGGGAGTGGCAATGTAGGATGGAGAAAACCACCGCGGGTTGGTCAGCATGGGGAGATCAGGGAACATGCAGTGCCAATGTAGGATAGGTTTCTGAAAAACAACGCGGGGTGGTGCGCATTGTATGTGTGTGTAACATTACATTCACTAGTAGGAGTGAGAAAAACATCAATGGGAGGTGTGAACCGGAGGGTCTGAATTAGGATAGGCAGTGAGTGGCAATGTAGGTTGGAGAAAAGCACCGCGGGGTGGTCAGCATGTGGAGGTCATAGAAAATGCAGTGGCAATATAGGATAGGTTTCTGAAAAACATCGCGGGGTGGTGCGCATTTTGTGGTTTGTGTAACACTACATTCACTAGTATGAGGGAGAAAAACATCACGGGGTGGTGTGATTCGGAGGGTGTGAATTAGGATAGTCAATGAGTGGCAATGTAGGATGGAGAAAAGCACCGCGGGCTGGTCAACATGGGGAAGTCAGGGAACATGCCGTTTCAAAGTAGGATAGGTTTCTGAAAAACATCGCGGGGTGATGCGCATTGTATGGGTGTGTAACATTACATTCACTAGTAGGAGTGAGAAAAGCATCACGGGGTTGTGTGATTTGGAGGGACTGAATTATGATACGCAGTGAGTGCAATGTAGGATGGAGAAAAGCTCCGCGGGGTGGTCAGCATGGGGAGGTCAGGGAACATGCAGTGGCAATTTAGGATAGGTTTCTGAAAAACATCGCGGGGTGGTGCGCATTGTATAGGGGTGTAACATTACATTCACTAGTAGGAGTGAGAAAAACATCACCGGGTGGTGTGAAGCGGAGGGTCTGAATTAGGATAGCCAGTGAGTTGCAATGTAGCATGGAGAAAACCATCCCAGGGTGGTCAGCATGGGGAGGTCAGGGAACATGCAGTGGCAATGTAGGATAGGTTTCTGAAAAACATCGCGGGGTGGTGCGCATTGTATGGGTGTGTAACATTACATTCACTAGTAGGAGTGAGAAAAACATCACGGGGTGGTGTGATTCAGAGGGTCTGAATTAGATTAGGCAGTGAGTGGCAATGTAGGATGGAGAAAAGCACCGCGGGGTGGTCAGCATGGGGAGGTCAGGGGACATGAAGTGGCAATGTAGGATAGGTTTCTGAAAAACATCGCGGGGTGATGCGCATTGTATGGGTGTGTAACATTACATTCACTAGTAGGAGTGAGAAAAGCATCACGGGGTTGTGTGATTTGGAGGGACTGAATTATGATACGCAGTGAGTGCAATGTAGGATGGAGAAAAGCTCCGCGGGGTGGTCAGCATGGGGAGGTCAGGGAACATGCAGTGGCAATGTAGGATATGTTTCTGAAAAACATCGCGGGGTGGTGCGCATTGTATGGGTGTGTAACATTACATTCACTAGTAGGAGTGAGAAAAACATCACGGGGTGGTGTGATTCGGAGGGTCTGAATTAGATTAGGCAGTGAGTGGCAATGTAGGATGGAGAAAAGCACCGCGGGGTGGTCAGCATGGGGAGGTCAGGGGACATGAAGTGGCAATGTAGGATAGGTTTCTGAAAAACATCGCGGGGTGATGCGCATTGTATGGGTGTGTAACATTACATTCACTAGTAGGAGTGAGAAAAGCATCACGGGGTTGTGTGATTTGGAGGGACTGAATTATGATACGCAGTGAGTGCAATGTAGGATGGAGAAAAGCTCCGCGGGGTGGTCAGCATGGGGAGGTCAGGGAACATGCAGTGGCAATGTTGGATAGGTTTCTGAAAAACATCGCAGGGTGGTGCGCCTTGTATGGCTGTGTAACACTACATTCACTCGTAGGAGTGAGAAAAACATCACGGGGTGGTGTGAATCGGAGGGTCTAAATTTGGATAGGCAGTGAGTGGCAATGTAGGATGGAGAAAAGCACCGCGGGGTGGTAAGCATGGGAAGGTCAGGGAACATGCAGTGGCAATGTAGGATAGGTTTCTGAAAAACATCGCGGGGTGGTGCGCATTGTATGGGTGTGTAACATTACATACACTAGTAGGAGTGAGAAAAACATCACGGGGTGGTGTGAATCGGAGGGTCTGAATTAGGATAGGCAGTGAGTGGCAATGTAGGATGGAGAAAAGGACGGCGGGTTGGTCATCATGTGGAGGTCAGGGAACATACATTGGCAATGTGGGATAGGTTTCTGAAAATCATAGCGGGGTGGTGCGCATTGTATGGGTGTGTAACATTCCATTCACTAGTAGGAGTGAGAAAAACATCACGGGGTGGTGCGCATTGTATTGGTGTGTAAAATTACATTCACTAGTAGGAGTGAGAAAAACATCACGGGTGGTGTGAATCGCAGGGTCTGAATTAGGAGAGGCAGTGAGTGGCAATGTAGGATGGAGAAAAGCACCGCGGGGTGATCAGCATGGGGAGGTGAAGGAACATGCAGTGGCAATGTAGGATAGGTTTCTGAAAAACATCACGTGGTTGTGCGCATTGTATGGGTGTGTAACATTACATTCACTAGTAGGAGTGAGAAAAACATCACGGGGTGGTGCGCATTGTATTGGTGTGTAACATTACATTCACTAGTAGGAGTGTGAAAAACATCACAGGGTGGTGTGAATCGGAGGGTATGATTTAGGATAGCCAGTGAGTTGCAATGTACGATGGAGAAAAGCATCGCGGCGTGGTCAGCTTGGGGAGGTCAGGGAACATGCAGTGGCATTGTAGGATATGTTTCTGAAAAACATCGCGGGGTGGTGCGCATTGTATGGGTGTGTAACATTACATTCACTAGTAGGAGTGAGAAAAACATCACGGGGTGGTGTGAATCATAGGGTCTGAATTAGGATAGGCAGTGAGTGGCAATGTAGGATGGAGAAAACCACCGCGGGTTGGTCAGCATGGGGAGATCAGGGAACATCCAGTGGCAATGTAGGATAGGTTTCTGAAAAACAACGCGGGGTGGTGCGCATTGTATTGGTGTGTAACATTACATTCACTAGTAGGAGTGTGAAAAACATCACAGGGTGGTGTGAATCGGAGGGTATGATTTAGGATAGCCAGTGAGTTGCAATGTACGATGGAGAAAAGCATCGCGGCGTGGTCAGCTTGGGGAGGTCAGGGAACATGCAGTGGCATTGTAGGATATGTTTCTGAAAAACATCGCGGGGTGGTGCGCATTGTATGGGTGTGTAACATTACATTCACTAGTAGGAGTGAGAAAAACATCACGGGGTGGTGTGAATCATAGGGTCTGAATTAGGATAGGCAGTGAGTGGCAATGTAGGATGGAGAAAACCACCGCGGGTTGGTCAGCATGGGGAGATCAGGGAACATGCAGTGGCAATGTAGGATATGTTTCTAAAAAACATCGCGGGGTGGTGCGCATTGTATGGGTGTGTAACATTACATTCACTAGTAGGAGTGAGAAAAACATCACGGGGTGGTGTGATTCAGAGGGTCTGAATTAGATTAGGCAGTGAGTGGCAATGTAGGATGGAGAAAAGCACCGCGGGGTGGTCAGCATGGGGAGGTCAGGGGACATGAAGTGGCAATGTAGGATAGGTTTCTGAAAAACATCGCGGGGTGATGCGCATTGTATGGGTGTGTAACATTACATTCACTAGTAGGAGTGAGAAAAGCATCACGGGGTTGTGTGATTTGGAGGGACTGAATTATGATACGCAGTGAGTGCAATGTAGGATGGAGAAAAGCTCCGCGGGGTGGTCAGCATGGGGAGGTCAGGGAACATGCAGTGGCAATTTAGGATAGGTTTCTGAAAAACATCGCGGGGTGGTGCGCATTGTATAGGGGTGTAACATTACATTCACTAGTAGGAGTGAGAAAAACATCACCGGGTGGTGTGAAGCGGAGGGTCTGAATTAGGATAGCCAGTGAGTTGCAATGTAGCATGGAGAAAACCATCCCAGGGTGGTCAGCATGGGGAGGTCAGGGAACATGCAGTGGCAATGTAGGATAGGTTTCTGAAAAACATCGCGGGGTGGTGCGCATTGTATGGCTGTGTAACACTACATTCACTAGTAGGAGTGAGAAAAACATCACGGGGTGGTGTGAATCGGAGGGTGTGAATTAGTATATGCAATGAGTGGCAATGTAGGATGGAGAAAAGCACCGCGGGGTGCTCAGCATGGGGAAGTCATGGAACATGCAGTGGCAATGTAGGATAGGTTTCTGAAAAACATCGCAGGGTGGTGCGCCTTGTATGGCTGTGTAACACTACATTCACTAGTAGGAGTGAGTAAAACATCACGGGGTGGTGTGAATCGGAGGGTCTAAATTTGGATAGGCAGTGAGTGGCAATGTAGGATGGAGAAAAGCACCGCGGGGTGGTAAGCATGGGGAGGTCAGGGAACATGTAGTGGCAAAGTAGGATAGGTTTCTGAAAAACATCGCGGGGTGGTGCGCATTGTATGGCTGTGTAACATTACATTCACTAGTAGGAGTGAGAAAAACATCACGGGGTGGTGTGAATCGGAGGGTCTGAATTAGGATAGGCAGTGAGTGGCAATGTAGGATGGAGAAAAGGACGGCGGGTTGGTCATCATGTGGAGGTCAGGGAACATACATTGGCAATGTGGGATAGGTTTCTGAAAATCATAGCGGGGTGGTGCGCATTGTATGGGTGTGTAACATTCCATTCACTAGTAGGAGTGAGAAAAACATCACGGGGTGGTGCGCATTGTATTGGTGTGTAAAATTACATTCACTAGTAGGAGTGAGAAAAACATCACGGGTGGTGTGAATCGCAGGGTCTGAATTAGGAGAGGCAGTGAGTGGCAATGTAGGATGGAGAAAAGCACCGCGGGGTGATCAGCATGGGGAGGTCAAGGAACATGCAGTGGCAATGTAGGATATGTTTCTGAAAAACATCGCGGGGTGGTGCGCATTGTATGGCTGTGTAACATTACATTCACTAGTAGGAGTGAGAAAAACATCACGGGATGGTGTGATTCGGAGGGTCTGAATTAGATTAGGCAGTGAATGGCAATGTAGGATGGAGAAAAGCACCGCGGGGTGATCAGTATGGGGAGGTTAGAGAACATGAAGTGGCAATGTAGGATAGGTTTCTGAAAAACATCGCGGGGTGATGCGCATTGTATGGGTGTGTAACATTACATTCACTAGTAGGAGTGAGAAAAGCATCACGGGGTGGTGTGATTTGGAGGGACTGAATTATGATACGCAGTGAGTGGCAATGTAGGATGGAGAAAAGCTCCGCGGTGTGGTCAGCATGGGGAGGTCAGGGAACATGCAGGGGCAATTTAGGATAGGTTTCTGAAAAACATCGCGGGGTGGTGTGCATTGTATGGGGGTGTAACATTACATTCACTAGTAGGAGTGAGAAAATCATCACGGGGTGTTGCGCATTGTATGGGTGTGTAACAATACATTCACTAGTAGGAGTGAGAAAAACATCACGGGGTGGTGTGAAGCGGAGGGTCTGAATTAGGATAGCCAGTGAGTTGCAATGTAGGATGGAGAAAAGCACCGCGGGGTGATCAGCATGGGGAGGTCAAGGAACATGCAGTGGCAATGTAGGATAGGTTTCTGAAAAACATCGCGGGGTGGTGCGCATTGTATGGCTGTGTAACACTACATTCACTAGTAGGAGTGAGAAAAACATCACGGGGTGGTGTGAATCGGAGAGTGTGAATTAGGATATGCAATGAGTGGCAATGTAGGATGGAGAAAAGCACCGCGGGGTGGTCATCATGGGGAAGTCATGGAACATGCAGTGGCAATGTAGGATAGGTTTCTGAAAAACATCGCGGGGTGGTGCGCTTTGTATGGCTGTGTAACACTACATTCACTAGTAGGAGTGAGAAAAACATCACGGGGTGGTGTGAATCGGAGGGTCTAAATTTGGATAGGCAGTGAGTGGCAATGTAGGATGGAGAAAAGCACCGCGGAGTAGTCAGCATGGGGAGGTCAGGGAACATGCATTGGCAATGTGGGATAGATTTCTGAAAATCATAGCGGGGTGGTGCGCATTGTATGGGTGTGTAACATTCCATTCACTAGAAGGAGTGAGAAAAACATCACGAGGTGGTGTGAATCGGAGGGTGGGAATTAGGATATGCAATGAGTGGCAATGTAGGATGGAGAAAAGCACCGCGGGGTGATCAGCATGGGGAGGTCAAGGAACATGCAGTGGCAATGTAGGATAGGTTTCTGAAAAACATCACGTGGTTGTGAGCATTGTATGGGTGTGTAACATTACATTCACTAGTAGGAGTGAGAAAACATCACGGGGTGGTGCGCATTGTATTGGTGTGTAACATTACATTCACTAGTAGGAGTGTGAAAAACATCACAGGGTGGTGTGAATCGGAGGGTATGATTTAGGATAGCCAGTGAGTTGCAATGTAGGATGGAGAAAAGCATCGCGGCGTGGTCAGCATGGGGAGGTCAGGGAACATGCAGTGGCATTGTAGGATATGTTTCTGAAAAACATCGCAGGGTGGTGCGCATTGTATGGGTGTGTAACATTACATTCACTAGTAGGAGTGAGAAAAACATCACGGGGTGGTGTGAATCATAGGGTCTGAATTAGGATAGGCAGTGAGTGGCAATGTAGGATGGAGAAAACCACCGCGGGTTGGTCAGCATGGGGAGATCAGGGAACATGCAGTGGCAATGTAGGATAGGTTTCTGAAAACGCGGGGTGGTGCGCATTGTATGTGTGTGTAACATTACAATCACTAGTAGGAGTGAGAAAAACATCAATGGGAGGTGTGAACCGAAGGGTCTGAATTAGGATAGGCAGTGAGTGGCAATGTAGGTTAGAGAAAAGCACCGCGGGGTGGTCAGCATGTGGAGGTCATAGAAAATGCAGTGGCAATGTAGGATAGGTTTCTGAAAAGCATCGCGGGGTGGTGCGCATTGTATGGTTGTGTAACACTACATTCACTAGTATGAGGGAGAAAAACATCACGGGTTGGTGTGAATCGGAGGGTGTGAATTTGGATACTCAATGAGTGGCAATGTAGGATGGAGAAAAGCACCGCGGGGTTGTCAACATGGGGAAGTCAGGGAACATGCCGTGGCAAAGTAGGATAGGTTTCTGAAAAACATCACGGGGTGGTGCGCATTGTATGGGTGTGTAACTTTACATTCACTAGTAGGAGTGAGAAAAACATCACGGGGTGGTGCGCATTGTATTGGTGTGTAACATTACATTCACTAGTAGGAGTGAGAAAAAGATCACGGGGTGGTGTGAATCGGAGGGTGTGAATTAGGATATGCAATGAGTGGCAATGTAGGATGGAGAAAAGCACTGCGGGGTGGTCAGCATTGGGAAGTCATGCAACATGCAGTGGCAATGTAGGATAGGTTTCTGAAAAACATCGTGCGGTGGTGCGCATTGTATGGCTGTGTAACATTACATTCACTAGTAGGAGTGAGAAAAACATCACGGGGTGGTGTGAATCGGAGGGTCTGAATTAGGATAGGCAGTGAGTGGCAATGTAGGATGGAGAAAAGGACGGCGGGTTGGTCATCATGTGGAGGTCAGGGAACATGCATTGGCAATGTGGGATAGATTTCTGAAAATCATAGCGGGGTGGTGCGCATTGTATGGGTGTGTAACATTCCATTCACTAGTAGGAGTGAGAAAAACATCACGGGGTGGTGTGAATCATAGGGTCTGAATTAGGATAGGCAGTGAGTGGCAATGTAGGATGGAGAAAACCACCGCGGGTTGGTCAGCATGGGGAGATCAGGGAACATGCAGTGGCAATGTAGGACAGGTTTCTGAAAAACAACGCGGGGTGGTGCGCATTGTATGTGTGTGTAACATTACATTCACTAGTAGGAGTGAGAAAAACATCAATGGGAGGTGTGAACCGGAGGGTCTGAATTAGGTTAGGCAGTGAGTGGCAATGTAGGTTGGAGAAAAGCACCGCGGGGTGGTCAGCATGTGGTGGTCATAGAAAATGCAGTGGCAATGTAGGATAGGTTTCTGAAAAACATCGCGGGGTGGTGCGCATTGTATGGCTGTGTAACATTACATTCACTAGTATGAGTGAGAAAAACATCACGGGGTGGTGTGAATCAGAGGGTCTGAATTAGGATAGACAGGGAGTGGCAATGTACGATGGAGAAAATCACCGCGGGGTGGTCAGCATAGGGAGGTCAGGGAACATGCAGTGGCAATGTAGGATAGGTTTCTGAAAAACATCGCGGAGTGGTGCGCATTGTATGGGTGTGTAACATTACATTCCCTAGTAGGAGTGAGAAAAACATCACGGGGTGGTGTGAATCGGAGGGTATGATTTAGGATAGCCAGTGAGTTGCAATGTAGGATGGAGAAAAGCATCGCGGTGTGGTCAGCATGCGGAGGTCAGGGAACATGCAGTGGCAATGTAGGATATGTTTCTGAAAAACATCGCGGGGTGGTGCGCATTGTATGGGTGTGTAAAATTACATTCACTAGTAGGAGTGAGAAAAACATCACGGGGTGGTGCGCATTGTATTGGTGTGTAACATTACATTCACTTGTAGGAGTGAGAAAAACATCACGGGGTGGTGTGAAGCGGAGGGTCTGAATTAGGATAGCCAGTGAGTTGCAATGTAGCCTGGAGAAAACCATCGCTGGGTGGTCAGCATGGGGAGGTCAGGGAACATGCAGTGGCAATGTAGGATAGGTTTCTGAAAAACATCGCGGGGTGGTGCGCATTGTATGGCTGTGTAACACTACATTCACTAGTAGGAGTGAGAAAAACATCAAGGGGTGGTGTGAATCGGAGAGTGTGAATTAGGATATGCAATGAGTGGCAATGTAGGATGGAGAAAAGCACCGCGGGGTGGTCATCATGGGGAAGTCATGGAACATGCAGTGGCAATGTAGGATAGGTTTCTGAAAAACATCGCGGGGTGGTGCGCATTGTATGGCTGTGTAACACTACATTCACTAGTAGGAGTGAGAAAAACATCACGGGGTGGTGTGAATCGGAGGGTCTAAATTTGGATAGGCAGTGAGTGGCAATGTAGGATGGAGAAAAGCACCGCGGAGTAGTCAGCATGGGGAGGTCAGGGAACATGCATTGGCAATGTGGGATAGATTTCTGAAAATCATAGCGGGGTGGTGCGCATTGTATGGGTGTGTAACATTCCATTCACTAGAAGGAGTGAGAAAAACATCACGAGGTGGTGTGAATCGGAGGGTGTGAATTAGGATATGCAATGAGTGGCAATGTAGGATGGAGAAAAGCACCGCGGGGTGATCAGCATGGGGATGTCAAGGAACATGCAGTGGCAATGTAGGATAGGTTTCTGAAAAACATCACGTGGTTGTGCGCATTGTATGGGTGTGTAACATTACATTCACTAGTAGGAGTGAGAAAACATCACGGGGTGGTGCGCATTGTATTGGTGTGTAACATTACATTCACTAGTAGGAGTGTGAAAAACATCACAGGGTGGTGTGAATCGGAGGGTATGATTTAGGATAGCCAGTGAGTTGCAATGTAGGATGGAGAAAAGCATCGCGGCGTGGTCAGCATGGGGAGGTCAGGGAACATGCAGTGGCATTGTAGGATATGTTTCTGAAAAACATCGCAGGGTGGTGCGCATTGTATGGGTGTGTAACATTACATTCACTAGTAGGAGTGAGAAAAACATCACGGGGTGGTGTGAATCATAGGGTCTGAATTAGGATAGGCAGTGAGTGGCAATGTAGGATGGAGAAAACCACCGCGGGTTGGTCAGCATGGGGAGATCAGGGAACATGCAGTGGCAATGTAGGATAGGTTTCTGAAAACGCGGGGTGGTGCGCATTGTATGTGTGTGTAACATTACAATCACTAGTAGGAGTGAGAAAAACATCAATGGGAGGTGTGAACCGAAGGGTCTGAATTAGGATAGGCAGTGAGTGGCAATGTAGGTTGGAGAAAAGCACCGCGGGGTGGTCAGCATGTGGAGGTCATAGAAAATGCAGTGGCAATGTAGGATAGGTTTCTGAAAAGCATCGCGGGGTGGTGCGCATTGTATGGTTGTGTAACACTACATTCACTAGTATGAGGGAGAAAAACATCACGGGGTGGTGTGAATCGGAGGGTGTGAATTTGGATACTCAATGAGTGGCAATGTAGGATGGAGAAAAGCACCGCGGGGTTGTCAACATGGGGAAGTCAGGGAACATGCCGTGGCAAAGTAGGATAGGTTTCTGAAAAACATCACGGGGTGGTGCGCATTGTATGGGTGTGTAACATTACATTCACTAGTAGGAGTGAGAAAAACATCACGGGGTGGTGCGCATTGTATTGGTGTGTAACATTACATTCACTAGTAGGAGTGAGAAAAAGATCACGGGGTGGTGTGAATCGGAGGGTGTGAATTAGGATATGCAATGAGTGGCAATGTAGGATGGAGAAAAGCACTGCGGGGTGGTCAGCATTGGGAAGTCATGCAACATGCAGTGGCAATGTAGGATAGGTTTCTGAAAAACATCGCGCGGTGGTGCGCATTGTATGGCTGTGTAACATTACATTCACTAGTAGGAGTGAGAAAAACATCACGGGGTGGTGTGAATCGGAGGGTCTGAATTAGGATAGGCAGTGAGTGGCAATGTAGGATGGAGAAAACCACCGCGGGTTGGTCAGCATGGGGAGATCAGGGAACATCCAGTGGCAATGTAGGATAGGTTTCTGAAAAACAACGCGGGGTGGTGCGCATTGTATTGGTGTGTAACATTACATTCACTAGTAGGAGTGTGAAAAACATCACAGGGTGGTGTGAATCGGAGGGTATGATTTAGGATAGCCAGTGAGTTGCAATGTACGATGGAGAAAAGCATCGCGGCGTGGTCAGCTTGGGGAGGTCAGGGAACATGCAGTGGCATTGTAGGATATGTTTCTGAAAAACATCGCGGGGTGGTGCGCATTGTATGGGTGTGTAACATTACATTCACTAGTAGGAGTGAGAAAAACATCACGGGGTGGTGTGAATCATAGGGTCTGAATTAGGATAGGCAGTGAGTGGCAATGTAGGATGGAGAAAACCACCGCGGGTTGGTCAGCATGGGGAGATCAGGGAACATGCAGTGGCAATGTAGGATATGTTTCTAAAAAACATCGCGGGGTGGTGCGCATTGTATGGGTGTGTAACATTACATTCACTAGTAGGAGTGAGAAAAACATCACGGGGTGGTGTGATTCAGAGGGTCTGAATTAGATTAGGCAGTGAGTGGCAATGTAGGATGGAGAAATGCACCGCGGGGTGGTCAGCATGGGGAGGTCAGGGGACATGAAGTGGCAATGTAGGATAGGTTTCTGAAAAACATCGCGGGGTGATGCGCATTGTATGGGTGTGTAACATTACATTCACTAGTAGGAGTGAGAAAAGCATCACGGGGTTGTGTGATTTGGAGGGACTGAATTATGATACGCAGTGAGTGCAATGTAGGATGGAGAAAAGCTCCGCGGGGTGGTCAGCATGGGGAGGTCAGGGAACATGCAGTGGCAATTTAGGATAGGTTTCTGAAAAACATCGCGGGGTGGTGCGCATTGTATAGGGGTGTAACATTACATTCACTAGTAGGAGTGAGAAAAACATCACCGGGTGGTGTGAAGCGGAGGGTCTGAATTAGGATAGCCAGTGAGTTGCAATGTAGCATGGAGAAAACCATCCCAGGGTGGTCAGCATGGGGAGGTCAGGGAACATGCAGTGGCAATGTAGGATAGGTTTCTGAAAAACATCGCGGGGTGGTGCGCATTGTATGGCTGTGTAACACTACATTCACTAGTAGGAGTGAGAAAAACATGACGGGGTGGTGTGAATCGGAGGGTGTGAATTAGTATATGCAATGAGTGGCAATGTAGGATGGAGAAAAGCACCGCGGGGTGCTCAGCATGGGGAAGTCATGGAACATGCAGTGGCAATGTAGGATAGGTTTCTGAAAAACATCGCAGGGTGGTGCGCCTTGTATGGCTGTGTAACACTACATTCACTAGTAGGAGTGAGTAAAACATCACGGGGTGGTGTGAATCGGAGGGTCTAAATTTGGATAGGCAGTGAGTGGCAATGTAGGATGGAGAAAAGCACCGCGGGGTGGTAAGCATGGGGAGGTCAGGGAACATGTAGTGGCAAGTAGGATAGGTTTCTGAAAAACATCGCGGGGTGGTGCGCATTGTATGGCTGTGTAACATTACATTCACTAGTAGGAGTGAGAAAAACATCACGGGGTGGTGTGAATCGGAGGGTCTGAATTAGGATAGGCAGTGAGTGGCAATGTAGGATGGAGAAAAGGACGGCGGGTTGGTCATCATGTGGAGGTCAGGGAACATACATTGGCAATGTGGGATAGGTTTCTGAAAATCATAGCGGGGTGGTGCGCATTGTATGGGTGTGTAACATTCCATTCACTAGTAGGAGTGAGAAAAACATCACGGGGTGGTGCGCATTGTATTGGTTTGTAAAATTACATTCACTAGTAGGAGTGAGAAAAACATCACGGGTGGTGTGAATCGCAGGGTCTGAATTAGGAGAGGCAGTGAGTGGCAATGTAGGATGGAGAAAAGCACCGCGGGGTGATCAGCATGGGGAGGTCAAGGAACATGCAGTGGCAATGTAGGATATGTTTCTGAAAAACATCGCGGGGTGGTGCGCATTGTATGGCTGTGTAACATTACATTCACTAGTAGGAGTGAGAAAAACATCACGGGATGGTGTGATTCGGAGGGTCTGAATTAGATTAGGCAGTGAATGGCAATGTAGGATGGAGAAAAGCACCGCGGGGTGATCAGTATGGGGAGGTTAGAGAACATGAAGTGGCAATGTAGGATAGGTTTCTGAAAAACATCGCGGGGTGATGCGCATTGTATGGGTGTGTAACATTACATTCACTAGTAGGAGTGAGAAAAGCATCACGGGGTGGTGTGATTTGGAGGGACTGAATTATGATACGCAGTGAGTGGCAATGTAGGATGGAGAAAAGCTCCGCGGTGTGGTCAGCATGGGGAGGTCAGGGAACATGCAGGGGCAATTTAGGATAGGTTTCTGAAAAACATCGCGGGGTGGTGCGCATTGTATGGGGGTGTAACATTACATTCACTAGTAGGAGTGAGAAAATCATCACGGGGTGTTGCGCATTGTATGGGTGTGTAACAATACATTCACTAGTAGGAGTGAGAAAAACATCACGGGGTGGTGTGAAGCGGAGGGTCTGAATTAGGATAGCCAGTGAGTTGCAATGTAGGATGGAGAAAAGCACCGCGGGGTGATCAGCATGGGGAGGTCAAGGAACATGCAGTGGCAATGTAGGATAGGTTTCTGAAAAACATCGCGGGGTGGTGCGCATTGTATGGCTGTGTAACACTACATTCACTAGTAGGAGTGAGAAAAACATCACGGGGTGGTGTGAATCGGAGAGTGTGAATTAGGATATGCAATGAGTGGCAATGTAGGATGGAGAAAAGCACCGCGGGGTGGTCATCATGGGGAAGTCATGGAACATGCAGTGGCAATGTAGGATAGGTTTCTGAAAAACATCGCGGGGTGGTGCGCTTTGTATGGCTGTGTAACACTACATTCACTAGTAGGAGTGAGAAAAACATCACGGGGTGGTGTGAATCGGAGGGTCTAAATTTGGATAGGCAGTGAGTGGCAATGTAGGATGGAGAAAAGCACCGCGGAGTAGTCAGCATGGGGAGGTCAGGGAACATGCATTGGCAATGTGGGATAGATTTCTGAAAATCATAGCGGGGTGGTGCGCATTGTATGGGTGTGTAACATTCCATTCACTAGAAGGAGTGAGAAAAACATCACGAGGTGGTGTGAATCGGAGGGTGGGAATTAGGATATGCAATGAGTGGCAATGTAGGATGGAGAAAAGCACCGCGGGGTGATCAGCATGGGGAGGTCAAGGAACATGCAGTGGCAATGTAGGATAGGTTTCTGAAAAACATCACGTGGTTGTGAGCATTGTATGGGTGTGTAACATTACATTCACTAGTAGGAGTGAGAAAACATCACGGGGTGGTGCGCATTGTATTGGTGTGTAACATTACATTCACTAGTAGGAGTGTGAAAAACATCACAGGGTGGTGTGAATCGGAGGGTATGATTTAGGATAGCCAGTGAGTTGCAATGTAGGATGGAGAAAAGCATCGCGGCGTGGTCAGCATGGGGAGGTCAGGGAACATGCAGTGGCATTGTAGGATATGTTTCTGAAAAACATCGCAGGGTGGTGCGCATTGTATGGGTGTGTAACATTACATTCACTAGTAGGAGTGAGAAAAACATCACGGGGTGGTGTGAATCATAGGGTCTGAATTAGGATAGGCAGTGAGTGGCAATGTAGGATGGAGAAAACCACCGCGGGTTGGTCAGCATGGGGAGATCAGGGAACATGCAGTGGCAATGTAGGATAGGTTTCTGAAAACGCGGGGTGGTGCGCATTGTATGTGTGTGTAACATTACAATCACTAGTAGGAGTGAGAAAAACATCAATGGGAGGTGTGAACCGAAGGGTCTGAATTAGGATAGGCAGTGAGTGGCAATGTAGGTTAGAGAAAAGCACCGCGGGGTGGTCAGCATGTGGAGGTCATAGAAAATGCAGTGGCAATGTAGGATAGGTTTCTGAAAAGCATCGCGGGGTGGTGCGCATTGTATGGTTGTGTAACACTACATTCACTAGTATGAGGGAGAAAAACATCACGGGTTGGTGTGAATCGGAGGGTGTGAATTTGGATACTCAATGAGTGGCAATGTAGGATGGAGAAAAGCACCGCGGGGTTGTCAACATGGGGAAGTCAGGGAACATGCCGTGGCAAAGTAGGATAGGTTTCTGAAAAACATCACGGGGTGGTGCGCATTGTATGGGTGTGTAACATTACATTCACTAGTAGGAGTGAGAAAAACATCACGGGGTGGTGCGCATTGTATTGGTGTGTAACATTACATTCACTAGTAGGAGTGAGAAAAAGATCACGGGGTGGTGTGAATCGGAGGGTGTGAATTAGGATATGCAATGAGTGGCAATGTAGGATGGAGAAAAGCACTGCGGGGTGGTCAGCATTGGGAAGTCATGCAACATGCAGTGGCAATGTAGGATAGGTTTCTGAAAAACATCGCGCGGTGGTGCGCATTGTATGGCTGTGTAACATTACATTCACTAGTAGGAGTGAGAAAAACATCACGGGGTGGTGTGAATCGGAGGGTCTGAATTAGGATAGGCAGTGAGTGGCAATGTAGGATGGAGAAAAGGACGGCGGGTTGGTCATCATGTGGAGGTCAGGGAACATGCATTGGCAATGTGGGATAGATTTCTGAAAATCATAGCGGGGTGGTGCGCATTGTATGGGTGTGTAACATTCCATTCACTAGTAGGAGTGAGAAAAACATCACGGGGTGGTGTGAATCATAGGGTCTGAATTAGGATAGGCAGTGAGTGGCAATGTAGGATGGAGAAAACCACCGCGGGTTGGTCAGCATGGGGAGATCAGGGAACATGCAGTGGCAATGTAGGACAGGTTTCTGAAAAACAACGCGGGGTGGTGCGCATTGTATGTGTGTGTAACATTACATTCACTAGTAGGAGTGAGAAAAACATCAATGGGAGGTGTGAACCGGAGGGTCTGAATTAGGTTAGGCAGTGAGTGGCAATGTAGGTTGGAGAAAAGCACCGCGGGGTGGTCAGCATGTGGTGGTCATAGAAAATGCAGTGGCAATGTAGGATAGGTTTCTGAAAAACATCGCGGGGTGGTGCGCATTGTATGGCTGTGTAACATTACATTCACTAGTATGAGTGAGAAAAACATCACGGGGTGGTGTGAATCAGAGGGTCTGAATTAGGATAGACAGGGAGTGGCAATGTACGATGGAGAAAATCACCGCGGGGTGGTCAGCATAGGGAGGTCAGGGAACATGCAGTGGCAATGTAGGATAGGTTTCTGAAAAACATCGCGGAGTGGTGCGCATTGTATGGGTGTGTAACATTACATTCCCTAGTAGGAGTGAGAAAAACATCACGGGGTGGTGTGAATCGGAGGGTATGATTTAGGATAGCCAGTGAGTTGCAATGTAGGATGGAGAAAAGCATCGCGGTGTGGTCAGCATGCGGAGGTCAGGGAACATGCAGTGGCAATGTAGGATATGTTTCTGAAAAACATCGCGGGGTGGTGCGCATTGTATGGGTGTGTAAAATTACATTCACTAGTAGGAGTGAGAAAAACATCACGGGGTGGTGCGCATTGTATTGGTGTGTAACATTACATTCACTTGTAGGAGTGAGAAAAACATCACGGGGTGGTGTGAAGCGGAGGGTCTGAATTAGGATAGCCAGTGAGTTGCAATGTAGCCTGGAGAAAACCATCGCTGGGTGGTCAGCATGGGGAGGTCAGGGAACATGCAGTGGCAATGTAGGATAGGTTTCTGAAAAACATCGCGGGGTGGTGCGCATTGTATGGCTGTGTAACACTACATTCACTAGTAGGAGTGAGAAAAACATCAAGGGGTGGTGTGAATCGGAGAGTGTGAATTAGGATATGCAATGAGTGGCAATGTAGGATGGAGAAAAGCACCGCGGGGTGGTCATCATGGGGAAGTCATGGAACATGCAGTGGCAATGTAGGATAGGTTTCTGAAAAACATCGCGGGGTGGTGCGCATTGTATGGCTGTGTAACACTACATTCACTAGTAGGAGTGAGAAAAACATCACGGGGTGGTGTGAATCGGAGGGTCTAAATTTGGATAGGCAGTGAGTGGCAATGTAGGATGGAGAAAAGCACCGCGGAGTAGTCAGCATGGGGAGGTCAGGGAACATGCATTGGCAATGTGGGATAGATTTCTGAAAATCATAGCGGGGTGGTGCGCATTGTATGGGTGTGTAACATTCCATTCACTAGAAGGAGTGAGAAAAACATCACGAGGTGGTGTGAATCGGAGGGTGTGAATTAGGATATGCAATGAGTGGCAATGTAGGATGGAGAAAAGCACCGCGGGGTGATCAGCATGGGGATGTCAAGGAACATGCAGTGGCAATGTAGGATAGGTTTCTGAAAAACATCACGTGGTTGTGCGCATTGTATGGGTGTGTAACATTACATTCACTAGTAGGAGTGAGAAAACATCACGGGGTGGTGCGCATTGTATTGGTGTGTAACATTACATTCACTAGTAGGAGTGTGAAAAACATCACAGGGTGGTGTGAATCGGAGGGTATGATTTAGGATAGCCAGTGAGTTGCAATGTAGGATGGAGAAAAGCATCGCGGCGTGGTCAGCATGGGGAGGTCAGGGAACATGCAGTGGCATTGTAGGATATGTTTCTGAAAAACATCGCAGGGTGGTGCGCATTGTATGGGTGTGTAACATTACATTCACTAGTAGGAGTGAGAAAAACATCACGGGGTGGTGTGAATCATAGGGTCTGAATTAGGATAGGCAGTGAGTGGCAATGTAGGATGGAGAAAACCACCGCGGGTTGGTCAGCATGGGGAGATCAGGGAACATGCAGTGGCAATGTAGGATAGGTTTCTGAAAACGCGGGGTGGTGCGCATTGTATGTGTGTGTAACATTACAATCACTAGTAGGAGTGAGAAAAACATCAATGGGAGGTGTGAACCGAAGGGTCTGAATTAGGATAGGCAGTGAGTGGCAATGTAGGTTGGAGAAAAGCACCGCGGGGTGGTCAGCATGTGGAGGTCATAGAAAATGCAGTGGCAATGTAGGATAGGTTTCTGAAAAGCATCGCGGGGTGGTGCGCATTGTATGGTTGTGTAACACTACATTCACTAGTATGAGGGAGAAAAACATCACGGGGTGGTGTGAATCGGAGGGTGTGAATTTGGATACTCAATGAGTGGCAATGTAGGATGGAGAAAAGCACCGCGGGGTTGTCAACATGGGGAAGTCAGGGAACATGCCGTGGCAAAGTAGGATAGGTTTCTGAAAAACATCACGGGGTGGTGCGCATTGTATGGGTGTGTAACATTACATTCACTAGTAGGAGTGAGAAAAACATCACGGGGTGGTGCGCATTGTATTGGTGTGTAACATTACATTCACTAGTAGGAGTGAGAAAAAGATCACGGGGTGGTGTGAATCGGAGGGTGTGAATTAGGATATGCAATGAGTGGCAATGTAGGATGGAGAAAAGCACTGCGGGGTGGTCAGCATTGGGAAGTCATGCAACATGCAGTGGCAATGTAGGATAGGTTTCTGAAAAACATCGCGCGGTGGTGCGCATTGTATGGCTGTGTAACATTACATTCACTAGTAGGAGTGAGAAAAACATCACGGGGTGGTGTGAATCGGAGGGTCTGAATTAGGATAGGCAGTGAGTGGCAATGTAGGATGGAGAAAAGGACGGCGGGTTGGTCATCATGTGGAGGTCAGGGAACATGCATTGGCAATGTGGGATAGATTTCTGAAAATCATAGCGGGGTGGTGCGCATTGTATGGGTGTGTAACATTCCATTCACTAGTAGGAGTGAGAAAAACATCACGGGGTGGTGTGAATCATAGGGTCTGAATTAGGATAGGCAGTGAGTGGCAATGTAGGATGGAGAAAACCACCGCGGGTTGGTCAGCATGGGGAGATCAGGGAACATGCAGTGGCAATGTAGGACAGGTTTCTGAAAAACAACGCGGGGTGGTGCGCATTGTATGTGTGTGTAACATTACATTCACTAGTAGGAGTGAGAAAAACATCAATGGGAGATGTGAACCGGAGGGTCTGAATTAGGTTAGGCAGTGAGTGGCAATGTAGGTTGGAGAAAAGCACCGCGGGGTGGTCAGCATGTGGTGGTCATAGAAAATGCAGTGGCAATGTAGGATAGGTTTCTGAAAAACATCGTGGGGTGGTGCGCATTGTATGGCTGTGTAACATTACATTCACTAGTATGAGTGAGAAAAACATCACGGGGTGGTGTGAATCAGAGGGTCTGAATTAGGATAGACAGGGAGTGGCAATGTACGATGGAGAAAATCACCGCGGGGTGGTCAGCATAGGGAGGTCAGGGAACATGCAGTGGCAATGTAGGATAGGTTTCTGAAAAACATCGCGGAGTGGTGCGCATTGTATGGGTGTGTAACATTACATTCCCTAGTAGGAGTGAGAAAAACATCACGGGGTGGTGTGAATCGGAGGGTCTAAATTAGGATAGGCAGTGAGTGGCAATGTAGGATGGAGAAAAGCACCGCGGGGTGGTCAGCATGGGGAGGTCAGGGAACATGCAGTGGCAATATAGGATAGGTTTCTGAAAAACATCGCGGGGTGGTGCGCATTGTGTGGGTGTGTAACATTACATTCACAAGAAGGAGTGAGAAAAACATCACGGGGTGGTGTGAATCGGAGGGTCTGAATTAGGAGAGGCAGTGAGTGGCAATGTAGGATGGAGAAAAGCACTGTGGGGTGGTCAGCATGGGGAGGTCAGGGAACATGCAGTGGCAAAGTAGGATAGGTTTCTGAAAAACTTCGCGGGGTGGTGCGCATTGTATGGGTGTGTAACATTACATTCACTAGTAGGAGTGAGAAAAACATCACGGGGTGGTGCGCATTGTATTGGTGTGTAACATTACATTCACTAGTAGGAGTGAGAAAAACATCACGGGGTGGTGTGATTCGGAGGGTCTGAATTAGATTAGGCAGTGAGTTGCAATGTAGGATGGAGAAAAGCACCGCGGGGTGATCAGTATGGGGAGGTTAGAGAACATGAAGTGGCAATGTAGGATAGGTTTCTGAAAAACATCGCGGGGTGATGCGCATTGTATGGGTGTGTAACATTACATTCACTAGTAGGAGTGAGAAAAGCATCACGGGGTGGTGTGATTTGGAGGGACTTAATTATGATACGCAGTGAGTGGCAATGTAGGATGGAGAAAAGCTCCGCGGGGTGGTCAGCATGGGGAGGTCAGGGAACATGCAGGGGCAATTTAGGATAGGTTTCTGAAAAACATCGCGGCGTGGTGCGCATTGTATTGGGGTGTAACATTACATTCACTAGTAGGAGTGAGAAAATCATCACCGGGTGTTGCGCATTGTATGGGTGTGTAACAATACATTCACTAGTAGGAGTGAGAAAAACATCACGGGGTGGTGTGAAGCGGAGGGTCTGAATTAGGATAGCCAGTGAGTTGCAATGTAGCATGGAGAAAACCATCGCAGGGTGGTCAGCATGGGGAGGTCAGGGAACATGCAGTGGCAATGTAGGATAGGTTTCTGAAAAACATCGCGGGGTGGTGCACATTGTATGGGTGTGTAACATTACATTCACTAGTAGGAGTGAGAAAAACATCTCGGGGTGGTGTGAATCGGAGGGTGTGAATTAGGATATGCAATGAGTGGCGATGTAGGATGGAGAAAAGCACCGCGGGGTGGTAAGCATGGGGAGGTCAGGGAACATGCAGTGGCAATGTAGGATAGGTTTCTGAAAAACATCGCGGGGTGGTGCGCATTGTATGGCTGTGTAACATTACATTCACTAGTAGGAGTGAGAAAAATATCACGGGGTGGTGTGAATCGGAGGGTCTGAATTAGGATAGGCAGTGAGTGGCAATGTAGGATGGAGAAAAGGACGGCGGGTTGGTCAACATGTCGAGGTCAGGGAACATGCATTGGCAATGTGGGATAGGTTTCTGAAAAACATAGCGGGGTGGTGCGCATTGTATGGGTGTGTAACATTCCATTCACTAGTAGGAGTGAGAAAAACATCACGGGGTTGTGCGCATTGTATTGGTGTGTAAAATTACTTTCACTGGTAGGAGTGAGAAAAACATCACGGGGGGTGTGAATCGGAGGGTCTGAATTAGGATAGGCAATGAGTGGCAATGTAAGATGGAGAAAAGCACCACGGGGTGATCAGCATGGGGAGGTCAAGGAACATGCAGTGGCAATGTAGGATAGGTTTCTGAAAAACATCACGTGGTTGTGCACATTGTATGGGTGTGTAACATTACATTCACTAGTAGGAGTGAGAAAAACATCACGGGGTGGTGTGAATCGGAGGGTAAGATTTAGGAGAGCCAGTGAGTTGCAATGTAGGATGGAGAAAAGCATCGCAGCGTGGTCAGCATGGGGAGGTCAGGGAACATGCAGTGGCAATGTAGGATATGTTTCTGAAAAACATCGCAGGGTGGTGCGCATTGTATGGGTGTGTAACATTACATTCACTAGTAGGAGTGAGAAAAACATCACGGGGTAGTGTGAATCATAGGGTCTGAATTAGGATAGGCAGGGAGTGGCAATGTAGGATGGAGAAAACCACCGCGGGTTGGTCAGCATGGGGAGATCAGGGAACATGCAGTGCCAATGTAGGATAGGTTTCTGAAAAACAACGCGGGGTGGTGCGCATTGTATGTGTGTGTAACATTACATTCACTAGTAGGAGTGAGAAAAACATCAATGGGAGGTGTGAACCGGAGGGTCTGAATTAGGATAGGCAGTGAGTGGCAATGTAGGTTGGAGAAAAGCACCGCGGGGTGGTCAGCATGTGGAGGTCATAGAAAATGCAGTGGCAATATAGGATAGGTTTCTGAAAAACATCGCGGGGTGGTGCGCATTTTGTGGTTTGTGTAACACTACATTCACTAGTATGAGGGAGAAAAACATCACGGGGTGGTGTGATTCGGAGGGTGTGAATTAGGATAGTCAATGAGTGGCAATGTAGGATGGAGAAAAGCACCGCGGGCTGGTCAACATGGGGAAGTCAGGGAACATGCCGTTTCAAAGTAGGATAGGTTTCTGAAAAACATCGCGGGGTGATGCGCATTGTATGGGTGTGTAACATTACATTCACTAGTAGGAGTGAGAAAAGCATCACGGGGTTGTGTGATTTGGAGGGACTGAATTATGATACGCAGTGAGTGCAATGTAGGATGGAGAAAAGCTCCGCGGGGTGGTCAGCATGGGGAGGTCAGGGAACATGCAGTGGCAATTTAGGATAGGTTTCTGAAAAACATCGCGGGGTGGTGCGCATTGTATAGGGGTGTAACATTACATTCACTAGTAGGAGTGAGAAAAACATCACCGGGTGGTGTGAAGCGGAGGGTCTGAATTAGGATAGCCAGTGAGTTGCAATGTAGCATGGAGAAAACCATCCCAGGGTGGTCAGCATGGGGAGGTCAGGGAACATGCAGTGGCAATGTAGGATAGGTTTCTGAAAAACATCGCGGGGTGGTGCGCATTGTATGGGTGTGTAACATTACATTCACTAGTAGGAGTGAGAAAAACATCACGGGGTGGTGTGATTCAGAGGGTCTGAATTAGATTAGGCAGTGAGTGGCAATGTAGGATGGAGAAAAGCACCGCGGGGTGGTCAGCATGGGGAGGTCAGGGGACATGAAGTGGCAATGTAGGATAGGTTTCTGAAAAACATCGCGGGGTGATGCGCATTGTATGGGTGTGTAACATTACATTCACTAGTAGGAGTGAGAAAAGCATCACGGGGTTGTGTGATTTGGAGGGACTGAATTATGATACGCAGTGAGTGCAATGTAGGATGGAGAAAAGCTCCGCGGGGTGGTCAGCATGGGGAGGTCAGGGAACATGCAGTGGCAATGTAGGATATGTTTCTGAAAAACATCGCGGGGTGGTGCGCATTGTATGGGTGTGTAACATTACATTCACTAGTAGGAGTGAGAAAAACATCACGGGGTGGTGTGATTCGGAGGGTCTGAATTAGATTAGGCAGTGAGTGGCAATGTAGGATGGAGAAAAGCACCGCGGGGTGGTCAGCATGGGGAGGTCAGGGGACATGAAGTGGCAATGTAGGATAGGTTTCTGAAAAACATCGCGGGGTGATGCGCATTGTATGGGTGTGTAACATTACATTCACTAGTAGGAGTGAGAAAAGCATCACGGGGTTGTGTGATTTGGAGGGACTGAATTATGATACGCAGTGAGTGCAATGTAGGATGGAGAAAAGCTCCGCGGGGTGGTCAGCATGGGGAGGTCAGGGAACATGCAGTGGCAATGTTGGATAGGTTTCTGAAAAACATCGCAGGGTGGTGCGCCTTGTATGGCTGTGTAACACTACATTCACTCGTAGGAGTGAGAAAAACATCACGGGGTGGTGTGAATCGGAGGGTCTAAATTTGGATAGGCAGTGAGTGGCAATGTAGGATGGAGAAAGGCACCGCGGGGTGGTAAGCATGGGGAGGTCAGGGAACATGCAGTGGCAATGTAGGATAGGTTTCTGAAAAACATCGCGGGGTGGTGCGCATTGTATGGGTGTGTAACATTACATACACTAGTAGGAGTGAGAAAAACATCACGGGGTGGTGTGAATCGGAGGGTCTGAATTAGGATAGGCAGTGAGTGGCAATGTAGGATGGAGAAAAGGACGGCGGGTTGGTCATCATGTGGAGGTCAGGGAACATACATTGGCAATGTGGGATAGGTTTCTGAAAATCATAGCGGGGTGGTGCGCATTGTATGGGTGTGTAACATTCCATTCACTAGTAGGAGTGAGAAAAACATCACGGGGTGGTGCGCATTGTATTGGTGTGTAAAATTACATTCACTAGTAGGAGTGAGAAAAACATCACGGGTGGTGTGAATCGCAGGGTCTGAATTAGGAGAGGCAGTGAGTGGCAATGTAGGATGGAGAAAAGCACCGCGGGGTGATCAGCATGGGGAGGTGAAGGAACATGCAGTGGCAATGTAGGATAGGTTTCTGAAAAACATCACGTGGTTGTGCGCATTGTATGGGTGTGTAACATTACATTCACTAGTAGGAGTGAGAAAAACATCACGGGGTGGTGCGCATTGTATTGGTGTGTAACATTACATTCACTAGTAGGAGTGTGAAAAACATCACAGGGTGGTGTGAATCGGAGGGTATGATTTAGGATAGCCAGTGAGTTGCAATGTACGATGGAGAAAAGCATCGCGGCGTGGTCAGCTTGGGGAGGTCAGGGAACATGCAGTGGCATTGTAGGATATGTTTCTGAAAAACATCGCGGGGTGGTGCGCATTGTATGGGTGTGTAACATTACATTCACTAGTAGGAGTGAGAAAAACATCACGGGGTGGTGTGAATCATAGGGTCTGAATTAGGATAGGCAGTGAGTGGCAATGTAGGATGGAGAAAACCACCGCGGGTTGGTCAGCATGGGGAGATCAGGGAACATCCAGTGGCAATGTAGGATAGGTTTCTGAAAAACAACGCGGGGTGGTGCGCATTGTATGTGTGTGTAACATTACATTCACTAGTAGGAGTGAGAAAAACATCAATGGGAGGTGTGAACCGGAGGGTCTGAATTAGGATAGGCAGTGAGTGGCAATGTAGGTTGGAGAAAAGCACCGCGGGTTGGTCAGCATGTGGAGGTCAGGAAACATGCAGTGGCAATGTAGGATAGGTTTCTGAAAAACATTGTGGGCTGGTGCGCATTGTATGGCTGTGTAACATTACATTCACTAGTAGGAGTGAGAAAAACGTCACGGGGTGGTGTGAATCGGAGGGTCTGAATTATGATAGGCAGTGAGTGGCAATGTATAATGGAGAAAAGCACCTGGGGGTGGTTAGCATGGGGAGATCAGGGAACATGCAGTGGCAATGTAGGATAGGTTTCTGAAAAACATCGCGGGGTGGTGCGCATTGTATGGTTGTGTAACACTACATTCACTAGTATGAGGGAGAAAAACATCACGGGGTGGTGTGAATCGGAGGGTGTGAATTAGGATAGTCAATGAGTGGCAATGTAGGATGGAGAAAAGCACCGCGGGGTTGTCAACATGGGGAAGTCAGGGAACATGCCGTGGCAAAGTAGGATAGGTTTCTGAAAAACATCACGGGGTGGTGCGCATTGTATGGGTGTGTAACATTACATTCACTAGTATGAGTGAGAAAAACATCACGGGGTGGTGTGAATCGGAAGGTCTGAATTAGGATAGACAGGGAGTGGCAATGTACGATGGAGAAAATCACCGCGGGGTGGTCAGCATAGGGAGGTCAGGGAACATGCAGTGGCAATGTAGGATAGGTTTCTGAAAAACATCGCGGAGTGGTGCGCATTGTATGGGTGTGTAACATTACATTCACTAGTAGGAGTGAGAAAAACATCACGGGGTGGTGTGAATCGGAGGGTCTAAATTAGGATAGGCAGTGAGTGGCAATGTAGGATGGAGAAAAGCACCGCGGGGTGGTCAGCATGGGGAGGTCAGGGAACGTGCAGTGGCAATATAGGATAGGTTTCTGAAAAACATCGCGGGGTGGTGCGAATTGTGTGGATGTGTAACATTACATTCACTAGATGGAGTGAGAAAAACATCACGGGGTGGTGTGAATCGGAGGGTCTGAATTAGGATAGGCAGTGAATGGCAATGTAGGATGGAGAAAAGCACTGTGGGGTGGTCAGCATGGGGAGGTCAGGGAATATGCAGTGGCAATTTCGGATAGGTTTCTGAAAAACTTCGCGGGGTGGTGCGCATTGTATGGGTGTGTAACATTATATTCACTAGTAGAAGTGAGAAAAACATCACGGGGTGGTGTGATTCGTAGGGTCTGAATTAGGATAGGCAGTGAGTGGCAATGTAGGATGGAGAAAAGCACCGCGGGGTGGTCAGCATGGAGAGTTCAGGCAGCATGCGGTGGAAATGTAGGATAGGTTTCTGAAAAACATCGCGGGGTGGTGCGGATTGTATGGGTGTGTAACATTACATTCACTAGTAGGAGTGAGAAAAACATCACGGGGTGGTGCGCATTGTATTGGTGTGTAACATTAAATTCACTAGTAAAAGTGAGAAAAACATCACGGGGTGGTGTGATTCGGAGGGTCTGAATTAGATTAGGCAGTGAGGGGCAATGTAGGATGGAGAAAAGCACCGCGGGGTGGTCAGTATGGGGAGTTCAGGGAACATGAAGTGGCAATGTAGGATAGGTTTCTGAAAAACATCGCGGGGTGATGCACATTGTATGGGTGTGTAACATTACATTCACTAGTAGGAGTGAGAAAATCATCACGGGGTGGTGTGATTTGGAGGGACTGAATTATGATACGCATTGAGTGGCAATGTAGGATGGAGAAAAGCTCCGCGGGGTGGTCAGCATGGGGAGGTCAGGGAACATGCAGTGGCAATTTAGGATAGGTTTCTGAAAAACATCGCGGGGTGGTGCGCATTGTATGGGGGTGTAACATTACATTCACTAGCAGGAGTGAGAAAATCATCACGGGGTGTTGTGCATTGTATGGGTGTGTAACAATACATTCACTAGTAGGAGTGAGAAAAACATCACGGGGTGGTGTGAAGCGGAGGGTCTGAATTAGGATAGCCAGTGAGTTGCAATGTAGCATGGAGAAAATCATCGCAGGGTGGTCATCATGGGGAGGTCAGGGAACATGCAGTGGCAATGTAGGATAGGTTTCTGAAAAACATCGCGGGGTGGTGCACATTGTATGGGTGTGTAACATTACATTCACTAGTAGGAGTGAGAAAAACATCACAGGGTGGTGTGAATCGGAGGGTGTGAATTAGGATATGCAATGAGTGGCAATGTAGGATGGAGAAAAGCACCGCGGGGTGGTCAGCATGGAGAAGTCATGGAAAATGCAGTGGCAATGTAGGATAGGTTTCTGAAAAACATCGCGGGGTGGTGCGCATTGTATGGCTGTGTAACACTACATTCACTAGTAGGAGTGAGAAAAACATCACGGGGTGGTGTGAATCGGAGGGTCTAAATTTGGATAGGCAGTGAGTGGCAATGTAGGATGGAGAAAAGCACCGCGGGGTGGTCAGCATGGGGAGGTCAGGGAACATGCAGTGGCAATGTAGGATAGGTTTCTGAAAAACATCGCGGGGTGGTGCGCATTGTATGGCTGTGTAATATTACATTCACTAGTAGGAGTGAGAAAAACATCACGGGGTGGTGTGAATCGGAGGGTCTGAATTAGGATAGGCAATGAGTGGCAATGTAGGATGGAGAAAAGGACGGCGGGTTGGTCATCATGTGGAGGTCAGGGAACATGCATTGGCAATGTGGGATAGATTTCTGAAAAACATAGCGGGGTGGTGCGCATTGTATGGGTGTGTAACATTCCATTCACTAGTAGGAGTGAGAAAAACATCACGGGGTGGTGCGCATTTTATTGGTGTGTAAAATTACATTCACTAGTAGGAGTGAGAAAAACATCACGGGGTGGTGTGAATCGGAGGGTGTGATTTAGGATAGCCAGTGAGTTGCAATGTAGGATGGAGAAAAGCATCGAGGTGTGGTCAGCATGCGGAGGTCAGGGAACATGCAGTGGCAATGTAGGATATGTTTCTGAAAAACATCGCGGGGTGGTGCGCATTGTATGGGTGTGTAACATTACATTCACTAGTAGGAGTGAGAAAAACATCACGGGGTGGTGTGAATCATAGGGTCTGAATTAGGATAGGCAGTGAGTGGCAATGTAGGTTGGAGAAAACCACCGCGGGTTGGTGAGCATGGGGAGATCAGGGAACATGCAGTGGCAATGTAGGATAGGTTTCTGAAAAACAACGCTGGGTGGTTCGCATTGTATGGGTGTGTAACATTACATTCACTAGTAGGAGTGAGAAAAACATCACGGGGTGGTGTGAATCATAGGGTCTGAATTAGGATAGGCAGTGAGTGGCAATGTAGGATGGAGAAAACCACCGCGGGTTGTTGAGCATGGGGAGATCAGGGAACATGCAGTGTCAATGTAGGATAGGTTTCTGAAAAACAACGCGGGGTGGTGCGCATTGTATGTGTGTGTAACATTACATTCACTAGTAGGAGTGAGAAAAACATCAATGGGAGGTGTGAACCGGAGGGTCTGAATTAGGAAAGGCAGTGAGTGGCAATGTAGATTGGAGAAAAGCACCGCGGGGTGGTCAGCATGTGGAGGTCATAGAAAATGCAGTGGCAATGTAGGATAGGTTTCTGAAAAACATCGCGGGGTGGTGCGCATTGTATGGTTGTGTAACATTATATTCACTAGTAGGAGTGAGAAAAACATCACGGGGTGGTGTGAATCGGAGAGTCTAAATTAGGATAGGCAGTGAGTGGCAATGTAGGATGGAGAAAAGCACCGCGGGGTGGTGAGTATGTGGAGGTCAGGGAACATGCAGTGGCAATGTAGGATAGGTTTCTGAAAAACATCGCGGGGTGGTGTGCATTGTATGGGTGTGTAACACTACATTCAGTAGTAGGAGTGAGAAAAACATCACGGGGTGGTGTGAATCGGAGGTCTGAATTAGGATAGGCAGTGAGTGGCAATGTAGGATGGAGAAAAGCACTGCGGGGTGGTCAGAATGTGGAGGTCAGGGAACATGCATTGGCAATGTAGGATAGGTTTCTGAAAAACATAGCGGGGTGGTGCGCATTCTATGTGTGTGTAACATTACATTCACTAGTAGGAGTGAGAAAAACATCACGGGTTGCTATGAATCCGAGGGTCTGAATTAGGATATGCAGTGAGTGGCAATGTAGGAAGGAGAAAAGCTCCCCGGGGTGGTCAGCATGGGGAGGTCAGGGAACATACAGTGGCAATGTACGATAGGTTTCTGGAAAACATCGCGGATGGTGCGCATTGTATGGGTGTGTAACATTATATTCACTAGTAGGAGTGAGAAAAACATCACGGGGTGGTGTGAATCAGAGGGTCTGAATTAGGAGAGGCAGTGAGTGGCAATGTAGGATGGAGAAAACCACCGCGGGGTGGTCAGCATGGGGAGGTCACGGAACATGCAGTGGCAATGTAGGATAGGTTTCTGAAAAACATCGCGGGGTGGTGCGCATTGTATGGGTGTGTAACCTTACATTCACTAGTAGGAGTGAGAAAAACATCACGGGGTGTTGTGCATTATGTGGTTGTGTAACATTACATTCACTAGTAAGAGTGAGAAAAACATCACAGGGTGGTGTGTAACGGAGGGTATGATTTAGGATAGCCAGTGAGTTGCAATGTAGGATGGAGAAAAGCATCGAGGGGTGGTCATCATGGGGAGGTCTAGGAACATGCAGTGGCAATGTAGGATAGGTTTCTGAAAAACATCGTGGGGAGGTGCGAATTCTATGGGTGTGTAACATAACATTCACTAATAGGAGTGAGAAAAACATCACGGGGTGGTGTGAATCGGAGGGTCTAAATTAGGATAGGCTGTGAGTGGCAATGTAGGATGGGGAAAAGCACCGCGGGGTGGTCAGTATGTTGAGGTCAGTGAACATGCAGTGGCAATGTAGGATAGGTTTCTGAAAAACATAGCGGGGTGGTGCGCATTATATGGGTGTGTAACATTACATTCAGTAGTAGGAGTGAGAAAAACATCACGGGGTTGTGTGAATCGGAAGGTCTGAATTAGGATAGGCAGTGAGTGGCAATGTAGGATGGGGAAAAGCACGGCGGGGTGGTCAGCATGTGGAGGTCAGGGAACATGCATTGGCAATGTAGGATAGGTTTCTGAAAAACATCGCGGGGTGGTGCGCATTGTATGGGTGTGTAACATTACATTCACTAGTAGGAGTGAGAAAAACATCAATGGGAAGTGTGAATCGGAGGGTCTGAATTAGGATAGGCAGTGAGTGGCAATGTATGTTGGAGAAAAGCACCGCGGGGTGTTCAGCATGGGGAGGTCAGAGAACATGCAGTGGCAATGTAGGATTGGTTTATGAAAAACATCACGGATTGGTGCGCATTGTATGGGTGTGTAACATTACATTCACTAGTGGGAGTGAGAAAAACATCACGGGGTGGTGTGAATCGGAGGGTTTGAATTAGGATAGGCAGTGAGTGGCAATGGAGGATGGAGAAAAGCACCGCGGGGTGGTCAGCATGGGGAGGTCAGGGAACATGCAGTGGCAATGTTGGATAGGTTTCTGAAAAACATCGCGGGATGGTGCGCATTGTATGGGTGTGTAACATTACATTCACTAGTAGGAGTGAGAAAAACATCACGGGTTGGTGTGAATCAGAGGGTCTGAATTAGGATAGACAGTGAGTGGCAATGTAGGATGGAGAAAAGCACCGCGGGGTGGTCAGCATGGGGAGATCAGGGAACATGCAGTGGCAATGTAGTATAAGTTTTGAAAAACATGGCGAGGTGGTGCGCATTGTATGGGTTTGTAACATTACATTCACTAGTAGGAGTGAGAAAAACTTCACAGGGGGGTGCGTATTGTATTGGTGTGTAACATTACATTCACTAGTAGGAGTGAGAAAAACATCACGGGTTGGTGTGAATCAGAGTGTCTGAATTAGGATAGACAGTGAGTGGCAATGTAGGATGGAGAAAAGCACCGCGGGGTGGTCAGCATGGGGAGGTCAGGGAACATGCAGTGGCAATGTAGGGTAGGTTTCTGAAAAACATCGCGGGGTGGTGCGCATTGTATGGGTGTGTAACATTATATTCACTAGTAGGAGTGAGAAAAACATCACGGGGTGGTGTGAATCGGAGGGTCTGAATTAGGATAGGCAGTGAGTGGCAATGTAGGATGGAGAAACGAACCGCGGAGTGGTCAGCATGTGGAGGTCAGGGAACAGGCATAGGCAATGTAGGATAGGTTTCTGAAAAACATAGCGGGGTGGTGCGCATTGTATGTGTGTGTAATATTACATTCACTAGTAGGAGTGAGAAAAACATGACGGGGTGGTGCGCATTGTATTGGTGTGTAACATAATATTCACTAGTAGGAGTGAGAAAAACATCACGGGGTGGTGTGAATAAGAGGGTCTGAATTAGGAGAGGCAGTGAGTGGCAATGTAGGATGGAGAAAAGCACCGCGGGGTGGTCAGCATGGAGAGGTCAGGGAACATGCAGTGGCAATGTAGGATAGGTTTCTGAAAAACATCGCGGGGTGGTGCGCATTGTATGGGTGTGTAACCTTACATTCACTAGTAGGAGTGAGAAAAACATCACGGGTGTTGCGCATTATATGGTTGTGTAACATTACATTCACTAGTAGGAGTGAGAAAAACATCACAGGGTGGTGTGAATTGGAGGGTCTGAATGAGGATAGGCAGTGAGTGGCAATGTAGGATGGAGAAAAGCACTGCGGGGTGGTCAGCATGTGGAGGTCAGGGAACATGCATTGGCAATGTAGGATAGGTTTCTGAAAAACATCCCGGGGTGGTGCGCATTGTATGTGTGTGTAACATTACATTCACTAGTAGGAGTGAGAAAAACATCACGGGGTGGTGTGAATCCGAGGGTCTGAATTCGGATAGGCAGTGAGTGGCAATGTAGGATGGACAAAATCACCGCGGTGTGGTCAGCATGGGGAGGTCAGGGAACATGCAGTGGCAATGTAGGATAGGTTTCTGAAAAACATCGCGGGGTGGTGCGCATTGTATGGGTGTGTAACATTACATTCACTAGTAGTAGTGAGAAAAACATCACGGGGTGGTGTGATTCGGTGGTTCTGAATTAGGATAGGCAGTGAGTGGCAATGTAGGATGGAGAAAAGCACCGCGGGTTGGTCAGCATGGGGAGATCAGGGAACATGCAGTGGCAATGTAGGATAGCTTTTTGAAAAACATCGCGGGGTGGTGTGCATTGTATGGATGTGTAACATTACATTCACAAGTAGGAGTGAGAAAAACATCAATGGGAGATGTGAATCGGAGGGTCTGAATTAGGATAGGCAGTGAGTGACAATGTAGGTTGGAGAAAAGCACCGCGGGGTGGTCAGCATGGGGAGGTCAGAGAACATGCAGTAGCAATGTAGGATAGGTTTCTGAAAAACATCGCGGGGTGGTGCGCATTGTATGGGTGTGTAACAATACATTCACTAGTAGGAGTGAGAAAAACATCACAGGGTGGTGTGAATCGGAGGGTCTGAATTAGGATAGGAAGTGAGAGGCAATGTAGGATGGAGAAAAGGACCCAGGGTTGGTCAGCATGGGGAGGTCAGGGAACATACAGTGGCAATGTAGGATAGGTTTCTGAAAAACATTGCGGGATGGTGGGCATTGTATGGGTGTGTAACCTTACTTTCACCAGTAGGAGTGAGAAAAACATCACGGGGTGGTGTGAATCGGAGGGTCTGAATTAGGATAGGCAGTGAGTGGCAATGTAGGATGGAGAAACGAACCACGGGGTGGTCAGCATGGGGAGGTCAGGGAACATGCAGTGGCAATGTAGTATAGGTTTCTGAAAAATATCGCGGGGTGGTGCGCATTGTATGGGGGTGTAACATTACATTCACTAGTAGGAGTGAGAAAAACATCACGGGGTGGTGTGAATCGAAGGGTCTGAATTAGAATAGGCAGTGAGTGGCAATGTAGGATGGAGAAAAGCACCGCGGGGTGGTCAGCATGGGGAGGTCAGGGAACATACAGTGGCAATGTAGGATAGGTTTCTGAAAAACATCGCGGCGTGGTGTGCATTGTATGGGTGTGTAACATTATGTTCACCAGTAGTAGTGAGAAAAACATCACGGGGTGGTGTGAATCGGAGGGTCTGAATTAGGATAGGCAGTGAGTGGCAATGTAGGATGGAGATACGAACCGCGGGGTAGTCAGCATGGGGAGGGCAGGGAACATGCAGTGGCAATGTAGGATAGGTTTCTGAAAAACATTGCGGGGTGGTGCGCATTGTATGGGTGTGTAACCTTACATTCACTAGTAGGAGTGAGAAAAACATCACGGGGTGTTGCGCATTATATGGGGGTGTAACATTACATTCACTAGTAGGAGTGAGAAAAACATCACAGGGTGGTGTGAAACGGAGGGTATGATTTAGGATAGCCAGTGAGTTGCAATGTAGAATGGAGAAAAGCATCGAGGGGTGGTCATCATGGGGAGGTCTAGGAATATGCAGTGGCAATGTAGGATAGGTTTCTGAAAAACATCGCGGGGTGGTGCGCATTGTATGTGTGTGTAACATTACATTCACTAATAGGAGTGAGAAAAACATCACGGGGTGGTGTGAATCGGAGGGTCTGAATTAGGATAGGCAGTGAGTGGCAATGTAGGATGGAGAAAAGCACCGTGGGGTGGTCAGTATGGGGAGGTCAGGGAACATGCAGTGGCAATGTATGATAGGTTTCTGAAAAACATCGCGGGGTGGTGCGCATTGTATGGGTGTGTAACATTACATTCAGTCGTAGGAGTGAGAAAAACATCACGGGGTGGTGTGAATCGGAAGGTCTGAATTAGGATAGGCAGTGAGTGGCAATGTAGGATGGAGAAAAGCACTGCGGGGTGGTCAGCGTGTGGAGGTCAGGGAACATGCATTGGCAATGTAGGATAGGTTTCTGAAAAACATAGCGGGGTGGTGCGCATTGTATGGGTGTGTAACATTACATTCACTAGTATGAGTGAGAAAAACATCACGGGGTGGTGTGAATCGGAGGGTGTGAATTAGGATAGGCAATGAGTGGCAATGTAGGATGGAGAAAAGCACCGCGGGGTGGTCAACATTAGGAAGTCATGGAACATGCATTGGCAAAGTAGGATAGGTTTCTGAAAAACATCACGGGGTGGTGCGCATTGTATGGGTGTGTAACATTACATTCACTAGTATGAGTGAGAAAAACATCACGATGTTGTGTGAATCGGAGGGTCTGAATTAGGATAGACAGTGAGAGGCAATGTACGATGGAGAAAAGCACCGCGGGGTGGTCAGCATAGGGAGGTCAGGGAACATGCAGTGGCAATGTAGTGTAGGTTTCTGAAAAACATCGCGGGGTGGTGCGCATTGTATGGGTGTGTAACATTATATTCACTAGTAGGAGTGAGAAAAACATCACGGGGTGGTGTGAATCGGAGAGTCTAAATTAGGATAGGCAGTGAGTGGCAATGTAGGATGGAGAAAAGCACCACGGGGTGGTCAGTATGTGGAGGTCAGGGAACATGCATTGGCAATGTAGGATAGGTTTCTGAATAACATAGTGGGGTGGTGTGCATTGTATGGGTGTGTAACACTACATTCAATAGTAGGAGTGAGAAAAACATCACGGGGTGGTGTGAATCGGAAGGTCTGAATTAGGATAGGCAGTGAGTGGCAATGTAGGATGGAGAAAAGCACGGCGGGGTGGTCAGCATGTGGAGGTCAGGGAACATGCATTGGCAATGTAGGATAGGTTTCTGAAAAACATAGCGGGGTGGTGCGCATTGTATGTGTGTGTAACATTACATTCACTAGTAGGAGTGAGAAAAACATGACGGGGTGGTGCGCATTGTATTGGTGTGTAACATAATATTCACTAGTAGGAGTGAGAAAAACATCACGGGGTGGTGTGAATAAGAGGGTCTGAATTAGGAGAGGCAGTGAGTGGCAATGTAGGATGGAGAAAAGCACCGCGGGGTGGTCAGCATGGAGAGGTCAGGGAACATGCAGTGGCAATGTAGGATCGGTTTCTGAAAAACATCGCGGGGTGGTGCGCATTGTATGGGTGTGTAACCTTACATTCACTAGTAGGAGTGAGAAAAACATCACGGGTGTTGCGCATTATATGGTTGTGTAACATTACATTCACTAGTAGGAGTGAGAAAAACATCACAGGGTGTTGTGAATTGGAGGGTCTGAATGAGGATAGGCAGTGAGTGGCAATGTAGGATGGAGAAAAGCACTGCGGGGTGGTCAGCATGTGGAGGTCAGGGAACATGCATTGGCAATGTAGGATAGGTTTCTGAAAAACATCGCGGGGTGGTGCGCATTGTATGGGTGTGTAACATTACATTCACTAGTAGGAGTGAGAAAAACATCACGGGGTGGTGCGTATTGTATTGGTGTGTAACATTACATTCACTAGTAGGAGTGAGAAAAACATCACGGGGTGGTGTGAATCCGAGGGTCTGAATTCGGATAGGCAGTGAGTGGCAATGTAGGATGGAGAAAAGCACCGTGGGGTGGTCAGTATGGGGAGGTCAGGGAACATGCAGTGGCAATGTATGATAGGTTTCTGAAAAACATCGCGGGGTGGTGCGCATTGTATGGGTGTGTAACATTACATTCAGTCGTAGGAGTGAGAAAAACATCACGGGGTGGTGTGAATCGGAAGGTCTGAATTAGGATAGGCAGTGAGTGGCAATGTAGGATGGAGAAAAGCACTGCGGGGTGGTCAGCGTGTGGAGGTCAGGGAACATGCATTGGCAATGTAGGATAGGTTTCTGAAAAACATAGCGGGGTGGTGCGAATTGTATGGGTGTGTAACATTACATTCACTAGTATGAGTGAGAAAAACATCACGGGGTGGTGTGAATCGGAGGGTGTGAATTAGGATAGGCAATGAGTGGCAATGTAGGATGGAGAAAAGCACCGCGGGGTGGTCAACATTAGGAAGTCAGGGAACATGCATTGGCAAAGTAGGATAGGTTTCTGAAAAACATCACGGGGTGGTGCGCATTGTATGTGTGTGTAACATTACATTCACTAGTATGAGTGAGAAAAACATCACGATGTTGTGTGAATCGGAGTGTCTGAATTAGGATAGACAGTGAGAGGCAATGTACGATGGAGAAAAGCACCGCGGGGTGGTCAGCATAGGGAGGTCAGGGAACATGCAGTGGCAATGTAGGGTAGGTTTCTGAAAAACATCGCGGGGTGGTGCGCATTGTATGGGTGTGTAACATTATATTCACTAGTAGGAGTGAGAAAAACATCACAGGGTGGTGTGAATCGGAGAGTCTAAATTAGGATAGGCAGTGAGTGGCAATGTAGGATGGAGAAAAGCACCACGGGGTGGTCAGTATGTGGAGGTCAGGGAACATGCATTGGCAATGTAGGATAGGTTTCTGAATAACATAGCGGGGTGGTGTGCATTGTATGGGTGTGTAACACTACATTCAATAGTAGGAGTGAGAAAAACATCACGGGGTGGTGTGAATCGGAAGGTCTGAATTAGGATAGGCAGTGAGTGGCAATGTAGGATGGAGAAAAGCACGGCGGGGTGGTCAGCATGTGGAGGTCAGGGAACATGCATTGGCAATGTAGGATAGGTTTCTGAAAAACATAGCGGGGTGGTGCGCATTGTATGTGTGTGTAACATTACATTCACTAGTAGGAGTGAGAAAAACATGACGGGGTGGTGCGCATTGTATTGGTGTGTAACATAATATTCACTAGTAGGAGTGAGAAAAACATCACGGGGTGGTGTGAATAAGAGGGTCTGAATTAGGAGAGGCAGTGAGTGGCAATGTAGGATGGAGAAAAGCACCGCGGGGTGGTCAGCATGGAGAGGTCAGGGAACATGCAGTGGCAATGTAGGATAGGTTTCTGAAAAACATCGCGGGGTGGTGCGCATTGTATGGGTTTGTAACCTTACATTCACTAGTAGGAGTGAGAAAAACATCACGGGTGTTGCGCATTATATGGTTGTGTAAAATTACATTCACTAGTAGGAGTGAGAAAAACATCACAGGGTGGTGTGAATTGGAGGGTCTGAATGAGGATAGGCAGTGAGTGGCAATGTAGGATGGAGAAAAGCACTGCGGGGTGGTCAGCATGTGGAGGTCAGGGAACATGCATTGGCAATGTAGGATAGGTTTCTGAAAAACATCGCGGGGTGGTGCGCATTGTATGGGTGTGTAACATTACATTCACTAGTAGGAGTGAGAAAAACATCACGGGGTGGTGCGTATTGTATTGGTGTGTAACATTACATTCACTAGTAGGAGTGAGAAAAACATCACGGGGTGGTGTGAATCCGAGGGTCTGAATTCGGATAGGCAGTGAGTGGCAATGTAGGATGGAGAAAAGCACCGTGGGGTGGTCAGTATGGGGAGGTCAGGGAACATGCAGTGGCAATGTATGATAGGTTTCTGAAAAACATCGCGGGGTGGTGCGCATTGTATGGGTGTGTAACATTACATTCAGTCGTAGGAGTGAGAAAAACATCACGGGGTGGTGTGAATCGGAAGGTCTGAATTAGGATAGGCAGTGAGTGGCAATGTAGGATGGAGAAAAGCACTGCGGGGTGGTCAGCGTGTGGAGGTCAGGGAACATGCATTGGCAATGTAGGATAGGTTTCTGAAAAACATAGCGGGGTGGTGCGCATTGTATGGGTGTGTAACATTACATTCACTAGTATGAGTGAGAAAAACATCACGGGGTGGTGTGAATCGGAGGGTGTGAATTAGGATAGGCAATGAGTGGCAATGTAGGATGGAGAAAAGCACCGCGGGGTGGTCAACATTAGGAAGTCAGGGAACATGCATTGGCAAAGTAGGATAGGTTTCTGAAAAACATCACGGGGTGGTGCGCATTGTATGGGTGTGTAACATTACATTCACTAGTATGAGTGAGAAAAACATCACGATGTTGTGTGAATCGGAGGGTCTGAATTAGGATAGACATTGAGAGGCAATGTACGATGGAGAAAAGCACCGCGGGGTGGTCAGCATAGGGAGGTCAGGGAACATGCAGTGGCAATGTAGGGTAGGTTTCTGAAAAACATCGCGGGGTGGTGTGCATTGTATGGGTGTGTAACATTATATTCACTAGTAGGAGTGAGAAAAACATCACGGGGTGGTGTGAATCGGAGAGTCTAAATTAGGATAGGCAGTGAGTGGCAATGTAGGATGGAGAAAAGCACCACGGGGTGGTCAGTATGTGGAGGTCAGGGAACATGCAGTGGCAATGTAGGATAGGTTTCTGAATAACATAGCGGGGTGGTGTGCATTGTATGGGTGTGTAACACTACATTCAATAGTAGGAGTGAGAAAAACATCACGGGGTGGTGTGAATCGGAAGGTCTGAATTAGGATAGGCAGTGAGTGGCAATGTAGGATGGAGAAAAGCACGGCGGGGTGGTCAGCATGTGGAGGTCAGGGAACATGCATTGGCAATGTAGGATAGGTTTCTGAAAAACATAGCGGGGTGGTGCGCATTGTATGTGTGTGTAACATTACATTCACTAGTAGGAGTGAGAAAAACATGACGGGGTGGTGCGCATTGTATTGGTGTGTAACATAATATTCACTAGTAGGAGTGAGAAAAACATCACGGGGTGGTGTGAATAAGAGGGTCTGAATTAGGAGAGGCAGTGAGTGGCAATGTAGGATGGAGAAAAGCACCGCGGGGTGGTCAGCATGGAGAGGTCAGGGAACATGCAGTGGCAATGTAGGATAGGTTTCTGAAAAACATCGCGGGGTGGTGCGCATTGTATGGGTGTGTAACGTTACATTCACTAGTAGGAGTGAGAAAAACATCACGGGTGTTGCGCATTATATGGTTGTGTAATATTACATTCACTAGTAGGAGTGAGAAAAACATCACAGGGTGGTGTGAATTGGAGGGTCTGAATGAGGATAGGCAGTGAGTGGCAATGTAGGATGGAGAAAAGCACTGCGGGGTGGTCAGCATGTGGAGGTCAGGGAACATGCATTGGCAATGTAGGATAGGTTTCTGAAAAACATCGCGGGGTGGTGCGCATTGTATGGGTGTGTAACATTACATTCACTAGTAGGAGTGAGAGAAACTTCACGGGGTGGTGCGTATTGTATTGGTGTGTAACATTACATTCACTAGTAGGAGTGAGAAAAACATCACGGGGTGGTGTGAATCCAAGGGTCGGAATTCGGATAGGCAGTGAGTGGAAATGTAGGATGGACAAAATCACCGCGGGGTGGTCAGCATGGGGAGGACATGGAACATGCAGTTGCAATGTAGGATAGGTTTCTGAAAAACATCGCGGGGTGGTGCGCATTGTATGGGTGTGTAACATTACATTCACTAGTAGTAGTGAGAAAAACATCACGGGGTGGTGTGAATCGGTGGTTCTGAATTAGGATTGGCAGTGAGTGGCAATGTAGGATGGAGAAAAGCACCGCGGGTTGGTCAGCATGGGGAGATCAGGGAACATGCAGTGGCAATGTAGGATAAGTTTCTGAAAAACATCGCGGGGTGGTGTGCATTGTATGGGTGTGTAACATTACATTCACTAGTAGGAGTGAGAAAAACATCAATGGGAGGTGTGAATCGGAGGGTCTGAATTAGGATAGGCAGTGAGTGACAATGTAGGTTGGAGAAAAGCACCGCCAGGTGGTCAGCATGGGGAGGTCAGAGAACATGCAGTAGCAATGTAGGATAGGTTTCTGAAAAACATCGCGGGGTGGTGCGCATTGTATGGGTGTGTAACAATACATTCACTAGTAGGAGTGAGAAAAACATCACGGGGTGGTGTGTATCGGAGGGTCTGAATTAGGATAGGCATTGAGTGGCAATTTAGGATGGAGAAAAGCACCGCGGTGTGGTCAGCATGGGGAGATCAGGGAACATGCAGTGGCAATGTAGGATAGGTTTTCTGAAAAACATCGCGGGGTGGTGCGAATTGTATGGGTGTGTAACATTACATTCACTAGTAGGAGTGAGAAAAACATCACGGGGTGGTGTGAATCGTAGGGTCTGAATTAGGATATGCAGTGAGGGGCAATGTAGGATGGAGAAAAGCACCCAGCGGTGGTCAGCATGGGGAGGTAAGGGAACATACAGTGGCAATGTAGGATAGGTTTCTGAAAAACTTCGCGGGAGGGTGCGCATTGAATGGCTGTGTAACACTACATTCACTAGTAGGAGTGAGAAAAACATCACGGGGTGGTGTGAATCAGAGGGTCTGAATTAGGATAGGCAGTGAGTGGCAATGTAGGATGGAGAAACGAACCGCGGGGTGGTCAGCATGGGGAGGTCAGGGAACATGCAGTGGCAATGTAGGATAGGTTTCTGAAAAACATCGCGGGGTGGTGCGCATTGTATGGGTGTGTAACCTTACATTCACTAGTAGGAGTGAGAAAAACATCACGGGGTGTTGCGCATTATATGGGTGTGTAACATTACATTCACTAGTAGGAGTGAGAAAAACATCACAGGGTGGTGTGAAATGGAGGGTATGATTTAGGATAGCCAGTGAGTTGCAATGTAGAATGGAGAAAAGCATCGAGGGGTGGTCATCATGGGGAGGTCTAGGAATATGCAGTGGCAATGTAGGATAGGTTTCTGAAAAACATCGCGGGGTGGTGCGCATTGTATGTGTGTGTAATATTACATTCACTAATAGGAGTGAGAATAACATCACGGGGTGGTGTGAATCGGAAGGTCTGAATTAGGATAGGCAGTGAGTGGCAATGTAGGATGGAGAAAAGCACTGCGGGGTGGTCATCGTGTGGAGGTCAGGGAACATGCATTGGCAATGTAGGATAGGTTTCTGAAAAACATAGCGGGGTGGTGCGCATTGTATGGGTGTGTAACATTACATTCACTCGTATGAGTGAGAAAAACATCACGGGGTGGTGTGAATCGGAGGGTGTGAATTAGGATAGGCAATAAGTGGCAATGTAGGATGGAGAAAAGCACCGCGGGGTGGTCAACATAAGGAAGTCAGGGAACATGCAGTGGCAAAGTAGGATAGGTTTCTGAAAAACATCACGGGGTGGTACGCATTGTATGGGTGTGTAACATTACATTCACTAGTATGAGTGAGAAAAACATCACGGGGTTGTGTGAATCGGAGGGTCTGAATTAGGATAGACAGTGAGTGGCAATGTAGGATGGAGAAACGAACCGCGGGGTGGTCAGCATGGGGAGGTCAGAGAACATGCAGTGGCAATGTAGGGTAGGTTTCTGAAAAACATCGCGGGGTGGTGCGCATTGTATGGGTGTGTAACATTATATTCACTAGTAGGAGTGAGAAAAACATCACGGGGTTGTGTGAATCGGAGGGTCTGAATTAGGATAGGCAGTGAGTGGCAATGTAGGATGGAGAAACGAACCGCGGGGTAGTCAGCATGGGGAGGTCAGGGAACATGCAGTGGTAATGTAGTATAGGTTTCTGAAAAATATCGCGGGGTGGCGCGCATTGTATGGGGGTGTAACATTACATTCACTCGTAGGAGTGAGAAAAACATCACGGGGTGTTGCGCATTGTATTGGTGTGTAACATTACATTCACTAGTAGGAGTGTGGAAAACGTCACGGGGTGGTGTGAATCCGAGGGTCTGAATTAGGATATGCAGTGAGTGGCAATGTAGGATGGAGAAAAGCACCGTGGGGTGGTAAGCATGGGGAGGTCAGGGAACATGCAGTGGCAATGTAGGATAGGTTTCTGAAAAACATCGCGGGGTGGTGCGCATTGTATGGGTGTGTAACATTACATTCACTAGTATGAGTGAGAAAAACATCACGGGGTGGTGTGAATCGGAGGGTCTGAATTAGGATAGACAGTGAGCGGCAATGTACGATGCAGAAAAGCACCGCGGGGTGGTCAGCATAGGGAGGTCAGGGAACATGCAGTGGCAATGTAGGATAGGTTTCTGAAAAACATCGCGTGGTGGTGCGCATTGTATGGGTGTGTAATATTACATTCACTAGTAGGAGTGAGAAAAACATCATGGGGTGGTGTGAATCGGAGGGTCTGAATTAGGATAGGCAGTGAGTGGCAATGTAGGATGGAGAAACGCACCACGGGGTGCTCAACATGAGGAGGTCAGCAAACATTCAGTGGCAATGTAGGATAGGTTTCTGAAAAACATCGCGGGGTGGTGCGCATTGTATGGGTGTGTAACATTACATTCACTAGTAGGAGTGAGAAAAAAATCAATGGGAGGTGTGAATCGGAGTGTCTGAATTAGGATAGGCAGTGAGTGGCAATGTAGGTTGGAGAAAAGCACCGCGGGGTGGTCAGCATGGGGAGGACAGAGAACATGCAGTGGCAATTTAAGATAGGTTTCTGAAAAACATAGCGGGGTGGTGCGCATTGTATGGGTGTGTAACATTACATTAACTAGTAGGAGTGAGAAAAACATCACGGGGTGGGGCGCATTGTATTGGTGTGTAACATTACATTCAGTAGTATGAGTGAGAAAAACATCACTGGGTGTTGTGAAACGGAGGGTCTGAATTAGGATAGATAGTGAGCGGCAATGTACGATGCAGAAAAGCACCGCGGGGTGGTCAGCATAGGGAAGTCAGGGAACATGCAGTGGCAATGTAGGATAGGTTTTGAAAAATATCGCGGGGTGGTGCGCATTGTATGGGTGTGTAATATTACATTCACTAGTAGGAGTGAGAAAAACATCACGGGGTGGTGTGAATCGAAGGGTCTGAATTAGGATAGGCAGTGAGTGGCAATGTAGGATGGAGAAAAGCACCGCGGGGTGGTCAGCATGGGGAGGTCAGGGAACATACACTGGCAATGTAGGGTAGGTTTCTGAAAAACATCGCGGCGTGGTGCGCATTGTATGGGTGTGTAACATTACATTCACTAGTAGGAGTGAGAAAAACATCACGGGGTGGTGTGAATCGGAGGGTCTGAATTAGGATAGGCAGTGAGTGGCAATGTGGGATGGAGAAAAGGTCCCAGGGTTGGTCAGCATGGGGAGGTCAGGGAACATACAGTGGCAATGTAGGATAGGTTTCTGAAAAACATTGCGGGATGGTGCGCATTGTATGTGTGTGTAACCTTACGTTCACCAGTAGGAGTGAGAAAAACATCACGGGGTGGTGTGAATCGGAGGGTCTGAATTAGGATAGGCAGTGAGTGGCAATGTAGGATGGACAAACGAATCACGGGGTGGTCAGCATGTGGAGGTCAGGGAACATGCAGTGGCAATGTAGTATAGGTTTCTGAAAAATATCGCGGGGTGGTGCGCATTGTATGGGGGTGTAACATTACATTCACTAGTAGGAGTGAGAAAAACATCACGGGGTGGTGTGAATCGAAGGGTCTGAATTAGGATAGGCAGTGTGTGGCAATGTAGGATGGAGAAAAGCACCGCGGGGTGGTCAGCATGGGGAGGTAAGGGAACATACAGTGGCAATGTAGGATAGGTTTCTGAAAAACATCGCGGCGTGGTGCGCATTGTATGGGTGTGTAACATTACGTTCACCAGTAGGAGTGAGAAAAACATCACGGGGTGGTGTGAATCCTAGGGTCTGAATTAGGATAGGCAGTGAGTGGCAATGTAGGATGGAGAAACGAACCGCGGGGTGGTCAGCATGGCGAGGTCAGGGAACATGCAGTGGCAATGTATTATAGGTTTCTGAAAAATATCTCGGGGTGGTGCGCATTGTATGGGTGTGTAACATTACATTCACTCGTAGGAGTGAGAAAAACATCACGGGGTGGTGTGAATCCAAGGGTCTGAATTAGGATATGCAGTGAGTGGCAATGTAGGATGGAGAAAAGCACCGCGGGGTGGTAAGCATGGGGAGGTCAGGGAACATGCAGTGGCAATGTAGGATAGGTTTCTGAAAAACATCGCGGGGTGGTGCGCATTGTATGGGTGTGTAACATTACATTCACTAGTATGAGTGAGAAAAACATCACGGGGTGGTGTGAATCGGAGGGTCTGAATTAGGATAGACAGTGAGCGGCAATGTACGATGCAGAAAAGCACCGCGGGGTGGTCAGCATAGGGAGGTCAGGGAACATGCAGTGGCAATGTAGGATAGGTTTTGAAAAATATCGCGGGGTGGTGCGCATTGTATGGGTGTGTAATATTACATTCACTAGTAGGAGTGAGAAAAACATCACGGGGTGGTGTTAATCGGAGGGTCTGAATTAGGATAGGCAATGAGTGGCAATGTAGGATGGAGAAAAGCACCGCGGGGTGGTGAGCATGGGGAGGTCAGGGAACATACAGTGGCAAAGTAGGATAGGTTTTGAAAAATATCGCGGGGTGGTGCGCATTGTATGGGTGTGTAATATTACATTCACTAGTAGGAGTGAGAAAAACATCACGGGGTGGTGTGAATCGAAGGGTCTGAATTAGGATAGGCAGTGAGTGGCAATGTAGGATGGAGAAAAGCACCGCGGGGTGGACAGCATGGGGAGGTCAGGGAACAGACAGTGGCAATGTACGATAGGTTTCTGAAAAACATCGTGGCGTGGTGCGCATTGTATGGGTGTGTAACATTACATTCACTAGTAGGCTTGAGAAAAACATCACGGGGTGGTGTGAATCGGAGGGTCTGAATTAGGATATGCAGTGAGTGGCAATGTAGGATGGAGAAAAGGTCCCAGGTTTGGTCAGCATGGGGAGGTCAGGGAACATACAGTGGCAATGTAGGATAGGTTTCTGAAAAACATTGCGGGATGGTGCGCATTGTATGGGTGTGTAACCTTACGTTTACCAGTAGGAGTGAGAAAAACATCACGGGGTGGTGTGAATCGGAGGGTCTGAATTAGGATAGGCAGTGAGTGGCAATGTAGGATGGAGAAACGAACCACGGGGTGGTCAGCATGGGGAGGTCAGGGAACATGCAGTGGCAATGTAGTATAGGTTTCTGAAAAATATCGCGGGGTGGTGCGCATTGTATGGGGGTGTAACATTACATTCGCTCGTAGGAGTGAGAAAAACATCACGGGGTGGTGCGCATTGTATTGGTGTGTAACATTACATTCACTAGTAGGAGTGTGGAAAACGTCACGGGGTGGTGTGATTCCGAGGGTCTGAATTAGGATATGCAGTGAGTGGCAATGTAGGATGGAGAAAAGCACCACGGGGTGGTAAGCATGGGGAGGTCAGGGAACATGCAGTGGCAATGTAGGATAGGTTTCTGAAAAACATCGCGGGGTGGTGCGCATTGTATGGGTGTGCAACATTACATTCACTAGTATGAGTGAGAAAAACATCACGGGGTGGTGTGAATCGGAGGGTCTGAATTAGGATAGATAGTGAGCGGCAATGTACGATGCAGAAAAGCACCGCGGGGTGGTCAGCATAGGGAAGTCAGGGAACATGCAGTGGCAATGTAGGATAATTTTTGAAAAATATCGCGGGGTGGTGCGCATTGTATGGGTGTGTAATATTACATTCACTAGTAGGAGTGAGAAAAACATCACGGGGTGGTGTGAATCGAAGGGTCTGAATTAGCATAGGCAGTGAGTGGCAATGTAGGATGGAGAAAAGCACCTCGGGGTGGTCAGCATGGGGATGTCAGGGAACATACAGTGGCAATGTAGGATAGGTTTCTGAAAAACATCGCGGCGTGGTGCGCATTGTATGGGTGTGTAACATTACATTCACTAGTAGGAGTGAGAAAAACATCACGGGGTGGTGTGAATCGGAGGGTCTGAATTAGGATAGGCAGTGAGTGGCAATGTAGGATGGAGAAAAGGACCCAGGGGTGGTCAGCATGAGGAGGTCAGGGAACATACAGTGGCAATGTAGGATAGGTTTCTGAAAAACATTGCGGGATGGTGCGCATTGTATGGGTGTGTAACCTTACGTTCACCAGTAGGAGTGAGAAAAACATCACGGGGTGGTGTGAATCGGAGGGTCTGAATTAGGATAGGCAGTGAGTGGCAATGTAGGATGGAGAAACGAACCACGGGGAGGTTAGCATGGGGAGGTCAGGGAACATGCAGTGGCAATGTAGTATAGGTTTCTGAAAAATATCGCGGGGTGGTGCGCATTGTATGTGGGTGTAACATTACATTCGCTCGTAGGAGTGAGAAAAACATCACGGGGTGGTGCGCATTGTATTGGTGTGTAACATTACATTCACTAGTAGGAGTGTGGAAAACGTCACGGGGTGGTGTGATTCCGAGGGTCTGAATTAGGATATGCAGTGAGTGGCAATGTAGGATGGAGAAAAGCACCGCGGGGTGGTAAGCATGGGGAGGTCAGGGAACATGCAGTGGCAATGTAGGATAGGTTTCTAAAAAACATCGCGGGGTGGTGCGCATTGTATGGGTGTGTAACATTACATTCACTAGTATGAGTGAGAAAAACATCACGGGGTGGTGTGAATCGGAGGGTCTGAATTAGGATAGACAGTGAGCGGCAATGTATGATGCAGAAACGCACCGCGGGGTGGTCAGCATAGGGAGGTCAGGGAACATGCAGTGGCAATGTAGGATAGGTTTCTGAAAAACATCGCGTGGTGGTGCGCATTGTATGGGTGTGTAATATTACATTCACTAGTAGGAGTGAGAAAAACATCATGGGGTGGTGTGAATCAGAGGGTCTGAATTAGGATAGGCAGTGAGTGGCAATGTAGGATGGAGAAACGCACCGCGGGGTTCTCAGCATGGGGAGGTCAGCGAACATTCAGTGGCAATGTAGGATAGGTTTCTGAAAAACATCGCGGGGTGGTGCGCATTGTATGGGTGTGTAACATTACATTCACTAGTAGGAGTGAGAAAAAAATCAATGGGAGGTGTGAATCGGAGTGTCTGAATTAGGATAGGCAGTGAGTGGCAATGTAGGTTGGAGAAAAGAACCGCGGGGTGGTCAGCATGGGGGGGACAGAGAACATGCAGTGGCAATTTAGGATAGGTTTCTGAAAAACATAGCTGGGTGGTGCGCATTGTATGGGTGTGTAACATTACATTAACTAGTAGGAGTGAGAAAAACATCACGGGGTGGTGCGCAATGTATTGGTGTGTAACATTACATTCAGTAGTATGAGTGAGAAAAACATCACGGGGTGTTGTGAATCAGAGGGTCTGAATTAGGATAGATAGTGAGCGGCAATGTACGATGCAGAAAAGCACCGCGGGGTGGTCAGCATAGGGAAGTCAGGGAACATGCAGTGGCAATGTAGGATAGGTTTTGAAAAATATCGCGGGGTGGTGCGCATTGTATGGGTGTGTAATAAAACATTCACTAGTAGGAGTGAGAAAAACATCACGGGGTGGTGTGAATCGGAGGGTCTGAATTAGGATAGGCAATGAGTGGCAATGTAGGATAGAGAAAAGCACCGCGGGGTGGTCAGCATGGGGAGGTCAGGGAACATACAGTGGCAAAGTAGGATAGGTTTTGAAAAATATCTCGGGGTGGTGCGCATTGTATGGGTGTGTAATATTACATTCACTATTAGGAGTGAGAAAAACATCACGGGGTGGTGTGAATCGAAGGGTCTGAATTAGGATATGCAGTGAGTGGCAATGTTGGATGGAGAAAAGCACCACGGGGTGGTCAGCATGGGGAGGTCAGGGAACATGCAGTGGCAATGTAGGATAGGTTTCTTAAAAACATCGCGGGGTGGTGCGCATTGTATGCGGTTGTAACATTACATTCACTAGTAGGAGTGAGAAAATCATCACGGGGTGGTGTGAATCCGAGGGTCTGGATTAGGATATGCAGTGAGTGGCAATTTACGATGGAGAAAAGCACCCAGGGGTGGGCAGCATGGAGAGGTCAGGTAACATACAGTGGCAATGTAAGATAGGTTTCTGAAAAACATCACGGGATACTTCGTCTTGTATGGGTGTGTAATATTACATTCACTATTAGGAGTGAGAAAAAAATCACGGGGTGGTGTGAATCGGAGGGTCTGAATTAGGATAGTCAGTGAGTGGCAATGTAGGATGGAGAAAAGCACCGCGGGGTGGTCAGCATGGGGAGGTCAGGGAACATGCAGTGGCAATGTAGGATAGGTTTCTGAAAAACATCGCGGGGTGGTGCGCATTGTATGGGTGTGCAACATTACATTCACTAGTATGAGTGAGAAAAACATCACGGGGTGGTGTGAATCGGAGGGTCTGAATTAGGATAGATAGTGAGCGGCAATGTACGATGCAGAAAAGCACTGCGGGGTGGTCAGCATAGGGAAGTCAGGGAACATGCAGTGGCAATGTAGGATAATTTTTGAAAAATATCGCGGGGTGTTGCGCATTGTATGGGTGTGTAATATTACATTCACTAGTAGGAGTGTGAAAAACATCACGGGGTGGTGTGAATCGAAGGGTCTGAATTAGGATATGCAGTGAGTGGCAATGTTGGATGGAGAAAAGCACCACGGGGTGGTCAGCATGGGGAGGTCAGGGAACATGCAGTGGCAATGTAGGATAGGTTTCTTAAAAACATCGCGGGGTGGTGCGCATTGTATGCGGTTGTAACATTACATTCACTCGTAGGAGTGAGAAAAACATCACGGGGTGGTGCGCATTGTATTGGTGTGTAACATTACATTCACTAGTAGGAGTGAGAAAATCATCACGGGGTGGTGTGAATCCGAGGGTCTGGATTAGGATATGCAGTGAGTGGCAATTTAGGATGGAGAAAAGCACCCAGGGGTGGGCAGCATGGAGAGGTCAGGTAACATACAGTGGCAATGTAAGATAGGTTTCTGAAAAACATCATGGGATACTTCGTCTTGTATGGGTGTGTAATATTACATTCACTATTAGGAGTGAGAAAAAAATCACGGGGTGGTGTGAATCGGAGGGTCTGAATTAGGATAGTCAGTGAGTGGCAATGTAGGATGGAGAAAAGCACCGCGGGGTTGTCAGCATGGGGAGGTCAGGGAACAAGCAGTGGCAATGTAGGGTAGGTTTCTGAAAAACATCGCGGGGTGGTGCGCATTGTTTGGGTGTGCAACATTACATTCACTAGTATGAGTGAGAAAAACATCACGGGGTGGTGTGAATCGGAGGGTCTGAATTAGCATAGATAGTGAGCGGCAATGTACGATGCAGAAAAGCACCGCGGGGTGGTCAGCATAGGGAAGTCAGGGAACATGCAGTGGCAATGTAGGATAATTTTTGAAAAATATCGCGGGGTGGTGCGCATTGTATGGGTGTGTAATATTACATTCACTACTAGGAGTGAGAAAAACATCACGGGGTGGTGTGAACCGAAGGGTCTGAATTAGGATAGGCAGTGAGTGGCAATGTAGGATGGAGAAAAGCACCTCGGGGTGGTCAGCATGGGGAGGTCAGGGAACATACAGTGGCAATGTAGGATAGGTTTCTGAAAAACATCGCGGCGTGGTGCGCATTGTATGGGTGTGTAACATTACATTCACTAGTAGGAGTGAGAAAAACATCACGGGGTGGTGTGAATCGGAGGGTCTGAATTAGGATAGGCAGTGAGTGGCAATGTAGGATGGAGAAAAGGACCCAGGGGTGGTCAGCATGAGGAGGTCAGGGAACATACAGTGGCAATGTAGGATAGGTTTCTGAAAAACATTGCGGGATGGTGCGCATTGTATGGGTGTGTAACCTTACGTTCACCAGGAGGAGTGAGAAAAACATCACGGGGTGTTGTGAATCCGAGGGTCTGAATTAGGATAGGCAGTGAGTGGCAATGTAGGATGGAGAAACGAACTGCGGGGTGGTCCGCATGGGGAGGTCAGGGATCATGCAGTGGCAATGTAGTTTAGGTTTCTGAAAAATATCGCTGGGTGGTGCGCATTGTATGGGGGTGTAACATTACATTCACTCGTAGGAGTGAGAAAAACATCACGGGGTGGTGCGCATTGTATTGGTGTGTAACATTACATTCACTAGTAGGAGTGTGGAAAACGTCACGGGGTGGTGTGAATCCGAGGGTCTGAATTAGGATATGCAGTGAGTGGCAATGTAGGATGGAGAAAAGCACCGCGGGGTGGTCAGCATGGGGAGGTCAGGGAACATGCAGTGGCAATGTAGGATAGGTTTCTGAAAAACATCGCGGGGTGGTGCGCATTGTATGGGTGTGTAACATTACATTCACTAGTATGAGTGAGAAAAACATCACGGGGTGGTATGAATCGGAGGGTCTGAATTAGGATAGGCAGTGGGTGGCAATGTAGGATGGAGAAACGCACCGCGGGGTGCTCAGCATGTGGAGGTCAGCGAACATGCAGTGGCAATGTAGGATAGGTTTCTGAAAAACATCGTGGGGTGGTGCGCATTGTATGGGTGTGTAACATTACATTCACTAGTAGGAGTGAGAAAAACATCAATGGGAGGTGTGAATCAGAGTGTCTGAATTAGAATAGGCAGTGAGTGGCAATGTAGGTTGGAGAAAAGCACCGCGGGGTGGTCAGCATGGGGAGGGCAGAGAACATGCAGTGGCAATACAGGATAGGTTTCTGAAAAACATAGCGGGGTGGTGCGCATTGTATGGGTGTGTAACATTACATTAACTAGTAGGAGTGAGAAAAACATCATGGGGTGGTGCGCATTGTCTTGGTGTGTAACATTACATTTACTAGTAGGAGTGAGAAAATCATCACGGGGTGGTGTGAATCCGTGGGTCTGAATTAGGATATGCAGTGAGTGGCAATGTAGGATGGATAAAAGCACCCAGGGGTGGTCAGAATGGGGAGGTCAGGGAACATACAGTGGCAATGTAGGATAGGTTTCTGAAAAACATCGCGGGATTGTGCGTATTGTATGGGTGTGTAATATTACATTCACTAGTAGGAGTGAGAAAAACGTCACGGGGTAGTGTGAATCCGAGGGTCTGAATTAGGATAGGCAGTGAGTGGCAATGTAGGATGGAGAAAAGCACCGCGGTGTGGTCAGCATGGGGAGGTCAGGGAACATGGAGTGGCAATGTAGGATAGGTTTCTGAAAAACATCGCGGGGTGGTGCGCATTGTATGGGTGTGTAACATTACATTCACTAGTATGAGTGAGAAAAACATCACGGGGTTGTGCGCATTGTATTGGTGTGTAACATTACATTCACTAGTAGGAGTGAGAAAAACATCACGGGGTGGTGTGAATCCGAGGGTCTGAATTATGATAGGCAGTGAGTGGCAATGTAGGATGGAGATAAGCACTGCGTGGTTGTCAGCATGTGGAGGTCAGGGAACATGCATTGGCAATGTAGGATAGGTTTCTGAAAAGCATAGCGGGGTGGTACGCACTGTATGGGTGTGTAACATTACATTCACTAGTAGGAGTGAGAAAAACATCACGGGGTGGTGCGCATTGTATTGGTGTGTAACATTATATTCACTAGTAGGAGTGAGAAAAACATCACGGGGTGGTGTGAATCCGAGGGTTTGAATTAGGATATGCAGTGAGTGGCAATGTACGTTGGAGAAAAGCACCCAGGGGTGGTCAGCATGGGGAGGTCAGGGAACATAGAGTGGCAATGTAGGATAGGTTTCTGAAAAACATCGAGGGATGGTGCGCATTGTATGGGTGTGTAACCTTACATTCTCCAGTAGTAGTGAGAAAAACATCACGGGGTGGTGTGAATCGGAGGGTCTGAATTAGGATAGGCAGTGAGTGGCAATGTAGGATGGAGAAACGCACCGCGGGGTGGTCAGCATGGGGAGGTCATGGAACATGCAGTGGCAATGTAGGATAGGTTTCTGAAAAACATCGCGGGGTGATGCGCATTGTATGGGTGTGTAACATTATATTCACTAGTAGCAGTGAGAAAAACATCACGGGGTGTTGCGAATTGTATGGATGTGTAACATTACATTCAATAGTAGGAGTGAGAAAAACATCACAGTGTGGTGTGAATCAGAGGGTATGATTTAGGATAGCCAGTGAGTGGCAATGTAGGATGGAGAAAAGCACCGCGGGGTGGTCAGCATCGGGAGGTCAGGGAACATGCAGTTTCAATGTAGGATAGTTTTCTGAAAAACATCGCAGGGTGGTGCGCATTGTATGGGTGTGTAACATTACATTCACTAGTAGGAGTGAGAAAAACATCACGGGGTGGTGCGCATTGTATTGGTGTGTAACATTACATTCACTAGTAGGAGTGAGAAAAACATCAAGGGGTGGTGTGAATCCGAGGGTCTGAATTAGGATATGCAGTGAGTGGCAATGTAGGATGGAGAAAAGCACCCAGGGGTGGTCAGAATGGGGAGGTCAGGGAACACATAGTGGCAATATAGGATAGGTTTATGAAAAACATCGCGGGATGGTGCGCATTGTATGGGTGTGTAACATTACATTCACCAGTAGGAGTGAGAAAAACATCACGGGGTGGTGCGCATTGTATTGGTGTGTAACATTACATTCACTAGTAGGAGTGAGGAAAACATCACGGGGTGGTGTGAATCCGAGGGTCTGAATTAGGATATGCAGTGAGTGGCAATGTTGGATGGAGAAAAGCAACGCGGGCTGGTCAGCATGGGGAGGTCAGGGAACATGCAGTGGCAATGTAGGATAGGTTTCTTAAAAACATGGCGGGGTGGTGCGCATTGTATGGGTGTGTAACATTACATTCACTCGTAGGAGTGAGAAAAACATCACGGGGTGGTGCGCATTGTATTGGTGTGTAACATTATATTCACTAGTAGGAGTGAGAAAATCATCACGGGGTGGTGTGAATCCAAGGGTCTGAATTAGGATAGGCAGTGAGTGGCAATGTAGGATGGAGAAACGCACCGCAGGGTGGTCAGCATAGGGAGGTCAGGAAACATGAAGTGGCAATGTAGGATAGGTTTCTGAAAAACATCGCGGGATTGTACGTATTGTATGGGTGTGTAATATTACATTCACTAGTAGGAGTGAGAAAAACGTCACGGGGTGGTGTGAATCCGAGGGTCTGAATTAGGATAGGCAGTGAGTGGCAATATAGGATGGAGAAAAGCACCGCGGGGTGGTCTGCATGGGGAGGTCAGGGAACATGCAGTGGCAATGTAGGACAGGTTTCTGAGAAACATCGCGGGGTGGTGTGCATTGTATGGGTGTGTAACATTACATTCACTTTTATGAGTGAGAAAAACATCACGGGGTGGTGCGCATTGTATTGGTGTGTAACATTACATTCACTAGTAGGAGTGAGAAAAACATCACGGGGTGGTGTGAATCCGAGTGTCTGAATTATGATAGGCAGTGAGTGGCAATGTAGGATGGAGATGAGCACTGCGGGGTTGTCAGCATGTGGAGGTCAGGGAACATGTATTTTCAATGTAGGATAGGTTTCTGAAAAACATAGCGGGGTGGTGCGCATTGTATGGGTGTGAAACATTACATTAACTAGTAGGAGTGAGAAAAACATCACGGGGTGGTGCGCATTGTATTGGTGTGTAACATTACATTCACTAGTAGGAGTGAGGAAAACATCACTGGGTGGTGTGAATCCGAGGGTTTGAATTAGGATAGGCATTGAGTGGCAATTATGGATGGAGAAACGCACCGCGGGGTGGTCAGCATGGGGAGGTCAGGGAACATGCAGTGGCAATGTAGTATAGGTTTCTGAAAAATATCGCGGGGTGGTGCGCATTGTATGGGGGTGTGACATTACATTCACTCGTAGGAGTGAGAAAAACATCACGGGGTGGTGCGCATTGTATTGGTGTGTAACATTACATTCACTAGTAGGAGTGAGGAAAACATCACTGGGTGGTGTGAATCCGAGGGTTTGAATTAGGATATGCAGTGAGTAGCAATGTAGGATGAAGAAAAGCACCGCGGGGTGGTAAGCATGGGGAGGTCAGGGAACATGCAGTGGCAATGTAGGATAGGTTTCTGAAAAACATCTCGGGGTGGTGAACATTGTATGGGTGTGTAACATTACATTCACTAGTATGAGTGAGAAAAACATCACGGGGTGGTGTGAATCAGAGGGTCTGAATTAGGATAGACAGTGAGTGGCAATGTACGATGCAGAAAAGCACCGCGGGGTGGTCAGCCTAGGGAGGTCAGGGAACATGCAGTGGCAATGTAGGATAGGTTTCTGAAAAACATCGCGTGGTGGTGCGCATTGTATGGGTGTGTAATATTACATTCACTAATAGGAGTGAGAAAATCATCACGGGGTGGTGTGAATCCGTGGGTCTGAATTAAGATATGCAGTGAGTGGCAATGTTAGATGGATAAAAGCACCCAGGGGTGGTCAGCATGGGGAGGTCAGGGAACATACAGTGGCAATGTAGGATAGGTTTCTGAAAAACATCGCGTGATTGTGCGTATTGTATGGGTGTGTAATATTACATTCACTAGTAGGAGTGAGAAAAACGTCACGGGGTAGTGTGAATCCGAGGGTCTGAATTAGGATAGGCAGTGAGTGGCAATGTAGGATGCAGAAAAGCACCGCGGGGTGGTCAGCATGGGGAGGTCAGGGAACATGCAGTGGCAATGTAGGATAGGTTTCTGAAAAACATCGCGGGGTGGTGCGCATTGTATGGGTGTGTAACATTACATTCACTAGTATGAGTGAGAAAAACTTCACGGGGTGGTGCGAATTGTATTGGTGTGTATCATTATATTCACTAGTAGGAGTGAGAAAAACATCACGGGGTGGTGTGAATCCAAAGGTTTGAATTAGGTTATGCAGTGAGTGGCAATGTACGTTGGAGAAAAGCACCCAGGGGTGGTCAGCATGGGGAGGTCAGGGAACATAGAGTGGCAATGTAGGATAGGTTTCTGAAAAACATCGAGGGATGGTGCGCATTGTATGGGTGTGTAACCTTACATTCTCCAGTAGTAGTGAAAAAAACATCACGGGGTGGTGTGAATCGGAGGGTCTGAATTAGGATAGGCAGTGAGTGGCAATGTAGGATGGAGAAACGCACCGCGGGGTGGTCAGCATGGGGAGGTCATGGAACATGCAGTGGCAATGTAGGATAGGTTTCTGAAAAACATCGCGGGGTGATGCGCATTGTATGGGTGTGTAACATTACATTCACTAGTAGCAGTGAGAAAAACATCACGGGGTGTTGCGAATTGTATGGGTGTGTAACATTACATTCAATAGTAGGGGAGAGAAAAACATCACAGGGTAGTGTGAATCAGAGGGTATGATTTAGGATAGCCAGTGAGTGGCAATGTAGGGTGGAGAAAAGCACCGCGGGGTGGTCAGCATCGGGAGGTCAGGGAACATGCAGTTTCAATGTAGGATAGTTTTCTGAAAAACATCGCGGGGTGGTGCGCATTGTATGGGTGTGTAACATTGCATTCACTAGTACGCGTGAGAAAAACATCACGGGGTAGTGTGAATCCAAGGGTCTGAATTAGGATAGGCAGTGAGTGGCAATGTAGGATGGAGAAAAGCACTGCGGGGTGGTCAGAATGTGGAGGTCAGGGAACATGCATTGCCAATGTAGGATAGGTTTCTGAAAAACATAGCGGGGTGGTGCGCATTGTATGGGTGTGTAACATTACATTCACTAGTAGGAGTGAGAAAAACATCATGGGGTGGTGCGCATTGTATTGGTGTGTAACATTACATTCACTAGTAGGAGTGAGAAAAACATCACGGGGTGGTGTGAATCCGAGGGCCTGAATTAGGATATGCAGTGAGTGGCAATGTGGGATGGAGAAAAGCACCCAGGGGTGGTCAGAATGGGGAGGTCAGGGAACATATAGTGGCAATATAGGATAGGTTTATGAAAAACATAGCGTGGTGGTGCGCATTGTATGGGTGTGTAACATTACATTCACCAGTAGGAGTGAGAAAAACATGATGGGGTGGTGTGAATCCGAGGGTCTGAATTAGGATATGCAGTGAGTGGCAATGTTGGATGGAGAAAAGCACCGCAGGGTGGTCAGCATGGGGAGGTCAGGGAACATGCAGTGGCAATGTAAGATAGGTTTCTTAAAAACATGGCGGGGTGGTGTGCATTGTATGGGTGTGTAACATTACATTCACTCGTAGGAGTGAGAAAAACATCACGGGGTGGTGCGCATTGTATTGGTGTGTAACATTACATTCACTAGTAGGAGTGAGAAAATCATCACGGGGTGGTGTGAATCCAAGGGTCTGAATTAGGATAGGCAATGAGTGGCAATGTAGGATGGAGAAACGCACCACGGGGTGCTTAACATGGGGAGGTCAGCGAACATTCAGTGGCAATGTAGGATAGGTTTCTGAAAAACATCGCGGGGTGGTGCGCATTGTATGGGTGTGTAACATTACATTCACTAGTAGGAGTGAGGAAAACATCACGGGGTGGTGTGAATCCGAGGGTCTGAATTAGGATATGCAGTGAGTGGCAATGTTGGATGGAGAAAAGCAACGCGGGCTGGTCAGCATGGGGAGGTCAGGGAACATGCAGTGGCAATGTAGGATAGGTTTCTTAAAAACATGGCGGGGTGGTGCGCATTGTATGGGTGTGTAACATTACATTCACTCGTAGGAGTGAGAAAAACATCACGGGGTGGTGCGCATTGTATTGGTGTGTAACATTATATTCACTAGTAGGAGTGAGAAAATCATCACGGGGTGGTGTGAATCCAAGGGTCTGAATTAGGATAGGCAGTGAGTGGCAATGTAGGATGGAGAAACGCACCGCAGGGTGGTCAGCATAGGGAGGTCAGGAAACATGAAGTGGCAATGTAGGATAGGTTTCTGAAAAACATCGCGGGATTGTACGTATTGTATGGGTGTGTAATATTACATTCACTAGTAGGAGTGAGAAAAACGTCACGGGGTGGTGTGAATCCGAGGGTCTGAATTAGGATAGGCACTGAGTGGCAATATAGGATGGAGAAAAGCACCGCGGGGTGGTCAGCATGGGGAGGTCAGGGAACATGCAGTGGCAATGTAGGACAGGTTTCTGAGAAACATCGCGGGGTGGTGTGCATTGTATGGGTGTGTAACATTACATTCACTTTTATGAGTGAGAAAAACATCACGGGGTGGTGCGCATTGTATTGGTGTGTAACATTACATTCACTAGTAGGAGTGAGAAAAACATCACGGGGTGGTGTGAATCCGAGTGTCTGAATTATGATAGGCAGTGAGTGGCAATGTAGGATGGAGATGAGCACTGCGGGGTTGTCAGCATGTGGAGGTCAGGGAACATGTATTTTCAATGTAGGATAGGTTTCTGAAAAACATAGCGGGGTGGTGCGCATTGTATGGGTGTGAAACATTACATTAACTAGTAGGAGTGAGAAAAACATCACGGGGTCGTGCGCATTGTATTGGTGTGTAACATTACATTCACTAGTAGGAGTGAGGAAAACATCACTGGGTGGTGTGAATCCGAGGGTTTGAATTAGGATAGGCATTGAGTGGCAATTATGGATGGAGAAACGCACCGCGGGGTGGTCAGCATGGAGAGGTCAGGGAACATGCAGTGGCAATGTAGTATAGGTTTCTGAAAAATATCGCGGGGTGGTGCGCATTGTATGGGGGTGTGACATTACATTCACTCGTAGGAGTGAGAAAAACATCACGGGGTGGTGCGCATTGTATTGGTGTGTAACATTACATTCACTAGTAGGAGTGAGGAAAACATCACTGGGTGGTGTGAATCCGAGGGTTTGAATTAGGATATGCAGTGAGTAGCAATGTAGGATGAAGAAAAGCACCGCGGGGTGGTAAGCATGGGGAGGTCAGGGAACATGCAGTGGCAATGTAGGATAGGTTTCTGAAAAACATCTCGGGGTGGTGAACATTGTATGGGTGTGTAACATTACATTCACTAGTATGAGTGAGAAAAACATCACGGGGTGGTGTGAATCAGAGGGTCTGAATTAGGATAGACAGTGAGTGGCAATGTACGATGCAGAAAAGCACCGCGGGGTGGTCAGCCTAGGGAGGTCAGGGAACATGCAGTGGCAATGTAGGATAGGTTTCTGAAAAACATCGCGTGGTGGTGCGCATTGTATGGGTGTGTAATATTACATTCACTAATAGGAGTGAGAAAATCATCACGGGGTGGTGTGAATCCGTGGGTCTGAATTAAGATATGCAGTGAGTGGCAATGTTAGATGGATAAAAGCACCCAGGGGTGGTCAGCATGGGGAGGTCAGGGAACATACAGTGGCAATGTAGGATAGGTTTCTGAAAAACATCGCGTGATTGTGCGTATTGTATGGGTGTGTAATATTACATTCACTAGTAGGAGTGAGAAAAACGTCACGGGGTAGTGTGAATCCGAGGGTCTGAATTAGGATAGGCAGTGAGTGGCAATGTAGGATGCAGAAAAGCACCGCGGGGTGGTCAGCATGGGGAGGTCAGGGAACATGCAGTGGCAATGTAGGATAGGTTTCTGAAAAACATCGCGGGGTGGTGCGCATTGTATGGGTGTGTAACATTACATTCACTAGTATGAGTGAGAAAAACTTCACGGGGTGGTGCGAATTGTATTGGTGTGTATCATTATATTCACTAGTAGGAGTGAGAAAAACATCACGGGGTGGTGTGAATCCAAAGGTTTGAATTAGGTTATGCAGTGAGTGGCAATGTACGTTGGAGAAAAGCACCCCGGGGTGGTCAGCATGGGGAGGTCAGGGAACATAGAGTGGCAATGTAGGATAGGTTTCTGAAAAACATCGAGGGATGGTGCGCATTGTATGGGTGTGTAACCTTACATTCTCCAGTAGTAGTGAAAAAAACATCACGGTGTGGTGTGAATCGGAGGGTCTGAATTAGGATAGGCAGTGAGTGGCAATGTAGGATGGAGAAACGCACCGCGGGGTGGTCAGCATGGGGAGGTCATGGAACATGCAGTGGCAATGTAGGATAGGTTTCTGAAAAACATCGCGGGGTGATGCGCATTGTATGGGTGTGTAACATTACATTCACTAGTAGCAGTGAGAAAAACATCACGGGGTGTTGCGAATTGTATGGGTGTGTAACATTACATTCAATAGTAGGGGAGAGAAAAACATCACAGGGTAGTGTGAATCAGAGGGTATGATTTAGGATAGCCAGTGAGTGGCAATGTAGGGTGGAGAAAAGCACCGCGGGGTGGTCAGCATCGGGAGGTCAGGGAACATGCAGTTTCAATGTAGGATAGTTTTCTGAAAAACATCGCGGGGTGGTGCGCATTGTATGGGTGTGTAACATTGCATTCACTAGTACGCGTGAGAAAAACATCACGGGGTAGTGTGAATCCAAGGGTCTGAATTAGGATAGGCAGTGAGTGGCAATGTAGGATGGAGAAAAGCACTGCGGGGTGGTCAGAATGTGGAGGTCAGGGAACATGCATTGCCAATGTAGGATAGGTTTCTGAAAAACATAGCGGGGTGGTGCGCATTGTATGGGTGTGTAACATTACATTCACTAGTAGGAGTGAGAAAAACATCATGGGGTGGTGCGCATTGTATTGGTGTGTAACATTACATTCACTAGTAGGAGTGAGAAAAACATCACGGGGTGGTGTGAATCCGAGGGTCTGAATTAGGATATGCAGTGAGTGGCAATGTGGGATGGAGAAAAGCACCCAGGGGTGGTCAGAATGGGGAGGTCAGGGAACATATAGTGGCAATATAGGATAGGTTTATGAAAAACATAGCGTGGTGGTGCGCATTGTATGGGTGTGTAACATTACATTCACCAGTAGGAGTGAGAAAAACATGATGGGGTGCTGTGAATCCGAGGGTCTGAATTAGGATATGCAGTGAGTGGCAATGTTGGATGGAGAAAAGCACCGCAGGGTGGTCAGCATGGGGAGGTCAGGGAACATGCAGTGGCAATGTAGGATAGGTTTCTTAAAAACATGGCGGGGTGGTGTGCATTGTATGGGTGTGTAACATTACATTCACTCGTAGGAGTGAGAAAAACATCACGGGGTGGTGCGCATTGTATTGGTGTGTAACATTACATTCACTAGTAGGAGTGAGAAAATCATCACGGGGTGGTGTGAATCCAAGGGTCTGAATTAGGATAGGCAATGAGTGGCAATGTAGGATGGAGAAACGCACCACGGGGTGCTTAACATGGGGAGGTCAGCGAACATTCAGTGGCAATGTAGGATAGGTTTCTGAAAAACATCGCGGGGTGGTGCGCATTGTATGGGTGTGTAACATTACATTCACTAGTAGGAGTGAGAAAAAAATCAATGGGAGGTGTGAATCGGAGTGTCTGAATTAGGATAGGCAGTGAGTGGCAATGTAGGTTGGAGAAAAGCACCGCGGGGTCGTCAGGATGGGGAGGACAGAGAACATGCAGTGGCAATTTAGGATAGGTTTCTGAAAAACATAGCGTGGTGGTGCGCATTGTATGGGTGTGTAACATTACATTAACTAGTAGGAGTGAGAAAAACATCACGGGGTGGGGCGCATTGTATTGATGTGTAACATTACATTCAGTAGTATGAGTGAGAAAAACATCACGGGGTGTTTGGAATCGGAGGGTCTGAATTAGGATAGATAGTGAGCGGCAATGTACGATGCAGAAAAGCACCGCGGGGTGGTCAGCATAGGGAAGTCAGGGAACATGCAGTGTCAATGTAGGATAGGTTTTGAAAAATATCGCGGGGTGGTGCGCATTGTATGGGTGTGTAATATTACATTCACTAGTAGGAGTGAGAAAAACATCACGGGGTGGTGTTAATCGGAGGGTCTGAATTAGGATAGGCAATGAGTGTCAATGTAGGATGGAGAAAAGATCCGCGGGGTGGTCAGCATGGGGAGGTCAGGGAACATACAGTGGCAAAGTAGGATAGGTTTTGAAAAATATCGCTGGGTGGTGCGCATTGTATGGGTGTGTAATATTACATTCACTAGTAGGAGTGAGAAAAACATCACGGGGTGGTGTGAATCGAAGGGTCTGAATTAGGATAGGCAGTGAGTGGCAATGTAGGATGGAGAAAAGCACCGCGGGGTGGTCAGCATGGGGAGGTCAGGGAACATACAGTGGCAATGTAGGATAGGTTTCTGAAAAACATCGCGGCGTGGTGCGCATTGTATGGGTGTGTAACATTACATTCACTAGTAGGAGTGAGAAAAACATCACGGGGTGGTGTGAATCGGAGGGTCTGAATTAGGATAGGCAGTGAGTGGCAATGTAGGATGGAGAAAAGGACCCAGGATTGGTCAGCATGGGGAGGTCACGGAACATACAGTGGCAATGTAGGATAGGTTTCTGAAAAACATTGCGGGATGCTGCGCATTGTATGGGTGTGTAACCTTACGTTCACCAGTAGGAGTGAGAAAAACATCACGGGGTGGTGTGAATCGGAGGGTCTGAATTAGGATAGGCAGTGAGTGGCAATGTAGGATGGAGAAACGAACCACGGAGTGGTCAGCATGGGGAGGTCAGGGAATATGCAGTGGCAATGTAGTATAGGTTTCTGTAAAATATCGCGGGGTGGTGCGCATTGTATGGGGGTGTAACATTACATTCACTCGTAGGAGTGAGAAAAACATCACGGGGTGTTGCGCATTGTATTGGTGTGTAACATTACATTCACTAGTAGGAGTGAGAAAATCATCACGGGGTGGTGTGAATCCGAGGGTCTGGATTAGGATATGCAGTGAGTGGCAATTTAGGATGGAGAATAGCACCCAGGGGTGGGCAGCATGGAGAGGTCAGGGAACATACAGTGGCAATGTAAGATAGGTTTCTGAAAAACATCACGGGATAGTGCGTCTTGTATGGGTGTGTAATATTACATTCACTAGTAGGAGTGAGAAAAAAAATCACGGGGTGGTGTGAATCGGAGGGTCTGAATTAGTATAGTCAGTGAGTGGCAATGTAGGATGGAGAAAAGCACCGCGGGGTGGTCAGCATGGGGAGGTCAGGGAACATGCAGTGGCAATGTAGGATAGGTTTCTGAAAAACATCGCGGGGTGGTGCGCATTGTATGGGTGTGCAACATTACATTCACTAGTATGAGTGAGAAAAACATCACGGGGTGGTGTGAATCGGAGGGTCTGAATTAGGATAGATAGTGAGCGGCAATGTACGATGCAGAAAAGCACCGCGGGGTGGTCAGCATAGGGAAGTCAGGGAACATGCAGTGGAAATGTAGGATAGGTTTTGAAAAATATCGCGGGGTGGTGCGCATTGTATGGGTGTGTAATATTACATTCACTAGTAGGAGTTAGAAAAACATCACGGGGTGGTGTGAATTGAAGGGTCTGAATTAGGATAGGCAGTGAGTGGCAATGTAGGATGGAGAAAAGCACCTCGGGGTGGTCAGCATGGGGAGGACAGGGAACATACAGTGGCAATGTAGGATAGGTTTCTGAAAAACATCGCGGCGTGGTGCGCATTGTATGGGTGTGTTACATTACATTCACTAGTAGGAGTGAGAAAAACATCACGGGGTGGTGTGAATCGGAGGGTCTGAATTAGGATAGGCAGTGAGTGGCAATGTAGGATGGAGAAAAGGACCCAGGGGTGGTCAGCATGGGGAGGTCAGGGAAAATACAGTGGCAATGTAGGATAGGTTTCTGAAAAACATTGCGGGATGGTGCGCATTGTATGGGTGTGTAACCTTACATTCACCAGTAGGAGTGAGAAAAACATCACGGGGTGGTGTGAATCGGAGGGTCTGAATTAGGATAGGCAGTGAGTGGCAATTTAGGATGGAGAAACGAACCGCGGGGTGGTCAGCATGGGGAGGTCAGGGAACATGCAGTGGCAATGTAGTATAGGTTTCTGAAAAACATCGCGGGATAGTGCGTCTTGTATGGGTGTGTAATATTACATTCACTAGTAGGAGTGAGAAAAAAATCACTGGGTGGTGTGAATCGGAGCGTCTGAATTAGGATAGTCAGTGAGTGGCAATGTAGGATGGAGAAAAGCACCGCGGGGTGGTCAGCATGGGGAGGTCAGGGAACATGCAGTGGCAATGTAGGATAGGTTTCTTAAAAACATGGCGGGGTGGTGCGCATTGTATGGGTGTGTAACATTACATTCACTCGTAGGAGTGAGAAAAACATTACGGGGTGGTGCGCATTGTATTGGTGTGTAACATTACATTCACTAGTAGGAGTGAGGAAAACATCACGGGGTGTTGTGAATCCGAGGGTCTGAATTAGGATATGCAGTGAGTGGCAATGTAGGATGGAGAAACGAACCACGGGGTGGTCAGCATGGGGAGGTCAGGGAACATGCAGTGGCAATGTAGTATAGGTTTCTGAAAAATATCGCGGGGTGGTGCGCATTGTATCGGGGTGTAACATTACATTCACTCGTAGGAGTGAGAAAAACATCACGGGGTGGTGCGCATTGTATTGGTGTGTAACATTACATTCACTAGTAGGAGTGTGGAAAACGTCACGGGGTGGTGTGAATCCGAGGGTCTGAATTAGGATATGCAGTGAGTGGCAATGTAGGATGGAGAAAAGCACCGCGGGGTGGTAAGCATGGGGAGGTCAGGGAACATGCAGTGGCAATGTAGGATAGGTTTCTGAAAAACATCGCGGGGTGGTGCGCATTGTATGGGTGTGTAACATTACATTCACTAGTATGAGTGAGAAAAACATCACGGGGTGGTGTGAATCGGAGGGTCTGAATTAGGATAGACAATGAGCGGCAATGTACGATGCAGAAAAGCACTGCGGGGTGGTCAGCATAGGGAGGTCAGGGAACATGCAGTGGCAATGTAGGATAGGTTTCTGAAAAACATCGCGTGGTGGTGCGCATTGTATGGGTGTGTAATATTACATTCACTAGTAGGAGTGAGAAAAACATCATGGGGTGGTGTGAATCGGGAGGTCTGAATTAGGATAGGCAGTGAGTGGCAATGTAGGATGGAGAAACGCACCGCGGGGTTCTCAGCATGGGGAGGTCAGCGAACATTCAATGGCAATGTAGGATAGGTTTCTGAAAAACATCGCGGTGTGGTGCGCATTGTATGGGTGTGTAACATTACATTCACTAGTAGGAGTGAGAAAAAAATCAATAGGAGGTGTGAATCGGAGTGTCTGAATTAGGATAGGCAGTGAGTGGCAATGTAGGTTGGAGAAAAGCACCGCGGGGTGGTCAGCATGGGGAGGACAGAGAACATGCAGTGGCGATTTAGGATAGGTTTCTGAAAAACATAGCGGGGTGGTGCGCATTGTATGGGTGTGTAACATTACATTAACTAGTAGGAGTGAGAAAAACATCACGGGGTGGTGCGCATTGTATTGGTGTGTAACATTACATTCAGTAGTATGAGTGAGAAAAACATCACGGGGTGTTGTGAATCGGAGGGTCTGAATTAGGATAGATAGTGAGCGGCAATGTACGATGCAGAAAAGCACCACGGGGTGGTCAGCATAGGGAAGTCAGGGAACATGCAGTGGCAATGTAGGATAGGTTTTGAAAAATATCGCGGGGTGGTGCGCATTGTATGGGTGTGTAATAATACATTCACTAGTAGGAGTGAGAAAAACATCACGGGGTGGTGTGAATCGGAGGGTCTGAATTAGGATAGGCAATGAGTGGCAATGTAGGATGGAGAAAAGCACCGCGGGGTGGTCAGCATGGGGAGGTCAGGGAACATACAGTGGCAAAGTAGGATAGGTTTTGAAAAATATCGCGGGGTGGGGCGCATTGTATGGGTGTGTAATATTACATTCACTAGTAGGAGTGAGAAAAACATCACGGGGTGGTGTGAATCGAAGGGTCTGAATTAGGATATGCAGTGAGTGGCAATGTTGGACGGAGAAAAGCACCACGGGGTGGTCAGCATGGGGAGGTCAGGGAACATGCAGTGGCAATATAGGATAGGTTTCTTAAAAACATCGCGGGGTGGTGCGCATTGTATGCGGTTGTAACATTACATTCACTCGTAGGAGTGAGAAAAACATCACGGGGTGGTGCGCATTGTATTGGTGTGTAACATTACATTCACTAGTAGGAGTGAGAAAATCATCACGGGGTGGTGTGAATCCGAGGGTCTGGATTAGGATATGCAGTGAGTGGCAATTTAGGATGGAGAAAAGCACCCAGGGGTGGGGAGCATGGAGAGGTCAGGGAACATACAGTGGCAATGTAAGATAGGTTTCTGAAAAACATCACGGGATAGTGCGTCTTGTATGGGTGTGTAATATTACATTCACTAGTAGGAGTGAGAAAAAAATCACGGGGTGGTGTGAATCGGAGTGTCTGAATTAGCATAGTCAGTGAGTGGCAATGTAGGATGGAGAAAAGCACCGCGGGTTGGTCAGCATGGGGAGGTCAGGGAGCATGCAGTGGCAATGTAGGATAGGTTTCTGAAAAACATCGCGGGGTGTTGCGCATTGTATGGCTGTGCAACATTACATTCACTAGTATGAGTGAGAAAAACATCACGGGGTGGTGTGAATCGGAGGGTCTGAATTAGGATAGATAGTGAGCGGCAATGTACGATGCAGAAAAGCACCGCGGGGTGGTCAGCATAGGGAAGTCAGGGAACATGCAGTGGCAATGTAGGATAGGTTTTGAAAAATATCGCGGGGTGGTGCACATTGTATGGGTGTGTAATATTACATTCACTAGTAGGAGTGAGAAAAACATCACGGGGTGGTGTGAATTGAAGGGTCTGAATTAGGATAGGCAGTGAGTGGCAATGTAGGATGGAGAAAAGCACCTCGGGGTGGTCAGCATGGGGAGGTCAGGCAACATACATTGGCAATGTAGGATAGGTTTCTGAAAAACATCGCGGCGTGGTGCGCATTGTATGGGTGTGTAACATTACATTCACTAGTAGGAGTGAGAAAAACATCACGGGGTGGTGTGAATCGGAGGGTCTGAATTAGGATAGGCAGTGAGTGGCAATGTAGGATGGAGAAAAGGACCCAGGGGTGGTCAGCATGGGGAGGTCAGGGAACATACAGTGGCAATGTAGGATAGGTTTCTGAAAAACATTGCGGGATGGTGCGCATTGTATGGGTGTGTAACCTTACGTTCACCAGTAGGAGTGAGAAAAACATCACGGGGTGGTTTGAATCGGAATGTCTGAATTAGGATAGGCAGTGAGTGGCAATGTAGGATGGAGAAACGAACCGCGGGGTGGTCAGCATGGGGAGGTCAGGGAACATACAGTGGCAATGTAGGATAGGTTTCCGAAAAACATAGCGGGGTGGTGCGCATTGTATGGGTGTGTAACATTACATTCACTAGTAGGAGTGAGAAAAACATCACGGGGTGGTGTGAATCCGAGGGTCTGAATTAGGATATGCAGTGAGTGGCAATGTAGGATGGAGAAAAGCACCCAGGGGTGGTCAGAATGGGGAGGTCAGGGAACACATAGTGGCAATATAGGATAGGTTTCTGAAAACATCGCGGGATGGTGCGCATTGTATGGGTGTGTAACATTACATTCACCAGTAGGAGTGAGAAAAACATCACGGGGTGGTGTGAATCCGAGGGTCTGAATAAGGCTATCCAGTGAGTGGCAATGTAGGATGGAGAAAAGCACCCAGGGGTGGTCAGCATGGGGAGGTTAGGGAACATACCGTGGCAATGTAGGATAGGTTTCTGAAAAACATCGCGGGATGGTGCGCATTGTATGGGTGTGTAACCTTACGTTCACCAGTAGGAGTGAGAAATACGTCACGGGGTGGTGTGAATCGGAGGGTCTGAATTAGGATAGGCAGTGAGTGGCAATGTAGGATGGAGAAATGCACCGCGGAGTGGTCAGCATGGGGAGGTCAGGGAACATGCAGTGGCAATGTAGTATAGGTTTCTGAAAAATATCGTGGGGTGGTGCGCATTGTATGGGTGTGTAACATTACATTCACTCGTAGGAGTGAGAAAAACATCACGGGGTGGTGCGCATTGTATTGGTGTGTAACATTACATTCACTAGTAGGAGTGAGGAAAACATCAAAGGGTGGTGTGAATCCGAGCGTCTGAATTAGGATATGCAGTGAGTGGCAATGTTGGATGGAGAAAAGCAACGCGGGTTGGTCAGCATGGGGAGGTCAGGGAACATGCAGTGGCAATGTAGGATAGGTTTCTTAAAAACATGGCGGGGTGGTGCGCATTGTATGGGTGTGTAACATTACATTCACTCGTAGGAGTGAGAAAAACATCACGGGTGGTGCGCATTGTATTGGTGTGTAACATTATATTCACTAGTATGAGTGAGAAAAACATCACGGGGTGGTGTGAATCGGAGGGTCTGAATTAGGATAGGCAGTGAGTGGCAATGTAGGATGGAGAAACGCACGGCGGGGTGCTCAGCATGGGGAGGTCAGCGAACATGCAGTGGCAATGTAGGATAGGTTTCTGAAAAACATCGCGAGGTGGTGCGCATTGTATGGGTGTGTAACATTACATTCACTAGTAGGAGTGAGAAAAACATCACGGGGTGGTGTGAATCGGAGGGACTGAATTAGGATAGGCAGTGAGTGGCAATGTAGGATGGAGAAAAGGACCCAGGGTTGGTCAGCATGGGGAGGTCAGGGAACATACAGTGGCAATGTAGGATAGGTTTCTGAAAAACATTGCGGGATGGTGCGCATTGTATGGGTGTGTAACCTTACGTTCACCAGTAGGAGTGAGAAAAACATCACGGGGTGGTGTGAATCGGAGGGTCTGAATTAGGATAGGCAGTGAGTGGCAATGTAGGGTGGAGAAACGAACCACGGGGTGGTCAGCATGGGGAGGTCAGGGAACATGCAGTGGCAATGTAGTATAGGTTTCTGAAAAATATCGCGGGGTGGTGCGCATTGTATGGGGGTGTAACATTACATTCACTCGTAGGAGTGAGAAAAACATCACGGGGTGGTGCGCATTGTATTGGTGTGTAACATTACATTCACTAGTAGGAGTGTGGAAAACGTCACGGGGTGGTGTGAATCCGAGGGTCTGAATTAGGATATGCAGTGAGTGGCAATGTAGGATGGAGAAAAGCACCGCGGGGTGGTAAGCATGGGGAGGTCAGGGAACATGCAGTGGTAATGTAGGATAGGTTTCTGAAAAACATCGCGGGGTGGTGCGCATTTTATGGGTGTGTAACATTACATTCACTAGTATGAGTGAGAAAAACATCACGGGGTGGTGTGAATCGGAGGGTCTGAATTAGGATAGACAGTGAGCGGCAATGTACGATGCAGAAAAGCACCGCGGGGTGGTCAGCATAGGGAGGTCAGGGAACATGCAGTGGCAATGTAGGATAGGTTTCTGAAAAACATCGCGTGGTGGTGCGCATTGTATGGGTGTGTAATATTACATTCACTAGTAGGAGTGAGAAAAACATCATGGGGTTGTGTGAATCAGAGGGTCTGAATTAGGATAGGCAGTGAGTGGCAATGTAGGATGGAGAAACGCACCGCGGGGTTCTCAGCATGGGGAAGTCAGCGAACATTCAGTGGCAATGTAGGATAAGTTTCTGAAAAACATCGCGTGGTGGTGCACATTGTATGGGTGTGTAACATTACATTCACTAGTAGGAGTGAGAAAAAAATCAATGGGAGGTGTGAATCGGAGTGTCTGAATTAGGATAGGCAGTGAGTGGCAATGTAGGTTGGAGAAAAGCACCGCGGGGTGGTCAGCATGGGGAGGACAGAGAACATGCAGTGGCAATTTAGGATAGGTTTCTGAAAAACATCGCGTGGTGCTGCGCATTGTATGGGTGTGTAACATTACATTCACTAGTAGGAGTGAGATAAACATCACGGGGTGGTGTGAATCGGAGGTTCTGAATTAGGATAGGCAGTGAGTGGCAATGTAGGATGGAGAAAAGCAAAGCGGGGTGGTCAGCATGGGGAGGTCAGGGAGCATGCAGTGGCAATGTAGGATAGGTTTCTGAAAAACATCGCGGGGTGTTGCGCATTGTATGGGTGTGCAACATTACATTCACTAGTATGAGTGAGAAAAACATCACGGGGTGGTGTGAATCGGAGGGTCTGAATTAGGATAGATAGTGAGCGGCAATGTACGATGCAGAAAAGCACCGCGGGGTGGTCAGCATAGGGAAGTCAGGGAACATGCAGTGGCAATGTAGGATAGGTTTTGAAAAATATCGCGGGGTGGTGCACATTGTATGGGTGTGTAATATTACATTCACTAGTAGGAGTGAGAAAAACATCACGGGGTGGTGTGAATTGAAGGGTCTGAATTAGGATAGGCAGTGAGTGGCAATGTAGGATGGAGAAAAGCACCTCGGGGTGGTCAGCATGGGGAGGTCAGGGAACATACAGTGGCAATGTAGGATAGGTTTCTGAAAAACATCGCGGCGTGGTGCGCATTGTATGGGTGTGTAACATTACATTCACTTGTAGGAGTGAGAAAAACATCACGGGGTGGTGTGAATCGGAGGGTCTGAATTAGGATAGGCAGTGAGTGGCAATGTAGGATGGAGAAAAGGACCCAGGGGTGGTCAGCATGGGGAGGTCAGGGAACATACAGTGGCAATGTAGGATAGGTTTCTGAAAAACATTGCGGGATGGTGCGCATTGTATGGGTGTGTAACCTTACGTTCACCAGTAGGAGTGAGAAAAACATCACGGGGTGGTTTGAATCGGAGGGTCTGAATTAGGATAGGCAGTGAGTGGCAATGTAGGATGGAGAAACGAACCGCGGGGTTGTCAGCATGGGGAGGTCAGGGAACATACCGTGGCAATGTAGGATAGGTTTCTGAAAAACATAGCGGGGTGGTGCGCATTGTATGGGTGTGTAACATTACATTCACTAGTAGGAGTGAGAAAAACATCACGGGGTGGTGTGAATCCGACGGTCTTTATTAGGATATGCAGTGAGTGGCAATGTAGGATGGAGAAAAGCACCCAGGGGTGGGGAGCATGGAGAGGTCAGGGAACATACAGTGGCAATGTAAGATAGGTTTCTGAAAAACATCACGGGATAGTGCGTCTTGTATGGGTGTGTAATATTACATTCACTAGTAGGAGTGAGAAAAAAATCACGGGGTGGTGTGAATCGGAGTGTCTGAATTAGCATAGTCAGTGAGTGGCAATGTAGGATGGAGAAAAGCACCGCGGGTTGGTCAGCATGGGGAGGTCAGGGAGCATGCAGTGGCAATGTAGGATAGGTTTCTGAAAAACATCGCGGGGTGTTGCGCATTGTATGGCTGTGCAACATTACATTCACTAGTATGAGTGAGAAAAACATCACGGGGTGGTGTGAATCGGAGGGTCTGAATTAGGATAGATAGTGAGCGGCAATGTACGATGCAGAAAAGCACCGCGGGGTGGTCAGCATAGGGAAGTCAGGGAACATGCAGTGGCAATGTAGGATAGGTTTTGAAAAATATCGCGGGGTGGTGCACATTGTATGGGTGTGTAATATTACATTCACTAGTAGGAGTGAGAAAAACATCACGGGGTGGTGTGAATTGAAGGGTCTGAATTAGGATAGGCAGTGAGTGGCAATGTAGGATGGAGAAAAGCACCTCGGGGTGGTCAGCATGGGGAGGTCAGGCAACATACATTGGCAATGTAGGATAGGTTTCTGAAAAACATCGCGGCGTGGTGCGCATTGTATGGGTGTGTAACATTACATTCACTAGTAGGAGTGAGAAAAACATCACGGGGTGGTGTGAATCGGAGGGTCTGAATTAGGATAGGCAGTGAGTGGCAATGTAGGATGGAGAAAAGGACCCAGGGGTGGTCAGCATGGGGAGGTCAGGGAACATACAGTGGCAATGTAGGATAGGTTTCTGAAAAACATTGCGGGATGGTGCGCATTGTATGGGTGTGTAACCTTACGTTCACCAGTAGGAGTGAGAAAAACATCACGGGGTGGTTTGAATCGGAATGTCTGAATTAGGATAGGCAGTGAGTGGCAATGTAGGATGGAGAAACGAACCGCGGGGTGGTCAGCATGGGGAGGTCAGGGAACATACAGTGGCAATGTAGGATAGGTTTCCGAAAAACATAGCGGGGTGGTGCGCATTGTATGGGTGTGTAACATTACATTCACTAGTAGGAGTGAGAAAAACATCACGGGGTGGTGTGAATCCGAGGGTCTGAATTAGGATATGCAGTGAGTGGCAATGTAGGATGGAGAAAAGCACCCAGGGGTGGTCAGAATGGGGAGGTCAGGGAACACATAGTGGCAATATAGGATAGGTTTCTGAAAACATCGCGGGATGGTGCGCATTGTATGGGTGTGTAACATTACATTCACCAGTAGGAGTGAGAAAAACATCACGGGGTGGTGTGAATCCGAGGGTCTGAATAAGGCTATCCAGTGAGTGGCAATGTAGGATGGAGAAAAGCACCCAGGGGTGGTCAGCATGGGGAGGTTAGGGAACATACCGTGGCAATGTAGGATAGGTTTCTGAAAAACATCGCGGGATGGTGCGCATTGTATGGGTGTGTAACCTTACGTTCACCAGTAGGAGTGAGAAATACGTCACGGGGTGGTGTGAATCGGAGGGTCTGAATTAGGATAGGCAGTGAGTGGCAATGTAGGATGGAGAAATGCACCGCGGAGTGGTCAGCATGGGGAGGTCAGGGAACATGCAGTGGCAATGTAGTATAGGTTTCTGAAAAATATCGTGGGGTGGTGCGCATTGTATGGGTGTGTAACATTACATTCACTCGTAGGAGTGAGAAAAACATCACGGGGTGGTGCGCATTGTATTGGTGTGTAACATTACATTCACTAGTAGGAGTGAGGAAAACATCAAAGGGTGGTGTGAATCCGAGCGTCTGAATTAGGATATGCAGTGAGTGGCAATGTTGGATGGAGAAAAGCAACGCGGGTTGGTCAGCATGGGGAGGTCAGGGAACATGCAGTGGCAATGTATAATAGGTTTCTTAAAAACATGGCGGGGTGGTGCGCATTGTATGGGTGTGTAACATTACATTCACTCGTAGGAGTGAGAAAAACATCACGGTTGGTGCGCATTGTATTGGTGTGTAACATTATATTCACTAGTATGAGTGAGAAAAACATCACGGGGTGGTGTGAATCGGAGGGTCTGAATTAGGATAGGCAGTGAGTGGCAATGTAGGATGGAGAAACGCACGGCGGGGTGCTCAGCATGGGGAGGTCAGCGAACATGCAGTGGCAATGTAGGATAGGTTTCTGAAAAACATCGCGAGGTGGTGCGCATTGTATGGGTGTGTAACATTACATTCACTAGTAGGAGTGAGAAAAACATCACGGGGTGGTGTGAATCGGAGGGACTGAATTAGGATAGGCAGTGAGTGGCAATGTAGGATGGAGAAAAGGACCCAGGGTTGGTCAGCATGGGGAGGTCAGGGAACATACAGTGGCAATGTAGGATAGGTTTCTGAAAAACATTGCGGGATGGTGCGCATTGTATGGGTGTGTAACCTTACGTTCACCAGTAGGAGTGAGAAAAACATCACGGGGTGGTGTGAATCGGAGGGTCTGAATTAGGATAGGCAGTGAGTGGCAATGTAGGGTGGAGAAACGAACCACGGGGTGGTCAGCATGGGGAGGTCAGGGAACATGCAGTGGCAATGTAGTATAGGTTTCTGAAAAATATCGCGGGGTGGTGCGCATTGTATGGGGGTGTAACATTACATTCACTCGTAGGAGTGAGAAAAACATCACGGGGTGGTGCGCATTGTATTGGTGTGTAACATTACATTCACTAGTAGGAGTGTGGAAAACGTCACGGGGTGGTGTGAATCCGAGGGTCTGAATTAGGATATGCAGTGAGTGGCAATGTAGGATGGAGAAAAGCACCGCGGGGTGGTAAGCATGGGGAGGTCAGGGAACATGCAGTGGTAATGTAGGATAGGTTTCTGAAAAACATCGCGGGGTGGTGCGCATTTTATGGGTGTGTAACATTACATTCACTAGTATGAGTGAGAAAAACATCACGGGGTGGTGTGAATCGGAGCGTCTGAATTAGGATAGACAGTGAGCGGCAATGTACGATGCAGAAAAGCACCGCGGGGTGGTCAGCATAGGGAGGTCAGGGAACATGCAGTGGCAATGTAGGATAGGTTTCTGAAAAACATCGCGTGGTGGTGCGCATTGTATGGGTGTGTAATATTACATTCACTAGTAGGAGTGAGAAAAACATCATGGGGTGGTGTGAATCAGAGGGTCTGAATTAGGATAGGCAGTGAGTGGCAATGTAGGATGGAAAAACGCACCGCGGGGTTCTCAGCATGGGGAAGTCAGCGAACATTCAGTGGCAATGTAGGATAAGTTTCTGAAAAACATCGCGTGGTGGTGCACATTGTATGGGTGTGTAACATTACATTCACTAGTAGGAGTGAGAAAAAAATCAATGGGAGGTGTGAATCGGAGTGTCTGAATTAGGATAGGCAGTGAGTGGCAATGTAGGTTGGAGAAAAGCACCGCGGGGTGGTCAGCATGGGGAGGACAGAGAACATGCAGTGGCAATTTAGGATAGGTTTCTGAAAAACATCGCGTGGTGCTGCGCATTGTATGGGTGTGTAACATTACATTCACTAGTAGGAGTGAGATAAACATCACGGGGTGGTGTGAATCGGAGGTTCTGAATTAGGATAGGCAGTGAGTGGCAATGTAGGATGGAGAAAAGCAAAGCGGGGTGGTCAGCATGGGGAGGTCAGGGAGCATGCAGTGGCAATGTAGGATAGGTTTCTGAAAAACATCGCGGGGTGTTGCGCATTGTATGGGTGTGCAACATTACATTCACTAGTATGAGTGAGAAAAACATCACGGGGTGGTGTGAATCGGAGGGTCTGAATTAGGATAGATAGTGAGCGGCAATGTACGATGCAGAAAAGCACCGCGGGGTGGTCAGCATAGGGAAGTCAGGGAACATGCAGTGGCAATGTAGGATAGGTTTTGAAAAATATCGCGGGGTGGTGCACATTGTATGGGTGTGTAATATTACATTCACTAGTAGGAGTGAGAAAAACATCACGGGGTGGTGTGAATTGAAGGGTCTGAATTAGGATAGGCAGTGAGTGGCAATGTAGGATGGAGAAAAGCACCTCGGGGTGGTCAGCATGGGGAGGTCAGGGAACATACAGTGGCAATGTAGGATAGGTTTCTGAAAAACATCGCGGCGTGGTGCGCATTGTATGGGTGTGTAACATTACATTCACTTGTAGGAGTGAGAAAAACATCACGGGGTGGTGTGAATCGGAGGGTCTGAATTAGGATAGGCAGTGAGTGGCAATGTAGGATGGAGAAAAGGACCCAGGGGTGGTCAGCATGGGGAGGTCAGGGAACATACAGTGGCAATGTAGGATAGGTTTCTGAAAAACATTGCGGGATGGTGCGCATTGTATGGGTGTGTAACCTTACGTTCACCAGTAGGAGTGAGAAAAACATCACGGGGTGGTTTGAATCGGAGGGTCTGAATTAGGATAGGCAGTGAGTGGCAATGTAGGATGGAGAAACGAACCGCGGGGTTGTCAGCATGGGGTGGTCAGGGAACATACCGTGGCAATGTAGGATAGGTTTCTGAAAAACATAGCGGGGTGGTGCGCATTGTATGGGTGTGTAACATTACATTCACTAGTAGGAGTGAGAAAAACATCACGGGGTGGTGTGAATCCGACGGTCTTTATTAGGATATGCAGTGAGTGGCAATGTAGGATGGAGAAAAGCACCCAGGGGTGGTCAGAATGGGGAGGTCAGGGAACACATAGTGGCAATATAGGATAGGTTTCTGAAAACATCGCGGGATGGTGCGCATTGTATGGGTGTGTAACATTACATTCACCAGGAGTGAGAAAAACATCACGGGGTGGTGTGAATCCGAGGGTCTGAATAAGGCTATGCAGTGAGTGGCAAAGTAGGATGGAGAAAAGCACCCAGGGGTGGTCAGCATGGGGAGGTTAGGGAACATACCGTGGCAATGTAGGTTAGGTTTCTGAAAAACATCGCGGGATGGTGCGCATTGTATGGGTGTGTAACCTTACGTTCACCAGTAGGAGTGAGAAATACATCACGGGGTGGTGTGAATCGGAGGGTCTGAATTAGGATAGGCAGTGAGTGGCAATGTAGGATGGAGAAATGCACCGCGGAGTGGTCAGCATGGGGAGGTCAGGGAACAAGCAGTGGCAATGTAGTATAGGTTTCTGAAAAATATCGTGTGTGGTGCGCATTGTATGGGTGTGTAACATTACATTCACTCGTAGGAGTGAGAAAAACATCACGGGGTGGTGCGCATTGTATTGGTGTGTAACATTACATTCACTAGTAGGAGTGAGGAAAACATCACAGGGTGGTGTGAATCCGAGGGTCTGAATTAGGATATGCAGTGAGTGGCAATGTTGGATGGAGAAAAGCAACGCGGGGTGGTCAGCATGGGGAGGTCAGGGAACATGCAGTGGCAATGTAGGATAGGTTTCTTAAAAACATGGCGGGGTGGTGCGCATTGTATGGGTGTGTAACATTACATTCACTCGTAGGAGTGAGAAAAACATCACGGGTGGTGCGCATTTTATTGGTGTGTAACATTATATTCACTAGTATGAGTGAGAAAAACATCACGGGGTGGTGTGAATCGGAGGGTCTGAATTAGGATAGGCAGTGAGTGGCAATGTAGGATGGAGAAACGCACCGCGGGGTGCTCAGCATGGGGAGGTCAGCGAACATGCAGTGGCAATGTAGGATAGGTTTCTGAAAAACATCGCGGGGTGGTGCGCATTGTATGGGTGTGTAACATTACATTCACTAGTAGGAGTGAGAAAAACATCACGGGGTGGTGTGAATCGGAGGGACTGAATTAGGATAGGCAGTGAGTGGCAATGTAGGATGGAGAAAAGGACCCAGGGTTGGTCAGCATGGGGAGGTCAGGGAACATACAGTGGCAATGTAGGATAGGTTTCTGAAAAACATTGCGGGATGGTGCGCATTGTATGGGTGTGTAACCTTACGTTCACCAGTAGGAGTGAGAAAAACATCACGGGGTGGTGTGAATCGGAGGGTTTGAATTAGGATAGGCAGTGAGTGGCAATGTAGGATGGAGAAACGAACCACGGGGTGGTCAGCATGGGGAGGTCAGGGAACATGCAGTGGCAATGTAGTATAAGTTTCTGAAAAATATCGCGGGGTGGTGCGCATTGTATGGGGGTGTAACATTACATTCACTCGTAGGAGTGAGAAAAACATCACGGGGTGGTGCGCATTGTATTGGTGTGTAACATTACATTCACTAGTAGGAGTGTGGAAAACGTCACGGGGTGGTGTGAATCCGAGGGTCTGAATTAGGATATGCAGTGAGTGGCAATGTAGGATGGAGAAAAGCACCGCGGGGTGGTAAGCATGGGGAGGTCAAGGAACATGCAGTGGTAATGTAGGATAGGTTTCTGAAAAACATCGCGGGGTGGTGCGCATTTTATGGGTGTGTAACATTACATTCACTAGTATGAGTGAGAAAAACATCACGGGGTGGTGTGAATCGGAGGGTCTGAATTAGGATAGACAGTGAGCGGCAATGTACGATGCAGAAAAGCACCGCGGGGTGGTCAGCATAGGGAGGTCAGGGAACATGCAGTGGCAATGTAGGATAGGTTTCTGAAAAACATCGCGTGGTGGTGAGCATTGTATGGGTGTGTAATATTACATTCACTAGTAGGAGTGAGAAAAACATCATGGGGTGGTGTGAATCGGAGGGTCTGAATTAGGATAGGCAGTGAGTGGCAATGTAGGATGGAGAAACGCACCGCGGGGTTATCAGCATGGGGAAGTCAGCGAACATTCAGTGGCAATGTAGGATAGGTTTCTGAAAAATATCGCGGGGTGGTGCACATTGTATGGGTGTGTAACATTACATTCACTAGTAGGAGTGAGAAAAAAATCAATGGGAGGTGTGAATCGGAGTGTCTGAATTAGGATAGGCAGTGAGTGGCAATGTAGGATGGAGAAAAGCACCGCGGTGTGGTCAGCATGGGGAGGACAGAGAACATGCAGTGGCAATTTAGGATAGGTTTCTGAAAAACATAGCGGGGTGGTGCGCATTGTATGGGTGTGTAACATTAAATTAACTAGTAGGAGTGAGAAAAACATCACGGGGTGGTGCGCATTGTATTGGTGTGTAACATTACATTCAGTAGTATGAGTGAGAAAAACATCACGGGGTGGTGTGAATCGGAGGGTCTGAATTAGGATAGGCAGTGAGTGGCAATGTAGGATGGAGAAACGCACCGCGGGGTGCTCAGCATGGGGAGGTCAGCGAACATGCAGTGGCAATGTAGGATAGGTTTATGAAAAACATCGCGGGGTGGTGCGCATTGTATGGGTGTGTAACATTACATTCACTAGTAGGAGTGAGAAAAACATCAATGGGAGGTGTGAATCGGAGTGTCTGAATTAGGATAGGCAGTGAGTGGCAATGTAGGTTGGAGAAAAGCACCGCGGGGTGGTCATCATGGGGAGGTCAGAGAACATGCAGTGGCAATATAGGATAGGTTTCTGAAAAACATAGCGGGGTGGTGCGCATTTTATGGGTGTGTAACATTACATTAACTAGTAGGAGTGAGAAAAACATCATGGGGTGGTGCGCATTGTATTGGTGTGTAACATTACATTTACTAGTAGGAGTGAGAAAATCATCACGGGGTGGTGTGAATCCGTGGGTCAGAATTAGGATATGCAGTGAGTGGAAATGTAGGATGGATAAAAGCACCCAGGGGTGGTCAGCATGGGGAGGTCAGGGAACATACAGTGGCAATGTAGGATAGGTTTCTGAAAAACATCGCGGGATTGTGCGTATTGTATGGGTGTGTAATATTACATTCACTAGTAGGAGTGAGAAAAACGTCACGGGGTGGTGTGAATCCGAGGGTCTGAATTAGGATAGGCAGTGAGTGGCAATGTAGGATGGAGAAAAGCACCGCGGGTTGGTCAGCATGGGGAGGTCAGGGAACATGCAGTGGCAATGTAGGACAGGTTTCTGAGAAACATCGCGGGGTGGTGCGCATTGTATGGGTGTGTAACATTACATTCACTAGTATGAGTGAGAAAAACATCACGGGGTGGTGCGCATTGTATTGGTGTGTAACATTACATTCACTAGTAGGAGTGAGAAAAACATCACCGGGTGGTGTGAATCCGAGGGTCTGAATTATGATAGGCATTGAGTGGCAATGTAGGATGGAGATAAGCACTGCAGGGTTGTCAGCATGTGGAGGTCAGGGAACATGCATTTTCAATGTAGGATAGGTTTCTGAAAAGCATACCGGGGTGGTGCGCATTGTATGGGTGTGTAACATTACATTAACTAGTAGGAGTGAGAAAAACATCACGGGGTGGTGCGCATTGTATTGGTGTGTAACATTACATTCAGTAGTATGAGTGAGAAAAACATCACGGGGTGTTGTGAATCGGAGGGTCTGAATTAGGATAGATAGTGAGCGGCAATGTACGATGCAGAAAAGCACCGAGGGGTGGTCAGCATAGGGAAGTCAGGGAACATGCAGTGGCAATGTAGGATAGGTTTTGAAAAATATCGCGGGGTGGTGCGCATTGTATGGGTGTGTAATATTACATTCACTAGTAGGAGTGAGAAAAACATCACGGGGTGTTGTGAATCGGAGGGTCTGAATTAGGATAGATAGTGAGCGGCAATGTACGATGCAGAAAAGCACCGCGGGGTGGTCAGCATGGGGAGGTCAGCGAACATGCAGTGGCAATGTAGGATAGGTTTCTGAAAAACATCGCGGGGTGGTGCGCATTGTATGGGTGTGTAACATTACATTCACTAGTAGGAGTGAGAAAAACATCAATGGGAGGTGTGAATCGGAGTGTCTGAATTAGGATAGGCAGTGAGTGGCAATGTAGGTTGGAGAAAAGCACCGCGGGGTGGTCATCATGGGGAGGTCAGAGAACATGCAGTGGCAATATAGGATAGGTTTCTGAAAAACATAGCGGGGTGGTGCGCATTTTATGGGTGTGTAACATTACATTAACTAGTAGGAGTGAGAAAAACATCATGGGGTGGTGCGCATTGTATTGGTGTGTAACATTACATTTACTAGTAGGAGTGAGAAAATCATCACGGGGTGGTGTGAATCCGTGGGTCTGAATTAGGATATGCAGTGAGTGGAAATGTAGGATGGATAAAAGCACCCAGGGGTGGTCAGCATGGGGAGGTCAGGGAACATACAGTGGCAATGTAGGATAGGTTTCTGAAAAACATCGCGGGATTGTGCGTATTGTATGGGTGTGTAATATTACATTCACTAGTAGGAGTGAGAAAAACGTCACGGGGTGGTGTGAATCCGAGGGTCTGAATTAGGATAGGCAGTGAGTGGCAATGTAGGATGGAGAAAAGCACCGCGGGGTGGTCAGCATGGGGAGGTCAGGGAACATGCAGTGGCAATGTAGGACAGGTTTCTGAGAAACATCGCGGGGTGGTGCGCATTGTATGGGTGTGTAACATTACATTCACTAGTATGAGTGAGAAAAACATAACGGGGTGGTGCGCATTGTATTGGTGTGTAACATTACATTCACTAGTAGGAGTGAGAAAAACATCACGGGGTGGTGTGAATCCGAGGGTCTGAATTATGATAGGCAGTGAGTGGCAATGTAGGATGGAGATAAGCACTGCGGGGTTGTCAGCATGTGGAGGTCAGGGAACATGCATTTTCAATGTAGGATAGGTTTCTGAAAAGCATACCGGGGTGGTGCGCATTGTATGGGTATGTAACATTACATTAACTAGTAGGAGTGAGAAAAACATCACGGGGTGGTGCGCATTGTATTGGTGTATAACATTACATTCAGTAGTATGAGTGAGAAAAACATCACGGGGTGTTGTGAATCGGAGGGTCTGAATTAGGATAGATAGTGAGCGGCAATGTACGATGCAGAAAAGCACCGAGGGGTGGTCAGCATAGGGAAGTCAGGGAACATGCAGTGGCAATGTAGGATAGGTTTTGAAAAATATCGCGGGGTGGTGCGCATTGTATGGGTGTGTAATATTACATTCACTAGTAGGAGTGAGAAAAACATCACGGGGTGGTGTGAATCGGAGGGTCTGAATTAGGATAGGCAGTGAGTGGCAATGTAGGATGGAGAAAAGCACCGCGGGGTGGTCAGCATGGGGAGGTCAGGGAACATACAGTGGCAATGTAGGATAGGTTTTTGAAAAACATCGCGGGGTGGTGCGCATTGTATGGGTGTGTAACATTACAATCATTGTAGGAGTGAGAAAAACATCACGGGGTGGTGTGAATCGGAGGGTCTGAATTAGGATAGGCAGTGAGTGGCAATGTAGGATGGAGAAAAGGTCCCAGGGGTGGTCAGCATGCGGAGGTCAGGGAACATACAGTGGCAATGTAGGATAGGTTTCTGAAAAACATCGCAGGATGGTGCGCATTGTATGGGTGTGTAACCTTACGTTCACCAGTAGGAGTGAGAAAAACATCACGGGGTGGTGTGAATCGGAGGGTCTGAATTAGGATAGGCATTGAGTGGCAATTATGGATGGAGAAACGCACCGCGGGGTGGTCAGCATGGGGAGGTCAGGGAACATGCAGTGGCAATGTAGTATAGGTTTCTGAAAAATATCGCAGGTTGGTGCGCATTGTATGGGGGTGTTACATTACATTCACTCATAGGAGTGAGAAAAACATCACGGGGTGGTGCGCATTGTATTGGTGTGTAACATTACATTCACTAGTAGGAGTGAGGAAAATATCACTGGGTGGTGTGAATCCGAGGGTTTGAATTAGGATATGCAGTGAGTAGCAATGTAGGATGAAGAAAAGCACCGCGGGGTGGTAAGCATGGGGAGGTCAGGGAACATGCAGTGGCAATGTAGGATAGGTTTCTGAAAAACATCTCGGGGTGGTGCACATTGTATGGGTGTGTAACATTACATTCACTAGTATGAGTGAGAAAAACATCACGGGGTGGTGTGAATCGGAGGGTCTGAATTAGGATAGACAGTGAGCGGCAATGTACGATGCAGAAAAGCACCGCGGGGTGGTCAGCATAGGGAGGTCAGGGAACATGCAGTGGCAATGTAGGATAGGTTTCTGAAAAACATCGCGAGGTGGTGCGAAATGTATGGGTGTGTAATATTACATTCACTAGTAGGAGTGAGAAAATCATCACGGGGTGGTGTGAATCCCTGGGTCTGAATTAGGATATGCAGTGAGTGGCAATGTAGGATTGATAAAAGCACCCAGGGGTGGTCAGCATGGGGAGGTCAGGGAACATACAGTGGCAATGTAGGATAGGTTTCTGAAAAACATCGCGGGATTGTGCGTATTGTATGGGTGTGTAATATTACATTCACTAGTAGGAGTGAGAAAAACGTCACGGGGTAGTGTGAATCCGAGGGTCTGAATTACGATAGGCAGTGAGTGGCAATGTAGGATGTAGAAAAGCACCGCGGGGTGGTCAGCATAGGGAGGTCAGGGAACATGCAGTGGCAATGTAGGATAGGTTTCTGAAAAACATCGCGGGGTGGTGCGCATTGTATGGGTGTGTAACATTACATTCACTAGTATGAGTGAGAAAAACTTTACGGGGTGGTGCGCATTGTATTGGTGTGAACATTATATTCACTAGTAGGAGTGAGAAAAACATCACGGGGTGGTGTGAATCCGAGGGCTTGTATTAGGATATGCAGTGAGTGGCAATGTACGTTGGAGAAAAGCACCCAGGGGTGGTCAGCATGGGGAGGTCAGGGAACATAGAGTGGCAATGTAGGATAGGTTTCTGAAAAACATCGAGGGATGGTGCGCATTGTATGTGTGGGTAACCTTACATTCTCCAGTAGTAGTGAGAAAAACATCACGGGGTGGTGTGAATCGGAGGGTCTGAATTAGGATAGGCAGTGAGTGGCAATGTAGGATGGAGAAACGCACCGCGGGGTGGTCAGCATGGGGAGGTCATGGAACATGCAGTGGCAATGTAGGATAGGTTTCTGAAAAACATCGCGGGGTGATGCGCATTGTATGGGTGTGTAACATTACATTCACTAGTAGCAGTGAGAAAAACATCACGGGGTGTTGCGAATTGTATGGGTGTGTAACATTACATTCAATAGTAGGAGTGAGAAAAACATCACAGGGTGGTGTGAATCAGAGGGTATGATTTAGGATAGCCAGTGAGTGGCAATGTAGGATGGAGAAAAGCACCGCGGGGTGGTCAGCATCGGGAGGTCAGGGAACATGCAGTTTCAATGTAGGATAGTTTTCTGAAAAACATCGCGGGATGGTGCGCATTGTATGGGTGTGTAACATTACATTCACTAGTAGGCATGAAAAAAACATCACGGGGTGGTGTGAATCCGAGGGTCTGAATTAGGATAGGCAGTGAGTGGCAATGTTGGATGGAGAAAAGCACTGCGGGGTGGTCAGAATTTGGAGGTCAGGGAACATGCATTGCCAATGTAGGATAGGTTTCTGAAAAACATAGCGGGTGGTGCGCATTGTATGGGTGTGTAACATTACATTCACTAGTAGGAGTGAGAAAAACATCACGGGGTGGTGCGCATTGTATTGGTGTGTAACATTACATTCACTAGTAGGAGTGAGAAAAACATCACGGGGTGGTGTGAATCCGAGGGTCTGAATTAGGATATGCAGTGAGTGGCAATGTAGGATGGAGAAAAGCACCCAGGGGTGGTCAGAATGGGGAGGTCAGGGAACATATAGTGGGAATATAGGATAGGTTTATGAAAAACATCGCGGGATGGTGCGCATTGTATGGGTGTGTAACATTACATTCACCAGTAGGAGTGAGAAAAACATCACGGGGTGATGTGAATCCGAGGGTCTGAATAAGGCTATGCAGTGAGTGGCAATGTAGGATGGAGAAAAGCACCCAGGGGTGGTCAGCATGGGGAGGTTAGGGAACATACCGTGGCAATGTAGGATAGGTTTCTGAAAAACATCGCGGATTGGTGCGCATTGTATGGGTGTGTAACCTTACGTTCACCAGTAGGAGTGAGAAATACATCACGGGGTGGTGTGAATCGGAGGGTCTGAATTAGGATAGGCAGTGAGTGGCAATGTAGGATGGAGAAATGCACCGCCGAGTGGTCAGCATGGGGAGGTCAGGGAACATGCAGTGGCAATGCAGTATAGGTTTCTGAAATATATCGTGGGGTGGTGCGCATTGTATGGGTGTGTAACATTACATTCACTCGTAGGAGTTAGAAAAACATCACTGGGTGGTGCACATTGTATTGGTGTGGAACATTACATTCACTAGTAGGAGTGAGGAAAACATCACGGGGTGGTGTGAATCCGAGGGTCTGAATTAGGATATGCAGTGAGTGGCAATGTTGGATGGAGAAAAGCACAGCTGGGTGGTCAGCATGGGGAGGTCAGGGAACATGCAGTGGCAATGTAGGATAGGTTTCTTAAAAACATGGCGGGGTGGTGCGCATTGTATGGGTGTGTAACATTACATTCACTCGTAGGAGTGAGAAAAACATCACGGGGTGGTGCGCATTGTATTGGTGTGTAACATTATATTCACTAGTAGGAGTGAGAAAATCTTCACGGGGTGGTGTGAATCCAAGGGTCTGAATTAGGATAGGCAGTGAGTGGCAATGTAGGATGGAGAAACGCACCGCAGGGTGGTCAGCATAGGGAGGTCAGGAAACATGAAGTGGCAATGTAGGATAGGTTTCTGAAAAACATCGCGGGGTAGTGCGCATTGTATGGGTGTGTAACATTACATTCACTCGTAGGAGTGAGAAAAATATCGCGGGGTGGTGCGCATTGTATGGGTGTGTAATATTACATTCACTAGTAGGAGTGAGAAAAACATCACGGTGTGGTGTGAATCGAAGGGTCTGAATTAGGATAGGCAGTGAGTGGCAATGTAGGATGGAGAAAAGCACCGCGGGGTGGTCAGCATGGGGAAGTCAGGGAACATACAGTGGCAATGTAGGATAGGTTTCTGAAAAACATCGCGGCGTGGTGCGCATTGTATGGGTGTGTAACATTACATTCACTAGTAGGAGTGAGAAAAACATCACGGGGTGATGTGAATCGGAGGTTCTGAATTAGGATAGGCAGTGAGTGGCAATGTAGGATGGAGAAAAGGACCCAGGGGTGGACAGCATGGGGAGGTCAGGGAACATACAGTGGCAATGTAGGATAGTTTCTGAAAAACATTGCGGGATGGTGCGCATTGTATGGGTGTGTAACCTTACGTTCACCAGTAGGAGTGAGAAAAACATCACGGGGTGGTGTGAATCGGAGGGTCTGAATTAGGATAGGCAGTGAGTGGCAATGTAGGATGGAGAAACGAACCGCGGGGTTGTCAGCATGGGGAGGTCAGGGAACATGCAGTGGCAATGTAGTATAGGTTTCTGAAAAATATAGCGGGGTGGTGCGCATTGTATGCAGGTGTAACATTACATTCACTCGTAGGAGTGAGAAAAACATCACGGGGTGGTGCGTATTGTATTGGTGTGTAACATTACATTCACTAGTAGGAGTGTGGAAAACATCAATGGGAGTTGTGAATCGGAGTGTCTGAATTAGGATAGGCAGTGAGTGGCAATGTAGGTTGGAGAAAAGCACCGCCGGGTGGTCAGCATGGGGAGGTCAGGGAACATGCATTGGCAATTAGGATAGGTTTCTGAAAAACATCGCGGGGTGGTCCGCACTGTACGGGTGTGTAACATAACATTCACTAGTATGCGTGAGAAAAACATCACGGGGTGGTGCGCATTGTATTGGTGTGTAACATTACATTCACTAGTAGGAGTGAGAAAAACATCACGGGGTGGTGTCAATCCGAGGGTTTGAATTAGGATGTGCAGTGCGTGGCAATGTACGATGGAGAAAAGCACCCAGGGTTGGTCAGCATGGGGAGGTCAGGGAACATAGAGTGGCAATGTAGGATAGGTTTCTGAAAAACATCGAGGGATGGTGCGCATTGTATGGGTGTGTAACATTACATTCACTAGTAGGAGTGAGAAAAACATCACGGGGTGGTGTGAATCGGAGGGTTTGAATTAGGATAGGCAGTGAGTGGCAATGTAGGATGGAGAAACGCACCGCGGGGAGGTCAGCATGGGGTATGTCAGGGAACATGCAGTGGCAATGTAGTATAGGTTTCTGAAAAATATCGCGGGGTGGTGCGCATTGTATGGGTGTGTAACATTACATTCACTCGTAGGAGTGAGAAAAACATCACGGGGTGGTGCGCATTGTATTGGTGTGTAACATTACATTCACTAGTAGGAGTGAGGAAAACATCACGGGGTGGTGTGAATCCGAGGGTCTGAATTAGGATATGCAGTGAGTGGCAATTTTGGATGGAGAAAAGCACCGCGGGCTGGTCAGCATGGGGAGGTCATTGAACATGTAGTGGCAACGAAGGATAGGTTTCTTAAAAACATGGCGGGGTGGTGCGCATTGTATGGGTGTGTAACATTACATTCACTAGTAGGAGTGAGAAAAACATCATGGGGTGGTGTGAATCGGAGGGTCTGAATTAGGATAGACAGTGAGCGGCAATGTACAATGCAGAAAAGCACCACGGGGTGGTCAGCATAGGGATGTCAGGGAACATGCAGGGGCAATGCAGGATAGGTTTCTGAAAAACATCGCGGGGTGGTGCGCATTGTATGGGTGTGTAACATTACATTCACTCGAAGGAGTGAGAAAAACATCACGGGGTGGTGTGAATCGGAGGGTCTGAATTAGGATAGGCAGTGAGTGGCAATGTAGGATGGAGAAACGCACCGCGGGGTGGTCAGCATGGGGAGGTCAGGGAACATGCAGTGGCAATGTAGGATAGGTTTCTGAAAAACATCGCGGGGTGGTGCGCATTGTATGGGTGTGTAACATTACATTCACTAGTAGGAGTGAGAAAAACATCAAGGGTGGTGTGAATCCGAGGTTCTGAATTAGGATATGCAGTGAGTGTCAATGTAGGGTGGAGAAAAGCACCACGGGGTGGTCAACATGGGGAGGTCAGGGAACATGCAGTGGCAATGTAGGATAGGTTTCTGAAAAGCATCGCGGGGTGGTGCGCATTGTATGGGTGTGTAACATTACATTCACTAGTATGAGTGAGATAAGCATCACGGGGTGGTGTGAATCGGAGGGTCTGAATTAGGATAGACAGTGAGCGGCAATGTGCGATGCAGAAAAGCACCGCGGGGTGGTCAGCATGGGGAGGTCAGGGAACATGCAGTGGCAATGTAGGATAGGTTTCTGAAAAACATCCCGTGTTGGTGCGCATTGTATGGGTGTGTAACATTACATTCACTAGTAGGAGTGAGAAAAACATCACGGGGTGGTGTGAATCAGAGGGTCTGAATTAGGATAGGCAGTGAGTGGCAATGTAGGATGGAGATAAGCACTGCGGGATGGTCAGCATGTGGAGGTCAGGGAACATGCATTGGCAATGTAGGATAGGTTTCTGAAAAACATAGCGGGGTGGTGCGCACTGTATGGGTGTGTAACATTACATTCACTAGTAGGAGTGAGAAAAACATCACGGGGTGGTGCGCATTGTATTGGTGTGTATCATTACATTCACTAGTAGGAGTGAGAACATCACGGGGTGGTGTGAATCCGAGGGTCTGAATAAGGCTATGCAGTGAGTGGCAATGTAGGATGGAGAAAAGCACCCAGGGGTGGTCAGCATGGGGACGTTAGGGAACATACAGTGGCAATGTAGGATAGGTTTCTGAAAAACTTCGCGGGATGGTGCGCATTGTATGGGTGTGTAACCTGACGTTCACCAGTAGGAGTGAGAAATACATCACGGGGTGGTGTGAATCGGAGGGTCTGAATTAGGATAGGCAGTGAGTGGCAATGTAGGATGGAGAAACGCACCACGTGGTGGTCAGCATGGGGAGGTCAGGGAACATGCAGTGGCAATGTAGTATAGGTTTCTGAAAAATATCGCGGGGTGGTGCGCATTGTATGGGTGTGTAACATTACATTCACTCGTAGGAGTGAGAAAAACATCCCTGGGTGGTGCACATTGTATTGGTGTGTAACATTACATTCACTAATAGGAGTGAGGAAAACATCACGGGGTGGTGTGAATCCGAGGGTCTGAATTAGGATATGCAGTGAGTGGCAATGTTGGATGGAGAAACGCACCGCGGGGTGGTCAGCATGGAGAGGTTAGGGAACATACAGTGGCAATATAGGATAGGTTTCTGAAAAACATCGCGGGATGGTGCGCATTGTATGGGTGTGTAACCTTACGTTCACCAGTAGGAGTGAGAAATACATCACGGGGTGGTGTGAATCGGAGGGTTTGAATTAGGATAGGCAGTGAGTGGCAATATAGGATGGGGAAACGCACCGCGGGGTGGTCAGCATGGGGTATGTCAGGGGACATGCAGTGGCAATGTAGTATAGGTTTCTGAAAAATATCGCGTGGTGGTGCGCATTGTATGGGTGTGTAACATTACATTCACTCGTAGGAGTGAGAAAAACATCACGGGGTGGTGCGCATTGTATTGGTGTGTAACATTACATTCACTAGTAGGAGTGAAGAAAACATCACGGGGTGGTGTGAATCCGAGGGTCTGAATTAGGATATGCAGTGAGTGGCAATTTTGGATGGAGAAAAGCACCGCGGGGTGGTCAGCATGGGGAGGTCAGGGAACATGTAGTGGCAACGTAGGATAGGTTTCTGAAAAACATCCCATGGTGGTGCGCATTGTATGGGTGTGTAACATTACATTCACTAGTAGGAGTGAGAAAAACATCACGGGGTGTTGCGCATTGTATTGGTGTGTAACATTACATTCACTTGTAAGAGTGAGAAAAACATCATGGGGTGGTGTGAATCCGAGGCTCTGAATTAGGATATGCAGTGAGTGGCAATGTTGGACGGAGAAAAGCATCCAGGGGTGGTCAGCATGGGGAGGTCAGGGAACATACATTGGCAATGTAGGATAGGTTTCTGAAAAACATCGCGGGATGGTGCGCATTGTATGGGTGTGTAACATTACATTCAACAGTAGGAGTGAGGAAAACATCACGGCTGGTGTGAATCGGAGGGTCTGAATTAGCATAGGCAGTGAGTGGCAATGTAGGATGGAGAAAAGCACCGCGGGGTGGTCAGCATGGGGAGGTCAGGGAACATAAAGTGGCAATGTAGGATAGGTTTCTGAAAAACATCGCGGGGTGGTGCGCATTGTATGGGTGTGTAACATTACATTCAGTAGTAGGAGTGAGAAAAACATCACGTGGTGTTGCGCATTGTATGGGTGTGTAACATTACATTCACTAGTAGGAGTGAGAAAAACATCACGGGGTGGTGTGAATCGGAGGGTCTGAATTAGGATAGGCCGTGAGTGGCAATGTAGGATGGAGAAAAGCACCGCGGGGTGGTCAGCATGGGGAGGTCAGGGAACATGCAGTGGCAATGTAGGATAGGTTTCTGAAAAACATCGCGCTATGGTGCGCATTGTATGGGTGTGTAACATTACATTCACTATTAGGAGTGAGAAAATCATCAAGGGGTGTTGCGCATTGTATGGGTGTGTAACATTACATTAAGTAGTAGGGGTGAGAAAAACATAACGGGAGGTGGGAATCGGAGGGTCTGAATTAGCATAGTCAGTGAGTGGCAATGTAGGATGGAGAAAAGCACCGCGGGTTGCTCAGCATGGGGAGATCAGGCAACATGCAGTGGCAATGTAGGATAGGTTTCTGAAAAACATCGCGGGGAGGTGTGCATTGTATGGATGTGTAACTTTACATTCACTAGTAGGAGTGAGAAAAACATCAATGGGAGGTGTGAATCGGAGGGTCTGCATTAGGATAGGCAGTGAGTGGCAATGTAGTTTGGAGAAAAGCATCGCGGGGTGGTCAGCATGGGGAGGTCAGAGAACATGCAGTGGCAATATAGGATAGGTTTCTGAAAAACATAGCGGGGTGGTGCGCATTGTGTGGGTGTGTAACTTTACATTAACTAGTAGGAGTGAGAAAAACATCACGGGGTGGTGCGCATTGTATTGGTGTGTAACATTACATTTACTAGTAGGAGTGAGAAAATCATCACGGGAGTGGTGTGAATCCGAGGGTCTGAATTAGGCTATGCAGTGAGTGGCAATGTAGGATGGAGAAAAGCACCCAGGGGTTTTCAGCATGGGGAGGTCAGGGAACATACAGTGGCAATGTAGGATAGGTTACTGAAAAACATCGCGGGATGGTGCGCATTGTATGGGTGTGTCACCTTACGTTCACCAGTAGGAGTGAGAAAAACATCACGGGGTGGTGTGAATCGGAGGGTCTGAATTAGGTTAGGCAGTGAGTGGCAATGTAGGATGGAGAAACGCACTGCGGGGTGGTCAGCATGGGGAGGTCAGGGAACATGCAGTGGCAATGTAGTATAGGTTTCTCAAAAATATCGCGGGTTGGTGCGGATTGTATGGGTGTGTAACATTACATTCACTCGTAGGAGTGAGAAAAACATCACGGGGTGGTGCGCATTGTATTGGTGTGTAACATTACATTCACTAGTATGAGTGAGAAAAACATCACGGGGTGGTGTGAATCGGAGGGTCTGAATTAGGATAGACAGTGAGCGGTAATGTACGATGCAGAAAAGCACCACGGGGTGGTCAGCATAGGGAGGTCAGGGAACATTCAGTGGCAATGTAGAATAGGTTTCTGAAAAACATCGCGTGGTGGTGCGCATTGTATGGGTGTGTAATATTACATTCACTAGTAGGAGTGAGAAAAACATCACGGGGTGGTGTGAATCGGAGGGTCTGAATTAGGATAGGCAGTGAGTGGCAATGTAGGATGGAGAAACGCACCGCGGGGTGCTCAGCATGGGGAGGTCAGGGAACATGCAGTGGCAATGTTAGATAGGTTTCTGAAAAACATCGCGGGGTGGTGCGCATTGTATTGGTGTGTAACATTACATTCACTCATAGGAATGAGAAAAACATCACGGGGTGGTGCGCATTGTATTGGTGTGTAACATTACATTCACTAGTAGGAGTGAGAAAAAAATCACGGGGTGGTGTGAATCCGAGGGTCTGAATTAGGATAGGCAGTGAGTGGCAATGTAGGATGGAGATAAGCACTGCGGGGTGGTCAGCATGTGGAGGTCAGGGAACATGCATTGGCAATTTAGGATAGGTTTCTGAAAAACATCGCGGGGTGTTGCGCAGTGTATGGGTGTGTAACATTACATTCACTAGTAGGAGTGAGAAAAACATCACGGGGTGGTGCGCATTGCATTGGTGTGTACCATTACATTCACTAGTAGGAGTGAGAAAAACATCACTGGGTGTGGTGAATCCGAGGGTTTGAATTAGGATATGCAGTGAGTGGCAATGTACGATGGAGAAAAGCACCCAGGGGTGGTCAGCATGGGGAGGTCCGGGAACATACAGTGGCAATTTTGGATAGGTTTCTGAAAAACATAGCGGGGTGGTGCGCATTGTGTAGGTGTGTAACTTTACATTAACTAGTAGGAGTGAGAAAAACATCACGGGGTGGTGCGCATTGTATTGGTGTGTAACATTACATTTACTAGTAGGAGTGAGAAAATCATCACGGGAGTGGTGTGAATCCGAGGGTCTGAATTAGGCTATGCAGTGAGTGGCAATGTAGGATGGAGAAAAGCACCCAGGGGTTTTCAGCATGGGGAGGTCAGGGAACATACAGTGGCAATGTAGGATAGGTTACTGAAAAACATCGCGGGATGGTGCGCATTGTATGGGTGTGTCACCTTACGTTCACCAGTAGGAGTGAGAAAAACATCACGGGGTGGTGTGAATCGGAGGGTCTGAATTAGGTTAGGCAGTGAGTGGCAATGTAGGATGGAGAAACGCACTGCGGGGTGGTCAGCATGGGGAGGTCAGGGAACATGCAGTGGCAATGTAGTATAGGTTTCTCAAAAATATCGCGGGTTGGTGCGGATTGTATGGGTGTGTAACATTACATTCACTCGTAGGAGTGAGAAAAACATCACGGGGTGGTGCGCATTGTATTGGTGTGTAACATTACATTCACTAGTATGAGTGAGAAAAACATCACGGGGTGGTGTGAATCGGAGGGTCTGAATTAGGATAGACAGTGAGCGGTAATGTACGATGCAGAAAAGCACCGCGGGGTGGTCAGCATAGGGAGGTCAGGGAACATTCAGTGGCAATGTAGAATAGGTTTCTGAAAAACATCGCGTGGTGGTGCGCATTGTATGGGTGTGTAATATTACATTCACTAGTAGGAGTGAGAAAAACATCACGGGGTGGTGTGAATCGGAGGGTCTGAATTAGGATAGGCAGTGAGTGGCAATGTAGGATGGAGAAACGCACCGCGGGGTGCTCAGCATGGGGAGGTCAGGGAACATGCAGTGGCAATGTTAGATAGGTTTCTGAAAAACATCGCGGGGTGGTGCGCATTGTATTGGTGTGTAACATTACATTCACTCATAGGAATGAGAAAAACATCACGGGGTGGTGCGCATTGAATTGGTGTGTAACATTACATTCACTAGTAGGAGTGAGAAAAACATCACGGGGTGGTGTGAATCCGAGGGTCTGAATTAGGATAGGCAGTGAGTGGCAATGTAGGATGGAGATAAGCACTGCGGGGTGGTCAGCATGTGGAGGTCAGGGAACATGCATTGGCAATTTAGGATAGGTTTCTGAAAAACATCGCGGGGTGTTGCGCAGTGTATGGGTGTGTAACATTACATTCACTAGTAGGAGTGAGAAAAACATCACGGGGTGGTGCGCATTGCATTGGTGTGTAACATTACATTCACTAGTAGGAGTGAGAAAAACATCACTGGGTGTGTTGAATCCGAGGGTTTGAATTAGGATATGCAGTGAGTGGCAATGTACGATGGAGAAAAGCACCCAGGGGTGGTCAGCATGGGGAGGTCCGGGAACATACAGTGGCAATGTTGGATAGGTTTCTGAAAAACATAGCGGGGTGGTGCGCATTGTGTGGGTGTGTAACTTTACATTAACTAGTAGGAGTGAGAAAAACATCACGGGGTGGTGCGCATTGTATTGATGTGTAACATTACATTTACTAGTAGGAGTGAGAAAATCATCACGGGAGTGGTGTGAATCCGAGGGTCTGAATTAGGCTATGCAGTGAGTGGCAATGTAGGATGGAGAAAAGCACCCAGGGGTTTTCAGCATGGGGAGGTCAGGGAACATACAGTGGCAATGTAGGATAGGTTACTGAAAAACATCGCGGGATGGTGCGCATTGTATGGGTGTGTCACCTTACGTTCACCAGTAGGAGTGAGAAAAACATCACGGGGTGGTGTGAATCGGAGGGTCTGAATAAGGTTAGGCAGTGAGTGGCAATGTAGGATGGAGAAACGCACTGCGGGGTGGTCAGCATGGGGAGGTCAGGGAACATGCAGTGGCAATGTAGTATAGGTTTCTCAAAAATATCGCGGGTTGGTGCGGATTGTATGGGTGTGTAACATTACATTCACTCGTAGGAGTGAGAAAAACATCACGGGGTGGTGCGCATTGTATTGGTGTGTAACATTACATTCACTAGTATGAGTGAGAAAAACATCACGGGGTGGTGTGAATCGGAGGGTCTGAATTAGGATAGACAGTGAGCGGTAATGTACGATGCAGAAAAGCACCGCGGGGTGGTCAGCATAGGGAGGTCAGGGAACATTCAGTGGCAATGTAGAATAGGTTTCTGAAAAACATCGCGTGGTGGTGCGCATTGTATGGGTGTGTAATATTACATTCACTAGTAGGAGTGAGAAAAACATCACGGGGTGGTGTGAATCGGAGGGTCTGAATTAGGATAGGCAGTGAGTGGCAATGTAGGATGGAGAAACGCACCGCGGGGTGCTCAGCATGGGGAGGTCAGGGAACATGCAGTGGCAATGTTAGATAGGTTTCTGAAAAACATCGCGGGGTGGTGCGCATTGTATTGGTGTGTAACATTACATTCACTCATAGGAATGAGAAAAACATCACGGGGTGGTGCGCATTGTATTGGTGTGTAACATTACATTCACTAGTAGGAGTGAGAAAAACATCACGGGGTGGTGTGAATCCGAGGGTCTGAATTAGGATAGGCAGTGAGTGGCAATGTAGGATGGAGATAAGCACTGCGGGGTGGTCAGCATGTGGAGGTCAGGGAACATGCATTGGCAATTTAGGATAGGTTTCTGAAAAACATCGCGGGGTGTTGCGCAGTGTATGGGTGTGTAACATTACATTCACTAGTAGGAGTGAGAAAAACATCACGGGGTGGTGCGCATTGCATTGGTGTGTAACATTACATTCACTAGTAGGAGTGAGAAAAACATCACTGGGTGTGGTGAATCCGAGGGTTTGAATTAGGATATGCAGTGAGTGGCAATGTACGATGGAGAAAAGCACCCAGGGGTGGTCAGCATGGGGAGGCCCGGGAACATACAGTGGCAATGTTGGATAGGTTTCTGAAAAACATCGAGGGATGGTGGGCATTGTATGGTTGTGTAACCTTACATTCAACAGTAGTAGTGAGAAAAACATCACGGGGTGGTGTGAATCAGAGGGTCTGAATTAGGATAGGCAGTGAGGGCAATGTAGGATGGAGAAAGGCACCGCGGGGTGGTCAGCATGGGGAGGTCATGGAACATGCAGTGGCAATGTAGGATAGGTTTCTGAAAAACATCGCTGGGTGATGCGCATTGTATGGGTGTGTAACATTACATTCACTAGTAGCAGTGAGAAAAACATCACGAGGTGTTGCGCATTGTATGGTTGTGTAACATTACATTCACTAGTAGGAGTGAGAAAAACATCACTGGGTGTGGTGAATCCGAGGGTATGATTTAGTATAGCCAGTGAGTTGCAATGTAGGATGGAGAAAAGCATCGCGGTGTGGTCAGCATGGGGAGGTCAGGGAACATGCAGTGGCAATGTAGCATAGGTTTCTGAAAAACATCGCGGGGTGGTGTGCATTGCATGGTTGTGTAACATTACATTCACTAGTAGGAGTGAGAAAAACATCACGGGGTGTTGTGAATCGGAGGGTCTGAATTAGGATAGGCAGTGAGTGGCAATGTAAGATGGAGAAACGCACCGCGGGGTGGTCAGCATGGGGAGGTCAGGGAACATGCAGTGGCAATGTAGTATAGGTTTCTGAAAAATATCGCGGGGTGGTGCGCATTGTATGGGTGTGTAACATTACATTCACACGTAGGAGTGAGAAAAACATCACGGGGTGGTGCGCATTGTATTGGTGTGTAACATTACATTCACTAATAGGAGTGAGGAAAACATCACGGGGTGGTGTGAATCCGAGGATCTGAATTAGGATATGCAGTGAGTGGCAATGTTGGATGGAGAAAAGCACCGCGGGGTGGTCAGCATGGGGAGGTCAGGGAACATGCAGTGGCAATGTAGGATAGGTTTCTTAAAAACATGGCCGGGTGGTGCGCATTGTATGGGTGTGTAACATTACATTCACTAGTATGAGTGAGAAAAACATCACAGGTTGGTGTGAATCTGAGGGTCTGAATTAGGATAGACAGTGAGCGGCAATGTACGATGCAGAAAAGCACCGCGGGGTGGTCAGCATAGGGAGGTCAGGGAACATGCAGTTGCAATGTAGTATAGGTTTCTGAAAAACATCGCGTGGTGGTGCGCATTGTATGGGTGTGTAAAATTACATTCACTCGTAGCAGTGAGAAAAACATCACGGCGTGGTGTGAATCAGAGGGTCTGAATTAGGATAGGCACTGAGTGGCAATGTAGGATGGAGAAACGCACTGCGGGGTGGTCAGCATGGGGAGGTCAGGGAACATGCTGTGGCAATGTATGATAGGTTTCTGAAAAACATCGTGGGGTGGTGCGCATTGTATGGGTGTGTAACATTATATTCACTCGTAGGAGTGAGAAAAAAATCACGGGGTGTTGCGCATTGTATTGGTGTGTAACATTACATTCACTAGTAGGAGTGAGAAAAACATCACGGGGTGGTGTGAATCCGAGGGTCTGAATTAGGATATGCAGTGAGTGTCAATGTAGGATGGAGTAAAGCACCGCGGGGTGGTCAACATGGGGAGGTCAGGGAACATGCAGTGGCAATGTAGGATAGGTTTCTGAAAAACATCGCGGGGTGGTGCGCATTGTATGGGTGTGTAACATTACATTCACTAGTATGAGTGAGATAAACATCATGGGGTGGTGTGAATCGGAGGGTCTGAATTAGGATAGACAGTGAGCGGCAATGTACGATGCAGAAAATAACCGCGGGGTGGTCAGCATGGGGAGGTCAGGGAACATGCAGTGGCAATGTAGGATAGGTTTCTGAAAAACATCCCGTGGTGGTGCGCATTGTATGGGTGTGTAACATTACATTCACTAGTAGGAGTGAGAAAAACATCACGGGGTGGTGTGAATCGGAGGGTCTGAATTAGGATAGGCAGTGAGTGGCAATGTAGGATGGAGATAAGCACTACGGGGTGGTCAGCATGTGGAGGTCAGGGAACATGCATTGGCAATGTAGGATAGGTTTCTGAAAAACATAGCGGGGTGGTGCGCATTTAATGGGTGTGTAACATTACATTCACTAGTAGGAGTGAGAAAAACATCACGGGGTGGTGCGCATTGTATTGGTGTGTAACATTACATTCACTTGTAAGAGTGAGAAAAACATCACGGGGTGGTGTGAATCCGAGGGTCTGAATTAGGATATGCAGTGAGTGGCAATGTAGGATGGAGAAAAGCACCCAGGGGTGGTCAGCATGGGGAGGTCAGGGAACATACATTGGCAATGTAGGATAGGTTTCTGAAAAACATCGCGGGATGGTGCGCATTGTATGGGTGTGTAACATTACATTCACCAGTAGGAGTGAGGAAAACATCACGGCTGGTGTGAATCGGAGGGTCTGAATTAGGATAGGCAGTGAGTGGCAATGTAGGATGGAGAAAAGCACCGCGGGGTGGTTAGCATGGGGAGGTCAGGGAACATAAAGTGGCAATGTAGGATAGGTTTCTGAAAAACATCGTGGGGTGGTGCGCATTGTATGGGTGTGTAACATTACATTCAGTAGTAGGAGTGAGAAAAACATCACGTGGTGTTGCGCATTGTATGGGTGTGTAACATTACATTGACTAGTAGGAGTGAGAAAAACATCACAGGGTGGTGTGAATCGGAGGGTATGATTTAGGATAGCCAGTGAGTTGCAATGTAGGATGGAGAAAAGCATAGCGGGGTGGTCAGCATGGGGAGGTCAGGGAACATGCAGTGGCAATGTAGGATAGGTTTCTGAAAAACATCGCGTGGTGGTGCGCATTGTATGGGTGTGTAACATTACATTCACTCGTAGCAGAGAGAAAAACATCACGGCGTGGTGTGAATCGGAGGGTCTGAATTAGGATAGGCAGTGAGTGGCAATGTAGGATGGAGAAACGCACTGTGGGGTGGTCAGCATGGGGAGGTCAGGGAACATGCTGTGGCAATGTATGATAGGTTTCTGAAAAACATCCCGGGGTGGTGCGCATTGTATGGGTGTGTAACATTATATTCACTCGTAGGAGTGAGAAAAACATCACGGGGTGTTGCGCATTGTATTGGTGTGTAACATTACATTCACTAGTAGGAGTGATAAAAACATCACGGGGTGGTGTGAATCCGAGGGTCTGAATTAGGATATGCAGTGAGTGTCAATGTAGGATGGAGTAAAGCACCGCGGGGTGGTCAACATGGGGAGGTCAGGGAACATGCAGTGGCAATGCAGGATAGGTTTCTGAAAAACATCGCGGGGTGGTGCGCATTGTATGGGTGTGTAACATTACATTCACTAGTATGAGTGAGATAAACATCATGGGGTGGTGTGAATCGGAGGGTCTGAATTAGGATAGACAGTGAGCGGCAATGTACGATGCAGAAAATCACCGCGGGGTGGTCAGCATGGGGAGGTCAGGGAACATGCAGTGGCAATGTAGGATAGGTTTCTGAAAAACATCCCGTGGTGGTGCGCATTGTATGGGTGTGTAACATTACATTCACTAGTAGGAGTGAGAAAAACATCACGGGGTGGTGCGCATTGTATTGGTGTGTAACATTACATTCACTTGTAAGAGTGAAAAAACATCACGGGGTGGTGTGAATCCGAGGGTCTGAATTAGGATATGCAGTGAGTGGCAATGTAGGATGGAGAAAAGCACCCAGGGCTGGTCAGCATGGGGAGGTCAGGGAACATACATTGGCAATGTAGGATAGGTTTCTGAAAAACATCGCGGGATGGTGCGCATTGTATGGCTGTGTAACATTACATTCACCAGTAGGAGTGAGGAAAACATCACGGCTGGTGTGAATCGGAGGGTCTGAATTAGGATAGGCAGTGAGTGGCAATGTAGGATGGAGAAAAGCACCGCGGGATGGTCAGCATGGGGAGGTCAGGGAACATGCAGTGGCAATGTAGGATATGTTTCTGAAAAACATCGCGGGGTGGTGCGCATTGTATGGGTGTGTAACATTACATTCAGTAGTAGGAGTGAGAAAAACATGACGTGGTGTTGAGCATTGTATGGGTGTGTAACATTACATTCACTAGTAGGAGTGAGAAAAACATCACAGGGTGGTGTGAATCGGAGGGTATGATTTAGGATAGCCAGTGAGTTGCAATGTAGGATGGAGAAAAGCATAGCGGGGTGGTCAGCATGGGGAGGTCAGGGAACATGCAGTGGCAATGTAGGATATGTTTCTGAAAAACATCGCGGGGTTGTGCGCATTGTATGGTTGTGTAACATTACATTTACTAGTAGGAGTGAGAAAAGCATCACGGGGTGTTGTGAATTGGAGGGTCTGATTTAGGATATACAGTGAGTGGCAATGTAGGATGGAGAAAAGCACCGCGGGTTGCTCAGCATGGGGAGATCGGGCAACATGCAGTGGCAATGTAGGATAGGTTTCTGAAAAACATCGCGGGGAGGTGTGCATTGTATGGATGTGTAACATTACATTCACTAGTAGGAGTGAGAAAAACATCAATGGGAGGTGTGAATCGGAGGGTCTGAATTAGGACAGGCAGTGAGTTGCAATGTAGGATGGAGAAACGCACTGTGGGGTGGTCAGCATGGGGAGGTCAGGGAACATGCTGTGGCAATGTATGATAGGTTTCCGAAAAACATCCCGGGGTGGTGCGCATTGTATGGGTGTGTAACATTATATTCACTCGTAGGAGTGAGAAAAACATCACGGGGTGTTGCGCATTGTATTGGTGTGTAACATTACATTCACTAGTAGGAGTGATAAAAACATCACGGGGTGGTGTGAATCCGAGGGTCTGAATTAGGATATGCAGTGAGTGTCAATGTAGGATCGAGTAAAGCACCGCGGGGTGGTCAACATGGGGAGGTCAGGGAACATGCAGTGGCAATGTAGGATAGGTTTCTGAAAAACATCGCGGGGTGGTGCGCATTGCATGGGTGTGTAACATTACATTCTCTAGTATGAGTGAGATAAACATCATGGGGTGGTGTGAATCGGAGTGTCTGAATTAGGATAGACAGTGAGCGGCAATGTACGATGCAGAAAATCACCGCGGGGTGGTCAGCATGGGGAGGTCAGGGAACATGCAGTGGCAATGTAGGATACGTTTCTGAAAAACATCCCGTGGTGGTGCGCATTGTATGGGTGTGTAACATTACATTCACTAGTAGGAGTGAGAAAAACATCACAGGGTGGTGTGAATCGGAGGGTCTGAATTAGGTTAGGCAGTGAGTGGCAATGTAGGATGGAGATAAGCACTACGGGGTGGTCAGCATGGGGAGGTCAGGGAACATGCATTGGCAATGTAGGATAGGTTTCTGAAAAACGTAGCGGGGTGGTGCGCATTGTATGGGTGTGTAACATTACATTCACTAGTAGGAGTGAGAAAAACATCACGGGGTGGTGCGCATTGTATTGGTGTGTAACATTACATTCACTTGTAAGAGTGAGAAAAACATCACGGGGTGGTGTGAATCCGAGGGTCTGAATTAGGATATGCAGTGAGTGGCAATGTAGGATGGAGAAAAGCACCCAGGGCTGGTCAGCATGGGGAGGTCAGGGAACATACATTGGCAATGTAGGATAGGTTTCTGAAAAACATCGCGGGGTGGTGCGCATTGTATGGGTGTGTAACATTACATTCAGTAGTAGGAGTGAGAAAAACATCACGTGGTGTTGCGCATTGTATGGGTGTGTAACATTACATTCACTAGTAGGAGTGAGAAAAACATCACAGGGTGGTGTGAATCGGAGGGTATGATTTAGGATAGCCAGTGAGTTGCAATGTAGGATGGAGAAAAGCATAGCGGGGTGGTCAGCATGGGGAGGTCAGGGAACATGCAGTGGCAATGTAGGATATGTTTCTGAAAAACATCGCGGGGTTGTGCGCATTGTATGGTTGTGTAACATTACATTTACTAGTAGGAGTGAGAAAAGCATCACGGGGTGTTGTGAATTGGAGGGTCTGATTTAGGATATACAGTGAGTGGCAATGTAGGATGGAGAAAAGCACCGCGGGTTGCTCAGCATGGGGAGATCGGGCAACATGCAGTGGCAATGTAGGATAGGTTTCTGAAAAACATCGCGGGGAGGTGTGCATTGTATTGGTGTGTAACATTACATTTACTAGTAGGAGAGAGAAAATCATCACTGGGGTGGTGTGAATCCGAGGGTCTGAATTAGGATATGCAGTGAGTGGCAATGTAGGATGGAGAAAAGCACCCAGGGATTTTCAGCATGAGGAGGTCAGGGAACATACAGTAGCAATGTAGGATAGGTTTCTGAAAAATATCGCGGGTTGGTGCGGATTGTATGGGTGTGTAACATTACATTCACTCGTAGGAGTGAGAAAAACATCACGGGGTGGTGCGCATTGTATTGGTGTGTAACATTACATTCACTAGTAGGAGTGAGGACAACATCACGGGGTGGTGTGAATCCGAGGGTCTGAATTAGGATATGCAGTGAGTGGCAATGTAGGATGGAGAAAAGCACCGCGGGGTGGTCAGCATGGGGAGGTCAGGGAACATTCAGTGGCAATGTAGGATAGGTTTCTGAAAAACATCGCGTGGTGGTGCGCATTGAATGGGTGTGTAATATTACATTCACTGGTAGGAGTGAGAAAAACATCACGGGGTGGTGTGAATCGGAGGGTCTGAATTAGGATAGGCAGTGAGTGGCAATGTAGGATGGAGAAACGCACCGCGGGTGCTCAGCATGGGGAGGTCAGGGAACATGCAGTGGCAATGTAGGATAGGTTTCTGAAAAACATCGCGGGGTGGTGCGCATTGTATGGGTGTGTAACATTACATTCACTCATAGGAGTGAGAAAAACATCACGGGGTGGTGCGCATTGTATTGGTGTGTAACATTACATTCACTAGTAGGAGTGAGAAAAACATCACGGGGTGGTGTGAATCCGAGGGTCTGAATTAGGATAGGCTGTGAGTGGCAATGTAGGATGGAGATAAGCACTGCAGGGTGGTCAGCATGGGGAGGTCAGGGAACATGCACTGGCAATTTAGGATAGGTTTCTGAAAAACATCGCGGGTTGGTGCGCATTGTATGTGTGTGTGTTACATTACATTCACTAGTAGGAGTGAGAAAAACGTCGCGCAGTTGTGTGAATCGGAGGGTCTGAATTAGGATAGGCAGTGAGTTGCAATATAGGATGGAGAAAAGCACCGCGGGGTGGTCAGCATGGGGAGGTCAGGGAACATGCAGTGGCAATGTAGGATAGGTTTCTGAAAAACATCGCGGGGTGGTGCGCCTTGTATGGGTGTGCAACACTACATTCACTAGTATGAGTGAGAAAAACATCACGGGGAGGTGTGAATCGGAGGGTGTGAATTAGGATAGACAGTGAGAGGCAATGTAAGATGGAGAAAAGCACCACGGGGTGGTCAGCATCGGGAGGTCAGGGAACATGTAGTGGCAATGTAGGATAGGTTTCTGAAAAACATCGCGGGGTGGTGCGCATTGTGTGCGTGTGTAACTTTACATTAACTAGTAGGAGTGAGAAAAACATCACGGGGTGGTGCGCATTGTATTGGTGTGTAACATTACATTTACTAGTAGTAGTGAGAAAATCATCACGGGGGTGGTGTGAATCCGAGGGTCTGAATTAGGATATGCAGTGAGTGGCAATGTAGGATGGAGAAAAGCACCCAGGGGTTTTCAGCATGAGGAGGTCAGGGAACATACAGTAGCAATGTAGGATAGGTTTCTGAAAAATATCGCGGGTTGGTGCGGATTTTATGGGTGTGAAACATTACATTCACTCGTAGGAGTGAGAAAAACATCACGGGGTGGTGCGCATTGTATTGGTGTGTAACATTACATTCACTAGTAGGAGTGAGGAAAACATCACGGGGTGGTGTGAATCCGAGGGTCTGAGTAAGGATATGCAGTGAGTGGCAATGTAGGATGGAGAAAAGCACCGCGGGGTGGTCAGCATGGGGAGGTCAGGGAACATGCAGTGGCAATGTAGGATAGGTTTCTGAAAAACATCGCGTGGTGGTGCGCATTGTATGGGTGTGTAACATTACATTCACTCGTAGCAGCGAGAAAAACATCACGGCGTGGTGTGAATCGGAGGGTCTGAATTAGGATAGGCAGTGAGTGGCAATGTAGGATGGAGAAACGCACTGTGGGGTGGTCAGCATGGGGAGGTCAGGGAACATGCTGTGGCAATGTATGATAGGTTTCTGAAAAACATCGCGGGGTGGTGCGCATTGTATGGGTGTGTAACATTATATTCACTCGTAGGAGTGAGAAAAACATCACGGGGTGTTGCGCATTGTATTGGTGTGTAACATTACATTCACTAGTAGGAGTGATAAAAACATCACGGGGTGGTGTGAATCCGAGGGCCTGAATTAGGATATGCAGTGAGTGTCAATGTAGGATGGAGTAAAGCACCGCGGGGTGGTCAACATGGGGAGGTCAGGGAACATGCAGTGGCAATGTAGGATAGGTTTCTGAAAAACATCGCGGGGTGGTGCGCATTGTATGGGTGTGTAACATTACATTCACTAGTATGAGTGAGATAAACATCATGGGGTGGTGTGAATCGGAGGGTCTGAATTAGGATAGACAGTGAGCGGCAATGTACGATGCAGAAAATCACCGCGGGGTGGTCAGCATGGGGAGGTCAGGGAACATGCAGTGGCAATGTAGGATAGGTTTCTGAAAAACATCCCGTGGTGGTGCGCATTGTATGGGTGTGTAGCATTACATTCACTAGTAGGAGTGAGAAAAACATCACAGGTTGGTGTGAATCGGAGGGTCTGAATTAGGATAGGCAGTGAGTGGCAATGTAGGATGGAGATAAGCACTACGGGGTGGTCAGCAGGTGGAGGTCAGGGAACATGCATTGGCAATGTAGGATAGGTTTCTGAAAAACATAGCGGGGTGGTGCGCATTGTATGGGTGTGTAACATTACATTCACTAGTAGGAGTGAGAAAAACATCACGGGGTGGTGCGCATTGTATTGGTGTGTAACATTACATTCACTTGTAAGAGTGAGAAAAACATCACGGGGTGGTGTGAATCCGAGGGTCTGAATTAGGATATGCAGTGAGTGGCAATGTAGGATGGAGAAAAGCACGCAGGGGTGGTCAGCATGGGGAGGTCAGGGAACATACATTGGCAATGTAGGATAGGTTTCTGAAAAACATCGCGGGATGGTGCGCATTGTATGGGTGTGTAACATTACATTCACCAGTAGGAGTGAGGAAAACATCACGGCTGGTGTGAATCGGAGGGTCTGAATTAGGATAGGCAGTGAGTGGCAATGTAGGATGGAGAAAAGCACCGCGGGATGGTCAGCATGGGGAGGTAAGTGAACATAAAGTGGCAATGTAGGATAGGTTTCTGAAAAACATCGCGGGGTGGTGCGCATTGTATGGGTGTGTAACATTACATTCAGTAGTAGGAGTGAGAAAAACATCACGTGGTGTTGCGCATTGTATGGGTGTGTAACATTACATTCACTAGTAGGAGTGAGAAAAACATCACAGGGTGGTGTGAATCGGAGGGTATGATTTAGGATAGCCAGTGAGTTGCAATGTAGGATGGAGAAAAGCATAGCGGGGTGGTCAGCATGGGGAGGTCAGGGAACATGCAGTGGCAATGTAGGATATGTTTCTGAAAAACATCGCGGGGTTGTGCGCATTGTATGGTTGTGTAACATTACATTTACTAGTAGGAGTGAGAAAAGCATCACGGGGTGTTGTGAATTGGAGGGTCTGATTTAGGATATACAGTGAGTGGCAATGTAGGATGGAGAAAAGCACCGCGGGTTGCTCAGCATGGGGAGATCGGGCAACATGCAGTGGCAATGTAGGATAGGTTTCTGAAAAACATCGCGGGGAGGTGTGCATTGTATGGATGTGTAACATTACATTCACTAGTAGGAGTGAGAAAAACATCAATGGGAGGTGTGAATCGGAGGGTCTGAATTAGGACAGGCAGTGAGTGGCAATGTAGGATGGAGAAACGCACTGTGGGGTGGTCAGCATGGGGAGGTCAGGGAACATGCTGTGGCAATGTATGATAGGTTTCTGAAAAACATCCCGGGGTGGTGCGCATTGTATGGGTGTGTAACATTATATTCACTCGTAGGAGTGAGAAAAACATCACGGGGTGTTGCGCATTGTATTGGTGTGTAACATTACATTCACTAGTAGGAGTGATAAAAACATCACGGGGTGGTGTGAATCCGAGGGTCTGAATTAGGATATGCAGTGAGTGTCAATGTAGGATGGAGTAAAGCACCGCGGGGTGGTCAACATGGGGAGGTCAGGGAACATGCAGTGGCAATGTAGGATAGGTTTCTGAAAAACATCGCGGGGTGGTGCGCATTGCATGGGTGTGTAACATTACATTCTCTAGTATGAGTGAGATAAACATCATGGGGTGGTGTGAATCGGAGGGTCTGAATTAGGATAGACAGTGAGCGGCAATGTACGATGCAGAAAATCACCGCGGGGTGGTCATCATGGGGAGGTCAGGGAACATGCAGTGGCAATGTAGGATAGGTTTCTGAAAAACATCCCGTGGTGGTGCGCATTGTATGGGTGTGTAACATTACATTCACTAGTAGGAGTGAGAAAAACATCACAGGGTGGTGTGAATCGGAGGGTCTGAATTAGGTTAGGCAGTGAGTGGCAATGTAGGATGGAGATAAGCACTACGGGGTGGTCAGCATGTGGAGGTCAGGGAACATGCATTGGCAATGTAGGATAGGTTTCTGAAAAACGTAGCGGGGTGGTGCGCATTGTATGGGTTTGTAACATTACATTCACTAGTAGGAGTGAGAAAAACATCACGGGGTGGTGCGCATTGTATTGGTGTGTAACATTACATTCACTTGTAAGAGTGAGAAAAACATCACGGGGTGGTGTGAATCCGAGGGTCTGAATTAGGATATGCAGTGAATGGCAATGTAGGATGGAGAAAAGCACCCAGGGCTGGTCAGCATGGGGAGGTCAGGGAACATACATTGGCAATGTAGGATAGGTTTCTGAAAAACATCGCGGGATGGTGCGCATTGTATGGGTGTGTAACATTACATTCACCAGTAGGAGTGAGGAAAACATCACGGCTGGTGTGAATCGGAGGGTCTGAATTAGGATAGGCAGTGAGTGGCAATGTAGGATGGAGAAAAGCACCGCGGGATGGTCAGCATGGGGAGGTCAGGGAACATAAAGTGGCAATGTAGGATAGGTTTCTGAAAAACATCGCGGGGTGGTGCGCATTGTATGGGTGTGTAACATTACATTCAGTAGTAGGAGTGAGAAAAACATCACGTGGTGTTGCGCATTGTATGGGTGTGTAACATTACATTCACTAGTAGGAGTGAGAAAAACATCACAGGGTGGTGTGAATCGGAGGGTATGATTTAGGATAGCCAGTGAGTTGCAATGTAGGATGGAGAAAAGCATAGCGGGGTGGTCAGCATGGGGAGGTCAGGGAACATGCAGTGGCAATGTAGGATATGTTTCTGAAAAACATCGCGGGGTTGTGCGCATTGTATGGTTGTGTAACATTACATTTACTAGTAGGAGTGAGAAAAGCATCACGGGGTGTTGTGAATTGGAGGGTCTGATTTAGGATATACAGTGAGTGGCAATGTAGGATGGAGAAAAGCACCGCGGGTTGCTCAGCATGGGGAGATCGGGCAACATGCAGTGGCAATGTAGGATAGGTTTCTGAAAAACATCGCGGGGAGGTGTGCATTGTATGGATGTGTAACATTACATTCACTAGTAGGAGTGAGAAAAACATCAATGGGAGGTGTGAATCGGAGGGGCTGAATTAGGACAGGCAGTGAGTGGCAATGTAGTTTGGAGAAAAGCACCGCGGGGTGGTCAGCATGGGGAGGTCAGAGAACATGCAGTGGCAATATAGGATAGGTTTCTGAAAAACATAGCGGGATGGTGCGCATTGTGTGCGTGTGTAACTTTACATTAACTAGTAGGAGTGAGAAAAACATCACGGGGTGGTGCGCATTGTATTGGTGTGTAACATTACATTTACTAGTAGGAGAGAGAAAATCATCACTGGGGTGGTGTGAATCCGAGGGTCTGAATTAGGATATGCAGTGAGTGGCAATGTAGGATGGAGAAAAGCACCCAGGGATTTTCAGCATGAGGAGGTCAGGGAACATACAGTAGCAATGTAGGATAGGTTTCTGAAAAATATCGCGGGTTGGTGCGGATTGTATGGGTGTGTAACATTACATTCACTCGTAGGAGTGAGAAAAACATCACGGGGTGGTGCGCATTGTATTGGTGTGTAACATTACATTCACTAGTAGGAGTGAGGAAAACATCACGGGGTGGTGTGAATCCGAGGGTCTGAATTAGGATATGCAGTGAGTGGCAATGTAGGATGGAGAAAAGCACCGCGGGGTGGTCAGCATGGGGAGGTCAGGGAACATTCAGTGGCAATGTAGGATAGGTTTCTGAAAAACATCGCGTGGTGGTGCGCATTGAATGGGTGTGTAATATTACATTCACTGGTAGGAGTGAGAAAAACATCACGGGGTGGTGCGCATTGTATGGGTGTGTAACATTACATTCACTAGTAGGAGTGAGAAAAACATCACGGGGTGGTGTGAATCCGAGGGTCTGAATTAGGATAGGCTGTGAGTGGCAATGTAGGATGGAGATAAGCACTGCAGGGTGGTCAGCATGGGGAGGTCAGGGAACATGCACTGGCAATTTAGGATAGGTTTCTGAAAAACATCGCGGGTTGGTGCGCATTGTATGTGTGTGTGTTACATTACATTCACTAGTAGGAGTGAGAAAAACGTCGCGCAGTTGTGTGAATCGGAGGGTCTGAATTAGGATAGGCAGTGAGTTGCAATATAGGATGGAGAAAAGCACCGCGGGGTGGTCAGCATGGGGAAGTCAGGGAACATGCAGTGGCAAGGTAGGATAGGTTTCTGAAAAACATCGCGGGGTGGTGCGCCTTGTATGGGTGTGCAACACTACATTCACTAGTATGAGTGAGAAAAACATCACGGGGTGGTGTGAATCGGAGGGTGTGAATTAGGATAGACAGTGAGAGGCAATGTAAGATGGAGAAAAGCACCACGGGGTGGTCAGCATCGGGAGGTCAGGGAACATGTAGTGGCAATGTAGGATAGGTTTCTGAAAAACATCGCGGGGTGGTGCGCATTGTGTGCGTGTGTAACTTTACATTAACTAGTAGGAGTGAGAAAAACATCACGGGGTGGTGCGCATTGTATTGGTGTGTAACATTACATTTACTAGTAGTAGTGAGAAAATCATCACGGGGGTGGTGTGAATCCGAGGGTCTGAATTAGGATATGCAGTGAGTGGCAATGTAGGATGGAGAAAAGCACCCAGGGGTTTTCAGCATGAGGAGGTCAGGGAACATACAGTAGCAATGTAGGATAGGTTTCTGAAAAATATCGCGGGTTGGTGCGGATTTTATGGGTGTGAAACATTACATTCACTCGTAGGAGTGAGAAAAACATCACGGGGTGGTGCGCATTGTATTGGTGTGTAACATTACATTCACTAGTAGGAGTGAGGAAAACATCACGGGGTGGTGTGAATCCGAGGGTCTGAGTAAGGATATGCAGTGAGTGGCAATGTAGGATGGAGAAAAGCACCGCGGGTTGGTCAGCATGGGGAGGTCAGGGAACATGCAGTGGCAATGTAGGATAGGTTTCTGAAAAACATCGCGTGGTGGTGCGCATTGTATGGGTGTGTAACATTACATTCACTCGTAGCAGCGAGAAAAACATCACGGCGTGGTGTGAATCGGAGGGTCTGAATTAGGATAGGCAGTGAGTGGCAATGTAGGATGGAGAAACGCGCTGTGGGGTGGTCAGCATGGGGAGGTCAGGGAACATGCTGTGGCAATGTATGATAGGTTTCTGAAAAACATCGCGGGGTGGTGCGCATTGTATGGGTGTGTAACATTATATTCACTCGTAGGAGTGAGAAAAACATCACGGGGTGTTGCGCATTGTATTGGTGTGTAACATTACATTCACTAGTAGGAGTGATAAAAACATCACGGGGTGGTGTGAATCCGAGGGCCTGAATTAGGATATGCAGTGAGTGTCAATGTAGGATGGAGTAAAGCACCGCGGGGTGGTCAACATGGGGAGGTCAGGGAACATGCAGTGGCAATGTAGGATAGGTTTCTGAAAAACATCGCGGGGTGGTGCGCATTGTATGGGTGTGTAACATTACATTCACTAGTATGAGTGAGATAAACATCATGGGGTAGTGTGAATCGGAGGGTCTGAATTAGGATAGACAGTGAGCGGCAATGTACGATGCTGAAAATCACCGCGGGGTGGTCAGCATGGGGAGGTCAGGGAACATGCAGTGGCAATGTAGGATAGGTTTCTGAAAAACATCCCGTGGTGGTGCGCATTGTATGGGTGTGTAACATTACATTCACTAGTAGGAGTGAGAAAAACATCACAGGGTGGTGTGAATCGGAGGGTCTGAATTAGGATAGGCAGTGAGTGGCAATGTAGGATGGAGATAAGCACTACGGGGTGGTCAGCAGGTGGAGGTCAGGGAACATGCATTGGCAATGTAGGATAGGTTTCTGAAAAACATAGCGGGGTGGTGCGCATTGTATGGGTGTGTAACATTATATTCACTAGTAGGAGTGAGAAAAACATCACGGGGTGGTGCGCATTGTATTGGTGTGTAACATTACATTCACTTGTAAGAGTGAGAAAAACATCAGGGGGTGGTGTGAATCCGAGGATCTGAATTAGGATATGCAGTGAGTGGCAATGTAGGATGGAGAAAAGCACGCAGGGGTGGTCAGCATGGGGAGGTCAGGGAACATACATTGGCAATGTAGGATAGGTTTCTGAAAAACATCGCGGGATGGTGCGCATTGTATGGGTGTGTAACATTACATTCACCAGTAGGAGTGAGGAAAACATCACGGCTGGTGTGAATCGGAGGGTCTGAATTAGGATAGGCAGTGAGTGGCAATGTAGGATGGAGAAAAGCACCGCGGGATGGTCAGCATGGGGAGGTAAGGGAACATAAAGTGGCAATGTAGGATAGGTTTCTGAAAAACATCGTGGGGTGGTGCGCATTGTATGGGTGTGTAACATTACATTCAGTAGTAGGAGTGAGAAAAACATCACGTGGTGTTGCGCATTGTATGGGTGTGTAACATTACATTCACTAGTAGGAGTGAGAAAAACATCACAGGGTGGTGTGAATCGGAGGGTATGATTTAGGATAGCCAGTGAGTTGCAATGTAGGATGGAGAAAAGCATAGCGGGGTGGTCAGCATGGGGAGGTCAGGGAACATGCAGTGGCAATGTAGGATATGTTTCTGAAAAACATCGCGGGGTTTTGCGCATTGTATGGTTGTGTAGCATTACATTTACTAGTAGGAGTGAGAAAAGCATCATGGGGTGTTGTGAATTGGAGGGTCTGATTTAGGATATACAGTGAATGGCAATGTAGGATGGAGAAAAGCACCGCGGGTTGCTCAGCATGGGGAGATCGGGCAACATGCAGTGGCAATGTAGGATAGGTTTCTGAAAAACATCGCGGGGAGGTGTGCATTGTATGGATGTGTAACATTACATTCACTAGCAGGAGTGAGAAAAACATCAATGGGAGGTGTGAATCGGAGGGTCTGAATTAGGACAGGCAGTGAGTGGCAATGTAGGATGGAGAAACGCACTGTGGGGTGGTCAGCATGGGGAGGTCAGGGAACATGCTGTGGCAATGTATGATAGGTTTCTGAAAAACATCCCGGGGTGGTGCGCATTGTATGGGTGTGTAACATTATATTCACTCGTAGGAGTGAGAAAAACATCACGGGGTGTTGCGCATTGTATTGGTGTGTAACATTACATTCACTAGTAGGAGTGATAAAAACATCACGGGGTGGTGTGAATCCGAGGGTCTGAATTAGGATATGCAGTGAGTGTCAATGTAGGATGGAGTAAAGCACCGCGGGGTGGTCAACATGGGGAGGTCAGGGAACATGCAGTGGCAATGCAGGATAGGTTTCTGAAAAACATCGCGGGGTGGTGCGCATTGCATGGGTGTGTAACATTACATTCACTAGTTTGAGTGAGATAAACATCATGGGGTGGTGTGAATCGGAGGGTCTGAATTAGGATAGACAGTGAGCGGCAATGTACGATGCAGAAAATCACCGCGGGGTGGTCAGCATGGGGAGGTCAGGGAACATGCAGTGGCAATGTAGGATAGGTTTCTGAAAAACATCCCGTGGTGGTGCGTATTGTATGGGTGTGTAACATTACATTCACTAGTAGGAGTGAGAAAAACATCACAGGGTGGTGTGAATCGGAGGGTCTGAATTAGGATAGGCAGTGAGTGGCAATGTAGGATGGAGATAAGCACTACGGGGTGGTCAGCATGTGGAGGTCAGGGAACATGCATTGGCAATGTAGGATAGGTTTCTGAAAAACATAGCGGGGTGGTGCGCATTGTATGGGTGTGTAACATTACATTCACTAGTAGGAGTGAGAAAAACATCACGGGGTGGTGCGCATTGTATTGGTGTGTAACATTACATTCACTTGTAAGAGTGAGAAAAACATCACGGGGTGGTGTGAATCCGAGGGTCTGAATTAGGATATGCAGTGAGTGGCAATGTAGGATGGAGAAAAGCACCCAGCGGTGGTCAGCATGGGGAGGTCAGGGAACATACATTGCCAATGTAGGATAGGTTTCTGAAAAACATCACGGGATGGTGCGCATTGTATGGGTGTGTAACATTACATTCACCAGTAGGAGTGAGGAAAACATCACGGCTGGTGTGAATCGGAGGGTCTGAATTACGATAGGCAGTGAGTGGCAATGTAGGATGGAGAAAAGCACCGCGGGATGGTCAGCATGGGGAGGTCAGGGAACATAAAGTGGCAATGTAGGATAGGTTTCTGAAAAACATCGCGGGGTGGTGCGCATTGTATGGGTGTGTAACATTACATTCAGTAGTAGGAGTGAGAAAAACATCACGTGGTGTTGCGCATTGTATGGGTGTGTAACATTACATTCACTAGTAGGAGTGAGAAAAACATCACAGGGTGGTGTGAATCGGAGGGTATGATTTAGGATAGCCAGTGAGTTGCAATGTAGGATGGAGAAAAGCATAGCGGGGTGGTCATCATGGGGAGGTCAGGGAACATGCAGTGGCAATGTAGGATATGTTTCTGAAAAACATCGCGGGGTTTTGCGCATGGTATGGTTGTGTAACATTACATTTACTAGTAGGAGTGAGAAAAGCATCACGGGGTGTTGTGAATTGGAGGGTCTGATTTAGGATATACAGTGAGTGGCAATGTAGGATGGAGAAAAGCACCGCGGGTTGCTCAGCATGGGGAGATCGGGCAACATGCAGTGGCAATGTAGGATAGGTTTCTGAAAAACATCGCGGGGAGGTGTGCATTGTATGCATGTGTAACATTACATTCACTAGTAGGAGTGAGAAAAACATCAATGGGAGGTGTGAATCGGAGGGTCTGAATTAGGACAGGCAGTGAGTGGCAATGTAGTTTGGAGAAAAGCACCGCGGGGTGGTCAGCATGGGGAGGTCAGAGAACATGCAGTGGCAATATAGGATAGGTTTGTGAAAAACATAGCGGGGTGGTGCGCATTGTGTGCGTGTGTAACTTTACATTAACTAGTAGGAGTGAGAAAAACATCACGGGGTGGTGCGCATTGTATTGGTGTGTAACATTACATTTACTAGTAGGAGTGAGAAAATCATCACTGGGGTGGTGTGAATCCGAGGGTCTGAATTAGGATATGCAGTGAGTGGCAATGTAGGATGGAGAAAAGCACCCAGGGGTTTTCAGCATGAGGAGGTCAGGGAACATACAGTAGCAATGTAGGATAGGTTTCTGAAAAATATCGCGGGTTGGTGCGGATTGTATGGGTGTGTAACATTACATTCACTCGTAGGAGTGAGAAAAACATCACGGGGTGGTGCGCATTGTATTGGTGTGTAACATTACATTCACTAGTAGGAGTGAGGAAAACATCACGGGGTGGTGTGAATCCGAGGGTCTGAATTAGGATATGCAGTGAGTGGCAATGTAGGATGGAGAAAAGCACCGCGGGGTGGTCAGCATGGGGAGGTCAGGGAACATTCAGTGGCAATGTAGGATAGGTTTCTGAAAAACATCGCGTGGTGGTGCGCATTGAATGGGTGTGTAATATTACATTCACTGGTAGGAGTGAGAAAAACATCACGGGGTTGTGTGAATCGGAGGGTCTGAATTAGGATAGGCAGTGAGTGGCAATGTAGGATGGAGAAACGCACCGCGGGGTGCTCAGCATGGGGAGGTCAGGGAACATGCAGTGGCAATGTAGGATAGGTTTCTGAAAAACATCGCGGGGTGGTGCGCATTGTATGGGTGTGTAACATTACATTCACTCATAGGAGTGAGAAAAACATCACGGGGTGGTGCGCATTGTATTGGTGTGTAACATTACATTCACTAGTAGGAGTGAGAAAAACATCACGGGGTGGTGTGAATCCGAGGGTCTGAATTAGGATAGGCAGTGAGTGGCAATGTAGGATGGAGATAAGCACTGCAGGGTGGTCAGCATGGGGAGGTCAGGGAACATGCACTGGCAATTTAGGATAGGTTTCTGAAAAACATCGCGGGTTGGTGCGCATTGTATGTGTGTGTGTTACATTACATTCACTAGTAGGAGTGAGAAAAACGTCGCGCAGTGGTGTGAATCGGAGGGTCTGAATTAGGATAGGCAGTGAGTTGCAATATAGGATGGAGAAAAGCACCGCGGGGTGGTCAGCATGGGGAGGTCAGGGAACATGCAGTGGCAATGTAGGATAGGTTTCTGAAAAACATCGCGGGGTGGTGCGCCTTGTATGGGTGTGTAACACTACATTCACTAGTATGAGTGAGAAAAACATCACGGGGTGGTGTGAATCGGAGGGTGTGAATTAGGATAGACAGTGAGAGGCAATGTAAGATGGAGAAAAGCACCACGGGGTGGTCAGCATCGGGAGGTCAGGGAACATGTAGTGGCAATGTAGGATAGGTTTCTGAAAAACTTCGCGGGGTGGTGCGCATAGTAAAGGTGTGTAACATTACATTCACTAGTAGGTGTGAGAAAAACATCACGGGGTGGTGCACATTGTATTGGTGTGTAACATTACATTCACTTGTAGGAGTGAGAAAAACATCACGTGGTTGTGTGAATCCGAGGGTCTGAATTCGGATAGGCAGTGAGTGGCAATGTAGGATGGACAAAAGCACCACGGGGTGGTCAGCATGGGGAGGTCAGGGAACATGCAGTGGCAATGTAGGATAGGTTTCTGAAAAACATCGCGGGGTGGTGCGCATTGTATGGGTGTGTAACATTACATTCACTAGTAGGAGTGAGAAAAACATCACAGGGTGGTGTGAATCGGAGGGTATGATTTAGAATAGCCAGTGAGTTGCAATGTAGCATGGAGAAAAGCATCGCAGGGTGGTCAGCATGGGGAGGTCAGGGAACATGCAGTGGCAATGTAGGATAGGTTTCTGAAAAACATCGCGGGGTGGTGCGCATTGTATGGGTGAGTAACTTTATATTCGCTAGTAGGAGTGAGAAAAACATCACGGGGTGGTGTGAATCGGAGGGTCTGAATTAGGATAGACAGTGAGTGGCAATGTACGATGCAGAAAATCACCGCGGGGTGTCAGCATAGGGAGGTCAGGGAACATGCAGTGGCAATGTAGGAAAGGTTTCTGAAAAACATCGCGGGGTGGTGCGCATTGTATGGGTGTGTAACATTACATTCACTAGTATGAGTGAGAAAAATATCACGGGGTGTTGTGAATCGGAGGGTCTGAATTAGGATAGGCAGTGAGTGGCAATGTAGGATGGAGAAAAGCACTGCGGGGTTGTCAGCATGTGGAGGTCAGGGAACATGCATTGGCAATGTAGGATAGGTTTCTGAAAAACATAGCGGGGTGGTGCGCATTGTATGGTTGTGTAACATTACATTCACTAGTAGGAGTGAGAAAACATCACGGAGTGGTGCGCTTTGTATTGGTGTGTAACATTACATTCACTAGTAGGAGTGAGAAAAACATCACGGGGAGTTGTGAATCAGAGGGTCTGAATTAGGATATGCAGTGAGCGGCAATGTAGGATGTAGAAAAGCACCCAGGGATGGTCAGCATGGGGAGGTCAGGGAACATACAGTGGCAATGTAGGATAGGTTTCTGAAAAACATCGCGGGATGGTGCGCATTGTATGGGTGTGTAACATTACATTCAACAGTAGGAGTGAGAAAAACATCACGGGGTGGTGTGAATCGGAGGGTCTGAATTAGGATAGGCAGTGAGTGGCAATGTAGGATGGAGAAAAGCACCGCATGGTGGTTCAGCATGGGGAGGTCAGGTAAGATAAAGTGGCAATGTAGGATAGGTTTCTGAAAAACATCGCGGGGTGGTGCGCATTGTATGGGTGTGTATCATTACATTCACTAGTAGGAGTGAGAAAAACATCACGGGGTGTTGCGCATTGTATGGGTGTGTAACATTACATTCACTAGTAGGAGTGAGAAAAACTTCACAGGGTGGTGTGAATCGGAGGGGATGATTTAGGATAGCCAGTGAGTTGCAATGTAGGATGGAGAAAAGCATCGCGGGGTGGTCAGCATGGTGAGGTCAGGGAACATGCAGTGGCAATGTAGGATAGGTTTCTGAAAATCATCGCGGGGTTGTGCGCATTGCATGGGTGTGTAACATTACATTCACTAGTAGGAGTGAGAAAAACATCACGGGGTGGTGTGAATCGGAGGGTCTGAATTAGGATAGGCAGTGAGTGGCAATGTAGGATGGAGAAAAGCACCGCGGGGTGGTCAGCATGGGGAGGTCAGGGAACATGCAGTGGCAATGTAGGATAGGTTTCTGAAAAACATCGCGGTGTGGTGCGCATTGTATGGGTGTGTAACATTACATTCACTAGTAGGAGTGAGAAAAACATCACGGGGTGGTGTGAATCGGAGGGTCTGAATTAGGATAGGCAGTGAGTGGCAATGTAGGATGGAGAAAAGTACTACGGGGTGGTCAGCATGTGGAGGTCAGGGAACATGCATTGGCAATGCAGGATAGGTTTCTGAAAAACATAGCAGGATGGTGCGCATTGTATGGGTGTGTAACATTACATTGACTAGTAGGAGTGAGAAAAACATCACGGGGTGGTGCGCTTTGTATTGGTGTGTAACATTACATTCACTAGTAGGAGTGAGAAAAACATCACGCGGAGTTGTGAATCCGAGGGTCTGAATTAGGATATGCAGGGAGTGGCAATGTAGGATGTAGAAAAGCACCCAGGGGTGGTCAGCATGGGGAGGTCAGGGAACATACAGTGGCAATGTATGATAGGTTTCTGAAAAACATCGCAGGATGGTGCGCATTGTATGGGTGTGTAACATTACATTCACCAGTAGGAGTGAGAAAAACATCACGGGGTGGTGTGAATCGGAGGGTCTGAATTAGGATAGGCAGTAAGTGGCAATGTAGGATGGAGAAAAGCACCGCAGGGTGGTCATCATGGGGAGGTCAGGGATCATAAAGTGGCAATGTAGGATAGGTTTCTGAAAAACATCGCGGGGTGGTGCGCATTGTATGGGTGTGTAACATTACATTCACAAGGAGGAGTGCGAAAAACATCACGGGGTGTTACGCATTGTATGGGTGTGTAACATTACATTCACTACTAGGAGTGAGTAATACATCACGGGGTGGTGTGAATCCGAGTGTCTGAATTAGGATATGCAGTGAGTGGCAGTGTAGAATGGAGAAAAGCACCCAGGGGTGGTCAGCATGGGGAGGTCAGGGAATATGCAGTGGCAATGTAGGATAGGTTTCTGAAAAACATCACGGGGTGGTGCGCATTGTATAGGTGTGTTACATTACATTCACTAGTAGAAGTGAGAAAAACATGACGGGGTGGTGTGAATCGGAGGGTCTGAATAACGATAGGCAGTGAGTGGCAATGTAGGATGGAGAAAAGTACTGCGGGTTGGTCAGCATGGCGAGGTCAGGGAACATGCAATGTCAATGTTGGATAGGTTTCTGAAAAACTTCGCGGGGTGGTGCGCATAGTATGGGTGTGTAACATTACATTCACTAGTAGGTGTGAGAAAAACATCATGGGGTGGTGCGCATATAATTGGTGTGTAACATTACATTCACATGTAGGAGTGAGAAAAACATCACGTGGTTGTGTGAATCCGAGGCTCTGAATTCGGATAGGCAGTGATTGGCAATGTAGGATGGACAAAAGCACCGCGGGGTGGTCAGAATGGGGAGGTCAGGTAACATGCAGTGGCAATGTAGGATAGGTTTCTGAAAAACATCGCGGGGTGATGCGCATTGTATGGGTGTGTAACATTACATTCACAAGTAGGAGTGAGAAAAACATCACGTGGTGGTGTGAATTGGAGAGTCTGAATTATGATACGCAGTGAGTGGCAATGTAGGATGGAGAAAAGCTCCGCGGGGTGGTCAGCATGGGGAGGTCAGGAAACATGCAGTGGCAATGTAGGATAGGTTTCTGAAAAACATCGCGGTGGTGGTGCGCATTGTAGGTGTGTGACTTTACATTCACTAGTAGGAGTGAGAAAAACATCACGGGGTGTTGCGCATTGTATGTGTGTGTAACATTACATTCACTAGTAGGAGTGAGAAAAACATCACAGGGTGGTGTGAATCAGAGGGTATGATTTAGGATAGCCAGTGAGTTGCAATGTAGGATGGAGAAAAGCATCGCGTGGTGGTCAGCATAGGGAGGTCAGGTAACATGCAGTGGCAATGTAGGATAGGTTTCTGAAAAACATCGCGGGGTGATGCGCATTGTATGGGTGTGTAACATTACATTCACTAGTAGGAGTGAGAAAAACATCACGTGGTGGTGTGAATTGGAGAGTCTGAATTATGATACGCAGTGAGTGGCAATGTAGGATGGAGAAAAGCTCCGCGGGGAGGTCAGCATGGGGAAGTCAGGGAACATGCAGTGGCAATGTAGGATAGGTTTCTGAAAAACATCGCGGTGGTGGTGCGCATTGTAGGTGTGTGTAACTTTGCATTCACTAGTAGGAGTGAGAAAAACATCACGGGGTGTTGCGCATTGTATGTGTGTGCAACATTACATTCACTAGTAGGAGTGAGAAAAACATCACAGGGTGGTGTGAATCGGAGGGTATGATTTAGGATAGCCAGTGAGTTGCAATGTAGGATGGAGAAAAGCATCGCGTGGTGGTCAGCATGGGGAGGTCAGGGAACATGCATTGGCAATGTAGGATAGGTTTCTGAAAAACATCGCGGGGTGGTGCGCATTGTATGGGTGTGTAACATTACATTCACTATTAGGAGTGAGAAAATCATCAAGGGGTGTTGCGCATTGTATGGGTGTGTAACATTACATTAACTAGTAGGAGTGAGAAAAACATGACGGGGGGTGTGAAATCGAGGGTCTGAATTAGAATAGCCAGTGAGTTGCAATGTAGCATGGAGAAAAGCATCGCAGGTTGGTCAGCATGGGGAGGTCAGGGAACATGCAGTGGCAATGTAGGATAAGTTTCTGAAAAACATCGCGAGCTGGTGCACATCGTATGGGTGTGTAACATTACATTCACTAGTAGGAGTGAGAAAAACATCACGCGCTGGTGTGAATTGGAGGGTGTGAATTAGGATAGGCAATGAGTGGCAATGTAGGATGGAGAAAAGCACCGCGGGGTGGTCAGCATGGGGAGGTTAGGGAACATGCAGTGGCAATGTAGGATAGGTTTCTGAAAAACATCGCGTCTTGGTGCGCATTGTATGGCTGTGTAACATTACATTCACTACTAGGAGTGAGAAAAACATCACGGGTTGGTGCGCATTGTATTGGTGTATAACATTACCCTCACTAGTAGGAGTGAGAAATACATCACGGGGTGGTGTGAATCCGAGTGTCTGAATTAGGATATGCAGTGAGTGGCAATGTAGAATGGAGAAAAGCACCCAGGGGTGGTCAGCATGGGGAGGTCAGGGAACATACAGTGGCAATGTAGGATAGGTTTCTGAAAAACATCACGGGGTGGTGCGCATTGTATGGGTGTGTTACATTACATTCACTAGTAGAAGTGAGAAAAACATCACGGGGTGGTGTGAATCAGAGGGTCTGAATAATGATAGGCAGTGAGTGGCAATGTAGGATGGAGAAAAGTACTGCGGGGTGGTCAGCATGGGGAGGTCAGGGAACATGCAGTGGCAATGTTGGATAGGTTTCTGAAAAAATTCGCGGGGTGGTGCGCATACTATGGGTGTGTAATATTACATTCACTAGTAGGTGTGAGAAAAACATCTTGGGGTGGTGCGCATGTAATTGGTGTGTAACATTACATTCACTTGTAGGAGTGATAAAAACATCACGTGGTTGTGTGAATCCGAGGGTCTGAATTCGGATAGCCAGTGATTGGCAATGTAGGATGGACAAAAGCACCGCGGGGTGGTCAGAATGGGGAGGTCAGGAAACATGCAGTGGTAATGTAGGATAGGTTTCTGAAAAACATCGCGGGGTGATGCGCATTGTATGGGTGTGTAACATTACATTCACTAGTAGGAGTGAGAAAAACATCACGTGGTGGTGTGAATTGGAGAGTCTGATTTATGATACGCAGTGAGTGGCATTGTAGGATGGAGAAAAGCTCCGCGGGGTGGTCAGCATGGGGAGGTCAGGGAACATGCAGTGGCAATGTAGGATAGGTTTCTGAAAAACATCGCGGCGGTGGTGCGCATTGTAGGTGTGTGTAACTTTACATTCACTAGTAGGAGTGAGAAAAACATCACGGGGTGTTGCGCATTGTTTGTGTGTGTAACGTTACATTCACTAGTAGGAGTGAGAAAAACATCACAGGGTGGTGTGTATCGGAGGGTATGATTTAGGATAGCCAGTGAGTTGCAATGTAGGATGGAGAAAAGCATCGCGGGGTGGTCAGCATGGGGAGGTCAGGGAACATGCAGTGGCAATGTAGGATAGGTTTCTGAAAAAAATCGCGGGGTGGTGCGCATTGTATGGGTGAGTAACTTTATATTCACTAGTAGGAGTGAGAAAAACATCACTGGGTGGTGTGAATCGGAGGGTCTGAATTGGGATAGACAGTGAGTGGCAATGTACGATGCAGAAAATCACCGCGGGGTGTCAGCATAGGGAGGTCTGGGAACATGCAGTGGCAATGTAGGAAAGGTTTCTGAAAAACATCGCGGGGTGGTGCGCATTGTATGGGTGTGTAACATTACATTCACTAGTATGAGTGAGAAAAATATCACGGGGTGTTGTGAATCGGAGGTTCTGAATTAGGTTAGGCAGTGAGTGGCAATGTAGGATGGAGAACAGCACTGCGGGGTTGTCAGCATGTGGAGGTCAGGGAACATGCATTGGCAATGTAGGATAGGTTTCTGAAAAACATAGCGGGGTGGTGCGCATTGTATGGTTGTGTAACATTACATTCACTAGTAGGAGTGAGAAAAACATCACGGAGTGGTGCGCTTTGTATTGGTGTGTAACATTACATTCACTAGTAGGAGTGAGAAAAACATCACGGGGAGTTGTGAATCCGAGGGTCTGAATTAGGATATGCAGTGAGTGGCAATGTAGGATGTAGAAAAGCACCCAGGGGTGGTCAGCATGGGGAGGTCAGGGAACATACAGTGGCAATGTAGGATAGGTTTCTGAAAAACATCGCGGGATGGTGCGCATTGTATGGGTGTGTAACATTACATTCAACAGTAGGAGTGAGAAAAACATCACGGGGTGGTGTGAATCGGAGGGTCTGAATTAGGATAGGCAGTGAGTGGCAATGTAGGATGGAGAAAAGCACCGCATGGTGGTCAGCATGGGGAGGTCAGGTAAGATAAAGTGGCAATGTAGTATAGGTTTCTGAAAAACATCGCGGGGTGGTGCGCATTGTATGGGTGTGTATCATTACATTCACTAGTAGGAGTGAGAAAAACATCACGGGGTGTTGCGCATTGTATGGGTGTGTAACATTACATTCACTAGTAGGAGTGAGAAAAACATCACAGGGTGGTGTGAATCGGAGGGTATGATTTAGGATAGCCAGTGAGTTGCAATGTAGGATGGAGAAAAGCATCGCGGGGTGGTCAGCATGGTGAGGTCAGGGAACATGCAGTGGCAATGTAGGATAGGTTTCTGAAAAACATAGCGGGGTGGTGCGTATTGTATGGGTGTGTAACATTACATTCACTAGTAGGAGTGAGAAAAACATCACGGGGTGGTGTGAATCGGAGGGTCTGAATTAGGATAGGCAGTGAGTGGCAATGTAGGATGGAGAAAAGTACTACGGGGTGGTCAGCATGTGGAGGTCAGGGAACATGCATTGGCAATGCAGGATAGATTTCTGAAAAACATAGCAGGATGGTGCGCATTGTATGGGTGTGTAACATTACATTGACTAGTAGGAGTGAGAAAAACATCACGGGGTGGTGCGCTTTGTATTGGTGTGTAACATTACATTCACTAGTAGGAGTGAGAAAAACATCACGCGGAATTGTGAATCCGAGGGTCTGAATTAGGATATGCAGTGAGTGGCAATGTAGGATGTAGAAAAGCACCCAGGGGTGGTCAGCATGGGGAGGTCAGGGAACATACAGTGGCAATGTAGGATAGGTTTCTGAAAAACATCGCGGGGTGGTGCGCATTGTATCGTTGTGTAACATTACATTCACTGGTAGGAGTGAGAAAAACATCAATGGGAGGTGTGAATCCGAGGGTCTGAATTAGGAAAGGCAGTGAGTGGCAATGTAGGATGGAGAAAAGCACCCAGGGGTGGTCAGCATGGGGAGGTCAGGAAACATACAGCGGCAATGTAGTATAGGTTTCTGAAAACCATCGCGGGATTGTGCGCATTGTATGTGTGCGTAACATTACATTCAATAGTAGGAGTGAGAAAAACATCACGGGGTGGTGTGAATCGGAGGGTCTGAATTAGGATAGGCAGTGAGAGTCAATGTAGGATGGAGAAAAGCACCGCGGGGTACTCAGCATGGGGAGGTCAGGGAACATGCAGTGGCAATGTAGGATAGGTTTCTGAAAAACATCGCGGGGTGGTGCGCATTGTATGGGTTTGTAACATTACATTCACTAGTATGAGTGAGAAAAACATCAACGGGTGGTGTGAATCGGAGGTTCTGAATTAGGATAGGCTGTGAGTGGCAATGTAGGATGGAGAAATGCACTGTGGGGTGGTCAGCATGTGGAGGTCAGGGAACATGCATTGGCAATGTAGGATAGGTTTCTGAAAAACATAGCGGGGTGGTGCGCATTGTATGGGTGTGTAACATTACATTCACTACTAGGAGTGAGAAAAACATCACGGGGTGGTGCGCATTGTATTGGTGTGTAACATTACATTCACTAGTAGGAGTGAGAAAACATCACGGGGTGGTGTGAATCGGAGGGTCTGAATAACGATAGGCAGTGAGTGGCAATGTAGGATGGAGAAAAGTACTGCGGGGTGGTCAGCATGGCGAGGTCAGGGAACATGCAGTGGCAATGTAGGATAAGTTTCTGAAAAACATCGCGGGCTGGTGCACATCGTATGGGTGTGTAACATTACATTCACTAGTAGGAGTGAGAAAAACATCACGCGGTGTTGTGAATCGGAGGGTGTGAATTAGGATAGGCAATGAGTGGCAATGTAGGATGGAGAAAAGCACCGCGGGGTGGTCAGCATGGGCAGGTCAGGGAACATGCAGTGGCAATGTAGGATAGGTTTTTGAAAAACATCCCAGGGTGGTGCGCATTGTATGGCTGTGTAACACTACATTCACTAGTATGAGTGAGAAAAACATCACGCGGTGGTGTGAATCGGAGGGTGTGAGTTAGGATAGGCAATGAGTGGCAATGTAGGATGGAGAAAAGCACCGCGGGGTGGTCAGCATGGGGAGGTCAGGGAACATGCAGTGGCAATGTAGGATAGGTTTCTGAAAAACATCGCGGGGTGGTGCGCATAGTATGGGTGTGTATCATGACATTCACTATTAGGAGTGAGAAAATCATCACAGGGTGTTTCGCATTGTATTGGTGTGTAACATTACATTCACTAGTAGGAGTGAGAAAAACATCACGGGGTGGTGCGCTTTGTATGCGTGTGTAACATTACATTCACTAGTAGGAGTGAAAAAAACATCACGGGGAGGTGTGAATCCGAGGGTCTGAATTAGGATATGCAGTGAGTGGCAATGCAGGATGTAGAAAAGCACCCGGGGGTGGTCAGCATGGGGAGGTCAGGGAACATACAGTGGCAATGTAGGATAGGTTTCTGAAAAACATCGCAGGATGGTGCGCATTGTATGGGTGTGTAACATTACATTCACCAGTAGGAGTGAGAAAAACATCACGGGGTGGTGTGAATCGGAGGGTCTGAATTAGGATAGGCAGTAAGTGGCAATGTAGGATGGAGAAAAGCACCGCAGGGTGGTCATCATGGGGAGGTCAGGGATCATAAAGTGGCAATGTAGGATAGGTTTCTGAAAAACATCGCGGGGTGGTGTGCATTGTATGGGTGTGTAACATTACATTCACAAGGAGGAGTGCGAAAAACATCACGGGGTGTTACGCATTGTATGGGTGTGTAACATTACATTCACTACTAGGAGTGAGAAATACATCACGGGGTGGTGTGAATCCGAGGGTCTGAATTAGGATATGCAGTGAGTGGCAATGTAGAATGGAGAAAAGCACCCAGGGGTGGTCAGCATGGGGAGGTCAGGGAACATACAGTGGCAATGTAGGATAGGTTTCTGAAAAACATCACGGGGTGGTGCGCATTGTATAGGTGTGTTACATTACATTCACTAGTAGAAGTGAGAAAAACATGACGGGGTGGTGTGAATCGGAGGGTCTGAATAACGATAGGCAGTGAGTGGCAATGTAGGATGGAGAAAAGTACTGCGGGGTGGTCAGCATGGCGAGGTCAGGGAACATGCAGTGTCAATGTTGGATAGGTTTCTGAAAAACTTCGCGGGGTGGTGCGCATAGTATGGGTGTGTAACATTACATTCACTAGTATGTGTGAGAAAAACATCATGGGGTGGTGCGCATATAATTGGTGTGTAACATTACATTCACATGTAGGAGTGAGAAAAACATCACGTGGTTGTGTGAATCCGAGGGTCTGAATTCGGATAGGCAGTGATTGGCAATGTAGGATGGACAAAAGCACCGCGGGGTGGACAGAATGGGGAGGTCAGGTAACATGCAGTGGCAATGTAGGATAGGTTTCTGAAAAACATCGCGGGGTGATGCGCATTGTATGGGTGTGTAACATTACATTCACAAGTAGGAGTGAGAAAAACATCACGTGGTGGTGTGAATTGGAGAGTATGAATTATGATACGCAGTGAGTGGCAATGTAGGATGGAGAAAAGCTCCGCGGGGTGGTCAGCATGGGGAGGTCAGGGAACATGCAGTGGCAATGTAGGATAGGTTTCTGAAAAACATCGCGGTGGTGGTGCGCATTGTAGGTGTGTGACTTTACATTCACTAGTAGGAGTGAGAAAAACATCACGGGGTGTTGCGCATTGTATGTGTGTGTAACATTACATTCACTAGTAGGAGTGAGAAAAACATCACAGGGTGGTGTGAATCAGAGGGTATGATTTAGGATAGCCAGTGAGTTGCAATGTAGGATGGAGAAAAGCATCGCGTGGTGGTCAGCATAGGGAGGTCAGGTAACATGCAGTGGCAATGTAGGATAGGTTTCTGAAAAACATCGCGGGGTGATGCGCATTGTATGGGTGTGTAACATTACATTCACTAGTAGGAGTGAGAAAAACATCACGTGGTGGTGTGAATTGGAGAGTCTGAATTATGATACGCAGTGAGTGGCAATGTAGGATGGAGAAAAGCTCCGCGGGGAGGTCAGCATGGGGAGGTCAGGGAACATGCAGTGGCAATGTAGGATAGGTTTCTGAAAAACATCGCGGTGGTGGTGCGCATTGTAGGTGTGTGTAACTTTGCATTCACTAGTAGGAGTGAGAAAAACATCACGGGGTGTTGCGCATTGTATGTGTGTGCAACATTACATTCCCTAGTAGGAGTGAGAAAAACATCACAGGGTGGTGTGAATCGGAGGGTATGATTTAGGATAGCCAGTGAGTTGCAATGTAGGATGGAGAAAAGCATCGCGGGGTGGTCAGCATGGGGAGGTCAGGGAACATGCATTGGCAATGTAGGATAGGTTTCTGAAAAACATCGCGGGGTGGTGCGCATTGTATGGGTGTGTAACATTACATTCACTATTAGGAGTGAGAAAATCATCAAGGGGTGTTGCGCATTGTATGGGTGTGTAACATTACATTAACTAGTAGGAGTGAGAAAAACATGACGGGGGGTGTGAATCCGATGGTCTGAATTAGGATAGCCAGTGAGTTGCAATGTAGCATGGAGAAAAGCATCGCAGGTTGGTCAGCATGGGGAGGTCAGGGAACATGCAGTGGCAATGTAGGATAAGTTTCTGAAAAACATCGCGGGCTGGTGCACATCGTATGGGTGTGTAACATTACATTCACTAGTAGGAGTGAGAAAAACATCACGCGCTGGTGTGAATCGGAGGGTGTGAATTACGATAGGCAATGAGTGGCAATGTAGGATGGAGAAAAGCACCGCAGGGTGGTCAGCATGGGGAGGTTAGGGAACATGCAGTGGCAATGTAGGATAGGTTTCTGAAAAACATCGCGTCTTGGTGCGCATTGTATGGCTGTGTAACATTACATTCACTACTAGGAGTGAGAAAAACATCACGGGTTGGTGCGCATTGTATTGGTGTATAACATTACACTCACTAGTAGGAGTGAGAAATACATCACGGGGTGGTGTGAATCCGAGTGTCTGAATTAGGATATGCAGTGAGTGGCAATGTAGAATGGAGAAAAGCACCCAGGGGTGGTCAGCATGGGGAGGTCAGGGAACATACAGTGGCAATGTAGGATAGGTTTCTGAAAAACATCACGGGGTGGTGCGCATTGTATGGGTGTGTTACATTACATTCACTAGTAGAAGTGAGAAAAACATCACGGGGTGGTGTGAATCAGAGGGTCTGAATAACGATAGGCAGTGAGTGGCAATGTAGGATGGAGAAAAGAACTGCGGGGTGGTCAGCATGGGGAGGTCAGGGAACATGCAGTGGCAATGTTGGATAGGTTTCTGAAAAAATTCGCGGGGTGGTGCGCATAGTATGGGTGTGTAATATGACATTCACTAGTAGGTGTGAGAAAAACATCTTGGGGTGGTGCGCATGTAATTGGTGTGTAACATTACATTCACTTGTAGGAGTGAGAAAAACATCACGTGGTTGTGTGAATCCGAGGGTCTGAATTCGGATAGCCAGTGATTGGCAATGTAGGATGGACAAAAGCACCGCGGGGTGGTCAGAATGGGGAGGTCAGGGAACATGCAGTGGTAATGTAGGATAGGTTTCTGAAAAACATCGCGGGGTGATGCGCATTGTATGGGTGTGTAACATTACATTCACTAGTAGGAGTGAGAAAAACATCACGTGGTGGTGTGAATTGGAGAGTCTGAATTATGATACGCAGTGAGTGGCATTGTAGGATGGAGAAAAGCTCCGCGGGGTGGTCAGCATGGGGAGGTCAGGGAACATGCAGTGGCAATGTAGGATAGGTTTCTGAAAAACATCGCGGCGGTGGTGCGCATTGTAGGTGTGTGTAACTTTACATTCACTAGTAGGAGTGAGAAAAACATCACGGGGTGTTGCGCATTGTTTGTGTGTGTAACGTTACATTCACTAGTAGGAGTGAGAAAAACATCACAGGGTGGTGTGTATCGGAGGGTATGATTTAGGATAGCCAGTGAGTTGCAATGTAGGATGGAGAAAAGCATCGCGGGGTGGTCAGCATGGGGAGGTCAGGGAACATGCAGTGGCAATGTAGGATAGGTTTCTGAAAAAAATCGCGGGGTGGTGCGCATTGTATGGGGGAGTAACTTTATATTCACTAGTAGGAGTGAGAAAAACATCACTGGGTGGTGTGAATCGGAGGGTCTGAATTAGGATAGACAGTGAGTGGCAATGTACGATGCAGAAAATCACCGCGGGGTGTCAGCATAGGGAGGACTGGGAACATGCAGTGGCAATGTAGGAAAGGTTTCTGAAAAACATTGCGGGGTGGTGCGCATTGTATGGGTGTGTAACATTACATTCACTAGTATGAGTGAGAAAAATATCACGGGGTGTTGTGAATCGGAGGTTCTGAATTAGGTTAGGCAGTGAGTGGCAATGTAGGATGGAGAAAAGCACTGCGGGGTTGTCAGCATGTGGAGGTCAGGGAACATGCATTGGCAATGTAGGATAGGTTTCTGAAAAACATAGCGGGGTGGTGCGCATTGTATGGTTGTGTAACATTACATTCACTAGTAGGAGTGAGAAAAACATCACGGAGTGGTGCGCTTTGTATTGGTGTGTAACATTACATTCACTAGTAGGAGTGAGAAAAACATCACGGGGAGTTGTGAATCCGAGGGTCTGAATTAGGATACGCAGTGAGTGGCAATGTAGGATGTAGAAAAGCACCCAGGGGTGGTCAGCATGGGGAGGTCAGGGAACATACAGTGGCAATGTAGGATAGGTTTCTGAAAAACATCGCGGGATGGTGCGCATTGTATGGGTGTGTAACATTACATTCAACAGTAGGAGTGAGAAAAACATCACGGGGTGGTGTGAATCGGAGGGTCTGAATTAGGATAGGCAGTGAGTGGCAATGTAGGATGGAGAAAAGCACCGCATGGTGGTCAGCATGGGGAGGTCAGGTAAGATAAAGTGGCAATGTAGGATAGGTTTCTGAAAAACATCGCGGGGTGGTGCGCATTGTATGGGTGTGTATCATTACATTCACTAGTAGGAGTGAGAAAAACATCACGGGGTGTTGCGCATTGTATGGGTGTGTGACATTACATTCACTAGTAGGAGTGAGAAAAACATCACAGGGTGGTGTGAATCGGAGGGTATGATTTAGGATAGCCAGTGAGTTGCAATGTAGGATGGAGAAAAGCATCGCGGGGTGGTCAGCATGGTGAGGTCAGGGAACATGCAGTGGCAATGTAGGATAGGTTTCTGAAAATCATCGCGGGGTTGTGCGCATTGCATGGGTGTGTAACATTACATTCACTAGTAGGAGTGAGAAAAACATCACGCGGTGGTGTGAATCGGAGGGTCTGAATTAGGATAGGCAGTGAGTGGCAATGTAGGATGGAGAAAAGCACCGCGGGGTGGTCAGCATGGGGAGGTCAGGGAACATGCAGTGGCAATGTAGGATAGGTTTCTGAAAAACATTGCGGTGTGGTGCGCATTGTATGGGTGTGTAACATTACATTCACTAGTAGGAGTGAGAAAAACATCACGGGGTGGTGTGAATCGGAGGGTCTGAATTAGGATAGGCAGTGAGTGGCAATGTAGGATGGAGAAAAGTACTACGGGGTGGTCAGCATGTGGAGGACAGGGAACATGCATTGGCAATGCAGGATAGATTTCTGAAAAACATAGCAGGATGGTGCGCATTGTATGGGTGTGTAACATTACATTGACTAGTAGGAGTGAGAAAAACATCACGGGGTGGTGCGCTTTGTATTGGTGTGTAACATTACATTCACTAGTATGAGTGAGAAAAACATCACGCGGAATTGTGAATCCGAGGGTCTGAATTAGGATATGCAGTGAGTGGCAATGTAGGATGTAGAAAAGCACCCAGGGGTGGTCAGCATGTGGAGGTCAGGGAACATACAGTGGCAATGTAGGATAGGTTTCTGAAAAACATCGTGGGGTGGTGCGCATTGTATGATTGTGTAACATTACATTCACTGGTAGGAGTGAGAAAAACATCAATGGGAGGTGTGAATCCGAGGGTCTGAATTAGGAAAGGCAGTGAGTGGCAATGTAGGATGGAGAAAAGCACCCAGGGGTGGTCAGCATGGGGAGGTCAGGAAACATACAGCGGCAATGTAGTATAGGTTTCTGAAAACCATCGCGGGATTGTGCGCATTGTATGTGTGCGTAACATTACATTCAATAGTAGGAGTGAGAAAAACATCACGGGGTGGTGTGAATCGGAGGGTCTGAATTAGGATAGGCAGTGAGAGTCAATGTAGGATGGAGAAAAGGACCGCGGGGTACTCAGCATGGGGAGGTCAGGGAACATGCAGTGGCAATGTAGGATAGGTTTCTGAAAAACATCGCGGGGTGGTGCGCATTGTATGGGTGTGTAACATTACATTCACTAGTATGAGTGAGAAAAACATCAACGGGTGGTGTGAATCGGAGGTTCTGAATTAGGATAGGCTGTGAGTGGCAATGTAGGATGGAGAAAAGCACTGGGGGGTGGTCAGCATGTGGAGGTCAGGGAACATGCATTGGCAATGTAGGATAGGTTTCTGAAAAACATAGCGGGGTGGTGCGCATTGTATGGGTGTGTAACATTACATTCACTACTAGGAGTGAGAAAAACATCACGGGGTGGTGCGCATTGTATTGGTGTGTAACATTACATTCACTAGTAGGAGTGAGAAAAACATCACGGGGTGGTGTGAATCGGAGAGTCTGAATTAGGATAGGCAGTGAGTGGCAATGTAGGATGGAGAAAAGTACTACGGGGTGGTCAGCATGTGGAGGTCAGGGAACATGCATTGGCAATGCAGGATAGATTTCTGAAAAACATAGCAGGATGGTGCGCATTGTATGGGTGTGTAACATTACATTGACTAGTAGGAGTGAGAAAAACATCACGGGGTGGTGCGCTTTGTATTGGTGTGTAACATTACATTCACTAGTAGGAGTGAGAAAAACATCACGCGGAATTGTGAATCCGAGGGTCTGAATTAGGATATGCAGTGAGTGGCAATGTAGGATGTAGAAAAGCACCCAGGGGTGGTCAGCATGGGGAGGTCAGGGAACATACAGTGGCAATGTAGGATAGGTTTCTGAAAAACATCGCGGGGTGGTGCGCATTGTATGGTTGTGTAACATTACATTCACTGGTAGGAGTGAGAAAAACATCAATGGGAGGTGTGAATCCGAGGGTCTGAATTAGTAAAGGCAGTGAGTGGCAATGTAGGATGGAGAAAAGCACCCAGGGGTGGTCAGCATGGGGAGGTCAGGAAACATACAGCGGCAATGTAGTATAGGTTTCTGAAAACCATCGCGGGATTGTGCGCATTGTATGTGTGCGTAACATTACATTCAATAGTAGGAGTGAGAAAAACATCACGGGATGGTGTGAATCGGAGGGTCTGAATTAGGATAGGCAGTGAGAGTCAATGTAGAATGGAGAAAAGCACCGCGGGGTACTCAGCATGGGGAGGTCAGGGAACATGCAGTGGCAATGTAGGATAGGTTTCTGAAAAACATCGCGGGGTGATGCGCATTGTATGGGTATGTAACATTACATTCACTAGTATGAGTGAGAAAAACATCAACGGGTGGTGTGAATCAGAGGTTCTGAATTAGGATAGGCTGTGAGTGGCAATGTAGGATGGAGAAAAGCACTGTGGGGTGGTCAGCATGTGGAGGTCAGGGAACATGCATTGGCTATGTAGGATAGGTTTCTGAAAAACATAGCGGGGTGGTGCGCATTGTATGGGTGTGTAACATTACATTCACTACTAGGAGTGAGAAAAACATCACGGGGTGGTGCGCATTGTATTGGTGTGTAACATTACATTCACTAGTAGGAGTGAGAAAACATCACGCGGTGGTGTGAATCGGAGGGTCTGAATAACGATAGGCAGTGAGTGGCAATGTAGGATGGAGAAAAGTACTGCGGGGTGGTCAGCATGGCGAGGTCAGGGAACATGCAGTGGCAATGTAGGATAAGTTTCTGAAAAACATCGCGGGCTGGTGCACATCGTATGGGTGTGTAACATTACATTCACTAGTAGGAGTGAGAAAAACATCACGCGGTGTTGTGAATCGGAGGGTGTGAATTAGGATAGGCAATGAGTGGCAATGTAGGATGGAGAAAAGCACCGCGGGGTGGTCAGCATGGGCAGGTCAGGGAACATGCAGTGGCAATGTAGGATAGGTTTTTGAAAAACATCCCAGGGTGGTGCGCATTGTATGGCTGTGTAACACTACATTCACTAGTATGAGTGAGAAAAACATCACGCGGTGGTGTGAATCGGAGGGTGTGAGTTAGGATAGGCAATGAGTGGCAATGTAGGATGGAGAAAAGCACCGCGGGGTGGTCAGCATGGGGAGGTCAGGGAACATGCAGTGGCAATGTAGGATAGGTTTCTGAAAAACATCGCGGGGTGGTGCGCATAGTATGGGTGTGTATCATTACATTCACTATTAGGAGTGAGAAAATCATCACAGGGTGTTTCGCATTGTATTGGTGTGTAACATTACATTCACTAGTAGGAGTGAGAAAAACATCACGGGGTGGTGCGCTTTGTATGCGTGTGTAACATTACATTCACTAGTAGGAGTGAAAAAAACATCACGGGGAGGTGTGAATCCGAGGGTCTGAATTAGGATATGCAGTGAGTGGCAATGCAGGATGTAGAAAAGCACCCGGGGGTGGTCAGCATGGGGAGGTCAGGGAACATACAGTGGCAATGTAGGATAGGTTTCTGAAAAACATCGCAGGATGGTGCGCATTGTATGGGTGTGTAACATTACATTCACCAGTAGGAGTGAGAAAAACATCACGGGGTGGTGTGAATCGGAGGGTCTGAGTTAGGATAGGCAGTAAGTGGCAATGTAGGATGGAGAAAAGCACCGCAGGGTGGTCATCATGGGGAGGTCAGGGATCATAAAGTGGCAATGTAGGATAGGTTTCTGAAAAACATCGCGTCTTGGTGCGCATTGTATGGCTGTGTAACATTACATTCACTACTAGGAGTGAGAAAAACATCACGGGTTGGTGCGCATTGTATTGGTGTGTAACATTACATTCACTTGTAGGAGTGAGAAAAACATCACGTGGTTGTGTGAATCCGAGGGTCTGAATTCGGATAGCCAGTGATTGGCAATGTAGGATGGACAAAAGCACCGCGGGGTGGTCAGAATGGGGAGGTCAGGGAATATGCAGTGGTAATGTAGGATAGGTTTCTGAAAAACATCGCGGGGTGATGCGCATTGTATGGGTGTGTAACATTACATTCACTAGTAGGAGTGAGAAAAACATCATGTGGTGGTGTGAATTGGAGAGTCTGTATTATGTTACGCAGTGAGTGGCATTGTAGGATGGAGAAAAGCTCCGCGGGGTGGTCATCATGGGGAGGTCAGGGAACATGCAGTGGCAATGTAGGATAGGTTTCTGAAAAACATCGCGGCGGTGGTGCGCATTGTAGGTGTGTGTAACTTTACATTCACTAGTAGGAGTGAGAAAAACATCACGGGGTGTTGCGCATTGTTTGTGTGTGTAACGTTACATTCACTAGTAGGAGTGAGAAAAACATCACAGGGTGGTGTGTATCGGAGGGTATGATTTAGGATAGCCAGTGAGTTGCAATGTAGGATGGAGAAAAGCATCGCGGGGTGGTCAGCATGGGGAGGTCAGGGAACATGCAGTGGCAATGTAGGATAGGTTTCTGAAAAAAATCGCGGGGTGGTGCCCATTGTATGGGTGAGTAACTTTATATTCACTAGTAGGAGTGAGAAAAGCATCACTGGGTGGTGTGAATCGGAGGGTCTGAATTAGGATAGACAGTGAGTGGCAATGTACGATGCAGAAAATCACCGCGGGGTGTCAGCATAGGGAGGTCAGGGAACATGCAGTGGCAATGTAGGAAAGGTTTCTGAAAAACATCGCGGGGTGGTGCGCATTGTATGGGTGTGTAACATTACATTCACTATTAGGAGTGAGAAAATCATCAAGGGGTGTTGCGCATTGTATGGGTGTGTAACATTACATTAACTAGTAGGAGTGAGAAAAACATGACGGGGGGTGTGAATCTGAGGGTCTGAATTAGGATAGCCAGTGAGTTGCAATGTAGCATGGAGAAAAGCATCGCAGGTTGGTCAGCATGGGGAGGTCAGGGAACATGCAGTGGCAATGTAGGATAAGTTTCTGAAAAACATCGCGGGCTGGTGCACATTGTATGGGTGTGTAACATTTCATTCACTAGTAGGAGTGAGAAAAACATCACGCGCTGGGGTGAATCGGAGGGTGTGAATTAGGATAGGCAATGAGTGGCAATGTAGGATGGAGAAAAGCACCGCGGGGTGGTCAGCATGGGGAGGTTAGGGAACATGCAGTGGCAATGTAGGATAGGTTTCTGAAAAACATCGCGTCTTGGTGCGCATTGTATGGCTGTGTAACATTACATTCACTACTAGGAGTGAGAAAAACATCACGGGTTGGTGCGCATTGTATTGGTGTATAACATTACATTCACTGGTAGGAGTGAGAAATACATCACGGGGTGGTGTGAATCCGAGTGTCTGAATTAGGATATGCAGTGAGTGGCAATGTAGAATGGAGAAAAGCACCCAGGGGTGATCAGCATGGGGAGGTCAGGGAACATACAGTGGCAATGTAGGATAGGTTTCTGAAAAACATCACGGGGTGGTGCGCATTGTATGGGTGTGTTACATTACATTCACTAGTAGAAGTGAGAAAAACATCACGGGGTGGTGTGAATCAGAGGGTCTGAATAACGATAGGCAGTGAGTGGCAATGTAGGATGGAGAAAAGTACTGCTGGGTGGTCAGCATGGGGAGGTCAGGGAACATGCAGTGGCAATGTAGGATAGGTTTCTGAAAAAAATCGCGGGGTGGTGCCCATTGTATGGGTGAGTAACTTTATATTCACTAGTAGGAGTGAGAAAAGCATCACTGGGTGGTGTGAATCGGAGGGTCTGAATTAGGATAGACAGTGAGTGGCAATGTACGATGCAGAAAATCACCGCGGGGTGTCAGCATAGGGAGGTCAGGGAACATGCAGTGGCAATGTAGGAAAGGTTTCTGAAAAACATCGCGGGGTGGTGCGCATTGTATGGGTGTGTAACATTACATTCACTATTAGGAGTGAGAAAATCATCAAGGGGTGTTGCGCATTGTATGGGTGTGTAACATTACATTAACTAGTAGGAGTGAGAAAAACATGACGGGGGGTGTGAATCCGAGGGTCTGAATTAGGATAGCCAGTGAGTTGCAATGTAGCATGGAGAAAAGCATCGCAGGTTGGTCAGCATGGGGAGGTCAGGGAACATGCAGTGGCAATGTAGGATAAGTTTCTGAAAAACATCGCGGGCTGGTGCACATTGTATGGGTGTGTAACATTTCATTCACTAGTAGGAGTGAGAAAAACATCACGCGCTGGTGTGAATCGGAGGGTGTGAATTAGGATAGGCAATGAGTGGCAATGTAGGATGGAGAAAAGCACCGCGGGGTGGTCAGCATGGGGAGGTTAGGGAACATGCAGTGGCAATGTAGGATAGGTTTCTGAAAAACATCGCGTCTTGGTGCGCATTGTATGGCTGTGTAACATTACATTCACTACTAGGAGTGAGAAAAACATCACGGGTTGGTGCGCATTGTATTGGTGTATAACATTACATTCACTAGTAGGAGTGAGAAATACATCACGGGGTGGTGTGAATCCGAGTGTCTGAATTAGGATATGCAGTGAGTGGCAATGTAGAATGGAGAAAAGCACCCAGGGGTGATCAGCATGGGGAGGTCAGGGAACATGCAGTGGCAATGTAGGAAAGGTTTCTGAAAAACATTGCGGGGTGGTGCGCATTGTATGGGTGTGTAACATTACATTCACTAGTATGAGTGAGAAAAATATCACGGGGTGTTGTGAATCGGAGGTTCTGAATTAGGTTAGGCAGTGAGTGGCAATGTAGGATGGAGAAAAGCACTGCGGGGTTGTCAGCATGTGGAGGTCAGGGAACATGCATTGGCAATGTAGGATAGGTTTCTGAAAAACATAGCGGGGTGGTGCGCATTGTATGGTTGTGTAACATTACATTCACTAGTAGGAGTGAGAAAAACATCACGGAGTGGTGCGCTTTGTATTGGTGTGTAACATTACATTCACTAGTAGGAGTGAGAAAAACATCACGGGGAGTTGTGAATCCGAGGGTCTGAATTAGGATACGCAGTGAGTGGCAATGTAGGATGTAGAAAAGCACCCAGGGGTGGTCAGCATGGGGAGGTCAGGGAACATACAGTGGCAATGTAGGATAGGTTTCTGAAAAACATCGCGGGATGGTGCGCATTGTATGGGTGTGTAACATTACATTCAACAGTAGGAGTGAGAAAAACATCACGGGGTGGTGTGAATCGGAGGGTCTGAATTAGGATAGGCAGTGAGTGGCAATGTAGGATGGAGAAAAGCACCGCATGGTGGTCAGCATGGGGAGGTCAGGTAAGATAAAGTGGCAATGTAGGATAGGTTTCTGAAAAACATCGCGGGGTGGTGCGCATTGTATGGGTGTGTATCATTACATTCACTAGTAGGAGTGAGAAAAACATCACGGGGTGTTGCGCATTGTATGGGTGTGTGACATTACATTCACTAGTAGGAGTGAGAAAAACATCACAGGGTGGTGTGAATCGGAGGGTATGATTTAGGATAGCCAGTGAGTTGCAATGTAGGATGGAGAAAAGCATCGCGGGGTGGTCAGCATGGTGAGGTCAGGGAACATGCAGTGGCAATGTAGGATAGGTTTCTGAAAATCATCGCGGGGTTGTGCGCATTGCATGGGTGTGTAACATTACATTCACTAGTAGGAGTGAGAAAAACATCACGCGGTGGTGTAAATCGGAGGGTCTGAATTAGGATAGGCAGTGAGTGGCAATGTAGGATGGAGAAAAGCACCGCGGGGTGGTCAGCATGGGGAGGTCAGGGAACATGCAGTGGCAATGTAGGATAGGTTTCTGAAAAACATTGCGGTGTGGTGCGCATTGTATGGGTGTGTAACATTACATTCACTAGTAGGAGTGAGAAAAACATCACGGGGTGGTGTGAATCGGAGGGTCTGAATTAGGATAGGCAGTGAGTGGCAATGTAGGATGGAGAAAAGTACTACGGGGTGGTCAGCATGTGGAGGACAGGGAACATGCATTGGCAATGCAGGATAGATTTCTGAAAAACATAGCAGGATGGTGCGCATTGTATGGGTGTGTAACATTACATTGACTAGTAGGAGTGAGAAAAACATCACGGGGTGGTGCGCTTTGTATTGGTGTGTAACATTACATTCACTAGTATGAGTGAGAAAAACATCACGCGGAATTGTGAATCCGAGGGTCTGAATTAGGATATGCAGTGAGTGGCAATGTAGGATGTAGAAAAGCACCCAGGGGTGGTCAGCATGTGGAGGTCAGGGAACATACAGTGGCAATGTAGGATAGGTTTCTGAAAAACATCGCGGGGTGGTGCGCATTGTATGATTGTGTAACATTACATTCACTGGTAGGAGTGAGAAAAACATCAATGGGAGGTGTGAATCCGAGGGTCTGAATTAGGAAAGGCAGTGAGTGGCAATGTAGGATGGAGAAAAGCACCCAGGGGTGGTCAGCATGGGGAGGTCAGGAAACATACAGCGGCAATGTAGTATAGGTTTCTGAAAACCATCGCGGGATTGTGCGCATTGTATGTGTGCGTAACATTACATTCAATAGTAGGAGTGAGAAAAACATCACGGGGTGGTGTGAATCGGAGGGTCTGAATTAGGATAGGCAGTGAGAGTCAATGTAGGATGGAGAAAAGGACCGCGGGGTACTCAGCATGGGGAGGTCAGGGAACATGCAGTGGCAATGTAGGATAGGTTTCTGAAAAACATCGCGGGGTGGTGCGCATTGTATGGGTGTGTAACATTACATTCACTAGTATGAGTGAGAAAAACATCAACGGGTGGTGTGAATCGGAGGTTCTGAATTAGGATAGGCTGTGAGTGGCAATGTAGGATGGAGAAAAGCACTGGGGGGTGGTCAGCATGTGGAGGTCAGGGAACATGCATTGGCAATGTAGGATAGGTTTCTGAAAAACATAGCGGGGTGGTGCGCATTGTATGGGTGTGTAACATTACATTCACTACTAGGAGTGAGAAAAACATCACGGGGTGGTGCGCATTGTATTGGTGTGTAACATTACATTCACTAGTAGGAGTGAGAAAAACATCACGGGGTGGTGTGAATCGGAGAGTCTGAATTAGGATAGGCAGTGAGTGGCAATGTAGGATGGAGAAAAGTACTACGGGGTGGTCAGCATGTGGAGGTCAGGGAACATGCATTGGCAATGCAGGATAGATTTCTGAAAAACATAGCAGGATGGTGCGCATTGTATGGGTGTGTAACATTACATTGACTAGTAGGAGTGAGAAAAACATCACGGGGTGGTGCGCTTTGTATTGGTGTGTAACATTACATTCACTAGTAGGAGTGAGAAAAACATCACGCGGAATTGTGAATCCGAGGGTCTGAATTAGGATATGCAGTGAGTGGCAATGTAGGATGTAGAAAAGCACCCAGGGGTGGTCAGCATGGGGAGGTCAGGGAACATACAGTGGCAATGTAGGATAGGTTTCTGAAAAACATCGCGGGGTGGTGCGCATTGTATGGTTGTGTAACATTACATTCACTGGTAGGAGTGAGAAAAACATCAATGGGAGGTGTGAATCCGAGGGTCTGAATTAGTAAAGGCAGTGAGTGGCAATGTAGGATGGAGAAAAGCACCCAGGGGTGGTCAGCATGGGGAGGTCAGGAAACATACAGCGGCAATGTAGTATAGGTTTCTGAAAACCATCGCGGGATTGTGCGCATTGTATGTGTGCGTAACATTACATTCAATAGTAGGAGTGAGAAAAACATCACGGGGTGGTGTGAATCGGAGGGTCTGAATTAGGATAGGCAGTGAGAGTCAATGTAGAATGGAGAAAAGCACCGCGGGGTACTCAGCATGGGGAGGTCAGGGAACATGCAGTGGCAATGTAGGATAGGTTTCTGAAAAACATCGCGGGGTGATGCGCATTGTATGGGTATGTAACATTACATTCACTAGTATGAGTGAGAAAAACATCAACGGGTGGTGTGAATCGGAGGTTCTGAATTAGGATAGGCTGTGAGTGGCAATGTAGGATGGAGAAAAGCACTGTGGGGTGGTCAGCATGTGGAGGTCAGGGAACATGCATTGGCTATGTAGGATAGGTTTCTGAAAAACATAGCGGGTGGTGCGCATTGTATGGGTGTGTAACATTACATTCACTACTAGGAGTGAGAAAAACATCACGGGGTGGTGCGCATTGTATTGGTGTGTAACATTACATTCACTAGTAGGAGTGAGAAAACATCACGCGGTGGTGTGAATCGGAGGGTCTGAATAACGATAGGCAGTGAGTGGCAATGTAGGATGGAGAAAAGTACTGCGGGGTGGTCAGCATGGCGAGGTCAGGGAACATGCAGTGGCAATGTAGGATAAGTTTCTGAAAAACATCGCGGGCTGGTGCACATCGTATGGGTGTGTAACATTACATTCACTAGTAGGAGTGAGAAAAACATCACGCGGTGTTGTGAATCGGAGGGTGTGAATTAGGATAGGCAATGAGTGGCAATGTAGGATGGAGAAAAGCACCGCGGGGTGGTCAGCATGGGCAGGTCAGGGAACATGCAGTGGCAATGTAGGATAGGTTTTTGAAAAACATCCCAGGGTGGTGCGCATTGTATGGCTGTGTAACACTACATTCACTAGTATGAGTGAGAAAAACATCACGCGGTGGTGTGAATCGGAGGGTGTGAGTTAGGATAGGCAATGAGTGGCAATGTAGGATGGAGAAAAGCACCGCGGGGTGGTCAGCATGGGGAGGTCAGGGAACATGCAGTGGCAATGTAGGATAGGTTTCTGAAAAACATCGCGGGGTGGTGCGCATAGTATGGGTGTGTATCATTACATTCACTATTAGGAGTGAGAAAATCATCACAGGGTGTTTCGCATTGTATTGGTGTGTAACATTACATTCACTAGTAGGAGTGAGAAAAACATCACGGGGTGGTGCGCTTTGTATGCGTGTGTAACATTACATTCACTAGTAGGAGTGAAAAAAACATCACGGGGAGGTGTGAATCCGAGGGTCTGAATTAGGATATGCAGTGAGTGGCAATGCAGGATGTAGAAAAGCACCCGGGGGTGGTCAGCATGGGGAGGTCAGGGAACATACAGTGGCAATGTAGGATAGGTTTCTGAAAAACATCGCAGGATGGTGCGCATTGTATGGGTGTGTAACATTACATTCACCAGTAGGAGTGAGAAAAACATCACGGGGTGGTGTGAATCGGAGGGTCTGAATTAGGATAGGCAGTAAGTGGCAATGTAGGATGGAGAAAAGCACCGCAGGGTGGTCATCATGGGGAGGTCAGGGATCATAAAGTGGCAATGTAGGATAGGTTTCTGAAAAACATCGCGTCTTGGTGCGCATTGTATGGCTGTGTAACATTACATTCACTACTAGGAGTGAGAAAAACATCACGGGTTGGTGCGCATTGTATTGGTGTGTAACATTACATTCACTTGTAGGAGTGAGAAAAACATCACGTGGTTGTGTGAATCCGAGGGTCTGAATTCGGATAGCCAGTGATTGGCAATGTAGGATGGACAAAAGCACCGCGGGGTGGTCAGAATGGGGAGGTCAGGGAATATGCAGTGGTAATGTAGGATAGGTTTCTGAAAAACGTCGCGGGGTGATGCGCATTGTATGGGTGTGTAACATTACATTCACTAGTAGGAGTGAGAAAAACATCATGTGGTGGTGTGAATTGGAGAGTCTGTATTATGTTACGCAGTGAGTGGCATTGTAGGATGGAGAAAAGCTCCGCGGGGTGGTCATCATGGGGAGGTCAGGGAACATGCAGTGGCAATGTAGGATAGGTTTCTGAAAAACATCGCGGCGGTGGTGCGCATTGTAGGTGTGTGTAACTTTACATTCACTAGTAGGAGTGAGAAAAACATCACGGGGTGTTGCGCATTGTTTGTGTGTGTAACGTTACATTCACTAGTAGGAGTGAGAAAAACATCACAGGGTGGTGTGTATCGGAGGGTATGATTTAGGATAGCCAGTGAGTTGCAATGTAGGATGGAGAAAAGCATCGCGGGGTGGTCAGCATGGGGAGGTCAGGGAACATGCAGTGGCAATGTAGGATAGGTTTCTGAAAAAAATCGCGGGGTGGTGCCCATTGTATGGGTGAGTAACTTTATATTCACTAGTAGGAGTGAGAAAAGCATCACTGGGTGGTGTGAATCGGAGGGTCTGAATTAGGATAGACAGTGAGTGGCAATGTACGATGCAGAAAATCACCGCGGGGTGTCAGCATAGGGAGGTCAGGGAACATGCAGTGGCAATGTAGGAAAGGTTTCTGAAAAACATCGCGGGGTGGTGCGCATTGTATGGGTGTGTAACATTACATTCACTATTAGGAGTGAGAAAATCATCAAGGGGTGTTGCGCATTGTATGGGTGTGTAACATTACATTAACTAGTAGGAGTGAGAAAAACATGACGGGGGGTGTGAATCTGAGGGTCTGAATTAGGATAGCCAGTGAGTTGCAATGTAGCATGGAGAAAAGCATCGCAGGTTGGTCAGCATGGGGAGGTCAGGGAACATGCAGTGGCAATGTAGGATAAGTTTCTGAAAAACATCGCGGGCTGGTGCACATTGTATGGGTGTGTAACATTTCATTCACTAGTAGGAGTGAGAAAAACATCACGCGCTGGGGTGAATCGGAGGGTGTGAATTAGGATAGGCAATGAGTGGCAATGTAGGATGGAGAAAAGCACCGCGGGGTGGTCAGCATGGGGAGGTTAGGGAACATGCAGTGGCAATGTAGGATAGGTTTCTGAAAAACATCGCGTCTTGGTGCGCATTGTATGGCTGTGTAACATTACATTCACTACTAGGAGTGAGAAAAACATCACGGGTTGGTGCGCATTGTATTGGTGTATAACATTACATTCACTGGTAGGAGTGAGAAATACATCACGGGGTGGTGTGAATCCGAGTGTCTGAATTAGGATATGCAGTGAGTGGCAATGTAGAATGGAGAAAAGCACCCAGGGGTGATCAGCATGGGGAGGTCAGGGAACATACAGTGGCAATGTAGGATAGGTTTCTGAAAAACATCACGGGGTGGTGCGCATTGTATGGGTGTGTTACATTACATTCACTAGTAGAAGTGAGAAAAACATCACGGGGTGGTGTGAATCAGAGGGTCTGAATAACGATAGGCAGTGAGTGGCAATGTAGGATGGAGAAAAGTACTGCTGGGTGGTCAGCATGGGGAGGTCAGGGAACATGCAGTGGCAATGTAGGATAGGTTTCTGAAAAAAATCGCGGGGTGGTGCCCATTGTATGGGTGAGTAACTTTATATTCACTAGTAGGAGTGAGAAAAGCATCACTGGGTGGTGTGAATCGGAGGGTCTGAATTAGGATAGACAGTGAGTGGCAATGTACGATGCAGAAAATCACCGCGGGGTGTCAGCATAGGGAGGTCAGGGAACATGCAGTGGCAATGTAGGAAAGGTTTCTGAAAAACATCGCGGGGTGGTGCGCATTGTATGGGTGTGTAACATTACATTCACTATTAGGAGTGAGAAAATCATCAAGGGGTGTTGCGCATTGTATGGGTGTGTAACATTACATTAACTAGTAGGAGTGAGAAAAACATGACGGGGGGTGTGAATCCGAGGGTCTGAATTAGGATAGCCAGTGAGTTGCAATGTAGCATGGAGAAAAGCATCGCAGGTTGGTCAGCATGGGGAGGTCAGGGAACATGCAGTGGCAATGTAGGATAAGTTTCTGAAAAACATCGCGGGCTGGTGCACATTGTATGGGTGTGTAACATTTCATTCACTAGTAGGAGTGAGAAAAACATCACGCGCTGGTGTGAATCGGAGGGTGTGAATTAGGATAGGCAATGAGTGGCAATGTAGGATGGAGAAAAGCACCGCGGGGTGGTCAGCATGGGGAGGTTAGGGAACATGCAGTGGCAATGTAGGATAGGTTTCTGAAAAACATCGCGTCTTGGTGCGCATTGTATGGCTGTGTAACATTACATTCACTACTAGGAGTGAGAAAAACATCACGGGTTGGTGCGCATTGTATTGGTGTATAACATTACATTCACTAGTAGGAGTGAGAAATACATCACGGGGTGGTGTGAATCCGAGTGTCTGAATTAGGATATGCAGTGAGTGGCAATGTAGAATGGAGAAAAGCACCCAGGGGTGATCAGCATGGGGAGGTCAGGGAACATGCAGTGGCAATGTAGGAAAGGTTTCTGAAAAACATTGCGGGGTGGTGCGCATTGTATGGGTGTGTAACATTACATTCACTAGTATGAGTGAGAAAAATATCACGGGGTGTTGTGAATCGGAGGTTCTGAATTAGGTTAGGCAGTGAGTGGCAATGTAGGATGGAGAAAAGCACTGCGGGGTTGTCAGCATGTGGAGGTCAGGGAACATGCATTGGCAATGTAGGATAGGTTTCTGAAAAACATAGCGGGGTGGTGCGCATTGTATGGTTGTGTAACATTACATTCACTAGTAGGAGTGAGAAAAACATCACGGAGTGGTGCGCTTTGTATTGGTGTGTAACATTACATTCACTAGTAGGAGTGAGAAAAACATCACGGGGAGTTGTGAATCCGAGGGTCTGAATTAGGATACGCAGTGAGTGGCAATGTAGGATGTAGAAAAGCACCCAGGGGTGGTCAGCATGGGGAGGTCAGGGAACATACAGTGGCAATGTAGGATAGGTTTCTGAAAAACATCGCGGGATGGTGCGCATTGTATGGGTGTGTAACATTACATTCAACAGTAGGAGTGAGAAAAACATCACGGGGTGGTGTGAATCGGAGGGTCTGAATTAGGATAGGCAGTGAGTGGCAATGTAGGATGGAGAAAAGCACCGCATGGTGGTCAGCATGGGGAGGTCAGGTAAGATAAAGTGGCAATGTAGGATAGGTTTCTGAAAAACATCGCGGGGTGGTGCGCATTGTATGGGTGTGTATCATTACATTCACTAGTAGGAGTGAGAAAAACATCACGGGGTGTTGCGCATTGTATGGGTGTGTGACATTACATTCACTAGTAGGAGTGAGAAAAACATCACAGGGTGGTGTGAATCGGAGGGTATGATTTAGGATAGCCAGTGAGTTGCAATGTAGGATGGAGAAAAGCATCGCGGGGTGGTCAGCATGGTGAGGTCAGGGAACATGCAGTGGCAATGTAGGATAGGTTTCTGAAAATCATCGCGGGGTTGTGCGCATTGCATGGGTGTGTAACATTACATTCACTAGTAGGAGTGAGAAAAACATCACGCGGTGGTGTGAATCGGAGGGTCTGAATTAGGATAGGCAGTGAGTGGCAATGTAGGATGGAGAAAAGCACCGCGGGGTGGTCAGCATGGGGAGGTCAGGGAACATGCAGTGGCAATGTAGGATAGGTTTCTGAAAAACATTGCGGTGTGGTGCGCATTGTATGGGTGTGTAACATTACATTCACTAGTAGGAGTGAGAAAAACATCACGGGGTGGTGTGAATCGGAGGGTCTGAATTAGGATAGGCAGTGAGTGGCAATGTAGGATGGAGAAAAGTACTACGGGGTGGTCAGCATGTGGAGGACAGGGAACATGCATTGGCAATGCAGGATAGATTTCTGAAAAACATAGCAGGATGGTGCGCATTGTATGGGTGTGTAACATTACATTGACTAGTAGGAGTGAGAAAAACATCACGGGGTGGTGCGCTTTGTATTGGTGTGTAACATTACATTCACTAGTATGAGTGAGAAAAACATCACGCGGAATTGTGAATCCGAGGGTCTGAATTAGGATATGCAGTGAGTGGCAATGTAGGATGTAGAAAAGCACCCAGGGGTGGTCAGCATGTGGAGGTCAGGGAACATACAGTGGCAATGTAGGATAGGTTTCTGAAAAACATCGCGGGGTGGTGCGCATTGTATGATTGTGTAACATTACATTCACTGGTAGGAGTGAGAAAAACATCAATGGGAGGTGTGAATCCGAGGGTCTGAATTAGGAAAGGCAGTGAGTGGCAATGTAGGATGGAGAAAAGCACCCAGGGGTGGTCAGCATGGGGAGGTCAGGAAACATACAGCGGCAATGTAGTATAGGTTTCTGAAAACCATCGCGGGATTGTGCGCATTGTATGTGTGCGTAACATTACATTCAATAGTAGGAGTGAGAAAAACATCACGGGGTGGTGTGAATCGGAGGGTCTGAATTAGGATAGGCAGTGAGAGTCAATGTAGGATGGAGAAAAGGACCGCGGGGTACTCAGCATGGGGAGGTCAGGGAACATGCAGTGGCAATGTAGGATAGGTTTCTGAAAAACATCGCGGGGTGGTGCGCATTGTATGGGTGTGTAACATTACATTCACTAGTATGAGTGAGAAAAACATCAACGGGTGGTGTGAATCGGAGGTTCTGAATTAGGATAGGCTGTGAGTGGCAATGTAGGATGGAGAAAAGCACTGGGGGGTGGTCAGCATGTGGAGGTCAGGGAACATGCATTGGCAATGTAGGATAGGTTTCTGAAAAACATAGCGGGGTGGTGCGCATTGTATGGGTGTGTAACATTACATTCACTACTAGGAGTGAGAAAAACATCACGGGGTGGTGCGCATTGTATTGGTGTGTAACATTACATTCACTAGTAGGAGTGAGAAAAACATCACGGGGTGGTGTGAATCGGAGAGTCTGAATTAGGATAGGCAGTGAGTGGCAATGTAGGATGGAGAAAAGTACTACGGGGTGGTCAGCATGTGGAGGTCAGGGAACATGCATTGGCAATGCAGGATAGATTTCTGAAAAACATAGCAGGATGGTGCGCATTGTATGGGTGTGTAACATTACATTGACTAGTAGGAGTGAGAAAAACATCACGGGGTGGTGCGCTTTGTATTGGTGTGTAACATTACATTCACTAGTAGGAGTGAGAAAAACATCACGCGGAATTGTGAATCCGAGGGTCTGAATTAGGATATGCAGTGAGTGGCAATGTAGGATGTAGAAAAGCACCCAGGGGTGGTCAGCATGGGGAGGTCAGGGAACATACAGTGGCAATGTAGGATAGGTTTCTGAAAAACATCGCGGGGTGGTGCGCATTGTATGGTTGTGTAACATTACATTCACTGGTAGGAGTGAGAAAAACATCAATGGGAGGTGTGAATCCGAGGGTCTGAATTAGTAAAGGCAGTGAGTGGCAATGTAGGATGGAGAAAAGCACCCAGGGGTGGTCAGCATGGGGAGGTCAGGAAACATACAGCGGCAATGTAGTATAGGTTTCTGAAAACCATCGCGGGATTGTGCGCATTGTATGTGTGCGTAACATTACATTCAATAGTAGGAGTGAGAAAAACATCACGGGGTGGTGTGAATCGGAGGGTCTGAATTAGGATAGGCAGTGAGAGTCAATGTAGAATGGAGAAAAGCACCGCGGGGTACTCAGCATGGGGAGGTCAGGGAACATGCAGTGGCAATGTAGGATAGGTTTCTGAAAAACATCGCGGGGTGATGCGCATTGTATGGGTATGTAACATTACATTCACTAGTATGAGTGAGAAAAACATCAACGGGTGGTGTGAATCGGAGGTTCTGAATTAGGATAGGCTGTGAGTGGCAATGTAGGATGGAGAAAAGCACTGTGGGGTGGTCAGCATGTGGAGGTCAGGGAACATGCATTGGCTATGTAGGATAGGTTTCTGAAAAACATAGCGGGGTGGTGCGCATTGTATGGGTGTGTAACATTACATTCACTACTAGGAGTGAGAAAAACATCACGGGGTGGTGCGCATTGTATTGGTGTGTAACATTACATTCACTAGTAGGAGTGAGAAAACATCACGCGGTGGTGTGAATCGGAGGGTCTGAATAACGATAGGCAGTGAGTGGCAATGTAGGATGGAGAAAAGTACTGCGGGGTGGTCAGCATGGCGAGGTCAGGGAACATGCAGTGGCAATGTAGGATAAGTTTCTGAAAAACATCGCGGGCTGGTGCACATCGTATGGGTGTGTAACATTACATTCACTAGTAGGAGTGAGAAAAACATCACGCGGTGTTGTGAATCGGAGGGTGTGAATTAGGATAGGCAATGAGTGGCAATGTAGGATGGAGAAAAGCACCGCGGGGTGGTCAGCATGGGCAGGTCAGGGAACATGCAGTGGCAATGTAGGATAGGTTTTTGAAAAACATCCCAGGGTGGTGCGCATTGTATGGCTGTGTAACACTACATTCACTAGTATGAGTGAGAAAAACATCACGCGGTGGTGTGAATCGGAGGGTGTGAGTTAGGATAGGCAATGAGTGGCAATGTAGGATGGAGAAAAGCACCGCGGGGTGGTCAGCATGGGGAGGTCAGGGAACATGCAGTGGCAATGTAGGATAGGTTTCTGAAAAACATCGCGGGGTGGTGCGCATAGTATGGGTGTGTATCATTACATTCACTATTAGGAGTGAGAAAATCATCACAGGGTGTTTCGCATTGTATTGGTGTGTAACATTACATTCACTAGTAGGAGTGAGAAAAACATCACGGGGTGGTGCGCTTTGTATGCGTGTGTAACATTACATTCACTAGTAGGAGTGAAAAAAACATCACGGGGAGGTGTGAATCCGAGGGTCTGAATTAGGATATGCAGTGAGTGGCAATGCAGGATGTAGAAAAGCACCCGGGGGTGTTCAGCATGGGGAGGTCAGGGAACATACAGTGGCAATGTAGGATAAGTTTCTGAAAAACATCGCAGGATGGTGCGCATTGTATGGGTGTGTAACATTACATTCACCAGTAGGAGTGAGAAAAACATCACGGGGTGGTGTGAATCGGAGGGTCTGAATTAGGATAGGCAGTAAGTGGCAATGTAGGATGGAGAAAAGCACCGCAGGGTGGTCATCATGGGGAGGTCAGGGATCATAAAGTGGCAATGTAGGATAGGTTTCTGAAAAACATCGCGTCTTGGTGCGCATTGTATGGCTGTGTAACATTACATTCACTACTAGGAGTGAGAAAAACATCACGGGTTGGTGCGCATTGTATTGGTGTGTAACATTACATTCACTTGTAGGAGTGAGAAAAACATCACGTGGTTGTGTGAATCCGAGGGTCTGAATTCGGATAGCCAGTGATTGGCAATGTAGGATGGACAAAAGCACCGCGGGGTGGTCAGAATGGGGAGGTCAGGGAATATGCAGTGGTAATGTAGGATAGGTTTCTGAAAAACATCGCGGGGTGATGCGCATTGTATGGGTGTGTAACATTACATTCACTAGTAGGAGTGAGAAAAACATCATGTGGTGGTGTGAATTGGAGAGTCTGTATTATGTTACGCAGTGAGTGGCATTGTAGGATGGAGAAAAGCTCCGCGGGGTGGTCATCATGGGGAGGTCAGGGAACATGCAGTGGCAATGTAGGATAGGTTTCTGAAAAACATCGCGGCGGTGGTGCGCATTGTAGGTGTGTGTAACTTTACATTCACTAGTAGGAGTGAGAAAAACATCACGGGGTGTTGCGCATTGTTTGTGTGTGTAACGTTACATTCACTAGTAGGAGTGAGAAAAACATCACAGGGTGGTGTGTATCGGAGGGTATGATTTAGGATAGCCAGTGAGTTGCAATGTAGGATGGAGAAAAGCATCGCGGGGTGGTCAGCATGGGGAGGTCAGGGAACATGCAGTGGCAATGTAGGATAGGTTTCTGAAAAAAATCGCGGGGTGGTGCCCATTGTATGGGTGAGTAACTTTATATTCACTAGTAGGAGTGAGAAAAGCATCACTGGGTGGTGTGAATCGGAGGGTCTGAATTAGGATAGACAGTGAGTGGCAATGTACGATGCAGAAAATCACCGCGGGGTGTCAGCATAGGGAGGTCAGGGAACATGCAGTGGCAATGTAGGAAAGGTTTCTGAAAAACATCGCGGGGTGGTGCGCATTGTATGGGTGTGTAACATTACATTCACTATTAGGAGTGAGAAAATCATCAAGGGGTGTTGCGCATTGTATGGGTGTGTAACATTACATTAACTAGTAGGAGTGAGAAAAACATGACGGGGGGTGTGAATCCGAGGGTCTGAATTAGGATAGCCAGTGAGTTGCAATGTAGCATGGAGAAAAGCATCGCAGGTTGGTCAGCATGGGGAGGTCAGGGAACATGCAGTGGCAATGTAGGATAAGTTTCTGAAAAACATCGCGGGCTGGTGCACATTGTATGGGTGTGTAACATTTCATTCACTAGTAGGAGTGAGAAAAACATCACGCGCTGGGGTGAATCGGAGGGTGTGAATTAGGATAGGCAATGAGTGGCAATGTAGGATGGAGAAAAGCACCGCGGGGTGGTCAGCATGGGGAGGTTAGGGAACATGCAGTGGCAATGTAGGATAGGTTTCGAAAAACATCGCGTCTTGGTGCGCATTGTATGGCTGTGTAACATTACATTCACTACTAGGAGTGAGAAAAACATCACGGGTTGGTGCGCATTGTATTGGTGTATAACATTACATTCACTAGTAGGAGTGAGAAATACATCACGGGGTGGTGTGAATCCGAGTGTCTGAATTAGGATATGCAGTGAGTGGCAATGTAGAATGGAGAAAAGCACCCAGGGGTGATCAGCATGGGGAGGTCAGGGAACATACAGTGGCAATGTAGGATAGGTTTCTGAAAAACATCACGGGGTGGTGCGCATTGTATGGGTGTGTTACATTACATTCACTAGTAGAAGTGAGAAAAACATCACGGGGTGGTGTGAATCAGAGGGTCTGAATAACGATAGGCAGTGAGTGGCAATGTAGGATGGAGAAAAGTACTGCTGGGTGGTCAGCATGGGGAGGTCAGGGAACATGCAGTGGCAATGTAGGATAGGTTTCTGAAAAAAATCGCGGGGTGGTGCCCATTGTATGGGTGAGTAACTTTATATTCACTAGTAGGAGTGAGAAAAGCATCACTGGGTGGTGTGAATCGGAGGGTCTGAATTAGGATAGACAGTGAGTGGCAATGTACGATGCAGAAAATCACCGCGGGGTGTCAGCATAGGGAGGTCAGGGAACATGCAGTGGCAATGTAGGAAAGGTTTCTGAAAAACATCGCGGGGTGGTGCGCATTGTATGGGTGTGTAACATTACATTCACTATTAGGAGTGAGAAAATCATCAAGGGGTGTTGCGCATTGTATGGGTGTGTAACATTACATTAACTAGTAGGAGTGAGAAAAACATGACGGGGGGTGTGAATCCGAGGGTCTGAATTAGGATAGCCAGTGAGTTGCAATGTAGCATGGAGAAAAGCATCGCAGGTTGGTCAGCATGGGGAGGTCAGGGAACATGCAGTGGCAATGTAGGATAAGTTTCTGAAAAACATCGCGGGCTGGTGCACATTGTATGGGTGTGTAACATTTCATTCACTAGTAGGAGTGAGAAAAACATCACGCGCTGGTGTGAATCGGAGGGTGTGAATTAGGATAGGCAATGAGTGGCAATGTAGGATGGAGAAAAGCACCGCGGGGTGGTCAGCATGGGGAGGTTAGGGAACATGCAGTGGCAATGTAGGATAGGTTTCTGAAAAACATCGCGTCTTGGTGCGCATTGTATGGCTGTGTAACATTACATTCACTACTAGGAGTGAGAAAAACATCACGGGTTGGTGCGCATTGTATTGGTGTATAACATTACATTCACTAGTAGGAGTGAGAAATACATCACGGGGTGGTGTGAATCCGAGTGTCTGAATTAGGATATGCAGTGAGTGGCAATGTAGAATGGAGAAAAGCACCCAGGGGTGATCAGCATGGGGAGGTCAGGGAACATACAGTGGCAATGTAGGATAGGTTTCTGAAAAACATCACGGGGTGGTGCGCATTGTATGGGTGTGTTACATTACATTCACTAGTAGAAGTGAGAAAAACATCACGGGGTGGTGTGAATCAGAGGGTCTGAATAACGATAGGCAGTGAGTGGCAATGTAGGATGGAGAAAAGTACTGCTGGGTGGTCAGCATGGGGAGGTCAGGGAACATGCAGTGGCAATGTTGGATAGGTTTCTGAAAAAATTCGCGGGGTGGTGCGCATAGTATGGGTGTGTAATATTACATTCACTAGTAGGTGTGAGAAAAACATCTTGGGGTAGTGCGCATGTAATTGGTGTGTAACATTACATTCACTTGTAGGAGTGAGAAAAACATCACGTGGTTGTGTGAATCCGAGGGTCTGAATTCGGATAGCCAGTGATTGGCAATGTAGGATGGACAAAAGCACCGCGGGGTGGTCAGAATGGGGAGGTCAGGGAATATGCAGTGGTAATGTAGGATAGGTTTCTGAAAAACATCGCGGGGTGATGCGCATTGTATGGGTGTGTAACATTACATTCACTAGTAGGAGTGAGAAAAACATCATGTGGTGGTGTGAATTGGAGAGTCTGTATTATGTTACGCAGTGAGTGGCATTGTAGGATGGAGAAAATCTCCGCGGGGTGGTCAGCATGGGGAGGTCAGGGAACATGCAGTGGCAATGTAGGATAGGTTTCTGAAAAACATCGCGGCGGTGGTGCGCATTGTAGGTGTGTTTAACTTTACATTCACTAGTAGGAGTGAGAAAAACATCACGGGGTGTTGCGCATTGTTTGTGTGTGTAACGTTACATTCACTAGTAGGAGTGAGAAAAACATCACAGGGTGGTGTGTATCGGAGGGTATGATTTAGGATAGCCAGTGAGTTGCAATGTAGGATGGAGAAAAGCATCGCGGGGTGGTCAGCATGGGGAGGTCAGGGAACATGCAGTGGCAATGTAGGATAGGTTTCTGAAAAAAATCGCGGGGTGGTGCCCATTGTATGGGTGAGTAACTTTATATTCACTAGTAGGAGTGAGAAAAGCATCACTGGGTGGTGTGAATCGGAGGGTCTGAATTAGGATAGACAGTGAGTGGCAATGTACGATGCAGAAAATCACCGCGGGGTGTCAGCATAGGGAGGTCAGGGAACATGCAGTGGCAATGTAGGAAAGGTTTCTGAAAAACATCGCGGGGTGGTGCGCATTGTATGGGTGTGTAACATTACATTCACTAGTATGAGTGAGAAAAACATCACGGGGTGTTGTGAATCGGAGGTTCTGAATTAGGTTAGGCAGTGAGTGGCAATGTAGGATGGAGAAAAGCACTGTGGGGTTGTCAGCATGTGGAGGTCAGGGAACATGCATTGGCAATGTAGGATAGGTTTCTGAAAAACATAGCGGGGTGGTGCGCATTGTATGGTTGTGTAACATTACATTCACTAGTAGGAGTGAGAAAAACATCACGGAGTGGTGCGCTTTGTATTGGTGTGTAACATTACATTCACTAGTAGGAGTGAGAAAAACATCACGGGGAGTTGTGAATCCGAGGGTCTGAATTAGGATATGCAGTGAGTGGCAATGTAGGATGTAGAAAAGCACCCAGGGGTGGTCAGCATGGGGAGGTCAGGGAACATACAGTGGCAATGTAGGATAGGTTTCTGAAAAACATCGCGGGATGTTGCGCATTGTATGGGTGTGTAACATTACATTCAACAGTAGGAGTGAGAAAAACATCACGGGGTGGTGTGAATCGGAGGGTCTGAATTAGGATAGGCAGTGAGTGGCAATGTAGGATGGAGAAAAGCACCGCATGGTGGTCAGCATGGGGAGGTCAGGTAAGATAAAGTGGCAATGTAGGATAGGTTTCTGAAAAACATCGCGGGGTGGTGCGCATTGTATGGGTGTGTATCATTACATTCACTAGTAGGAGTGAGAAAAACATCACGGGGTGTTGCACATTGTATGGGTGTGTAACATTACATTCACTAGTAGGAGTGAGAAAAACATCACAGGGTGGTGTGAATCGGAGGGTATTATTTAGGATAGCCAGTGAGTTGCAATGTAGGATGGAGAAAAGCACCGCGGGGTGGTCAGCATGGGGAGGTCAGGGAACATGCAGTGGCAATGTAGGATAGGTTTCTGAAAATCATCGCGGGGTTGTGCGCATTGCATGGGTGTGTAACATTACATTCACTAGTAGGAGTGAGAAAAACATCACGGGGTGGTGTGAATCGGAGGGTCTGAATTAGGATAGGCAGTGAGTGGCAATGTAGGATGGAGAAAAGCACCGCGGGGTGGTCAGCATGGGGAGGTCAGGGAACATGCAGTGGCAATGTAGGATAGGTTTCTGAAAAACATTGCGGTGTGGTGCGCATTGTATGGGTGTGTAACATTACATTCACTAGCAGGAGTGAGAAAAACATCACGGGGTGGTGTGAATCGGAGGGTCTGAATTAGGATAGGCAGTGAGTGGCAATGTAGGATGGAGAAAAGTACTATGGGGTGGTCAGCATGTGGAGGTCAGGGAACATGCATTGGCAATGCAGGATAGATTTCTGAAAAACATAGCAGGATGGTGCGCATTGTATGGGTGTGTAACATTACATTGACTAGTAGGAGTGAGAAAAACATCACGGGGTGGTGCGCTTTGTATTGGTGTGTAACATTACATTCACTAGTAGGAGTGAGAAAAACATCACGCGGTGTTGTGAATCGGAGGGTGTGAATTAGGATAGGCAATGAGTGGCAATGTAGGATGGAGAAAAGCACCGCGGGGTGGTCAGCATGGGCAGGTCAGGGAACATGCAGTGGCAATGTAGGATAGGTTTTTGAAAAACATCCCAGGGTGGTGCGCATTGTATGGCTGTGTAACACTACATTCACTAGTATGAGTGAGAAAAACATCACGCGGTGGTGTGAATCGGAGGGTGTGAGTTAGGATAGGCAATGAGTGGCAATGTAGGATGGAGAAAAGCACCCTGGGGTGGTCAGCATGGGGAGGTCAGGGAACATGCAGTGGCAATGTAGGATAGGTTTCTGAAAAACATCGCGGGGTGGTGCGCATAGTATGGGTGTGTATCATTACATTCACTATTAGGAGTGAGAAAATCATCACAGGGTGTTTCGCATTGTATTGGTGTGTAACATTACATTCACTAGTAGGAGTGAGAAAAACATCACGGGGTGGTGCGCTTTGTATGCGTGTGTAACATTACATTCACTAGTAGGAGTGAAAAAAAACATCACGGGGAGGTGTGAATCCGAGGGTCTGAATTAGGATATGCAGTGAGTGGCAATGCAGGATGTAGAAAAGCACCCGGGGGTGGTCAGCATGGGGAGGTCAGGGAACATACAGTGGCAATGTAGGATAGGTTTCTGAAAAACATCGCAGGATGGTGCGCATTTTATGGGTGTGTAACATTACATTCACCAGTAGGAGTGAGAAAAACATCACGGGGTGGTGTGAATCGGAGGGTCTGAATTAGGATAGGCAGTAAGTGGCAATGTAGGATGGAGAAAAGCACCGCAGGGTGGTCATCATGGGGAGGTCAGGGATCATAAAGTGGCAATGTAGGATAGGTTTCTGAAAAACATCGCGTCTTGGTGCGCATTGTATGGCTGTGTAACATTACATTCACTACTAGGAGTGAGAAAAACATCACGGGTTGGTGCGCATTGTATTGGTGTATAACATTACATTCACTAGTAGGAGTGAGAAATACATCACGGGGTGGTGTGAATCCGAGTGTCTGAATTAGGATATGCAGTGAGTGGCAATGTAGAATGGAGAAAAGCACCCAGGGGTGATCAGCATGGGGAGGTCAGGGAACATACAGTGGCAATGTAGGATAGGTTTCTGAAAAACATCACGGGGTGGTGCGCATTGTATGGGTGTGTTACATTACATTCACTAGTAGAAGTGAGAAAAACATAACGGGGTGGTGTGAATCAGAGGGTCTGAATAACGATAGGCAGTGAGTGGCAATGTAGGATGGAGAAAAGTACTGCTGGGTGGTCAGCATGGGGAGGTCAGGGAACATGCAGTGGCAATGTTGGATAGGTTTCTGAAAAAATTCGCGGGGTGGTGCGCATCGTATGGGTGTGTAATATTACATTCACTAGTAGGTGTGAGAAAAACATCTTGGGGTGGTGCGCATGTAATTGGTGTGTAACATTACATTCACTTGTAGGAGTGAGAAAAACATCACGTGGTTGTGTGAATCCGAGGGTCTGAATTCGGATAGCCAGTGATTGGCAATGTAGGATGGACAAAAGCACCGCGGGGTGGTCAGAATGGGGAGGTCAGGGAATATGCAGTTGTAATGTAGGATAGGTTTCTGAAAAACATCGCGGGGTGATGCGCATTGTATGGGTGTGTAACATTACATTCACTAGTAGGAGTGAGAAAAACATCATGTGGTGGTGTGAATTGGAGAGTCTGTATTATGTTACGCAGTGAGTGGCATTGTAGGATGGAGAAAAGCTCCGCGGGGTGGTCAGCATGGGGAGGTCAGGGAACATGCAGTGGCAATGTAGGATAGGTTTCTGAAAAACATCGCGGCGGTGGTGCGCATTGTAGGTGTGTGTAACTTTACATTCACTAGTAGGAGTGAGAAAAACATCACGGGGTGTTGCGCATTGTTTGTGTGTGTAACGTTACATTCACTAGTAGGAGTGAGAAAAACATCACAGGGTGGTGTGTATCGGAGGGTATGATTTAGGATAGCCAGTGAGTTGCAATGTAGGATGGAGAAAAGCATCGCGGGGTGGTCAGCATGGGGAGGTCAGGGAACATGCAGTGGCAATGTAGGATAGGTTTCTGAAAAAAATCGCGGGGTGGTGCCCATTGTATGGGTGAGTAACTTTATATTCACTAGTAGGAGTGAGAAAAGCATCACTGGGTGGTGTGAATCGGAGGGTCTGAATTAGGATAGACAGTGAGTGGCAATGTACGATGCAGAAAATCACCGCGGGGTGTCAGCATAGGGAGGTCAGGGAACATGCAGTGGCAATGTAGGAAAGGTTTCTGAAAAACATCGCGGGGTGGTGCGCATTGTATGGGTGTGTAACATTACATTCACTATTAGGAGTGAGAAAATCATCAAGGGGTGTTGCGCATTGTATGGGTGTGTAACATTACATTAACTAGTAGGAGTGAGAAAAACATGACGGGGGGTGTGAATCCGAGGGTCTGAATTACGATAGCCAGTGAGTTGCAATGTAGCATGGAGAAAAGCATCGCAGGTTGGTCAGCATGGGGAGGTCAGGGAACATGCAGTGGCAATGTAGGATAAGTTTCTGAAAAACATCGCGGGCTGGTGCACATTGTATGGGTGTGTAACATTTCATTCACTAGTAGGAGTGAGAAAAACATCACGCGCTGGTGTGAATCGGAGGGTGTGAATTAGGATAGGCAATGAGTGGCAATGTAGGATGGAGAAAAGCACCGCGGGGTGGTCAGCATGGGGAGGTTAGGGAACATGCAGTGGCAATGTAGGATAGGTTTCTGAAAAACATCGCGTCTTGGTGCGCATTGTATGGCTGTGTAACATTACATTCACTACTAGGAGTGAGAAAAACATCACGGGTTGGTGCGCATTGTATTGGTTTATAACATTACATTCACTAGTAGGAGTGAGAAATACATCACGGGGTGGTGTGAATCCGAGTGTCTGAATTAGGATATGCAGTGAGTGGCAATGTAGAATGGAGAAAAGCACCCAGGGGTGATCAGCATGGGGAGGTCAGGGAACATACAGTGGCAATGTAGGATAGGTTTCTGAAAAACATCACGGGGTGGTGCGCATTGTATGGGTGTGTTACATTACATTCACTAGTAGAAGTGAGAAAAACATCACGGGGTGGTGTGAATCAGAGGGTCTGAATAACGATAGGCAGTGAGTGGCAATGTAGGATGGAGAAAAGTACTGCTGGGTGGTCAGCATGGGGAGGTCAGGGAACATGCAGTGGCAATGTTGGATAGGTTTCTGAAAAAATTCGCGGGGTGGTGCGCATAGTATGGGTGTGTAATATTACATTCACTAGTAGGTGTGAGAAAAACATCTTGGGGTGGTGCGCATGTAATTGGTGTGTAACATTACATTCACTTGTAGGAGTGAGAAAAACATCACGTGGTTGTGTGAATCCGAGGGTCTGAATTCGGATAGCCAGTGATTGGCAATGTAGGATGGACAAAAGCACCGCGGGGTGGTCAGAATGGGGAGGTCAGGGAATATGCAGTGGTAATGTAGGATAGGTTTCTGAAAAACATCGCGGGGTGATGCGCATTGTATGGGTGTGTAACATTACATTCACTAGTAGGAGTGAGAAAAACATCATGTGGTGGTGTGAATTGGAGAGTCTGTATTATGTTACGCAGTGAGTGGCATTGTAGGATGGAGAAAAGCTCCGCGGGGTGGTCAGCATGGGGAGGTCAGGGAACATGCAGTGGCAATGTAGGATAGGTTTCTGAAAAACATCGCGGCGGTGGTGCGCATTGTAGGTGTGTGTAACTTTACATTCACTAGTAGGAGTGAGAAAAACATCACGGGGTGTTGCGCATTGTTTGTGTGTGTAACGTTACATTCACTAGTAGGAGTGAGAAAAACATCACAGGGTGGTGTGTATCGGAGGGTATGATTTAGGATAGCCAGTGAGTTGCAATGTAGGATGGAGAAAAGCATCGCGGGGTGGTCAGCATGGGGAGGTCAGGGAACATGCAGTGGCAATGTAGGATAGGTTTCTGAAAAAAATCGCGGGGTGGTGCCCATTGTATGGGTGAGTAACTTTATATTCACTAGTAGGAGTGAGAAAAGCATCACTGGGTGGTGTGAATCGGAGGGTCTGAATTAGGATAGACAGTGAGTGGCAATGTACGATGCAGAAAATCACCGCGGGGTGTCAGCATAGGGAGGTCAGGGAACATGCAGTGGCAATGTAGGAAAGGTTTCTGAAAAACATCGCGGGGTGGTGCGCATTGTATGGGTGTGTAACATTACATTCACTAGTATGAGTGAGAAAAACATCACGGGGTGTTGTGAATCGGAGGTTCTGAATTAGGTTAGGCAGTGAGTGGCAATGTAGGATGGAGAAAAGCACTGCGGGGTTGTCAGCATGTGGAGGTCAGGGAACATGCATTGGCAATGTAGGATAGGTTTCTGAAAAACATAGCGGGGTGGTGCGCATTGTATGGTTGTGTAACATTACATTCACTAGTAGGAGTGAGAAAAACATCACGGAGTGGTGCGCTTTGTATTGGTGTGTAACATTACATTCACTAGTAGGAGTGAGAAAAACATCACGGGGAGTTGTGAATCCGAGGGTCTGAATTAGGATATGCAGTGAGTGGCAATGTAGGATGTAGAAAAGCACCCAGGGGTGGTCAGCATGGGGAGGTCAGGGAACATACAGTGGCAATGTAGGATAGGTTTCTGAAAAACATCGCGGGATGGTGCGCATTGTATGGGTGTGTAACATTACATTCAACAGTAGGAGTGAGAAAAACATCACGGGGTGGTGTGAATCGGAGGGTCTGAATTAGGATAGGCAGTGAGTGGCAATGTAGGATGGAGAAAAGCACCGCATGGTGGTCAGCATGGGGAGGTCAGGTAAGATAAAGTGGCAATGTAGGATAGGTTTCTGAAAAACATCGCGGGGTGGTGCGCATTGTATGGGTGTGTATCATTACATTCACTAGTAGGAGTGAGAAAAACATCACGGGGTGTTGCGCATTGTATGGGTGTGTAACATTACATTCACTAGTAGGAGTGAGAAAAACATCACAGGGTGGTGTGAATCGGAGGGTATGATTTAGGATACCAAGTGAGTTGCAATGTAGGATGGAGAAAAGCACCGCGGGGTGGTCAGCATGGGGAGGTCAGGGAACATGCAGTGGCAATGTAGGATAGGTTTCTGAAAATCATCGCGGGGTTGTGCGCATTGCATGGATGTGTAACATTACATTCACTAGTAGGAGTGAGAAAAACATCACGGGGTGGTGTGAATCGGAGGGTCTGAATTAGGATAGGCAGTGAGTGGCAATGTAGGATGGAGAAAAGCACCGCGGGGTGGTCAGCATGGGGAGGTCAGGGAACATGCAGTGGCAATGTAGGATAGGTTTCTGAAAAACATTGCGGTGTGGTGCGCATTGTATGGGTGTGTAACATTACATTCACTAGTAGGAGTGAGAAAAACATCACGGGGTGGTGTGAATCGGAGGGTCTGAATTAGGATAGGCAGTGAGTGGCAATGTAGGATGGAGAAAAGTACTATGGGGTGGTCAGCATGTGGAGGTCAGGGAACATGCATTGGCAATGCAGGATAGATTTCTGAAAAACATAGCAGGATGGTGCGCATTGTATGGGTGTGTAACATTACATTGACTAGTAGGAGTGAGAAAAACATCACGGGGTGGTGCGCTTTGTATTGGTGTGTAACATTACATTCACTATTAGGAGTGAGAAAAACATCACGCGGAATTGTGAATCCGAGGGTCTGAATTAGGATATGCAGTGAGTGGCAATGTAGGATGTAGAAAAGCACCCAGGGGTGGTCAGCATGGGGAGGTCAGGGAACATACAGTGGCAATGTAGGATAGGTTTCTGAAAAACATCGCAGGGTGGTGCGCATTGTATGGTTGTGTAACATTACATTCACTGGTAGGAGTGAGAAAAACATCAATGGGAGGTGTGAATCCGAGGGTCTGAATTAGGAAAGGCAGTGAGTGGCAATGTAGGATGGAGAAAAGCACCCAGGGGTGGTCAGCATGGGGAGGTCAGGAAACATACAGCGGCAATGTAGTATAGGTTTCTGAAAACCATCGCGGGATTGTGCGCATTGTATGTGTGCGTAACATTACATTCAATAGTAGGAGTGAGAAAAACATCACGGGGTGGTGTGAATCGGAGGGTCTGAATTAGGATAGGCAGTGAGAGTCAATGTAGGATGGAGAAAAGCACCGCGGGGTACTCAGCATGGGGAGGTCAGGGAACATGCAGTGGCAATGTAGGATAGGTTTCTGAAAAACATCGCGGGGTGGTGCGCATTGTATGGGTGTGTAACATTACATTCACTACTAGGAGTGAGAAAAACATCAACGGGTGGTGTGAATCGGAGGTTCTGAATTAGGATAGGCTGTGAGTGGCAATGTAGGATGGAGAAAAGCACTGGGGGGTGGTCAGCATGTGGAGGTCAGGGAACATGCATTGGCAATGTAGGATAGGTTTCTGAAAAGCATAGCGGGGTGGTGCGCATTGTATGGGTGTGTAACATTACATTCACTACTAGGAGTGAAAAAAACATCACGGGGTGATGCGCATTGTATTGGTGTGTAACATTACATTCACTAGTAGGAGTGAGAAAAACATCACGGGGTGGTGTGAATCGGAGGGTCTGAATAACGATAGGCAGTGAGTGGCAATGTAGGATGGAGAAAAGTACTGCGGGGTGGTCAGCATGGCGAGGTCAGGGAACATGCAGTGGCAATGTAGGATAAATTTCTGAAAAACATCGCGGGCTGGTGCACATCGTATGGGTGTGTAACATTACATTCACTAGTAGGAGTCAGAAAAACATCACGCGGTGTTGTGAATCTGAGGGTGTGAATTAGGATAGGCAATGAGTGGCAATGTAGGATGGAGAAAAGCACCGCGGGGTGGTCAGCATGGGCAGGTCAGGGAACATGCAGAGGCAATGTAGGATAGGTTTCTGAAAAACATCCCAGGGTGGTGCGCATTGTATGGCTGTGTAACACTACATTCACTAGTATGAGTGAGAAAAACATCACGCGGTGGTGTGAATCAGAGGGTCTGAATTAGGATAGGCAGTAAGTGGCAATGTAGGATGGAGAAAAGCACCGCAGGGTGGTCATGATGGGGAGGTCAGGGATCATAAAGTGGCAATGTAGGATAGGTTTCTGAAAAACATCGCGGGGTGGTGCGCATTGTATGGGTGTGTAACATTACATTCACAAGGAGGAGTGCGAAAAACATCACGGGGTGTTACGCATTGTATGGGTGTGTAACATTACATTCACTACTAGGAGTGAGAAATACATCACGGGGTGGTGTGAATCCGAGTGTCTGAATTAGGATATGCAGTGAGTGGCAATGTAGAATGGAGAAAAGCACCCAGGGGTGGTCAGCATGGGGAGGTCAGGGAACATACAGTGGCAATGTAGGATAGGTTTCTGAAAAACATCACGGTGTGGTGCGCATTGTATGGGTGTGTTACATTACATTCACTAGTAGAAGTGAGAAAAACATGACGGGGTGGTGTGAATCGGAGGGTCTGAATAACGATAGGCATTGAGTGGCAATGTAGGATGGAGAAAAGTACTGCGGGGTGGTCAGCATGGCAAGGTCAGGGAACATGCAGTGGCAATGTTGGATAGGTTTCTGAAAAACTTCGCGGGGTGGTGCGCATAGTATGGGTGTGTAACATTACATTCACTAGTAGGTGTGAGAAAAACATCATGGGGTGGTGCGCATATAATTGGTGTGTAACATTACATTCACATGTAGGAGTGAGAAAAACATCACGTGGTTGTGTGAATCCGAGGGTCTGAATTCGGATAGGCAGTGATTGGCAATGTAGGATGGACAAAAGCACAGCGGGGTGGTCAGAATGGGGAGGTCAGGTAACATGCAGTGGCAATGTAGGATAGGTTTCTGAAAAACATCGCGGGGTGATGCGCATTATATGGGTGTGTAACATTACATTCACAAGTAGGAGTGAGAAAAACATCACGTGGTGGTGTGAATTGGAGAGTCTGAATTATGATACGCAGTGAGTGGCAATGTAGGATGGAGAAAAGCTCCGCGGGGTGGTCAGCATGGGGAGGTCAGGGAACATGCAGTGGCAATGTAGGATAGGTTTCTGAAAAACATCGCGGTGGTGGTGCGCATTGTAGGTGGGTGTAACTTTACATTCACTAGTAGGAGTGAGAAAAACATCACGGGGTGTTGCGCATTGTATGTGTGTGTAATATTACATTCACTAGTAGGAGTGAGAAAAACATCACAGGGTGGTGTGAATCAGAGGGTATGATTTAGGATAGCCAGTGAGTTGCAATGTAGGATGGAGTAAAGCATCGCGGGGTGGTCAGCATGGGGAGGTCAGGGAACATGCAGTGGCAATGTAGGATAGGTTTCTGAAAAACATCGCGGGGTGGTGCGCATTGTATGGTTGTGTAACATTACATTCACTAGTAGGAGTGAGAAAAACATCAATGGGAGGTGTGAATCGGAGGGTCTGAATTAGCATAGGCAGTGAGTGGCAATGTAGGATGGATTAAAGCACCCAGGGCTGGTCAGCATGGGGAGTTCACCGAACATACAGTGGCAATGTAGGATAGGTTTCTGAAAAACATCGCGGGATTGTGCGCATTGTATGGGTGTGTAACATTACATTCACTAGTAGGAGTGAGAAAAACATCACGGGGTGGTGTGAATCAGAGGGTCTGAATTAGGATAGGAAGTTAGTGGCAATGTAGGATGGAGAAAAGCACCGTGGGGTGGTCAGCATGGGGAGGTCAGGGAACATGCAGTGGCAATGTAGGATAGGTTTCTGAAAAACATCGCGGGGTGGTGCGCATTGTATGGGTGTGTAACATTACATTCACTAGTAGGAGTGAGAAAAACATCAACGGGTTGTGTGAATCGGAGGGTCTGAATTAGGATAGACAGTGAGCGGCAATGGACGATGCAGAAAAGCACCGTGGGGTGGTCAGCATAGGGAGGTCAGGGTACATGCAGTGGCAATGTAGGATAGGTTTCTGAAAAACATCGCGGGGTGATGCGCATTGTATGGGTGTGTAACATTACATTCACTAGTAGGAGTGAGAAAAACATCACGTGGTGGTGTGAATTGGAGAGTCTGAATTATGATTCGCAGTGAGTGGCATTGTAGGATGGAGAAAAGCTCCGCGGGGTGGTCAGCATGGGGAGGTCAGGGAACATGCAGTGGCAATGTAGGATAGGTTTCTGAAAAACATCGCGGTGGTGGTGCGCATTGTAGGTGTGGGTAACTTTACATTCACTAGTAGGAGTGAGAAAAACATCACGGTGTGTTGCGCATTGTATGTGTGTGCAACATTACATTCACTAGTAGGAGTAAGAAAAACATCACAGGGTGGTGTGAATTGGAGTGTATGATTTAGGATAGCCAGTGAGTTGCAATGTAGGATGGAGAAAAGCATCGCGGGGTGGTCAGCATGGGGAGGTCAGGGAACATGCATTGGCAATGTAGGATAGGTTTCTGAAAAACATCGCGGGGTGGTGCGCATTGTATGGGTGTGTAACATTACATTCACTATTAGGAGTGAGAAAATCATCAAGGGGTGTTGCGCATTGTATGGGTGTGTAACATTACATTAACTAGTAGGAGTGAGAAAAACATCACGGGGGGTGTGAATCCGAGGGTCTGAATTAGGATAGCCAGTGAGTTGCAATGTAGCATGGAGAAAAGCATCGCATGTTGGTCAGCATGGGGAGGTCAGGGAACATGCAGTGGCAATGTAGGATAAGTTTCTGAAAAACATCGCGGGCTGGTGCACATCGTATGGGTGTGTAACATTACATTCACTAGTAGGAGTGCGAAAAACATCACGCGCTGGTGTGAATCGGAGGGTGTGAATTAGGATAGGCAATGAGTGGCAATGTAGGATGGAGAAAAGCACCGCGGGGTGGTCAGCATGGGGAGGTTAGGGAACATGCAGTGGCAATGTAGGATAGGTTTCTGAAAAACATCGCGTCTTGGTGCGCATTGTATGGCTGTGTAACATTACATTCACTACTAGGATTGAGAAAAACATCACGGGTTGGTGCGCATTATATTGGTGTATAACATTACATTCACTAGTAGGAGTGAGAAATACATCACGGGGTGGTGTGAATCCGAGTGTCTGAATTAGGATATGCAGTGAGTGGCAATGTAGAATGGAGAAAAGCACCCAGGGGTGGTCAGCATGGGGAGGTCAGGGAACATACAGTGGCAATGTAGGATAGGTTTCTGAAAAACATCACGGGGTGGTGCGCATTGTATGGGTGTGTTACATTACATTCACTAGTAGAAGTGAGAAAAACATCACGGGGTGGTGTGAATCAGAGGGTCTGAATAACGATAGGCAGTGAGTGGCAATGTAGGATGGAGAAAAGTACTGCGGGGTGGTCAGCATGGGGAGGTCAGGGAAAATGCAGTGGCAATGTTGGATAGGTTTCTGAAAAAATTCGCGGGGTGGTGCGCATAGTATGGGTGTGTAATATTACATTCACTAGTAGGTGTGAGAAAAACATCTTGGGGTGGTGCGCATGTAATTGGTGTGTAACATTACATTCACTTGAAGGGGTGAGAAAAACATCACGTGGTTGTGTGAATCCGAGGGTCTGAATTCGGATAGCCAGTGATTGGCAATGTAGGATGGACAAAAGCACCGCGGGGTGGTCAGAATGGGGAGGTCAGGGAACATGCAGTGGCAATGTAGGATAGGTTTCTGAAAAACATCGCGGGGTGATGCGCATTGTATGGGTGTGTAACATTACATTCACTAGTATGAGTGAGAAAAACATCACGTGGTGGTGTGAATTGGAGAGTCTGAATTATGATACGCAGTGAGTGGCATTGTAGGATGGAGAAAAGCTCCGCGGGGTGGTCAGCATGGGGAGGTCAGGGAACATGCAGTGGCAATGTAGGATAGGTTTCTGAAAAACATCGCGGTGGTGGTGCGCATTGTAGGTGTGTGTAACTTTACATTCACTAGTAGGAGTGAGAAAAACATCACGGGGTGTTGCGCATTGTTTGTGTGTGTAACGTTACATTCACTAGTAGGAGTGAGAAAAACATCACAGGGTGGTGTGTATCGGAGGGTATGATTTAGGATAGCCAGTGAGTTGCAATGTAGGATGGAGATAAGCATCGCGGGGTGGTCAGCATGGGGAGGTCAGGGACCATGCAGTGGCAATGTAGGAAAGGTTTCTGAAAAACATCGCGTGGTGGTGTGCATTGTATGGTTGTGTAACATTACATTCACTAGTAGGAGTGAGAAAAACATCACGGGGTGGTGTGAATCGGAGGGTCTGAATTAGGATAGCCAGTTAGTTGCAATGTAGCATGGAGAAAAGCATCGCAGGGTGGTCAGCATGGGGAGGTCAGGGAACATGCAGTGGCAATGTAGGATAGGTTTCTGAAAAACATCACGGGATGGTGTGCATTGTATGGGTGTGTAACATTACATTCACTAGTAGGAGTGAGAAATACATCACGGGGTGGTGTGAATCGGAGGGTCTCAATTAGGATAGGCAGTGAGTGGCAATGTAGGTTGGAGAAAAGCACTGCGGGGTGGTCAGCATGTGGAAGTCAGGGAACATGCATTGGCAATGTAAGATAGGTTTCTGAAAAACATAGCAGGGTGGTGCGCATAGTATGGGTGTGTAACATTACATTCACTAGTAGGAGTGAGAAAAACATCACGGAGTGGTGCGCATTGTATTGGTGTGTAACATTACATTCACTAGTATGAGTGAGAAAAACATCACGGGGTGGTGTGAATCCGAGGGTCTGAATTAGGATATGCAGTGAGTGGCAATGTAGGATGGAGAAAAGCACCCAGGGGTGGTCAGCATGGGGAGGTCAGGGAACATACAGTGGCAATGTAAGATAGGTTTCTGAAAAACATCGCGGGGTGGTGCGCATAGTATGAGTGTGTAACATTACATTCACTATTAGGAGTGAGAAAATCATCACAGGGTGTTGTGCATTGTATGGGTGTGTAACATTACATTCACTAGTAGGAGTGAGAAAAACATCACGGGGTGGTGTGAATTGGAGGGTGTGAATTAGGATAGGCAATGAGTGGCAATGTAGGATGGAGAAAAGCACCGCGGGTTGGTCAGCATGGGAAGGTCAGGGAACATGCAGTGGCAATGTAGGATATGTTTCTGAAAAACATCGCGGGGTGGTGCGCATTGTATGGCTGTGTAACACTACATTCACTAATATGACTAAGAAAAACATCACGCGGTGGTGTGAATCAGAGGGGGTGAATTAGGATAGGCAATGAGTGGCAATGTAGGATGGAGAAAACCACCGCGGGGTGGTCAGCATGGGGAGGTCAGAGAACATGCAGTGGCAATGTAGGATAGGTTTCTGAAAAACATCGCGGGGTGGTGCGCATTGTATGGGTGAGTAACATTACATTCACTAGTAGGAGTGAGAAAAACATCACGGGGTGGTGCGCTTTGTATTGGTGTGTAACATTACATTCACTAGTAGGAGTGAGAAAAACATCACAGGGTGGTGTGAATCGGAGGGTATGATTTAGGATAGCCAGTGAGTTGCAATGTAGGATGGAGTAAAGCATCGCGGGGTGGTCAGCACGGGGAGGTCAGGGAACATGCAGTGGCAATGTAGGATAGGTTTCTGAAAAACATCGCGGGGTGATGCGCATTGTATGGGTGTGTAACATTACATTCACTAGTAGGAGTTAGAAAAACATCACGGCATGGTGTGAAATGGAGAGTCTGAATTATGATACGCAGTGAGTGGCAATGTAGGATGGAGAAAAGCTCCGCGGGGTGGTCAGCATGGGGAGTTCAGGGAACATGCAGTGGCAATGTAGGATAGGTTTCTGAAAAACATCGCGGTGGTGGTGCGCATTGTATGTGTGTGTAACTTTACATTCACTAGTAGGAGTGAGAAAAACATCACGGGGTGGTGTGAATCGGAGGGTCTGAATTAGGATAGGCCGTGAGTGGTAATGTAGGATGGAGAAAAGCACCGCGGGGTGGTCACAATGGGGAGGTCAGGGAACATGCAGTGGCAATGTAGGATAGGTTTCTGAAAAACATCCCAGGGTGGTGCGCATTGTATGGGTGTGTAACATTACATTCACTAGTAGGAGTGAGAAAAACATCACGGGGTGGTGTGAATCGGAGGGTCTGAATTAGGATAGGCCGTGAGTGGCAATGTAGGATGGAGAAAAGCACGGCGGCGTGGTCAGCATGGGGAGGTCAGGGAACATGCAGTGGCAATGTAGGATAGGTTTCTGAAAAACATCGCGGGGTGGTGCGCATTGTATCGGTGTGTAACATTACATTCACTATTAGGAGTCAGAAAATCATCAAAGGGTGTTGCGCATTGTATGGGTGTGTAACATTACATTAACTAGTAGGAGTGAGAAAAACATCACAGGGGGTGTGAATCCGAGGGTCTGAATTAGGATAGCCAGTGAGTTGCAATGTTGCATGGAGAAAAGCATCGCAGGTTGGTCAGCATGGGGAGGTCAGGAAACATGCAGTGGCAATGTAGGATAAGTTACTGAAAAACATCGCGGGCTGGTGCACATCGTATGGGTGTGTAACATTACATTCCCTAGTAGGAGTGAGAAAAACATCACGGGGTGGTGTGAATCCGAGTGTCTGAATTAGGATATGCAGTGAGTGGCAATGTAGAATGGAGAAAAGCACCCAGGGGTGGTCAGCATGGGGAGGTCAGGGAACATACAGTGGCAATGTAGAATAGCTTTCTGAAAAACATCACTGGGTGGTGCGCATTGTATGGGTGTGTAACATTACATTCACTAGTAGGAGTGAGAAATACATCACGGGGTGGTGTGAATCCGAGTGTCTGAATTAAGATATGCAGTGAGTGGCAATGTAGAATGGAGAAAAGCACCCAGGGGTGGTCAGCATGGGGAGGTCAGGGAACATACAGTGGCAATGTAGAATAGGTTTCTGAAAAACATCACTGGGTGGTGCGCATTGTATGGGTGTGTTACATTACATTCACTAGTAGAAGTGAGAAAAACATCACGGGGTGGTGCGGATTCTATTGGTGTGTAACATTACATTCACTAGTAGGAGTGAGAAAAACATCACGGGGAGGTGTGAATCCGAGGGTCTGAATTAGGATATGCAGTGAGTGGCAATGTAGGATGTAGAAAAGCACCCAGGGGTGGTCAGCATGGGGAGGTCAGGGAACATACAGTGGCAATGTAGGATAGGTTTCTGAAAAACATCGCGGGATGGTGCGCATTGTATGGGTGTGTAACATTACATTCACCAGTAGGAGTCAGAAAAACATCACGGTGGTGTGAATCGGAGGGTCTGAATGAGGATAGGCAGTGAGTGGCAATGTAGGATGGAGAAAAGCACCGCAGGGTGGTCAGCATGGGGAGGTCAGGGATCATAAATGGGCAATGTAGCATAGGTTTCTGAAAAACATCGCGGGGTGGTGCGCATTGTATCGGTGTGTAACATTACATTCACTAGTAGGAGTGACAAAAACATCACGGGGTGTTGCGCATTGTATGGGTGTGTAACATTACATTCACTAGTAGGAGTGAGACAAACATCACAGGGTGGTGTGAATCGGAGGGTATGATTTAGGATAGCCAGTGAGTTGCAATGTAGGATGGAGTAAAGCATCGCGGGGTGGTCAGCATGGGGAGGTCAGGGAACATGCAGTGGCAATGTAGGATAGGTTTCTGAAAAACATCGCGGGGTGGTGCGCATTGTATGGTTGTGTAACATTACATTCACTAGTAGGAGTGAGAAAAACATCAATGGGAGGTGTGAATCGGAGGGTCTGAATTAGCATAGGCAGTGAGTGGCAATGTAGGATGGATTAAAGCACCCAGGGCTGGTCAGCATGGGGAGTTCACCGAACATACAGTGGCAATGTAGGATAGGTTTCTGAAAAACATCCCAGGGTGGTGCGCATTGTATGGCTGTGTAACACTACATTCACTAGTATGAGTGATAAAAACATCACAGGGTGGTGTGAATCGGAGGGTGTGAGTTAGGATAGGCAATGAGTGGCAATGTAGGATGGAGAAAAGCACCACGGGGTGGTCAGCATGGGAAGGTCAGGGAACAGGCAGTGGCAATGTAGGATAGGTTTCTGAAAAACATCGCGGGGTGGTGCACATAGTATGGGTGTGTAACATTACATTCACTATTAGGAGTGAGAAAATCATCACAGGGTGTTGCGCATTGTATGGGTGGGTAATATTACATTCACTAGTAGGAGTGAGAAAAACATCACAGGGTGGTGTGAATCGGAGGGTGTGAATAAGGATAGGCAATTAGTGGCAATTTAGGATGGAGAAAAGCACCGCGGGGTGGTCAGCATGGGAAGGTCAGGGAACATGCAGTGGCAATGTAGGACAGGTTTCCGAAAAACATCGCGGGGTGGTGCGCATTGTATGGCTGTGTAACACTACATTCACTAGTATGACTAAGAAAAACATCACGCGGTGGTGTGAATCGGAGGGGGTGAATTAGGATACGCAATGAGTGGCAATGTAGGATGGAGAAAACCACCGCGGGGTGGTCAGCATGGGGAGGTCAGGGAACATGCATTGGCAATGTAGGATAGGTTTCTGAAAAACATCGCGGGGTGGTGCGCATTGTAAGGGTGAGTAATATTACATTCACTAGTAGGAGTGAGAAAAACATCACGGGGTGGTGTGAATCGGAGGGTCTGAATTAGGATAGACAGTGAGTGGCAATGTACGATGCAGAAAAGCACTGCGGGGTGTCAGCATAGGGAGGTCAGGAAACATGCAGTGGCAATGTAGGATAGGTTTCTGAAAAACATCCCAGGGTGGTGCGCATTGTATGGGTGTGTAACATTACATTCACTAGTAGGAGTGAGAAAAACATCACGGGGTGGTGTGAATCGGAGGGTCTGAATTAGGATAGGCCGTGAGTGGCAATGTAGGATGGAGAAAAGCACGGCGGCGTGGTCAGCATGGGGAGGTCAGGGAACATGCAGTGGCAATGTAGGATAGGTTTCTGAAAAACATCGCGGGGTGGTGCGCATTGTATCGGTGTGTAACATTACATTCACTATTAGGAGTCAGAAAATCATCAAAGGGTGTTGCGCATTGTATGGGTGTGTAACATTACATTAACTAGTAGGAGTGAGAAAAACATCACAGGGGGTGTGAATCCGAGGGTCTGAATTAGGATAGCCAGTGAGTTGCAATGTTGCATGGAGAAAAGCATCGCAGGTTGGTCAGCATGGGGAGGTCAGGAAACATGCAGTGGCAATGTAGGATAAGTTACTGAAAAACATCGCGGGCTGGTGCACATCGTATGGGTGTGTAACATTACATTCCCTAGTAGGAGTGAGAAAAACATCACGGGGTGGTGTGAATCCGAGTGTCTGAATTAGGATATGCAGTGAGTGGCAATGTAGAATGGAGAAAAGCACCCAGGGGTGGTCAGCATGGGGAGGTCAGGGAACATACAGTGGCAATGTAGAATAGCTTTCTGAAAAACATCACTGGGTGGTGCGCATTGTATGGGTGTGTAACATTACATTCACTAGTAGGAGTGAGAAATACATCACGGGGTGGTGTGAATCCGAGTGTCTGAATTAAGATATGCAGTGAGTGGCAATGTAGAATGGAGAAAAGCACCCAGGGGTGGTCAGCATGGGGAGGTCAGGGAACATACAGTGGCAATGTAGAATAGGTTTCTGAAAAACATCACTGGGTGGTGCGCATTGTATGGGTGTGTTACATTACATTCACTAGTAGAAGTGAGAAAAACATCACGGGGTGGTGCGGATTCTATTGGTGTGTAACATTACATTCACTAGTAGGAGTGAGAAAAACATCACGGGGAGGTGTGAATCCGAGGGTCTGAATTAGGATATGCAGTGAGTGGCAATGTAGGATGTAGAAAAGCACCCAGGGGTGGTCAGCATGGGGAGGTCAGGGAACATACAGTGGCAATGTAGGATAGGTTTCTGAAAAACATCGCGGGATGGTGCGCATTGTATGGGTGTGTAACATTACATTCACCAGTAGGAGTCAGAAAAACATCACGGTGGTGTGAATCGGAGGGTCTGAATGAGGATAGGCAGTGAGTGGCAATGTAGGATGGAGAAAAGCACCGCAGGGTGGTCAGCATGGGGAGGTCAGGGATCATAAATGGGCAATGTAGCATAGGTTTCTGAAAAACATCGCGGGGTGGTGCGCATTGTATCGGTGTGTAACATTACATTCACTAGTAGGAGTGACAAAAACATCACGGGGTGTTGCGCATTGTATGGGTGTGTAACATTACATTCACTAGTAGGAGTGAGACAAACATCACAGGGTGGTGTGAATCGGAGGGTATGATTTAGGATAGCCAGTGAGTTGCAATGTAGGATGGAGTAAAGCATCGCGGGGTGGTCAGCATGGGGAGGTCAGGGAACATGCAGTGGCAATGTAGGATAGGTTTCTGAAAAACATCGCGGGGTGGTGCGCATTGTATGGTTGTGTAACATTACATTCACTAGTAGGAGTGAGAAAAACATCAATGGGAGGTGTGAATCGGAGGGTCTGAATTAGCATAGGCAGTGAGTGGCAATGTAGGATGGATTAAAGCACCCAGGGCTGGTCAGCATGGGGAGTTCACCGAACATACAGTGGCAATGTAGGATAGGTTTCTGAAAAACATCCCAGGGTGGTGCGCATTGTATGGCTGTGTAACACTACATTCACTAGTATGAGTGATAAAAACATCACAGGGTGGTGTGAATCGGAGGGTGTGAGTTAGGATAGGCAATGAGTGGCAATGTAGGATGGAGAAAAGCACCACGGGGTGGTCAGCATGGGAAGGTCAGGGAACAGGCAGTGGCAATGTAGGATAGGTTTCTGAAAAACATCGCGGGGTGGTGCACATAGTATGGGTGTGTAACATTACATTCACTATTAGGAGTGAGAAAATCATCACAGGGTGTTGCGCATTGTATGGGTGGGTAATATTACATTCACTAGTAGGAGTGAGAAAAACATCACAGGGTGGTGTGAATCGGAGGGTGTGAATAAGGATAGGCAATTAGTGGCAATTTAGGATGGAGAAAAGCACCGCGGGGTGGTCAGCATGGGAAGGTCAGGGAACATGCAGTGGCAATGTAGGACAGGTTTCCGAAAAACATCGCGGGGTGGTGCGCATTGTATGGCTGTGTAACACTACATTCACTAGTATGACTAAGAAAAACATCACGCGGTGGTGTGAATCGGAGGGGGTGAATTAGGATACGCAATGAGTGGCAATGTAGGATGGAGAAAACCACCGCGGGGTGGTCAGCATGGGGAGGTCAGGGAACATGCATTGGCAATGTAGGATAGGTTTCTGAAAAACATCGCGGGGTGGTGCGCATTGTAAGGGTGAGTAATATTACATTCACTAGTAGGAGTGAGAAAAACATCACGGGGTGGTGTGAATCGGAGGGTCTGAATTAGGATAGACAGTGAGTGGCAATGTACGATGCAGAAAAGCACTGCGGGGTGTCAGCATAGGGAGGTCAGGAAACATGCAGTGGCAATGTAGGATAGGTTTCTGAAAAACATCGCGGGGTGGTGCGCATTATATGGGTGTGTAACATTACATTCACTAGTAGGATTGAGAAAAACATCACGGGGTGGTGTGAAACGGAGGGTCTGAATTAGGATAGGCAGTGAGTGAAAATGTAGGATGGAGAAAAGCACTGCGGGGTGGTCAGTATGTGGAGGTTAGGGAACATGCATTGGCAATGTAGGATAGGTTTCTGAAAAACATAGCGGGGTGGTGAGCATTGTATGGGTGTGTAACATTACATTCACTAGTAGGAGTGAGAAAAACATCACGGGGAAGTGTGAATCTGAGGGTCTGAATTAGGATATGCAGTGAGTGGCAATGTAGGATGTAGAAAAGCACCCAGGTGTGGTCAGCATGGGGAGGTCAGGGAACATACAGTCGCAATGTAGGATAGGTTTCTGAAAAACATCGCGGGATGGTGCGCATTGTATGGGTGTGTAACACTACATTCATCAGTAGGAGTGAGAAAAACATCACGGGGTGGTGTGAATCGGAGGGTATGAATTAGGATAGGCAGTGAGTGGCATTGTAGGATGGAGAAAAGCACCGCAGGGTGGTCAGCATGGGGAGGTCAGGGATCATAATGTGGCAATGTAGGATAGGTTTCTGAAAAACATCGCGGGGTGGTGCGAATTGTATTGGTGTGTAACATTACATTCACTAGTAGGAGTGAGAAAAACATCACAGGGTGGTGTGAATCAGAGGGTATGATTTAGGATAGCCAGTGAGTTGCAATGTAGGATGGAGTAAATCATCGCGGGGTGGTCAGCAAGGGGAGGTCAGGGAACATGCAGTGGCAATGTAGGATAGGTTTCTGAAAAACATCGCGGTGTGGTGCGCATTGTATGGGTGTGTAACATTACATTCACTAGTAGGAGTGAGAAAAACATCACGGGGTGTTGTGAATCGGAGGGTCTGAATTAGGATAGGCAGTGAGTGAAAATGTAGGATGGAGAAAAGCACTGCGGGGTGGTCAGTATGTGGAGGTTAGGGAACATGCATTGGCAATGTAGGATAGGTTTCTGAAAAACATAGCGGGGTGGTGCGCATTGTATGGGTGTGTAACATTACATTCACTAGAAGGAGTGAGAAAAACATCACGGAGTGGTGCGCTTTGTATTGGTGTGTAACATTACATTCACTAGTAGGAGTGAGAAAAACATCATGGGGAGTTGTGAATCCGAGGGTCTGAATTAGGATATGCAGTGAGTGGCAATGTAGGATGTAGAAAAGCACCCAGGGGTGGTCAGCATGGGGAGGTCAGGGAACATACAGTGGCAATGTAGGATAGGTTTCTGAAAAACATCGTGGGATGGTGCGCATTGTATGGGTGTGTAACATTACATTCAACATTAGGAGTGAGAAAAACATCACGGGGTGGTGTGAATCGGAGGGTCTGAATTAGGATATGCAGTGATTGGCAATGTAGGATGTAGAAAAGCACCCAGGGGTGGTCAGCATGGGGAGGTCAGGGAACATGCAGTGGCAATGTAGGAAAGGTTTCTGAAAAACATCGCGGGGTGGTGCGCATTGTATGGGTGTGTAACAGTACATTCACTAGTAGGAGTGAGAAAAACATCACGGGGTGGTGTGAATCGGAGGGTCTGAATTAGGATAGCCAGTTAGTTGCAATGTAGCATGGAGAAAAGCATCGCAGGGTGGTCAGCATGGGGAGGTCAGGGAACATGCAGTGGCAATGTAGGATAAGTTTCTGAAAAACATCGCGGGGTGGTGCACATTGTATGGGTGTGTAACTTTACATTCACTAGTAGGAGTGAGAAAAACATCACGGGGTGGTGTGAATCGGAGGGTGTGAATTAGGATAGGCAATGAGTGGCAATGTAGGATGGAGAAAAGCACCGCGGGGTGGTCAGCATAGGGAGGTCATGGAACATGCAGTGGCAATGTAGGATATGTTTCTGAAAAACATCGCAGGATGGTGCGCATTGTATGGGTGTGTAACATTACATTCACTAGTAGGAGTGAGAAAAACATCACGGGGTGGTGTGAATCGGAGGGTCTCAATTAGGATAAGCAGTGAGTGGCAATGTAGGTTGGAGAAAAGCACTGTGGGGTGGTCAGCATGTGGAAGTCAGGGAACATGCATTGGCAATGTAGGATAGGTTTCTGAAAAGCATAGCAGGGTGGTGCGCATTGTATGGGTGTGTAACATTACATTCACTAGTAGGAGTGAGAAAAACATCACGGGGTGGTGCGCATTGCATTGGTGTGTAACATTACATTCACTAGTATGAGTGAGAAAAACATCACGGGGTGGTGTGAATCCGAGGGTCTGAATTAGGATATGCAGTGAGTGGCAATGTAGGATGGAGAAAAGCACCCAGGGGTGGTCAGCATGGGGAGGTCAGGGAACATACAGTGGCAATGTAAGATAGGTTTCTGAAAAATATCGCGGGGTGGTGCGCATAGTATGAGTGTGTAACATTACATTCACTATTAGTAGTGAAAAAATCATCACAGGGTGTTGTGCATTGTATGGGTGTGTAACATTACATTCACTAGTAGGAGTGAGAAAAACATCATGGGGTGGTGTGAATCGGAGGGTGTGAATTAGGATAGGCAATGAGTGGCAATGTAGGATGGAGAAAAGCACCGCGGGGTGATCAGCATGGGAAGGTCAGGGAACATGCAGTGGCAATGTAGGATAGGTTTCTGAAAAACATCGCGGGGTGGTGCGCATTGTATGGCTGTGTAACGCTACATTCACTAATATGACTAAGAAAAACATCACGCGGTGGTGTGAATCGGAGGGGGTGAATTAGGATAGGCAATGAGTGGCAATGTAGGATGGAGAAAACCACCGCGGGGTGGTCAGCATGGGGAGGTCAGGGAACATGCAGTGGCACTGTAGGATAGGTTTCTGAAAAACATCGCGGGGTGGTGCGCATTGTATGGGTGAGTAACATTACATTCACTAGTAGGAATGAGAAAAACATCGCAGGGTGGTGTGAATCGGAGGGTCTGAATTAGGATAGACAGTGAGTGGCAATGTACGATGCAGAAAAGCACCGCGGGGTGTCAGCATAGCGAGATCATGGAACATGCAGTGGTAATGTAGGATAGGTTTCTGAAAAAAATCGCGGCGTGGTGCGCATTATATGGGTGTGTAACATTTCATTCACTAGTAGGAGTGAGAAAAACATCACGGGGTGGTGTGATTCGGAGGGTCTGAATTAGGATAGGCAGTGAGTGGCAATGTAGGATGGAGAAAAGCACTACGGGGTGGTCAGCATGTGGAGGTCAGGGAACATGCATTGGCAATGTAGGATAGGTTTCTGAAAAACATAGCGGGGTGGTGCGCATTGTATGGGTGTGTAACATTACATTCACTAGTAGGAGTGAGAAAAACATCACGGGGTGGTGCGCTTTGTAATGGTGTGTAACATTACATTCACTAGTAGGAGTGAGAAAAACATCACGGGGTGTTGCGCATTGTATGGGTGTGTAACATTACGTTCACTAGTAGGAGTGAGAAAAACATCACGGGGTGGTGTGAATCGGAGGGTATGATTTAGGATAGCCAGTGAGTTGCAATGTAGGATGGAGTAAAGCATCGCGGGGTGGTCAGCATGGGGAGGTCAGGGAACATGCAGTGGCAATGTAGGACAGGTTTCTGAAAAACATCGCGGGGTGGTACGCATTGTATGGGTGTGTAACATAACATTCACCAGTAGGAGTGAGAAAAAGATCACGGGGTGGTGTGAATCGGAGGGTCTGAATTAGGATAGGCAGTGAGTGGCAATGTAGGATGGAGAAAAGGACCGCAGGGTGGTCAGCATGGGGAGGTCAGGGATCATAAAGGGGCAATGTAGGATAGGTTTCTGAAAAACATCGCGGGGTGGTGCGCATTGTATTGGTGTGTAACATTACATTCACTAGTTGGAGTGAGAAAAACATCACGGGGTGTTGCGCATTGTATGGGTGTGTAACATTACATTCACTAGTAGGAGTGAGAAAAACATCACAGGGTGGTGTGAATCGGAGGGTATGATTTAGGATAGCCAGTGAGTTGCAATGTAGGATGGAGTAAAGCATCGCGGGGAGGTCAGCATGGGGAGGTCAGGGAACTTGCAGTGGCAATGTAGGACAGGTTTCTGAAAAACATCGCGGGGTGGTGCGCATTGTATGGTTGTGTAACATTACATTCACTAGTAGGAGTGAGAAAAACATCAATGGGAGGTGTGAATCGGAGGGTCTGAATTAGGATAGGCAGTGAGTGGCAATGTAGGATGGATTAAAGCACCCAGGGGTGGTCACCATGGGGAGTTCAGGGAACATACAGTGGCAATGTAGGATAGGTTTCTGAAAAACATCACGGGGTGGTGCGCATTTTATGGGTGTGTAACATTACATTCACTAGTAGGAGTGAGAAAAACATCACGAGGTGGTGTGAATTGGAGGGTCTCAATTAGGATAGGCAGTGAGTGGCAATGTAGGATGGAGAAAAGTACTGCGGGGTGGTCAGCATGGGGAGGTCAGGGAACATGCAGTGGCAATGTAGGATAGGTTTCTGAAAAACTTCGCGGGGTGGTGCGCATAGTATGGGTGTGTAACATTACATTCACTAGTAGGTGTGAGAAAAACATCATGGGGTGGTGCGCATTGTATTGGTGTGTAACATTACATTCACTTGTAGGAGTGAGAAAAACATCACGTGGTTGTGTGAATCCGAGGGTCTGAATTCGGATAGGCAGTGATTGGCAATGTAGGATGGACAAAAGCACCGCGGGGTGGTCAGAATGGGGAGGTCAGGGAACATGCAGTGGCAATGTAGGATAGGTTTCTGAAAAACATCGCGGGGTGATGCGCATTGTATGGGTGTGTAACATTACATTCACTAGTAGGAGTGAGAAAAACATCACGGGGTGGTGTGAATTGGAGAGTCTGAATTATGATCCGCAGTGAGTGGCAATGTAGGATGGAGAAAAGCTCCGTGGGTTGGTCAGCATGGGGAGTTCAGGGAACATGCAGTGGCAATGTAGGATAGGTTTCCGAAAAACATCGTGGTGGTGGTGCGCATTGTATGTGTGTGTTACTTTACATTCACTAGTAGGAGTGGGAAAAACATCACGGGGTGTTGCGCATTGTATGTGTGTGTAACATTACATTCACTAGTAGGAGTGAGAAAAACATCACAGGGTGGTGTGAATCGGAGGGTATGATTTAGGATAGCCAGTGAGTTGCAATGTAGGATGGAGAAAAGCATCGCGGGGTGGTCAGCATGGGGAGGTCAGGGAACATGCAGTGGCAATGTAGGATAGGTTTCTGAAAAACATCGCGGGGTGGTGCGCATTGTATGGGTGTGTAACATTACATTCACTAGTAGGAGTGAGAAAAACATCACGGTGTGGTGTGAATCGGAGGGTCTGAATTAGGATAGCCAGTGAGTTGCAATGTAGCATGGAGAAAACCATCGCAGGGTGTTCAGCATGGGGCGGTCAGGGAACATGCTGTGGCAATGTAGGATAAGTTTCTGAAAAACATCGCGGGGTGGTGCACATTGTATGGGTGTGTAACACTACATTCACTAGGAGGAGTGAGAAAAACATCACTGGGTGGTGTGAATCGGAGGGTGAGAATTAGGATAGGCAATGAGTGGCAATGTAGGATGGAGAAAAGCACCGCGGTGTGGTCAGCATAGTGAGGTCAGGGAACATGCAGGGGCAATGAAGGATAGGTTTCTGAAAAACATCGCGGGGTGGTGCGCATTGTATGGGTATGTAACATTACATTCACTAGTAGGAGTGAGAAAAACATCACGGGGTGGTGTGAATCGGAGGGTCTAAATTAGGATAGGCAGTGAGTGGCAATGTAGAATGGAGGAAAGCACTGCGGGGTGGTCAGGATGTGGAGGTCAGGGAACATGCAGTGGCAATGTAGGATAGGTTTCTGAAAAACATTGCGGGGTGGTGCGCATTGTATGGGTGTGTAACATTACATTCACAAGTAGGAGTGAGAAAAACATCACGGGGTGGTGTGAATCGGAGGGTCTGAATTAGGATAGGCCGTGAGTGGCAATGTAGGATGGAGAAAAGCACCGCGGGGTGGTCAGCATGGGGAGGTCAGGGAACATGCAGTGGCAATGTAGGATAGGTTTCTGAAAAACATCGCGCTATGGTGCGCATTGTATGGGTGTGTAACATTACATTCACTATTAGGAGTGAGAAAATCATCAAGGGGTGTTGCGCATTGTATGGGTGTGTAACATTACATTAAGTAGTAGGAGTGAGAAAAACATAACGGGAGGTGTGAATCCGAGGGTCTGAATTAGGATAGCCAGTGAGTTGCAATGTAGCATGGAGAAAAGCATCGCAGGTTGGTCAGCATGGCGAGGTCAGGGAACATGCAGTGGCAATGTAGGATAAGTTTCTGAAAAACATCGCGGGCTGGTGCATATCGTATGGGTGTGTAACATTACATTCCCTAGTAGGATTGAGAAAAACATCACACGGTGGTGTGAATCGGAGGGTGTGAATTAGGATAGGCAATGCGTGGCAATGTAGGATGGAGAAAAGCACGGCGGGGTGGTCAGCATGGGGAGGTCAGGGAACATGCAGTGGCAATGTAGGATAGGTTTCTGAAAAACATCCCAGGGTGTTGCGCATTGTATGGCTGTGTAACACTAAATTCACTAGTGTGAGTGAGAAAAACATCACGGTGTGGTGTGAATCGGAGGGTGTGAGTTAGGATAGGCAATGAATGGCAATGTAGGATGGAGAAAAGCACCGCCGGGTGGTCAGCATGGGGAGGTCAGGGAACATGCAGTGGCAATGTAGGATAGGTTTCTGAAAAACATCGCGGGGTGGTGCACATAGTATGGGTGTGTAACATTACATTCACTATTAGGAATGAGAAAATCATCACAGGGTGTTGCGCATTGTATGGGTGTGTAACATTACATTCACTAGTAGGAGTGAGAAAAACATCACGGGGTGGTGTGAATCGGAGGGTGTGAATTAGGATAGGCACTTAGTGGCAATGTAGGTTGGAGAAAAGCACCGCGGGGTGGTCAGCATCGGAAGGTCAGGGAACATGCAGTGGCAATGTAGGACAGGTTTCCGAAAAACATCGCGGGGTGGTGCGCATTGTATGGGTGTGTAACACTACATTCACTAGTATGACTAAGAAAAACATCACGCGGTGGTGTGAATCGGAGGGGGTGAATTAGGATACGCAATGAGTGGCAATGTAGGATGGAGAAAACCACCGCGGGGTGGTCAGCATGGGGAGGTCAGGGAACATGCATTGGCAATGTAGGATAGGTTTCTGAAAAACATCGCGGGGTGGTGCACATTGTATGGGTGTGTAACATTACATTCACCAGTAGCAGTGAGAAAAACATCACGGGGTGGTGTGAATCGGAGGGTCTAAATTAGGATAGGGAGTGAGTCGCAATGTAGGATGGAGAAAAGCACCGCAGGGTGGTCAGCATGGGGAGGTCAGGGAACATGCAGTGGCAATGTAGGATAGGTTTCTGAAAAACATCGCGTGGTGGTGCACATAGTATGGGTGTGTAACATTACATTCACTATTAGGAATGAGAAAATCATCACAGGGTGTTGCGCATTGTATGGGTGTGTAACATTACATTCACTAGTAGGAGTGAGAAAAACATCACGGGGTGGTGTGAATCGGAGGGTGTGAATTAGGATAGGCACTTAGTGGCAATGTAGGTTGGAAAAAAGCACCGCGGGGTGGTCAGCATCGGAAGGTCAGGGAACATGCAGTGGCAATGTAGGACAGGTTTCTGAAAAACATCGCGGGGTGGTGCGCATTGTATGGGTGTGTAACACTACATTCACTAGTATGACTAAGAAAAACATCACGCGGTGGTGTGAATCGAAGGGGGTGAATTAGGAAACGCAATGAGTGGCAATGTAGGATGGAGAAAACCACCGCGGGGTGGTCAGCATGGGGAGGTCAGGGAACATGCATTGGCAATGTAGGATAGGTTTCTGAAAAACATCGCGGGGTGGTGCACATTGTATCGGTGTGTAACATTACATTCACCAGTAGGAGTGAGAAAAACATCACGGGGTGGTGTGAATCGGAGGGTCTAAATTAGGATAGGGAGTGAGTGGCAATGTAGGATGGAGAAAAGCACCGCAGGGTGGTCAGCATGGGGAGGTCAGGGATCATAAAGTTGCAATGTAGGATAGGTTTCTGAAAAACATCGCGGCGTGGTGCGCATTGTATGGGTGTGTAACATTACATTCACTAGTAGGAGTGCGAAAAACATCACGGGGTGTTGCGCATTGTATGGGTGTGTAACATTACATTCACTAGTAGGAGTGAGAAAAACATCAAAGGGTGGTGTGAATCGGAGGGTATGATTTAATATAGCCAGTGAGTTGCAATGTAGGATGGAGTACATCATCGCGGGGTGGACAGCACGGGGAGGTCAGGGAACATGCAGTGGCAATGTAGGATAGATTTCTGAAAAACATCGCGGGGTGATGCGCATTGTATGGGTGTGTAACATTACATTCACTAGTAGGAGTTAGAAAAACATCACGGCGTGGTGTGAATTGGAGAGTCTGAATTATGATACGCAGTGAGTGGCAATGTAGGATGGAGAAAAGCTCCGCGGGGTGGTCAGCATGGGGAGTTCAGGGAACATGCAGTGGCAATGTAGGATAGGTTTCTGAAAAACATCGCGGTGGTGGTGCGCATTGTATGTGTGTGTAACTTTACATTCACTAGTAGGAGTGAGAAAAACATCACGGGGTGGTGTGAATCGGAGGGTCTGAATTAGGATAGGCCGTGAGTGGTAATGTAGGATGGAGAAAAGCACCGCGGCGTGGTCACAATGGGGAGGTCAGGGAACATGCAGTGGCAATGTAGGATAGGTTTCTGAAAAACATCGCGGGGTGGTGCGCAATGTATCGGTGTGTAACATTACATTCACTATTAGGAGTGAGAAAATCATCAAAGGGTGTTGCGCATTGTATGGGTGTGTAACATTACATTAACTAGTAGGAGTGAGAAAAACATCACAGGGGGTGTGAATCAGAGGGTCTGAATTAGGATAGCCAGTGAGTTGCAATGTAGCATGGAGAAAAGCATCGGAGGTTGGTCAGCATGGGGAGGTCAGGGAACATGCAGTGGCAATGTAGGATAAGTTACTGAAAAACATCGCAGGCTGGTGCACATCCAATGGGTGTGTAACATTACATTCCCTAGTAGGAGTGAGAAAAACATCACGCGGTTGTGTGAATCGGAGGGTGTGAATTAGGATAGGCAATGAGTGGCAATGTAGGATGGAGAAAAGCACCGCGGGGTGGTCAGCATGGGGAGGTCAGGGAACATGCAGTGGCAATGTAGGATAGGTTTCTGAAAAACTTCCCAGGGTGGTGCACATTGTATGGCTGTGTAACACTACATTCACTAGTATGAGTGAGAAAAACATCACTAGGTGGTGTGAATCGGAGGGTGTGATTTAGGATAGGCAATAAGTGGCAATGTAGGATGGAGAAAAGCACCGCGGGGTGGTCAGCATGGAGAGGTTAGGGAACATGCAGTGGCAATGTAGGATAGGTTTCTGAAAAACATCGCGGGGTGGTGCACATAGTATGGGTGTGTAACATTACATTCACTATTAGGAGTGAGAAAATCATCACAGGGTGTTGCGCATTGTATGGGTGGGTAATATTACATTCACTAGTAGGAGTGAGAAAACCATCACGGGGTAGTGTTAATCGGAGAGTCTGAATTATGATACGCAGTGAGTGGCAATGTAGGATGGAGAAAAGCACCCAGGGGTGGTCAGCATGGGGATTTCAGGGAACATACAGTGGCATTGTAGGATAGGTTTCTGAAAAACATCGCGGGAATGTGCGCATTGTATGGGTGTGTAATATTACATTCACTAGTAGGAGTGAGAAAAACATCACGGAGTGGTGTGAATCGGAGGGTCTGAATTAGGATAGGAAGTGAGTGGCAATGTAGGATGTAGAAAAGCACCGCGGGGTGATCTGCATGGGGAGGTAAGGGAACATGTAGTGGCAATGTAGGATAGGTTTCTGAAAAACATCGCGTGGTGGTGCGCATTGTATGGGTGTGTAACATTACATTCACTAGTATGAGTGAGAAAAACATCAACGGGTGGTGTGAATCGGAAGGTCTAAATTAGGATAGACAGTGAGCGGCAATGGACGATGCAGAAAAGCACCGCGGGGTGGTCAGCATAGGGAGGTAAGGGAACATGCAGTGGCAATGTAGGATAGGTTTCTGAAAAACATCGCGGGGTGGTGCGCATTGAATGGGTGTGTAACATTACATTCACTAGTAGGAGTGAGAAAAACATCACAGGGTGGTGTGAATCGGAGGGTCTGAATTAGGATAGGCAGTGTTTGGCAATGTAGGATGGAGAAAAGCACCGCGGGGTGGTCAGCATGGGGAGTGAGGGAACATGCAGTGGCAATGTAGGATAGGTTTCTGAAAAACATCGCGGGGTGGTGCGCATTGTATGGGTGTGTAACGTTACATTCACTAGTAGGAGTGAGAAAAACATCACGGGGTAGTGTGAATCGGAGGTTCTGATTTAGGATATGCGGTGAGTGGCAATGTAGGATGGAGAAAAGCACTGCGGGGTGTTCAGCATGTGGAGGTCAGGGAACATGCATTGGCAATGCAGGATAGGTTTCTGAAAAACATAGCGGGGTGGTGCGCATTGTATGGGTGTGTAACATTACATTCACTACTAGGAGTGAGAAAAACATCACGGGGTGGTGCGCATTGTATTGGTGTGTAATATTACATTCACTAGTGGGAGTGAGAAATACATCACGGGGTGGTGTGAATCCGAGGGTCTGAATTAGGATATGCAGTGAGTGGCAATGTAGGATGGAGAAAAGCCCCCAGGGGTGGTCAGCATGGGGAGGTCAGGGAACATACAGTGGCAATGTAAGATAGGTTTCTGAAAAATATCGCGGGGTGGTGCGCATAGTATGAGTGTGTAACATTACATTCACTATTAGGAGTGAAAAAATCATCACAGGGTGTTGTGCATTGTATGGGTGTGTAACATTACATTCACTAGTAGGAGTGAGAAAAACATCATGGGGTGGTGTGAATCGCAGGGTGCGAATTAGGATAGGCAATGAGTGGCAATGTAGGATGGAGAAAAGCACCGCGGGGTGGTCAGCATGGGAAGGTCATGGAACATGCAGTGGCAATGTAGGATAGGTTTCTGAAAAACATCGCGGGGTGGTGCGCATTGTATGGCTGTGTAACACTACATTCACTAATATGACTAAGAAAAACATCACGCGGTGGTGTGAATCGGAGGGGGTGAATTAGGATAGGCAATGAGTGGCAATGTAGGATGGAGAAAACCACCGCGGGGTGGTCAGCATGGGGAGGTCAGGGAACATGCAGTGGCAATGTAGGATAGGTTTCTGAAAAACATCGAGGGGTGGTGCGCATTGTATGGGTGAGTAACATTACATTCACTAGTAGGAATGAGAAAAACATCGCAGGGTGGTGTGAATCGGAGGGTCTGAATTAGGATAGACAGTGAGTGGCAATGTACGATGCAGAAAAGCACCGCGGGGTGTCAGCATAGCGTGGTCATGGAACATGCAGTGGTAATGTAGGATAGGTTTCTGAAAAAAATCGCGGCGTGGTGCGCATTATATGGGTGTGTAACATTTCATTCACTAGTAGGAGTGAGAAAAACATCACGGGGTGGTGTGAATCGGAGGGTCTGAATTAGGATAGGCAGTGAGTGGCAATGTAGGATGGAGAAAAGCACTACGGGGTGGTCAGCATGTGGAGGTCAGGGAACATGCATTGGCAATGTAGGATAGGTTTCTGAAAAACATAGCGGGGTGGTGCGCATTGTATGGGTGTGTAACATTACATTCACTAGTAGGAGTGAGAAAAACATCACGGGGTTGTGCGCTTTGTAATGGTGTGTAACATTACATTCACTAGTAGGAGTGAGAAAAACATCACGGGGTGTTGCGCATTGTATGGGTGTGTAACATTACATTCACTAGTAGGAGTGAGAAAAACATCACGGGGTGGTGTGAATCGGAGGGTATGATTTAGGATAGCCAGTGAGTTGCAATGTAGGATCGAGTAAAGCATCGCAGGGTGGTCAGCATGGGGAGGTCAGGGAACATGCAGTGGCAATGTAGGACAGGTTTCTGAAAAACATCGCGGGGTGGTACGCATTGTATGGGTGTGTAACATTACATTCAACTGTAGGAGTGAGAAAAAGATCACGGGGTGGTGTGAATCGGAGGGTCTGAATTAGGATAGGCAGTGAGTGGCAATGTAGGATGGAGAAAAGGACCGCAGGGTGGTCAGCATGGGGAGGTCAGGGATCATAAAGGGGCAATGTAGGATAGGTTTCTGAAAAACATCGCGGGGTGGTGCGCATTGTATTGGTGTGTAACATTACATTCACTAGTAGGAGTGAGAAAAACATCACGGGGTGTTGCGCATTGTATGGGTGTGTAACATTACATTCACTAGTAGGAGTGAGAAAAACATCACAGGGTGGTGTGAATCGGAGGGCATGATTTAGGATAGCCAGTGAGTTGCAATGTAGGATGGAGTAAAGCATCGCGGGGTGGTCAGCACGTGGAGGTCAGGGAACATGCAGTGGCAGTGGAGGATAGGTTTCTGAAAAACATCGCGGGGTGATGCGCATTGTATGGGTGTGTAACATTACATTCACTAGTAGGAGTTAGAAAACCATCACGGCGTGGTGTGAATTGGAGAGTCTGAATTATGATACGCAGTGAGTGGCAATGTAGGATGGAGAAAAGCTCCGCGGGGTGGTCAGCATGGGGAGTTCAGGGAACATGCAGTGGCAATGTAGGATAGGTTTCTGAAAAACATCGCGGTGGTGGTGCACATTGTATGTGTGTGTAACTTTACATTCACTAGTAGGAGTGAGAAAAACATCACGGGGTGGTGTGAATCGGAGGGTCTGAATTAGGATAGGCCGTGAGTGGTAATGTAGGATGGAGAAAAGCACCGCGGTGTGGTCACAATGGGAAGGTCAGGGAACATGCAGTGGCAATGTAGGATAGGTTTCTGAAAAACATCGCGGGGTGGTGCGCATTGTATCGGTGTGTAACATTACATTCACTATTAGGAGTGAGAAAATCATCAAAGGGTGTTGCGCATTGTATGGGTGTGTAACATTACATTAACTAGTAGGAGTGAGAAAAACATCACAGGGGGTGTGAATCCGAGGGTCTGAATTAGGATAGCCGGTGAGTTGCAATGTAGCATGGAGAAAAGCATCGCAGGTTGGTCAGCATGGGGAGGTCAGGGAACATGCAGTGGCAATGTAGGATAAGTTACTGAAAAACATCGCGGGCTGGTGCACATCGTATGGGTGTGTAACATTACATTCCCTAGTAGGAGTGAGAAAAACATCACGCGGTTGTGTGAATCGGAGGGTGTGAATTAGGATAGGCAATGAGTGGCAATGTAGGATGGAGAAAAGCACCGCGGGGTGGTCTGCATGGGGAGGTCAGGGAACATGCAATGTAGGATAGGTTTCTGAAAAACATCCCAGGGTGGTGCGCATTGTATGGCTGTGTAACACTACATTCACTAGTATGAGTGAGAAAAACATCACGGGGTGGTGTGAATCGGAGGGTGTGATTTAGGATAGGCAATAAGTGGCAATGTAGGATGGAGAAAAGCACCGCGGGGTGGTCAGCATGGAGAGGTTAGGGAACATGCAGTGGCAATGTAGGATAGGTTTCTGAAAAACATCGCGGGGTGGTGCACATAGTATGGGTGTGTAACATTACATTCACTATTAGGAGTGAGAAAATCATCACAGGGTGTTGCGCATTGTATGGGTGGGTAATATTACATTCACTAGTAGGAGTGAGAAAACCATCACGGGGTGGTGTGAATCGGAGAGTCTGAATTATGATACGCAGTGAGTGGCAATGTAGGATGGAGAAAAGCACCCAGGGGTGGTCAGCATGGGGATTTCAGGGAACATACAGTGGCAATGTAGGATAGGTTTCTGAAAAACATCGCGGGAATGTGCGCATTGTATGGGTGTGTAATATTACATTCACTAGTAGGAGTGAGAAAAACATCACGGAGTGGTGTGAATCGGAGGGTCTGAATTAGGATAGGAAGTGAGTGGCAATGTAGGATGTAGAAAAGCACCGCGGGGTGATCTGCATGGGGAGGTAAGGGAACATGTAGTGGCAATGTAGGATAGGTTTCTGAAAAACATCGCGTGGTGGTGCGCATTGTATGGGTGTGTAACATTACATTCACTAGTATGAGTGAGAAAAACATCAACGGGTGGTGTGAATCGGAAGGTCTAAATTAGGATAGACAGTGAGCGGCAATGGACGATGCAGAAAAGCACCGCGGGGTGGTCAGCATAGGGAGGTCAGGGAACATGCAGTGGCAATGTAGGATAGGTTTCTGAAAAACATCGCGGGGTGATGCGCATTGTATGGGTGTGTAACATTACATTCACTAGTAGGAGTTAGAAAAACATCACGGGGTGGTGTGAATTGGAGAGTCTGAATTATGATACGCAGTGAGTGGCAATGTAGGATGGAGAAAAGCTCCGCGGGGTGGTCAGCATGGGGAGTTCAGGGAACATGCAGTGGCAATGTAGGATAGGTTTCTGAAAAACATCGCGGTGGTGGTGCGCATTGTATGTGTGTGTAACTTTACATTCACTAGTAGGAGTGAGAAAAACATCACGGGGTGGTGTGAATCGGAGGGTCTGAATAAGGATAGGCCGTGAGTGGCAATGTAGGATGGAGAAAAGCACCGCGGGGTGGTCAGCATGGGGAGGTCAGGGAACATGCAGTGGCAATGTAGGATAGGTTTCTGAAAAACATCGCGGGGTGTTGCGCATTGTATCGGTGTGTAACATTACATTCACTATTAGGAGTGAGAAAATCATCAAAGGGTTTTGCGCATTTTATGGGTGTGTAACATTACATTAACTAGTAGGAATGAGGAAAAACATCACGGGGGGTGTGAATCCGAGGGTCTGAATTAGGATAGCCAGTGAGTTGCAATGTAGCATGGAGAAAAGCATCGCAGGTTGTTCAGCATGGGGAGGTCAGGGAACATGCAGTGGCAATGTAGGATAAGTTTCTGAAAAACATCGCGGGCTAGTGCACATTGTATGGGTGTGTAACATTACATTCCCTAGTAGGAGTGAGAAAAACATCACGCGGTTGTGTGAATCGGAGGGTGTGAATTAGGATAGGCAATGAGTGGCAATGTAGGATGGAGAAAAGCACCGCGGGGTGGTCAGCATGGGGAGGTCAAGGAACATGCAGTGGCAATGTAGGATAGGTTTCTGAAAAACATCCCAGGGTGGTGCGCATTGTATGGCTGTGTAACACTACATTCACTAGTATGAGTGATAAAAACATCACAGGGTGGTGTGAATCGGAGGGTGTGAGTTAGGATAGGCAATGAGTGGCAATGTAGGATGGAGAAAAGCACCACGGGGTGGTCAGCATGGGAAGGTCAGGGAACAGGCAGTGGCAATGTAGGATAGGTTTCTGAAAAACATCGCGGGGTGGTGCACATAGTATGGGTGTGTAACATTACATTCACTATTAGGAGTGAGAAAATCATCACAGGGTGTTGCGCATTTATGGGTGGGTAATATTACATTCACTAGTAGGAGTGAGAAAAACATCACAGGATGGTGTGAATCGGAGGGTGTGAATAAGGATAGGCAATTAGTGGCAATTTAGGATGGAGAAAAGCACCGCGGGGTGGTCAGCATGGGAAGGTCAGGGAACATGCAGTGGCAATGTAGGACAGGTTTCCGAAAAACATCGCGGGGTGGTGCGCATTGTATGGCTGTGTAACACTACATTCACTAGTATGACTAAGAAAAACATCACGCGGTGGTGTGAATCGGAGGGGGTGAATTAGGATACGCAATGAGTGGCAATGTAGGATGGAGAAAACCACCGCGGGGTGGTCAGCATGGGGAGGTCAGGGAACATGCATTGGCAATGTAGGATAGGTTTCTGAAAAACATCGCGGGGTGGTGCGCATTGTAAGGGTGAGTAACATTACATTCACTAGTAGGAGTGAGAAAAACATCACAGGGTGGTGTGAATCGGAGGGTCTGAATTAGGATAGACAGTGAGTGGCAATGTACGATGCAGAAAAGCACTGCGGGGTGTCAGCATAGGGAGGTCAGGAAACATGCAGTGGCAATGTAGGATAGGTTTCTGAAAAACATCGCGGGGTGGTGCGCATTATATGGGTGTGTAACATTACATTCACTAGTAGGATTGAGAAAAACATCACGGGCTGGTGTGAAACGGAGGGTCTGAATTAGGATAGGCAGTGAGTGAAAATGTAGGATGGAGAAAAGCACTGCGGGGTGGTCAGTATGTGGAGGTTAGGGAACATGCATTGGCAATGTAGGATAGGTTTCTGAAAAACATAGCGGGGTGGTGAGCATTGTATGGGTGTGTAACATTACATTCACTAGTAGGAGTGAGAAAAACATCACGGGGAAGTGTGAATCTGAGGGTCTGAATTAGGATATGCAGTGAGTGGCAATGTAGGATGTAGAAAAGCACCCAGGGGTGGTCAGCATGGGGAGGTCAGGGAACATACAGTCGCAATGTAGGATAGGTTTCTGAAAAACATCGCGGGATGGTGCGCATTGTATGGGTGTGTAACACTACATTCACCAGTAGGAGTGAGAAAAACATCACGGGGTGGTGTGAATCGGAGGGTATGAATTAGGATAGGCAGTGAGTGGCATTGTAGGATGGAGAAAAGCACCGCAGGGTGGTCAGCATGGGGAGGTCAGGGATCATAATGTGGCAATGTAGGATAGGTTTCTGAAAAACATCGCGGGGTGGTGCGCATTGTATGGGTGTGTAACATTACATTCACTAGTAGGAGTGAGAAAAACATCACAGGGTGGTGTGAATCAGAGGGTATGATTTAGGATAGCCAGTGAGTTGCAATGTAGGATGGAGTAAATCATCGCGGGGTGGTCAGCAAGGGGAGGTCAGGGAACCTGCAGTGGCAATGTAGGATAGGTTTCTGAAAAACATCGCGGTGTGGTGCGCATTGTATGGGTGTGTAACATTACATTCACTAGTAGGAGTGAGAAAAACATCACGGGGTGTTGTGAATCGGAGGGTCTGAATTAGGATAGGCAGTGAGTGAAAATGTAGGATGGAGAAAAGCACTGCGGGGTGGTCAGTATGTGGAGGTTAGGGAACATGCATTGGCAATGTAGGATAGGTTTCTGAAAAACATAGCGGGGTGGTGCGTATTGTATGGGTGTGTAACATTACATTCACTAGAAGGAGTGAGAAAAACATCACGGAGTGGTGCGCTTTGTATTGGTGTGTAACATTACATTCACTAGTAGGAGTGAGAAAAACATCATGGGGAGTTGTGAATCCGAGGGTCTGAATTAGGATATGCAGTGAGTGGCAATGTAGGATGTAGAAAAGCACCCAGGGGTGGTCAGCATGGGGAGGTCAGGGAACATACAGTGGCAATGTAGGATAGGTTTCTGAAAAACATCGCGGGATGGTGCGCATTGTATGGGTGTGTAACATTACATTCAACATTAGGAGTGAGAAAAACATCACGGGGTGGTGTGAATCGGAGGGTATGAATTAGGATATGCAGTGAGTGGCAATGTAGGATGTAGAAAAGCACCCAGGGGTGGTCAGCATGGGGAGGTCAGGGAACATGCAGTGGCAATGTAGGAAAGGTTTCTGAAAAACATCGCGGGGTGGTGCGCATTGTATGGGTGTGTAACAGTACATTCACTAGTAGGAGTGAGAAAAACATCACGGGGTGGTGTGAATCGGAGGGTCTGAATTAGGATAGCCAGTTAGTTGCAATGTAGCATGGAGAAAAGCATCGCAGGGTGGTCAGCATGGGGAGGTCAGGGAACATGCAGTGGCAATGTAGGATAAGTTTCTGAAAAACATCGCGGGGTGGTGCACATTGTATGGGTGTGTAACTTTACATTCACTAGTAGGAGTGAGAAAAACATCACGGGGTGGTGTGAATCGGAGGGTGTGAATTAGGATAGGCAATGAGTGGCAATGTAGGATGGAGAAAAGCACCGCGGGGTGGTCAGCATAGGGAGGTCATGGAACATGCAGTGGCAATGTAGGATATGTTTCTGAAAAACATCGCGGGATGGTGCGCATTGTATGGGTGTGTAACATTACATTCACTAGTAGGAGTGAGAAAAACATCACGGGGTGGTGTGAATCGGAGGGTCTCAATTAGGATAAGCAGTGAGTGGCAATGTAGGTTGGAGAAAACACTGTGGGGTGGTCAGCATGTGGAAGTCAGGGAACATGCATTGGCAATGTAGGATAGGTTTCTGAAAAGCATAGCAGGGTGGTGCGCATTGTATGGGTGTGTAACATTACATTCACTAGTAGGAGTGAGAAAAACATCACGGGGTGGTGCGCATTGCATTGGTGTGTAACATTACATTCACTAGTATGAGTGAGAAAAACATCACGGGGTGGTGTGAATCCGAGGGTCTGAATTAGGATATGCAGTGAGTGGCAATGTAGGATGGAGAAAAGCACCCAGGGGTGGTCAGCATGGGGAGGTCAGGGAACATACAGTGGCAATGTAAGATAGGTTTCTGAAAAATATCGCGGGGTGGTGCGCATAGTATGAGTGTGTAACATTACATTCACTATTAGGAGTGAAAAAATCATCACAGGGTGTTGTGCATTGTATGGGTGTGTAACATTACATTCACTAGTAGGAGTGAGAAAAACATCATGGGGTGGTGTGAATCGGAGGGCGTGAATTAGGATAGGCAATGAGTGGCAATGTAGGATGGAGAAAAGCACCGCGGGGTGATCAGCATGGGAAGGTCAGGGAACATGCATTGGCAATGTAGGATAGGTTTCTGAAAAACATCGCGGGGTGGTGCGCATTGTATGGCTGTGTAACGCTACATTCACTAATATGACTAAGAAAAACATCACGCGGTGGTGTGAATCGGAGGGGGTGAATTAGGATAGGCAATGAGTGGCAATGTAGGATGGAGAAAACCACCGCGGGGTGGTCAGCATGGGGAGGTCAGGGAACATGCAGTGGCACTGTAGGATAGGTTTCTGAAAAACATCGCGGGGTGGTGCGCATTGTATGGGTGAGTAACATTACATTCACTAGTAGGAATGAGAAAAACATCGCAGGGTGGTGTAATCGGAGGGTCTGAATTAGGATAGACAGTGAGTGGCAATGTACGATGCAGAAAAGCACCGCGGGGTGTCAGCATAGCGAGATCATGGAACATGCAGTGGTAATGTAGGATAGGTTTCTGAAAAAAATCGCGGCGTGGTGCGCATTATATGGGTGTGTAACATTTCATTCACTAGTAGGAGTGAGAAAAACATCACGGGGTGGTGTGATTCGGAGGGTCTGAATTAGGATAGGCAGTGAGTGGCAATGTAGGATGGAGAAAAGCACTACGGGGTGGTCAGCATGTGGAGGTCAGGGAACATGCATTGGCAATGTAGGATAGGTTTCTGAAAAACATAGCGGGGTGGTGCGCATTGTATGGGTGTGTAACATTACATTCACTAGTAGGAGTGAGAAAAACATCACGGGGTGGTGCGCTTTGTAATGGTGTGTAACATTACATTCACTAGTAGGAGTGAGAAAAACATCACGGGGTGTTGCGCATTGTATGGTTGTGTAACATTACGTTCACTAGTAGGAGTGAGAAAAACATCACGGGGTGGTGTGAATCGGAGGGTATGATTTAGGATAGCCAGTGAGTTGCAATGTAGGATGGAGTAAAGCATCGCGGGGTGGTCAGCATGGGGAGGTCAGGGAACATGCAGTGGCAATGTAGGACAGGTTTCTGAAAAACATCGCGGGGTGGTACGCATTGTATGGGTGTGTAACATAACATTCACCAGTAGGAGTGAGAAAAAGAAAACGGGGTGGTGTGAATCGGAGGGTCTGAATTAGGATAGGCAGTGAGTGGCAATGTAGGATGGAGAAAAGGACCGCAGGGTGGTCAGCATGGGGAGGTCAGGGATCATAAAGGGGCAATGTAGGATAGGTTTCTGAAAAACATCGCGGGGTGGTGCGCATTGTATTGGTGTGTAACATTACATTCACTAGTTGGAGTGAGAAAAACATCACGGGGTGTTGCGCATTGTATGGGTGTGTAACATTACATTCACTAGTAGGAGTGAGAAAAACATCACAGGGTGGTGTGAATCGGAGGGTATGATTTAGGATAGCCAGTGAGTTGCAATGTAGGATGGAGTAAAGCATCGCGGGGAGGTCAGCATGGGGAGGTCAGGGAACATGCAGTGGCAATGTAGGACAGGTTTCTGAAAAACATCGCGGGGTGGTGCGCATTGTATGGTTGTGTAACATTACATTCACTAGTAGGAGTGAGAAAAACATCAATGGGAGGTGTGAATCGGAGGGTCTGAATTAGGATAGGCAGTGAGTGGCAATGTAGGATGGATTAAAGCACCCAGGGGTGGTCACCATGGGGAGTTCAGGGAACATACAGTGGCAATGTAGGATAGGTTTCTGAAAAACATCACGGGGTGGTGCGCATTTTATGGGTGTGTAACATTACATTCACTAGTAGGAGTGAGAAAAACATCACGAGGTGGTGTGAATTGGAGGGTCTCAATTAGGATAGGCAGTGAGTGGCAATGTAGGATGGAGAAAAGTACTGCGGGGTGGTCAGCATGGGGAGGTCAGGGAACATGCAGTGGCAATGTAGGATAGGTTTCTGAAAAACTTCGCGGGGTGGTGCGCATAGTATGGGTGTGTAACATTACATTCACTAGTAGGTGTGAGAAAAACATCATGGGGTGGTGCGCATTGTATTGGTGTGTAACATTACATTCACTTGTAGGAGTGAGAAAAACATCACGTGGTTGTGAGAATCCGAGGGTCTGAATTCGGATAGGCAGTGATTGGCAATGTAGGATGGACAAAAGCACCGCGGGGTGGTCAGAATGGGGAGGTCAGGGAACATGCAGTGGCAATGTAGGATAGGTTTCTGAAAAACATCGCGGGGTGATGCGCATTGTATGGGTGTGTAACATTACATTCACTAGTAGGAGTGAGAAAAACATCACGGGGTGGTGTGAATTGGAGAGTCTGAATTATGATCCGCAGTGAGTGGCAATGTAGGATGGAGAAAAGCTCCGCGGGTTGGTCAGCATGGGGAGTTCAGGGAACATGCAGTGGCAATGTAGGATAGGTTTCCGAAAAACATCGTGGTGGTGGTGCGCATTGTATGTGTGTGTTACTTTACATTCACTAGTAGGAGTGGGAAAAACATCACGGGGTGTTGCGCATTGTATGTGTGTGTAACATTACATTCACTAGTAGGAGTGAGAAAAACATCACAGGGTGGTGTGAATCGGAGGGTATGATTTAGGATAGCCAGTGAGTTGCAATGTAGGATGGAGAAAAGCATCGCGGGGTGGTCACCATGGGGAGGTCAGGGAACATGCAGTGGCAATGTAGGATAGGTTTCTGAAAAACATCGCGGGGTGGTGCGCATTGTATGGGTGTGTAACATTACATTCACTAGTAGGAGTGAGAAAAACATCACGGTGTGGTGTGAATCGGAGGGTCTGAATTAGGATAGCCAGTGAGTTGCAATGTAGCATGGAGAAAACCATCGCAGGGTGTTCAGCATGGGGCGGTCAGGGAACATGCTGTGGCAATGTAGGATAAGTTTCTGAAAAACATCGCGGGGTGGTGCACATTGTATGGGTGTGTAACACTACATTCACTAGGAGGAGTGAGAAAAACATCACTGGGTGGTGTGAATCGGAGGGTGAGAATTAGGATAGGCAATGAGTGGCAATGTAGGATGGAGAAAAGCACCGCGGTGTGGTCAGCATAGTGAGGTCAGGGAACATGCAGGGGCAATGAAGGATAGGTTTCTGAAAAACATCGCGGGGTGGTGCGCATTGTATGGGTATGTAACATTACATTCACTAGTAGGAGTGAGAAAAACATCACGGGGTGGTGTGAATCGGAGGGTCTAAATTAGGATAGGCAGTGAGTGGCAATGTAGAATGGAGGAAAGCACTGCGGGGTGGTCAGGATGTGGAGGTCAGGGAACATGCAGTGTCAATGTAGGATAGGTTTCTGAAAAACATCGCGGGGTGGTGCGCATTGTATGGGTGTGTAACATTACATTCACTAGTAGGAGTGAGAAAAACATCACGGGGTGGTGTGAATCGGAGGGTCTGAATTAGGATAGGCCGTGAGTGGCAATGTAGGATGGAGAAAAGCACCGCGGGGTGGTCAGCATGGGGAGGTCAGGGAACATGCAGTGGCAATGTAGGATAGGTTTCTGAAAAACATCGCGCTATGGTGCGCATTGTATGGGTGTGTAACATTACATTCACTATTAGGAGTGAGAAAATCATCAAGGGGTGTTGCGCATTGTATGGGTGTGTAACATTACATTAAGTAGTAGGAGTGAGAAAAACATAACGGGAGGTGTGAATCCGAGGGTCTGAATTAGGATAGCCAGTGAGTTGCAATGTAGCATGGAGAAAAGCATCGCAGGTTGGTCAGCATGGCGAGGTCAGGGAACATGCAGTGGCAATGTAGGATAAGTTTCTGAAAAACATCGCGGGCTGGTGCATATCGTATGGGTGTGTAACATTACATTCCCTAGTAGGATTGAGAAAAACATCACACGGTGGTGTGAATCGGAGGGTGTGAATTAGGATAGGCAATGCGTGGCAATGTAGGATGGAGAAAAGCACGGCGGGGTGGTCAGCATGGGGAGGTCAGGGAACATGCAGTGGCAATGTAGGATAGGTTTCTGAAAAACATCCCAGGGTGTTGCGCATTGTATGGCTGTGTAACACTAAATTCACTAGTGTGAGTGAGAAAAACATCACGGTGTGGTGTGAATCGGAGGGTGTGAGTTAGGATAGGCAATGAATGGCAATGTAGGATGGAGAAAAGCACCGCCGGGTGGTCAGCATGGGGAGGTCAGGGAACATGCAGTGGCAATGTAGGATAGGTTTCTGAAAAACATCGCGGGGTGGTGCACATAGTATGGGTGTGTAACATTACATTCACTATTAGGAATGAGAAAATCATCACAGGGTGTTGCGCATTGTATGGGTGTGTAACATTACATTCACTAGTAGGAGTGAGAAAAACATCACGGGGTGGTGTGAATCGGAGGGTGTGAATTAGGATAGGCACTTAGTGGCAATGTAGGTTGGAGAAAAGCACCGCGGGGTGGTCAGCATCGGAAGGTCAGGGAACATGCAGTGGCAATGTAGGACAGGTTTCCGAAAAACATCGCGGGGTGGTGCGCATTGTATGGGTGTGTAACACTACATTCACTAGTATGACTAAGAAAAACATCACGCGGTGGTGTGAATCAGAGGGGGTGAATTAGGATACGCAATGAGTGGCAATGTAGGATGGAGAAAACCACCGCGGGGTGGTCAGCATGGGGAGGTCAGGGAACATGCATTGGCAATGTAGGATAGGTTTCTGAAAAACATCGCGGGGTGGTGCACATTGTATGGGTGTGTAACATTACATTCACCAGTAGGAGTGAGAAAAACATCACGGGGTGGTGTGAATCGGAGGGTCTAAATTAGGATAGGGAGTGAGTGGCAATGTAGGATGGAGAAAAGCACCGCAGGGTGGTCAGCATGGGGAGGTCAGGGAACATGCAGTGGCAATGTAGGATAGGTTTCTGAAAAACATCGCGTGGTGGTGCACATAGTATGGGTGTGTAACATTACATTCACTATTAGGAATGAGAAAATCATCACAGGGTGTTGCGCATTGTATGGGTGTGTAACATTACATTCACTAGTAGGAGTGAGAAAAACATCACGGGGTGGTGTGAATCGGAGGGTGTGAATTAGGATAGGCACTTAGTGGCAATGTAGGTTGGAGAAAAGCACTGCGGGGTGGTCAGCATCGGAAGGTCAGGGAACATGCAGTGGCAATGTAGGACAGGTTTCTGAAAAACATCGCGGGGTGGTGCGCATTGTATGGGTGTGTAACACTACATTCACTAGTATGACTAAGAAAAACATCACGCGGTGGTGTGAATCGAAGGGGGTGAATTAGGAAACGCAATGAGTGGCAATGTAGGATGGAGAAAACCACCGCGGGGTGGTCAGCATGGGGAGGTCAGGGAACATGCATTGGCAATGTAGGATAGGTTTCTGAAAAACATCGCGGGGTGGTGCACATTGTATCGGTGTGTAACATTACATTCACCAGTAGGAGTGAGAAAAACATCACGGGGTGGTGTGAATCGGAGGGTCTAAATTAGGATAGGGAGTGAGTGGCAATGTAGGATGGAGAAAAGCACCGCAGGGTGGTCAGCATGGGGAGGTCAGGGATCATAAAGTTGCAATGTAGGATAGGTTTCTGAAAAACATCGCGGCGTGGTGCGCATTGTATGGGTGTGTAACATTACATTCACTAGTAGGAGTGCGAAAAACATCACGGGGTGTTGCGCATTGTATGGGTGTGTAACATTACATTCACTAGTAGGAGTGAGAAAAACATCAAAGGGTGGTGTGAATTGGAGGGTATGATTTAATATAGCCAGTGAGTTGCAATGTAGGATGGAGTACATCATCGCGGGGTGGACAGCACGGGGAGGTCAGGGAACATGCAGTGGCAATGTAGGATAGATTTCTGAAAAACATCGCGGGGTGATGCGCATTGTATGGGTGTGTAACATTACATTCACTAGTAGGAGTTAGAAAAACATCACGGCGTGGTGTGAATTGGAGAGTCTGAATTATGATACGCAGTGAGTGGCAATGTAGGATGGAGAAAAGCTCCGCGGGGTGGTCAGCATGGGGAGTTCAGGGAACATGCAGTGGCAATGTAGGATAGGTTTCTGAAAAACATCGCGGTGGTGGTGCGCATTGTATGTGTGTGTAACTTTACATTCACTAGTAGGAGTGAGAAAAATATCACGGGGTGGTGTGAATCGGAGGGTCTGAATTAGGATAGGCCGTGAGTGGTAATGTAGGATGGAGAAAAGCACCGCGGCGTGGTCACAATGGGGAGGTCAGGGAACATGCAGTGGCAATGTAGGATAGGTTTCTGAAAAACATCGCGGGGTGGTGCGCAATGTATCGGTGTGTAACATTACATTCACTATTAGGAGTGAGAAAATCATCAAAGGGTGTTGCGCATTGTATGGGTGTGTAACATTACATTAACTAGTAGGAGTGAGAAAAACATCACAGGGGGTGTGAATCAGAGGGTCTGAATTAGGATAGCCAGTGAGTTGCAATGTAGCATGGAGAAAAGCATCGGAGGTTGGTCAGCATGGGGAGGTCAGGGAACATGCAGTGGCAATGTAGGATAAGTTACTGAAAAACATCGCAGGCTGGTGCACATCGTATGGGTGTGTAACATTACATTCCCTAGTAGGAGTGAGAAAAACATCACGCGGTTGTGTGAATCGGAGGGTGTGAATTAGGATAGGCAATGAGTGTCAATGTAGGATGGAGAAAAGCACCGCGGGGTGGTCAGCATGGGGAGGTCAGGGAACATGCAGTGGCAATGTAGGATAGGTTTCTGAAAAACTTCCCAGGGTGGTGCGCATTGTATGGCTGTGTAACACTACATTCACTAGTATGAGTGAGAAAAACATCACTAGGTGGTGTGAATCGGAGGGTGTGATTTAGGATAGGCAATAAGTGACAATGTAGGATGGAGAAAAGCACCGCGGGGTGGTCAGCATGGAGAAGTTAGGGAACATGCAGTGGCAATGTAGGATAGGTTTCTGAAAAACATCGCGGGGTGGTGCACATAGTATGGGTGTGTAACATTACATTCACTATTAGGAGTGAGAAAATCATCACAGGGTGTTGCGCATTGTATGGGTGGGTAATATTACATTCACTAGTAGGAGTGAGTAAACCATCACGGGGTGGTGTGAATCGGAGAGTCTGAATTATGATACGCAGTGAGTGGCAATGTAGGATGGAGAAAAGCACCCAGGGGTGGTCAGCATGGGGATTTCAGGGAACATACAGTGGCATTGTAGGATAGGTTTCTGAAAAACATCGCGGGAATGTGCGCATTGTATGGGTGTGTAATATTACATTCACTACTAGGAGTGAGAAAAACATCACGGGGTGGTGCGCATTGTATTGGTGTGTAATATTACATTCACTAGTAGGAGTGAGAAATACATCACGTGGTGGTGTGAATCCGAGGGTCTGAATTAGGATATGCAGTGAGTGGCAATGTAGGATGGAGAAAAGCCCCCAGGGGTGGTCAGCATGGGGAGGTCAGGGAACATACAGTGGCAATGTAAGATAGGTTTCTGAAAAATATCGCGGGGTGGTGCGCATAGTATGAGTGTGTAACATTACATTCACTATTAGGAGTGAAAAAATCATCACAGGGTGTTGTGCATTGTATGGGTGTGTAACATTACATTCACTAGTAGGAGTGAGAAAAACATCATGGGGTGGTGTGAATCGCAGGGTGTGAATTAGGATAGGCAATGAGTGGCAATGTAGGATGGAGAAAAGCACCGCGGGGTGGTCTGCATGGGGAGGTCAGGGAACATGCAATGTAGGATAGGTTTCTGAAAAACATCCCAGGGTGGTGCGCATTGTATGGCTGTGTAACACTACATTCACTAGTATGAGTGAGAAAAACATCACGGGGTGGTGTGAATCGGAGGGTGTGATTTAGGATAGGCAATAAGTGGCAATGTAGGATGGAGAAAAGCACCGCGGGGTGGTCAGCATGGAGAGGTTAGGGAACATGCAGTGGCAATGTAGGATAGGTTTCTGAAAAACATCGCGGGGTGGTGCACATAGTATGGGTGTGTAACATTACATTCACTATTAGGAGTGAGAAAATCATCACAGGGTGTTGCGCATTGTATGGGTGGGTAATATTACATTCACTAGTAGGAGTGAGAAAACCATCACGGGGTGGTGTGAATCGGAGAGTCTGAATTATGATACGCAGTGAGTGGCAATGTAGGATGGAGAAAAGCACCCAGGGGTGGTCAGCATGGGGATTTCAGGGAACATACAGTGGCAATGTAGGATAGGTTTCTGAAAAACATCGCGGGAATGTGCGCATTGTATGGGTGTGTAATATTACATTCACTAGTAGGAGTGAGAAAAACATCACGGAGTGGTGTGAATCGGAGGGTCTGAATTAGGATAGGAAGTGAGTGGCAATGTAGGATGTAGAAAAGCACCGCGGGGTGATCTGCATGGGGAGGTAAGGGAACATGTAGTGGCAATGTAGGATAGGTTTCTGAAAAACATCGCGTGGTGGTGCGCATTGTATGGGTGTGTAACATTACATTCACTAGTATGAGTGAGAAAAACATCAACGGGTGGTGTGAATCGGAAGGTCTAAATTAGGATAGACAGTGAGCGGCAATGGACGATGCAGAAAAGCACCGCGGGGTGGTCAGCATAGGGAGGTAAGGGAACATGCAGTGGCAATGTAGGATAGGTTTCTGAAAAACATCGCGGGGTGGTGCGCATTGAATGGGTGTGTAACATTACATTCACTAGTAGGAGTGAGAAAAACATCACAGGGTGGTGTGAATCGGAGGGTCTGAATTAGGATAGGCAGTGATTGACAATGTAGGATGGAGAAAAGCACCGCGGGGTGGTCAGCATGGGGAGTGAGGGAACATGCAGTGGCAATGTAGGATAGGTTTCTGAAAAACATCGCGGGGTGGTGCGCATTGTATGGGTGTGTAACGTTACATTCACTAGTAGGAGTGAGAAAAACATCACGGGGTAGTGTGAATCGGAGGTTCTGATTTAGGATATGCGGTGAGTGGCAATGTAGGATGGAGAAAAGCACTGCGGGGTGGTCAGCATGTGGAGGTCAGGGAACATGCATTGGCAATGCAGGATAGGTTTCTGAAAAACATAGCGGGGTGGTGCGCATTGTATGGGTGTGTAACATTACATTCACTACTAGGAGTGAGAAAAACATCACGGGGTGGTGCGCATTGTATTGGTGTGTAATATTACATTCACTAGTAGGAGTGAGAAATACATCACGGGGTGGTGTGAATCCGAGGGTCTGAATTAGGATATGCAGTGAGTGGCAATGTAGGATGGAGAAAAGCCCCCAGGGGTGGTCAGCATGGGGAGGTCAGGGAACATACAGTGGCAATGTAAGATAGGTTTCTGAAAAATATCGCGGGGTGGTGCGCATAGTATGAGTGTGTAACATTACATTCACTATTAGGAGTGAAAAAATCATCACAGGGTGTTGTGCATTGTATGGGTGTGTAACATTACATTCACTAGTAGGAGTGAGAAAAACATCATGGGGTGGTGTGAATCGGAGGGTGTGAATTAGGATAGGCAATGAGTGGCAACGTAGGATGGAGAAAAGCACCGCGGGGTGGTCAGCATGGGAAGGGCATGGAACATGCAGTGGCAATGTAGGATAGGTTTTTGAAAAACATCGCGGGGTGGTGCGCATTGTATGGCTGTGTAACACTACATTCACTAATATGACTAAGAAAAACATCACGCGGTGGTGTGAATCGGAGGGGGTGAATTAGGATAGGCAATGAGTGGCAATGTAGGATGGAGAAAACCACCGCGGGGTGGTCAGCAGGGGGAGGTCAGGGAACATGCAGTGGCAATGTAGGATAGGTTTCTGAAAAACATCGCGGGGTGGTGCGCATTGTATGGGTGAGTAACATTACATTCACTAGTAGGAATGAGAAAAACATCGCAGGGTGGTGTGAATCGGAGGGTCTGAATTAGGATAGACAGTTAGTGGCAATGTACGATGCAGAAAAGCACCGCGGGGTGTCAGCATAGCGAGGTCATGGAACATGCAGTGGTAATGTAGGATAGGTTTCTGAAAAAAATCGCGGCGTGGTGCGTATTATATGGGTGTGTAACATTTCATTCACTAGTAGGAGTGAGAAAAACATCACGGGGTGGTGTGAATCGGAGGGTCTGAATTAGGATAGGCAGTGAGTGGCAATGTAGGATGGAGAAAAGCACTACGGGGTGGTCAGCATGTGGAGGTCAGGGAACATGCATTGGCAATGTAGGATAGGTTTCTGAAAAACATAGCGGGGTGGTGCGCATTGTATGGGTGTGTAACATTACATTCACTAGTAGGAGTGAGAAAAACATCACGGGGTTGTGCGCTTTGTAATGGTGTGTAACATTACATTCACTAGTAGGAGTGAGAAAAACATCACGGGGTGTTGCGCATTGTATGGGTGTGTAACATTACATTCACTAGTAGGAGTGAGAAAAACATCACGGGGTGGTGTGAATCGGAGGGTATGATTTAGGATAGCCAGTGAGTTGCAATGTAGGATGGAGTAAAGCATCGCAGGGTGGTCAGCATGGGGAGGTCAGGGAACATGCAGTGGCAATGTAGGACAGGTTTCTGAAAAACATCGCGGGGTGGTACGCATTGTATGGGTGTGTAACATTACATTCAACTGTAGGAGTGAGAAAAAGATCACGGGGTGGTGTGAATCGGAGGGTCTGAATTAGGATAGGCAGTGAGTGGCAATGTAGGATGGAGAAAAGGACCGCAGGGTGGTCAGCATGGGGAGGTCAGGGATCATAAAGGGGCAATGTAGGATAGGTTTCTGAAAAACATCGCGGGGTGGTGCGCATTGTATTGGTGTGTAACATTACATTCACTAGTAGGAGTGAGAAAAACATCACGGGGTGTTGCGCATTGTATGGGTGTGTAACATTACATTCACTAGTAGGAGTGAGAAAAACATCACAGGGTGGTGTGAATCGGAGGGTATGATTTAGGATAGCCAGTGAGTTGCAATGTAGGATGGAGTAAAGCATCGCGGGGTGGTCAGCACGTGGAGGTCAGGGAACATGCAGTGGCAGTGGAGGATAGGTTTCTGAAAAACATCGCGGGGTGATGCGCATTGTATGGGTGTGTAACATTACATTCACTAGTAGGAGTTAGAAAAACATCACGGCGTGGTGTGAATTGGAGAGTCTGAATTATGATACGCAGTGAGTGGCAATGTAGGATGGAGAAAAGCTCCGCGGGGTGGTCAGCATGGGGAGTTCAGGGAACATGCAGTGGCAATGTAGGATAGGTTTCTGAAAAACATCGCGGTGGTGGTGCACATTGTATGTGTGTGTAACTTTACATTCACTAGTAGGAGTGAGAAAAACATCACGGGGTGGTGTGAATCGGAGGGTCTGAATTAGGATAGGCCGTGAGTGGTAATGTAGGATGGAGAAAAGCACCGCGGGGTGGTCACAATGGGAAGGTCAGGGAACATGCAGTGGCAATGTAGGATAGGTTTCTGAAAAACATCGCGGGGTGGTGCGCATTGTATCGGTGTGTAACATTACATTCACTATTAGGAGTGAGAAAATCATCAAAGGGTGTTGCGCATTGTATGGGTGTGTAACATTATATTAACTAGTAGGAGTGAGAAAAACATCACAGGGGGTGTGAATCCGAGGGTCTGAATTAGGATAGCCGGTGAGTTGCAATGTAGCATGGAGAAAAGCATCGCAGGTTGGTCAGCATGGGGAGGTCAGGGAACATGCAGTGGCAATGTAGGATAAGTTACTGAAAAACATCGCGGGCTGGTGCACATCGTATGGGTGTGTAACATTACATTCCCTAGTAGGAGTGAGAAAAACATCACGCGGTTGTGTGAATCGGAGGGTGTGAATTAGGATAGGCAATGAGTGGCAATGTAGGATGGAGAAAAGCACCGCGGGGTGGTCTGCATGGGGAGGTCAGGGAACATGCAATGTAGGATAGGTTTCTGAAAAACATCCCAGGGTGGTGCGCATTGTATGGCTGTGTAACACTACATTCAGTAGTATGAGTGAGAAAAACATCACGGGGTGGTGTGAATCGGAGGGTGTGATTTAGGATAGGCAATAAGTGGCAATGTAGGATGGAGAAAAGCACCGCGGGGTGGTCAGCATCGGGAGGTTAGGGAACATGCAGTGGCAATGTAGGATAGGTTTCAGAAAAACATCGCGGGGTGGTGCACATAGTATGGGTGTGTAACATTACATTCACTATTAGGAGTGAGAAAATCATCACAGGGTGTTGCGCATTGTATGGGTGGGTAATGTTACATTCACTAGTAGGAGTGAGAAAACCATCACGGGGTGGTTTGAATCGGAGAGTCTGAATTATGATTCGAAGTGAGTGGCAATGTAGGATGGAGAAAAGCACCCAGGGGTGGTCAGCATGGGGATTTCAGGGAACATACAGTGGCAATGTAGGATAGGTTTCTGAAAAACATCGCGGGAATGTGCGCATTGTATGGGTGTGTAATATTACATTCACTAGTAGGAGTGAGAAAAACATTACGGAGTGGTGTGAATTGGAGGGTCTGAATTAGGATAGGAAGTGAGTGGCAATGTAGGATGTAGAAAAGCACCGCGGGGTGATCTGCATGGGGAGGTCAGGGAACATGCAGTGGCAATGTAGGATAGGTTTCTGAAAAACATCGCGTGGTGGTGCGCATTGTATGGGTGTGTAACATTACATTTACTAGTATGAGTGAGAAAAACATCAACGGGTGGTGTGAATCGGAAGGTCTAAATTAGGATAGACAGTGAGCGGCAATGGACGATGCAGAAAAGCACCGCGGGGTGGTCAGCATAGGGAGGTCAGGGAACATGCAGTGGCAATGTAGGATAGGTTTCTGAAAAACATCGCGGGGTGGTGCGCATTGAATGGGTGTGTAACATTACATTCACTAGTAGGAGTGAGAAAAACATCACAGGATGGTGTGAATCGGAGGGTCTGAATTAGGATAGGCAGTGATTGGCAATGTAGGATGGAGAAAAGCACCGCGGGGTGGTCAGCATTGGGAGTGAGGGAACATGCAGTGGCAATGTAGGATACGTTTCTGAAAAACATCGCGGGGTGTTGCGCATTGTATGGGTGTGTAACGTTACATTCACTAGTAGGAGTGAGAAAAACATCACGGGGTAGTGTGAATCGGAGGTTCTGATTTAGGATATGCGGTGAGTGGCAATGTAGGATGGAGAAAAGCACTGCGGGGTGGTCAGCATGTGGAGGTCAGGGAACATTCATTGGCAATGCAGGATAGGTTTCTGAAAAACATAGCGGGGTGGTGCGCATTGTATGGGTGTGTAACATTACATTCACTACTAGGAGTGAGAAAAACATCACGGGGTGGTGCGCATTGTATTGGTGTGTAACATTACATTCACTAGTAGGAGTGAGAAATACATCACGGGGTGGTGTGAATCCGAGTGTCTGAATTAGGATATGCAGTGAGTGGCAATGTAGAATGGAGAAAAGCACCCAGGGGTGGTCAGCATTGAGAGGTCAGGGAACATACAGTGGCAATGTAGAATAGGTTTCTTAAAAACATCACTGGGTGGTGCGTATTGTATGGGTGTGTTACATTACATTCACTAGTAGAAGTGAGAAAAACATCACGGGGTGGTGCGGATTCTATTGGTGTGTAACATTACATTCACTAGTAGGAGTGAGAAAAACATCACGGGGAGGTGTGAATCCGAGGGTCTGAATTAGGATATGCAGTGAGTGGCAATGTAGGATGTAGAAAAGCACCCAGGGGTGGTCAGCATGGGGAGGTCAGGGAACATTCAGTGGCAATGTAGGATAGGTTTCTGAAAAACATCGCGGGATGGTGCGCATTGTATGGGTGTGTAACATTACATTCACCAGTAGGAGTCAGAAAAACATCACGGTGGTGTGAATCGGAGGGTCTGAATGAGGATAGGCAGTGAGTGGCAATGTAGGATGGAGAAAAGCACCGCAGGGTGGTCAGCATGGGGAGGTCAGGGATCATAAATGGGAAATGTAGCATAGGTTTCTGAAAAACATCGCGGGGTGTTGCGCATTGTATGGGTGTGTAACATTACATTCACTAGTAGGAGTGAGACAAACATCACATGGTGGTGTGAATCGGAGGGTATGATTTAGGATAGCCAGTGAGTTGCAATGTAGGATGGAGTAAAGCATCGCGGGGTGGTCAGCATGGGGAGGTCAGGGAACATGCAGTGGCAATGTAGGATAGGTTTCTGAAAAACATCGCGGGGTGGTGCGCATTGTATGGTTGTGTAACATTACATTCACTAGTAGGAGTGAGAAAAACATCAATGGGAGGTGTGAATCGGAGGGTCTGAATTAGCATAGGCAGTGAGTGGCAATGTAGGATGGATTAAAGCACCCAGGGGTGGTCAGCATGGGGAGTTCACCGAACATACAGTGGCAATGTAGGATAGTTTTCTGAAAAACATCGCGGGATTGTGCGCATTGTATGGGTGTGTAACATTACATTCACTAGTAGGAGTGAGAAAAACATCACGGGGTGGTGTGAATCAGAGGGTCTCAATTAGGATAGGAAGTTAGTGGCAATGTAGGATGGAGAAAAGCACCGTGGGGTGGTCAGCATGGGGACGTCAGGGAACATGCAGTGGCAATGTAGGATAGGTTTCTGAAAAACATCGCGGGGTGGTGCGCATTGTATGGGTGTGTAACATTACATTCACTAGTAGGAGTGAGAAAAACATCAACGGGTTGTGTGAATCGGAGGGTCTGAATTAGGATAGACAGTGAGCGGCAATGGACGATGCAGAAAAGCACCGCGGGGTGGTCAGCATAGGGAGGTCAGGGTACATGCAGTGGCAATGTAGGATAGGTTTCTGAAAAACATCGCGGGGTGGTGCGCATTGTATGGGTGTGTAACGATACATTCACTAGTAGGAGTGAGAAAAACATCACGGGGTAGTGTGAATCGGAGGTTCTGAATTAGGATAGGCTGTGAGTTGCAATGTAGGATGGAGAAAAGCACTGCGGGGTGGACAGCATGTGGAGGTCAGGGAACATGCATTGGCAATGCAGGATAGGTTTCTGAAAAACATAGCGGGGTGGTGCGCATTGTATGGGTGTGTAACATTACATTCACTACTAGGACTGACAAAAACATCACGGGGTGGTGCGCATTGTATTGGTGTGTAACATTACATTCACTAGTAGGAGTGAGAAATACATCACGGGGTGTTGTGAATCCGAGTGTCTGAATTAGGATATGCAGTGAGTGGCAATGTAGAATGGAGAAAAGCACCCAGGGGTGGTCAGCATGGGGAGGTCAGGGAACATACAGTGGCAATGTAGGATAGATTTCTGAAAAACATCACGGAGTGGTGCGCATTGTATGGGTGTGTTACATTACATTCACTAGTAGAAGTGAGAAAAACATCACGGGGTGGTGTGAATCGGACGGTCTGAATAGCGATAGGCAGTGAGTGGCAATGTAGGATGGAGAAAAGTACTGCAGGGTTGTCAGCATGGGGAGGTCAGGGAACATGGAGTGGCAGTGTAGGATAGGTTTCTGAAAAACTTCGCGAGGTGGTGCGCATAGTATGGGAGTGTAACATTACATTCACTAGTAGGTGTGAGAAAAACATCATGGGGTGGTGCGCATTGTATTGGTGTGTAACATTACATTCACTTGTAGGAGTGAGAAAAACATCACGTGGTTGTGTGAATCCGAGGGTCTGAATTCGGATAGGCAGTGATTGGCAATGTAGGATGGACAAAAGCACCGCGGGGTGGTCAGAATGGGAGGTCAGGGAACATGCAGTGGCAATGTAGGATAGGTTTCTGAAAAACATCGCGGGTTGATGCGCATTGTATGGGTGTGTAACATTACATTCACTAGTAGGAGTGCGAAAAACATCACGGGGTGGTGTGAATTGGAGAGTCTGAATTATGATACGCAGTGAGTGGCAATGTAGGATGGAGAAAAGCTTCGCGGGGTGGTCATCATGGGGAGTTCAGGGAACATGCAGTGGCAATGTAGGATAGGTTTCTGAAAAACATCGCGGTGGTGGTGCGCATTGTATGTGTGTGTAACTTTACATTCACTAGTAGGAGTGAGAAAAACATCACGGGGTGTTGCGCATTGTATGTGTGTGTAACATTACATTCACTAGTAGGAGTGAGAAAAACATCACAGGGTGGTGTGAATCGGAGGGTATGATTTAGGATAGCCAGTGAGTGGAAATGTAGGATGGAGATAAGCATCGCGGGGTGGTCAGCATGGGGAGGTCAGGGAACATGCAGTGGCAATGTAGGATAGGTTTCTGAAAAACTTCGCGGGGTGGTGCGCATTGTATGGGTGTGTAACATTACATTCACTAGTAGGAGTGAGAAAAACATCACGGGGTGGTGTGAATTGGAGCGTCTGAATTAGGATAGCCAGTGAGTTGCAATGTAGCATGGAGAAAAGCATCGCAGTGTGGTCAGCATGGGGAGGTCAGGGAACATGCAGTGGCAATGTAGGATAGGTTTCTGAAAAACATAGCGGGGTGGTGCGCATTGTATGGGTGTGTAACATTACATTCACTAGTAGGAGTGAGAAAAACATCACGGGGTGGTGTGAATCGGAGTGTCTAAATTAGGATAGGCAGTGAGTGGCAATGTAGGATGGAGAAAAGCACTGCGGGGTGGTCAGCATGTGGAGGTCAGGGAACATGCAGTGGCAATGTAGGATAGGTTTCTTAAAAACATCGCGGAGTGGTGCGCATTGTATGGGTGTGTAACATTACATTCACTAGTAGGAGTGAGAAAAACATCACGGGGTGGTGTGAATCGGAGGGTCTGAATTAGGATAGGAAGTTAGTGGCAATGTAGGATGGAGAAAAGCACCGTGGGGTGGTCAGCATGGGGACGTCAGGGAACATGCAGTGGCAATGTAGGATAGGTTTCTGAAAAACATCGCGGGGTGGTGCGCATTGTATGGGTGTGTAACATTACATTCACTAGTAGGAGTGAGAAAAACATCAACGGGTTTTGTGAATCGGAGGGTCTGAATTAGGATAGACAGTGAGCGGCAATGGACGATGCAGAAAAGCACCGCGGGGTGGTCAGCATAGGGAGGTCAGGGTACATGCAGTGGCAATGTAGGATAGGTTTCTGAAAAACATCGCGGGGTGGTGCGCATTGTATGGGTGTGTAACGTTACATTCACTAGTAGGAGTGAGAAAAACATCACGGGGTAGTGTGAATCGGAGGTTCTGAATTAGGATAGGCTGTGAGTTGCAATGTAGGATGGAGAAAAGCACTGCGGGGTGGACAGCATGTGGAGGTCAGGGAACATGCATTGGCAATGCAGGATAGGTTTCTGAAAAACATAGCGGGGTGGTGCGCATTGTATGGGTGTGTAACATTACATTCACTACTAGGACTGAGAAAAATATCACGGGGTGGTGCGCATTGTATTGGTGTGTAACATTACATTCACTAGTAGGAGTGAGAAATACATCACGGGGTGTTGTGAATCCGAGTGTCTGAATTAGGATATGCAGTGAGTGGCAATGTAGAATGGAGAAAAGCACCCAGGGGTGGTCAGCATGGGGAGGTCAGGGAACATACAGTGGCAATGTAGGATAGGTTTCTGAAAAACATCACGGAGTGGTGCGCATTGTATGGGTGTGTTACATTACATTCACTAGTAGAAGTGAGAAAAACATCACGGGGTGGTGTGAATCGGACGGTCTGAATACCGATAGGCAGTGAGTGGCAATGTAGGATGGAGAAAAGTACTGCAGGGTGGTCCGCATGGGGAGGTCAGGGAACATGGAGTGGCAATGTAGGATAGGTTTCTGAAAAACTTCGCGAGGTGGTGCGCATAGTATGGGAGTGTAACATTACATTCACTAGTAGGTGTGAGAAAAACATCATGGGGTGGTGCGCATTGTATTGGTGTGTAACATTACATTCACTTGTAGGAGTGAGAAAAACATCACGTGGTTGTGTGAATCCGAGGGTCTGAATTCGGATAGGCAGTGATTGGCAATGTAGGATGGACAAAAGCACCGCGGGGTGGTCAGAATGGGGAGGTCAGGGAACATGCAGTGGCAATGTAGGATAGGTTTCTTAAAAACATCGCGGGGTGATGCGCATTGTATGGGTGTGTAACATTACATTCACTAGTAGGAGTGCGAAAAACATCACGGGGTGGTGTGAATTGGAGAGTCTGAATTATGATACGCAGTGAGTGGCAATGTAGGATGGAGAAAAGCTCCGCGGGGTGGTCAGCATGGGGAGTTCAGGGAACATGCAGTGGCAATGTAGGATAGGTTTCTGAAAAACATCGCGGTGGTGGTGCGCATTGTATGTGTGTGTAACTTTACATTCACTAGTAGGAGTGAGAAAAACATCACGGGGTGGTGTGAATCGGAGGGTATGATTTAGGATAGCCAGTGAGTGGCAATGTAGGATGGAGATAAGCATCGCGGGGTGGTCAGCATGGGGAGGTCAGGGAACATGCAGTGGCAATGTAGGATAGGTTTCTGAAAAACATCGCGGGGTGGTGCGCATTGTATGGGTGTGTAACATTACATTCACTAGTAGGAGTGAGAAAAACATCACGGGGTGGTGTGAATTGGAGCGTCTGAATTAGGATAGCCAGTGAGTTGCAATGTAGCATGGAGAAAAGCATCGCAGTGTGGTCAGCATGGGGAGGTCAGGGAACATGCAGTGGCAATATAGGATAAGTTTCTGAAAAAAATCGCGGGGTGGTGCACATTGTATGGGTGTGTAACATTACATTCACTAGTAGGAGTGAGAAAAACATCACGGGGTGGTGTGAATCGGAGGGTGTGAATTAGAATAGGCAATGAGTGGCAATGTAGGATGGAGAAAAGCACCGCGGGGTGGTCAGCATAGGGAGGTCAGGGAACATGCAGTGGCAATGTAGGATAGGTTTCTGAAAAACATAGCGGGGTGGTGCGCATTGTATGGGTGTGTAACATTACATTCACTAGTAGGAGTGAGAAAAACATCACGGGGTGGTGTGAATCGGAGTGTCTAAATTAGGATAGGCAGTGAGTGGCAATGTAGGATGGAGAAAAGCACTGCGGGGTGGTCAGCATGTGGAGGTCAGGGAACATGCAGTGGCAATGTAGGATAGGTTTCTGAAAAACATCGCGGGGTGGTGCGCATTGTATGGGTGTGTAACATTACATTCACTAGTAGGAGTGAGAAAAACATCACGGGGTGGTGTGAATCGGAGGGTCTGAATTAGGATAGGCCGTGAGTGGCAATGTAGGATGGAGAAAAGCACCGCGGGGTGGTCAGCATGTGGAGGTCAGGGAACATGCAGTGGCAATGTAGGATAGGTTTCTGAAAAACATCGCAGGGTGGTGCGCATTGTATGGGTGTGTAACATTACATTCACTAGTATGAGTGAGAAAAACATCATGGGGTGGTGTGAATCCGAGGGTCTGAATTAGGATATGCAGTGAGGGGCAATGTAGGATGTAGAAAAGCACCCAGTGGTGGTCAGCATGGGGAGGTCAGGGAACATACAGTGGCAATGTAGGATAGGTTTCTGAAAAACATCGCGGGATGGTGCGCATTGTATGGGTGTGTAACATTACATTCACCAGTAGGAGTCAGAAAAACATCACGGGGTGGTGTGAATCGGAGGGTCTGAATTAGGATAGGCAGTGAGTGGCAATGTAGGATGGAGAAAAGCACCGCAGGGTGGTCAGCATGGGGAGGTCAGGGATCATAAATGGGCAATGTAGCATAGGTTTCTGAAAAACATCGCGGGGTGGTGCGCATTGAATCGGTGTGAAACATTACATTCACTAGTAGGAGTGAGAAAAACATCACGGGGTGTTGCGCATTGTATGGGTGTGTAACATTACATTCACTAGTAGGAGTGAGAAAAACTTCACAGGGTGGTGTGAATCGGAGGGTATGATTTTGGATAGCCAGTGAGTTGCAATGTAGGATGGAGTAAAGCATCGCGGGGTGGTCAGCATGGGGAGGTCAGAGAACATGCAGTGGCAATGTAGGATAGGTTTCTGAAAAACATCGCGGAGTGGTGCGCATTGTATGGTTGTGTAACATTACATTCACTAGTAGGAGTGAGAAAAACATCAATGGGAGGTGTGAATCGGAGGGTCTGAATTAGCATAGGCAGTGAGTGGCAATGTAGGATGGATTAAAGCACCCAGGGTTGGTCAGCATGGGGAGTTCACCGAACATACAGTGGCAATGTAGGATAGGTTTCTGAAAAACATCGCGGAATTGTGCGCATTGTATGGGTGTGTAACATTACATTCACTAGTAGGAGTGAGAAAAACATCACGGGGTGGTGCCCTTTGTATTGGTGTGTAACATTACATTCACTAGTAGGAGTGAGAATAACATCACGGGGAGGTGTGAATCCGAGGGTCTGAATTAGGATATGCAGTGAGTGGCAATGTAGGATGTAGAAAAGCACCCAGGGGTGGTCAGCATGGAGAGGTCAGGGAACATACAGTGGCAATGTAGGATAGGTTTCTGAAAAACATCACGGGATGGTGCGCATTGTACGGGTGTGTAACATTACATTCACCAGTAGGAGTGAGAAAAACATCACGGCGTGGTGTGAATCGGAGGGTCTGAATTATTATAGGCAGTGAGTGGCAATGTAGGATGGAGAAAAGCACCGCGGGGTGGTCAGCAAGGGGAGGTCAGGGAACATAAACTGGCAATGTAGGATAGGTTTCTGAAAAACATCGCGGGGTGGTGCGCATTTTATGGGTGTGTAACATTACATTCACTAGTAGTAGTGAGAAAAACATCACGGGGTGTTGCGCATTGTATGGGTGTGTAACATTACATTCACTAGTAGGAGTGAGAAAAACATCACAGGGTGGTGTGAATCGGAGGGTATGATTTAGGATAGCCAGTGAGTTGCAATGTCGGATGGACAAAAGCATCGTGGGGTGGTCAGCATGGGGAGGTCAGGGAACATGCAGTGGCAATGTAGGATAGGTTTCTGAAAAACATCGCGGGGTGGTGCGCATTGTATGGTTGTGTAACATTACATTCACTAGTAGGAGTGAGAAAAACATCAATGGGAGGTGTGAATCGGAGGGTCTGAATTAGGATAGGCAGTGAGTGGCATGTAGGTTGGAGAAAAGCACCGCGGGGTGGTCAGTGTGGGGAGGTCAGAAAACATGCAGTGGCAATATAGGATAGGTTTCTGAAAAACATAGCGGGGTGGTGCGCATTGTATGGGTGTGTAACATTACATTCACTAGTAGGAGTGAGAAAAACATCATGGGGTGGTGCGCCTTGTATTGGTGTGTAACATTACATTCACTAGTAGGAGTGAGAAAAACATCACGGGGTGGTGTGAATCCGGGGGTCTGAATTAGGTAATGCAGTGAGTGGCAATGTAGGATGGAGAAAAGCACCCAGGGGTGGTCAGCATGGGGAGGTCAGGGAACATACAGTGGCAATGTAGGATAGGTTTCTGAAAAACATCGCGGGATTGTGCGCATTGTATGGGTGTGTAACATTACATAAACTAGTTGGAGTGAGAAAAACATCACGGCGTGGTGCGCATTGTATTGGTGTGTAACATTACATTCACTAGTAGGAGTGAGAAAAACATCACGCGGTGGTGTGAATCATAGGGTCTGAATTAGGATAGACAGTGAGTGGCAATGTATGATGCAGAAAAGCACCACGCGGTGGTCAGCATATGGCGGTCAGGGAATATGCAGTGGCAATGTAGGATAGGTTTCTGAAAAACATCACGGGGTGGTGTGCATTGTATGGGTGTGTAACGTTACATTCACTAGTAGGAGTGAGAAAAACATCACGGGGTGGTGTGAATCGGAGGGTGTGAATTAGGATAGGCAATGAGTGGCAATGTAGGATGGAGAAAAGCACCGCGGGGTGGTCAGCATGGGGAAGTCAGGGAACATGCAGTGGCAATGTAGGATAGGTTTCTGAAAAACATCGCGGGGTGGTGCGCATTGTATTGCTGTGTAACACTACATTCACTAGTATCAGTAAGAAAAACATCACGGGGTGGTGTGAATCGGAGGGTGTGAATTAGGATAGGCAATGAGTGGCAATGTAGGATGGAGAAAACCCCCGCTGGGTGGTCAGCATGGGGAGGTCAGGGAACATGCAGTGGCAATGTAGGATAGGTTTCTGAAAAACATCGCGGGGTGGTGCGCATTGTATGGGTGTGTAACATTACATTCACTAGTAGGAGTGAAAAACACATCACGGGGTGGTGTGAATCGGAGGTTCTGAATTAGGATAGGCAGTGAGTGGCAATGTACGATGCAGAAAACCACCGCGGGGTGTCAGCATAAGGAGGTCAGGGAACATGCAGTGGCAATGTAGGATAGGTTTCTGAAAAACATCGCGGGGTGGTGCGAATTATATGGGTGTGTAACATTACATTCACTAGTAGGAGTGAGAAAAACATCACAGGGTGGTGTGAATCGGAGGGTATGATTTAGGATAGCCAGTGAGTTGCAATGTCGGATGGACAAAAGCTTCGCGGGCTGGTCATCATGGGGAGGTCAGGGAACATGCCGTGGCAATATAGGATATGTTTCTGAAAAACATCGCGGGGTGGTGCGCATTGTATGGTTGTGTAACATTACATTCACTAGTAGGAGTGAGAAAAACATCGATAGGAGGTGTGAATCGGACGGTCTGAATTAGGATAGGCAGTGAGTGGCAATGTAGGTTGGAGAAAAGCACCGCGGGGTGGTCAGCATGGGGAGGTCAGAGAACATGCATTGGCAATATAGGATAGGTTTCTGAAAAACATAGCGGGGTGGTGCGCATTGTATGGGTGTGTAACATTACATTCACTAGTAGGAGTGAGAAAAACATCATGGGGTGGTGCGCATTGTACTGGTGTGTAACATTACATTCACTAGTAGGAGTGAGAAAAACATCACGGGGTGGTGTGAATCCGAGGGTCTGAATTAGGTAATGCAGTGAGTGGCAATGTAGGATGGAGAAAAGCACCCAGGGGTGGTCAGCATGGGGAGGTCAGGGAACATACATTGGCAATGTAGGATAGGTTTCTGAAAAACATCGCGGGATTGTGCGCATTGTATGGGTGTATAACATTACATTCACTAGTAGGAGTGAGAAAAACATCACGGGGTGGTGTGAATCGGAGGGTCTGAATTAGGATAGGCAGTGAGTGGCAATGTAGGATGGAGAAAAGCACCGTGGGGTGGTCAGCATGGGGAGGTCAGGGAACACGCAGTGTCAATGTAGGACAGGTTTCTGAAAAACATCGCGGGGTCTTGCACATTGTATGGCTGTGTAACACTTCATTCACTAGTATGAGTAAGAAAAACATCACGGGTTGTTGTGAATCGGAGGGTGTGAATTAGGATAGGCAATGAGTGGCAATGTAGGATGGAGAAAACCACCGTGGGGTGGTCAGCATGGGGAGGTCAGGGAACATGCAGTGGCAATGTAGGATAGGTTTCTGAAAAACATCGCGGGGTGGTGCGCATTGTATTGGTGTGTAACAATACATTCACTAGTAGGAGTGAGAAAAACATCACGGGGTGGTGTGAATTGGAGGGTCTGAATTAGGATAGACAGTGAGTGACATTGTACGATGCAGAAAAGCACCACGGGGTGTTAGCATAGGGAGGTCAGGGAACATGCCGTGGCAATGTAGGATAGGTTTCTGAAAAACATCGCGGGGTGGTGCGCATTATATGGGTGTGTAACATTACATTCACTAGTAGGAGTGAGAAAAACATCACGGGGTGGTGTGAATTGGAGGGTCTGAATTAGGATAGGCAGTGAGTGGCAATGTAGGATGGAGAAAAGCACCGCGGGGTGGTCAGCATTGGGAGGTCAGGGAACATGCAGTGGCAATGTAGGATAGGTTTCTGAAAAACATCGCGGGTGGTGTGCATTGTATGGGTGTGTAACATTACATTCACTAGTAGGAGTGAGAAAAACATCACGGGGTGGTATGTATCGGAGGGTCTGAATTAGGATAGGCAGTGAGTGTCAATGTAGGATGGAGAAAAGCTCTGCGGCGTGGTCAGCATTTGGAGGTCAGGGAACATGCATTGGCAATGTAGGATAGTTTTCTGAAAAACATAGCGGGGTGGTGCGCATTGTATGGGTGTGTAACATTACATTCACTAGTAGGAGTGAGAAAAACATAGCGGGGTGGTGCGCATTGTATGGGTGTGTAACATTACATTCACTAGTAGGAGTGAGAAAAACATCACGGGGTGTTGCGCATTGTATGGGTGTGTAAAATTACATTCACTAGTAGGAGTGAGAAAAACATCACAGGGTGGTGTGAATCGGAGGCTATGATTTAGGATAGCCAGTGAGTTGCAATGTCGGATGGACAAAAGCATCGCGGGGTGTTCAGCATGGGGAGGTCAGGGAACATGCAGTGGCAATGTAGGATAGGTTTCTGAAAAACATCGCGGGGTGGTACGCATTGAATGGTTGTGTAACATTACATTCACTAGTAGGAGTGAGAAAAACATCAATGGGAGGTGTGAATCCTAGGGTCTGAATTAGGATAGGCAGTGAGTGGCAATGTAGGTTGGAGAAAAGCACCGCGGGGTGGTCAGCGTGGGGAGGTCAGAGAACATGCAGTGGCAATATAGGATAGGTTTCTGAAAAACATAGCGGGTGGTGCCCATTGTATGGGTGTGTAACATTACATTCACTAGTAGGAGTGAGAAAAACATCATGGGGTGGTGCGCATTGTATTGGTGTGTAACATTACATTCACTAGTAAGAGTGAGAAAAACATCACGGGGTGGTGTGAATCCGAGGGTCTGAATTAGGTAATGCAGTGAGTGGCAATGAAGGATGGAGAAAAGCACCCAGGGGTGGTCAGCATGGGGAGGTCAGGGAACATGCAGTGGCAATGTAGGATAGGTTTCTGAAAAACATCGCGGGGTGGTGCGCATTGCATGGGTGTGTAACATTACATTCACTAGTAGGAGTGAGAAAAACATCACGGCGTGGTATGTATCGGAGGGTCTCAATTAGGATAGGCAGTGAGTGTCAATGTAGGATGGAGAAAAGCACTGCGGCGTGGTCAGCATTTGGAGGTCAGGGAACATGCATTGGCAATGTAGGATAGTTTTCTGAAAAACATAGCGGGGTGGTGCGCATTGTATGGGTGTGTAACATTACATTCACTAGTAGGAGTGAGAAAAACATCACGGGGTGTTGCGCATTGTATGGGTGTGTAAAATTACATTCACTAGTAGGAGTGAGAAAAACATCACAGGGTGGTGTGAATCGGAGGCTATGATTTAGTATAGCCAGTGAGTTGCAATGTCGGATGGACAAAAGCATCGCGGGGTGGTCAGCATGGGGAGGTCAGGGAACATGCAGTGGCAATGTAGGATAGGTTTCTGAAAAACATCGCGGGGTGGTACGCATTGTATGGTTGTGTAACATTACATTCACTAGTAGGAGTGAGAAAAACATCAATGGGAGGTGTGAATCCTAGGGTCTGAATTAGGATAGTCAGTGAGTGGCAATGTAGGTTGGAGAAAAGCACCGCGGGGTGGTCAGCGTGGGGAGGTCAGAGAACATGCAGTGGCAATATAGGATAGGTTTCTGAAAAACATAGCGGGTGGTGCCCATTGTATGGGTGTGTAACATTACATTCACTAGTAGGAGTGAGAAAAACATCATGGGGTGGTGCGCATTGTATTGGTGTGTAACATTACATTCACTAGTTGGAGTGAGAAAAACATCACGGGGTGGTATGAATCCGAGGGTCTGAATTAGGTAATGCAGTGAGTGGCAATGAAGGATGGAGAAAAGCACCCAGGGGTGGTCAGCATGGGGAGGTCAGGGAACATGCAGTGGCAATGTAGGATAGGTTTCTGAAAAACATCGCGGGGTGGTGCGCATTGCATGGGTGTGTAACATTACATTCACTAGTAGGAGTGAGAAAAACATCAACGGGTGGTGTGAATCGGAGGGTCTGAATTAGGATAGACAGTGAGCGGCAATGTATGATGCAGAAAAGCACCACGCGGTGGTCAGCATAGGGAGGTCAGGGAATATGCAATGGCAATGTAGGATAGGTTTCTGAAAAAAATCTCGGGGTGGTGCGCATTGTATGGGTGTGTAACATTACATTCACTAGTAAGAGTGAGAAAAACATCACGGGGTGGTGTGAATCGGAGGGTCTGAATTAGAATAGGCAGTGAGTGGCAATGTAGGATGGAGAAAAGCACCGCGGGGTGGTCAGCATGGGGAGGTCAGGGAACATGCAGTGGCAATGTAGGATAGGTTTCTGAAAAACATCGCGGGGTGGTGTGCATTGTATGGGTGTGTAACGTTACATTCACTAGTATGAGTGAGAAAAACATCACGGGGTGGTGTGAATCGGAGGGTGTGAATTAGGATAGGCAATGAGTGGCAATGTAGGATGGAGAAAAGCACCGTGGGGTGGTCAGCATGGGGAGGTCAGGGAACATGCAGTGGCAATGTAGGATAGGTTTCTGAAAAACATCGCGGGGTGATGCGCATTGTATTGCTGTGTAACACTACAATCACTAGTATGAGTAAGAAAAACATCACGGGGTGGTGTGAATCGGAGGGTGTGAATTAGGATAGGCAATGAGTGGCAATGTAGGATGGAGAAAAGCACCGCGGAGTGGTCAGCATGGGGAGGTCAGGGAACATGCTGTGGCAATGTAGGATAGGTTTCTGAAAAACATAGCGGGGTGGTGCGCATTGTATGGGTATGTAACATTACATTCACAAGTAAGAGTGAGAAAAACATCACGGGGTGGTGCGCTTTGTATTGGTGTGTAACATTACATTCACTAGTAGGAGTGAGAAAAATATCACGGGGAGGTGTGAATTCGAGGGTCTGAATTAGCATATGCAGGGAGTGGCAATGTAGGATGGAGAAAAGCACCCAGGGGTGGTCAGCATGGGGAGGTCAGGGAACATGCATTGGCAATGTAGGATAGGTTTCTGAAAAACATAGCGGGGTGGTGTGCATTGTATGGGTGTGTAACATTACATTCACAAGTAAGAGTGAGAAAAACATCACGGGGTGGTGCGCTTTGTATTGGTGTGTAACATTACATTCACTAGAAGGAGTGAGAAAAATATCACGGGGAGGTGTGAATCCGAGGGTCTGAATTAGGATATGCAGGGAGTGGCAATGTAGGATGGAGAAAAGCACCCAGGGGTGGTCAGCATGGGGAGGTCAGGGAACATACAGTGGCAATGTAGGATAGGTTTCTGAAAAACATCGCGGGATGGTGCGCATTGCATGGGTGTGTAACATTACATTCACCAGTAGGAGTGAGAAAACCATCACGGCGTGGTGTGAATCGGAGGGTCTGAATTATGATACGCAGTGAGTGGCAATGTAGGTTGGAGAAAAGCACCACGGGGTGGTCAGCGTGGGGAGGTCAGAGAACATGCAGTGGCAATATAGGATAGGTTTCTGAAAAACATAGCGGGGTGGTGTGCATTGTATGGGTGTGTAACATTACATTCTCTAGTAGGAGTGAGAAAAACATCACGGGGTGGTGCGCATTGTATTGGTGTGTAACATTACATTCACTAGTAGGAGTGAGAAAAACATCATGGGGTGTTGCGCATTGTATAGGGGTGTAACATTACATTTACTAGTAGGAGTGAGAAAAACATCACAGGGTGGTGTTAATCGGAGGGTACGATTTCGGATAGCCAGTGAGTTGCAATGTAGGATGGAGAAAAGCATCGCGGGGTGGTCAGCATGGGGAGGTCAGGGAACATGCAGTGGCAATATAGGATAGGTTTCTGAAAAACATCGCGGGGTGGTGCACATTGTATGTTTGTGTAACATTACATTCACTAGTAGGAGTGAGAAAAACATCAATAGGAGGTGTGAATCGGAGGGTCTGAATTAGGATAGGCAGTGAGTGGCAATGTAGGTTGGAGAAAAGCACCACGGGGTGGTCAGCGTGGGGAGGTCAGAGAACATGCAGTGGCAATATAGGATAGGTTTCTGAAAAACATAGCGGGGTGGTGCTCATTGTATGGGTGTGTAACATTACATTCACTAGTAGGAGTGAGAAAAACATCACGGGGTGGTGCGCATTGTATTGGTGTGTAACATTACATTCACTAGTAGGAGTGAGAAAAACATCACGGGGTGGTGTGAATCGGAGGGTCTGAATTAGGATAGGCAGTGAGTGGCAATGTAGGATGGAGAAAAGCACTGCGGGGTGGTCAGCATGGGGAGGTCAGAGAACATGCAGTGGCAATGTATGATAGGTTTCTGAAAAACATCGCGGGATTGTGCGCATTGTATGGGTGCGTAACATTACATTCACTAGTAAGAGTGAGAAAAACATCACGGGATGGTGTGAATCGGAGGGTCTGAATTAGGATAGGCAGTGAGTGGCAATGTAGGTTGGAGAAAAGCACCGCGGAGTGGTCAGCATGGGGAGGTCTGGGAACATGCAGTGGCAATCTAGGATAGGTTTCTGAAAAAAATCGCAGGGTGGTGCGCATTGTATGGGTGTGTAACATTACATTCACTAGTATGAGTGAGAAAAACATCAACGGGTGGTGTGAATCGGAGGGTCTGAATTAGGACAGACAGTGAGCAGCAATGTATGATGCAGAAAAGCACCGCGGGGTGGTCAGCATAGGGAGGTCAGGGAACATGCAGTGGCAATGTAGGATAGGTTTCAGAAAAAAATCGTGGGGTGGTGCGCATTGTATGGGTGTGTAACATTACATTCACTAGTAGGAGTGAGAAAAACATCACGGGGTGGTGTGAATGGGAGGGTCAGAATTAGGATAGGCAGTGAGTGGCAATGTAGGATGTAGAAAAGCACCGCGGGTTGGTCTGCATGGGGAGGTCACGGAACATGCAGTGGCAATGTAGGATAGGTTTCTGAAAAACATCGCGGGGTGGTGCGCTTTGTATGGGTGTATAACGTTACATTCACTAGTAGGAGTGAGAAAAACATCACGGGGTGGTGTGAATTGGAGGGTCTGAATTAGGATAGGCAGTTAGTGGCAATGTAGGATGGAGAAAAGCACTGCGGGGTGGTCAGCATGTGGAGGTCTGGGAACATGAATTGGCAATGTATGATAGGTTTCTGAGAAGCATAGCGGGATGGTGCCAATTGTATGGGTGTGTAACATTACATTCACTACTAGGAGTGAGAAAAACATCACGGTGTGGTGCGCATTGAATTGGTGTGTAACATTACATTCACTAGTAGGAGTGTGAAAAAGATCACGGGGTTGTGTGAATCCGAGGGTCTGAATTAGGATATGCAGTGAGTGGCAATGTAGGATGGAGAAAAGCACCCAGGGGTGGTCAGCATGAGGAGGTCAGGGAACATACAGTGGCAATGTAGGATAGGTTTCTGAAAAATATCACGCCGTGCTGCGCATTGTATGGGTGTGTTACATTACATTCACTAGTAGAAGTGATAAAAACATCACGGGGTTGTGTGAATCGGAGGGTCTGAATTAGTATAGCCAGTGAGTGGCAATGTAGGATGGAGAAAAGTACTGCGGGGTGGTCAGCATGGGGAGGTCAGGGAACATGCAGTGGCAATGTAGGATAGGTTTCTGAAAAACTTCGCGCGGTGGTGGGCATAGTATGGGTGTGTACCATGACATTCACTAGTAGGTGTGAGAAAATCATCACGGGGTGGTGCGCATTGTATTGGTGTGTAACATTACATTCACTTGTAGGAGTGAGAAAAACATCACATGTTTGTGTGAATCCGATGGTCTGAATTCGGATAGGCAGTGATTGGCAATGTAGGATGGACAAAAGCACCGCGGGGTGGTCAGAATGGGGAGGTCAGGGAACATGCAGTGGCAATGTAGGATAGGTTTCTGAAAAACATCGCGGGGTGATGCGCATTGTATGGGTGTGTAACATTACATTCACTAGTAGGAGTGAGAAAAACATCACGGGGTAGTGTGAATTGGAGGGTCTGAATTAGGATACGCAGTGAGTGGCAATGTAGGATGGAGAAAAGCTCCGCGGGGTGGTCAGCATGGGGAGGTCAGGGAACATGCAGTGGGAATGTAGGATAGGTTTCTGAAAAACATCGCGGGGTGGTGCGCATTGGATGTGTGTGTAACATTACATTCACTAGTAGGAGTGAGAAAAACATCACGGGGTGTTGCGCATTGTATGTGTGTGTAACATTACATTCACTAGTAGCAGTGAGAAAAACATCACAGGGTGGAGTGAATCGGAGGGTATGATTTAGGATAGCCTGTGAGTTGCAATGAAGGATAGAGAAACGAATCGCGGGGTGGTCAGCATGGGGAGGTCAGGGAACATGCAGTGGCAATGTAGGATATGTTTCTGAAAAACATCACGGGGTGGTGCGCATTGTATGGGTGTGTAACATTACATTCACTATTAGGAGAGTGAAAATCATCAAGGGGTGTTGCGCATTGTATGGTTGTGTAACATTACATAAACTAGTAGGAGTGAGAAAAACATCACGGGTTCGTGTGAATCTGAGGGTCTGAATTAGGATAGCCAGTGAGTTGCAATGTAGCAGGGAGAAAAGCATCGCAGGGTGGTCAGCATGGGGAGGTCAGGGAACATGCAGTGGCAATGTAGGATAAGTTTCAGAAAAACATCGCGGGGTGATGCGCATTGTATGGGTGTGCAACATTACATTCACTAGTAGGAGTGAGAAAAACATCACGGGGTGGTGTGAATTGGAGGGTCTGAATTAGGATACGCAGTGAGTGGCAATGTAGGATGGAGAAAAGCTCCGCGGGGTGGTCAGCATGGGGAGGTTAGGGAACATGCAGTGGCAATGTAGGATAGGTTTCTGAAAAACATCGCAGGGTGGTGCGCATTGTATGTGTGTGTAACATTACATTCACTAGTAGGAGTGAGAAAAACATCACGGGGTCTTGCGCATTGTATGTGTGTGTAACATAACATTCACTAGTAGGAGTGAGAAAAACATCACAGGGTGGTGTGAATCTGAGGGTATGATTTAGGATAACCAGTGAGTTGCAATGTAGGATGGAGAAAAGAATCGCGGGGTGGTCAGCATGGGGAGGTCAGGGAACATGCAGTGGTAATGTAGGATAGGTTTCTGAAAAACATCACGGGGTGGTGCGCATTGTATGGGTGTGTAACATTACATTCACTAGTAGGAGTGAGAAAAACATCACGGGGAAGTGTGAATCCGAGGGTCTGAATTAGGATATGCAGTGAGTGGCAATGTAGGATGTATAAAAGCACCCAGGGGTGGTCTGCATGGGGAGGTCAGGGAACATAGAGTGGCAATGCAGGATAGGTTTCTGAAAAACATAGCGGGATGGTGCGCATTGTATGGGTGTGTAACATTACAATCACCAGTAGGAGTGAGAAAAACATCACGGGGTGGTGTGAATCGGAGGGTCTTAATTAGGATAGGCAGTGAGTGGCAATGTAGGATGGAGAAAAGCACCGCAGGGTGGTCAGCATGGGGAGGTCAGGGAACATAAAGTTACAATGTAGGATAGGTTTCTAAAAAACATCGCGGGGTGGTGCGCATTGTATGGGTGTGTAACATTAAATTCACTAGTAGGAGTGAGCAAAACGTCAAGGGGTGGTGTGAATCAGAGGGATTGAATTAGGATAGGCAGTGAGTGGCAATGTAGGATGGAGAAAAACACCGCGGGGTGGTCAGCATGGGGAGGTCAGGGAACATGCAGTGGCAATGTAGGATAGGTTTCTGAAAAACATCGCGGGGTGGGCTGCATTGTATGGGTGTGTAACAGTACATTCACTAGTAGGAGTGAGCAAAACATCACGGGGTGGTGTGAATCGGAAGGTCTGAATTAGGATAGGCAGTGAGTGGCAATGTAGGATGGAGTAACGCACCGCGGGTTGGTCAGCATGTGGAGGTCAGGGAACATGCTGTGGCAATGTAGGATATGTTTCTTAAAAATATCGCGGTGTGTTGCGCATTGTATGGGTGTGTAACATTACATTCAGTAGTAGGAGTGAGAAAAACATCACGGGGTGGTGCGCATTGTATTGGTGTGTAACATTACATTCACTAGTAGGAGTGAGAAAAACATCACGGGGTGGTGTGAATCCGAGGGTCTGAATTAGGTAATGCAGTGAATGGCAATGTAGGATGGAGAAAAGCACCCAGGGGTGGTCAGCATGGGGAGGTCAGGGAACATACAGTGGCAATGTAGGATAGATTTCTGAAAAACATCGCGGGATTGTGCGCATTGTATGGGTGTGTAACATTACATTCACTAGTAGGAGTGAGAAAAACATCATGGGGTGGTGTGAATCGGAGGGTCTGAATTAGGATAGGCAGTGAGTGGCCATGTAGGTTGGAGAAAAGCACCGCGGGGTGGTCAGCATGGGGAGGTCAGGGAACATGCAGTGGCAATCTAGGATAGGTTTCTGAAAAAAATCGCGGGGTGGTGCGCATTGTATGGGTGTGTAACATTACATTCACTAGTATGAGTGAGAAAAACATCAACGGGTGGTGTGAATCGGAGGGTCTGAATTAGGATAGACAGTGAGCGGCAATGTATGATGCAGAAAAGCACCGCGGGGTGGTCAGCATAGGGAGGTCAGGGAACATGCAGTGGCAATGTAGGATAGGTTTATGAAAAAAATCGTGGGGTGGTGCGCATTGTATGGCTGTGTAACATTACATTCACTAGTAGGAGTGAGAAAAACATCACGGGGTGGTGTGAATGGGAGGGTCAGAATTAGGATAGGCAGTGAGTGGCAATGTAGGATGTAGAAAAGCACCGCGGGGTGGTCAGCATGGGGAGGTCACGGAACATGCAGTGGCAATGTAGGATAGGTTTCTGAAAAACATCGCGGGGTGGTGCGCTTTGTATGGGTGTATAACGTTACATTCACTAGTAGGAGTGAGAAAAACATCACGGGGTGGTGTGAATTGGAGGGTCTGAATTAGGATAGGCAGTGAGTGGCAATGTAGATTGGAGAAAAGCACTGCGGGGTGGTCAGCATGTGGAGGTCTGGGAACATGAATTGGCAATGTATGATAGGTTTCTGAGAAGCATAGCGGGCTGGTGCGAATTGTATCGGTGTGTAACATTACATTCACTACTAGGAGTGAGAAAAACATCACGGGGTGGTGCGCATTGAATTGGTGTGTAACATTACCTTCACTAGTAGGAGTGTGAAAAACATCACGTGGTTGTGTGAATCCGAGGGTCTGAATTAGGATATGCAGTGAGTGGCAATGTAGGATGGAGAAAAGCACCCAGGGGTGGTCAGCATGGGGAGGTCAGGGAACATACAGTGGCAATGTAGGATAGGTTTCTGAAAAATATCACGGGGTGCTGCGCATTGTATGGGTGTGTTACATTACATTCACTAGTAGAAGTGATAAAAACATCACGAGGATGTGTGAATCGGAGGGTCTGAATTAGGATAGGCAGTGAGTGGCAATGTAGGATGGAGAAAAGTACTGCGGGGTGATCAGCATGGGGAGGTCAGGGAACATGCAGTGGCAATATAGGATAGGTTTCTGAAAAACTTCGCGCGGTGGTGCGCATAGTATGGGTGTGTAACATTACATTCACTAGTAGGTGTGAGAAAAACATCACGGGGTGGTGCGCATTGTATTGGTGTGTAACATTACATTCACTTGTAGGAGTGAGAAAAACATCACGTGTTTGTGTGAATCCGAGGGTCTGAATTCGGATAGGCAGTGATTGGCAATGTAGGATGGACAAAAGCACCGTGGGGTGGTCAGAATGGGGAGGTCAGGGAACATGCAGTGGCAATGTAGGATAGATTTCTGAAAAACATCGCGGGGTGATGCGCATTGTATGGGTGTGTAACATTACATTCACTAGTAGGAGTGAGAAAAACATCACGGGGTGGTGTGAATTGGAGAGTCTGAATTAGGATACGCAGTGAGTGGCAATGTAGGATGGAGAAAAGCTCCGCGGGGTGGTCAGCATGGGGAGGTCAGGGAACATGCAGTGGGAATGTAGGATAGGTTTCTGAAAAACATCGCGGTGTGGTGCGCATTGGATGTGTGTGTAACATTACATTCACTAGTAGGAGTGAGAAAAACATCACGGGGTGGTGTGAATCGGAGGGTCTTAATTAGGATAGGCAGTGAGTGGCAATGTAGGATGGAGAAAAGCACCGCAGGGTGGTCAGCATGGGGAGGTCAGGGAACATAAAGTTGCAATGTAGGATAGGTTTCTAAAAAACATCGCGGGGTGGTGAGCATTGTATGGGTGTGTAACATTAAATTCCCTAGTAGGAGTGAGCAAAACGTCAAGGGGTGGTGTGCATCGGAGGGATTGAATTAGGATAGGCAGTGAGTGGCAATGTAGGATGGAGAAAAACTCCGCGGGGTGGTCAGCATGGGGAGTTCAGGGAACATGCAGTGGCAATGTAGGATAGGTTTCTGAAAAACATCGCGGGGTGGGGTGCATTGTATGGGTGTGTAACAGTACATTCACTAGTAGGAGTGAGCAAAACATCACGGTGTGGTGTGAATCGGAAGGACTGAATTAGGATAGGCAGTGAGTGGCAATGTAGGATGGAGTAACGCACCGCGGGTTGGTCAGCATGTGGAGGTCAGGGAACATGCTGTGGCAATGTAGGATATGTTTCTTAAAAACATCGCGGTGTGTTGCGCATTGTATGGGTGTGTAACATTACATTCACTTATAGGAGTGATAAAAAATCACCGGGTGGTGTGAATCGGAGGGTCTGAATTAGTATAGGCAGTGAGTGGAAATGTAGGATGAAGAAAAGGACAACTGGGTGGTCAGCATGGGAAGGTCAGGGAACATGCAGTGGCAATGTAGGATAGGTTTCTGAAAAACATAGCGGGGTGGTGCGCATTATATGGGTGTGTAACATTACATTCACTAGTAGGAGTGAGAAAAACATCACAGGGTGGTGTGAATCGGAGGGTATGATGTAGGATAGCCAGTGAGTTGCAATGTCGGATGGCCAAAGCATCGCGGGGTGGTCAGCATGGGGAGGTCAGGGAACATGCCGTGGCAATGTAGCATAGTTTTCTGAAAAACATCGCGGGGTGGTGCGCATTGTATGGTTGTGTAACATTACATTCACTAGTAGGAGTGAGAAAAACATCAATAGGAGGTGTGAATCGGAGGGTCTGAATTAGGATAGGCAGTGAGTGGCAATGTAGGATGGAGAAAAGCACCGCGGGGTGGTCAGCGTGGGGAGGTCAGAGAACATGCAGTGGCAATATAGGATAGGTTTCTGAAAAACATAGCGGGGTGGTGCGCATTGTATGGGTTTGTAACATTACATTCACTAGTAGGAGTGAGAAAAACATCACGGGGTGGTGTGATTCGGAGGGTCTGAATTAGGATAGGCAGTGAGTGGCAATGTAGGATGGAGAAAAGCACCGCGGGGTGGTCAGCATGGGGAGGTCAGGGAACATGCAGTGGCAATGTAGGATAGGTTTCTGAAAAACATCGCGGGGAGGTGCGCATTGTATGGGTGTGTAACATTACATTCACTAGTATGAGTGAGAAAAACATCAACGGGTGGTGTGAATCGGAGGGTCTGAAATAGGATAGACAGTGAGCGGCAATGTATGATGCAGAAAAGCACCGCGGGGTGGTCAGCATAAGGAGGTCAGGGAACATGCAGTGGCAATGTAGGATAGGTTTCTGAAAAAAATCTCGGGGTTGTGCGCATTGTATGGGTGTGTAACATTACATTCACTAGTAGGAGTGAGAAAAACATACCGGGGTGGTGCGCATTGTATGGGTGTGTAACATTACATTCACTAGTAGGAGTCAGAAACAAATCACGGGTTGGTGTGAATTGGAGGGTCTGAATTAGGATAGACAGTGAGTGGCAATGTACGATGCAAAAGCACCGCGGGGTGTCAGCATAGGGAGGTCAGGGAACATGCAGTGGCAATGTAGGATAGGTTTCTGAAAAACATCGCGGGGTGGTGCGCATTATATGGGTGTGTAACATTACATTCACTAGTAGGAGTGAGAAAAACATCACGGGGTCTTGCGCATTGTATGTGTGTGTAACATAACATTCACTAGTAGGAGTGAGAAAAACATCACAGGGTGGTGTGAATCTGAGGGTATGATTTAGGATAACCAGTGAGTTGCAATGTAGGATGGAGAAAAGAATCGCGGGGTGGTCAGCATGGGGAGGTCAGGGAACATGCAGTGGCAATGTAGGATAGGTTTCTGAAAAACATCACGGGGTGGTGCGCATTGTATGGGTGTGTAACATTACATTCACTATTAGGAGAGTGAAAATCATCAAGGGGTGTTGCACATTGTATGGTTGTGTAACATTACATTAACTAGTAGGAGTGAGAAATACATCACGGGGTGGTGTGAATCCGAGGGTCTGAATTAGGATAGCCAATGAGTTGCAATGTAGCAGGGAGAAAAGCATCGCAGGGTGGTCAGCATGGGGAGGTCAGGGAACATGCAGTGGCAATGTAGTATAAGTTTCTGAAAAACATCGCGGGGTGGTGCACACTGTATGGGTGTGTAACATTACATTCACTAGTAGGAGTGAGAAAAACATCACGGGGTGGTGTGAATCGGACGGTGTGAATTAGGATAGGCAATGAGTGGCAATGTAGGATGGAGAAAAGCACAGCGGGGTGGTCAGCATGGGGAGGTCAGGGAAGATGCAGTGGCAATGTAGGATAAGTTTCTGAAAAACATCCCGGGGTGGTGCGCATTGTATGGCTGTGTAACACTACATTGACTACTATGAGTGAGAAAAACATCACTGGGTGGTGTAAATTGGAGGGTGTGAGTTAGGATTGGCAATGAGTGGCAATGTAGGATGGAGAAAAGCACAGTGGGGTGGTCAGCATGGGGAGGTCAGGGAACATGCTGTGGCAATGTAGGATAGGCTTCTGAAAAACATCACGGGGTGGTGCGCATAGTATGGGTGTGTAACATTACATTCACTATTAGGAGTGAGAAAATCATCACGGGGTGGTGTGAATCGGAGGGTCTAAATTAGGATAGACAGTGAGTGGCAATGTACGATGCAGAAAAGGACCGCGGGGTGTCAGCATACGGAGGTCAGGGAACATGCAGTGGCAATGTAGGATAGGTTTCTGAAAAACATCGCATGGTGTTGCGCATTATATGGGTGTGTAACATTACATTCACTAGTAGGAGTGAGAAAAACATCACACGGTGGTGTAAATCGGAGGGTGTGAATTAGCATAGGCAGTGAGTGGCAATGTAGGATGGAGAAAAGCACCGCGTGGTGCTCAGCATGGGGAGGTCAGGGAACATGCAGTGGCAATGTAGGATAGGTTTCTGAAAAACATCGCGGGGTGGTGCGCATTGTATGGGTGTGTAACATAACATTCACTAGTAGGAGTGAGAAAAACATTACGGGGTGGTGTGAATTGGAGGGTCTGAATTAGGATGGGCAGTGAGTGGCAATGTAGGATGGAAAAAAGCACTGCGGGGTGGTCAGCATGTGGAGGTCAGGGAACATGCATTGGCAATGTAGGAAAAGTTTCGGAAAAACATAGCGGGGTGGTGCGCATTGTATTGGTGTGTAACATTACATTCACTAGTAGGAGTGAGAAAAACATCACGGGTTGCTGCGCTTTGTATTGGTGTGTAACATTACATTCACTAGTAGGAGTGAGAAAAACATCACGGGGAAGTGTGAATCCGAGGGTCTGAATTAGGATATGCAGTGAGTGGCAATGTAGGATGTAGAAAAGCACCCAGGGGTGGTCTGCATGGGGAGGTCAGGGAACATAGAGTGGCAATGCAGGATAGGTTTCTGAAAAACATCGCGGGATGGTGCGCATTGTATGGGTGTGTAACATTACAATCACCAGTAGGAGTGAGAAAAACATCACGGGGTGGTGTGAATCGGAGGGTCTTAATTAGGATAGGCAGTGAGTGGCAATGTAGGATGGAGAAAAGCACCGCAGGGTGGTCAGCATGGGGAGGTCAGGGAACATAAAGTTGCAATGTAGGATAGGTTTCTAAAAAACATCGCGGGGTGGTGCGCATTGTATGGGTGTGTAACATTAAATTCACTAGTAGGAGTGAGCAAAACGTCAAGGGGTGGTGTGAATCGGAGGGATTGAATTAGGATAGGCAGTGAGTGGCAATGTAGGATGGAGAAAAACACCGCGGGGTGGTCAGCATGGGGAGGTCAGGGAACATGCAGTGGCAATGTAGGATAGGTTTCTGAAAAACATCGCGGGGTGGGGTGCATTGTATGGGTGTGTAACAGTACATTCACTAGTAGGAGTGAGCAAAACATCACGGGGTGGTGTGAATCGGAAGGTCTGAATTAGGATAGGCAGTGAGTGGCAATGTAGGATGGAGTAACGCACCGCGGGTTGGTCAGCATGTGGAGGTCAGGGAACATGCTGTGGCAATGTAGGATATGTTTCTTAAAAATATCGCGGTGTGTTGCGCATTGTATGGGTGTGTAACATTACATTCACTAGTAGGAGTGAGAAAAACATCACGGGGTGGTGCGCATTGTATTGGTGTGTAACATTACATTCACTAGTAGGAGTGAGAAAAACATCACGGGGTGGTGTGAATCCGAGGGTCTGAATTAGGTAATGCAGTGAATGGCAATGTAGGATGGAGAAAAGCACCAGGGGTGGTCAGCATGGGGAGGTCAGGGAACATACAGTGGCAATGTAGGATAGGTTTCTGAAAAACATCGCGGGATTGTGCGCATTGTATGGGTGTGTAACATTACATTCACTAGTAGGAGTGAGAAAAACATCATGGGGTGGTGTGAATCGGAGGGTCTGAATTAGGATAGGCAGTGAGTGGCAATGTAGGTTGGAGAAAAGCACCGCGGGGTGGTCAGCATGGGGAGGTCAGGGAACATGCAGTGGCAATGTAGGATAGGTTTCTGAAAAAAATCGCGGGGTGGTGCGCATTGTATGGGTGTGTAACATTACATTCACTAGTATGAGTGAGAAAAACATCAACGGGTGGTGTGAATCGGAGGGTCTGAATTAGGATAGACAGTGAGCGGCAATGTTTGATGCAGAAAAGCACCGCGGGGTGGTCAGCATAGGGAGGTCAGGGAACATGCAGTGGCAATGTAGGATAGGTTTCTGAAAAAAATCGTGGGGTGGTGCGCATTGTATGGGTGTGTAACATTACATTCACTAGTAGGAGTGAGAAAAACATCACGGGGTGGTGTGAATGGGAGGGTCAGAATTAGGATAGGCAGTGAGTGGCAATGTAGGATGTAGAAAAGCACCGCGGGGTGGTCACCATGGGGAGGTCACGGAACATGCAGTGGCAATGTAGGATAGCTTTCTGAAAAACATCGCGGGGTGGTGCGCTTTGTATGGGTGTATAACGTTACATTCACTAGTAGGAGTGAGAAAAACATCACGGGGTGGTGTGAATTGGAGGGTCTGAATTAGGATAGGCAGTGAGTGGCAATGTAGGATGGAGAAAAGCACTGCGGGGTGGTCAGCATGTGGAGGTCTGGGAACATGAATTGGCAATGTATGATAGGTTTCTGAGAAGCATAGCGGGCTGGTGCGAATTGTATGGGTGTGTAACATTACATTCACTACTAGGAGTGAGAAAAACATCACGGGGTGGTGCGCATTGAATTGGTGTGTAACATTACCTTCACTAGTAGGAGTGTGAAAAACATCACGTGGTTGTGTGAATCCGAGGGTCTGAATTAGGATATGCAGTGAGTGGCAATGTAGGATGGAGAAAAGCACCCAGGGGTGGTCAGCATGGGGAGGTCAGAGAACATGCAGTGGCAATATAGGATAGGTTTCTGAAAAACTTCGCGCGGTGGTGCGCATAGTATGGGTGTGTAACATTACATTCACTAGTAGGTGTGAGAAAAACATCACGGGGTGGTGCGCATTGTATTGTTGTGTAACATTACATTCACTTGTAGGAGTGAGAAAAACATCACGTGTTTGTGTGAATCCGAGGGTCTGAATTCGGATAGGCAGTGATTGGCAATGTAGGATGGACAAAAGCACCGTGGGGTGGTCAGAATGGGGAGGTCAGGGAACATGCAGTGGCAATGTAGGATAGATTTCTGAAAAACATCGCGGGGTGATGCGCATTGTATGGGTGTGTAACATTACATTCACTAGTAGGAGTGAGAAAAACATCACGGGGTGGTGTGAATTGGAGAGTCTGAATTAGGATACGCAGTGAGTGGCAATGTAGGATGGAGAAAAGCTCCGCGGGGTGGTCAGCATGGGGAGGTCAGGGAACATGCAGTGGGAATGTAGGATAGGTTTCTGAAAAACATCGCGGGGTGGTGCGCATTGGATGTGTGTGTAACATTACATTCACTAGTAGGAGTGAGAAAAACATCACGGGGTGGTGTGAATCGGAGGGTCTTAATTAGGATAGGCAGTGAGTGGCAATGTAGGATGGAGAAAAGCACCGCAGGGTGGTCAGCATGGGGAGGTCAGGGAACATAAAGTTGCAATGTAGGATAGGTTTCTAAAAAACATCGCGGGGTGGTGCGCATTGTATGGGTGTGTAACATTAAATTCCCTATTGGAGTGAGCAAAACGTCAAGGGGTGGTGTGCATCGGAGGGATTGAATTAGGATAGGCAGTGAGTGGCAATGTAGGATGGAGAAAAACTCCGCGGGGTGGTCAGCATGGGGAGTTCAGGGAACATGCAGTGGCAATGTAGGATAGGTTTCTGAAAAACATCGCGGGGTGGGGTGCATTGTATGGGTGTGTAACAGTACATTCACTAGTAGGAGTGAGCAAAACATCACAGTGTGGTGTGAATCGGAAGGACTGAATTAGGATAGGCAGTGAGTGGCAATGTAGGATGGAGTAACGCACTGCGGGTTGGTCAGCATGTGGAGGTCAGGGAACATGCTGTGGCAATGTAGGATATGTTTCTTAAAAACATCGCGGTGTGTTGCGCATTGTATGGGTGTGTAACATTACATTCACTTATAGGAGTGATAAAAAATCACCGGGTGGTGTGAATCGGAGGGTCTGAATTAGTATAGGCAGTGAGTGGAAATGTAGGATGAAGAAAAGGACAACTGGGTGGTCAGCATGGGAAGGTCAGGGAACATGCAGTGGCAATGTAGGATAGGTTTCTGAAAAACATAGCGGGGTGGTGCGCATTATATGGGTGTGTAACATTACATTCACTAGTAGGAGTGAGAAAAACATCACAGGGTGGTGTGAATCGGAGGGTATGATGTAGGATAGCCAGTGAGTTGCAATGTCGGATGGACAAAAGCATCGCGGGGTGGTCAGCATGGGGAGGTCAGGGAACATGCCGTGGCAATGTAGCATAGTTTTCTGAAAAACATCGCGGGGTGGTGCGCATTGTATGGTTGTGTAACATTACATTCACTAGTAGGAGTGAGAAAAACATCAATAGGAGGTGTGAATCGGAGGGTCTGAATTAGGATAGGCAGTGAGTGGCAATGTAGGATGGAGAAAAGCACCGCGGGGTGGTCAGCGTGGGGAGGTCAGAGAACATGCAGTGGCAATATAGGATAGGTTTCTGAAAAACATAGCGGGGTGGTGCGCATTGTATGGGTGTGTAACATTACATTCACTAGTAGGAGTGAGAAAAACGTCACGGGGTGGTGCGCATTGTACTGTTGTGTAACATTACATTCACTAGTAGGAGTGAGAAAAACATCACGGGGTGGTGTGAATCCGAGGGTCTGAATTAGGTAATGCAGTGAGTGGCAATGTAGGATGGAGAAAAGCACCCAGGAGTGGTCAGCATGGGGAGGTCAGGGAACATACAGTGGCAATGTAGGATAGGTTTATGAAAAACATCGCGGGATTGTGCGCATTGTATGGGTGTGTAACATTACATTCACTAGTAGGAGTGAGAAAAACATCACGGGGTGGTGTGATTCGGAGGGTCTGAATTAGGATAGGCAGTGAGTGGCAATGTAGGATGGAGAAAAGCACCGCGGGGTGGTCAGCATGGGGAGGTCAGGGAACATGCAGTGGCAATGTAGGATAGGTTTCTGAAAAACATCGCGGGGAGGTGCGCATTGTATGGGTGTGTAACATTACATTCACTAGTATGAGTGAGAAAAACATCAACGGGTGGTGTGAATCGGAGGGTCTGAAATAGGATAGACAGTGAGCGGCAATGTATGATGCAGAAAAGCACCGCGGGGTGGTCAGCATAAGGAGGTCAGGGAACATGCAGTGGCAATGTAGGATAGGTTTCTGAAAAAAATCTCGGGGTGGTGCGCATTGTATGGGTGTGTAACATTACATTCACTAGTAGGAGTGAGAAAAACATACCGGGGTGGTGCGCATTGTATGGGTGTGTAACATTACATTCACTAGTAGGAGTCAGAAACAAATCACGGGTTGGTGTGAATTGGAGGGTCTGAATTAGGATAGACAGTGAGTGGCAATGTACGATGCAAAAGCACCGCGGGGTGTCAGCATAGGGAGGTCAGGGAACATGCAGTGGCAATGTAGGATAGGTTTCTGAAAAACATCGCGGGGTGGTGCGCATTATATGGGTGTGTAACATTACATTCACTAGTAGGAGTGAGAAAAACATCACGGGGTGGTGTGAATCGGAGGGTCTGAATTAGGATAGGCAGTGAGTGGCAATGTAGGATGGAGAAAAGCACCGCGGGGTGGTCAGCATTGGGAGGTCATGGAACATGCAGTGGCAATGTAGGATAGGTTTCTGAAAAACATCGCGGGTGGTGTGCATTGTATGGGTGTGTAACATTACATTCACTAGTAGGAGTGAGAAAAACATCACGGGGTGGTATGAATAGGAGGGTCTGAATTAGGATAGGCAGTGAGTGTCAATGCAGGATGGAGAAAAGCACTGCGGCGTGGTCAGCATGTGGAGGTCAGGGAACATGCATTGGCAATGTAGGATAGGTTTCTGAAAAACATAGCGGGGTGGTGCGCATTGTATGGGTGTGTAACATTGCATTCACTAGTAGGAGTGAGAAAAACATACCGGGGTGGTGCGCATTGTATGGGTGTGTAACATTACATTCACTAGTAGGAGTGAGAAAAACATCACGGGATGTTGCGCATTGTATGGGTGTGTAAAATTACATTCACTAGTAGGAGTGAGAAAAACATCACAGGGTGGTGTGAATCGGAGGGTATGATTTAGGATAGCCAGTGAGTTGCAATGTCGGATGGACAAAAGCATCGTGGGGTGGTCAGCATGGGGAGGTCAGGGAACATGCAGTGGCAATGTAGGATAGGTTTCTGAAAAACATCGTGGGGTGGTACGCATTGTATGGTTGTGTAACATTACATTCACTAGTAGGAGTGAGAAAAACATCAATGGGAGGTGTGAATCTAAGGGTCTGAATTAGGAAGGCAGTGAGTGGCAATGTAGTTTGAAGAAAAGCACCGCGGGGTGGTCAGCGTGGGGAGGTCAGAGAACATGCAGTGGCAATATAGGATAGGTTTCTGAAAAACATAGCGGGTGGTGCCCATTGTATGGGTGTGTAACATTACATTCACTAGTAGGAGTGAGAAAAACATCATGGGGTGGTGCGCATTGTATTGGTGTGTAACATTACATTCACTAGTAGGAGTGAGAAAAACATCACGGGGTGGTGTGAATCCGAGCGTCTGAATTAGGTAATGCAGTGAGTGGCAATGAAGGATGGAGAAAAGCACCCAGGGGTGGTCAGCATGGGGAGGTCAGGGAACATGCAGTGGCAATATAGCATAGGTTCCTGAAAAACATCGCGGGGTGGTGCGCATTGTATGGGTGTGTGTTACATTACAGTCACTAGTAGGAGTGAGAAAAACATCACGGGGTGGTGCGCATTGTATGGGTGTGTGTTACATTACATTCACTAGTAGGAGTGAGAAAAACATCACGGGGTGGTGTGAATAGGAGGGTCTGAATTAGGATAGGCAGTGAGTGGCAATGTAGGATAGAGAAAAGCACCGCGGGGTGGTCAGCATGGGGAGGTCAGGGAACATGCAGTGGCAATGTAGGATAGGTTTCTGAAAAACATCGTGGGGTGGTGCGCATTGTATGTGTGTGTAACATTACATTCACTAGTAGGAGTGAGAAAAACATCAACGGGTGGTGTGAATCGGAGGGTCTCAATTAGGATAGACAGTGAGCGGCAATGTATGATGCAGAAAAGCACCACGCGGTGGTCAGCATAGGGAGGTCAGGGAATATGCAGTGACAATGTAGGATAGGTTTATGAAAAAAATCTGGGGGTGGTGCGCATTGTATGGGTGTGTAACATTACATTCACAAGTAGGAGTGAGAAAAACATCACGGGGTGGTGTGAATCGGAGGGTCTGAATTAGAATAGGCAGTGAGTGGCAATGTAGGATGGAGAAAAGCACCGCGGGGTGGTCAGCATGGGGAGGTCAGGGAACATGCAGTGGCAATGTAGGATAGGTTTCTGAAAAACGTCGCGGGGTGGTGTGCATTGTATGGGTGTGTAACGTTACATTTACTAGTAGGAGTGAGAAAAACATCACGGGGTGGTGTGAATCGGAGGGTGTGAATTAGGATAGGCAATGAGTGGCAATGTAGGATGGAGAAAAGCACCGCGGGGTGGTCAGCATGGGGAGGTCAGGGAACATGCAGTGGCAATGTAGGATAGGTTTCTGAAAAGCATCGCGGGGTGATGCGCATTGTATTGCTGTGTAACACAACAATCACTAGTATGAGTAAGAAAAACGTCACGGGGTGGTGTGAATCGGAGGGTGTGAATTAGTATAGGCAATGAGTGGCAATGTAGGATGGAGAAAACCGCCGCGAGGTGGTCAGCATGGGGAGGTCAGGGAACATGCAGTGGCAATGTAGGATAGGTTTCTGAAAAACATCGCGGGGTGGTCCACATTGTATGGGTGTGTAACATTACATTCACTAGTAGGAGTGAGAAACACATCACGGGGTGGTGTGAATCGGAGGGTCTGAATTAGGATAGACAGTGAGTGGCAATGTACGATGCAGAAAAGCACCACTGGGTGTCAGCATAGGGAGATCAGGGAACATGCAGTGGCAATGTAGGATAGGTTTCTGAAAAACTTCGCGGGGTGGTGCGCATTATATGGGTGTGTAACATTACATTCACTAGTAGGAGTGAGAAAAACATCACGGGGTGGTGTGAATCGGAGGGTCTGAATTAGGATAGGCAGTGAGTGGCAATGTAGGATGGAGAAAAGCACCGCGGGGTGGTCAGCATGGGGAGGTCAGGGAACATGCACTGGCAATGTAGGATAGGTTTCTGAAAAACATCGCTGGGTGGTGTGCATTGTACGGGTGTGTAACATTACATTCACTAGTAGGAGTGAGAAAAACATCACGGGGTGGTATGAATCGGAGGGTCTGAATTAGGATAGGCAGTGAGTGTCAATGTAGGATGGAGAAAAGCACTGCGGCGTGGTCAGCATGTGGAGGTCAGGGAACATGCATTGGCAATGTAGGATAGGTTTCTGAAAAACATAGCGCGGTGGTCCGCATTGTATGGGTGTGTAACATTACATTCACAAGTAAGAGTGAGAAAAACATCATGGGGTGGTGCGCTTTGTATTGGTGTGTAACATTACATTCACTAGTAGGAGTGAGAAAAACATCACGGGGAGGTGTGAATCCGAGGGTCTGAATTAGGATATGCAGGGAGTGGCAATGTAGGATGGAGAAAAGCACCCAGGGGTGGTCAGCATGGGGAGGTCAGGGAACATACAGTGGCAATGTAGGATAGGTTTCTGAAAAACATCGCGGGATGGTGCGCATTGCACGGGTGTGTAACATTACATTCACCAGTAGGAGTGAGAAAACCATCACGGCGTGGTGTGAATCGGAGGGTCTGAATTATGATACGCAGTGAGTGGCAATGTAGGTTGGAGAAAAGCACCACGGGGTGGTCAGCGTGGGGAGGTCAGAGAACATGCAGTGGCAATATAGGATAGGTTTCTGAAAAACATAGCGGGGTTGTGCGCATTGTATGGGTGTGTAACATTACATTCACTAGTAGGAGTGAGAAAAACATCACGGGGTGGTGCGCATTGTATTGCTGTGTAACATTACATTCACTAGTAGGAGTGAGAAAAACATCATGGGGTGTTGCGCATTATATAGGGGTGTAACATTACATTTACTAGTAGGAGTGAGAAAAACATCACAGGGTGGTGTTAATCGGAGGGTACGATTTCGGATAGCCAGTGAGTTGCAATGTAGGATGGAGAAAAGCATCGCTGGTTGGTCAGCATGGGGAGGTCAGGGAACATGCAGTGGCAATATAGGATAGGTTTCTGAAAAACATCGCGGGGTGGTGCACATTGTATGGTTGTGTAACATTACATTCACTAGTAGGAATGCGAAAAACATCAATGGGAGGTGTGAATCGGAGGGTCTGAATTAGGATAGGCAGTGAGTGGCAATGTAGCTTGGAGAAAAGCACCACGGGGTGGTCAGCGTGGGGAGGTCAGAGAACATGCAGTGGCAATATAGGATAGGTTTCTGAAAAACATAGCGGGGTGGTGCTCATTGTATGGGTGTGTAACATTACATTCACTAGTAGGAGTGAGAAAAACATCACGGGGTGGTGTGAATCCGAGGGTCTGAATTAGGTAATGCAGTGAATGGCAATGTAGGATGGAGAAAAGCACCCAGGTGTGGTCAGCATGGGGAGGTCAGGGAACATACAGTGGCAATGTAGGATAGGTTTCTGAAAAACATCGCGGTATTGTGCGCATTGTATGCGTGTGTAACATTACATTCACTAGTATGAGTGAGAAAAACATCAACGGGTGGTGTGAATCGGAGGGTCTGAATTAGGATAGACAGTGAGCGGCAATGTATGATGCAGAAAAGCACCGCGGGGTGCTCAGCATAGGGAGGTCAGGGAACATGCAGTGGCAATGTAGGATAGGTTTCTGAAAAAAATCGTGGGGTGGTGCGCATTGTATGGGTGTGTAGCATTACATTCACTAGTAGGAGTGAGAAAAACATCACGGGGTGGTGTGAATGGGAGGGTCAGAATTAGGATAGGCAGTGAGTGGCAATGTAGGATGTAGAAAAGCACCGCGGGGTGGTCAGCATAGGGAGGTCAGGGAACATGCAGTGGCAATGTAGGATAGGTTTCTGAAAAAAATCGTGGGGTGGTGCGCATTGTATGGGTGTGTAACATTACATTCACTAGTAGGAGTGAGAAAAACATCACGGGGTGGTGTGAATCGGAGGGTATGATTTAGGGTAGCCAGTGAGTTGCAATGTAGGATAGAGAAATGAATCGCGGGGTGGTCAGCATGGGGAGGTCAGGGAACATGCAGTGGCAATGTAGGATATGTTTCTGAAAAACATCACGGGGTGGTGCGCATTGTATGGGTGTGTAACATTACATTCACTATTAGGAGAGTGAAAATCATCAAGGGGTGTTGCGCATTGTATGGTTGTGTAACATTACATTAACTAGTAGGAGTGAGAAAAACATCACGGGTTGGTGTGAATCCGAGGGTCTGAATTAGAATAGCCAGTGAGTTGCAATGTAGCAGGGAGAAAAGCATCGCAGGGTGGTCAGCATGGGGAGGTCAGGGAACACGCAGTGGCAATGTAGGATATGTTTCTGAGAAACATCACGGGGTGGTGCGCATTGTATGGGTGTGTAACATTACATTCACTATTAGGAGAGTGAAAATCATCAAGGGGTGTTGCGCATTGTATGGTTGTGTAACATTACATACAGTAGTAGGAGTGAGAGAAACATCAATGGGAGGTGTGAATCGGAGGGTCTGAATTAGAATAGGCAGTGAGTGGCAATGTAGGATGGAGAAAAGCACCCAGGGGTGTTCAGCATGGGGAGTTCAGGGAACATACAGTGGCAATGTAGGATAGGTTTCTGAAAAACATCGCGGGATTGTGCGTATTGTATGGGTGTGTAACATTACATTCACTAGTAGGAGTGAGAAAAACATCACGGGATGGTGTGAATCAGAGGGTCTGAATTAGGATAGGCAGTGAGTGGCAATGTAGGATGGAGAAAAGCACCGCGGGGTGGTCAGCATGGGGAGGTCAGATAACATGCAGTGGCAATGTAGGATAGGTTTCTGAAAAACATCGCGGGGTGGTGCGCATTGTATGGGTGTGTAACATTACATTCACTACTAGGAGTGAGAAAAACATCACGGGGTGGTGCGCATTGTATTGGTGTGTAACATTACATTCACTAGTAGGAGTGTGAAAAACATCACGGGGTTGTGTGAATCCGAGGGTCTGAATTAGGATATGCAGTGACTGGCAATGTAGGATGGAGAAAAGCACCCAGGGGTGGTCAGCATGGGGAGGTCAGGGAACATACAGTGGCAATGTAGGATAGGTTTCTGAAAAATATCACGGGGTGCTGCGCATTGTATGGGTGTGTTACATTATATTCACTAGTAGAAGTGACAAAAACATCACGGGGTTGTGTGAATCGGAGGGTCTGAATTAGGATAGGCAGTGAGTGGCAATGTAGGATGGAGAAAAGTACTGCGGGGTGGTCAGCATGGGGAGGTCAGGGAACATGCAGTGGCAATGTAGGATAGGTTTCTGAAAAACTTCGCGCGGTGGTGCGCATAGTATGGGTGTGTAACATTACATTCACTAGTAGGTGTGAGAAAAACATCACGGGGTGGTGCGCATTGTATTGGTGTGTAACATTACATTCACTTGTAGGAGTGAGAAAAACATCACGTGTTTGTGTGAATCCGAGGGTCTGAATTCGGATAGGCAGTGATTGGCAATGTAGGATGGACAAAAGCACCGCGGGGAGGTCAGAATGGGGAGGTCAGGGAACATGCAGTGGGAATGTCGGATAGGTTTCTGAAAAACATCGCGGGGTCGTGCGCATTGGATGTGTGTGTAACATTACATTAACTAGTAGGAGTGAGAAAAACATCACGGGGTGTTGCGCATTGTATGTGTGTGTAACATTACATTCACTAGTAGGAGTGAAGAAAAACATCACAGGGTGGTGTGAATCGGAGGATATGATTTAGGATAGCCAGTGAGTTGCAATGTATGATAGAGAAATGATTCGTTGGGTGGTCAGCATGGGGAGGTCAGGGAACATGCAGTGGCAATGTAGGATATGTTTCTGAAAAACATCACGGGGTGGTGCGCATTGTATGGGTGTGTAACATTACATTCACTATTAGGAGAGTGAAAATCATCAAGGGGTGTTGCGCATTGTATGGTTGTGTAACATTACATTAACTAGTAGGAGTGAGAAAAACATCACGGGTTGGTGTGAATCCGAGGGTCTGAATTAGGATAGCCAGTGAGTTGCAATGTAGCAGGGAGAAAAGCACCGCAGGGTGGTCAGCATGGGGAGGTCAGGGAACATGCAGTGGCAATCTAGGATAAGTTTCTGAAAAACATCGCGGGGTGATGCGCATTGTATGGGTGTGTAACATTACATTCACTAGTAGGAGTGAGAAAAACATCACAGGGTGGTGTGAATCGGAGGGTATGATTTAGAATAGCCAGTGAGTTGCAATGTAGGATAGAGAAATGATTCGTTGGGTGGTCAGCATGGGGAGGTCAGGGAACATGCAGTGGCAATGTAGGATATGTTTCTGAAAAACATCACGGGGTGGTGCGCATTGTATGGGTGTGTAACATTACATTCACTATTAGGAGAGTGAAAATCATCAAGGGGTGTTGCGCATTGTATGGTTGTGTAACATTACATTAACTAGTAGGAGTGAGAAAAACATCACGGGTTGGTGTGAATCCGAGGGTCTGAATTAGGATAGCCAGTGAGTTGCAATGTAGCAGGGAGAAAAGCATCGCAGGGTGGTCAGCATGGGGAGGTCAGGGAACATGCAGTGGCAATGTAGTATAAGTTTCTGAAAAACATCGCGGGGTGGTGCACACTGTATGGGTGTGTAACATTACATTCACTAGTAGGAGTGAGAAAAACATCACGGGGTGGTGTGAATCGGACGGTGTGAATTAGGATAGGCAATGAGTGGCAATGTAGGATGGAGAAAAGCACAGCGGGGTGGTCAGCATGGGGAGGTCAGGGAACATGCAGTGGCAAGGTAGGATAGGTTTCTGAAAAACATCGCGGGGTGGTGCGCATTGTATGGGTGTGTAACATTACATTCACTATTAGGAGTGAGAAAATCATCACGGGGTGGTGTGAATCGGAGGGTCTAAATTAGGATAGACAGTGAGTGGCAATGTACGATGCAGAAAAGGACCATGGGGTGTCAGCATACGGAGGTCAGGGAACATGCAATGGCAATGTAGGATAGGTTTCTGAAAAACATCGCATGGTGGTGCGCATTATATGGGTGTGTAACATTATATTCACTAGTAGAAGTGAGAAAAACATCACGCGGTGGTGTGAATCTGAGGGTCTGAATTAGCATAGCCAGTGAGTGGCAATGTAGGATGGAGAAAAGCACCGCGGGGTGGTCAGCATGGGGAGGTCAGGGAACATGCAGTGGCAATGTAGGATAGGTTTCTGAAAAACATCGCGGGGTGGTGCGCATTGTATGGGTGTGTAACATTACATTCACTAGTAGGAGTGAGAAAAACATCACGGGGTGGTGTGAATCTGAGGGTCTGAATTAGGATGGGCAGTGAGTGGCAATGTAGGATGGAGAAAAGCACTGCGGGGTGGTCAGCATGTGGAGGTCAGGGAACATGCATTGGCAATGTAGGAAAAGTTTCGGAAAAACATAGCGGGGTGGTGCGCATTGTATGGGTGTGTAACATTACATTCACTAGTAGGAGTGAGAAAAACATCACGGGGTGGTGCGCTTTGTATTGGTGTGTAACATTACATTCACTAGTAGGAGTGAGAAAAACATCACGGGGAGGTGTGAATCCGAGGGTCTGAATTAGGATATGCAGTGAGTGGCAATTTAGGATGTAGAAAAGCACCCAGGGGTGGTCAGCATGGGGAGGTCAGGGAACATAGAGTGGCAATGCAGGATAGGTTTCTGAAAAACATCGCGGGTTGGTGCGCATTGTATGGGTGTGTAACATTACAATCACCAGTAGGAGTGAGAAAAACATCACGGGGTGGTGTGAATCGGAGGGTCTTAATTAGGATAGGCAGTGAGTGGCAATGTAGGATGGAGAAAAGCACCGCAGGGTGGTCAGCATGGGGAGGTCAGGGAACATAAAGTGGCAATGTAGGATAGGTTTCTGAAAAACACCGCGGGGTGGTGCGCATTGTATGGGTGTGTAACATTACATTCACTAGTAGGAGTGAGAAAAACATCACGGGGTGTTGCGCATTGTATGGGTGTGTAACCTTACATTCACTAGTAGGAGTGAGAAAAACATCACAGGTTGGTGTGAATCGGAGGGTATGATTTAGGATAGCCAGTGAGTTGCAATGTAGGATGGAGAAAAGCATGGCGGGGTGGTCAGCATGTGGAGGTCAGGGAACATGCAGTGGCCATGTAGGATAGGTTTCTGAAAAACATCGCGGGGTGGTGCGCATTGTATGGTTGTGTAACATTACATACAGTAGTAGGAGTGAGAGAAACATCAATGGGAGGTGTGAATCGGAGGGTCTGAATTAGGATAGACAGTGAGCGGCAATGGACGATGCAGAAAAGCACCGCGGGGTGGTCAGCATAGGGATGTCAGGGAACATGCAGTGGCAATGTAGGATAGGTTTCTGAAAAACATCGCAGGGTGGTGCGCATTGTATGGGTGTGTAATATTACATTCACTAGTAGGAGTGAGAAAAACATCACGGGGTGGAGTGAATCGGAGGGTCTGAATTAGGATAGGCAGTGAGTGGCAATGTAGGATGGAGAAAAGCACCCAGGGGTGGTCAACATGGGGATTTCAGGGAACATACAGTGGCAATGTAGGATAGGTTTCTGAAAAACATCGCGGGATTGTGTGTATTGTATGGGTGTGTAACATTACATTCACTAGAAGGAGTGAGAATAACATCACGGGATGGTGTGAATCAGAGGGTCTGAATTAGGATAGGCAGTGAGTGGCAATGTAGGATGGAGAAAAGCACCGCGGTGTGGTCAGCATGGGGATGTCAGGGAACATGCAGTGGCAATGTAGGATAGGTTTCTGAAAAACATCGCGGGGTGGTGAGCATTGTATGGGTGTGTAACATTACATTCACTAGTATGAGTGAGAAAAACATCAACGGGTGGTGTGAATCGGAGGTTCTGAATTAAGAGAGACAGTGAGCTGCAATGGACGATGCAGAAAAGCACCACGGGGTGGTCAGCATAGGGAGGTCAGGGAACATGCAGTGGCAATGTAGGATAGGTTTCTGAAAAACATCGCGGGGTGGTGCGCATTGTATGGGTTTGTTACATTACATTAACTAGTAGAAGTGAGAAAAACATCACGGGGTGGTGTGATTCGGAGGGTCTGAATTAGGATAGGCAGTGAGTGGCAATGTAGGATGGAGAAAAGCACTGCGGGGTGGTCAGCATGTGGAGGTCAGGGAACATGAATTGGCAATGTAGGATAGGTTTCTGAGAAACACAGCGGGATGGTGCGAATTGTATGGGTGTGTAACATTACATTCACTACTAGGAGTGAGAAAAACATCACGGGGTGGTGCGCATTGTATTGGTGTGTAACATTACATTCACTAGTAGCAGTGAGAAAAACATCACGGGGTTGTGTGAATCCGAGGGTCTGAATTAGGATATGCAGTGAGTGGCAATGTAGGATGGAGAAAAGCACCCAGGGGTGGTCAGCATGGGGATGTCAGGGAACATACAGTGGCAATGTAGGATAGGTTTCTGAAAAACATCACGGGGTGCTGCGCATTGTATGGGTGTGTTACATTACATTCACTAGTAGAAGTGAGAAAAACATCACGGGGTTGTGTGAATCAGAGGGTCTGAATTAGGTTAGGCAGTGAGTGGCAATGTAGGATGGAGAAAAGTACTGCGGGGTGGTCAGCATGGGGAGGTCAGGGAACATGCAGTGGCAATGTAGGATAGGTTTCTGAAAAACTTCGCGTGGTGGTGCGCATAGTATGGGTGTGTAACATTACATTCACTAGTAGGTGTGAGAAAAACATCAGGGGGTGGTGCGCATTGTATTGGTGTGTAACATTACATTCACTAGTAGGAGTGAGAAAAACATCACGTGTTTGTGTGAATCCGAGGGTCTGAATTCGGATAGGCAGTGATTGGTAATGTAGGATGGACAAAGCACCGCGGGGTGGTCAGAATGGGGAGGTCAGGGAACATGCAGTGGCAATGTAGGATAGGTTTCTGAAAAACATCGCGGGGTGGTTCGCATTGTATGGGTGTGTAACATTACATTCACTAGTAGGAGTGAGAAAAACCTCACGGGGTGTTGCGCATTGTATGGGTGTGTAACCTTACATTCACTAGTAGGAGTGAGAAAAACATCACAGGTTGGTGTGAATTGGAGGGTATGATTTAGGATAGCCAGTGAGTTGCAATGTAGGATGGAGAAAAGCATCGCGGGGTGGTCAGCATGTGGAGGTCAGGGAACATGCAGTGGCAAGGTAGGATAGGTTTCTGAAAAACATCGCGGGGTCGTGCGCATTGTATGGTTGTGTAACATTACATACAGTAGTAGGAGTGAGAGAAACATCAATGGGAGGTGTGAATCGGAGGGTCTGAATTAGGATAGGCAGTGAGTGGCAATGTAGGATGGAGAAAAGCACCCAGGGGTGTTCAGCATGGGGAGTTCAGGGAACATACACTGGCAATGTAGGATAGGTTTCTGAAAAACATCGCGGGATTGTGCGTATTGTATGGGTGTGTAACATTACATTCACTAGTAGGAGTGAGAAAAACATCACGGGATGGTGTGAATCAGAGGGCCTGAATTAGGATAGGCAGTGAGTGGCAATGTAGGATGGAGAAAAGCACCGCGGGGTGGTCAGCATGGGGAGGTCAGATAACATGCACTGGCAATGTAGGATAGGTTTCTGAAAAACATCGCGGGGTGGTGCGCATTGTATGGGTGTGTAACATTACATTCACTAGTATGAGTGAGAAAAACATCAAAGGGTGGTGTGAATTGGAGGGTCTTAATTAGGATAGACAGTGAGCGGCAATGGACGATGCAGAAAAGCACCGCGGGGTGGTCAGCATAGGGATGTCAGGGAACATGCAGTGGCAATGTAGGATAGGTTTCTGAAAAACATCGCAGGGTGGTGCGCATTGTATGGGTGTGTAATATTACATTCACTAGTAGGAGTGAGAAAAACATCACGGGGTGGTGTGAATCGGAGGGTCTGAATTAGGATAGGCAGTGAGTGGCAATGTAGGATGGAGAAAAGCACCCAGGGGTGGTCAACATGGGGAGTTCAGGGAACATGCAGTGGCAATGTAGGATAGGTTTCTGAAAAACATCACGGGGTGCTGCGCATTGTATGGGTGTGTTACATTACATTCACTAGTAGAAGTGAGAAAAACATCACGGGGTTGTGTGAATCAGAGGGTCTGAATTAGGTTAGGCAGTGAGTGGCAATGTAGGATGGAGAAAAGTACTGCGGGGTGGTCAGCATGGGGAGGTCAGGGAACATGCAGTGGCAATGTAGGATAGGTTTCTGAAAAACTTCGCGTGGTGGTGCGCATAGTATGGGTGTGTAACATTACATTCACTAGTAGGTGTGAGAAAAACATCAGGGGGTGGTGCGCATTGTATTGGTGTGTAACATTACATTCACTAGTAGGAGTGAGAAAAACATCACGTGTTTGTGTGAATCCGAGGGTCTGAATTCGGATAGGCAGTGATTGGTAATGTAGGATGGACAAAGCACCGCGGGGTGGTCAGAATGGGGAGGTCAGGGAACATGCAGTGGCAATGTAGGATAGGTTTCTGAAAAACATCGCGGGGTGGTTCGCATTGTATGGGTGTGTAACATTACATTCACTAGTAGGAGTGAGAAAAACCTCACGGGGTGTTGCGCATTGTATGGGTGTGTAACCTTACATTCACTAGTAGGAGTGAGAAAAACATCACAGGTTGGTGTGAATTGGAGGGTATGATTTAGGATAGCCAGTGAGTTGCAATGTAGGATGGAGAAAAGCATCGCGGGGTGGTCAGCATGTGGAGGTCAGGGAACATGCAGTGGCAAGGTAGGATAGGTTTCTGAAAAACATCGCGGGGTGGTGCGCATTGTATGGTTGTGTAACATTACATACAGTAGTAGGAGTGAGAGAAACATCAATGGGAGGTGTGAATCGGAGGGTCTGAATTAGGATAGGCAGTGAGTGGCAATGTAGGATGGAGAAAAGCACCCAGGGGTGTTCAGCATGGGGAGTTCAGGGAACATACACTGGCAATGTAGGATAGGTTTCTGAAAAACATCGCGGGATTGTGCGTATTGTATGGGTGTGTAACATTACATTCACTAGTAGGAGTGAGAAAAACATCACGGGATGGTGTGAATCAGAGGGCCTGAATTAGGATAGGCAGTGAGTGGCAATGTAGGATGGAGAAAAGCACCGCGGGGTGGTCAGCATGGGGAGGTCAGATAACATGCACTGGCAATGTAGGATAGGTTTCTGAAAAACATCGCGGGGTGGTGCGCATTGTATGGGTGTGTAACATTACATTCACTAGTATGAGTGAGAAAAACATCAAAGGGTGGTGTGAATTGGAGGGTCTTAATTAGGATAGACAGTGAGCGGCAATGGACGATGCAGAAAAGCACCGCGGGGTGGTCAGCATAGGGATGTCAGGGAACATGCAGTGGCAATGTAGGATAGGTTTCTGAAAAACATCGCAGGGTGGTGCGCATTGTATGGGTGTGTAATATTACATTCACTAGTAGGAGTGAGAAAAACATCACGGGGTGGTGTGAATCGGAGGGTCTGAATTAGGATAGGCAGTGAGTGGCAATGTAGGATGGAGAAAAGCACCCAGGGGTGGTCAACATGGGGAGTTCAGGGAACATGCAGTGGCAATGTAGGATAGGTTTCTGAAAAACATCGCGGGGTGGTGCGCATTGTATGGGTGTGTAACATTACATTCACTAGTAGGAGTGAGAAAAACATCACGGGGTGGTGTGAATCGGAGGGTCTGAATTAGGATGGGCAGTGAGTGGCAATGTAGGATGGAGAAAAGCACTGCGGGGTGGTCAGCATGTGGAGGTCAGGGAACATGCATTGGCAATGTAGGAAAAGTTTCGGAAAAACATAGCGGGGTGGTGCGCATTGTATGGGTGTGTAACATTACATTCACTAGTAGGAGTGAGAAAAACATCACGGGGTGGTGAGCTTTGTATTGGTGTGTAACATTACATTCACTAGTAGGAGTGAGAAAAACATCACGGGGAGGTGTGAATCCGAGGGTCTGAATTAGGATATGCAGTGAGTGGCAATGTAGGATGTAGAAAAGCACCCAGGGGTGGTCAGCATGGGGAGGTCAGGGAACATAGAGTGGCAATGCAGGATAGGTTTCTGAAAAACATCGCGGGATGGTGCGCATTGTATGGGTGTGTAACATTACAATCACCAGTAGGAGTGAGAAAAACATCACGGGGTGGTGTGAATCGGAGGGTCTTAATTAGCATAGGCAGTGAGTGGCAATGTAGGATGGAGAAAAGCACCGCAGGGTGGTCAGCATGGGGAGGTCAGGGAACATAAAGTGGCAATGTAGGATAGGTTTCTGAAAAACATCGCGGGGTGATGCGCATTGTATGGGTGTGTAACATTACATTCACTAGTAGGATTGAGAAAAACATCACGGGGTGTTGCGCATTGTATGGGTGTGTAACCTTACATTCACTAGTAGGAATGAGAAAAACATCACAGGTTGGTGTGAATCGGAGGGTATGATTTAGGATAGCCAGTCAGTTGCAATGTAGGATGGAGAAAAGCATCGCGGGGTGGTCAGCATGTGGAGGTCAGGGAACATGCAGTGGCAATGTAGGATAGGTTTCTGAAAAACATCGCGGGGTGGTGCGCATTGTATGGGTGAGTAACATTACATTCATTAGTAGGAGTGAGAAAAACATCACGGGGTGTTGCGCATTGTATGGGTGTGTAACATTACATTCACTAGTAGGAGTGAGAAAAACGTCACGGGGTGGTGTGAATCGGAGGGTCTGAATTAGGATAGCCAGTGAGTTGCAATGTAGCATGGAGAAAAGCATCGCAGGGTGGTCAGCATGGGGAGGTCTGGGAACATGCAGTGGCACTGTAGGATAGGTTTCTGAAAAACATCGCGGGGTGGTGCACATTGTATGGGTGTGTAACATTACATTCACTTGTAGGAGTGAGAAAAACATCACGGGGTGGTGTGAATCGGAGGGTGTGAATTAGGATAGGCAATTAGTGGCAATGTAGGATGGAGGAAAGCACCGCGGGGTGGTCAGCATGTGGAGGTCAGGGAACATGCAGTGGCAAAGTAGGATAGGTTTCTGAAAAACATCGCGGAGTGGTGCGCATTGTATGGCTGTGTAACACTACATTCACCAGTACGAGTAAGAAAAACATCACGCGGTGGTGTGAATCGGAGGGTGTGAATTAGAATAGGCAATGAGTGGCAATGTAGGATGGAGAAAACCACCGCGGGGTGGTCAGCATGGGGAGGTCAGGGAACATGCAGTGGCAACGTAGGATAGGTTTCTGCAAAGCATCGCGTGGTGCTGCGCATTGTATGGGTGAGTAACATAACATTCACTAGTAGGAGTGAGAAAAACATCACGGGGTGGTGTGAATCGGAGGTTCTAAATTAGAATAGACCGTGAGTGGCAATGTACGATCCAGAAATGGACCGCGGGGTGTCAGCATAGGGAGGTCAGGGAACATGCAGTGGCAATGTAGGATAGGTTTCTGAAAAAAATGGTGGGGTGGTGTGCATTGTATGGGTGTGTAACATTACATTCACTAGTAGGAGTGAGAAAAACATCACGGGGTGGTGTGAATGGGAGGGTCAGAATTAGGATAGGCAGTGAGTGGCAATGTAGGATGTAGAAAAGCACCGCGGGGTGGTCAGCATGGGGAGGTCACGGAACATGCAGTGGCAATGTAGGATAGGTTTCTGAAAAACATCGCGGGGTGGTGCGCTTTGTATGGGTGTATAACGTTACATTCACTAGTAGGAGTGAGAAAAACATCACGGGGTGGTGTGAATTGGAGGGTCTGAATTAGGATAGGCAGTGAGTGGCAATGTAGGATGGAGAAAAGCACTGCGGGGTGGTCAGCATGTGGAGGTCTGGGAACATGAATAGGCAATGTATGATAGGTTTCTGAGAAGCATAGCGGGATGGTGCGAATTGTATGGGTGTGTAACATTACATTCACTACTAGGAGTGAGAAAAACATCACGGGGTGTTGCGCATTGTATGGGTGTGTAAAATTACATTCACTAGTAGGAGTGAGAAAAACATCACAGGGTGGTGTGAATCGGAGGGTATGATTTAGGATAGCCAGTGAGTTGCAATGTCGGATGGACAAAAGCATCGCGGGGTGGTCAGCATGGGGAGGTCAGGGAACATGCAGTGGCAATGTAGGATAGGTTTCTGAAAAACATCGTGGGGTGGTACACATTGTATGGTTGTGTAACATTATATTCACTAGTAGGAGTGAGAAAAACATCAATGGGAGGTGTGAATCTAAGGGTCTGAATTAGGAAGGCAGTGAGTGGCAATGTAGTTTGAAGAAAAGCACCGCGGGGTGGTCAGCGTGGGGAGGTCAGAGAACATGCAGTGGCAATATAGGATAGGTTTCTGAAAAACATAGCGGGTTGTGCCCATTGTATGGGTGTGTAACATTACATTCACTAGTAGGAGTGAGAAAAACATCATGGGGTCGTGCGCATTGTATTGGTGTGTAACATTACATTCACTAGTAGGAGTGAGAAAAACATCACGGGGTGGTGTGAATCCGAGGGTCTGAATTAGGTAATGCAGTGAGGGGCAATGAAGGATGGAGAAAAGCACCCAGGGGTGGTCAGCATGGGGAGGTCAGGCAACATGCAGTGGCAATGTAGGATAGGTTTCTGAAAAACATCGCGGGGTGGTGCGCATTGTATGTGTGTGTAACATTACATTCACTAGTAGGAGTGAGAAAAACATCAACGGGTGGTGTGAATCGGAGGGTCTGAATTAGGATAGACAGTGAGCGGCAATGTATGATGCAGAAAAGCACCACGCGGTGGTCAGCATAGGGAGGTCAGGGAATATGCAGTGGCAATGTAGGATAGGTTTATGAAAAAAATCTGGGGGTGGTGCGCATTGTATGGGTGTGTAACATTACATTCACCAGTAGGAGTGAGAAAACCATCACGGCGTGGTGTGAATCGGAGGGTCTGAATTATGATACGCAGTGAGTGGCAATGTAGGTTGGAGAAAAGCACCACGGGGTGGTCAGCGTGGGGAGGTCAGAGAACATGCAGTGGCAATATAGGATAGGTTTCTGAAAAACATAGCGGGGTGGTGCGCATTGTATGGGTGTGGATCATTACATTCACTAGTAGGAGTGAGAAAAACATCACGGGGTGGTGCGCATTGTATTGCTGTGTAACATTACATTCACTAGTAGGAGTGAGAAAAACATCATGGGGTGTTGCGCATTATATAGGGGTGTAACATTACATTTACTAGTAGGAGTGAGAAAAACATCACAGGGTGGTGTTAATCGGAGGGTACGATTTCGGATAGCCAGTGAGTTGCAATGTAGGATGGAGAAAAGCATCGCTGGTTGGTCAGCATGGGGAGGTCAGGGAACATGCAGTGGCAATATAGGATAGGTTTCTGAAAAACATCGTGGGGTGGTGCACATTGTATGGTTGTGTAACATTACATTCACTAGTAGGAATGCGAAAAACATCAATGGGAGGTGTGAATCGGAGGGTCTGAATTAGGATAGGCAGTGAGTGGCAATGTAGGTTGGAGAAAAGCACCACGGGGTGGTCAGCATGGGGAGGTCAGAGAACATGCAGTGGCAATATAGGATAGGTTTCTGAAAAACATAGCGGGGTGGTGCTCATTGTATGGGTGTGTAACATTACATTCACTAGTAGGAGTGAGAAAATCATCACGGGGTGGTGTGAATCCGAGGGTCTGAATTAGGTAATGCAGTGAATGGCAATGTAGGATGGAGAAAAGCACCCAGGTGTGGTCAGCATGGGGAGGTCAGGGAACATACAGTGGCAATGTAGGATAGGTTTCTGAAAAACATCGCGGTATTGTGCGCATTGTATGGGTGTGTAACATTACATTCACTAGTATGAGTGAGAAAAACATCAACGGGTGGTGTGAATCGGAGGGTCTGAATTAGGATAGACAGTGAGCGGCAATGTATGATGCAGAAAAGCACCGCGGGGTGGTCAGCATAGGGAGGTCAGGGAACATGCAGTGGCAATGTAGGATAGGTTTCTGACAAAAATCGTGGGGTGGTGCGCATTGTATGGGTGTGTAACATTACATTCACTAGTAGGAGTGAGAAAAACATCACGGGGTGGTGTGAATGGGAGGGTCAGAATTAGGATAGGCAGTGAGTGGCAATGTAGGATGTAGAAAAGCACCGCGGGGTGGTCAGCATAGGGAGGTCAGGGAACATGCAGTGGCAATGTAGGATAGGTTTCTGAAAAAAATCGTGGGGTGGTGCGCATTGTATGGGTGTGTAACATTACATTCACTAGTAGGAGTGAGAAAAACATCACGGGGTGGTGTGAATCGGAGGGTATGATTTAGGGTAGCCAGTGAGATGCAATGTAGGATAGAGAAATGAATCGCGGGGTGGTCAGCATGGGGAGGTCAGGGAACATGCAGTGGCAATGTAGGATATGTTTCTGAAAAACATCACGGGGTGGTGCGCATTGTATGGGTGTGTAACATTACATTCACTAGTAGGAGTGAGAAAAACATCACGGGGTGGTGTGAATTGGAGGGTCTGAATTAGGATACGCAGTGAGTGGCAATGTAGGATGGAAAAAGCTCCGCGGGGTGGTCAGCATGGGGAGGTCAGGGAACATGCAGTGGCAATGTCGGATAGGTTTCTGAAAAACATCGCGGGGTTGTGCGCATTGTATGTGTGTGTAACATTACATTCACTAGTAGTAGTGAGAAAAACATCACGGGGTGTTGCGCATTGTATGTGTGTGTAACATAACATTCACTAGTAGGAGTGAGAAAAACATCACAGGGTGGTGTGAATCGGAGGGTATGATTTAGGATAGCCAGTGAGTTGCAATGTAGGATGGAGAAAAGAATCGCGGGGTGGTCAGCATGGGGAGGTCAGGGAACACGCAGTGGCAATGTAGGATATGTTTATGAGAAACATCACGGGGTGGTGCGCATTGTATGGGTGTGTAACATTACATTCACTATTAGGAGAGTGAAAATCATCAAGGGGTGTTGCGCATTGTATGGTTGTGTAACATTACATTAACTAGTAGGAGTGAGAAATACATCACGGGGTGGTGTGAATCCGAGGGTCTGAATTAGGATAGCCAGTGAGTTGCAATGTAGCAGGGAGAAAAGCATCGCAGGGTGGTCAGCATGGGGAGGTCAGGGAACATGCAGTGGCAATGTAGTATAAGTTTCTGAAAAACATCGCGGGGTGGTGCACACTGTATGGGTGTGTAACATTACATTCACTAGTAGGAGTGAGAAAAACATCACGGGGTGGTGTGAATCGGACGGTGTGAATTAGGATAGGCAATGAGTGGCAATGTAGGATGGAGAAAAGCACAGCGGGGTGGTCAGCATGGGGAGGTCAGGGAACATGCAGTGGCAATGTAGGATAGGTTTCTGAAAAACATCGCGGGGTGGTGCGCATTGTATGGGTGTGTAACATTACATTCACTATTAGGAGTGAGAAAATCATCACGGGGTGGTGTGAATCGGAGGGTCTAAATTAGGATAGACAGTGAGTGGCAATGTACGATGCAGAAAAGGTCCACGGGGTGTCAGCATACGGAGGTCAGGGAACATGCAGTGGCAATGTACGATAGGTTTCTGAAAAACATCGCATGGTGGTGCGCATTATATGGCTGTGTAACATTACATTCACTATTAGGAGTGAGAAAAACATCACGCGGTGGTGTGAATCGGAGGGTCTGAATTAGCATAGGCAGTGAGTGGCAATGTAGGATGGAGAAAAGCACCGCGGGGTGGTCAGCATGGGGAGGTCAGGGAACATGCAGTGGCAATGTAGGCTAGGTTTCTGAAAAACATCGCGGGGTGGTGCGCATTGTATGGGTGTGTAACATTACATTCACTAGTAGGAGTGAGAAAAACATCACGGGGTGGAGTGAATCGGAGGGTCTGAATTAGGATGGGCAGTTAGTGGCAATGTAGGATGGATAAAAGCACTGCGGGGTGGTCAGCATGTGGAGGTCAGGGAACATGCATTGGCAATGTAGGAAAAGTTTCGGAAAAACATAGCGGGGTGGTGCGCATTGTATGGGTGTGTAACATTACATTCACTAGTAGGAGTGAGAAAAACATCACGGGGTGGTGCGCTTTGTATTGGTGTGTAACATTACATTCACTAGTAGGAGTGAGAAAAACATCACGGGGAGGTGTGAATCCGAGGGTCTGAATTAGGATATGCAGTGAGTGGCAATGTAGGATGTAGAAAAGCACCCAGGGGTGGTCAGCATGGGGAGGTCAGGGAACATAGAGTGGCAATGCAGGATAGGTTTCTGAAAAACATCGCGGGATGGTGCGCATTGCATGGGTGTGTAACATTAAAATCACCAGTAGGAGTGAGAAAAACATCACGGGGTGGTGTGAATCGGAGGGGCTTAATTAGGATAGGTAGTGAGTGGCAATGTAGGATGGAGAAAAGCACCGCAGGGTGGTCAGCATGGGGAGGTCAGGGAACATAAAGTGGCAATGTAGGATAGGTTTCTGAAAAACATCGCGGGGTGGTGCGCATTGTATGGGTGTGTAACATTACATTCACTAGTAGGAGTGAGAAAAACATCACGGGGTGTTGCGCATTGTATGGGTGTGTAACCTTACATTGACTAGTAGGAGTGAGAAAAACATCACAGGTTGGTGTGAATCGGAGGGTATGATTAGGATAGCCAGTGAGTTGCAATGTAGGATGGAGAAAAGCATCGCGGGTGGTCAGCATGTGGAGGTCAGGGAACATGCAGTGGCAATGTAGGATAGGTTTCTGAAAAACATCGCTGGGTGGTGCGCATTGTATGGTTGTGTAACATTACATACAGTAGTAGGAGTGAGAGAAACATCAATGGGAGGTGTGAATCGGAGGGTCTGAATTAGGATAGGCAGTGAGTGGCAATGTAGGATGGAGAAAAGCACCCAGGGGTGTTCAGCATGGGGAGTTCAGGGAACATACAGTGGCAATGTAGGATAGGTTTCTGAAAAACATCGCGGGATTGTGCGTATTGTATGGGTGTGTAACATTACATTCACTAGTAGGAGTGAGAAAAACATCACGGGATGGTGTGAATCAGAGGGTCTGAATTAGGATAGGCAGTGAGTGGCAATGTAGGATGGAGAAAAGCACCGCGGGGTGGTCAGCATGGGGAGGTCAGATAACATGCAGTGGCAATGTAGGATAGGTTTCTGAAAAACATCGCGGGGTGGTGCGCATTGTATGGGTGTGTAACATTACATTCACTAGTAGGAGTGAGAAAAACATCACGGGGTGGTGTGAATCGGAGGGTATGATTTAGGGTAGCCAGTGAGTTGCAATGTAGGATAGAGAAATGAATCGCGGGGTGGTCAGCATGGGGAGGTCAGGAAACATGCAGTGGCAATGTAGGATATGTTTCTGAAAAACATCACGGGGTGGTGCGCATTGTATGGGTGTGTAACATTACATTCACTATTAGGAGTGTGAAAATCATCAAGGAGTGTTGCGCATTGTATGGTTGTGTAACATTACATTAACTAGTAGGAGTGAGAAAAACATCACGGGTTGGTGTGAATCCGAGGGTCTGAATTAGAATAGCCAGTGAGTTGCAATGTAGCAGGGACAAAAGCATCGCAGGGTGGTCAGCATGGGGAGGTCAGGGAACATGCAGTGGCAATGTAGGATAAGTTTCTGAAAAACATCGCGGGGTGATGCGCATTGTATGGGTGTGCAACATTACATTCACTAGTAGGAGTGAGAAAAACATCACGGGGTGGTGTGAATTGGAGGGTCTGAATTAGGATACGCAGTGAGTGGCAATGTAGGATGGAGAAAAGCTCCGCAGGGTGGTCAGCATGGGGAGGTCAGGGAACATGCAGTGGCAATGTCGGATAGGTTTCTGAAAAACATCGCGGGGTTGTGCGCATTGTATGTGTGTGTAACATTACATTCACTAGTAGGAGTGAGAAAAACATCACGGGGTGTTGCGCATTGTATGTGTGTGTAACATAACATTCACTAGTAGGAGTGAGAAAAACATCACAGGGTGGTGTGAATCGGAGGGTATGATTTAGGATAGCCAGTGAGTTGCAATGTAGGATGGAGAAAAGAATCGCGGGGTGGTCAGCATGGGGAGGTCAGGGAACACGCAGTGGCAATGTAGGATATGTTTCTGAGAAACATCACGGGGTGGTGCGCATTGTATGGGTGTGTAACATTACATTCACTATTAGGAGAGTGAAAATCATCAAGGGGTGTTGCGCATTGTATGGTTGTGTAACATTACATTAACTAGTAGGAGTGAGAAATACATCACGGGGTGGTGTGAATCCGAGGGTCTGAATTAGGATAGCCAGTGAGTTGCAATGTAGCAGGGAGAAAAGCATCGCAGGGTGGTCAGCATGGGGAGGTCAGGGAACATGCAGTGGCAATGTAGTATAAGTTTCTGAAAAACATCGCGGGGTGGTGCACACTGTATGGGTGTGTAACATTACATTCACTAGTAGGAGTGAGAAAAACATCACGGGGTGGTGTGAATCGGACGGTGTGAATTAGGATAGGCAATGAGTGGCAATGTAGGATGGAGAAAAGCACAGCGGGGTGGTCAGCATGGGGAGGTCAGGGAACATGCAGTGGCAATGTAGGATAGGTTTCTGAAAAACATCGCGGGGTGGTGCGCATTGTATGGGTGTGTAACATTACATTCACTATTAGGAGTGAGAAAATCATCACGGGGTGGTGTGAATCGGAGGGTCTAAATTAGGATAGAAAGTGAGTGGCAATGTACGATACAGAAAAGGTCCACGGGGTGTCAGCATACGGAGGTCAGGGAACATGCAGTGGCAATGTAGGATAGGTTTCTGAAAAACATCGCATGGTGGTGCGCATTATATGGGTGTGTAACATTACATTCACTATTAGGAGTGAGAAAAACATCACGCGGTGGTGTGAATCGGAGGGTCTGAATTAGCATAGGCAGTGAGTGGCAATGTAGGATGGAGAAAAGCACCGCGGGGTGGTCAGCATGGGGAGGTCAGGGAACATGCAGTGGCAATGTAGGCTAGGTTTCTGAAAAACATCGCGGGGTGGTGCGCATTGTATGGGTGTGTAACATTACATTCACTAGTAGGAGTGAGAAAAACATCACGGGGTGGAGTGAATCGGAGGGTCTGAATTAGGATGGGCAGTTAGTGGCAATGTAGGATGGATAAAAGCACTGCGGGGTGGTCAGCATGTGGAGGTCAGGGAACATGCATTGGCAATGTAGGAAAAGTTTCGGAAAAACATAGCGGGGTGGTGCGCATTGTATGGGTGTGTAACATTACATTCACTAGTAGGAGTGAGAAAAACATCACGGGGTGGTGCGCTTTGTATTGGTGTGTAACATTACATTCACTAGTAGGAGTGAGAAAAACATCACGGGGAGGTGTGAATCCGAGGGTCTGAATTAGGATATGCAGTGAGTGGCAATGTAGGATGTAGAAAAGCACCCAGGGGTGGTCAGCATGGGGAGGTCAGGAAACATAGAGTGGCAATGCAGGATAGGTTTCTGAAAAACATCGCGGGATGGTGCGCATTGCATGGGTGTGTAACATTAAAATCACCAGTAGGAGTGAGAAAAACATCACGGGGTGGTGTGAATCGGAGGGGCTTAATTAGGATAGGTAGTGAGTGGCAATGTAGGATGGAGAAAAGCACCGCAGGGTGGTCAGCATGGGGAGGTCAGGGAACATAAAGTGGCAATGTAGGATAGGTTTCTGAAAAACATCGCGGGGTGGTGCGCATTGTATGGGTGTGTAACATTACATTCACTAGTAGGAGTGAGAAAAACATCACGGGGTGTTGCGCATTGTATGGGTGTGTAACCTTACATTCACTAGTAGGAGTGAGAAAAACATCACAGGTTGGTGTGAATCGGAGTGTATGATTAGGATAGCCAGTGAGTTGCAATGTAGGATGGAGAAAAGCATCGCGGGTGGTCAGCATGTGGAGGTCAGGGAACATGCAGTGGCAATGTAGGATAGGTTTCTGAAAAACATCGCGGGGTGGTGCGCATTGTATGGTTGTGTAACATTACATATAGTAGTAGGAGTGAGAGAAACATCAATGGGAGGTGTGAATCGGAGGGTCTGAATTAGGATAGGCAGTGAGTGGCAATGTAGGATGGAGAAAAGCACCCAGGGGTGTTCAGCATGGGGAGTTCAGGGAACATACAGTGGCAATGTAGGATAGGTTTCTGAAAAACATCGCGGGATTGTGCGTATTGTATGGGTGTGTAACATTACATTCACTAGTAGGAGTGAGAAAAACATCACGGGATGGTGTGAATCAGAGGGTCTGAATTAGGATAGGCAGTGAGTGGCAATGTAGGATGGAGAAAAGCACCGCGGGGTGGTCAGCATGGGGAGGTCAGATAACATGCAGTGGCAATGTAGGATAGGTTTCTGAAAAACATCGCGGGGTGGTGCGCATTGTATGGGTGTGTAACATTACATTCACTACTAGGAGTGAGAAAAACATCACGGGGTGGTGCGCATTGTATTGGTGTGTAACATTACATTCACTAGTAGGAGTGTGAAAAACATCACGGGGTTGTGTGAATCCGAGGGTCTGAATTAGGATATGCAGTGACTGGCAATGTAGGATGGAGAAAAGCACCCAGGGGTGGTCAGCATGGGGAGGTCAGGGAACATACAGTGGCAATGTAGGATAGGTTTCTGAAAAATATCACGGGGTGCTGCGCATTGTATGGGTGTGTTACATTATATTCACTAGTAGAAGTGAGAAAAACATCACGGGGTTGTGTGAATCGGAGGGTCTGAATTAGGATAGGCAGTGAGTGGCAATGTAGGATGGAGAAAAGTACTGCGGGGTGGTCAGCATGGGGAGGTCAGGGAACATGCAGTGGCAATGTAGGATAGGTTTCTGAAAAACTTCGCGCGGTGGTGCGCATAGTATGGGTGTGTAACATTACATTCACTAGTAGGTGTGAGAAAAACATCACGGGGTGGTGCGCATTGTATTGGTGTGTAACATTACATGCACTTGTAGGAGTGAGAAAAACATCACGTGTTTGTGTGAATCTGAGGGTCTGAATTCGGATAGGCAGTGATTGGCAATGTAGGATGGACAAAAGCACCGCGGGGAGGTCAGAATGGGGAGGTCAGGGAACATGCAGTGGCAATGTAGGATAGGTTTCTGAAAAACATTTCGGGGTGATGCGCATTGTATGGGTGTGTAACATAACATTCACTAGTAGGAGTGAGAAAAACATCACGGGGTGGTGTGAATTGGAGGGTCTGAATTAGGATACGCAGTGAGTGGCAATGTAGGATGGAGAAAAGCTCCGCGGGGTGGTCAGCATGGGGAGGTCAGGGAACATGCAGTGGGAATGTCGGATAAGTTTCTGAAAAACATCGCGGGGTGGTGCGCTTTGGATGTGTGTGTAACATTACATTAACTAGTAGGAGTGAGAAAAACATCACGGGGTGTTGCGCATTGTATGTGTGTGTAACATTACATTCACTAGTAGGAGTGAAGAAAAACATCACAGGGTGGTGTGAATCGGAGGGTATGATTTAGGATAGCCAGTGAGTTGCAATGTAGGATAGAGAAATGATTCGTTGGGTGGTCAGCATGGGGAGGTCAGGGAACATGCAGTGGCAATGTAGGATATGTTTCTGAAAAACATCACGGGGTGGTGCGCATTGTATGGGTGTGTAACATTACATTCACTATTAGGAGAGTGAAAATCATCAAGGGGTGTTGCGCATTGTATGGTTGTGTAACATTACATTAACTAGTAGGAGTGAGAAAAACATCACGGGTTGGTGTGAATCCGAGGGTCTGAATTAGGATAGCCAGTGAGTTGCAATGTAGCAGGGAGAAAAGCATCGCAGGGTGGTCAGCATGGGGAGGTCAGGGAACATGCAGTGCCAATGTAGGATAAGTTTCTGAAAAACATCGCGGGGTGATGCGCATTGTATGGGTGTGTAACATTACATTCACTAGTAGGAGTGAGAAAAACATCACAGGGTGGTGTGAATCGGAGGGTATGATTTAGGATAGCCAGTGAGTTGCAATGTAGGATAGAGAAATGATTCGTTGGGTGATCAGCATGGGGAGGTCAGGGAACATGCAGTGGCAATGTAGGATATGTTTCTGAAAAACATCACGGGGTGGTGCGCATTGTATGGGTGTGTAACATTACATTCACTATTAGGAGAGTGAAAATCATCAAGGGGTGTTGCGCATTGTATGGTTGTGTAACATTACATTAACTAGTAGGATTGAGAAAAACATCACGGGTTGGTGTGAATCCGAGGGTCTGAATTAGGATAGCCAGTGAGTTGCAATGTAGCAGGGAGAAAAGCATCGCAGGGTGGTCAGCATGGGGAGGTAAGGGAACATGCAGTGGCAATGTAGTATAAGTTTCTGAAAAACATCGCGGGGTGGTGCACACTGTATGGGTGTGTAACATTACATTCACTAGTAGGAGTGAGAAAAACATCACGGGGTGGTGTGAATCGGAAGGTGTGAATTAGGATAGGCAATGAGTGGCAATGTAGGATGGAGAAAAGCACAGCGGGGTGGTCAGCATGGGGAGGTCAGGGAACATGCAGTGGCAAGGTAGGATAGGTTTCTGAAAAACATCGCGGGGTGGTGCGCATTGTATGGGTGTGTAACATTACATTCACTATTAGGAGTGAGAAAATCATCACGGGGTGGTGTGAATCGGAGGGTCTAAATTAGGATAGACAGTGAGTGGCAATGTACGATGCAGAAAAGGACCATGGGGTGTCAGCATACGGAGGTCAGGGAACATGCAATGGCAATGTAGGATAGGTTTCTGAAAAACATCGCATGGTGGTGCGCATTATATGGGTGTGTAACATTATATTCACTAGTAGAAGTGAGAAAAACATCACGCGGTGGTGTGAATCTGAGGGTCTGAATTAGCATAGCCAGTGAGTGGCAATGTAGGATGGAGAAAAGCACCGCGGGGTGGTCAGCATGGGGAGGTCAGGGAACATGCAGTGGCAATGTAGGATAGGTTTCTGAAAAACATCACGGGGTGGTGCGCATTGTATGGGTGTGTAACATTACATTCACTAGTAGGAGTGAGAAAAACATCACGGGGTGGTGTGAATCGGAGGGTCTGAATTAGGATGGGCAGTGAGTGGCAATGTAGGATGGAGAAAAGCACTGCGGGGTGGTCAGCATGTGGAGGTCAGGGAACATGCATTGGCAATGTAGGAAAAGTTTCGGAAAAACATAGCGAGGTGGTGCGCATTGTATGGGTGTGTAACATTACATTCACTAGTAGGAGTGAGAAAAACATCACGGGGTGGTGCGCTTTGTATTGGTGTGTAACATTACATTCACTAGTAGGAGTGAGAAAAACATCACGGGGAGGTGTGAATCCGAGGGTCTGAATTAGGATATGCAGTGAGTGGCAATTTAGGTTGTAGAAAAGCACCCAGGGGTGGTCAGCATGGGGAGGTCAGGGAACATAGAGTGGCAATGCAGGATAGGTTTCTGAAAAACATCGCGGGTTGGTGCGCATTGTATGGGTGTGTAACATTACAATCACCAGTAGCAGTGAGAAAAACATCACGGGGTGGTGTGAATCGGAGGGTCTTAATTAGGATAGGCAGTGAGTGGCAATGTAGGATGGAGAAAAGCACCGCAGGGTGGTCAGCATGGGGAGGTCAGGGAACATAAAGTGGCAATGTAGGATAGGTTTCTGAAAAACATCGCGGGGTGGTGCACATTGTATGGGTGTGTAACATTACATTCACTAGTAGGAGTGAGAAAAACTTCACGGGGTGTTGCGCATTGTATGGGTGTGTAACCTTACATTCACTAGTAGGAGTGAGAAAAACATCACAGGTTGGTGTGAATCGGAGGGTATGATTTAGGATAGCCAGTGAGTTGCAATGTAGGATGGAGAAAAGCATGGCGGGGTGGTCAGCATGTGGAGGTCAGGGAACATGCAGTGGCCATGTAGGATAGGTTTCTGAAAAACATCGCGGGGTGGTGCGCATTGTATGGTTGTGTAACATTACATACAGTAGTAGGAGTGAGAGAAACATCAATGGGAGGTGTGAATCGGAGGGTCTGAATTAGGATAGACAGTGAGCGGCAATGGACGATGCAGAAAAGCACCGCGGGGTGGTCAGCATAGGGATGTCAGGGAACATGCAGTGGCAATGTAGGATAGGTTTCTGAAAAACATCGCAGGGTGGTGCGCATTGTATAGGTGTGTAATATTACATTCACTAGTAGGAGTGAGAAAAACATCACGGGGTGGAGTGAATCGGAGGGTCTGAATTAGGATAGGCAGTGAGTGGCAATGTAGGATGGAGAAAAGCACCCAGGCGTGGTCAACATGGGGATTTCAGGGAACATACAGTGGCAATGTAGGATAGGTTTCTGAAAAACATCGCGGGATTGTGTGTATTGTATGGGTGTGTAACATTACATTCACTAGAAGGAGTGAGAATAACATCACGGGATGGTGTGAATCAGAGGGCCTGAATTAGGATAGGCAGTGAGTGGCAATGTAGGATGGAGAAAAGCACCGCGGTGTGGTCAGCATGGGGATGTCAGGGAACATGCAGTGGCAATGTAGGATAGGTTTCTGAAAAACATCGCGGGGTGGTGAGCATTGTATGGGTGTGTAACATTACATTCACTAGTATGAGTGAGAAAAACATCAACGGGTGGTGTGAATCGGAGGTTCTGAATTAAGAGAGACAGTGAGCTGCAATGGACGATGCAGAAAAGCACCACGGGGTGGTCAGCATAGGGAGGACAGGGAACATGCAGTGGCAATGTAGGATAGGTTTCTGAAAAACATCGCGGGGTGGTGTGCATTGTATGGGTTTGTTACATTACATTAACTAGTAGAAGTGAGAAAAACATCACGGGGTGGTGTGATTCGGAGGGTCTGAATTAGGATAGGCAGTGAGTGGCAATGTAGGATGGAGAAAAGCACTGCGGGGTGGTCAGCATGTGGAGGTCAGGGAACATGAATTGGCAATGTAGGATAGGTTTCTGAGAAACACAGCGGGATGGTGCGAATTGTATGGGTGTGTAACATTACATTCACTACTAGGAGTGAGAAAAACATTACGGGGTGGTGCGCATTGTATTGGTGTGTAACATTACATTCACTAGTAGCAGTGAGAAAAACATCACGGGGTTGTGTGAATCCGAGGGTCTGAATTAGGATATGCAGTGAGTGGCAATGTAGGATGGAGAAAAGCACCCAGGGGTGGTCAGCATGGGGATGTCAGGGAACATACAGTGGCAATGTAGGATACGTTTCTGAAAAACATCACGGGGTGCTGCGCATTGTATGGGTGTGTTACATTACATTCACTAGTAGAAGTGAGAAAAACATCACGGGGTTGTGTGAATCAGAGGGTCTGAATTAGGTTAGGCAGTGAGTGGCAATGTAGGATGGAGAAAAGTACTGCGGGGTGGTCAGCATGGGGAGGTCAGGGAACATGCAGTGACAATGTAGGATAGGTTTCTGAAAAACTTCGCGTGGTGGTGCGCATAGTATAGGTGTGTAACATTACATTCACTAGTAGGTGTGAGAAAAACATCAGGGGGTGGTGCGCATTGTATTGGTGTGTAACATTACATTCACTAGTAGGAGTGAGAAAAACATCACGTGTTTGTGTGAATCCGAGGGTCTGAATTCGGATAGGCAGTGATTGGTAATGTAGGATGGACAAAAGCACCGCGGGGTGGTCAGAATGGGGAGGTCAGGGAACATGCAGTGGCAATGTAGGATAGGTTTCTGAAAAACATCGCGGGGTGGTGCGCATTGTATGGGTGTGTAACATTACATTCACTAGTAGGAGTGAGAAAAACCTCACGGGGTGTTGCGCATTGTATGGGTGTGTAACCTTACATTCACTAGTAGGAGTGAGAAAAACATCACAGGTTGGTGTGAATTGGAGGGTATGATTTAGGATAGCCAGTGAGTTGCAATGTAGGATGGAGAAAAGCATCGCGGGGTGGTCAGCATGTGGAGGTCAGGGAACATGCAGTGGCAAGGTAGGATAGGTTTCTGAAAAACATCGCGGGGTGGTGCGCATTGTATGGTTGTGTAACATTACATACAGTAGTAGGAGTGAGAGAAACATCAATGGGAGGTGTGAATCGGAGGGTCTGAATTAGGATAGGCAGTGAGTGGCAATGTAGGATGGAGAAAAGCACCCAGGGGTGTTCAGCATGGGGAGTTCAGGGAACATACACTGGCAATGTAGGATAGTTTCTGAAAAACATCGCGGGATTGTGCGTATTGTATGGGTGTGGAACATTACATTCACTAGTAGGAGTGAGAAAAACATCACGGGATGGTGTGAATCAGAGGGCCTGAATTAGGATAGGCAGTGAGTGGCAATGTAGGATGGAGAAAAGCACCGCGGGGTGGTCAGCATGGGGAGGTCAGATAACATGCAGTGGCAATGTAGGATAGGTTTCTGAAAAACATCGCGGGGTGGTGCGCATTGTATGGGTGTGTAACATTGCATTCACTAGTATGAGTGAGAAAAACATCAAAGGGTGGTGTGAATTGGAGGGTCTTAATTAGGATAGACAGTGAGCGGCAATGGACGATGCAGAAAAGCACCGCGGGGTGGTCAGCATAGGGATGTCAGGGAACATGCAGTGGCAATGTAGGATAGGTTTCTGAAAAACATCGCAGGGTGGTGCGCATTGTATGGGTGTGTAATATTACATTCACTAGTAGGAGTGAGAAAAACATCACGGGGTGGTGTGAATCGGAGGGTCTGAATTAGGATAGGCAGTGAGTGGCAATGTAGGATGGAGAAAAGCACCCAGGGGTGGTCAACATGGGGAGTTCAGGGAACATGCAGTGGCAATGTAGGATAGGTTTCTGAAAAACATCGCGGGGTGGTGCGCATTGTATGGGTGTGTAACATTACATTCACTAGTAGGAGTGAGAAAAACATCACGGGGTGGTGTGAATCGGAGGGTCTGAATTAGGATGGGCAGTGAGTGGCAATGTAGGATGGAGAAAAGCACTGCGGGGTGGTCAGCATGTGGAGGTCAGGGAACATGCATTGGCAATGTAGGAAAAGTTTCGGAAAAACATAGCGGGGTGGTGCGCATTGTATGGGTGTGTAACATTACATTCACTAGTAGGAGTGAGAAAAACATCACGGGGTGGTGCGCTTTGTATTGGTGTGTAACATTACATTCACTAGTAGGAGTGAGAAAAACATCACGGGGAGGTGTGAATCCGAGGGTCTGAATTAGGATATGCAGTGAGTGGCAATGTAGGATGTAGAAAAGCACCCAGGGGTGGTCAGCATGGGGAGGTCAGGGAACATAGAGTGGCAATGCAGGATAGGTTTCTGAAAAACATCGCGGGATGGTGCGCATTGTATGGGTGTGTAACATTACAATCACCAGTAGGAGTGAGAAAAACATCACGGGGTGGTGTGAATCGGAGGGTCTTAATTAGCATAGGCAGTGAGTGGCAATGTAGGATGGAGAAAAGCACCGCAGGGTGGTCAGCATGGGGAGGTCAGGGAACATAAAGTGGCAATGTAGGATAGGTTTCTGAAAAACATCGCGGGGTGGTGCGCATTGTATTGGTGTGTAACATTACATTCACTAGTAGGAGTGAGAAAAACATCACGTGTTTGTGTGAATCCGAGGGTCTGAATTCGGATAGGCAGTGATTGGTAATGTAGGATGGACAAAAGCACCGCGGGGTGGTCAGAATGGGGAGGTCAGGGAACATGCAGTGGCAATGTAGGATAGGTTTCTGAAAAACATCGCGGGGTGGTGCGCATTGTATGGGTGTGTAACATTACATTCACTAGTAGGAGTGAGAAAAACCTCACGATGTGTTGCGCATTGTATGGGTGTGTAACCTTACATTCACTAGTAGGAGTGAGAAAAACATCACAGGTTGGTGTGAATTGGAGGGTATAATTTAGGATAGCCAGTGAGTTGCAATGTAGGATGGAGAAAAGCATCGCGGGGTGGTCAGCATGTGGAGGTCAGGGAACATGCAGTGGCAAGGTAGGATAGGTTTCTGAAAAACATCGCGGGGTGGTGCGCATTGTATGGTTGTGTAACATTACATACAGTAGTAGGAGTGAGAGAAACATCAATGGGAGGTGTGAATCGGAGGGTCTGAATTAGGATAGGCAGTGAGTGGCAATGTAGGATGGACAAAAGCACCCAGGGGTGTTCAGCATGGGGAGTTCAGGGAACATACACTGGCAATATAGGATAGGTTTCTGAAAAACATCGCGGGATTGTGCGTATTGTATGGGTGTGTAACATTACATTCACTAGTAGGAGTGAGAAAAACATCACGGGATGGTGTGAATCAGAGGGCCTGAATTAGGATAGGCAGTGAGTGGCAATGTAGGATGGAGAAAAGCACCGCGAGGTGGTCAGCATGGGGAGGTCAGATAACATGCAGTGGCAATGTAGGATAGGTTTCTGAAAAACATCGCGGGGTGGTGCGCATTGTATGGGTGTGTAACATTACATTCACTAGTATGAGTGAGAAAAACATCAAAGGGTGGTGTGAATTGGAGGGTCTTAATTAGGATAGACAGTGAGCGGCAATGGACGATGCAGAAAAGCACCGCGGGGTGGTCAGCATAGGGATGTCAGGGAACATGCAGTGGCAATGTAGGATAGGTTTCTGAAAAACATCGCAGGGTGGTGCGCATTGTATGGGTGTGTAATATTACATTCACTAGTAGGAGTGAGAAAAACATCACGGGGTGGTGTGAATCGGAGGGTCTGAATTAGGATAGGCAGTGAGTGGCAATGTAGGATGGAGAAAAGCACCCAGGGGTGGTCAACATGGGGAGTTCAGGGAACATGCAGTGGCAATGTAGGATAGGTTTCTGAAAAACATCGCGGGGTGGTGCGCATTGTATGGGTGTGTAACATTACATTCACTAGTAGGAGTGAGAAAAACATCACGGGGTGGTGTGAATCGGAGGGTCTGAATTAGGATGGGCAGTGAGTGGCAATGTAGGATGGAGAAAAGCACTGCGGGGTGGTCAGCATGTGGAGGTCAGGGAACATGCATTGGCAATGTAGGAAAAGTTTCGGAAAAACATAGCGGGGTGGTGCGCATTGTATGGGTGTGTAACATTACATTCACTAGTAGGAGTGAGAAAAACATCACGGGGTGGTGCGCTTTGTATTGGTGTGTAACATTACATTCACTAGTAGGAGTGAGAAAAACATCACGGGGAGGTGTGAATCCGAGGGTCTGAATTAGGATATGCAGTGAGTGGCAATGTAGGATGTAGAAAAGCACCCAGGGGTGGTCAGCATGGGGAGGTCAGGGAACATAGAGTGGCAATGCAGGATAGGTTTCTGAAAAACATCGCGGGATGGTGCGCATTGTATGGGTGTGTAACATTACAATCACCAGTAGGAGTGAGAAAAACATCACGGGGTGGTGTGAATCGGAGGGTCTTAATTAGCATAGGCAGTGAGTGGCAATGTAGGATGGAGAAAAGCACTGCAGGGTGGTCAGCATGGGGAGGTCAGGGAACATAAAGTGGCAATGTAGGATAGGTTTCTGAAAAACATCGCGGGGTGGTGCGCATTGTATGGGTGTGTAACATTACATTCACTAGTAGGAGTGAGAAAAACATCACGGGGTGTTGCGCATTGTATGGGTGTGTAACATTACATTCACTAGTAGGAGTGAGAAAAACGTCACGGGGTGGTGTGAATCGGAGGGTCTGAATTAGGATAGCCAGTGAGTTGCAATGTAGCATGGAGAAAAGCATCGCAGGGTGGTCAGCATGGGGAGGTCAGGGAACATGCAGTGGCACTGTAGGATAGGTTTCTGAAAAACATCGCGGGGTGGTGCACATTGTATGGGTGTGTAACATTACATTCACTTGTAGGAGTGAGAAAAACATCACGGGGTGGTGTGAATCGGAGGGTGTGAATTAGGATAGGCAATTAGTGGCAATGTAGGATGGAGGAAAGCACCGCGGGGTGGTCAGCATGTGGAAGTCAGGGAACATGCAGTGGCAAAGTAGGATAGGTTTCTGAAAAACATCGCGGAGTGGTGCGCATTGTATGGCTGTGTAACACTACATTCACCAGTACGAGTAAGAAAAACATCACGCGGTAGTGTGAATCGGAGGGTGTGAATTAGAATAGGCAATGAGTGGCAATGTAGGATGGAGAAAACCACCGAGGGGTGGTCAGCATGGGGAGGTCAGGGAACATGCAGTGGCAACGTAGGATAGGTTTCTGCAAAACATCGCGTGGTGCTGCGCATTGTATGGGTGAGTAACATAACATTCACTAGTAGGAGTGAGAAAAACATCACGGGGTGGTGTGAATCGGAGGGTCTAAATTAGAATAGACAGTGAGTGGCAATGTACGATCCAGAAATGGACCGCGGGGTGTCAGCATAGGGAGGTCAGGGAACATGCAGTGGCAATGTAGGATAGGTTTCTGAAAAACATCGCATGGTGGTGCGCATTATATGGGTGTGTAACATTACATTCACTAGTAGGAGTGAGAAAAACATCACGGGGTGGTGTGAATTGGAGGGTCTGAATTAGCACAGGCAGTGAGTGGCAATGTAGGATGGAGAAAAGGACCGCGGGGTGGTCTGCATGGGGAAGTCAGGGAACATGCAGTGGCAAGGTAGGATAGGTTTCTGAAAAACATCGCGGGGTGGTGCGCATTGTATGGTTGTGTAACATTACATACAGTAGTAGGAGTGAGAGAAACATCAATGGGAGGTGTGAATCGGAGGGTCTGAATTAGGATAGGCAGTGAGTGGCAATGTAGGATGGAGAAAAGCACCCAGGGGTGTTCAGCATGGGGAGTTCAGGGAACATACACTGGCAATGTAGGATAGGTTTCTGAAAAACATCGCGGGATTGTGCGTATTGTATGGGTGTGTAACATTACATTCACTAGTAGGAGTGAGAAAAACATCACGGGATGGTGTGAATCAGAGGGCCTGAATTAGGATAGGCAGTGAGTGGCAATGTAGGATGGAGAAAAGCACCGCGAGGTGGTCAGCATGGGGAGGTCAGATAACATGCAGTGGCAATGTAGGATAGGTTTCTGAAAAACATCGCGGGGTGGTGCGCATTGTATGGGTGTGTAACATTACATTCACTAGTATGAGTGAGAAAAACATCAAAGGGTGGTGTGAATTGGAGGGTCTTAATTAGGATAGACAGTGAGCGGCAATGGACGATGCAGAAAAGCACCGCGGGGTGGTCAGCATAGGGATGTCAGGGAACATGCAGTGGCAATGTAGGATAGGTTTCTGAAAAACATCGCAGGGTGGTGCGCATTGTATGGGTGTGTAATATTACATTCACTAGTAGGAGTGAGAAAAACATCACGGGGTGGTGTGAATCGGAGGGTCTGAATTAGGATAGGCAGTGAGTGGCAATGTAGGATGGAGAAAAGCACCCAGGGGTGGTCAACATGGGGAGTTCAGGGAACATGCAGTGGCAATGTAGGATAGGTTTCTGAAAAACATCGCGGGGTGGTGCGCATTGTATGGCTGTGTAACATTACATTCACTAGTAGGAGTGAGAAAAACATCACGGGGTGGTGTGAATCGGAGGGTCTGAATTAGGATGGGCAGTGAGTGGCAATGTAGGATGGAGAAAAGCACTGCGGGGTGGTCAGCATGTGGAGGTCAGGGAACATGCATTGGCAATGTAGGAAAAGTTTCGGAAAAACATAGCGGGGTGGTGCGCATTGTATGGGTGTGTAACATTACATTCACTAGTAGGAGTGAGAAAAACATCACGGGGTGGTGCGCTTTGTATTGGTGTGTAACATTACATTCACTAGTAGGAGTGAGAAAAACATCACGGGGAGGTGTGAATCCGAGGGTCTGAATTAGGATATGCAGTGAGTGGCAATGTAGGATGTAGAAAAGCACCCAGGGGTGGTCAGCATGGGGAGGTCAGGGAACATAGAGTGGCAATGCAGGATAGGTTTCTGAAAAACATCGCGGGATGGTGCGCATTGTATGCGTGTGTAACATTACAATCACCAGTAGGAGTGAGAAAAACATCACGGGGTGGTGTGAATCGGAGGGTCTTAATTAGCATAGGCAGTGAGTGGCAATGTAGGATGGAGAAAAGCACCGCAGGGTGGTCAGCATGGGGAGGTCAGGGAACATAAAGTGGCAATGTAGGATAGGTTTCTGAAAAACATCGCGGGGTGGTGCGCATTGTATGGGTGTGTAACATTACATTCACTAGTAGGATTGAGAAAAACATCACGGGGTGTTGCGCATTGTATGGGTGTGTAACCTTACATTCACTAGTAGGAATGAGAAAAACATCACAGGTTGGTGTGAATCGGAGGGTATGATTTAGGATAGCCAGTGAGTTGCAATGTAGGATGGAGAAATGCATCGCAGGGTGGTCAGCATGTGGAGGTCAGGGAACATGCAGTGGCAATGTAGGATAGGTTTCTGAAAAACATCGCGGGGTGGTGCGCATTGTATGGGTGAGTAACATTACATTCACTAGTAGGAGTGAGAAAAACATCACGGGGTGTTGCGCATTGTATGGGTGTGTAACATTACATTCACTAGTAGGAGTGAGAAAAACGTCACGGGGTGGTGTGAATCGGAGGGTCTGAATTAGGATAGCCAGTGAGTTGCAATGTAGCATGGAGAAAAGCATCGCAGGGTGGTCAGCATGGGGAGGTCAGGGAACATGCAGTGGCACTGTAGGATAGGTTTCTGAAAAACATCGCGGGGTGGTGCACATTGTATGGGTGTGTAACATTACATTCACTTGTAGGAGTGAGAAAAACATCACGGGGTGGTGTGAATCGGAGGGTGTGAATTAGGATAGGCAATTAGTGGCAATGTAGGATGGAGGAAAGCACCGCGGGGTGGTCAGCATGTGGAGGTCAGGGAACATGCAGTGGCAAAGTAGGATAGGTTTCTGAAAAACATCGCGGAGTGGTGCGCATTGTATGGCTGTGTAACACTACATTCACCAGTACGAGTAAGAAAAACATCACGCGGTGGTGTGAATCGGAGGGTGTGAATTAGAATAGGCAATGAGTGGCAATGTAGGATGGAGAAAACCACCGCGGGGTGGTCAGCATGGGGAGGTCAGGGAACATGCAGTGGCAACGTAGGATAGGTTTCTGCAAAACATCGCGTGGTGCTGCGCATTGTATGGGTGAGTAACATAACATTCACTAGTAGGAGTGAGAAAAACATCACGGGGTGGTGTGAATCGGAGGGTCTAAATTAGAATAGACAGTGAGTGGCAATGTACGATCCAGAAATGGACCACGGGGTGTCAGCATAGGGAGGTCAGGGAACATGCAGTGGCAATGTAGGATAGGTTTCTGAAAAACATCGCATGGTGGTGCGCATTATATGGGTGTGTAACATCACATTCACTAGTAGGAGTGAGAAAAACATCACGGGGTGGTGTGAATTGGAGGGTCTGAATTAGCACAGGCAGTGAGTGGCAATGTAGGATGGAGAAAAGGACCGCGGGGTGGTCAGCATGGGGAAGTCAGGGAACATGCAGTGGCAAGGTAAGATAGGTTTCTGAAAAACATCGCGGGGTGGTGCGCATTGTATGGTTGTGTAACATTACATACAGTAGTAGGAGTGAGAGAAACATCAATGGGAGGTGTGAATCGGAGGGTCTGAATTAGGATAGGCAGTGAGTGGCAATGTAGGATGGAGAAAAGCACCCAGGGGTGTTCAGCATGGGGAGTTCAGGGAACATACACTGGCAATGTAGGATAGGTTTCTGAAAAACATCGCGGGATTGTGCGTATTGTATGGGTGTGTAACATTACATTCACTAGTAGGAGTGAGAAAAACATCACGGGATGGTGTGAATCAGAGGGCCTGAATTAGGATAGGCAGTGAGTGGCAATGTAGGATGGAGAAAAGCACCGCGGGGTGGTCAGCATGGGGAGGTCAGATAACATGCAGTGGCAATGTAGGATAGGTTTCTGAAAAACATCGCGGGGTGGTGCGCATTGTATGGGTGTGTAACATTACATTCACTAGTATGAGTGAGAAAAACATCAAAGGGTGGTGTGAATTGGAGGGTCTTAATTAGGATAGACAGTGAGCGGCAATGGACGATGCAGAAAAGCACCGCGGGGTGGTCAGCATAGGGATGTCAGGGAACATGCAGTGGCAATGTAGGATAGGTTTCTGAAAAACATCGCAGGGTGGTGCGCATTGTATGGGTGTGTAATATTACATTCACTAGTAGGAGTGAGAAAAACATCACGGGGTGGTGTGAATCGGAGGGTCTGAATTAGGATAGGCAGTGAGTGGCAATGTAGGATGGAGAAAAGCACCCAGGGGTGGTCAACATGGGGAGTTCAGGGAACATGCAGTGGCAATGTAGGATAGGTTTCTGAAAAACATCGCGGGGTGGTGCGCATTGTATGGGTGTGTAACATTACATTCACTAGTAGGAGTGAGAAAAACATCACGGGGTGGTGTGAATCGGAGGGTCTGAATTAGGATGGGCAGTGAGTGGCAATGTAGGATGGAGAAAAGCACTGCGGGGTGGTCAGCATGTGGAGGTCAGGGAACATGCATTGGCAATGTTGGAAAAGTTTCGGAAAAACATAGCGGGGTGGTGCGCATTGTATGGGTGTGTAACATTACATTCACTAGTAGGAATGAGAAAAACATCACGGGGTGGTGCGCTTTGTATTGGTGTGTAACATTACATTCACTAGTAGGAGTGAGAAAAACATCACGGGGAGGTGTGAATCCGAGGGTCTGAATTAGGATATGCAGTGAGTGGCAATGTAGGATGTAGAAAAGCACCCAGGGGTGGTCAGCATGGGGAGGTCAGGGAACATAGAGTGGCAATGCAGGATAGGTTTCTGAAAAACATCGCGGGATGGTGCGCATTGTATGGGTGTGTAACATTACAATCACCAGTAGGAGTGAGAAAAACATCACGGGGTGGTGTGAATCGGAGGGTCTTAATTAGCATAGGCAGTGAGTGGCAATGTAGGATGGAGAAAAGCACCGCAGGGTGGTCAGCATGGGGAGGTCAGGGAACATAAAGTGGCAATGTAGGTTAGGTTTCTGAAAAACATCGCGGGGTGGTGCGCATTGTATTGGTGTGTAACATTACATTCACTAGTAGGAGTGAGAAAAACATCACGTGTTTGTGTGAATCCGAGGGTCTGAATTCGGATAGGCAGTGATTGGTAATGTAGGATGGACAAAAGCACCGCGGGGTGGTCAGAATGGGGAGGTCAGGGAACATGCAGTGGCAATGTAGGATAGGTTTCTGAAAAACATCGCGGGGTGGTGCGCATTGTATGGGTGTGTAACATTACATTCACTAGTAGGATTGAGAAAAACATCACGGGGTGTTGCGCATTGTATGGGTGTGTAACCTTACATTCACTAGTAGGAATGAGAAAAACATCACAGGTTGGTGTGAATCGGAGGGTATGATTTAGGATAGCCAGTGAGTTGCAATGTAGGATGGAGAAAAGCATCGCGGGGTGGTCAGCATGTGGAGGTCAGGGAACATGCAGTGGCAATGTAGGATAGGTTTCTGAAAAACATCGCGGGGTGGTGCGCATTGTATGGGTGAGTAACATTACATTCACTAGTAGGAGTGAGAAAAACATCACGGGGTGTTGCGCATTGTATGGGTGTGTAACATTACATTCACTAGTAGGAGTGAGAAAAACGTCACGGGTTGGTGTGAATCGGAGGGTCTGAATTAGGATAGCCAGTGAGTTGCAATGTAGCATGGAGAAAAGCATCGCAGGATGGTCAGCATGGGGAGGTCAGGGAACATGCAGTGGCACTGTAGGATAGGTTTCTGAAAAACATCGCGGGGTGGTGCACATTGTATGGGTGTGTAACATTACATTCACTTGTAGGAGTGAGAAAAACATCACGGGGTGGTGTGAATCGGAGGGTGTGAATTAGGATAGGCAATTAGTGGCAATGTAGGATGGAGGAAAGCACCGCGGGGTGGTCAGCATGTGGAGGTCAGGGAACATGCAGTGGCAAAGTAGGATAGGTTTCTGAAAAACATCGCGGAGTGGTGCGCATTGTATGGCTGTGTAACATTACATTCACTTGTAGGAGTGAGAAAAACATCACGGGGTGGTTTAAATCGGAGGGTGTGAATTAGGATAGGCAATTAGTGGCAATGTAGGATGGAGGAAAGCACCGCGGGGTGGTCAGCATGTGGAGGTCAGGGAACATGCAGTGGCAAAGTAGGATAGGTTTCTGAAAAACATCGCGGAGTGGTGCGCATTTTATGGCTGTGTAACACTACATTCACCAGTACGAGTAAGAAAAACATCACGCGGTGGTGTGAATCGGAGGGTGTGAATTAGAATAGGCAATGAGTGGCAATGTAGGATGGAGAAAACCACCGCGGGGTGGTCAGCATGGGGAGGTCAGGGAACATGCAGTGGCAACGTAGGATAGGTTTCTGCAAAACATCGCGTGGTGCTGCGCATTGTATGGGTGAGTAACATAACATTCACTAGTAGGACTGAGAAAAACATCACGGGGTGGTGTGAATCGGAGGGTCTAAATTAGAATAGACAGTGAGTGGCAATGTACGATCCAGAAATGGACCGCGGGGTGTCAGCATAGGGAGGTCAGGGAACATGCAGTGGCAATGTAGGATAGGTTTCTGAAAAACATCGCATGGTGGTGCGCATTATATGGGTGTGTAACATTACATTCACTAGTAGGAGTGAGAAAAACATCACGGGGTGGTGTGAATTGGAGGGTCTGAATTAGCACAGGCAGTGAGTGGCAATGTAGGATGGAGAAAAGGACCGCGGGGTGGTCAGCATGGGGAGGTCAGGGAACATGCAGTGGCAATGTAGGATAGGTTTCTGAAAAACATCGCAGGGTGGTGCGCATTGTATGGGTGTGTAACATTACATTCACTAGTAGGAGTGAGAAAAACATCACGGGGTGGTGTGAATCGGAGGGTCTGAATTAAGATGGGCAGTGAGTGGCAATGTAGGATGGAGAAAAGCACTGCGGCGTGGTCAGCATGTGGAGGTCAGGGAATATGCATTGGCAATGTAGGATAGGTTTCTGAAAAACATCGCGGGATGGTGCGCATTGTATGGGTGTGTAACATTACATTCACCAGTAGGAGTGAGAAAAACATCACGGGGTGTTGTGAATCGGAGGGTCTTAATTAGGATAGGCAGTGAGTGACAATGTAGGATGGAGAAAAGCACCGCAGGGTGGTCAGCATGGGGAGGTCAGGGAACATAAAGTGGAAATGTAGGATAGGTTTCTGAAAAACATCGCGGGGTGGTGCGCATTGTATGGTTGTGTAACATTACATACAGTAGTAGGAGTGAGAGAAACATCAATGGGAGGTGTGAATCGGAGGGTCTGAATTAGGATAGGCAGTGAGTGGCAATGTAGGATGGAGAAAAGCACCCAGGGGTGTTCAGCATGGGGAGTTCAGGGAACATACACTGGCAATGTAGGATAGGTTTCTGAAAAACATCGCGGGATTGTGCGTATTGTATGGGTGTGTAACATTACATTCACTAGTAGGAGTGAGAAAAACATCACGGGATGGTGTGAATCAGAGGGCCTGAATTAGGATAGGTAGTGAGTGGTAATGTAGGATGGAGAAAAGCACCGCGGGGTGGTCAGCATGGGGAGGTCAGATAACATGCAGTGGCAATGTAGGATAGGTTTCTGAAAAACATCGCGGGGTGGTGCGCATTGTATGGGTGTGTAACATTACATTCACTAGTATGAGTGAGAAAAACATCAAAGGGTGGTGTGAATTGGAGGGTCTTAATTAGGATAGACAGTGAGCGGCAATGGACGATGCAGAAAAGCACCGCGGGGTGGTCAGCATAGGGATGTCAGGGAACATGCAGTGGCAATGTAGGATAGGTTTCTGAAAAACATCGCAGGGTGGTGCGCATTGTATGGGTGTGTAATATTACATTCACTAGTAGGAGTGAGAAAAACATCACGGGGTGGTGTGAATCGGAGGGTCTGAATTAGGATAGGCAGTGAGTGGCAATGTAGGATGGAGAAAAGCACCCAGGGGTGGTCAACATGGGGAGTTCAGGGAACATGCAGTGGCAATGTAGGATAGGTTTCTGAAAAACATCGCGGGGTGGTGCGCATTGTATGGGTGTGTAACATTACATTCACTAGTAGGAGTGAGAAAAACATCACGGGGTGGTGTGAATCGGAGGGTCTGAATTAGGATGGGCAGTGAGTGGCAATGTAGGATGGAGAAAAGCACTACGGGGTGGTCAGCATGTGGAGGTCAGGGAACATGCATTGGCAATGTAGGAAAAGTTTCGGAAAAACATAGCGGGGTGGTGCGCATTGTATGGGTGTGTAACATTACATTCACTAGTAGGAGTGAGAAAAACATCACGGGGTGGTGCGCTTTGTATTGGTGTGTAACATTACATTCACTAGTAGGAGTGAGAAAAACATCACGGGGAGGTGTGAATCCGAGGGTCTGAATTAGGATATGCAGTGAGTGGCAATGTAGGATGTAGAAAAGCACCCAGGGGTGGTCAGCATGGGGAGGTCAGGGAACATATAGTGGCAATGCAGGATAGGTTTCTGAAAAACATCGCGGGATGGTGCGCATTGTATGGGTGTGTAACATTACAATCACCAGTAGGAGTGAGAAAAACATCACGGGGTGGTGTGAATCGGAGGGTCTTAATTAGCATAGGCAGTGAGTGGCAATGTAGGATGGAGAAAAGCACCGCAGGGTGGTCAGCATGGGGAGGTCAGGGAACATAAAGTGGCAATGTAGGATAGGTTTCTGAAAAACATCGCGGGGTGGTGCGCATTGTATGGGTGTGTAACATTACATTCACTAGTAGGATTGAGAAAAACATCACGGGGTGTTGCGCATTGTATGGGTGTGTAACCTTACATTCACTAGTAGGAATGAGAAAAACATCACAGGTTGGTGTGAATCGGAGGGTATGATTTAGGATAGCCAGTGAGTTGCAATGTAGGATGGAGAAAAGCATCGCGGGGTGGTCAGCATGTGGAGGTCAGGGAACATGCAGTGGCAATGTAGGATAGGTTTCTGAAAAACATCGCGGGGTGGTGCGCATTGTATGGGTGAGTAACATTACATTCACTAGTAGGAGTGAGAAAAACATCACGGGGTGTTGCGCATTGTATGGGTGTGTAACATTACATTCACTAGTAGGAGTGAAAAAAACGTCACGGGGTGGTGTGAATCGGAGGGTCTGAATTAGGATATGTAGTGAGTTGCAATGTAGCATGGAGAAAAGCATCGCAGGATGGTCAGCATGGGGAGGTCAGGGAACATGCAGTGGCACTGTAGGATAGGTTTCTGAAAAACATCGCGGGGTGGTGCACATTGTATGGGTGTGTAACATTACATTCACTTGTAGGAGTGAGAAAAACATCACGGGGTGGTGTGAATCGGAGGGTGTGAATTAGGATAGGCAATTAGTGGCAATGTAGGATGGAGGAAAGCACCGCGGGGTGGTCAGCATGTGGAGGTCAGGGAACATGCAGTGGCAAAGTAGGATAGGTTTCTGAAAAACATCGCGGAGTGGTGCGCATTGTATGGCTGTGTAACACTACATTCACCAGTACGAGTAAGAAAAACATCACGCGGTGGTGTGAATCGGAGGGTGTGAATTAGAATAGGCAATGAGTGGCAATGTAGGATGGAGAAAACCACCGCGGGGTGGTCAGCATGGGGAGGTCAGGGAACATGCAGTGGCAACGTAGGATAGGTTTCTGCAAAACATCGCGTGGTGCTGGGCATTGTATGGGTGAGTAACATAACATTCACGAGTAGGAGTGAGAAAAACATCACGGGGTGGTGTGAATCGGAGGGTCTAAATTAGAATAGACAGTGAGTGGCAATGTACGATCCAGAAATGGACCGCGGGGTGTCAGCATAGGGAGGTCAGGGAACATGCAGTGGCAATGTAGGATAGGTTTCTGAAAAACATCGCATGGTGGTGCGCATTATATGGGTGTGTAACATTACATTCACTAGTAGGAGTGAGAAAAACATCACGGGGTGTTGTGAATTGGAGGGTCTGAATTAGCACAGGCAGTGAGTGGCAATGTAGGATGGAGAAAAGGACCGCGGTGTGGTCAGCATGGGGAGGTTAGGGAACATGCAGTGGCAATGTAGGATAGGTTTCTGAAAAACATCGCAGGGTGGTGCGCATTGTATTGGTGTGTAACATTACATTCACTAGTAGGAGTGAGAAAAACATCACGGGGTTGTGTGAATCCGAGGGTCTGAATTAGGTAATGCAGTGAGTGGCAATGAAGGATGGAGAAAAGCACCCAGGGGTGGTCAGCATGGGGAGGTCAGGGAACATGCAGTGGCAATGTAGGATAGGTTTCTGAAAAACATCGCGGGGTGGTGCGCATTGTATGGGTGTGTAACATTAAATTCACTAGTATGAGTGAGAAAAACATCAACGGGTGGTGTGAATCGGAGGGTCTGAATTAAGATAGACAGTGAGCGGCAATGGACGATGCAGAAAAGCACCGCGGGGTGGTCAGCATAGGGAGGTCAGGGAACATGCAGTGGCAATGTAGGATAGGTTTCTGAAAAACATCGCAGGGTGGTGCGTATTGTATGGGTGTGTAACATTACATTCACTAATAGGAGTGAGAAAAACATCACGGGGTGGTGTGAATCGGAGGGTGTGAATTAGGATAGGCAATGAGTGGCAATGTAGGATGGAGAAAAGCACCGCGGGGTTGTCAGCATGGGGAGGTCAGGGAACATGCAGTGGCAATGTAGGATAGGATTCTGAAAAACATCGCGGGGTGATGCGCATTGTATTGCTGTGTAACACTACAATCACTAGTATGAGTAAGAAAAACATCACGGGGCGGTGTAAATCGGAGGGTGTGAATTAGGATAGGCAATGAGTGGCAATGTAGGATGGAGAAAACCGCCGCGGGGTGGTCAGCATGTGGAGGTCAGGGAACATGCAGTGGCAATGTAGGATAGGTTTCTGAAAAACATCGCGGGTTGGTGCGCATTGTATGGGTGTGTAACATTACATTCACTACTAGGAGTGAGAAACACATCACGGGGTGGTGTGAATCGGAGGGTCTGAATTAGGATAGACAGTGAGTGGCAATGTACGATGCAGAAAAGCACCGCGGGGTGTCAGCATAGGGAGGTCAGGGAACATGCAGTGGCAATGTAGGATAGGTTTCTGAAAAACATCGCGGGGTGGTGCGCATTATATGGGTGTGTAACATTACATTCACTAGTGGGAGTGAGAAAAACATCACGGGGTGGTGTGAATCGGAGGGTCTGAATTAGAATAGGCAGTGAGTGGCAATGTAGGATGGAGGAAAGCACCGCGGGGTAGTCAGCATGGGGAGGTCAGGGAACATGCAGTGGCAATGTAGGATAGGTTTCTGAAAAACATTGCGGGGTGGGGTGCATTGTATGGGTGTGTAACATTACATTCACTAGTAGGAGTGAGAAAAACATCACGGAGTGGTATGAATCGGAGGGTCTGAATTAGGATAGGCAGTGAGTGTCAATGTAGGATGGAGAAAAGCACTGCGGCGTGGTCAGCATGTGGAGGTCAGGGAACATGCATTGGCAATGTAGGATAGGTTTCTGAAAAACATAGCGGGGTGGTGCGCATTGTATGGGTGTGCAACATTACATTCACAAGTAAGAGTGAGAAAAACATCACGGGGTGGTGCGCTTTGTATTGGTGTGTAACATTACATTCACTAGTAGGAGTGAGAAAAACATCACGGGGAGGTGTGAATCCGAGGGTCTGAATTAGGATATGCAGGGAGTGGCAATGTAGGATGGAGAAAAGCACCACGGGGTGGTCAGCGTGGGGAGGTCAGGGAACATACAGTGGCAATGTAGGATAGGTTTCTGAAAAACATCGCGGGATGGTGCGCATTGCACGGGTGTGAAACATTACATTCACCAGTAGGAGTGAGAAAACCATCACGGCGTGGTGTGAATCGGAGGGTCTGAATTATGATACGCAGTGAGTGGCAATGTAGGTTGGAGAAAAGCAACACGGGGTGGTCAGCGTGGGGAGGTCAGAGAACATGCAGTGGCAATATAGGATAGTTTTCTGAAAAACATAGCGGGGTGGTGCGCATTGTATGGGTGTGTAACATTTCATTCACTAGTAGGAGTGAGAAAAACATCACGGGGTGGTGCGCATTGTATGGGTGTGTAACATTACATTCACTAGCAGGAGTGAGAAAAACATCATGGGGTGTTGCGCATTGTATAGGGGTGTAACATTACATTTACTAGTAGGAGTGAGAAAAACATCACAGGGTGGTGTTAATCGGAGGGTACGATTTCGGATAGCCAGTGAGTTGCAATGTAGGATGGAGAAAAGCATCGCGGGGTGGTCTGCATGGGGAGGTCAGGGAACATGCAGTGGCAATGTAGGATAGGTTTCTGAAAAACATCGCGGGGTGGTGCACATTGTATGGTTGTGTAACATTACATTCACTAGTAGGAGTGAGAAAAACATCAATGGGAGGTGTGAATCGGAGGGTCTGAATTAGGATAGGCAGTGAGTGGCAATGTAGGTTGGAGAAAAGCACCACGGGGTGGTCAGCGTGGGGAGGTCAGAGAACATGCAGTGGCAATATAGGATAGGTTTCTGAAAAACATAGCGGGGTGGTGCTCATTGTATGGGTGTGTAACATTACATTCACTAGTAGGAGTGAGAAAAACATCACGGGGTGGTGCGCATTGTATTGGTGTGTAACATTACATTCACTAGTAGGAGTGAGAAAAACATCACGGGGTGGTGTGAATCCAAGGGTCTGAATTAGCTAATGCAGTGAATTGCAATGTAGGATGGAGAAAAGCAACCAGGGGTGGTCAGCATGGGGAGGTCAGGGAACATACAGTGGCAATGTAGGATAGGTTTCTGAAAAACATCGCGGGATTGTGCACATTGTATGGGTGTGTAACATTACATTCACTAGTAGGAGTGAGAAAAACATCACGGGGTGGTGTGAATCGGAGGGTCTGAATTAGGATAGGCAGTGAGTGGCAATGTAGGTTGGAGAAAAGCACCGCGGGGTGGTCAGCATGGGGAAGTCAGGGAATATGCAGTGGCAATGTAGGATAGGTTTCTGAAAAAAATCGCGGGGTGGTGCGCATTGTATGGGTGTGTAACATTACATTCACTAGTATGAGTGAGAAAAACATCAACGGGTGGTGTGAATCGGAGGGTCTGAATTCGGATAGACAGTGAGCGGCAATGTATGATGCAGAAAAGCACCGCGGGGTGGTCAGCATAGGGAGGTCAGGGAACATGCAGTGGCAATGTAGGATAGGTTTCTGAAAAAAATCGTGGGGTGGTGCGCATTGTATGGGTGTGTAACATTACATTCACTAGTAGGAGTGAGAAAAACATCACGGGGTGGTGTGAATGGGAGGGTCAGAATTAGGATAGGCAGTGAGTGGCAAAGTAGGATGTAGAAAAGCACCGCGGGGTGGTCAGCATGGGGAGGTCACGGAACATGCAGTGGCAATGTAGGATAGGTTTCTGAAAAACATAGCGGGGTGGTGCGCATTATATGGGTGTATAACGTTACATTCACTAGTAGGAGTGAGAAAAACATCACGCGGTGGTGTGAATTGGAGGGTCTGAATTAGGATAGGCAGTGAGTGGCAATGTAGGATGGAGAAAAGCACTGCGGGGTGGTCAGCATGTGGAGGTCCGGGAACATGAATTGGCAATGTAGGATAGGTTTGTGAGAAGCATAGCGGGATGGTGCGAATTGTATGGGTGTGTAACATTACATTCACTACTAGGAGTGAGAAAAACATCACGGGGTGGTGCGCATTGTATTGGTGTGTAACATTACATTCACTAGTAGGAGTGTGAAAAACATCACGGGGTTGTGTGAATCCGAGGGTCTGAATTAGGATATGCAGTGAGTGGCAATGTAGGATGTAGAAAAGCACCCAGGGGTGGTCAGCATGGGGAGGTCAGGGAACATGCAGTGGCACTGTAGGATAGGTTTCTGAAAAACATAACGGGGTGGTGCGCCTTGTATGGGTGTGTAACATTACATTCACTATTAGGAGAGTGAAAATCATCAAGGGGTGTTGCGCATTGTATGGTTGTGTAACATTACATTAACTAGTAGGAGTGAGAAAAACATCACGGGGTGGTGTGAATCCGAGGGTCTGAATTAGGATAGCCAGTGAGTTGCGATGTAGCAGGGAGAAAAGCATCGCAGGGTGGTCAGCATGGGGAGGTCAGGGAACATGCAGTGGCAATGTAGGATAGGTTTCTGAAAAACATCGCGGGGTGGTGCACACTGTATGGGTGTGTAACATTACATTCACTAGTAGGAGTGAGAAAAACATCACGGGGTGGTGTGAATCGGACGGTGTGAATTAGGATAGGCAATGAGTGGCAATGTACGATGGAGAAAAGCACAGCGGGGTGGTCAGCATGGGGAGGTCAGGGAACATGCAGTGGCACTGTAGGATAGGTTTCTGAAAAACATCCCGGGGTGGTGCGCATTGTATGGCTGTGTAACACTACATTGACTAGTATGAGTGAGAAAAACATCACTGGGTGGTGTGAATCGGAGGGTGTGAATTAGGATAGGCAATGAGTGGCAATGTAGGATGGAGAAAAGGACCGCGGGGTGGTCAGCGTGGGGAGGTCAGGGAACATACAGTGGCAATGTAGGATAGGTTTCTGAAAAACATCGCGGGATTGTGCGTATTGTATGGGTGTGTAACATTACATTCACTAGTAGGAGTGAGAAAAACATCACAGGATGGTGAGAATCAGAGGGTCTGAATTAGGATAGGCAGTGAGTGGCAATGTAGGATGGAGAAAAGCACCGCGGGGTGGTCAGCATGGGGAGGTCAGGGAGCATGCAGTTGCAATGTAGGATAGGTTTCTGAAAAACATCGCGGGGTGGTGCACATTGTATGGGTGTGTAACATTACATTCACTAGTATGAGTGAGAAAAACATCAACGGGTGGTGTGAATCGGAGGGTCTGAATTAGGATAGACAGTGAGCGGCAATGGACGATGCAGAAAAGCACCGCGGGGTGGTCAGCATAGGGATGTCAGGGAACATGCAGTGGCAATGTAGGATAGGTTTCTGAAAAACATCGCAGGGTGGTGCGCATTGTATGGGTGTGTAATATTACATTCACTAGTAGGAGTGAGAAAAACATCACGGGGTGGTGCGCATTGTATTGGTGTGTAACATTACATTCACTAGTAGGAGTGAGAAAAACATCACGTGTTTGTGTGAATCCGAGGGTCTGAATTCGGATAGGCAGTGATTGGCAATGTAGGATGGACAAAAGCACCGCGGGGTGGTCAGAATGGGAAGGTCAGGGAACATGCAGTGGCAATGTAGGATAGGTTTCTGAAAAACATCGCGGGGTGATGCGCATTGTATGGGTGTGTAACATTACATTCACTAGTAGGAGTGAGAAAAACATCACGGGGTGGTGTGAATTGGAGGGTCTGAATTAGGATACGCAGTGAGTGGCAATGTAGGATGGAGAAAAGCTCCGCGGGGTGGTCAGCATGGGGAGGTCAGGGAACATGCAGTGGCAATGTAGGATAGGTTTCTGAAAAACATCGCGGGGTGGTGCGCATTGTATGTGTGTGTAACATTACATTAACTAGTAGGAGTGAGAAAAACATCACGGGGTGTTGCGCATTGTATGTGTGTGTAACATTACATTCACTAGTAGGAGTGAGAAAAACATCACAGGGTGGTGTGAATCGGAGGGTATGATTTAGGATAGCCAGTGAGTTGCAATGAAGGATGGAGAAAAGAATCGCGTGGTGGTCAGCATGGGGAGGTCAGGGAACATGCAGTGGCAATGTAGGATATGTTTCTGAAAAACATCACGGGGTGGTGTGCATTGTATGGGTGTGTAACATTACATTCACTATTAGGAGAGTGAAAATCATCAAGGGGTGTTGCGCATTGTATGGTTGTGTAACATTACATTAACTAGTAGGAGAGAGAAAAACATCACGGGGTGATGTGAATCCAAGGGTCTGAATTAGGATAGCCAGTGAGTTGCAATGTAGCAGGGAGAAAAGCATCGCAGGGTAGTCAGCATGGGGATCTCAGGGAACATGCAGTGGCAATGTAGGATAGGTTTCTGAAAAACATCGCGGGGTGGTGCGCATTGTATGGGTGTGTAACATTACATTCACTAGTATGAGTGAGAAAAACATCAACGGGTGATGTGAATCGGAGGGTCTGAATTAAGATAGACAGTGAGCGGCAATGGACGATGCAGAAAAGCACCGCGGGGTGGCCAGCATAGGGAGGACAGGGAACATGCAGTGACAATGTAGGATAGGTTTCTGAAAAACATCGCAGCGTGGTGCGCATTGTATGGGTGTGTAATATTTCATTCACTAGTAGGTGTGAGAAAAACATCACGGGGTGGTGCGCATTGGAGGGTCTGAATTAGGATAGGCAGTGAGTGGCAATGTAGGATGGAGAAAAGCACTGCGGGGTGGTCAGCATGGGGAGGTCAGGGAACATGCAGTGGCAATGTAGGATAGGTATCTGAAAAACATCGCGGGGTGGTGCGCATTGTATGGGTTTGTTACATTACATTAACTAGTAGAAGTGAGAAAAACATCACGTGTTGGTGTGAATCGGAGGGTCTGAATAACGATAGGCAGTGAGTGGCAATGTAGGATGGAGAAAAGTACTGCGGGGTGGTCAGAATGGGGAGGTCAGGGAACATGCAGTGGCAATGTAGGATAGGTTTCTGAAAAACTTCGCGGGGTGGTGCGCATAGTTTGGGTGTGTAATATTTCATTCACTAGTAGGTGTGAGAAAATCATCACGGGGTGGTGCGCATTGTATTGGTGTGTAACATTACATTAACTATAGGAGTGAGAAAAACATCACGGGGTGGTGTGAATCGGAGGGTCTGAATTAGGATAGCCAGTGAGTTGCAATGTAGCATGGAGAAAAGCATCGCAGGGTGGTCAGCATGGGGAGGTCAGGGAACATGCAGTGGCAATGTAGGATAAGTTTCTGAAAAACATCGCTGGGTGGTGCACATTGTATGGGTGTGTAATATTACCTTCACTAGTAGGAGTGAGAAAAACATCACGGGGTGGTGTGAATCGGAGGGTGTGAATTAGGATAGGAAATGAGTGGCAATGTAGGATGGAGAAAAGCACCGCGGGGTGGTCAGCATAGGGAGGTCAGGGAACATGCAGTGGCAATGTAAGATTGGTTTCTGAAAAACATCGCGGGGTGGTGCGCATTGTATGGGTGTGTAACATTACATTCACTAGTAGGAGTGAGAAAAACATCACGGGGTGGTGTGAATCGGAGCGTCTCAATTAGGATAGGCAGTGAGTGGCAATGTAGGATTGAGAAAAGTACTGCGGGGTGGTCAGCATGTGGAGGTCAGGGAACATGCAGTGGCAATGTAAGATAGGTTTCTGAAAAACATCGCGGGGTGGTGCGCATTGTATGGGTGTGTAACATTACATTCACTAGTAGGAGTGAGAAAAACATCACGGGGTGGTGTGAATCCGAGGGTCTGAATTAGGAAATGCAGTGAGTGGCAATGTAGGATGGAGAAAAGCACCCAGGAGTGGTCAGCATGGGGAGGTCAGGGAACATACAGTGGCAATGTAGGATAGGTTTCTGAAAAACATCACGGGGTGATGCGCATTATATGGGTGTGTTACATTACATTCACTAGTAGAAGTGAGAAAAACATCATGGGGTGGTGTGAATCGGAGGGTCTGAATTAGGATAGGCAGTGAGTGGCAATGTAGGATGGAGAAAAGTACTGCGGGGTGGTCACCATGGGGAGGTCAGGGAACATGCAGTGGCAATGTAGGATAGGTTTCGGAAAAACTTCGCGGGGTGGTTTGCATAGTATGGGTGTGTAACATTACAGTCACTAGTAGGAGTGAGAAAAACATCATTGGGTGGGGCGCATTGTATTGGTGTGTAACATTACATTCACTTGTAGGAGTGAGAAAAACATCACGGGGTGGTGTGAATTGGAGGGTCTGAATTATGATACGCAGTGAGTGGCAATGTAGGATGGAGGAAAGCTCCACGGGGTGGTCAGCATGGGGAGGTCAGGGAACATGCAGTGGCAATGTAGGATAGGTTTCTGAAAAACATCGCGGGGTGGTGCGCATTGTATGGGTGAGTAACATTACATTCACTAGTAGGAGTGAGAAAAACATCACGGGGTGGTGTGAATCGGAGGGTCTGAATTAGGATAGACTGTGAGTGGCAATGTACGATGCAGTAAAGGACCGCGGGGTGTCAGCATAGGGAGGTCAGGGAACATGCAGTGGCAATGTTGGATAGGTTTCTGAAAAACATCGCATGGTGGTGCGCATTCTATGGGTGTGTAACATTACATTCACTAGTAGGAGTGAGAAAAACATCACGGGGTGGTGTGAATCGGAGGGTCTGAATTAGCATAGGCAGTGAGTGGCAATGTAGGATGGAGAAAAGCACCGCGGGGTGGTCAGCATGGGGAGGTAAGGGAACATGCAGTGGCAATGTAGGATAGGTTTCTGAAAAACATCGCGGGATGGTGCGCATTGTATGGGTGTGTAACATTACATTCACCAGTAGGAGTGAGAAAAACATCACGGGGTGGTGTGAATCGGAGGGTCTTAATTAGGATAGGCAGTGAGTGGCAATGTAGGATGGAGAAAAGTACTGCGGGGTGGTCAGCATGGGGAGGTCAGGGAACATAAAGTGGCAATGTAGGATACGTTTCTGAAAAACATCGCGGGGTGGTGCGCATTGTATCGGTGTGTAACATTACATTCACTAGTAGGAGTGAGAAAAACATCACGGGGTGTTGCGCATTGTATGGGTGTGTAACATTACATTCAAGTAGGAGTGAGAAAAACATCACAGGTTGGTGTGAATCAGAGGGTATGATTTAGGATAGCCAGTGAGTTGCAATGTAGGATGGAGAAAAGCATCGCGGGGTGGTCAGCATATGGAGGTCAGGGAACATGCAGTGGCAATGTAGGATAGGTTTCTGAAAAACATCGTGGGGTGGTGCGCATTGTATGGTTGTGTAACATTACATACACTAGTAGGAGTGAGAAAAACAGCAATGGGAGATGTGAATCGGAGGGTCTCAATTAGGATAGCCAGTGAGTTGCAATGTAGGATGGAGAAAAGCACCGCGGGGTGGTCAGCATGGGGAGGTAAGGGAACATGCAGTGGCAATGTAGGATAGGTTTCTGAAAAACATCGCGGGGTGGTGCGCATTGTATGGGTGTGTACCATTACATTCACTAGTATGAGTGAGAAAAACATCAACGGGTGGTGTGAATCGGAGGGTCTGAATTAGGATAGGCAGTGAGTGGCAATGTAGGATGGAGAAAAGTACTGCGGGGTGGTCAGCATGGGGAGGTCAGGGAACATGCAGTGGCAATGTAGGATAGGTTTCTGAAAAACTTCGCGCGGTGGTGCGCATAGTATGGGTGTGTAACATTACATTCACTAGTAGGTGTGAGAAAAACATCATGGGGTGGTGCGTATTGTATTGGTGTGTAACATTACATTCACTTGTAGGAGTGAGAAAAACATCACGTGTTTGTGTGAATCCAAGGGTCTGAATTCGGATAGGCAGTGATTGGCAATGTAGGATGGACAAAAGCACCGCGGGGTGGTCAGAATGGGGAGGTCAGGGAACATGCAGTGGCAATGTAGGATAGGTTTCAGAAAAACATCGCGGGGTGATGCGCATTGTATGGGTGTGCAACATTACATTCACTAGTAGGAGTGAGAAAAACATCACGGGGTGGTGTGAATTGGAGGGTCTGAATTAGGATACGCAGTGAGTGGCAATGTAGGATGGAGAAAAGCTCCGCGGGGTGGTCAGCATGGGGAGGTCAGCGAACATGCAGTGGCAATGTAGGATAGGTTTCTGAAAAACATCGCGGGGTGGTGCGCATTGTATGTGTGTGTAACATTACATTCACTAGTAGGAGTGAGAAAAACATCACGGGGTGTTGCGCATTGTATGTGTGTGTAACATAACATTCACTAGTAGGAGTGAGAAAAACATCACAGGGTGGTGTGAATCGGACGGTGTGAATTAGGATAGGCAATGAGTGGCAATGTATGATGGAGAAAAGCACAGCGGGGTTGTCAGCATGGGGAGGTCAGGGAACATGCAGTGGCAATGTAGGATAGGTTTCTGAAAAACATCGCGGGGTGGTGCGCATAGTATGGGTGTGTAACATTACATTCACTATTAGGAGTGAGAAAATCATCACGGGGTATTGCGCATTGTATGGGTGTGTAACATTACATTCACTAGTAGCAGTGAGAAAAACATCACGGGGTGGTGTGAATCGGACGGTCTGAATTAGGAGAGCCAGTGAGTTGCAATGTAGCATGGAGAAAAGCATCGCAGGGTGGTCAGCATGGGGAGGTCAGGGAACATGCAGTGGCACTGTAGGATAGGTTTCTGAAAAACATCGCGGGGTGGTGCACATTGTATGGGTGTGTAACATTACATTCACTAGTAGGAGTGAGAAAAACATCACGGGGTGGTCTGAATCGGAGGGTCTGAATTAGGATAGGCAATGAGTGGCAATGTAGGATGGAGAAAACCACCGCGGGGTGGTCAGCATGGGGAGGTCAGGGAACATGCAGTGGCAATGTAGGATAGGTTTCTGAAAAACATCGCATGGTGGTGCGCATTATATGGTTGTGTAACATTACATTCACTAGTAGGAGTGAGAAAAACATCACGGGGTGGTGTGAATTGGAGGGTCTGAATTAGCATAGGCAGTGAGTGGCAATGTAGGATGGAGAAAAGCACCGCGGGGTGGTCAGCATGGGGAGGTCAGGGAACATGCAGTGGCAATGTAGGATAGGTTTCTGAAAAACATCGCGGGGTGGTGCGCATTGTATGGGTGTGTAACATTACATTCACTAGTAGGAGTGAGAAAAACATCACGGGGTGGTGTGAATCGGAGGGTCTGAATTAGGATTGGCAGTGAGTGGCAATGTAGGATGGAGAAAAGCACTGCGGGGTGGTCAGCATGTGGAGGTCAGGGAACATGCATTGGCAATGTAGGATAGGTTTCGGAAAAACATAGCGGGGTGGTGCGCATTGTATGGGTGTGTAACATTACATTCACTATTAGGAGTGAGAAAAACATCACGGGGTGTTGCGCATTGTATGGGTGTGTAACATTACATTCCCTAGTAGGAGTGAGAAAAACATCACACGTTGGTGTGAATCGGAGGGTATGATTTAGGATAGCTAGTGAGTTTAAATGTAGGATGGAGAAAAGCATCGAGGGGTGTTCAGCATGTGGAGGTCAGGGAACATGCTGTGGCAATGTAGGATAGGTTTCTGAAAAACATCGCAGGGTGGTGCGCATTGTATGGTTGTGTAACATTACATACACTAGTAGGAGTGAGAGAAACATCAATGGGAGGTGTGAATCGGAGGGTCTGAATTAGGATAGGCAGTGAGTGGCAATGTAGGATGGAGAAAAGCACCCAGGTGTGTTCAGCATGGGGAGTTCAGGGAACATACAGTGGCAATGTAGCATAGATTTATGAAAAACATCGCGGGATTGTGCGTATTGTATGGGTGTGTAACATTACATTCACTACTACGAGTGAGAAAAACACCACGGGATGGTGTGAATCAGAGGGTCTGAATTAGGATAGGCAGTGAGTGGCAATGTAGGATGGAGAAAAGCACCGCGGGGTGGTCAGCATGGGGAGGTCAGGGAACATGCAGTGGCAATGTAGGATAGGTTTCTGAAAAACATCGCAGGGTGGTGCGCATTGTATGGGTGTGTAACATTACATTCACTAGTAGGAGTGAGAAAAACATCACAGGGTGGTGTGATTCGGAGGGTCTGAATTAGGATAGGCAGTGATGGCAATGTAGAATGGAGAAAAGCACCGCGGGGTGGTCAGCATGGGGAGGTCAGGGAACATGCAGTGGCAATGTAGAATAGGTTTCTGAAAAACATCGCGGGGTGGTGCGCATTGTATGGGTTTGTTACATTACATTAACTAGTAGAAGTGAGAAAAACATCACGGGGTGGTGTGAATCGGAGGGTCTGAATAACGATAGGCAGTGAGTGGCAATGTAGGATGGAGAAAAGTACTGCGGGGTGGTCAGCCTGGGGAGGTCAGGGAACATGCAGTGGCAATGTAGGATAGGTTTCTGAAAAACTTCGCGGGGTGGTGCGCATAGTATGGGTGTGTAATATTTCATTCACTAGTAGGTGTGAGAAAAACATCACGGGGTGGTGCACATTGTATTGGTGTGTAACATTACATTCACTTGTAGGAGTGAGAAAAACATCACGTGGTTGTGTGAATCCGAGGGTCTGAATACGGATAGGCAGTGATTGGCAATGTAGGATGGACAAAAGCACCGCGCTGTGGTCAGAATGGGGAGGTCAGGGAACATGCAGTGGCAATGTAGGATAGGTTTCTGAAAAACATCGCGTGGTGATGCGCATTGTATGGGTGTGTAACATTACATTCACAAGTAGGAGTGAGAAAAACATCACGGGGTGGTGCGCATTGTATGGGTTTGTTACATTACATTAACTAGTAGAAGTGAGAAAAACATCACGTGGTGGTGTGAATCGGAGGGTCTGAATAACGATAGGCAGTGAGTGGCAATGTAGGATGGAGAAAAGTACGGCGGGGTGGTCAGCATTGGGAGGTCAGGGAACATGCAGTGGCAATGTAGGATAGGTTTCTGAAAAACTTCGCGGGGTGGTGTGCATAGTTTTGGTGTGTAATATTTCATTCACTAGTAGGTGTGAGAAAAACATCACGGGGTGGTGCGCATTGTATTGGTGTGTAACATTATATTCACTTGTAGGAGTGAGAAAAACATCACGTGGTTGTGTGAATCCGAGGGTCTGAATTCGGATAGGCAGTGATTGGCAATGTAGGATGGACAAAAGCACCGCGGGGTGGTCAGAATGGGGAGGTCAGGGAACATGCAGTGGCAATGTACGATAGGTTTCTGAAAAACATCGCGGGGTGATTCGCATTGTATGGGTGTGTAACATTACATTCACTATTAGGAGTGAGAAAAACATCATGGGGTGGTGTGAATTGGAGGGTCTGAATTATGATACGCAGTGAGTGGCAATGTAGGATGGAGAAATGCTCCGTGGGGTGGTCAACATGGGGAGGTCTGGGAACATGCAGGGGCAATGTAGGATAGGTTTCTGAAAAACATCCCGGGGTGGTGCGCATTGAATGTGTGTGTAACTTTACATTCACTATTAGGAGTGAGAAAAACATCATGGGGTGTTGCGCATTGTATGTGTGTGTAACATTACATTCACTAGTAGGAATGAGAAAAACATCACAGGGTGGTGTGAATCGGAGGCTATGATTTAGGATAGCCAAAGAGTTGCAATGTAGGATGGAGAAAAGCATCGCGGGGTGATCAGCATGGGGATGTCAGGGAACATGCAGTGGCAATGTAGGATAGGTTCTTGAAAAACATCGTGGGGTGGTGCGCATTGTATGGGTGTGTAACATTACATTCACTATTAGGAGTGAGAAAATCATCACGGGGTGTTGCGCATTGTATGGGTGTGTAACATTACATTAACTAGTAGGAGTGAGAAAAACATCACGGGGTGGTGTGAATCGGAGGGTCTGAATTAGGAGGGCCAGGGAGTTGCAATGTAGCATGGAGAAAAGCATCGCAGGGTGGTCAGCATGGGGAGGTCAGGGAACATGCAGTGGCAATGTAGGATAAGTTTCTGAAAAACATCACTGGGTGGTGCACATTGTATGGGTGTGTAATATTACATTCACTAGTAGGAGTGAGAAAAACATCACGGGGTGGTGTGAATCGGAGGGTGTGAATTAGGATAGGCAATGAGTGGCAATGTAGGATGGAGAAAAGCACCGCGGGGTGGTCAGCATAGGGAGGTCAGGGAACATGCAGTGGCAATGTAAGATAGGTTTCTGAAAAACATCGCGGGGTGGTGCGCATTGTATGGGTGTGTAACATTACATTCACTAGTAGGAGTGAGAAAAACATCACGGGGTGATGTGAATCGGAGGGTCTGAATTAGCATAGGCAGTGAGTGGCAATGTAGGTTGGAGAAAAGCACCGCGGTGTGGTCAGCATGGGGAGGTCAGAGAACATGCATTGGCAATGTAGGATAGCTTTCGGAAAAACATAGCAGTGTGGTGCGCATTGTATGGGTGTGTAACATTACATTCACTAGTAGGAGTGAGAAAAACACCACGGGGTGTTGTGCTTTGTATTGGTGTGTAACATTACATTCACTAGTAGGAGTGAGAAAAACATCACGGGGAGGTGTGAATCTGAGGGTCTGAATTAGGATATGCAGTGAGTGGCAATGTAGGATGTAGAAAAGCACCCAGGGGTGGTCAGCAAGAGGAGGTCAGGGAACATACAGTAGCAATGTAGGATAGGTTTCTGAAAAACATCGCGGGATGGTGCGCATTGTATTTATGTGTAACATTACATTCACCAGTAGGAGTGAGAAAAACATCACGGGGTGGTGTGAATCGGAGGGTCTTAATTAGGATAGGTAGTGAGTGGCAATGTAGGATGGAGAAAAGTACTGCGGGGTGGTCAGCATGGGGAGGTCAGGGAACATAAAGTGGCAATGTAGGATAGGTTTCTGAAAAACATCACGGGGTGGTGCGCATAGTATGGGTGTGTAACATTACATTCACTATTAGGAGTGAGAAAATCATCACGGGGTGGTGTGAATCTGAGGGTCTAAATTAGGATAGACAGTGAGTGGCAATTTACGATGCAGAAAAGGACCGCGGGGTGTAAGCATAAGGAGGTCAGGGAACATGCAGTGGCAATGTAAGATAGGTTTCTGAAAAACATCGCATGGTGGTGCGCATTATATGGGTGTGTAACATTACATTCACTAGTAGGAGTGAGAAAAACAACACGCGGTGGTGTGAATCGGAGGGTCTGGATTAGCATAGGCAGTGAGTGGCAATGTAGGATGGAGAAAAGCACCGCGGGGTGGTCAGCATGGGGAGGTCAGGGAACATGCAGGGGCAATGTTGGATAGGTTTCTGAAAAACATCGCGGGGTGGTGCGCATTGTATGGGTGTGTAACATTACATTCACTAGTAGGAGTGAGAAAAACATCACGGGGTGGTGTGAATCGGAGGGTCTGAATTAGGATGGGCAGTGAGTGGCAATGTAGGATGGAGAAAAGCACTGCGGGGTGGTCAGCATGTGGAGGTCAGGGAACATGCATTGGCAATGTAGGAAAAGTTTCGGAAAAACATAGCGGGGTGGTGCGCATTGTATGGGTGTGTAACATTACATTCACTAGTAGGAGTGAGAAAAACATCACGGGGTGGTGCGCTTTGTATTGGTGTGTAACATTACATTCATTAGTAGGAGTGAGAAAAACATCACGGGGAGGTGTGAATCCGAGGGTCTGAATTAGGATATGCAGTGAGTGGCAATGTAGGATGTAGAAAAGCACCCAGGGGTGGTCAGCATGGGGAGGTCAGGGAACATAGAGTGGCAATGCAGGATAGGTTTCTGAAAAACATCGCGGGATGGTGCGCATTGTATGGGTGTGTAACATTACAATCACAATTAGGAGTGAGGAAAACATCACGGGGTGGTGTGAATCGGAGGGTCTTAATTAGGATAGGCAGTGAGTGGCAATGTAGGATGGAGAAAAGCACCGCAGTGTGGTCAGCATGGGGAGGTCAGGGAACATAAAGTGCCAATGTAGGATAGGTTTCTGAAAAACATCGCGGGGTGGTGCGCATTCTATGGGTGTGTAACATTACATTCACTAGTAGGAGTGAGAAAAACATCACGGGGTGTTGTGCATTGTATGGGTGTGTAACCTTACATTCACTAGTAGGAGTGAGAAAAACATCACAGGTTGGTGTGAATCGGAGGGTATGATTTAGGATAGCCAGTGAGTTGCAATGTAGGATGGAGAAAAGCATCGCGGGGTGGTCAGCATGTGGAGGTCAGGGAACATGCAGTGGCAATGTAGGATAGGTTTCTGAAAAACATCGCGGGGTGGTGCGCATTGTATGGGTGAGTAACATTACATTCACTAGTAGGAGTGAGAAAAACATCACGGGGTGTTGCGCATTGTATGGGTGTGTAACATTACATTCACTAGTAGGAGTGAGAAAAACATCACGGGGTGGTGTGAATCGGAGGGTCTGAATTAGGATAGCCAGTGAGTTGCAATGTAGCATGGAGAAAAGCATCGCAGGGTGGTCAGCATGGGGAGGTCAGGGAACATGCAGTGGCACTGTAGGATAGGTTTCTGAAAAACATCGCGCGGTGGTGCACATTGTATGGGTGTGTAACATTACATTCACTAGTAGGAGTGAGAAAAACATCACGGGGTGGTGTGAATCGGAGGGTGTGAATTAGGATAGGCAATGAGTGGCAATGTAGGATGGAGGAGAGCACCGCGGGGTGGTCATCATGTGGAGGTCAGGGAACATGCAGTGGCAAAGTAGGATAGGTTTCTGAAAAACATCGCGGAGTGGTGCGCATTGTATGGCTGTGTAACACTACATTCACTAGTACGAGTAAGAAAAACATCACGTGGTGGTGTTAATCGGAGGGTGTGAATTAGAATAGGCAATGAGTGGCAATGTAGGATGGAGAAAACCACCGCGGGGTGGTCAGCATGGGGAGGTCAGGGAACATGCACTGGCAATGTATGATAGGTTTCTGCAAAACATCGCGGGGTGCTGCGCATTGTATGGGTGAGTAACATTACATTCACTAGTAGGAGTGAGTAAAACATCACGGGGTGGTGTGAATCGGAGGGTCTAAATTAGGATAGACAGTGAGTGGCAAAGTACGATGCAGAAATGGACTGCGGGGTGTCAGCATAGGGAGGTCAGGGAACATGCAGTGGCAATGTAGGATAGGTTTCTGAAAAACATCGCATGGTGGTGCACATTTTATGGGTGTGTAACATTACATTCACTAGTAGGAGTGAGAAAAACATCACGGGGTGGTGTGAATTGGAGGGTCTGAATTAGCATAGGCAGTGAGTGGCAATGTAGGATGGAGAAAAGGACCGCGGGGTGGTCAGAATGGGGAGGTCAGGGAACATGCAGTGGCAATGTGGGATAGGTTTCTGAAAAACATCGCAGGGTGGTGCGCATTGTATGGGTGTGTAACATTACATTCTCTAGTAGGAGTGAGAAAAACATCACGGGGTGGTGTGAATCGGAGGGTCTGAATTAGAATGGGCAGTGAGTGGCAATGTAGGATGGAGAAAAGCACTACGGGGTGGTCAGCATGTGGAGGTCAGGGAACATGCATTGGCAATGTAGGATAGGTTTCGAAAAAACATAGCGGGGTCGTGCGCATTATATGGGTGTGTAACATTACATTCACTAGTAGGAGTGAGAAAAACATCACGGGGTGGTGCGCTTTGTATTGGTGTGTAACATTACATTCACTAGTAGGAGTGAGAAAAACATCACGGGGAGGTGTGAATCCGAGGGTCTGAATTGGGATATGCAGTGAGTGGCAATGTAGTATGTAGAAAAGCACCCAGGGGTGGTCAGCATGGGGAGGTCAGGGAACAAAGAGTGGCAATGTAGGATAGGTTTCTGAAAAACATCGCGGGATGGTGCGCATTGTATGGGTGTGTAACATTACATTCACCAATAGGAGTGAGAAAAACATCACGGGGTGGTGTGAATCGGAGGGTATTAATTAGGATAGGCAGTGAGTGGCAATGTAGGATGGAGAAAAGTACTGCGGGGTGGTCAGCATGGGGAGGTCAGGGAACATAAAGTGGCAATGTAGGATACGTTTCTGAAAAACATCGCGGGGTGGTGCGCATTGTATCGGTGTGTAACATTACATTCACTAGTAGGAGTGAGAAAAACATCACGGGGTGTTGCGCATTGTATGGGTGTGTAACATTACATTCAAGTAGGAGTGAGAAAAACATCACAGGTTGGTGTGAATCAGAGGGTATGATTTAGGATAGCCAGTGAGTTGCAATGTAGGATGGAGAAAAGCATCGCGGGGTGGTCAGCATATGGAGGTCAGGGAACATGCAGTGGCAATGTAGGATAGGTTTCTGAAAAACATCGCGGGGTGGTGCGCATTGTATGGTTGTGTAACATTACATACACTAGTAGGAGTGAGAAAAACAGCAATGGGAGATGTGAATCGGAGGGTCTGAATTAGGATAGCCAGTGAGTTGCAATGTAGGATGGAGAAAAGCACCGCGGGGTGGTCAGCATGGGGAGGTAAGGGAACATGCAGTGGCAATGTAGGATAGGTTTCTGAAAAACATCGCGGGGTGGTGCGCATTGTATGGGTGTGTACCATTACATTCACTAGTATGAGTGAGAAAAACATCAACGGGTGGTGTGAATCGGAGGGTCTGAATTAGGATAGGCAGTGAGTGGCAATGTAGGATGGAGAAAAGTACTGCGGGGTGGTCAGCATGGGGAGGTCAGGGAACATGCAGTGGCAATGTAGGATAGGTTTCTGATAAACTTCGCGCGGTGGTGCGCATAGTATGGGTGTGTAACATTACATTCACTAGTAGGTGTGAGAAAAACATCATGGGGTGGTGCGTATTGTATTGGTGTGTAACATTACATTCACTTGTAGGAGTGAGAAAAACATCACGTGTTTGTGTGAATCCAAGGGTCTGAATTCGGATAGGCAGTGATTGGCAATGTAGGATGGACAAAAGCACCGCGGGGTGGTCAGAATGGGGAGGTCAGGGAACATGCAGTGGCAATGTAGGATAGGTTTCAGAAAAACATCGCGGGGTGATGCGCATTGTATGGGTGTGCAACATTACATTCACTAGTAGGAGTGAGAAAAACATCACGGGGTGTTGTGAATTGGAGGGTCTGAATTAGGATACGCAGTGAGTGGCAATGTAGGATGGAGAAAAGCTCCGCGGGGTGGTCAGCATGGGGAGGTCAGCGAACATGCAGTGGCAATGTAGGATAGGTTTCTGAAAAACATCGCGGGGTGGTGCGCATTGTATGTGTGTGTAACATTACATTCACTAGTAGGAGTGAGAAAAACATCACGGGGTGTTGCGCATTGTATGTGTGTGTAACATAACATTCACTAGTAGGAGTGAGAAAAACATCACAGGGTGGTGTGAATCGGACGGTGTGAATTAGGATAGGCAATGAGTGGCAATGTATGATGGAGAAAAGCACAGCGGGGTTGTCAGCATGGGGAGGTCAGGGAACATGCAGTGGCAATGTAGGATAGGTTTCTGAAAAACATCGCGGGGTGGTGCGCATAGTATGGGTGTGTAACATTACATTCACTATTAGGAGTGAGAAAATCATCACGGGGTATTGCGCATTGTATGGGTGTGTAACATTACATTCACTAGTAGGAGTGAGAAAAACATCACGGGGTGGTGTGAATCGGAGGGTCTGAATTAGGAGAGCCAGTGAGTTGCAATGTAGCATGGAGAAAAGCATCGCAGGGTGGTCAGCATGGGGAGGTCAGGGAACATGCAGTGGCACTTTAGGATAGGTTTCTGAAAAACATCGCGGGGTGGTGCACATTGTATGGGTGTGTAACATTACATTCACTAGTAGGAGTGAGAAAAACATCACGGGGTGGTGTGAATCGGAGGGTCTGAATTAGGATAGGCAATGAGTGGCAATGTAGGATGGAGAAAACCACCGCGGGGTGGTCAGCATGGGGAGGTCAGGGAACATGCAGTGGCAATGTAGGATAGGTTTCTGAAAAACATCGCATGGTGGTGCGCATTATATGGTTGTGTAACATTACATTCACTAGTAGGAGTGAGAAAAACATCACGGGGTGGTGTGAATTGGAGGGTCTGAATTAGCATAGGCAGTGAGTGGCAATGTAGGATGGAGAAAAGCACCGCGGGGTGGTCAGCATGGGGAGGTCAGGGAACATGCAGTGGCAATGTAGGATAGGTTTCTGAAAAACATCGCGGGGTGGTGCGCATTGTATGGGTGTGTAACATTACATTCACTAGTAGGAGTGAGAAAAACATCACGGGGTGGTGTGAATCGGAGGGTCTGAATTAGGATTGGCAGTGAGTGGCAATGTAGGATGGAGAAAAGCACTGCGGGGTGGTCAGCATGTGGAGGTCAGGGAACATGCATTGGCAATGTAGGATAGGTTTCGGAAAAACATAGCGGGGTGGTGCGCATTGTATGGGTGTGTAACATTACATTCACTATTAGGAGTGAGAAAAACATCACGGGGTGTTGCGCATTGTATGGGTGTGTAACATTACATTCCCTAGTAGGAGTGAGAAAAACATCACACGTTGGTGTGAATCGGAGGGTATGATTTAGGATAGCTAGTGAGTTTAAATGTAGGATGGAGAAAAGCATCGAGGGGTGTTCAGCATGTGGAGGTCAGGGAACATGCTGTGGCAATGTAGGATAGGTTTCTGAAAAACATCGCGGGGTGGTGCGCATTGTATGGTTGTGTAACATTACATACACTAGTAGGAGTGAGAGAAACATCAATGGGAGGTGTGAATCGGAGGGTCTGAATTAGGATAGGCAGTGAGTGGCAATGTAGGATGGAGAAAAGCACCCAGGTGTGTTCAGCATGGGGAGTTCAGGGAACATACAGTGGCAATGTAGCATAGATTTATGAAAAACATCGCGGGATTGTGCGTATTGTATGGGTGTGTAACATTACATTCACTAGTAGGAGTGAGAAAAACATCACGGGGTGGTGTGAATCGGAGGCTCTGAATTAGGATAGGCAGTGAGTGGTAATGTAGGATGGAGAAAAGCCCCCAGGGGTGGTCAACATGGGGAGTTCAGGGAACATGCAGTGGCAATGTAGGATAGGTTTCTGAAAAACATCGCGGGATTGTGCGTATTGTATGGGTGTGTAACATTACATTCACTACTAGGAGTGAGAAAAACACCACGGGATGGTGTGAATCAGAGGGTCTGAATTAGGATAGGCAGTGAGTGGCAATGTAGGATGGAGAAAAGCACCGCGGGGTGGTCAGCATGGGGAGGTCAGGGAACATGCAGTGGCAATGTAGGATAGGTTTCTGAAAAACATCGCAGGGTGGTTCGCATTGTATGGGTGTGTAACATTACATTCACTAGTAGGAGTGAGAAAAACATCACAGGGTGGTGTGATTCGGAGGGTCTGAATTAGGATAGGCAGTGATGGCAATGTAGAATGGAGAAAAGCACCGCGGGGTGGTCAGCATGGGGAGGTCAGGGAACATGCAGTGGCAATGTAGAATAGGTTTCTGAAAAACATCGCGGGGTGGTGCGCATTGTATGGGTTTGTTACATTACATTAACTAGTAGAAGTGAGAAAAACATCACGGGGTGGTGTGAATCGGAGGGTCTGAATAACGATAGGCAGTGAGTGGCAATGTAGGATGGAGAAAAGTACTGCGGGGTGGTCAGCCTGGGGAGGTCAGGGAACATGCAGTGGCAATGTAGGATAGGTTTCTGAAAAACTTCGCGGGGTGGTGCGCATAGTATGGGTGTGTAATATTTCATTCACTAGTAGGTGTGAGAAAAACATCACGGGGTGGTGCACATTGTATTGGTGTGTAACATTACATTCACTTGTAGGAGTGAGAAAAACATCACGTGGTTGTGTGAATCTGAGGGTCTGAATACGGATAGGCAGTGATTGGCAATGTAGGATGGACAAAAGCACCGCGCTGTGGTCAGAATGGGGAGGTCAGGGAACATGCAGTGGCAATGTAGGATAGGTTTCTGAAAAACATCGCGTGGTGATGCGCATTGTATGGGTGTGTAACATTACATTCACAAGTAGGAGTGAGAAAAACATCACGGGGTGGTGCGCATTGTATGGGTTTGTTACATTACATTAACTAGTAGAAGTGAGAAAAACATCACGTGGTGGTGTGAATCGGAGGGTCTGAATAACGATAGGCAGTGAGTGGCAATGTAGGATGGAGAAAAGTACTGCGGGGTGGTCAGCATTGGGAGGTCAGGGAACATGCAGTGGCAATGTAGGATAGGTTTCTGAAAAACTTCGCGGGGTGGTGTGCATAGTTTGGGTGTGTAATATTTCATTCACTAGTAGGTGTGAGAAAAACATCACGGGGTGGTGCGCATTGTATTGGTGTGTAACATTATATTCACTTGTAGGAGTGAGAAAAACATCACGTGGTTGTGTGAATCCGAGGGTCTGAATTCGGATAGGCAGTGATTGGCAATGTAGGATGGACAAAAGCACCGCGGGGTGGTCAGAATGGGGAGGTCAGGGAACATGCAGTGGCAATGTACGATAGGTTTCTGAAAAACATCGCGGGGTGATTCGCATTGTATGGGTGTGTAACATTACATTCACTAGTAGGAGTGAGAAAAACATCATGGGGTGGTGTGAATTGGAGGGTCTGAATTATGATACGCAGTGAGTGGCAATGTAGGATGGAGAAATGCTCCGTGGGGTGGTCAACATGGGGAGGTCTGGGAACATGCAGGGGCAATGTAGGATAGGTTTCTGAAAAACATCCCGGGGTGGTGCGCATTGAATGTGTGTGTAACTTTACATTCACTATTAGGAGTGAGAAAAACATCATGGGGTGTTGCGCATTGTATGTGTGTGTAACATTACATTCACTAGTAGGAATGAGAAAAACATCACAGGGTGGTGTGAATCGGAGGGTATGATTTAGGATAGCCAAAGAGTTGCAATGTAGGATGGAGAAAAGCATCGCGGGGTGATCAGCATGGGGATGTCAGGGAACATGCAGTGGCAATGTAGGATAGGTTCTTGAAAAACATCGTGGGGTGGTGCGCATTGTATGGGTGTGTAACATTACATTCACTATTAGGAGTGAGAAAATCATCACGGGGTGTTGCGCATTGTATGGGTGTGTAACATTACATTAACTAGTAGGAGTGAGAAAAACATCACGGGGTGGTGTGAATCGGAGGGTCTGAATTAGGAGGGCCAGGGAGTTGCAATGTAGCATGGAGAAAAGCATCGCAGGGTGGTCAGCATGGGGAGGTCAGGGAACATGCAGTGGCAATGTAGGATAAGTTTCTGAAAAACATCACTGGGTGGTGCACATTGTATGGGTGTGTAATATTACATTCACTAGTAGGAGTGAGAAAAACATCACGGGGTGGTGTGAATCGGAGGGTGTGAATTAGGATAGGCAATGAGTGGCAATGTAGGATGGAGAAAAGCACCGCGGGGTGGTCAGCATAGGGAGGTCAGGGAACATGCAGTGGCAATGTAAGATAGGTTTCTGAAAAACATCGCGGGGTGGTGCGCATTGTATGGGTGTGTAACATTACATTCACTAGTAGGAGTGAGAAAAACATCACGGGGTGATGTGAATCGGAGGGTCTGAATTAGCATAGGCAGTGAGTGGCAATGTAGGTTGGAGAAAAGCACCGCGGTGTGGTCAGCATGGGGAGGTCAGAGAACATGCATTGGCAATGTAGGATAGCTTTCGGAAAAACATAGCAGTGTGGTGCGCATTGTATGGGTGTGTAACATTACATTCACTAGTAGGAGTGAGAAAAACACCACGGGGTGTTGTGCTTTGTATTGGTGTGTAACATTACATTCACTAGTAGGAGTGAGAAAAACATCACGGGGAGGTGTGAATCTGAGGGTCTGAATTAGGATATGCAGTGAGTGGCAATGTAGGATGTAGAAAAGCACCCAGGGGTGGTCAGCAAGAGGAGGTCAGGGAACATACAGTAGCAATGTAGGATAGGTTTCTGAAAAACATCGCGGGATGGTGCGCATTGTATTTATGTGTAACATTACATTCACCAGTAGGAGTGAGAAAAACATCACGGGGTGGTGTGAATCGGAGGGTCTTAATTAGGATAGGCAGTGAGTGGCAATGTAGGATGGAGAAAAGTACTGCGGGGTGGTCAGCATGGGGAGGTCAGGGAACATAAAGTGGCAATGTAGGATAGGTTTCTGAAAAACATCACGGGGTGGTGCGCATAGTATGGGTGTGTAACATTACATTCACTATTAGGAGTGAGAAAATCATCACGGGGTGGTGTGAATCTGAGGGTCTAAATTAGGATAGACAGTGAGTGGCAATGTACGATGCAGAAAAGGACCGCGGGGTGTAAGCATAAGGAGGTCAGGGAACATGCAGTGGCAATGTAAGATAGGTTTCTGAAAAACATCGCATGGTGGTGCGCATTATATGGGTGTGTAACATTACATTCACTAGTAGGAGTGAGAAAAACAACACGCGGTGGTGTGAATCGGAGGGTCTGGATTAGCATAGGCAGTGAGTGGCAATGTAGGATGGAGAAAAGCACCGCGGGGTGGTCAGCATGGGGAGGTCAGGGAACATGCAGGGGCAATGTAGGATAGGTTTCTGAAAAACATCGCGGGGTGGTGCGCATTGTATGGGTGTGTAACATTACATTCACTAGTAGGAGTGAGAAAAACATCACGGGGTGGTGTGAATCGGAGGGTCTGAATTAGGATGGGCAGTGAGTGGCAATGTAGGATGGAGAAAAGCACTGCGGGGTGGTCAGCATGTGGAGGTCAGGGAACATGCATTGGCAATGTAGGAAAAGTTTCGGAAAAACATAGCGGGGTGGTGCGCATTGTATGGGTGTGTAACATTACATTCACTAGTAGGAGTGAGAAAAACATCACGGGGTGGTGCGCTTTGTATTGGTGTGTAACATTACATTCATTAGTAGGAGTGAGAAAAACATCACGGGGAGGTGTGAATCCGAGGGTCTGAATTAGGATATGCAGTGAGTGGCAATGTAGGATGTAGAAAAGCACCCAGGGGTGGTCAGCATGGGGAGGTCAGGGAACATAGAGTGGCAATGCAGGATAGGTTTCTGAAAAACATCGCGGGATGGTGCGCATTGTATGGGTGTGTAACATTACAATCACAAGTAGGAGTGAGAAAAACATCACGGGGTGGTGTGAATCGGAGGGTCTTAATTAGGATAGGCAGTGAGTGGCAATGTAGGATGGAGAAAAGCACCGCAGTGTGGTCAGCATGGGGACGTCAGGGAACATAAAGTGCCAATGTAGGATAGGTTTCTGAAAAACATCGCGGGGTGGTGCGCATTCTATGGGTGTGTAACATTACATTCACTAGTAGGAGTGAGAAAAACATCACGGGGTGTTGCGCATTGTATGGGTGTGTAACCTTACATTCACTAGTAGGAGTGAGAAAAACATCACAGGTTGGTGTGAATCGGAGGGTATGATTTAGGATAGCCAGTGAGTTGCAATGTAGGATGGAGAAAAGCATCGCGGGGTGGTCAGCATGTGGAGGTCAGGGAACATGCAGTGGCAATGTAGGATACGTTTCTGAAAAACATCGCGGGGTGGTGCGCATTGTATGGGTGAGTAACATTACATTCACTAGTAGGAGTGAGAAAAACATCACGGGGTGTTGCGCATTGTATGGGTGTGTAACATTACATTCACTAGTAGGAGTGAGAAAAACATCACGGGGTGGTGTGAATCGGAGGGTCTGAATTAGGATAGCCAGTGAGTTGCAATGTAGCATGGAGAAAAGCATCGCAGGGTGGTCAGCATGGGGAGGTCAGGGAACATGCAGTGGCACTGTAGGATAGGTTTCTGAAAAACATCGCGCGGTGGTGCACATTGTATGGGTGTGTAACATTACATTCACTAGTAGGAGTGAGAAAAACATCACGGGGTGGTGTGAATCGGAGGGTGTGAATTAGGATAGGCAATGAGTGGCAATGTAGGATGGAGGAGAGCACCGCGGGGTGGTCAGCATGTGGAGGTCAGGGAACATGCAGTGGCAAAGTAGGATAGGTTTCTGAAAAACATCGCGGAGTGGTGCGCATTGTATGGCTGTGTAACACTACATTCACTAGTACGAGTAAGAAAAACATCACGTGGTGGTGTTAATCGGAGGGTGTGAATTAGAATAGGCAATGAGTGGCAATGTAGGATGGAGAAAACCACCGCGGGGTGGTCAGCATGGGGAGGTCAGGGAACATGCAGTGGCAATGTATGATAGGTTTCTGCAAAACATCGCGGGGTGCTGCGCATTGTATGGGTGAGTAACATTACATTCACTAGTAGGAGTGAGTAAAACATCACGGGGTGGTGTGAATCGGAGGGTCTAAATTAGGATAGACATTGAGTGGCAAAGTACGATGCAGAAATGGACCGCGGGGTGTCAGCATAGGGAGGTCAGGGAACATGCAGTGGCAATGTAGGATAGGTTTCTGAAAAACATCGCATGGTGGTGCACATTTTATGGGTGTGTAACATTACATTCACTAGTAGGAGTGAGAAAAACATCACGGGGTGGTGTGAATTGGAGGGTCTGAATTAGCATAGGCAGTGAGTGGCAATGTAGGATGGAGAAAAGGACCGCGGGGTGGTCAGAATGGGGAGGTCAGGGAACATGCAGTGGCAATGTAGGATAGGTTTCTGAAAAACATCGCAGGGTGGTGCGCATTGTATGGGTGTGTAACATTACATTCTCTAGTAGGAGTGAGAAAAACATCACGGGGTGGTGTGAATCGGAGGGTCTGAATTAGAATGGGCAGTGAGTGGCAATGTAGGATGGAGAAAAGCACTACGGGGTGGTCAGCATGTGGAGGTCAGGGAACATGCATTGGCAATGTAGGATAGGTTTCGAAAAAACATAGCGGGGTCGTGCGCATTATATGGGTGTGTAACATTACATTCACTAGTAGGAGTGAGAAAAACATCACGGGGTGGTGCGCTTTGTATTGGTGTATAACATTACATTCACTAGTAGGAGTGAGAAAAACATCACGGGGAGGTGTGAATCCGATGGTCTGAATTGGGATATGCAGTGAGTGGCAATGTAGTATGTAGAAAAGCACCCAGGGGTGGTCAGCATGGGGAGGTCAGGGAACAAAGAGTGGCAATGTAGGATAGGTTTCTGAAAAACATCGCGGGATGGTGCGCATTGTATGGGTGTGTAACATTACATTCACCAATAGGAGTGAGAAAAACATCACGGGGTGGTGTGAATCGGAGGGTATTAATTAGGATAGGCAGTGAGTGACAATGTAGGATGGAGAAAAGCACCGCGGGGTGGTCAGCATGGGGAAGTCAGGGAACATAAAGTGGCAATGTAGGATAGGTTTCTGAAAAACATTGCGGGGTGGTGCGCATTGTATGGGTGTGTAACATTACATTCACTAGTAGGAGTGAGAAAAACATCACGGGGTGTTGCCCATTGTATGGGTGTGTAACATTACATTCACTAGTAGGAGTGAGAAAAACATCACAGGTTGATGTGAAGCGGAGGGTATGATTTAGGATAGCCAGTGAGTTGCAATGTAGGATGGAGAAAAGCATCGAGGGGTGGTCAGCATGTGGAGGTCAGGGAACATGAAGTGGCAATGTAGGATAGGTTTCTGAAAAACATCCTGGGGTGGTGCGCATTGTATGGTTGTGTAACATTACATACACTAGTCGGAGTGAGAGAAACCTCAATGGGAGGTGTGAATCGGAGGGTCTGAATTAGGATAGGCAGTGACTGGCAATGTAGGATGGAGAAAAGCACCCAGGGGTGGTCAACATGGGGAGTTCAGGGAACATACAGTGGCAATGTAGGATAGGTTTCTGAAAAACATCGCTGGATTGTTCGTATTGTATGGGTGTGTAACATTACATTCACTAGTAGGAGTGAGAAAAACATCACGGGATGGTGTGAATCAGAGGTTCTGAATTAGGATAGGCAGTGAGTGGCAATGTAGGATGGAGAAAAGCACCGCGGGGTGGTCAGCATGGGGATGTCAGGGATCATGCAGTGGCAATGTAGAATAGGTTTCTGAAAAACATCGCGGGGTGGTGCGCATTGTATGGGTGTGTAACATTACATTCACTAGTATGAGTGAGAAAAACATCAACGGGTGGTGTGAATCGGAGGGTCTGAATTAAGATAGACAGTGAGCGGCAATGGACAATGCAGAAAAGCACCGCGGGGTGGTAAGCATAGGGAGGTCTGGGAACATGCAGTGACAATGTAGGATAGGTTTCTGAAAAACATCGCAGCGTGGTGCGCATTGTATGGGTGTGTAACATTACATTCACTAGTAGGAGTGAGAAAGACATCACAGGGTGGTGTGAATCGGAGGGTCTGAATTAGGATAGGCAGTGAGTGGCAATGTAGGATGGAGAAAAGCACCGTGGGGTGGTCAGCATGGGGAGGTCAGGGAACATGCAGTGGCAATGTAGGATAGGTTTCTGAAAAACATCGCGGGGTGGTGCGCATTGTATGGGTTTTTTACATTACATTAACTAGTAGAAGTGAGAAAAACATCACGTGGTGGTGTGAATCGGAGGGTCTGAATAACGATAGGCAGTGAGTGGCAATGTAGGATGGAGAAAAGTACTGCGGGATGGTCAGAATGGGGAGGTCAGGGAATATGCAGTGGCAATGTAGGATAGGTTTCTGAAAAACATAGCGGGGTGGTGCGCATAGTATGGGTGTGTAACATTACATTCACTAGTAGGTGTGAGAAAAACATCACGGGGTGGTGCGCATTGTATTGGTGTGTAATATTATATTCACTTGTAGGAGTGAGAAAAACATCACGTGGTTGTGTGAATCCGAGGGTCTGAATTCGGATAGGTAGTGATTGGCAATGTAGGATGGACAAAAGCACCGCGGGGTGGTCAGAATGGGGAGGTCAGGGAACATGCAGTGGCAATGTACGATAGGTTTCTGAAAAACATCGCGGGGTGATTCGCATTGTATGGGTGTGTAACATTACATTCACTAGTAGGAGTGAGAAAAACATCACGGGGTTGTGTGAATTGGAGGGTCTGAATTATGATACGCAGTGAGTGGCAATGTAGGATGGAGAAATGCTCCGTGGGGTGGTCAGCATGGGGAGGTCTGGGAACATGCAGTGGCAATGTAGGATAGGTTTCTGAAAAACATCGCGGGGTGGTGCGCATTGAATGTGTGTGTAACTTTACATTCACTAGTAGGAGTGAGAAACACATCATGGGGTGTTGCGCATTGTATGTGTGTGTAACATTACATTCACTAGTAGGAATGACAAAAACATCACAGGGTGGTGTGAATCGGAGGGTATGATTTAGGATAGCCAGAGAGTTGCAATGTAGGATGGAGAAAAGCATCGCGGGGTGGTCAGCATGGGGATGTCAGGGAACATGCAGTGGCAATGTAGGATAGGTTTCTGAAAAACATCGCGGGGTGGTGCACATTGTATGGGTGTGTAACATTACATTCACTATTAGGAGTGAGAAAATCATCACGGGGTGTTGCGCATTGTATGGGTGTGTAACATTACATTAACTAGTAGGAGTGAGAAAAACATCACGGGGTGGTGTGAATCGGAGGGTTTGAATTAGAATAGCCAGTGAGTTGCAATGTAGCATGGAGAAAAGCATCGCAGGGTGGTCAGCATGGGGAGGTCAGGGAACATGCAGTGGCAATATAGGATAAGTTTCTGAAAAACATCGCTGTGTGGTGCACATTGTATGGGTGTGTAATATTACATTCACTAGTAGGAGTGAGAAAAACATCACGGGGTGGTGTGAATCGGAGGGTGTGAATTAGGATAAGCAATGAGTGGCAATGTAGGATGGAGAAAAGGACCGCGGGGTGGTCAGCATGGGGAGGTCAGGGAACATGCAGTGGCAATGTAGGATAGGTTTCTGAAAAACATCGCAGGGTGGTGCGCATTGTATGGGTGTGTAACATTACATTCACTAGTAGGAGTGAGAAAAACATCACGGGGTGGTGTGAATCGGAGGGTCTGAATTAGGATGGGCAGTGAGTGGCAATGTAGGATGGAGAAAAGCACTGCGGGGTGGTCAGCATGTGGAGGTCAGGGAACATGCATTAGCAATGTAGGATAGGTTTCGGAAAAACATAGCGGGGTCGTGCGCATTGTATGGGTGTGTAACATTACATTCACTAGTAGGAGTGAGAAAAACATCACGGGGAGGTGTGAATCCGAGGGTCTGAATTAGGATATGCAGTGAGTGGCAATGTAGGATGTAGAAAAGCACCCGGGGGTGGTCAGCATGGGGAGGTCAGGGAACATAGAGTGGCAATGTAGGATAGGTTTCTGAAAAACATCGCGGGATGGTGCGCATTGTATGGGTGTGTAACATTACATTCTCCAGTAGGAGTGAGAAAAACATCACGGGGTTGTGTGAATCGGAGGGTCTTAATTAGGATAGGCAGTGAGTGGCAATGTAGGATGGAGAAAAGCACCGCGGGGTGGTCAGCATGGGGAGGTCAGGGAACATGCAGTGGCAATGTAGAATAGGTTTCTGAAAAACATCGCGGGGTGGTGCGCATTGTATGGGTGTGTAACATTACATTCACTAGTATGAGTGAGAAAAACATCAACGGGTGGTGTGAATCGGAGGGTCTGAATTAAGATAGACAGTGAGCGGCAATGGACGATGCAGAAAAGCACCGCGGGGTGGTAAGCATAGGGAGGTCTGGGAACATGCAGTGACAATGTAGGATAGGTTTCTGAAAAACATCGCAGCGTGGTGCGCATTGTATGGGTGTGTAACATTACATTCACTAGTAGGAGTGAGAAAGACATCACAGGGTAGTGTGAATCGGAGGGTCTGAATTAGGATAGGCAGTGAGTGGCAATGTAGGATGGAGAAAAGTACTGCGGGATGGTCAGCATGGGGAGGTCAGGGAACATGCAGTGGCAATGTAGGATAGGTTTCTGAAAAACATAGCGGGGTGGTGCGCATAGTATGGGTGTGTAACATTACATTCACTAGTAGGTGTGAGAAAAACATCACGGGGTGGTGCGCATTGTATTGGTGTGTAATATTATATTCACTTGTAGGAGTGAGAAAAACATCACGTGGTTGTGTGAATCCGAGGGTCTGAATTCGGATAGGCAGTGATTGGCAATGTAGGATGGACAAAAGCACCGCGGGGTGGTCAGAATGGGGAGGTCAGGGAACATGCAGTGGCAATGTAGGATAGGTTTCTGAAAAACATCGCGGGGTGATTCGCATTGTATGGGTGTGTAACATTACATTCACTAGTAGGAGTGAGAAAAACATCACGGGGTGGTGTGAATTGGAGGGTCTGAATTATGATACGCAGTGAGTGGCAATGTAGGATGGAGAAATGCTCCGTGGGGTGATCAACATGGGGAGGTCTGGGAACATGCAGTGGCAATGTAGGATAGGTTTCTGAAAGACATCAAAGGGTGGTTCGCATTGAATGTGTGTGTAACTTTACATTCACTAGTAGGAGTGAGAAACACATCATGGGGTGTTGCGCATTGTATGTGTGTGTAACATTACATTCACTAGTAGGAATGACAAAAACATCACAGGGTGGTGTGAATCGGAGGGTATGATTTAGGATAGCCAGAGAGTTGCAATGTAGGATGGAGAAAAGCATCGCGGGGTGGTCAGCATGGGGATGTCAGGGAACATGCAGTGGCAATGTAGGATAGGTTTCTGAAAAACATCGCGGGGTGGTGCACATTGTATGGGTGTGTAACATTACATTCACTATTAGGAGTGAGAAAATCATCACGGGGTGTTGCGCATTGTATGGGTGTGTAACATTACATTAACTTGTAGGAGTGAGAAAAACATCACGGGGTGGTGTGAATCGGAGGGTCTGAATTAGGATAGCCAGTGAGTTGCAATGTAGCATGGAGAAAAGCATCGCAGGGTGGTCAGCATGGGGAGGTCAGGGAACATGCAGTGGCAATGTAGGATAGGTTTCTGAAAAACATCGCAGGGTGGTGCGCATTGTATGGGTGTGTAACATTACATTCACTAGTAGGAGTGAGAAAAACATCACGGGGTGGTGTGAATCGGAGGGTCTGAATTAGGATGGGCAGTGAGTGGCAATGTAGGATGGAGAAAAGCACTGCGGGGTGGTGAGCATGTGGAGGTCAGGGAACATGCATTAGCAATGTAGGATAGGTTTCGGAAAAACATAGCGGGGTCGTGCGCATTGTATGGGTGTGTAACATTACATTCACTAGTAGGAGTGAGAAAAACATCACGGGGAGGTGTGAATCCGAGGGTCTGAATTAGGATATGCAGTGAGTGGCAATGTAGGATGTAGAAAAGCACCCGGGGGTGGTCAGCATGGGGCGGTCAGGGAACATAGAGTGGCAATGTAGGATAGGTTTCTGAAAAACATCGCGGGATGGTGCGCATTGTATGGGTGTGTAACATTACATTCACCAGTAGGAGTGAGAAAAACATCACGGGTTTGTGTGAATCGGAAGGTCTTAATTAGGATAGGCAGTGAGTGGCAATGTAGGATGGAGAAAAGCACTGCAGGGTGGTCAGCATGGGGAGGTCAGGGAACATAAAGTGGCAATGTAGGATAGGTTTCTGAAAAACATTGCGGGGTGGTGCGCATTGTATGGGTGTGTAACATTACATTCACTAGTAGGAGTGATAAAAACATCACGGGGTGTTGCGCATTGTATGGGTGTGTAACATTACATTCACTAGTAGGAGTGAGAAAAACATCACAGGTTGATGTGAATCGGAGGGTATGATTTAGGATAGCCAGTGAGTTGCAATGTAGGATGGAGAAAAGCATCGCGGGGTGGTCAGCATGTGGAGGTCAGGGAACATGAAGTGGCAATTTAGGATAGGTTTCTGAAAAACATCGCGGGGTGGTGCGCATTGTATGGTTGTGTAACATTACATACAGTAGTAGGAGTGAGAGAAACATCAATGGGAGGTGTGAATCGGAGGGTCTGAATTAGGATAGGCAGTGAGTGGCAATGTAGGATGGAGAAAAGCACCCAGGGGTGTTCAGCATGGGTAGTTCAGGGAACATACAGTGGCAATGTAGGATAGGTTTCTGAAAAACATCGCGGGATTGTGCGTATTGTATGGGTGTGTAACATTACATTCACTAGTAGGAGTGAGAAAAACATCACAGGATGGTGTGAATCAGAGGGTCTGAATTAGGATAGGCAGTGAGTGGCAATGTAGGATGGAGAAAAGCACCGTGGGGTGGTCAGCATGGGGAGGTCAGGGAGCATGCAGTGGCAATGTAGGATAGGTTTCTGAAAAACATCGCGGGGTGGTGCACATTGTATGGGTGTGTAACATTACATTCACTTGTATGAGTGAGAAAAACATCAACGGGTGGTGTGAATCGGAGGGTCTGAATTAGGATAGACAGTGAGCGGCAATGGACGATGCAGAAAAGCACCGCGGGGTGGTCAGCATAGGTATGTCAGGGAACATGCAGTGGCAATGTAGGATAGGTTTCTGAAAAACATCGCAGGGTGGTGCGCATTGTATGGGTGTGTAATATTACATTCACTAGTAGGAGTGAGAAAAACATCACGGGGTGGTGCGCATTGTATTGGTGTGTAACATTACATTCACTAGTAGGAGTGAGAAAAACATCACGTGTTTGTGTGAATCCGAGGGTCTGAATTCGGATAGGCAGTGATTGGCAATGTAGGATGGACAAAAGCACCGCGGGGTGGTCAGAATGGGGAGGTCAGGGAACATGCAGTGGCAATGTAGGATAGGTTTCTGAAAAACATCGCGGGGTGATGCGCATTGTATGGGTGTGTAACATTACATTCACTAGTAGGAGTGAGAAAAACATCACGGGGTGGTGTGAATTGGAGGGTCTGAATTAGGATACGCAGTGAGTGGCAATGTAGGATGGAGAAAAGCTCCGCGGGGTGGTCAGCATGGGGAGGTCAGGGAACATGCAGTGGCAATGTAGGATAGGTTTCTGAAAAACATCGCGGGGTAGTGTGCATTGTATGTGTGTTTAACATTACATTAACTAGTAGGAGTGAGAAAAACATCACGGGGTGTTGCGCATTGTATGTGTGTGTAACATTACATTCACTAGTAGGAGTGAGAAAAACATCACAGGGTGGTGTGAATCGGAGGGTATGATTTAGGATAGCCAGTGAGTTGCAATGAAGGATGGAGAAAAGAATCGCGGGGTGGTCAGCATGGGGAGGTCAGGGAACATGCAGTGGCAATGTAGGATATGTTTCTGAAAAACATCACGGGGTGGTGTGCATTGTATGTGTGTGTAACATTACATTCACTATTAGGAGAGTGAAAATCATCAAGGGGTGTTGCACATTGTATGGTTGTGTAACATTACATTAACTAGTAGGAGTGAGAAAAACATCACGGGGTGGTGTGAATCCGAGGGTCTGAATTAGGATAGCCAGTGAGTTGCAATGTAGCAGGGAGAAAAGCATCGCAGGGTAGTAAGCATGGGGATCTCAGGGAACATGCAGTGGCAATGTAGGATAGGTTTCTAAAAAACATCGCGGGGTGGTGCGCATTGTATGGGTGTGTAACATTACATTCACTAGTATGAGTGAGAAAAACATCAACGGGTGGTGTGAATCGGAGGGTCTGAATTAAGATAGACAGTGAGCGGCAATGGACGATGCAGAAAAGCACCGCGGGGTGGTCAGCATAGGGAGGACAGGGAACATGCAGTGACAATGTAGGATAGGTTTCTGAAAAACATCGCAGCGTAGTGCGCATTGTATGGGTGTGTAACATTACATTCACTAGTAGGAGTGAGAAAAACATCACAGGGTGGTGTGAATCGGAGGGTCTGAATTAGGATAGGCAGTGAGTGGCAATGTAGGATGGAGAAAAGCACCGCGGGGTGGTCAGCATGGGGAGGTCAGGGAACATGCAGTGGCAATGTAGGATAGGTATCTGAAAAACATCGCGGGGTGGTGCGCATTGTATGGGTTTGTTACATTACATTAACTAGTAGAAGTGAGAAAAACATCACGTGGTGGTGTGAATCGGAGGGTCTGAATAACGATAGGCAGTGAGTGGCAATGTAGGATGGAGAAAAGTACTGCGGGGTGGTCAGAATGGGGAGGTCAGGGAACATGCAGTGGCAATGTAGGATAGGTTTCTGAAAAACTTCGCGGGGTGGTGCGCATAGTTTGGGTGTGTAATATTTCATTCACTAGTAGGTGTGAGAAAAACATCACGGGGTGGTGCGCATTGTATTGGTGTGTAACATTATATTCACTTGTAGGAGTGAGAAAAACATCACGTGGTTGTGTGAATCCGAGGGTCTGAATTCGGATAGGCAGTGATTGGCAATGTAGGATGGACAAAAGCACCGCGGGGTGGTCAGAATGGGGAGGTCAGGGAACATGCAGTGGCAATGTAGGATAGGTTTCTGAAAAACATCGCGGGGTGATTCGCATTGTATGGGTGTGTAACATTACATTCACTAGTAGGAGTGAGAAAAACATCACGGGGTGGTGTGAATTGGAGGGTCTGCATTATGATACGCAGTGAGTGGCAATGTAGGATGGAGAAATGCTCCGCGGGGTGGTCAACATGGGGAGGTCTGGGAACATGCAGTGGCAATGTAGGATAGGTTTCTGAAAAACATCGCGGTGTGGTGCGCATTGAATGTGTGTGTAACTTTACATTCACTAGTAGGAGTGAGAAAAACATCATGGGGTGTTGCGCATTGTATGTGTGTGTAACATTACATTCACTAGTAGGAATGACAAAAACATCACAGGGTGGTGTGAATCGGAGGGTATGATTTAGGATAGCCAGAGAATTGCAATGTAGGATGGAGAAAAGCATCGCGGGGTGATCAGCATGGGGATGTCAGGGAACATGCAGTGGCAATGTAGGATAGGTTTCTGAAAAACATCGCGGGGTGGTGCGCATTGTATGGGTGTGTAACATTACATTCACTATTAGGAGTGAGAAAATCATCACGGGGTGTTGCGCACTGTATGGGTGTGTAACATTACATTAACTAGTAGGAGTGAGAAAAACATCACGGGGTGGTGTGAATCGGAGGGTCTGAATTAGGATAGCCAGTGAGTTGCAATGTAGCATAGAGAAAAGCATCGCAGGGTGGTCAGCATGGGGAGGTCAGGGAACATGCAGTGGCAATGTAGGATAAGTATCTGAAAAACATCGCTGGGTGGTGCACATTGTATGGGTGTGTAATATTACATTCACTAGTAGGAGTGAGAAAAACATCACGGGGTGGTGTGAATCGGAGGGTGTGAATTAGGATAGGCAATGAGTGGCAATGTAGGATGGAGAAAAGCACCGCGGGGTGGTCAGCATAAGGAGGTCAGGGAACATGCAGTGGCAATGTAAGATAGGTTTCTGAAAAACATCGCGGGGTGGTGCGCATTGTATGGGTGTGTAACATTACATTCACTAGTAGGAGTGAGAAAAACATCACGGGGTGGTGTGAATCGGAGCGTCTCAATTAGGATAGGCAGTGAGTGGCAATGTAGGATTGAGAAAAGTACTGCGGGGTGGTCAGCATGTGGAGGTCAGGGAACATGCAGTGGCAATGTAAGATAGGTTTCTGAAAAACATCGCGGGGTGGTGCGCATTGTATGGGTGTGTAACATTACATTCACTAGTAGGAGTGAGAAAAACATCACGGGGTGGTGTGAATCCGAGGGTCTGAATTAGGATATGCAGTGAGTGGCAATGTAGGATGGAGAAAAGCACCCAGGAGTGGTCAGCATGGGGAGGTCAGGGAACATACAGTGGCAATGTAGGATAGGTTTCTGAAAAACATCGCGGGATGGTGCGCATTGTATGGGTGTGTAACATTACATTCACTAGTAGGAGTGAGAAAAACATCACGGGGAGGTGTGAATCCGAGGGTCTGAATTAGGATATGCAGTGAGTGGCAATGTAGGATGTAGAAAAGCACCCGGGGGTGGTCAGCATGGGGAGGTCAGGGAACATAGAGTGGCAATGTAGGATAGGTTTCTGAAAAACATCGCGGGATGGTGCGCATTGTATGGGTGTGTAACATTACATTCACCAGTAGGAGTGAGAAAAACATCACGGGGTTGTGTGAATCGGAGGGTCTTAATTAGGATAGGCAGTGAGTGGCAATGTAGGATGGAGAAAAGCACCGCGGGGTGGTCAGCATGGGGAGGTCAGGGAACATGCAGTGGCAATGTAGAATAGGTTTCTGAAAAACATCGCGGGGTGGTGCGCATTGTATGGGTGTGTAACATTACATTCACTAGTATGAGTGAGAAAAACATCAACGGGTGGTGTGAATCGGAGGGTCTGAATTAAGATAGACAGTGAGCGGCAATGGACGATGCAGAAAAGCACCGCGGGGTGGTAAGCATAGGGAGGTCTGGGAACATGCAGTGACAATGTAGGATAGGTTTCTGAAAAACATCGCAGCGTGGTGCGCATTGTATGGGTGTGTAACATTACATTCACTAGTAGGAGTGAGAAAGACATCACAGGGTAGTGTGAATCGGAGGGTCTGAATTAGGATAGGCAGTGAGTGGCAATGTAGGATGGAGAAAAGCACCGTGGGGTGGTCAGCATGGGGAGGTCAGGGAACATGCAGTGGCAATGTAGGATAGGTTTCTGAAAAACATCGCGGGGTGTTGCGCATTGTATGGGTTTTTTACATTACATTAACTAGTAGAAGTGAGAAAAACATCACGTGGTGGTGTGAATCGGAGGGTCTGAATAACGATAGGCAGTGAGTGGCAATGTAGGATGGAGAAAAGTACTGCGGGATGGTCAGCATGGGGAGGTCAGGGAACATGCAGTGGCAATGTAGGATAGGTTTCTGAAAAACATAGCGTGGTGGTGCGCATAGTATGGGTGTGTAACATTACATTCACTAGTAGGTGTGAGAAAAACATCACGGGGTGGTGCGCATTGTATTGGTGTGTAATATTATATTCACTTGTAGGAGTGAGAAAAACATCACGTGGTTGTGTGAATCCGAGGGTCTGAATTCGGATAGGCAGTGATTGGCAATGTAGGATGGACAAAAGCACCGCGGGGTGGTCAGAATGGGGAGGTCAGGGAACATGCAGTGGCAATGTAGGATAGGTTTCTGAAAAACATCGCGGGGTGATTCGCATTGTATGGGTGTGTAACATTACATTCACTAGTAGGAGTGAGAAAAACATCACGGGGTGGTGTGAATTGGAGGGTCTGAATTATGATACGCAGTGAGTGGCAATGTAGGATGGAGAAATGCTCCGTGGGGTGATCAGCATGGGGAGGTCTGGGAACATGCAGTGGCAATGTAGGATAGGTTTCTGAAAGACATCAAAGGGTGGTTCGCATTGAATGTGTGTGTAACTTTACATTCACTAGTAGGAGTGAGAAACACATCATGGGGTGTTGCGCATTGTATGTGTGTGTAACATTACATTCACTAGTAGGAATGACAAAAACATCACAGGGTGGTGTGAATCGGAGGGTATGATTTAGGATAGCCAGAGAGTTGCAATGTAGGATGGAGAAAAGCATCGCGGGGTGGTCAGCATGGGGATGTCAGGGAACATGCAGTGGCAATGTAGGATAGGTTTCTGAAAAACATCGCGGGGTGGTGCACATTGTATGGGTGTGTAACATTACATTCACTATTAGGAGTGAGAAAATCATCACGGGGTGTTGCGCATTGTATGGGTGTGTAACATTACATTAACTTGTAGGAGTGAGAAAAACATCACGGGGTGGTGTGAATCGGAGGGTCTGAATTAGGATAGCCAGTGAGTTGCAATGTAGCATGGAGAAAAGCATCGCAGGGTGGTCAGCATGGGGAGGTCAGGGAACATTCAGTGGCAATATAGGATAAGTTTCTGAAAAACATCGCTGTGTGGTGCACATTGTATGGGTGTGTAATATTACATTCACTAGTAGGAGTGAGAAAAACATCACGGGGTGGTGTGAATCGGAGGGTGTGAATTAGGATAAGCAATGAGTGGCAATGTAGGATGGAGAAAAGGACCGCGGGGTGGTCAGCATGGGGAGGTCAGGGAACATGCAGTGGCAATGTAGGATAGGTTTCTGAAAAACATCGCAGGGTGGTGCGCATTGTATGGGTGTGTAACATTACATTCACTAGTAGGAGTGAGAAAAACATCACGGGGTGGTGTGAATCGGAGGGTCTGAATTAGGATGGGCAGTGAGTGGCAATGTAGGATGGAGAAAAGCACTGCGGGGTGGTGAGCATGTGGAGGTCAGGGAACATGCATTAGCAATGTAGGATAGGTTTCGGAAAAACATAGCGGGGTCGTGCGCATTGTATGGGTGTGTAACATTACATTCACTAGTAGGAGTGAGAAAAACATCACGGGGAGGTGTGAATCCGAGGGTCTGAATTAGGATATGCAGTGAGTGGCAATGTAGGATGTAGAAAAGCACCCGGGGGTGGTCAGCATGGGGAGGTCAGGGAACATAGAGTGGCAATGTAGGATAGGTTTCTGAAAAACATCGCGGGATGGTGCGCATTGTATGGGTGTGTAACATTACATTCACCAGTAGGAGTGAGAAAAACATCACGGGGTTGTGTGAATCGGAAGGTCTTAATTAGGATAGGCAGTGAGTGGCAATGTAGGATGGAGAAAAGCACTGCAGGGTGGTCAGCATGGGGAGGTCAGGGAACATAAAGTGGCAATGTAGGATAGGTTTCTGAAAAACATTGCGGGGTGGTGCGCATTGTATGGGTGTGTAACATTACATTCACTAGTAGGAGTGATAAAAACATCACGGGGTGTTGCGCATTGTATGGGTGTGTAACATTACATTCACTAGTAGGAGTGAGAAAAACATCACAGGTTGATGTGAATCGGAGGGTATGATTTAGGATAGCCAGTGAGTTGCAATGTAGGATGGAGAAAAGCATCGCGGGGTGGTCAGCATGTGGAGGTCAGGGAACATGAAGTGGCAATTTAGGATAGGTTTCTGAAAAACATCGCGGGGTGGTGCGCATTGTATGGTTGTGTAACATTACATACAGTAGTAGGAGTGAGAGAAACATCAATGGGAGGTGTGAATCGGAGGGTCTGAATTAGGATAGGCAGTGAGTGGCAATGTAGGATGGAGAAAAGCACCCAGGGGTGTTCAGCATGGGTAGTTCAGGGAACATACAGTGGCAATGTAGGATAGGTTTCTGAAAAACATCGCGGGATTGTGCGTATTGTATGGGTGTGTAACATTACATTCACTAGTAGGAGTGAGAAAAACATCACAGGATGGTGTGAATCAGAGGGTCTGAATTAGGATAGGCAGTGAGTGGCAATGTAGGATGGAGAAAAGCACCGTGGGGTGGTCAGCATGGGGAGGTCAGGGAGCATGCAGTGGCAATGTAGGATAGGTTTCTGAAAAACATCGCGGGGTGGTGCACATTGTATGGGTGTGTAACATTACATTCACTTGTATGAGTGAGAAAAACATCAACGGGTGGTGTGAATCGGAGGGTCTGAATTAGGATAGACAGTGAGCGGCAATGGACGATGCAGAAAAGCACCGCGGGGTGGTCAGCATAGGGATGTCAGGGAACATGCAGTGGCAATGTAGGATAGGTTTCTGAAAAACATCGCAGGGTGGTGCGCATTGTATGGGTGTGTAATATTACATTCACTAGTAGGAGTGAGAAAAACATCACGGGGTGGTGCGCATTGTATTGGTGTGTAACATTACATTCACTAGTAGGAGTGAGAAAAACATCACGTGTTTGTGTGAATCCGAGGGTCTGAATTCGGATAGGCAGTGATTGGCAATGTAGGATGGACAAAAGCACCGCGGGGTGGTCAGAATGGGGAGGTCAGGGAACATGCAGTGGCAATGTAGGATAGGTTTCTGAAAAACATCGCGGGGTGATGCGCATTGTATGGGTGTGTAACATTACATTCACTAGTAGGAGTGAGAAAAACATCACGGGGTGGTGTGAATTGGAGGGTCTGAATTAGGATACGCAGTGAGTAGCAATGTAGGATGGAGAAAAGCTCCGCGGGGTGGTCAGCATGGGGAGGTCAGGGAACATGCAGTGGCAATGTAGGATAGGTTTCTGAAAAACATCGCGGGGTGGTGTGCATTGTATGTGTGTTTAACATTACATTAACTAGTAGGAGTGAGAAAAACATCACGGGGTGTTGCGCATTGTATGTGTGTGTAACATTACATTCACTAGTAGGAGTGAGAAAAACATCACAGGGTGGTGTGAATCGGAGGGTATGATTTAGGATAGCCAGTGAGTTGCAATGTAGGATGGAGAAAAGAATCGCGGGGTGGTCAGCATGGGGAGGTCAGGGAACATGCAGTGGCAATGTAGGATATGTTTCTGAAAAACATCACGGGGTGGTGTGCATTGTATGTGTGTGTAACATTACATTCACTATTAGGAGAGTGAAAATCATCAAGGGGTGTTGCACATTGTATGGTTGTGTAACATTACATTAACTAGTAGGAGTGAGAAAAACATCACGGGGTGGTGTGAATCCGAGGGTCTGAATTAGGATAGCCAGTGAGTTGCAATGTAGCAGGGAGAAAAGCATCGCAGGGTAGTAAGCATGGGGATCTCAGGGAACATGCAGTGGCAATGTAGGATAGGTTTCTAAAAAACATCGCGGGGTGGTGCGCATTGTATGGGTGTGTAACATTACATTCACTAGTATGAGTGAGAAAAACATCAACGGGTGGTGTGAATCGGAGGGTCTGAATTAAGATAGACAGTGAGCGGCAATGGACGATGCAGAAAAGCACCGCGGGGTGGTCAGCATAGGGAGGACAGGGAACATGCAGTGACAATGTAGGATAGGTTTCTGAAAAACATCGCAGCGTGGTGCGCATTGTATGGGTGTGTAACATTACATTCACTAGTAGGAGTGAGAAAAACATCACAGGGTGGTGTGAATCGGAGGGTCTGAATTAGGATAGGCAGTGAGTGGCAATGTAGGATGGAGAAAAGCACCGCGGGGTGGTCAGCATGGGGAGGTCAGGGAACATGCAGTGGCAATGTAGGATAGGTATCTGAAAAACATCGCGGGGTGGTGCGCATTGTATGGGTTTGTTACATTACATTAACTAGTAGAAGAGAGAAAAACATCACGTGGTGGTGTGAATCGGAGGGTCTGAATAACGATAGGCAGTGAGTGGCAATGTAGGATGGAGAAAAGTACTGCGGGGTGGTCAGAATGGCGAGGTCAGGGAACATGCAGTGGCAATGTAGGATAGGTTTCTGAAAAACTTCGCGGGGTGGTGCGCATAGTTTGGGTGTGTAATATTTCATTCACTAGTAGGTGTGAGAAAAACATCACGGGGTGGTGCGCATTGTATGTGTGTGTAACATTACATTCACTAGTAGGAATGACAAAAACATCACAGGGTGGTGTGAATCGGAGGGTATGATTTAGGATAGCCAGAGAATTGCAATGTAGGATGGAGAAAAGCATCGCGGGGTGATCAGCATGGGGATGTCAGGGAACATGCAGTGGCAATATAGGATAAGTTTCTGAAAAACATCGCTGTGTGGTGCACATTGTATGGGTGTGTAATATTACATTCACTAGTAGGAGTGAGAAAAACATCACGGGGTGGTGTGAATCGGAGGGTGTGAATTAGGATAAGCAATGAGTGGCAATGTAGGATGGAGAAAAGGACCGCGGGGTGGTCAGCATGGGGAGGTCAGGGAACATGCAGTGGCAATGTAGGATAGGTTTCTGAAAAACATCGCAGGGTGGTGCGCATTGTATGGGTGTGTAACATTACATTCACTAGTAGGAGTGAGAAAAACATCACGGGGTGGTGTGAATCGGAGGGTCTGAATTAGGATGGGCAGTGAGTGGCAATGTAGGATGGAGAAAAGCACTGCGGGGTGGTGAGCATGTGGAGGTCAGGGAACATGCATTAGCAATGTAGGATAGGTTTCGGAAAAACATAGCGGGGTCGTGCGCATTGTATGGGTGTGTAACATTACATTCACTAGTAGGAGTGAGAAAAACATCACGGGGAGGTGTGAATCCGAGGGTCTGAATTAGGATATGCAGTGAGTGGCAATGTAGGATGTAGAAAAGCACCCGGGGGTGGTCAGCATGGGGAGGTCAGGGAACATAGAGTGGCAATGTAGGATAGGTTTCTGAAAAACATCGCGGGATGGTGCGCATTGTATGGGTGTGTAACATTACATTCACCAGTAGGAGTGAGAAAAACATCACGGGGTTGTGTGAATCGGAAGGTCTTAATTAGGATAGGCAGTGAGTGGCAATGTAGGATGGAGAAAAGCACTGCAGGGTGGTCAGCATGGGGAGGTCAGGGAACATAAAGTGGCAATGTAGGATAGGTTTCTGAAAAACATTGCGGGGTGGTGCGCATTGTATGGGTGTGTAACATTACATTCACTAGTAGGAGTGATAAAAACATCACGGGGTGTTGCGCATTGTATGGGTGTGTAACATTACATTCACTAGTAGGAGTGAGAAAAACATCACAGGTTGATGTGAATCGGAGGGTATGATTTAGGATAGCCAGTGAGTTGCAATGTAGGATGGAGAAAAGCATCGCGGGGTGGTCAGCATGTGGAGGTCAGGGAACATGAAGTGGCAATTTAGGATAGGTTTCTGAAAAACATCGCGGGGTGGTGCGCATTGTATGGTTGTGTAACATTACATACAGTAGTAGGAGTGAGAGAAACATCAATGGGAGGTGTGAATCGGAGGGTCTGAATTAGGATAGGCAGTGAGTGGCAATGTAGGATGGAGAAAAGCACCCAGGGGTGTTCAGCATGGGTAGTTCAGGGAACATACAGTGGCAATGTAGGATAGGTTTCTGAAAAACATCGCGGGATTGTGCGTATTGTATGGGTGTGTAACATTACATTCACTAGTAGGAGTGAGAAAAACATCACAGGATGGTGTGAATCAGAGGGTCTGAATTAGGATAGGCAGTGAGTGGCAATGTAGGATGGAGAAAAGCACCGTGGGGTGGTCAGCATGGGGAGGTCAGGGAGCATGCAGTGGCAATGTAGGATAGGTTTCTGAAAAACATCGCGGGGTGGTGCACATTGTATGGGTGTGTAACATTACATTCACTTGTATGAGTGAGAAAAACATCAACGGGTGGTGTGAATTGGAGGGTCTGAATTAGGATAGACAGTGAGCGGCAATGGACGATGCAGAAAAGCACCGCGGGGTGGTCAGCATAGGGATGTCAGGGAACATGCAGTGGCAATGTAGGATAGGTTTCTGAAAAACATCGCAGGGTGGTGCGCATTGTATGGGTGTGTAATATTACATTCACTAGTAGGAGTGAGAAAAACATCACGGGGTGGTGCGCATTGTATTGGTGTGTAACATTACATTCACTAGTAGGAGTGAGAAAAACATCACGTGTTTGTGTGAATCCGAGGGTCTGAATTCGGATAGGCAGTGATTGGCAATGTAGGATGGACAAAAGCACCGCGGGGTGGTCAGAATGCGGAGGTCAGGGAACATGCAGTGGCAATGTAGGATAGGTTTCTGAAAAACATCGCGGGGTGATGCGCATTGTATGGGTGTGTAACATTACATTCACTAGTAGGAGTGAGAAAAACATCACGGGGTGGTGTGAATTGGAGGGTCTGAATTAGGATACGCAGTGAGTGGCAATGTAGGATGGAGAAAAGCTCCGCGGGGTGGTCAGCATGGGGAGGTCAGGGAACATGCAGTGGCAATGTAGGATAGGTTTCTGAAAAACATCGCGGGGTGGTGTGCATTGTATGTGTGTTTAACATTACATTAACTAGTAGGAGTGAGAAAAACATCACGGGGTGTTGCGCATTGTATGTGTGTGTAACATTACATTCACTAGTAGGAGTGAGAAAAACATCACAGGGTGGTGTGAATCGGAGGGTATGATTTAGGATAGCCAGTGAGTTGCAATGTAGGATGGAGACAAGAATCGCGGGGTGGTCAGCATGGGGAGGTCAGGGAACATGCAGTGGCAATGTAGGATATGTTTCTGAAAAACATCACGGGGTGGTGTGCATTGTATGTGTGTGTAACATTACATTCACTATTAGGAGAGTGAAAATCATCAAGGGGTGTTGCACATTGTATGGTTGTGTAACATTACATTAACTAGTAGGAGTGAGAAAAACATCACGGGGTGGTGTGAATCCGAGGGTCTGAATTAGGATAGCCAGTGAGTTGCAATGTAGCAGGGAGAAAAGCATCGCAGGGTAGTAAGCATGGGGATCTCAGGGAACATGCAGTGGCAATGTAGGATAGGTTTCTAAAAAACATCGCGGGGTGGTGCGCATTGTATGGGTGTGTAACATTACATTCACTAGTATGAGTGAGAAAAACATCAACGGGTGGTGTGAATCGGAGGGTCTGAATTAAGATAGACAGTGAGCGGCAATGGACGATGCAGAAAAGCACCGCAGGGTGGTCAGCATAGGGAGGACAGGGAACATGCAGTGACAATGTAGGATAGGTTTCTGAAAAACATCGCAGCGTGGTGCGCATTGTATGGGTGTGTAACATTACATTCACTAGTAGGAGTGAGAAAAACATCACAGGGTGGTGTGAATCGGAGGGTCTGAATTAGGATAGGCAGTGAGTGGCAATGTAGGATGGAGAAAAGCACCGCGGGGTGGTCAGCATGGGGAGGTCAGGGAACATGCAGTGGCAATGTAGGATAGGTATCTGAAAAACATCGCGGGGTGGTGCGCATTGTATGGGTTTGTTACATTACATTAACTAGTAGAAGTGAGAAAAACATCACGTGGTGGTGTGAATCGGAGGGTCTGAATAACGATAGGCAGTGAGTGGCAATGTAGGATGGAGAAAAGTACTGCGGGGTGGTCAGAATGGCGAGGTCAGGGAACATGCAGTGGCAATGTAGGATAGGTTTCTGAAAAACATCGCGGGGTGGTGCGCATTGTATGGGTGTGTAACATTACATTCACTATTAGGAGTGAGAAATTCATCACGGGGTGTTGCGCACTGTATGGGTGTGTAACATTACATTAACTAGTAGGAGTGAGAAAAACATCACGGGGTGGTGTGAATCGGAGGGTCTGAATTAGGATAGCCAGTGAGTTGCAATGTAGCATAGAGAAAAGCATCGCAGGGTGGTCAGCATGGGGAGGTCAGGGAACATGCAGTGGCAATGTAGGATAAGTATCTGAAAAACATCGCTGGGTGGTGCACATTGTATGGGTGTGTAATATTACATTCACTAGTAGGAGTGAGAAAAACATCACGGGGTGGTGTGAATCGGAGGGTGTGAATTAGGATAGGCAATGAGTGGCAATGTAGGATGGAGAAAAGCACCGCGGGGTGGTCAGCATAAGGAGGTCAGGGAACATGCAGTGGCAATGTAAGATAGGTTTCTGAAAAACATCGCGGGGTGGTGCGCATTGTATGGGTGTGTAACATTACATTCACTAGTAGGAGTGAGAAAAACATCACGGGGTGGTGTGAATCGGAGCGTCTCAATTAGGATAGGCAGTGAGTGGCAATGTAGGATTGAGAAAAGTACTGCGGGGTGGTCAGCATGTGGAGGTCAGGGAACATGCAGTGGCAATGTAAGATAGGTTTCTGAAAAACATCGCGGGGTGGTGCGCATTGTATGGGTGTGTAACATTACATTCACTAGTAGGAGTGAGAAAAACATCACGGGGTGGTGTGAATCCGAGGGTCTGAATTAGGATATGCAGTGAGTGGCAATGTAGGATGGAGAAAAGCACCCAGGAGTGGTCAGCATGGGGAGGTCAGGGAACATACAGTGGCAATGTAGGATAGGTTTCTGAAAAACATCACGGGGTGATGCGCATTATATGGGTGTGTTACATTACATTCACTAGTAGAAGTGAGAAAAACATCATGGGGTGGTGTGAATCGGAGGGTCTGAATTAGGATAGGCAGTGAGTGGCAATGTAGGATGGAGAAAAGTACTGCGGGGTGGTCACCATGGGGAGGTCAGGGAACATGCAGTGGCAATGTAGGATAGGTTTCGGAAAAACTTCGCGGGGTGGTTCGCATAGTATGGGTGTGTAACATTACAGTCACTAGTAGGAGTGAGAAAAACATCATTGGGTGGTGCGCATTGTATTGGTGTGTAACATTACATTCACTTGTAGGAGTGAGAAAAACATCACGGGGTGGTGTGAATTGGAGGGTCTGAATTATGATACGCAGTGAGTGGCAATGTAGGATGGAGGAAAGCTCCACGGGGTGGTCAGCATGGGGAGGTCAGGGAACATGCAGTGGCAATGTAGGATAGGTTTCTGAAAAACATCGCGGGGTGGTGCGCATTGTATGGGTGAGTAACATTACATTCACTAGTAGGAGTGAGAAAAACATCACGGGGTGGTGTGAATCGGAGGGTCTGAATTAGGATAGACTGTGAGTGGCAATGTACGATGCAGAAAAGGACCGCGGGGTGTCAGCATAGGGAGGTCAGGGAGCATTCAGTGGCAATGTTGGATAGGTTTCTGAAAAACATCGCATGGTGGTGCGCATTATATGGGTGTGTAACATTACATTCACTAGTAGGAGTGAGAAAAACATCACGGGGTGGTGTGAATCGGAGGGTCTGAATTAGCATAGGCAGTGAGTGGCAATGTACGATGGAGAAAAGCACCGCGGGGTGGTCAGCATGGGGAGGTAAGGGAACATGCAGTGGCAATGTAGGATAGGTTTCTGAAAAACATCGCGGGGTGGTGCGAATTGTATGGGTGTGTAACATTACATTCACTAGTAGGAGTGAGAAAAACATCACGGGGTGGTGTGAAGCGGAGGGTCTGAATTAGGATGGGCAGTGAGTGGCAATGTAGGATGGAGAATAGCACTGCGGGGTGGTCAGCATGAGGAGGTCAGGGAACATGCATTGGCAATGTAGGATAGCTTTCGGAAAAACATAGCGGGGTGGTGCGCATTGTATGGGTGTGTAACATTACATTCACTAATAGGAGTGAGAAAAACATCACGGGGTGTTGTGCTTTGTATTGGTGTGTAACATTACATTCACTAGTAGGAGTGAGAAAAACATCACGGGGAGGTGTGAATCTGAGGGTCTGAATTAGGATATGCAGTGAGTGGCAATGTAGGATGTAGAAAAGCACCCCGGGGTGGTCAGCAAGCGGAGGTCAGGGAACATACAGTAGCAATGGAGGATAGGTTTCTGAAAAACATCGCGGGATGGTGCGCATTGTATGGGTGTGTAACATTACATTCACCAGTAGGAGTGAGAAAAACATCACGGGGTGGTGTGAATCGGAGGGTCTTAATTAGGATAGGCAGTGAGTGGCAATGTAGGATGGAGAAAAGTACTGTGGGGTGGTCAGCATGGGGAGGTCAGGGAATATAAAGTGGCAATGTAGGATACGTTTCTGAAAAACATCGCGGGGTGGTGCGCATTGTATCGGTGTGTAACATTACATTCACTAGTAGGAGTGAGAAAAACATCACGGGGTGTTGCGCATTGTATGGGTGTGTAACATTACATTCAAGTAGGAGTGAGAAAAACATCACAGGTTGGTGTGAATCATAGGGTATGATTTAGGATAGCCAGTGAGTTGCAATGTAGGATGGAGAAAAGCATCGCGGGGTGGTCAGCATATGGAGGTCAGGGAACATGCAGTGGCAATGTAGGATAGGTTTCTGAAAAACATCGCGGGGTGGTGTGCATTGTATGGTTGTGTAACATTACATACACTAGTAGGAGTGAGAAAAACAGCAATGGGAGATGTGAATCCGAGGGTCTGAATTAGGATAGCCAGTGAGTTGCAATGTAGGATGGAGAAAAGCACCGCGGGGTGGTCAGCATGGGGAGGTCAGGGAACATGCAGTGGCAATGTAGGATAGGTTTCTGAAAAACATCGCGGGGTGGTGCGCATTGTATGGGTGTGTACCATTACATTCACTAGTATGAGTGAGAAAAACATCAACGGGTGGTGTGAATCGGAGGGTCTGAATTAGGATAGGCAGTGAGTGGCAATGTAGGATGGAGAAAAGTACTGCGGGGTGGTCAGCATGGGGAGGTCAGGGAACATGCAGTGGCAATGTAGGATAGGTTTCTGAAAAACTTCGCGCGGTGGTGCGCATAGTATGGGTGTGTAACCTTACATTCACTAGTAGGTGTGAGAAAAACATCACGGGGTGGTGCGCATTGTATTGGTGTGTAAAATTACATTCACTTGTAGGAGTGAGAAAAACATCACGTGTTTGTGTGAATCCAAGGGTCTGAATTCGGATAGGCAGTGATTGGCAATGTAGGATGGACAAAAGCACCGCGGGGTGGTCAGAATGGGGAGGTCAGGGAACATGCAGTGGCAATGTAGGATAGGTTTCAGAAAAACATCGCGGGGTGATGCGCATTGTATGGGTGTGCAACATTACATTCACTAGTAGGAGTGAGAAAAACAACACGGGGTGGTGTGAATTGGAGGATCTGAATTAGGATACGCAGTGAGTGGCAATGTAGGATGGAGAAAAGCTCCGCGGGGTGGTCAGCATGGGGAGGTCAGCGAACATGCAGTGGCAATGTAGGATTGGTTTCTGAAAAACATCGCGGGGTGGTGCGCATTGCATGTGTGTGTAACATTACATTCACTAGTAGGAGTGAGAAAAACATCACGGGGTGTTGCGCATTGTATGTGTGTGTAACATAACATTCACTAGTAGGAGTGAGAAAAACATCACAGGGTGGTGTGAATCGGAGGGTATGATTTAGGATACCCAGTGAGTTGCAATGTAGGATGGAGAAAAGAATCGCGGGGTGGTCAGCATGGGGAGGTCAGGGAACATGCAGTGGCAATGTAGGATAGGTTTCTGAAAAACATCACGGGGTGGTGCACATTGTATGTGTGTGTAACATTACATTCACTATTAGGAGAGTGAAAATCATTAAGGGGTGTTGCACACTGTATGGTTGTGTAACATTACATTAACTAGTAGGAGTGAGAAAAACATCACGGGGTGGTGTGAATCCGAGGGTCTGAATTAGGATAGTCAGTGAGTTGCAATGTAGCAGGGAGAAAAGCATCGCAGCGTGGTCAGCATGCGGAGGTCAGGGAACATGCAGTGGCAATGTAGGATAAGTTTCTGAAAAACATCGCGGGGTGGTGCACATTGTATGGGTGTGTAACATTACGTTCACTAGTAGGAGTGAGAAAAACATCACGGGGTGGTGTGAATCGGACGGTGTGAATTAGGATAGGCAATGAGTGGCAATGTATGATGGAGAAAAGCACAGCGGGGTTGTCAGCATGGGGAGGTCAGGGAACATGCAGTGGCAATGTAGGATAGGTTTCTGAAAAACATCCCGGGGTGGTGCGCATTGTATGGCTGTGTAACACTACATTGACTAGTATGAGTGAGAAAAACATCACTGGGTGGTGTGAAACGGAGGGTGTGATTTAGGATAGGCAATGAGTGGCAATGTAGGATGGAGAAAAGCATCGTGGGGTGGTCAGCATGGGGAGGTCAGGGAACATGCAGTGGCAATGTAGGATAGGTTTCTGAAAAACATCGCGGGGTGGTGCGCATAGTATGGGTGTGTAACATTACATTCACTATTAGGAGTGAGAAAATCATCACGGGGTGTTGCGCATTGTATGGGTGTGTAACATTACATTCACTAGTAGGAGTGAGAAAAACATCACGGGGTGGTGTGAATCGGAGGGTCTGAATTAGGAGAGCCAGTGAGTTGCAATGTAGCATGGAAAAAAGCATCGCAGGGTGGTCAGCATGGGGAGGTCAGGGAACATGCAGTGGCACTGTAGGATAGGTTTCTGAAAAACATCGCGGGGTGGTGCACATTGTATGGGTGTGTAACATTACATTCACTAGTAGGAGTGAGAAAAACATCACGGGGTGGTGTGAATCGGAGGGTGTGAATTAGGATAGGCAATGAGTGGCAATGTATGATGGAGAAAAGCATCGGGGGGTCGTCAGCATGTGGAGGTCAGGGAACATGCAGTGGCAAAGTAGAATAGGTTTCTGAAAAACATCGCGGAGTGGTGCGCATTGTATGGCTGTGTAACATTACATTCACTAGTAGGAGTGAGAAAAACATCACGGGGTGGTGTGAATCGGAGGGTCTGAATTAGGATGGGCAGTGAGTGGCAATGTAGGATGGAGAAAAGCACTGCGGGGTGGTCAGCATGTGGAGGTCAGGGAACATGCATTGGCAATGTAGGATAGGTTTCGGAAAAACATAGCGGGGTGGTGCGCATTGTATGGGTGTGTAACATTACATTCACTAGTAGGAGTGAGAAAAACATCACGGGGTGTTGCGCATTGTATGGGTGTGTAACATTACATTCACTAGTAGGAGTGAGGAAAACATCACACGTTGGTGTGAATCGGAGGGTATGATTTAGGATAGCCAGTGAGTTTAAATGTAGGATGGAGAAAAGCATCGAGGGGTGTTCAGCATGTGGAGGTCAGGGAACATGCTGTGGCAATGTAGGATAGGTTTCTGAAAAACATCGCGGGGTGGTGCGCATTGTATGGTTTTGTAACATTACATACACTAGTAGGAGTGAAAGAAACATCAATGGGAGGTGTGAATCGGAGGGTCTGAATTAGGATAGGCAGTGAGTGGCAATGTAGGATGGAGAAAAGCACCCAGGTGTGTTCAGCATGGGGAGTTCAGGGAACATACAGTGGCAATGTAGCATAGGTTTATGAAAAACATCGCGGGATTGTGCGTATTGTATGGGTGTGTAACATTACATTCACTAGTAGGAGTGAGAAAAACATCACGGGATGGTGTGAATCAGAGGGTCTGAATTAGGATAGGCAGTGAGTGGCAATGTAGGATGGAGAAAAGCACCGCGGGGTGGTCAGCATGGGGAGGTCAGGGAACATGCAGTGGCAATGTAGGATAGGTTTCTGAAAAACATCGCGGGGTGGTGCGCATTGTATGGGTGTGTAACATTACATTCACTAGTATGAGTGAGAAAAACATCAACAGGTGGTGTGAATCGGAGGGTCTGAATTATGATAGACAGTGAGCGGCAATGGACGATGCAGAAAAGCACCGCGGGGTGGTCAGCATAGGGATGTCAGGGAACATGCAGTGGCAATGTTGGATAGGTTTCTGAAAAACATCGCAGGGTGGTGCGCATTGTATGGGTGTGTAATATTACATTCACTAGTAGGAGTGAGAAAAACATCACGGGGTGGTGTGAATCAGAGGCTCTGAATTAGGATAGGCAGTGAGTGGTAATGTAGGATGGAGAAAAGCCCCCAGGGGTGGTCAACATGGGGAGTTCAGGGAACATACAGTGGCAATGTAGGATAGGTTTCTGAAAAACATCGCGGGATAGTGCGTATTGTATGGGTGTGTAACATTACATTCACTACTAGGAGTGAGAAAAACATCACGGGATGCTGTGAATCAGAGGGTCTGAATTAGGATAGGCAGTGAGTTTCAATGTAGGATGGAGAAAAGCACCGCGGGGTGGTCAGCATGGGGAGGTCAGGGAACATGCAGTGGCAATGTAGGATAGGTTTCTGAAAAACATTGCGGGGTGGTGCGCATTGTATGGGTGTGTAACATTAAATTCACTAGTATGAGTGAGAAAAACATCAACGGGTGGTGTGAATCGGAGGGTCTGAATTAAGATAGACAGTGAGCGGCAATAGACGATGCAGAAAAGCACCGCGGGGTGGTCAGCATAGGGAGGTCAGGGAACATGCAGTCGCAATGTAGGATAGGCTTCTGAAAAACATCGCAGGGTGGTGCGCATTGTATGGGTGTGTCACATTACATTCACTAGTAGGAGTGAGAAAAACATCACAGGGTGGTGTGATTCGGAGGGTCTGAATTAGGATAGGCAGTGATGGCAATGTAGAATGGAGAAAAGCACCGCGGGGTGGTCAGCATGGGGAGGTCAGGGAACATGCAGTGGCAATGTAGGATAGGTTTCTGAAAAACATCGCGGGGTGGTGCGCATTGTATGGGTTTGTTACATTACATTAACTAGTAGAAGTGAGAAAAACATCACGGGGTGGTGTGAATCGGAGGGTCTGAAAAACGATAGGCAGTGAGTGGCAATGTAGGATGGAGAAAAGTACTGCGGGGTGGTCAGCCTGGGGAGGTCAGGGAACATGCAGTGGCAATGTAGGATAGGTTTCTGAAAAACTTCGCGGGGTGGTGCGCATAGTATGGGTGTGTAATATTTCATTCACTAGTAGGTGTGAGAAAAACATCACGGGGTGGTGCGCATTGTATTGGTGTGTAACATTACATTCACTTGTAGGAGTGAGAAAAACATCACGTGATTGTGTGAATCCGAGGGTCTGAATATGGATAGGCAGTGATTGGCAATGTAGGATGGACAAAAGCACCGCGCTGTGGTCAGAATGGGGAGGTCAGGGAACATGCAGTGGCAATGTAGGATAGGTTTCTGAAAAACATCGCGTGGTGATGCGCATTGTATGGGTGTGTAACATTACATTCACAAGTAGGAGTGAGAAAAACATCACGGGGTGGTGCGCATTGTATGGGTTTGTTACATTACATTAACTAGTAGTAGTGTGAAAAACATCACGTGGTGGTGTGAATCGGAGGGTCTGAATAACGATAGGCAGTGAGTGGCAATGTAGGATGGAGAAAAGTACTGCGGGGTGGTCAGCATGGGGAGGTCAGGGAACATGCAGTGGCAATGTAGGATAGGTTTCTGAAAAACTTCGCGGGGTGGTGTGCATAGTTTGGGTGTGTAATATTTCATTCACTAGTAGGTGTGAGAAAAACATCACGGGGTGGTGCGCATTGTATTGGTGTGTAACATTATATTCACTTGTAGGAGTGAGAAAAACATCACGTGGTTGTGTGAATCCGAGGGTCTGAATTCGGATAGGCAGTGATTGGCAATGTAGGATGGACAAAAGCACCGCGGGGTGGTCAGAATGGGGAGGTCAGGGAACATGCAGTGGCAATGTAGGATAGGTTTCTGAAAAACATCGCGGGGTGATTCGCATTGTATGGGTGTGTAACATTACATTCACTAGTAGGAGTGAGAAAAACATCACGGGGTGGTGTGAATTGGAGGGTCTGAATTATGATACGCAGTGAGTGGCAATGTAGGATGGAGAAATGCTCCGTGGGGTGGTCAACATGGGGAGGTCTGGGAACATGCAGTGGCAATGTAGGATAGGTTTCTGAAAAACATCCCGGGGTGGTGCGCATTGAATGTGTGTGTAACTTTACATTCACTAGTAGGAGTGAGAAAAACATCATGGGGTGTTGCGCATTGTATGTGTGTGTAACATTACATTCACTAGTAGGAATGAGAAAAACATCACAGGGTGGTGTGAATCGGAGGGTATGATTTAGGATAGCCAGAGAGTTGCAATGTAGGATGGAGAAAAGCATCGCGGGGTGATCAGCATGGGGATGTCAGGGAACATGCAGTGGCAATGTAGGATAGGTTTCTGAAAAACATCGTGGGGTGGTGCGCATTGTATGGGTGTGTAACATTACATTCACTATTAGGAGTGAGAAAATCATCACGGGGTGTTGCGCATTGTATGGGTGTGTAACATTACATTAACTAGTAGGAGTGAGAAAAACATCACACGTTGGTGTGAATCGGAGGGTATGATTTAGGATAGCCAGTGAGTTTAAATGTAGGATGGAGTAAAGCATCGAGGGATGTTCAGCATGTGGAGGTCAGGGAACATGCTGTGGCAATGTAGGATAGGTTTCTGAAAAACATCGCGGGGTGGTGCGCATTGTATGTTTGTGTAACATTACATACACTAGTAGGAGTGAGAGAAACATCAATGGGAGGTGTGAATCGGAGGGTCTGAATTAGGATAGGCAGTGAGTGGCAATGTAGGATGGAGAAAAGCACCCAGGTGTGTTCAGCATGGGGAGTTCAGGGAACATACAGTGGCAATGTAGCATAGGTTTATGAAAAACATCGCGGGATTGTGCGCATTGTATGGGTGTGTAACATTACATTCACTAGTAGGAGTGAGAAAAACATCACAGGGTGGTGTGATTCGGAGGGTGTGAATTAGGATAGGCAATGAGTTGCAATGTAGGATGGAGAAAAGCATCGCGGGGTGGTCAGCATGTGGAGGTCAGGGAACATGCAGTGGCAATGTAGGATAGGTTTCTGAAAAACATCGCGGGGTGGTGCGCATTGTATGGGTGAGTAACATTACATTCACTAGTAGGAGTGAGAAAAACATCGCGGGATGGTGCGCATTGTATGGGTGTGTAACATTACATTCACCAGTAGGAGTGAGAAAAACATCACGGGGTGGTGTGAATCGGAGGGTCTGAATTAGGATAGGCAGTGAGTGGCAATGTAGGATGGAGAAAAGTACTGCGGGGTGGTCAGAATGGGGAGGTCAGGGAACATGCAGTGGCAATGTAGGATAGGTTTCTGAAAAACTTCGCGGGGTGGTGTGCATAGTTTGGGTGTGTAATATTTCATTCACTAGTAGGTGTGAGAAAAACATCACGGGGTGGTGCGCATTGTATTGGTGTGTAACATTATATTCACTTGTAGGAGTGAGAAAAACATCACGTGGTTGTGTGAATCCGAGGGTCTGAATTCGGATAGGCAGTGATTGGCAATGTAGGATGGACAAAAGCACCGCGGGGTGGTCAGAATGGGGAGGTCAGGGAACATGCAGTGGCAATGTACGATAGGTTTCTGAAAAACATCGCGGGGTGATTCGCATTGTATGGGTGTGTAACATTACATTCACTAGTAGGAGTGAGAAAAACATCACGGGGTGGTGTGAATTGGAGGGTCTGAATTATGATACGCAGTGAGTGGCAATGTAGGATGGAGAAATGCTCCGTGGGGTGGTCAACATGGGGAGGTCTGGGAACATGCAGTGGCAATGTAGGATAGGTTTCTGAAAAACATCCCGGGGTGGTGCGCATTGAATGTGTGTGTAACTTTACATTCACTAGTAGGAGTGAGAAAAACATCATGGGGTGTTGCGCATTGTATGTGTGTGTAACATTACATTCACTAGTAGGAATGAGAAAAACATCACAGGGTGGTGTGAATCGGAGGGTATGATTTAGGATAGCCAGAGAGTTGCAATGTAGGATGGAGAAAAGCATCGCGGGGTGATCAGCATGGGGATGTCAGGGAACATGCAGTGGCAATGTAGGATAGGTTTCTGAAAAACATCGTGGGGTGGTGCGCATTGTATGGGTGTGTAACATTACATTAACTAGTAGGAGTGAGAAAAACATCACGGGGTGGTGTGAATCGGAGGGTCTGAATTAGGATAGCCAGTGAGTTGCAATGTAGCATGGAGAAAAGCATCGCAGGGTGGTCAGCATGGGGAGGTCAGGGAACATGCAGTGGCAATGTAGGATAAGTTTCTGAAAAACATCGCTGGGTGGTGCACATTGTATGGGTGTGTAATATTACATTCACTAGTAGGAGTGAGAAAAACATCACGGGGTGGTGTGAATCGGAGGGTGTGAATTAGGATAGGCAATGAGTGGCAATGTAGGATGGAGAAAAGCACCGCGGGGTGGTCAGCATAGGGAGGTCAGGGAACATGCAGTGGCAATGTAAGATAGGTTTCTGAAAAACATCGCGGGGTGGTGCGCATTGTATGGGTGTGTAACATTACATTCACTAGTAGGAGTGAGAAAAACATCACGGGGTGTTGCGCATTGTATGGGTGTGTAACATTACATTCACTAGTAGGAGTGAGAAAAACATCACACGTTGGTGTGAATCGGAGGGTATGATTTAGGATAGCCAGTGAGTTTAAATGTAGGATGGAGAAAAGCATCGAGGGGTGTTCAGCATGTGGAGGTCAGGGAACATGCTGTGGCAATGTAGGATAGGTTTCTGAAAAACATCGCGGGGTGGTGCGCATTGTATGGTTGTGTAACATTACATACACTAGTAGGAGTGAGAGAAACATCAATGGGAGGTGTGAATCGGAGGGTATGAATTAGGATAGGCAGTGAGTGGCAATGTAGGATGGAGAAAAGCACCTAGGTGTGTTCAGCATGGGGAGTTCAGGGAACATACAGTGGCAATGTAGCATAGGTTTATGAAAAACATCGCGGGATTGTGCGTATTGTATGGGTGTGTAACATTACATTCACTAGTAGGAGTGAGAAAAACATCACGGGATGGTGTGAATCAGAGGATCTGAATTAGGATAGGCAGTGAGTGGCAATGTAGGATGGAGAAAAGCACCGCGGGGTGGTCAGCATGGGGAGGTCAGGGAACATGCAGTGGCAATGTAGGACAGGTTTCTGAAAAACATCGCGGGGTGGTGCGCATTGTATGGGTGTGTAACATTACATTCACTAGTATGAGTGAGAAAAACATCAACAGGTGGTGTGAATCGGAGGGTCTGAATTATGATAGACAGTGAGCGGCAATGGACGATGCAGAAAAGCACCGCGGGGTGGTCAGCATAGGGATGTCAGGGAACATGCAGTGGCAAAGTAGGATAGGTTTCTGAAAAACATCGCATGGTGGTGCGCATTGTATGGGTGTGTAATATTACATTCACTAGTAGGAGTGAGAAAAACATCACGGGGTGGTGTGAATCGGAGGCTCTGAATTAGGATAGGCAGTGAGTGGTAATGTAGGATGGAGAAAAGCCCCCAGGGGTGGTCAACATGGGGAGTTCAGGGAACATACAGTGGCAATGTAGGATAGGTTTCTGAAAAACATCGCGGGATTGTGCGTATTGTATGGGTGTGTAACATTACATTCACTACTAGGAGTGAGAAAAACATCACGGGATGGTGTGAATCAGAGGGTCTGAATTAGGATAGGCAGTGAGTGGAAATGTAGGATGGAGAAAAGCACCGCGGGGTGGTCAGCATGGGGAGGTCAGGGAACATGCAGTGGCAATGTAGGATAGGTTTCTGAAAAACATTGCGGGGTGGTGCGCATTGTATGGGTGTGTAACATTAAATTCACTAGTATGAGTGAGAAAAACATCAACGGGTGGTGTGAATCGGAGGGTCTGAATTAAGATAGACAGTGAGCGGCAATGGACGATGCAGAAAAGCACAGCGGGGTGGTCAGCATAGGGAGGTCAGGGAACATGCAGTGGCAATGTAGGATAGGATTCTGAAAAACATCGCAGGGTGGTGCGCATTGTATGGGTGTGTAACATTACATTCACTAGTAGGAGTGAGAAAAACATCACAGGGTGGTGTGATTCGGAGGGTCTGAATTAGGATAGGCAGTGATGGCAATGTAGAATGGAGAAAAGCACCGCGGGGTGGTCAGCATGGGGAGGTCAGGGAACATGCAGTGGCAATGTAGGATAGGTTTCTGAAAAACATCGCGGGGTGGTGCGCATTTTATGGGTTTGTTACATTACATTAACTAGTAGAAGTGAGAAAAACATCACGGGGTGGTGTGAATCGGAGGGTCTGAATAACGATAGGCAGTGAGTGGCAATGTAGGATGGAGAAAAGTACTGCGGGGTGGTCAGCCTGGGGAGGTCAGGGAACATGCAGTGGCAATGTAGGATAGGTTTCTGAAAAACTTCGCGGGGTGGTTCGCATAGTATGGGAGTGTAATATTTCATTCACTAGTAGGTGTGAGAAAAACATCACGGGGTGGTGCGCATTGTATTGGTGTGTAACATTACATTCACTTGTAGGAGTGAGAAAAACATCACGTGGTGGTGTGAATCCGAGGGTCTGAATACGGATAGGCAGTGATTGGCAATGTAGGATGGACAAAAGCACCGCGCTGTGGTCAGAATGGGGAGGTCAGGGAACATGCAGTGGCAATGTAGGATAGGTTTCTGAAAAACATCGCGTGGTGATGCGCATTGTATGGGTGTGTAACATTACATTCACAAGTAGGAGTGAGAAAAACATCACGGGGTGGTGCGCATTGTATGGGTTTGTTACATTACATTAACTAGTAGAAGTGAGAAAAACATCACGTGGTGGTGTGAATCGGAGGGTCTGAATAACGATAGGCAGTGAGTGGCAATGTAGGATGGAGAAAAGTACTGCGGGGTGGTCAGCATGGGGAGGTCAGGGAACATGCAGTGGCAATGTAGGATAGGTTTCTGAAAAACTTCGCGGGGTGGTGTGCATAGTTTGGGTGTGTAATATTTCATTCACTAGTAGGTGTGAGAAAAACATCACGGGGTGGTGCGCATTGTATTGGTGTGTAACATTATATTCACTTGTAGGAGTGAGAAAAACATCACGTGGTTGTGTGAATCCGAGGGTCTGAATTCGGATAGGCAGTGATTGGCAATGTAGGATGGACAAAAGCACCGCGGGGTGGTCAGAATGGGGAGGTCAGGGAACATGCAGTGGCAATGTACGATAGGTTTCTGAAAAACATCGCGGGGTGATTCGCATTGTATGGGTGTGTAACATTACATTCACTAGTAGGAGTGAGAAAAACATCACGGGGTGGTGTGAATTGGAGGGTCTGAATTATGATACGCAGTGAGTGGCAATGTAGGATGGAGAAATGCTCCGTGGGGTGGTCAACATGGGGAGGTCTGGGAACATGCAGTGGCAATGTAGGATAGGTTTCTGAAAAACATCCCGGGGTGGTGCGCATTGAATGTGTGTGTAACTTTACATTCACTAGTAGGAGTGAGAAAAACATCATGGGGTGTTGCGCATTGTATGTGTGTGTAACATTACATTCACTAGTAGGAATGAGAAAAACATCACAGGGTGGTGTGAATCGGAGGGTATGATTTAGGATAGCCAGAGAGTTGCAATGTAGGATGGAGAAAAGCATCGCGGGGTGATCAGCATGGGGATGTCAGGGAACATGCAGTGGCAATGTAGGATAGGTTTCTGAAAAACATCGTGGGGTGGTGCGCATTGTATGGGTGTGTAACATTACATTCACTATTAGGAGTGAGAAAATCATCACGGGGTGTTGCGCATTGTATGGGTGTGTAACATTACATTAACTAGTAGGAGTGAGAAAAACATCACGGGGTGGTGTGAATCGGAGGGTCTGAATTAGGATAGCCAGTGAGTTGCAATGTAGCATGGAGAAAAGCATCGCAGGGTGGTCAGCATGGGGAGGTCAGGGAACATGCAGTGGCAATGTAGGATAAGTTTCTGAAAAACATCGCTGGGTGGTGCACATTGTATGGGTGTGTAATATTACATTCTCTAGTAGGAGTGAGAAAAACATCACGGGGTGGTGTGAATCGGAGGGTGTGAATTAGGATAGGCAATGAGTGGCAATGTAGGATGGAGAAAAGCACCGCGGGGTGGTCAGCATAGGGAGGTCAGGGAACATGCAGTGGCAATGTAAGATAGGTTTCTGAAAAACATCGCGGGGTGGTGCGCATTGTATGGGTGTGTAACATTACATTCACTAGTAGGAGTGAGAAAAACATCACGGGGTGTTGCGCATTGTATGGGTGTGTAACATTACATTCACTAGTAGGAGTGAGAAAAACATCACACGTTGGTGTGAATCGGAGGGTATGATTTAGGATAGCCAGTGAGTTTAAATGTAGGATGGAGAAAAGCATCGAGGGGTGTTCAGCATGTGGAGGTCAGGGAACATGCTGTGGCAATGTAGGATAGGTTTCTGAAAAACATCGCGGGGTGGTGCGCATTGTATGGTTGTGTAACATTACATACACTAGTAGGAGTGAGAGAAACATCAATGGGAGGTGTGAATCGGAGGGTATGAATTAGGATAGGCAGTGAGTGGCAATGTAGGATGGAGAAAAGCACCTAGGTGTGTTCAGCATGGGGAGTTCAGGGAACATACAGTGGCAATGTAGCATAGGTTTATGAAAAACATCGCGGGATTGTGCGTATTGTATGGGTGTGTAACATTACATTCACTAGTAGGAGTGAGAAAAACATCACGGGATGGTGTGAATCAGAGGATCTGAATTAGGATAGGCAGTGAGTGGCAATGTAGGATGGAGAAAAGCACCGCGGGGTGGTCAGCATGGGGAGGTCAGGGAACATGCAGTGGCAATGTAGGACAGGTTTCTGAAAAACATCGCGGGGTGGTGCGCATTGTATGGGTGTGTAACATTACATTCACTAGTATGAGTGAGAAAAACATCAACAGGTGGTGTGAATCGGAGGGTCTGAATTATGATAGACAGTGAGCGGCAATGGACGATGCAGAAAAGCACCGCGGGGTGGTCAGCATAGGGATGTCAGGGAACATGCAGTGGCAAAGTAGGATAGGTTTCTGAAAAACATCGCATGGTGGTGCGCATTGTATGGGTGTGTAATATTACATTCACTAGTAGGAGTGAGAAAAACATCACGGGGTGGTGTGAATCGGAGGCTCTGAATTAGGATAGGCAGTGAGTGGTAATGTAGGATGGAGAAAAGCCCCCAGGGGTGGTCAACATGGGGAGTTCAGGGAACATACAGTGGCAATGTAGGATAGGTTTCTGAAAAACATCGCGGGATTGTGCGTATTGTATGGGTGTGTAACATTACATTCACTACTAGGAGTGAGAAAAACATCACGGGATGGTGTGAATCAGAGGGTCTGAATTAGGATAGGCAGTGAGTGGAAATGTAGGATGGAGAAAAGCACCGCGGGGTGGTCAGCATGGGGAGGTCAGGGAACATGCAGTGGCAATGTAGGATAGGTTTCTGAAAAACATTGCGGGGTGGTGCGCATTGTATGGGTGTGTAACATTAAATTCACTAGTATGAGTGAGAAAAACATCAACGGGTGGTGTGAATCGGAGGGTCTGAATTAAGATAGACAGTGAGCGGCAATGGACGATGCAGAAAAGCACAGCGGGGTGGTCAGCATAGGGAGGTCAGGGAACATGCAGTGGCAATGTAGGATAGGATTCTGAAAAACATCGCAGGGTGGTGCGCATTGTATGGGTGTGTAACATTACATTCACTAGTAGGAGTGAGAAAAACATCACAGGGTGGTGTGATTCGGAGGGTCTGAATTAGGATAGGCAGTGATGGCAATGTAGAATGGAGAAAAGCACCGCGGGGTGGTCAGCATGGGGAGGTCAGGGAACATGCAGTGGCAATGTAGGATAGGTTTCTGAAAAACATCGCGGGGTGGTGCGCATTTTATGGGTTTGTTACATTACATTAACTAGTAGAAGTGAGAAAAACATCACGGGGTGGTGTGAATCGGAGGGTCTGAATAACGATAGGCAGTGAGTGGCAATGTAGGATGGAGAAAAGTACTGCGGGGTGGTCAGCCTGGGGAGGTCAGGGAACATGCAGTGGCAATGTAGGATAGGTTTCTGAAAAACTTCGCGGGGTGGTTCGCATAGTATGGGAGTGTAATATTTCATTCACTAGTAGGTGTGAGAAAAACATCACGGGGTGGTGCGCATTGTATTGGTGTGTAACATTACATTCACTTGTAGGAGTGAGAAAAACATCACGTGGTGGTGTGAATCCGAGGGTCTGAATACGGATAGGCAGTGATTGGCAATGTAGGATGGACAAAAGCACCGCGCTGTGGTCAGAATGGGGAGGTCAGGGAACATGCAGTGGCAATGTAGGATAGGTTTCTGAAAAACATCGCGTGGTGATGCGCATTGTATGGGTGTGTAACATTACATTCACAAGTAGGAGTGAGAAAAACATCACGGGGTGGTGCGCATTGTATGGGTTTGTTACATTACATTAACTAGTAGAAGTGAGAAAAACATCACGTGGTGGTGTGAATCGGAGGGTCTGAATAACGATAGGCAGTGAGTGGCAATGTAGGATGGAGAAAAGTACTGCGGGGTGGTCAGCATGGGGAGGTCAGGGAACATGCAGTGGCAATGTAGGATAGGTTTCTGAAAAACTTCGCGGGGTGGTGTGCATAGTTTGGGTGTGTAATATTTCATTCACTAGTAGGTGTGAGAAAAACATCACGGGGTGGTGCGCATTGTATTGGTGTGTAACATTATATTCACTTGTAGGAGTGAGAAAAACATCACGTGGTTGTGTGAATCCGAGGGTCTGAATTCGGATAGGCAGTGATTGGCAATGTAGGATGGACAAAAGCACCGCGGGGTGGTCAGAATGGGGAGGTCAGGGAACATGCAGTGGCAATGTACGATAGGTTTCTGAAAAACATCGCGGGGTGATTCGCATTGTATGGGTGTGTAACATTACATTCACTAGTAGGAGTGAGAAAAACATCACGGGGTGGTGTGAATTGGAGGGTCTGAATTATGATACGCAGTGAGTGGCAATGTAGGATGGAGAAATGCTCCGTGGGGTGGTCAACATGGGGAGGTCTGGGAACATGCAGTGGCAATGTAGGATAGGTTTCTGAAAAACATCCCGGGGTGGTGCGCATTGAATGTGTGTGTAACTTTACATTCACTAGTAGGAGTGAGAAAAACATCATGGGGTGTTGCGCATTGTATGTGTGTGTAACATTACATTCACTAGTAGGAATGAGAAAAACATCACAGGGTGGTGTGAATCGGAGGGTATGATTTAGGATAGCCAGAGAGTTGCAATGTAGGATGGAGAAAAGCATCGCGGGGTGATCAGCATGGGGATGTCAGGGAACATGCAGTGGCAATGTAGGATAGGTTTCTGAAAAACATCGTGGGGTGGTGCGCATTGTATGGGTGTGTAACATTACATTCACTATTAGGAGTGAGAAAATCATCACGGGGTGTTGCGCATTGTATGGGTGTGTAACATTACATTAACTAGTAGGAGTGAGAAAAACATCACGGGGTGGTGTGAATCGGAGGGTCTGAATTAGGATAGCCAGTGAGTTGCAATGTAGCATGGAGAAAAGCATCGCAGGGTGGTCAGCATGGGGAGGTCAGGGAACATGCAGTGGCAATGTAGGATAAGTTTCTGAAAAACATCGCTGGGTGGTGCACATTGTATGGGTGTGTAATATTACATTCTCTAGTAGGAGTGAGAAAAACATCACGGGGTGGTGTGAATCGGAGGGTGTGAATTAGGATAGGCAATGAGTGGCAATGTAGGATGGAGAAAAGCACCGCGGGGTGGTCAGCATAGGGAGGTCAGGGAACATGCAGTGGCAATGTAAGATAGGTTTCTGAAAAACATCGCGGGGTGGTGCGCATTGTATGGGTGTGTAACATTACATTCACTAGTAGGAGTGAGAAAAACATCACGGGGTGTTGCGCATTGTATGGGTGTGTAACATTACATTCACTAGTAGGAGTGAGAAAAACATCACACGTTGGTGTGAATCGGAGGGTATGATTTAGGATAGCCAGTGAGTTTAAATGTAGGATGGAGAAAAGCATCGAGGGGTGTTCAGCATGTGGAGGTCAGGGAACATGCTGTGGCAATGTAGGATAGGTTTCTGAAAAACATCGCGGGGTGGTGCGCATTGTATGGTTGTGTAACATTACATACACTAGTAGGAGTGAGAGAAACATCAATGGGAGGTGTGAATCGGAGGGTATGAATTAGGATAGGCAGTGAGTGGCAATGTAGGATGGAGAAAAGCACCTAGGTGTGTTCAGCATGGGGAGTTCAGGGAACATACAGTGGCAATGTAGCATAGGTTTATGAAAAACATCGCGGGATTGTGCGTATTGTATGGGTGTGTAACATTACATTCACTAGTAGGAGTGAGAAAAACATCACGGGATGGTGTGAATCAGAGGATCTGAATTAGGATAGGCAGTGAGTGGCAATGTAGGATGGAGAAAAGCACCGCGGGGTGGTCAGCATGGGGAGGTCAGGGAACATGCAGTGGCAATGTAGGACAGGTTTCTGAAAAACATCGCGGGGTGGTGCGCATTGTATGGGTGTGTAACATTACATTCACTAGTATGAGTGAGAAAAACATCAACAGGTGGTGTGAATCGGAGGGTCTGAATTATGATAGACAGTGAGCGGCAATGGACGATGCAGAAAAGCACCGCGGGGTGGTCAGCATAGGGATGTCAGGGAACATGCAGTGGCAAAGTAGGATAGGTTTCTGAAAAACATCGCATGGTGGTGCGCATTGTATGGGTGTGTAATATTACATTCACTAGTAGGAGTGAGAAAAACATCACGGGGTGGTGTGAATCGGAGGCTCTGAATTAGGATAGGCAGTGAGTGGTAATGTAGGATGGAGAAAAGCCCCCAGGGGTGGTCAACATGGGGAGTTCAGGGAACATACAGTGGCAATGTAGGATAGGTTTCTGAAAAACATTGCGGGGTGGTGCGCATTGTATGGGTGTGTAACATTAAATTCACTAGTATGAGTGAGAAAAACATCAACGGGTGGTGTGAATCGGAGGGTCTGAATTAAGATAGACAGTGAGCGGCAATGGACGATGCAGAAAAGCACAGCGGGGTGGTCAGCATAGGGAGGTCAGGGAACATGCAGTGGCAATGTAGGATAGGATTCTGAAAAACATCGCAGGGTGGTGCGCATTGTATGGGTGTGTAACATTACATTCACTAGTAGGAGTGAGAAAAACATCACAGGGTGGTGTGATTCGGAGGGTCTGAATTAGGATAGGCAGTGATGGCAATGTAGAATGGAGAAAAGCACCGCGGGGTGGTCAGCATGGGGAGGTCAGGGAACATGCAGTGGCAATGTAGGATAGGTTTCTGAAAAACATCGCGGGGTGGTGCGCATTTTATGGGTTTGTTACATTACATTAACTAGTAGAAGTGAGAAAAACATCACGGGGTGGTGTGAATCGGAGGGTCTGAATAACGATAGGCAGTGAGTGGCAATGTAGGATGGAGAAAAGTACTGCGGGATGGTCAGCCTGGGGAGGTCAGGGAACATGCAGTGGCAATGTAGGATAGGTTTCTGAAAAACTTCGCGGGGTGGTTCGCATAGTATGGGAGTGTAATATTTCATTCACTAGTAGGTGTGAGAAAAACATCACGGGGTGGTGCGCATTGTATTGGTGTGTAACATTACATTCACTTGTAGGAGTGAGAAAAACATCACGTGGTGGTGTGAATCCGAGGGTCTGAATACGGATAGGCAGTGATTGGCAATGTAGGATGGACAAAAGCACCGCGCTGTGGTCAGAATGGGGAGGTCAGGGAACATGCAGTGGCAATGTAGGATAGGTTTCTGAAAAACATCGCGTGGTGATGCGCATTGTATGGGTGTGTAACATTACATTCACAAGTAGGAGTGAGAAAAACATCACGGGGTGGTGCGCATTGTATGGGTTTGTTACATTACATTAACTAGTAGAAGTGAGAAAAACATCACGTGGTGGTGTGAATCGGAGGGTCTGAATAACGATAGGCAGTGAGTGGCAATGTAGGATGGAGAAAAGTACTGCGGGGTGGTCAGCATGGGGAGGTCAGGGAACATGCAGTGGCAATGTAGGATAGGTTTCTGAAAAACTTCGCGGGGTGGTGTGCATAGTTTGGGTGTGTAATATTTCATTCACTAGTAGGTGTGAGAAAAACATCACGGGGTGGTGCGCATTGTATTGGTGTGTAACATTATATTCACTTGTAGGAGTGAGAAAAACATCACGTGGTTGTGTGAATCCGAGGGTCTGAATTCGGATAGGCAGTGATTGGCAATGTAGGATGGACAAAAGCACCGCGGGGTGGTCAGAATGGGGATGTCAGGGAACATGCAGTGGCAATGTACGATAGGTTTCTGAAAAACATCGCGGGGTGATTCGCATTGTATGGGTGTGTAACATTACATTCACTAGTAGGAGTGAGAAAAACATCACGGGGTGGTGTGAATTGGAGGGTCTGAATTATGATACGCAGTGAGTGGCAATGTAGGATGGAGAAATGCTCCGTGGGGTGGTCAACATGGGGAGGTCTGGGAACATGCAGTGGCAATGTAGGATAGGTTTCTGAAAAACATCCCGGGGTGGTGCGCATTGAATGTGTGTGTAACTTTACATTCACTAGTAGGAGTGAGAAAAACATCATGGGGTGTTGCGCATTGTATGTGTGTGTAACATTACATTCACTAGTAGGAATGAGAAAAACATCACAGGGTGGTGTGAATCGGAGGGTATGATTTAGGATAGCCAGAGAGTTGCAATGTAGGATGGAGAAAAGCATCGCGGGGTGATCAGCATGGGGATGTCAGGGAACATGCAGTGGCAATGTAGGATATGTTTCTGAAAAACATCGTGGGGTGGTGCGCATTGTATGGGTGTGTAACATTACATTCACTATTAGGAGTGAGAAAATCATCACGGGGTGTTGCGCATTGTATGGGTGTGTAACATTACATTAACTAGTAGGAGTGAGAAAAACATCACGGGGTGGTGTGAATCGGAGGGTCTGAATTAGGATAGCCAGTGAGTTGCAATGTAGCATGGAGAAAAGCATCGCAGGGTGGTCAGCATGGGGAGGTCAGGGAACATGCAGTGGCAATGTAGGATAAGTTTCTGAAAAACATCGCTGGGTGGTGCACATTGTATGGGTGTGTAATATTACATTCACTAGTAGGAGTGAGAAAAACATCACGGGGTGGTGTGAATCGGAGGGTGTGAATTAGGATAGGCAATGAGTGGCAATGTAGGATGGAGAAAAGCACCGCGGGGTGGTCAGCATAGGGAGGTCAGGGAACATGCAGTGGCAATGTAAGATAGGTTTCTGAAAAACATCGCGGGGTGGTGCGCATTGTATGGGTGTGTAACATTACATTCACTAGTAGGAGTGAGAAAAACATCACGGGGTGTTGCGCATTGTATGGGTGTGTAACATTACATTCACTAGTAGGAGTGAGAAAAACATCACACGTTGGTGTGAATCGGAGGGTATGATTTAGGATAGCCAGTGAGTTTAAATGTAGGATGGAGAAAAGCATCGAGGGGTGTTCAGCATGTGGAGGTCAGGGAACATGCTGTGGCAATGTAGGATAGGTTTCTGAAAAACATCGCGGGGTGGTGCGCATTGTATGGTTGTGTAACATTACATACACTAGTAGGAGTGAGAGAAACATCAATGGGAGGTGTGAATCGGAGGGTATGAATTAGGATAGGCAGTGAGTGGCAATGTAGGATGGAGAAAAGCACCTAGGTGTGTTCAGCATGGGGAGTTCAGGGAACATACAGTGGCAATGTAGCATAGGTTTATGAAAAACATCGCGGGATTGTGCGTAATGTATGGGTGTGTAACATTACATTCACTAGTAGGAGTGAGAAAAACATCACGGGATGGTGTGAATCAGAGGATCTGAATTAGGATAGGCAGTGAGTGGCAATGTAGGATGGAGAAAAGCACCGCGGGGTGGTCAGCATGGGGAGGTCAGGGAACATGCAGTGGCAATGTAGGACAGGTTTCTGAAAAACATCGCGGGGTGGTGCGCATTGTATGGGTGTGTAACATTACATTCACTAGTATGAGTGAGAAAAACATCAACAGGTGGTGTGAATCGGAGGGTCTGAATTATGATAGACAGTGAGCGGCAATGGACGATGCAGAAAAGCACCGCGGGGTGGTCAGCATAGGGATGTCAGGGAACATGCAGTGGCAAAGTAGGATAGGTTTCTGAAAAACATCGCATGGTGGTGCGCATTGTATGGGTGTGTAATATTACATTCACTAGTAGGAGTGAGAAAAACATCATGGGGTGGTGTGAATCGGAGGCTCTGAATTAGGATAGGCAGTGAGTGGTAATGTAGGATGGAGAAAAGCCCCCAGGGGTGGTCAACATGGGGAGTTCAGGGAACATACAGTGGCAATGTAGGATAGGTTTCTGAAAAACATCGCGGGATTGTGCGTATTGTATGGGTGTGTAACATTACATTCACTACTAGGAGTGAGAAAAACATCACGGGATGGTGTGAATCAGAGGGTCTGAATTAGGATAGGCAGTGAGTGGAAATGTAGGATGGAGAAAAGCACCGCGGGGTGGTCAGCATGGGGAGGTCAGGGAACATGCAGTGGCAATGTAGGATAGGTTTCTGAAAAACATTGCGGGGTGGTGCGCATTGTATGGGTGTGTAACATTAAATTCACTAGTATGAGTGAGAAAAACATCAACGGGTGGTGTGAATCGGAGGGTCTGAATTAAGATAGACAGTGAGCGGCAATGGACGATGCAGAAAAGCACAGCGGGGTGGTCAGCATAGGGAGGTCAGGGAACATGCAGTGGCAATGTAGGATAGGATTCTGAAAAACATCGCAGGGTGGTGCGCATTGTATGGGTGTGTAACATTACATTCACTAGTAGGAGTGAGAAAAACATCACAGGGTGGTGTGATTCGGAGGGTCTGAATTAGGATAGGCAGTGATGGCAATGTAGAATGGAGAAAAGCACCGCGGGGTGGTCAGCATGGGGAGGTCAGGGAACATGCAGTGGCAATGTAGGATAGGTTTCTGAAAAACATCGCGGGGTGGTGCGCATTTTATGGGTTTGTTACATTACATTAACTAGTAGAAGTGAGAAAAACATCACGGGGTGGTGTGAATCGGAGGGTCTGAATAACGATAGGCAGTGAGTGGCAATGTAGGATGGAGAAAAGTACTGCGGGGTGGTCAGCCTGGGGAGGTCAGGGAACATGCAGTGGCAATGTAGGATAGGTTTCTGAAAAACTTCGCGGGGTGGTTCGCATAGTATGGGAGTGTAATATTTCATTCACTAGTAGGTGTGAGAAAAACATCACGGGGTGGTGCGCATTGTATTGGTGTGTAACATTACATTCACTTGTAGGAGTGAGAAAAACATCACGTGGTGGTGTGAATCCGAGGGTCTGAATACGGATAGGCAGTGATTGGCAATGTAGGATGGACAAAAGCACCGCGCTGTGGTCAGAATGGGGAGGTCAGGGAACATGCAGTGGCAATGTAGGATAGGTTTCTGAAAAACATCGCGTGGTGATGCGCATTGTATGGGGGTGTAACATTACATTCACAAGTAGGAGTGAGAAAAACATCACGGGGTGGTGCGCATTGTATGGGTTTGTTACATTACATTAACTAGTAGAAGTGAGAAAAACATCACGTGGTGGTGTGAATCGGAGGGTCTGAATAACGATAGGCAGTGAGTGGCAATGTAGGATGGAGAAAAGTACTGCGGGGTGGTCAGCATGGGGAGGTCAGGGAACATGCAGTGGCAATGTAGGATAGGTTTCTGAAAAACTTCGCGGGGTGGTGTGCATAGTTTGGGTGTGTAATATTTCATTCACTAGTAGGTGTGAGAAAAACATCACGGGGTGGTGCGCATTGTATTGGTGTGTAACATTATATTCACTTGTAGGAGTGAGAAAAACATCACGTGGTTGTGTGAATCCGAGGGTCTGAATTCGGATAGGCAGTGATTGGCAATGTAGGATGGACAAAAGCACCGCGGGGTGGTCAGAATGGGGAGGTCAGGGAACATGCAGTGGCAATGTACGATAGGTTTCTGAAAAACATCGCGGGGTGATTCGCATTGTATGGGTGTGTAACATTACATTCACTAGTAGGAGTGAGAAAAACATCACGGGGTGGTGTGAATTGGAGGGTCTGAATTATGATACGCAGTGAGTGGCAATGTAGGATGGAGAAATGCTCCGTGGGGTGGTCAACATGGGGAGGTCTGGGAACATGCAGTGGCAATGTAGGATAGGTTTCTGAAAAACATCCCGGGGTGGTGCGCATTGAATGTGTGTGTAACTTTACATTCACTAGTAGGAGTGAGAAAAACATCATGGGGTGTTGCGCATTGTATGTGTGTGTAACATTACATTCACTAGTAGGAATGAGAAAAACATCACAGGGTGGTGTGAATCGGAGGGTATGATTTAGGATAGCCAGAGAGTTGCAATGTAGGATGGAGAAAAGCATCGCGGGGTGATCAGCATGGGGATGTCAGGGAACATGCAGTGGCAATGTAGGATATGTTTCTGAAAAACATCGTGGGGTGGTGCGCATTGTATGGGTGTGTAACATTACATTCACTATTAGGAGTGAGAAAATCATCACGGGGTGTTGCGCGTTGTATGGGTGTGTAACATTACATTAACTAGTAGGAGTGAGAAAAACATCACGGGGTGGTGTGAATCGGAGGGTCTGAATTAGGATAGCCAGTGAGTTGCAATGTAGCATGGAGAAAAGCATCGCAGGGTGGTCAGCATGGGGAGGTCAGGGAACATGCAGTGGCAATGTAGGATAAGTTTCTGAAAAACATCGCTGGGTGGTGCACATTGTATGGGTGTGTAATATTACATTCACTAGTAGGAGTGAGAAAAACATCACGGGGTGGTGTGAATCGGAGGGTGTGAATTAGGATAGGCAATGAGTGGCAATGTAGGATGGAGAAAAGCACCGCGGGGTGGTCAGCATAGGGAGGTCAGGGAACATGCAGTGGCAATGTAAGATAGGTTTCTGAAAAACATCGCGGGGTGGTGCGCATTGTATGGGTGTGTAACATTACATTCACTAGTAGGAGTGAGAAAAACATCACGGGGTGTTGCGCATTGTATGGGTGTGTAACATTACATTCACTAGTAGGAGTGAGAAAAACATCACACGTTGGTGTGAATCGGAGGGTATGATTTAGGATAGCCAGTGAGTTTAAATGTAGGATGGAGAAAAGCATCGAGGGGTGTTCAGCATGTGGAGGTCAGGGAACATGCTGTGGCAATGTAGGATAGGTTTCTGAAAAACATCGCGGGGTGGTGCGCATTGTATGGTTGTGTAACATTACATACACTAGTAGGAGTGAGAGAAACATCAATGGGAGGTGTGAATCGGAGGGTATGAATTAGGATAGGCAGTGAGTGGCAATGTAGGATGGAGAAAAGCACCTAGGTGTGTTCAGCATGGGGAGTTCAGGGAACATACAGTGGCAATGTAGCATAGGTTTATGAAAAACATCGCGGGATTGTGCGTATTGTATGGGTGTGTAACATTACATTCACTAGTAGGAGTGAGAAAAACATCACGGGATGGTGTGAATCAGAGGATCTGAATTAGGATAGGCAGTGAGTGGCAATGTAGGATGGAGAAAAGCACCACGGGGTGGTCAGCATGGGGAGGTCAGGGAACATGCAGTGGCAATGTAGGACAGGTTTCTGAAAAACATCGCGGGGTGGTGCGCATTGTATGGGTGTGTAACATTACATTCACTAGTATGAGTGAGAAAAACATCAACAGGTGGTGTGAATCGGAGGGTCTGAATTATGATAGACAGTGAGCGGCAATGGACGATGCAGAAAAGCACCGCGGGGTGGTCAGCATAGGGAGGTCAGGGAACATGCAGTGGCAAAGTAGGATAGGTTTCTGAAAAACATCGCATGGTGGTGCGCATTGTATGGGTGTGTAATATTACATTCACTAGTAGGAGTGAGAAAAACATCACGGGGTGGTGTGAATCGGAGGCTCTGAATTAGGATAGGCAGTGAGTGGTAATGTAGGATGGAGAAAAGCCCCCAGGGGTGGTCAACATGGGGAGTTCAGGGAACATACAGTGGCAATGTAGGACAGGTTTCTGAAAAACATCGCGGGATTGTGCGTATTGTATGGGTGTGTAACATTACATTCACTACTAGGAGTGAGAAAAACATCACGGGATGGTGTGAATCAGAGGGTCTGAATTAGGATAGGCAGTGAGTGGAAATGTAGGATGGAGAAAAGCACCGCGGGGTGGTCAGCATGGGGAGGTCAGGGAACATGCAGTGGCAATGTAGGATAGGTTTCTGAAAAACATTGCGGGGTGGTGCGCATTGTATGGGTGTGTAACATTAAATTCACTAGTATGAGAGAAAAACATCAACGGGTGGTGTGAATCGGAGGGTCTGAATTAAGATAGACAGTGAGCGGCAATGGACGATGCAGAAAAGCACAGCGGGGTGGTCAGCATAGGGAGGTCAGGGAACATGCAGTGGCAATGTAGGATAGGATTCTGAAAAACATCGCAGGGTGGTGCGCATTGTATGGGTGTGTAACATTACATTCACTAGTAGGAGTGAGAAAAACATCACAGGGTGGTGTGATTCGGAGGGTCTGAATTAGGATAGGCAGTGATGGCAATGTAGAATGGAGAAAAGCACCGCGGGGTGGTCAGCATGGGGAGGTCAGGGAACATGCAGTGGCAATGTAGGATAGGTTTCTGAAAAACATCGCGGGGTGGTGCGCATTTTATGGGTTTGTTACATTACATTAACTAGTAGAATTGAGAAAAACATCACGGGGTGGTGTGAATCGGAGGGTCTGAATAACGATAGGCAGTGAGTGGCAATGTAGGATGGAGAAAAGTACTGCGGGGTGGTCAGCCTGGGGAGGTCAGGGAACATGCAGTGGCAATGTAGGATAGGTTTCTGAAAAACTTCGCGGGGTGGTTCGCATAGTATGGGAGTGTAATATTTCATTCACTAGTAGGTGTGAGAAAAACATCACGGGGTGGTGCGCATTGTATTGGTGTGTAACATTACATTCACTTGTAGGAGTGAGAAAAACATCACGTGGTGGTGTGAATCCGAGGGTCTGAATTCGGATAGGCAGTGATTGGCAATGTAGGATGGACAAAAGCACCGCGGGGTGGTCAGAATGGGGAGGTCAGGGAACATGCAGTGGCAATGTACGATAGGTTTCTGAAAAACATCGCGGGGTGATTCGCATTGTATGGGTGTGTAACATTACATTCACTAGTAGGAGTGAGAAAAGCATCACGGGGTGGTGTGAATTGGAGGGTCTGAATTATGATACGCAGTGAGTGGCAATGTAGGATGGAGAAATGCTCCGTGGGGTGGTCAACATGGGGAGGTCTGGGAACATGCAGTGGCAATGTAGGATAGGTTTCTGAAAAACATCCCGGGGTGGTGCGCATTGAATGTGTGTGTAACTTTACATTCACTAGTAGGAGTGAGAAAAACATCATGGGGTGTTGCGCATTGTATGTGTGTGTAACATTACATTCACTAGTAGGAATGAGAAAAACATCACAGGGTGGTGTGAATCGGAGGGTATGATTTAGGATAGCCAGAGAGTTGCAATGTAGGATGGAGAAAAGCATCGCGGGGTGATCAGCATTGGGATGTCAGGGAACATGCAGTGGCAATGTAGGATATGTTTCTGAAAAACATCGTGGGGTGGTGCGCATTGTATGGGTGTGTAACATTACATTCACTATTAGGAGTGAGAAAATCATCACGGGGTGTTGCGCGTTGTATGGGTGTGTAACATTACATTAACTAGTAGGAGTGAGAAAAACATCACGGGGTGGTGTGAATCGGAGGGTCTGAATTAGGATAGCCAGTGAGTTGCAATGTAGCATGGAGAAAAGCATCGCAGGGTGGTCAGCATGGGGAGGTCAGGGAACATGCAGTGGCAATGTAGGATAAGTTTCTGAAAAACATCGCTGGGTGGTGCACATTGTATGGGTGTGTAATATTACATTCACTAGTAGGAGTGAGAAAAACATCACGGGGTGGTGTGAATCGGAGGGTGTGAATTAGGATAGGCAATGAGTGGCAATGTAGGATGGAGAAAAGCACCGCGGGGTGGTCAGCATAGGGAGGTCAGGGAACATGCAGTGGCAATGTAAGATAGGTTTCTGAAAAACATCGCGGGGTGGTGCGCATTGTATGGGTGTGTAACATTACATTCACTAGTAGGAGTGAGAAAAACATCACGGGGTGTTGCGCATTGTATGGGTGTGTAACATTACATTCACTAGTAGGAGTGAGAAAAACATCACACGTTGGTGTGAATCGGAGGGTATGATTTAGGATAGCCAGTGAGTTTAAATGTAGGATGGAGAAAAGCATCGAGGGGTGTTCAGCATGTGGAGGTCAGGGAACATGCTGTGGCAATGTAGGATAGGTTTCTGAAAAACATCGCGGGGTGGTGCGCATTGTATGGTTGTGTAACATTACATACACTAGTAGGAGTGAGAGAAACATCAATGGGAGGTGTGAATCGGAGGGTATGAATTAGGATAGGCAGTGAGTGGCAATGTAGGATGGAGAAAAGCACCTAGGTGTGTTCAGCATGGGGAGTTCAGGGAACATACAGTGGCAATGTAGCATAGGTTTATGAAAAACATCGCGGGATTGTGCGTATTGTATGGGTGTGTAACATTACATTCACTAGTAGGAGTGAGAAAAACATCACGGGATGGTGTGAATCAGAGGATCTGAATTAGGATAGGCAGTGAGTGGCAATGTAGGATGGAGAAAAGCACCACGGGGTGGTCAGCATGGGGAGGTCAGGGAACATGCAGTGGCAATGTAGGACAGGTTTCTGAAAAACATCGCGGGGTGGTGCGCATTGTATGGGTGTGTAACATTACATTCACTAGTATGAGTGAGAAAAACATCAACAGGTGGTGTGAATCGGAGGGTCTGAATTATGATAGACAGTGAGCGGCAATGGACGATGCAGAAAAGCACCGCGGGGTGGTCAGCATAGGGAGGTCAGGGAACATGCAGTGGCAAAGTAGGATAGGTTTCTGAAAAACATCGCATGGTGGTGCGCATTGTATGGGTGTGTAATATTACATTCACTAGTAGGAGTGAGAAAAACATCACGGGGTGGTGTGAATCGGAGGCTCTGAATTAGGATAGGCAGTGAGTGGTAATGTAGGATGGAGAAAAGCCCCCAGGGGTGGTCAACATGGGGAGTTCAGGGAACATACAGTGGCAATGTAGGACAGGTTTCTGAAAAACATCGCGGGATTGTGCGTATTGTATGGGTGTGTAACATTACATTCACTACTAGGAGTGAGAAAAACATCACGGGATGGTGTGAATCAGAGGGTCTGAATTAGGATAGGCAGTGAGTGGAAATGTAGGATGGAGAAAAGCACCGCGGGGTGGTCAGCATGGGGAGGTCAGGGAACATGCAGTGGCAATGTAGGATAGGTTTCTGAAAAACATTGCGGGGTGGTGCGCATTGTATGGGTGTGTAACATTAAATTCACTAGTATGAGTGAGAAAAACATCAACGGGTGGTGTGAATCGGAGGGTCTGAATTAAGATAGACAGTGAGCGGCAATGGACGATGCAGAAAAGCACAGCGGGGTGGTCAGCATAGGGAGGTCAGGGAACATGCAGTGGCAATGTAGGATAGGATTCTGAAAAACATCGCAGGGTGGTGCGCATTGTATGGGTGTGTAACATTACATTCACTAGTAGGAGTGAGAAAAACATCACAGGGTGGTGTGATTCGGAGGGTCTGAATTAGGATAGGCAGTGATGGCAATGTAGAATGGAGAAAAGCACCGCGGGGTGGTCAGCATGGGGAGGTCAGGGAACATGCAGTGGCAATGTAGGATAGGTTTCTGAAAAACATCGCGGGGTGGTGCGCATTTTATGGGTTTGTTACATTACATTAACTAGTAGAAGTGAGAAAAACATCACGGGGTGGTGTGAATCGGAGGGTCTGAATAACGATAGGCAGTGAGTGGCAATGTAGGATGGAGAAAAGTACTGCGGGGTGGTCAGCCTGGGGAGGTCAGGGAACATGCAGTGGCAATGTAGGATAGGTTTCTGAAAAACTTCGCGGGGTGGTTCGCATAGTATGGGAGTGTAATATTTCATTCACTAGTAGGTGTGAGAAAAACATCACGGGGTGGTGCGCATTGTATTGGTGTGTAACATTACATTCACTTGTAGGAGTGAGAAAAACATCACGTGGTGGTGTGAATCCGAGGGTCTGAATACGGATAGGCAGTGATTGGCAATGTAGGATGGACAAAAGCACCGCGCTGTGGTCAGAATGGGGAGGTCAGGGAACATGCAGTGGCAATGTAGGATAGGTTTCTGAAAAACATCGCGTGGTGATGCGCATTGTATGGGTGTGTAACATTACATTCACAAGTAGGAGTGAGAAAAACATCACGGGGTGGTGCGCATTGTATGGGTTTGTTACATTACATTAACTAGTAGAAGTGAGAAAAACATCACGTGGTGGTGTGAATCGGAGGGTCTGAATAACGATAGGCAGTGAGTGGCAATGTAGGATGGAGAAAAGTACTGCGGGGTGGTCAGCATGGGGAGGTCAGGGAACATGCAGTGGCAATGTAGGATAGGTTTCTGAAAAACTTCGCGGGGTGGTGTGCATAGTTTGGGTGTGTAATATTTCATTCACTAGTAGGTGTGAGAAAAACATCACGGGGTGGTGCGCATTGTATTGGTGTGTAACATTATATTCACTTGTAGGAGTGAGAAAAACATCACGTGGTTGTGTGAATCCGAGGGTCTGAATTCGGATAGGCAGTGATTGGCAATGTAGGATGGACAAAAGCACCGCGGGGTGGTCAGAATGGGGAGGTCAGGGAACATGCAGTGGCAATGTACGATAGGTTTCTGAAAAACATCGCGGGGTGATTCGCATTGTATGGGTGTGTAACATTACATTCACTAGTAGGAGTGAGAAAAACATCACGGGGTGGTGTGAATTGGAGGGTCTGAATTATGATACGCAGTGAGTGGCAATGTAGGATGGAGAAATGCTCCGTGGGGTGGTCAACATGGGGAGGTCTGGGAACATGCAGTGGCAATGTAGGATAGGTTTCTGAAAAACATCCCGGGGTGGTGCGCATTGAATGTGTGTGTAACTTTACATTCACTAGTAGGAGTGAGAAAAACATCATGGGGTGTTGCGCATTGTATGTGTGTGTAACATTACATTCACTAGTAGGAATGAGAAAAACATCACAGGGTGGTGTGAATCGGAGGGTATGATTTAGGATAGCCAGAGAGTTGCAATGTAGGATGGAGAAAAGCATCGCGGGGTGATCAGAATGGGGATGTCAGGGAACATGCAGTGGCAATGTAGGATAGGTTTCTGAAAAACATCGAGGGGTGGTGCGCATTGTATGGGTGTGTAACATTACATTCACTATTAGGAGTGAGAAAATCATCACGGGGTGTTGCGCATTGTATGGGTGTGTAACATTACATTAACTAGTAGGAGTGAGAAAAACATCACGGGGTGGTGTGAATCGGAGGGTCTGAATTAGGATAGCCAGTGAGTTGCAATGTAGCATGGAGAAAAGCATCGCAGGGTGGTCAGCATGGGGAGGTCAGGGAACATGCAGTGGCAATGTAGGATAAGTTTCTGAAAAACATCGCTGGGTGGTGCACATTGTATGGGTGTGTAATATTACATTCTCTAGTAGGAGTGAGAAAAACATCACGGGGTGGTGTGAATCGGAGGGTGTGAATTAGGATAGGCAATGAGTGGCAATGTAGGATGGAGAAAAGCACCGCGGGGTGGTCAGCATAGGGAGGTCAGGGAACATGCAGTGGCAATGTAAGATAGGTTTCTGAAAAACATCGCGGGGTGGTGCGCATTGTATGGGTGTGTAACATTACATTCACTAGTAGGAGTGAGAAAAACATCACGGGGTGTTGCGCATTGTATGGGTGTGTAACATTACATTCACTAGTAGGAGTGAGAAAAACATCACACGTTGGTGTGAATCGGAGGGTATGATTTAGGATAGCCAGTGAGTTTAAATGTAGGATGGAGAAAAGCATCGAGGGGTGTTCAGCATGTGGAGGTCAGGGAACATGCTGTGGCAATGTAGGATAGGTTTCTGAAAAACATCGCGGGGTGGTGCGCATTGTATGGTTGTGTAACATTACATACACTAGTAGGAGTGAGAGAAACATCAATGGGAGGTGTGAATCGGAGGGTATGAATTAGGATAGGCAGTGAGTGGCAATGTAGGATGGAGAAAAGCACCTAGGTGTGTTCAGCATGGGGAGTTCAGGGAACATACAGTGGCAATGTAGCATAGGTTTATGAAAAACATCGCGGGATTGTGCGTATTGTATGGGTGTGTAACATTACATTCACTAGTAGGAGTGAGAAAAACATCACGGGATGGTGTGAATCAGAGGATCTGAATTAGGATAGGCAGTGAGTGGCAATGTAGGATGGAGAAAAGCACCGCGGGGTGGTCAGCATGGGGAGGTCAGGGAACATGCAGTGGCAATGTAGGACAGGTTTCTGAAAAACATCGCGGGGTGGTGCGCATTGTATGGGTGTGTAACATTACATTCACTAGTATGAGTGAGAAAAACATCAACAGGTGGTGTGAATCGGAGGGTCTGAATTATGATAGACAGTGAGCGGCAATGGACGATGCAGAAAAGCACCGCGGGGTGGTCAGCATAGGGATGTCAGGGAACATGCAGTGGCAAAGTAGGATAGGTTTCTGAAAAACATCGCATGGTGGTGCGCATTGTATGGGTGTGTAATATTACATTCACTAGTAGGAGTGAGAAAAACATCACGGGGTGGTGTGAATCGGAGGCTCTGAATTAGGATAGGCAGTGAGTGGTAATGTAGGATGGAGAAAAGCCCCCAGGGGTGGTCAACATGGGGAGTTCAGGGAACATACAGTGGCAATGTAGGATAGGTTTCTGAAAAACATCGCGGGATTGTGCGTATTGTATGGGTGTGTAACATTACATTCACTACTAGGAGTGAGAAAAACATCACGGGATGGTGTGAATCAGAGGGTCTGAATTAGGATAGGCAGTGAGTGGAAATGTAGGATGGAGAAAAGCACCGCGGGGTGGTCAGCATGGGGAGGTCAGGGAACATGCAGTGGCAATGTAGGATAGGTTTCTGAAAAACATTGCGGGGTGGTGCGCATTGTATGGGTGTGTAACATTAAATTCACTAGTATGAGTGAGAAAAACATCAACGGGTGGTGTGAATCGGAGGGTCTGAATTAAGATAGACAGTGAGCGGCAATGGACGATGCAGAAAAGCACCGCGGGGTGGTCAGCATAGGGAGGTCAGGGAACATGCAGTGGCAATGTAGGATAGGTTTCTGAAAAACATCGCAGGGTGGTGCGCATTGTATGGGTGTGTAACATTACATTCACTAGTAGGAGTGAGAAAAACATCACAGGGTGGTGTGATTCGGAGGGTCTGAATTAGGATAGGCAGTGATGGCAATGTAGAATGGAGAAAAGCACCGCGGGCTGGTCAGCATGGGGAGGTCAGGGAACATGCAGTGGCAATGTAGGATAGGTTTCTGAAAAACATCGCGGGGTGGTGCGCATTTTATGGGTTTGTTACATTACATTAACTAGTAGAAGTGAGAAAAACATCACGGGGTGGTGTGAATCGGAGGGTCTGAATAACGATAGGCAGTGAGTGGCAATGTAGGATGGAGAAAAGTACTGCGGGGTGGTCAGCCTGGGGAGGTCAGGGAACATGCAGTGGCAATGTAGGATAGGGTTCTGAAAAACTTCGCGGGGTGGTGCGCATAGTATGGGTGTGTAATATTTCATTCACTAGTAGGTGTGAGAAAAACATCACGGGGTGGTGCGCATTGTATTGGTGTGTAACATTACATTCACTTGTAGGAGTGAGAAAAACATCACGTGGTGGTGTGAATCCGAGGGTCTGAATACGGATAGGCAGTGATTGGCAATGTAGGATGGACAAAAGCACCGCGCTGTGGTCAGAATGGGGAGGTCAGGGAACATGCAGTGGCAATGTAGGATAGGTTTCTGAAAAACATCGCGAGGTGATTCACATTGTATGGGTGTGTAACATTACATTCACAAGTAGGAGTGAGAAAAACATCACGGGGTGGTGCGCATTGTATGGGTTTGTTACATTACATTAACTAGTAGAAGTGAGAAAAACATCACGTGGTGGTGTGAATCGGAGGGTCTGAATAACGATAGGCAGTGAGTGGCAATGTAGGATGGAGAAAAGTACTGCGGGGTGGTCAGCATGGGGAGGTCAGGGAACATGCAGTGGCAATGTAGGATAGGTTTCTGAAAAACTTCGCGGGGTGGTGTGCATAGTTTGGGTGTGTAATATTTCATTCACTAGTAGGTGTGAGAAAAACATCACGGGGTGGTGCGCATTGTATTGGTGTGTAACATTATATTCACTTGTAGGAGTGAGAAAAACATCACGTGGTTGTGTGAATCCGAGGGTCTGAATTCGGATAGGCAGTGATTGGCAATGTAGGATGGACAAAAGCACCGCGGGGTGGTCAGAATGGGGAGGTCAGGGAACATGCAGTGGCAATGTACGATAGGTTTCTGAAAAACATCGCGGGGTGATTCGCATTGTATGGGTGTGTAACATTACATTCACTAGTAGGAGTGAGAAAAACATCACGGGGTGGTGTGAATTGGAGGGTCTGAATTATGATACGCAGTGAGTGGCAATGTAGGATGGAGAAATGCTCCGTGGGGTGGTCAACATGGGGAGGTCTGGGAACATGCAGTGGCAATGTAGGATAGGTTTCTGAAAAACATCCCGGGGTGGTGCGCATTGAATGTGTGTGTAACTTTACATTCACTAGTAGGAGTGAGAAAAACATCATGGGGTGTTGCGCATTGTATGTGTGTGTAACATTACATTCACTAGTAGGAATGAGAAAAACATCACAGGGTGGTGTGAATCGGAGGGTATGATTTAGGATAGCCAGAGAGTTGCAATGTAGGATGGAGAAAAGCATCGCGGGGTGATCAGCATGGGGATGTCAGGGAACATGCAGTGGCAATGTAGGATAGGTTTCTGAAAAACATCGTGGGGTGGTGCGCATTGTATGGGTGTGTAACATTACATTCACTATTAGGAGTGAGAAAATCATCACGGGGTGTTGCGCATTGTATGGGTGTGTAACATTACATTAACTAGTAGGAGTGAGAAAAACATCACGGGGTGGTGTGAATTGGAGGGTCTGAATTAGGATAGCCAGTGAGTTGCAATGTAGCATGGAGAAAAGCATCGCAGGGTGGTCAGCATGGGGAGGTCAGGGAACATGCAGTGGCAATGTAGGATAAGTTTCTGAAAAACATCGCTGGGTGGTGCACATTGTATGGGTGTGTAATATTACATTCACTAGTAGGAGTGAGAAAAACATCACGGGGTGGTGTGAATCGGAGGGTGTGAATTAGGATAGGCAATGAGTGGCAATGTAGGATGGAGAAAAGCACCGCGGGGTGGTCAGCATAGGGAGGTCAGGGAACATGCAGTGGCAATGTAAGATAGGTTTCTGAAAAACATTGCGGGGTGGTGCGCATTGTATGGGTGTGTAACATTACATTCACTAGTAGGAGTGAGAAAAACATCACGGGGTGGTGTGAATCGGAGGGTCTGAATTAGCATAGGCAGTGAGTGGCAATGTAGGTTGGAGAAAAGTACTGCGGGGTGGTCAGCATGGGGAGGTCAGGGAACATGCATTGGCAATGTAGGATAGCTTTCGGAAAAACATAGCAGGGTGGTGCACATTGTATGGGTGTGTAACATTACATTCACTAGTAGGAGTGAGAAAAACATCACGGGGTGTTGTGCTTTGTATTGGTGTGTAACATTACATTCACTAGTAGGAGTGAGAGAAACATCACGGGGAGGTGTGAATCTGAGGGTCTGAATTAGGATATGCAGTGAGTGGCAATGGACGATGCAGAAAAGCACCGCGGGGTGGTCAGCATAGGGAGGTCAGGGAACATGCAGTGGCAATGTAGGATAGGTTTCTGAAAAACATCGCAGGGTGGTGCGCATTGTATGGGTGTGTAACATTACATTCACTAGTAGGAGTGAGAAAAACATCACAGGGTGGTGTGATTCGGAGGGTCTGAATTAGGATAGGCAGTGATGGCAATGTAGAATGGAGAAAAGCACCGCGGGGTGGTCAGCATGGGGAGGTCAGGGAACATGCAGTGGCAATGTAGGATAGGTTTCTGAAAAACATCGCGGGGTGGTGCGCATTGTATGGGTTTGTTACATTACATTAACTAGTAGAAGTGAGAAAAACATCACGGGGTGGTGTGAATCGGAGGGTCTGAATAACGATAGGCAGTGAGTGGCAATGTAGGATGGAGAAAAGTACTGCGGGGTGGTCAGCCTGGGGAGGTCAGGGAACATGCAGTGGCAGTGTAGGATAGGTTTCTGAAAAACTTCGCGGGGTGGTGCGCATAGTATGGGTGTGTAATATTTCATTCACTAGTAGGTGTGAGAAAAACATCACGGGGTGGTGCGCATTGTATTGGTGTGTAACATTACATTCACTTGTAGGAGTGAGAAAAACATCACGTGGTTGTGTGAATCCGAGGGTCTGAATACGGATAGGCAGTGATTGGCAATGTAGGATGGACAAAAGCATGGCGCTGTCGTCAGAATGGGGAGGTCAGGGAACATGCAGTGGCAATGTAGGATAGGTTTCTGAAAAACATCGCGTGGTGATGCGCATTGTATGGGTGTGTAACATTACATTCACAAGTAGGAGTGAGAAAAACATCATGGGTTGTTGCGCATTGTATGTGTGTGTAACATTACATTCACTAGTAGGAATGAGAAAAACATCACAGGGTGGTGTGAATCGGAGGGTATGATTTAGGATAGCCAGAGAGTTGCAATGTAGGATGGAGAAAAGCATCGCGGGGTGATCAGCATGGGGATGTCAGGGAACATGCAGTGGCAATGTAGGATAGGTTTCTGAAAAACAGCGTGGGGTGGTGCGCATTGTATGGGTGTGTAACATTACATTCACTATTAGGAGTGAGAAAATCATCACGGGGTGTTGCGCATTGTATGGGTGTGTAACATTACATTAACTAGTAGGAGTGAGAAAAACATCACGGGGTGGTGTGAATCGGAGGGTCTGAATTAGGATAGCCAGTGAGTAGCAATGTAGCATGGAGAAAAGCATCGCATGGTGGTCAGCATGGGGAGGTCAGGGAACATGCAGTGGCAATGTAGGATAAGTTTCTGAAAAACATCGCTGGGTGGTGCACATTGTATGGGTGTGTAATATTACATTCACTAGTAGGAGTGAGAAAAACATCACAGGGTGGTGTGAATCGGAGCGTCTCAATTAGGATAGGCAGTGAGTGGCAATGTAGGATTGAGAAATGTACTGCGGGGTGGTCAGCATGTGGAGGTCAGGGAACATGCAGTGGCAATGTAAGATAGGTTTCTGAAAAACATCGCGGGGTGGTGCGCATTGTATGGGTGTGTAACATTACATTCACTAGTAGGAGTGAGAAAAACATCACGGGGTGGTGTGAATCGGAGGGTCTGAATTAGCATAGGCAGTGAGTGGCAATGTAGGTTGGAGAAAAGCACCGCGGTGTGGTCAGCATGGGGAGGTCAGGGAACATGCATTGGCAATGTAGGATAGCTTTCGGAAAAACATAGCAGGGTGGTGCGCATTGTATGGGTGTGTAACATTACATTCACTAGTAGGAGTGAGAAAAACATCACGGGGTGTTGTGCTTTGTATTGGTGTGTAACATTACATTCACTAGTAGGAGTGAGAAAAACATCACGGGGAGGTGTGAATCTGAGGGTCTGAATTAGGATATGCAGTGAGTGGCAATGTAGGATGTAGAAAAGCACCCCGGGGTGGTCAGCAAGCGGAGGTCAGGGAACATAATGTAGCAATGTAGGATAGGTTTCTGAAAAACATCGCGGGATGGTGCGCATTGTATGGGTGTGTAACATTACATTCACCAGTAGGAGTGAGAAAAACATCACGGGGTGGTGTGAATCGGAGGGTCTTAATTAGGATAGGCAGTGAGTGGCAATGTAGGATGGAGAAAAGTACTGCGGGGTGGTCAGCATGGGGAGGTCAGGGAACATAAAGTGGCAATGTAGGATATGTTTCTGAAAAACATCGCGGGGTGGTGCGCATTGTATGGGTGTGTAACATTACATTCACTAGTAGGAGTGAGAAAAACATCACGGGGTGTTGCGCATTGTATGGGTGTGTAACATTACATTCACTAGTAGGAGTGAGAAAAACATCACAGGTTGGTGTGAATCAGAGGGTATGATTTAGGATAGCCAGTGAGTTGCAATGTAGGATGGAGAAAAGCATCGCGGGGTGGTCAGCATATGGAGGTCAGGGAACATGCAGTGGCAATGTAGGATAGGTTTCTGAAAAACATCGCGGGGTGGTGCGCATTGTATGGTTGTGTAACATTACATACACTAGTAGGAGTGAGAAAAACATCAATGGGAGATGTGAATCGGAGGGTCTGAATTAGGATAGCCAGTGAGTTGCAATGTAGGATGGAGAAAAGCACAGCGGGGTGGTCAGCATGGGGATGTCAGGGAACATGCAGTGGCAATGTAGGATAGGTTTCAGAAAAACATCGCGGGGTGATGCGCATTGTATGGGTGTGCAACATTACATTCACTAGTAGGAGTGAGAAAAACATCACGGGGTGGTGTGAATTGGAGGGTCTGAATTAGGATACGCAGTGAGTGGCAATGTAGGATGGAGAAAAGCTCCGCAGGGTGGTAAGCATGGGGAGGTCAGGGAACATGCAGTGGCAATGTAGGATAGGTTTCTGAAAAACATCGCGTGGTGGTGCGCATTGTATGGGTGAGTAACATTACATTCACTAGTAGGAGTGAGAAAAACATCACGGGGTGGTGTGAATCGGAGGGTCTGAATTAGGATAGACTGTGAGTGGCAATGTACGATGCAGAAAAGGACCGCGGGGTGTCAGCATAGGGAGGTCAGGTTACATGCAGTGGCAATGTTGGATAGGTTTCTGAAAAACATCGCATGGTGGTGCGCATTATATGGGTGTGTAACATTACATTCACTAGTAGGAGTGAGAAAAACATCACGGGGTGGTGTGAATCGGAGGGTCTGAATTAGCATAGGCAGTGAGTGGCAATGTAGGATGGAGAAAAGCACCGCGGGGTTGTCAGCATGGGGAGGTAAGGGAACATGCAGTGGCAATGTAGGATAGGTTTCTGAAAAACATCGCGGGGTGGTGCGAATTGTATGGGTGTGTAACATTACATTCACTAGTAGGAGTGAGAAAAACATCACGGGGTGGTGTGAAGCGGAGGGTCTGAATTAGGATGGGCAGTGAGTGGCAATGTAGGATGGAGAATAGCACTGCGGGGTGGTCAGCATGAGGAGGTCAGGGAACATGCATTGGCAATGTAGGATAGCTTTCGGAAAAACATAGCGGGGTGGTGCGCATTGTATGGGTGTGTAACATTACATTCACTAATAGGAGTGAGAAAAACATCACGGGGTGTTGTGCTTTGTATTGGTGTGTAACATTACATTCACTAGTAGGAGTGAGAAAAACATCACGGGGAGGTGTGAATCTGAGGGTCTGAATTAGGATATGCAGTGAGTGGCAATGTAGGATGTAGAAAAGCACCCAGGGGTGGTCAGCAAGCGGAGGTCAGGGAACATACAGTAGCAATGTAGGATAGGTTTCTGAAAAACATCGCGGGATGGTGCGCATTGTATGGGTGTGTAACATTACATTCACCAGTAGGAGTGAGAAAAACATCACGGGGTGGTGTGAATCGGAGGGTCTTAATTAGGATAGGCAGTGAGTGGCAATGTAGGATGGAGAAAAGTACTGCGGGGTGGTCAGCATGGGGAGGTCAGGGAACATGCAGTGGCAATGTAGGATAGGTTTCAGAAAAACATCGCGGGGTGATGCGCATTGTATGGGTGTGCAACATTACATTCACTAGTAGGAGTGAGAAAAACATCACGGGGTGGTGTGAATTGGAGGGTCTGAATTAGGATACGCAGTGAGTGGCAATGTAGGATGGAGAAAAGCTCCGCAGGGTGGTAAGCATGGGGAGGTCAGGGAACATGCAGTGGCAATGTAGGATAGGTTTCTGAAAAACATCGCGAGTTGGTGCGCATTGTATGGGTGAGTAACATTACATTCACTAGTAGGAGTGAGAAAAACATCACGGGGTGGTGTGAATCGGAGGGTCTGAATTAGGATAGACTGTGAGTGGCAATGTACGATGCAGAAAAGGACCGCGGGGTGTCAGCATAGGGAGGTCAGGTTACATGCAGTGGCAATGTTGGATAGGTTTCTGAAAAACATCGCATGGTGGTGCGCATTATATGGGTGTGTAACATTACATTCACTAGTAGGAGTGAGAAAAACATCACGGGGTGGTGTGAATCGGAGGGTCTGAATTAGCATAGGCAGTGAGTGGCAATGTAGGATGGAGAAAAGCACCGCGGGGTTGTCAGCATGGGGAGGTAAGGGAACATGCAGTGGCAATGTAGGATAGATTTCTGAAAAACATCGCGGGGTGGTGCGAATTGTATGGGTGTGTAACATTACATTCACTAGTAGGAGTGAGAAAAACATCACGGGGTGGTGTGAAGCGGAGGGTCTGAATTAGGATGGGCAGTGAGTGGCAATGTAGGATGGAGAATAGCACTGCGGGGTGGTCAGCATGAGGAGGTCAGGGAACATGCATTGGCAATGTAGGATAGCTTTCGGAAAAACATAGCGGGGTGGTGCGCATTGTATGGGTGTGTAACATTACATTCACTAATAGGAGTGAGAAAAACATCACGGGGTGTTGTGCTTTGTATTGGTGTGTAACATTACATTCACTAGTAGGAGTGAGAAAAACATCACGGGGAGGTGTGAATCTGAGGGTCTGAATTAGGATATGCAGTGAGTGGCAATGTAGGATGTAGAAAAGCACCCAGGGGTGGTCAGCAAGCGGAGGTCAGGGAACATACAGTAGCAATGTAGGATAGGTTTCTGAAAAACATCGCGGGATGGTGCGCATTGTATGGGTGTGTAACATTACAATCACCAGTAGGAGTGAGAAAAACATCACGGGGTGGTGTGAATCGGAGGGTCTTAATTAGGATAGGCAGTGAGTGGCAATGTAGGATGGAGAAAAGTACTGCGGGGTGGTCAGCATGGGGAGGTCAGGGAACATAAAGTGGCAATGTAGGATACGTTTCTGAAAAACATCGCGGGGTGGTGCGCATTGTATCGGTGTGTAACATTACATTCACTAGTAGGAGTGAGAAAAACATCACGGGGTGTTGCGCATTGTATGGGTGTGTAACATTACATTCAAGTAGGAGTGAGAAAAACATCACAGGTTGGTGTGAATCAGAGGGTATGATTTAGGATAGCCAGTGAGTTGCAATGTAGGATGGAGAAAAGCATCGCGGGGTGGTCAGCATATGGAGGTCAGGGAACATGCAGTGGCAATGTAGGATAGGTTTCTGAAAAACATCGCGGGGTGGTGCGCATTGTATGGTTGTGCAACATTACATACACTAGTAGGAGTGAGAAAAACAGCAATGGGAGATGTGAATCGGAGGGTCTGAATTAGGATAGCCAGTGAGTTGCAATGTAGGATGGAGAAAAGCACCGCGGGGTGGTCAGCATGGGGAGGTCAGGGAACATGCAGTGGCAATGTAGGATAGGTTTCAGAAAAACATCGCGGGGTGATGCGCATTGTATTGGTGTGTAACATTATATTCACTTGTAGGAGTGAGAAAAACATCACGTGTTTGTGTGAATCCAAGGGTCTGAATTCGGATAGGCAGTGATTGGCAATGTAGGACGGACAAAAGCACCGCGGGGTGGTCAGAATGGGGAGGTCAGGGAACATGCAGTGGCAATGTAGGATAGGTTTCAGAAAAACATCGCGGGGTGATGCGCATTGTATGGGTGTGTAACATTACATTCACTAGTAGGAGTGAGAAAAACATCACGGGATGGTGTGAATCAGAGGATCTGAATTAGGATAGGCAGTGAGTGGCAATGTAGGATGGAGAAAAGCACCGCGGGGTGGTCAGCATGGGGAGGTCAGGGAACATGCAGTGGCAATGTAGGACAGGTTTCTGAAAAACATCGCGGGGTGGTGCGCATTGTATGGGTGTGTAACATTACATTCACTAGTATGAGTGAGAAAAACATCAACAGGTGGTGTGAATCGGAGGGTCTGAATTATGATAGACAGTGAGCGGCAATGGACGATGCAGAAAAGCACCGCGGGGTGGTCAGCATAGGGATGTCAGGGAACATGCAGTGGCAAAGTAGGATAGGTTTCTGAAAAACATCGCATGGTGGTGCGCATTGTATGGGTGTGTAATATTACATTCACTAGTAGGAGTGAGAAAAACATCACGGGGTGGTGTGAATCGGAGGCTCTGAATTAGGATAGGCAGTGAGTGGTAATGTAGGATGGAGAAAAGCCCCCAGGGGTGGTCAACATGGGGAGTTCAGGGAACATACAGTGGCAATGTAGGATAGGTTTCTGAAAAACATCGCGGGATTGTGCGTATTGTATGGGTGTGTAACATTACATTCACTACTAGGAGTGAGAAAAACATCACGGGATGGTGTGAATCAGAGGGTCTGAATTAGGATAGGCAGTGAGTGGAAATGTAGGATGGAGAAAAGCACCGCGGGGTGGTCAGCATGGGGAGGTCAGGGAACATGCAGTGGCAATGTAGGATAGGTTTCTGAAAAACATTGCGGGGTGGTGCGCATTGTATGGGTGTGTAACATTAAATTCACTAGTATGAGTGAGAAAAACATCAACGGGTGGTGTGAATCGGAGGGTCTGAATTAAGATAGACAGTGAGCGGCAATGGACGATGCAGAAAAGCACCGCGGGGTGGTCAGCATAGGGAGGTCAGGGAACATGCAGTGGCAATGTAGGATAGGTTTCTGAAAAACATCGCAGGGTGGTGCGCATTGTATGGGTGTGTAACATTACATTCACTAGTAGGAGTGAGAAAAACATCACAGGGTGGTGTGATTCGGAGGGTCTGAATTAGGATAGGCAGTGATGGCAATGTAGAATGGAGAAAAGCACCGCGGGCTGGTCAGCATGGGGAGGTCAGGGAACATGCAGTGGCAATGTAGGATAGGTTTCTGAAAAACATCGCGGGGTGGTGCGCATTTTATGGGTTTGTTACATTACATTAACTAGTAGAAGTGAGAAAAACATCACGGGGTGGTGTGAATCGGAGGGTCTGAATAACGATAGGCAGTGAGTGGCAATGTAGGATGGAGAAAAGTACTGCGGGGTGGTCAGCCTGGGGAGGTCAGGGAACATGCAGTGGCAATGTAGGATAGGGTTCTGAAAAACTTCGCGGGGTGGTGCGCATAGTATGGGTGTGTAATATTTCATTCACTAGTAGGTGTGAGAAAAACATCACGGGGTGGTGCGCATTGTATTGGTGTGTAACATTACATTCACTTGTAGGAGTGAGAAAAACATCACGTGGTGGTGTGAATCCGAGGGTCTGAATACGGATAGGCAGTGATTGGCAATGTAGGATGGACAAAAGCACCGCGCTGTGGTCAGAATGGGGAGGTCAGGGAACATGCAGTGGCAATGTAGGATAGGTTTCTGAAAAACATCGCGAGGTGATTCACATTGTATGGGTGTGTAACATTACATTCACAAGTAGGAGTGAGAAAAACATCACGGGGTGGTGCGCATTGTATGGGTTTGTTACATTACATTAACTAGTAGAAGTGAGAAAAACATCACGTGGTGGTGTGAATCGGAGGGTCTGAATAACGATAGGCAGTGAGTGGCAATGTAGGATGGAGAAAAGTACTGCGGGGTGGTCAGCATGGGGAGGTCAGGGAACATGCAGTGGCAATGTAGGATAGGTTTCTGAAAAACTTCGCGGGGTGGTGTGCATAGTTTGGGTGTGTAATATTTCATTCACTAGTAGGTGTGAGAAAAACATCACGGGGTGGTGCGCATTGTATTGGTGTGTAACATTATATTCACTTGTAGGAGTGAGAAAAACATCACGTGGTTGTGTGAATCCGAGGGTCTGAATTCGGATAGGCAGTGATTGGCAATGTAGGATGGACAAAAGCACCGCGGGGTGGTCAGAATGGGGAGGTCAGGGAACATGCAGTGGCAATGTACGATAGGTTTCTGAAAAACATCGCGGGGTGATTCGCATTGTATGGGTGTGTAACATTACATTCACTAGTAGGAGTGAGAAAAACATCACGGGGTGGTGTGAATTGGAGGGTCTGAATTATGATACGCAGTGAGTGGCAATGTAGGATGGAGAAATGCTCCGTGGGGTGGTCAACATGGGGAGGTCTGGGAACATGCAGTGGCAATGTAGGATAGGTTTCTGAAAAACATCCCGGGGTGGTGCGCATTGAATGTGTGTGTAACTTTACATTCACTAGTAGGAGTGAGAAAAACATCATGGGGTGTTGCGCATTGTATGTGTGTGTAACATTACATTCACTAGTAGGAATGAGAAAAACATCACAGGGTGGTGTGAATCGGAGGGTATGATTTAGGATAGCCAGAGAGTTGCAATGTAGGATGGAGAAAAGCATCGCGGGGTGATCAGCATGGGGATGTCAGGGAACATGCAGTGGCAATGTAGGATAGGTTTCTGAAAAACATCGTGGGGTGGTGCGCATTGTATGGGTGTGTAACATTACATTCACTATTAGGAGTGAGAAAATCATCACGGGGTGTTGCGCATTGTATGGGTGTGTAACATTACATTAACTAGTAGGAGTGAGAAAAACATCACGGGGTGGTGTGAATCGGAGGGTCTGAATTAGGATAGCCAGTGAGTTGCAATGTAGCATGGAGAAAAGCATCGCAGGGTGGTCAGCATGGGGAGGTCAGGGAACATGCAGTGGCAATGTAGGATAAGTTTCTGAAAAACATCGCTGGGTGGTGCACATTGTATGGGTGTGTAATATTACATTCACTAGTAGGAGTGAGAAAAACATCACGGGGTGGTGTGAATCGGAGGGTGTGAATTAGGATAGGCAATGAGTGGCAATGTAGGATGGAGAAAAGCACCGCGGGGTGGTCAGCATAGGGAGGTCAGGGAACATGCAGTGGCAATGTAAGATAGGTTTCTGAAAAACATTGCGGGGTGGTGCGCATTGTATGGGTGTGTAACATTACATTCACTAGTAGGAGTGAGAAAAACATCACGGGGTGGTGTGAATCGGAGGGTCTGAATTAGCATAGGCAGTGAGTGGCAATGTAGGTTGGAGAAAAGTACTGCGGGGTGGTCAGCATGGGGAGGTCAGGGAACATGCATTGGCAATGTAGGATAGCTTTCGGAAAAACATAGCAGGGTGGTGCACATTGTATGGGTGTGTAACATTACATTCACTAGTAGGAGTGAGAAAAACATCACGGGGTGTTGTGTTTTGTATTGGTGTGTAACATTACATTCACTAGTAGGAGTGAGAGAAACATCACGGGGAGGTGTGAATCTGAGGGTCTGAATTAGGATATGCAGTGAGTGGCAATGGACGATGCAGAAAAGCACCGCGGGGTGGTCAGCATAGGGAGGTCAGGGAACATGCAGTGGCAATGTAGGATAGGTTTCTGAAAAACATCGCAGGGTGGTGCGCATTGTATGGGTGTGTAACATTACATTCACTAGTAGGAGTGAGAAAAACATCACAGGGTGGTGTGATTCGGAGGGTCTGAATTAGGATAGGCAGTGATGGCAATGTAGAATGGAGAAAAGCACCGCGGGGTGGTCAGCATGGGGAGGTCAGGGAACATGCAGTGGCAATGTAGGATAGGTTTCTGAAAAACATCGCGGGGTGGTGCGCATTGTATGGGTTTGTTACATTACATTAACTAGTAGAAGTGAGAAAAACATCACGGGGTGGTGTGAATCGGAGGGTCTGAATAACGATAGGCAGTGAGTGGCAATGTAGGATGGAGAAAAGTACTGCGGGGTGGTCAGCCTGGGGAGGTCAGGGAACATGCAGTGGCAGTGTAGGATAGGTTTCTGAAAAACTTCGCGGGGTGGTGCGCATAGTATGGGTGTGTAATATTTCATTCACTAGTAGGTGTGAGAAAAACATCACGGGGTGGTGCGCATTGTATTGGTGTGTAACATTACATTCACTTGTAGGAGTGAGAAAAACATCACGTGGTTGTGTGAATCCGAGGGTCTGAATACGGATAGGCAGTGATTGGCAATGTAGGATGGACAAAAGCATGGCGCTGTCGTCAGAATGGGGAGGTCAGGGAACATGCAGTGGCAATGTAGGATAGGTTTCTGAAAAACATCGCGTGGTGATGCGCATTGTATGGGTGTGTAACATTACATTCACAAGTAGGAGTGAGAAAAACATCATGGGTTGTTGCGCATTGTATGTGTGTGTAACATTACATTCACTAGTAGGAATGAGAAAAACATCACAGGGTGGTGTGAATCGGAGGGTATGATTTAGGATAGCCAGAGAGTTGCAATGTAGGATGGAGAAAAGCATCGCGGGGTGATCAGCATGGGGATGTCAGGGAACATGCAGTGGCAATGTAGGATAGGTTTCTGAAAAACAGCGTGGGGTGGTGCGCATTGTATGGGTGTGTAACATTACATTCACTATTAGGAGTGAGAAAATCATCACGGGGTGTTGCGCATTGTATGGGTGTGTAACATTACATTAACTAGTAGGAGTGAGAAAAACATCACGGGGTGGTGTGAATCGGAGGGTCTGAATTAGGATAGCCAGTGAGTAGCAATGTAGCATGGAGAAAAGCATCGCATGGTGGTCAGCATGGGGAGGTCAGGGAACATGCAGTGGCAATGTAGGATAAGTTTCTGAAAAACATCGCTGGGTGGTGCACATTGTATGGGTGTGTAATATTACATTCACTAGTAGGAGTGAGAAAAACATCACGGGGTGGTGTGAATCGGAGGGTGTGAATTAGGATAGGCAATGAGTGGCAATGTAGGATGGAGAAAAGCACCGCGGGGTGGTCAGCATAGGGAGGTCAGGGAACATGCAGTGGCAATGTAAGATAGGTTTCTGAAAAGCATCGTGGGGTGGTGCGCATTGTATGGGTGTGTAATATTACATTCACTAGTAGGAGTGAGAAAAACATCACGGGGTGGTGTGAATCGGAGCGTCTCAATTAGGATAGGCAGTGAGTGGCAATGTAGGATTGAGAAATGTACTGCGGGGTGGTCAGCATGTGGAGGTCAGGGAACATGCAGTGGCAATGTAAGATAGGTTTCTGAAAAACATCGCGGGGTGGTGCGCATTGTATGGGTGTGTAACATTACATTCACTAGTAGGAGTGAGAAAAACATCACGGGGTGGTGTGAATCGGAGGGTCTGAATTAGCATAGGCAGTGAGTGGCAATGTAGGTTGGAGAAAAGCACCGCGGTGTGGTCAGCATGGGGAGGTCAGGGAACATGCATTGGCAATGTAGGATAGCTTTCGGAAAAACATAGCAGGGTGGTGCGCATTGTATGGGTGTGTAACATTACATTCACTAGTAGGAGTGAGAAAAACATCACGGGGTGTTGTGCTTTGTATTGGTGTGTAACATTACATTCACTAGTAGGAGTGAGAAAAACATCACGGGGAGGTGTGAATCTGAGGGTCTGAATTAGGATATGCAGTGAGTGGCAATGTAGGATGTAGAAAAGCACCCCGGGGTGGTCAGCAAGCGGAGGTCAGGGAACATAATGTAGCAATGTAGGATAGGTTTCTGAAAAACATCGCGGGATGGTGCGCATTGTATGGGTGTGTAACATTACATTCACCAGTAGGAGTGAGAAAAACATCACGGGGTGGTGTGAATCGGAGGGTCTTAATTAGGATAGGCAGTGAGTGGCAATGTAGGATGGAGAAAAGTACTGCGGGGTGGTCAGCATGGGGAGGTCAGGGAACATAAAGTGGCAATGTAGGATATGTTTCTGAAAAACATCGCGGGGTGGTGCGCATTGTATGGGTGTGTAACATTACATTCACTAGTAGGAGTGAGAAAAACATCACGGGGTGTTGCGCATTGTATGGGTGTGTAACATTACATTCACTAGTAGGAGTGAGAAAAACATCACAGGTTGGTGTGAATCAGAGGGTATGATTTAGGATAGCCAGTGAGTTGCAATGTAGGATGGAGAAAAGCATCGCGGGGTGGTCAGCATATGGAGGTCAGGGAACATGCAGTGGCAATGTAGGATAGGTTTCTGAAAAACATCGCGGGGTGGTGCGCATTGTATGGTTGTGTAACATTACATACACTAGTAGGAGTGAGAAAAACATCAATGGGAGATGTGAATCGGAGGGTCTGAATTAGGATAGCCAGTGAGTTGCAATGTAGGATGGAGAAAAGCACAGCGGGGTGGTCAGCATGGGGATGTCAGGGAACATGCAGTGGCAATGTAGGATAGGTTTCAGAAAAACATCGCGGGGTGATGCACATTGTATGGGTGTGCAACATTACATTCACTAGTAGGAGTGAGAAAAACATCACGGGGTGGTGTGAATTGGAGGGTCTGAATTAGGATACGCAGTGAGTGGCAATGTAGGATGGAGAAAAGCTCCGCAGGGTGGTAAGCATGGGGAGGTCAGGGAACATGCAGTGGCAATGTAGGATAGGTTTCTGAAAAACATCGCGTGGTGGTGCGCATTGTATGGGTGAGTAACATTACATTCACTAGTAGGAGTGAGAAAAACATCACGGGGTGGTGTGAATCGGAGGGTCTGAATTAGGATAGACTGTGAGTGGCAATGTACGATGCAGAAAAGGACCGCGGGGTGTCAGCATAGGGAGGTCAGGTTACATGCAGTGGCAATGTTGGATAGGTTTCTGAAAAACATCGCATGGTGGTGCGCATTATATGGGTGTGTAACATTACATTCACTAGTAGGAGTGAGAAAAACATCACGGGGTGGTGTGAATCGGAGGGTCTGAATTAGCATAGGCAGTGAGTGGCAATGTAGGATGGAGAAAAGCACCGCGGGGTTGTCAGCATGGGGAGGTAAGGGAACATGCAGTGGCAATGTAGGATAGGTTTCTGAAAAACATCACGGGGTGGTGCGAATTGTATGGGTGTGTAACATTACATTCACTAGTAGGAGTGAGAAAAACATCACGGGGTGGTGTGAAGCGGAGGGTCTGAATTAGGATGGGCAGTGAGTGGCAATGTAGGATGGAGAATAGCACTGCGGGGTGGTCAGCATGAGGAGGTCAGGGAACATGCATTGGCAATGTAGGATAGCTTTCGGAAAAACATAGCGGGGTGGTGCGCATTGTATGGGTGTGTAACATTACATTCACTAATAGGAGTGAGAAAAACATCACGGGGTGTTGTGCTTTGTATTGGTGTGTAACATTACATTCACTAGTAGGAGTGAGAAAAACATCACGGGGAGGTGTGAATCTGAGGGTCTGAATTAGGATATGCAGTGAGTGGCAATGTAGGATGTAGAAAAGCACCCAGGGGTGGTCAGCAAGCGGAGGTCAGGGAACATACAGTAGCAATGTAGGATAGGTTTCTGAAAAACATCGCGGGATGGTGCGCATTGTATGGGTGTGTAACATTACATTCACCAGTAGGAGTGAGAAAAACATCACGGGGTGGTGTGAATCGGAGGGTCTTAATTAGGATAGGCAGTGAGTGGCAATGTAGGATGGAGAAAAGTACTGCGGGGTGGTCAGCATGGGGAGGTCAGGGAACATGCAGTGGCAATGTAGGATAGGTTTCAGAAAAACATCGCGGGGTGATGCGCATTGTATGGGTGTGCAACATTACATTCACTAGTAGGAGTGAGAAAAACATCACGGGGTGGTGTGAATTGGAGGGTCTGAATTAGGATACGCAGTGAGTGGCAATGTAGGATGGAGAAAAGCTCCGCAGGGTGGTAAGCATGGGGAGGTCAGGGAACATGCAGTGGCAATGTAGGATAGGTTTCTGAAAAACATCGCGAGTTGGTGCGCATTGTATGGGTGAGTAACATTACATTCACTAGTAGGAGTGAGAAAAACATCACGGGGTGGTGTGAATCGGAGGGTCTGAATTAGGATAGACTGTGAGTGGCAATGTACGATGCAGAAAAGGACCGCGGGGTGTCAGCATAGGGAGGTCAGGTTACATGCAGTGGCAATGTTGGATAGGTTTCTGAAAAACATCGCATGGTGGTGCGCATTATATGTGTGTGTAACATTACATTCACTAGTAGGAGTGAGAAAAACATCACGGGGTGGTGTGAATCGGAGGGTCTGAATTAGCATAGGCAGTGAGTGGCAATGTAGGATGGAGAAAAGCACCGCGGGGTTGTCAGCATGGGGAGGTAAGGGAACATGCAGTGGCAATGTAGGATAGGTTTCTGAAAAACATCGCGGGGTGGTGCGAATTGTATGGGTGTGTAACATTACATTCACTAGTAGGAGTGAGAAAAACATCACGGGGTGGTGTGAAGCGGAGGGTCTGAATTAGGATGGGCAGTGAGTGGCAATGTAGGATGGAGAATAGCACTGCGGGGTGGTCAGCATGAGGAGGTCAGGGAACATGCATTGGCAATGTAGGATAGCTTTCGGAAAAACATAGCGGGGTGGTGCGCATTGTATGGGTGTGTAACATTACATTCACTAATAGGAGTGAGAAAAACATCACGGGGTGTTGTGCTTTGTATTGGTGTGTAACATTACATTCACTAGTAGGAGTGAGAAAAACATCACGGGGAGGTGTGAATCTGAGGGTCTGAATTAGGATATGCAGTGAGTGGCAATGTAGGATGTAGAAAAGCACCCAGGGGTGGTCAGCAAGCGGAGGTCAGGGAACATACAGTAGCAATGTAGGATAGGTTTCTGAAAAACATCGCGGGATGGTGCGCATTGTATGGGTGTGTAACATTACATTCACCAGTAGGAGTGAGAAAAACATCACGGGGTGGTGTGAATCGGAGGGTCTTAATTAGGATAGGCAGTGAGTGGCAATGTAGGATGGAGAAAAGTACTGCGGGGTGGTCAGCATGGGGAGGTCAGGGAACATAAAGTGGCAATGTAGGATACGTTTCTGAAAAACATCGCGGGGTGGTGCGCATTGTATCGGTGTGTAACATTACATTCACTAGTAGGAGTGAGAAAAACATCACGGGGTGTTGCGCATTGTATGGGTGTGTAACATTACATTCAAGTAGGAGTGAGAAAAACATCACAGGTTGGTGTGAATCAGAGGGTATGATTTAGGATAGCCAGTGAGTTGCAATGTAGGATGGAGAAAAGCATCGCGGGGTGGTCAGCATATGGAGGTCAGGGAACATGCAGTGGCAATGTAGGATAGGTTTCAGAAAAACATCGCGGGGTGATGCGCATTGTATGGGTGTGCAACATTACATTCACTAGTAGGAGTGAGAAAAACATCACGGGGTGGTGTGAATTGGAGGGTCTGAATTAGGATACGCAGTGAGTGGCAATGTAGGATGGAGAAAAGCTCCGCAGGGTGGTCAGCATGGGGAGGTCAGGGAACATGCAGTGGCAATGTAGGATAGGTTTCTGAAAAACATCGCGGGGTGGTGCTCATTGTATGTGTGTGTAACATTACATTCACTAGTAGGAGTGAGAAAAACATCACGGGGTGTTGCGCATTGTATGTGTGTGTAACATAACATTCACTAGTAGGAGTGAGAAAAACATCACAGGGTGGTGTGAATCGGAGGGTATGATTTAGGATACCCAGTGAGTTGCAATGTAGATGGAGAAAAGAATCGCGGGGTGGTCAGCATGGGGAGGTCAGGGAACATGCAGTGGCAATGTAGGATAGGTTTCTGAAAAACATCACGGGGTGGTGCGCATTGTATGTGTGTGTAACATTACATTCACTATTAGGAGAGTGAAAATCATCAAGGGGTGTTGCGCATTGTATGGTTGTGTAACATTACATTAACTAGTAGGAGTGAGAAAAACATCACGGGGTGGTGTGAATCCGAGGGTCTGAATTAGGATAGCCAGTGAGTTGCAATGTAGCAGGGAGAAAAGCATCGCAGGGTGGTCAGCATGGGGAGGTCAGGGAACATGCAGTGGCAATGTAGTATAAGTTTCTGAAAAACATCGCGGGGTGGTGTACATTGTATGGGTGTGTAACATTACATTCACTAGTATGAGTGAGAAAAACATCACGGGGTGGTGTGAATCGGACGGTGTGAATTAGGATAGGCAATGAGTGGCAGTGTATGATGGAGAAAAGCACAGCGGGGTTGTCAGCATGGGGAGGTCAGGGAACATGCAGTGGCAATGTAGGATAGGTTTCTGAAAAACATCCCGTGGTGGTGCGCATTGTATGGCTGTGTAACACTACATTGACTAGTATGAGTGAGAAAAACATCACTGGGTGGTGTGAATCGGAGGGTGTGAGTTAGGATAGGCAATGAGTGACAATGTAGGATGGAGAAAAGCACCGTGGGATGGTCAGCATGGGGAGGTCAGGGAACATGCAGTGGCAATGTAGGATAGGTTTCTTAAAAACATCGCGGGGTGGTGCGCATAGTATGGGTGTGTAACATTACATTCACTATTAGGAGTGAGAAAATCATCACGGGGTGTTGCGCATTGTATGGGTGTGTAACATTACATTCACTAGTAGGAGTGAGAAAAACATCACGGGGTGGTGTGAATCGGAGGGTCTAAATTAGGAGAGCCAGTGAGTTGCAATGTAGCATGGAGAAAAGCATCGCAGGGTGGTCAGCATGGGGAGGTCAGGGAACATGCAGTGGCACTGTAGGATAGGTTTCTGAAAAACATCGCGGGGTGGTGCACATTGTATGGGTGTGTAACAATACATTCACTAGTAGGAGTGAGAAAAACATCACGGGGTGGTGTGAATCGGAGGGTGTGAATTAGGATAGGCAATGAGTGGCAATGTAGGATGGAGAAAAGCACCGCGTGGTGGTCAGCATGTGGAGGTCAGGGAACATGCAGTGGCAAAGTAGAATAGGTTTCTGAAAAACATCGCGGAGTGGTGCGCATTGTATGGTTGTGTAACACTACATTCACTAGTACGAGTAAGAAAAACATCACGCGGTGCTGTGAATCGGAGGGTGTGAATTAGGATAGGCAATGAGTGGCAATGTAGGATGGAGAAAACCACCGCGGGGTGGTCAGCATGGGGAGGTCAGGGAACATGCAGTGGCAATGTAGGATATGTTTCTGAAAAACATTGCATGGTGGTGCGCATTATATGGGTGTGTAACATTACATTCACTAGGAGGAGTGAGAAAAACATCACGGGGTGGTGTGAATTGGAGGGTCTGAAGTAGCATAGGCAGTGAGTGGCAATGTAGGATGGAGAAAAGCACCGCGGGGTGCTCAGCATGTGGAGGTCAGGGAACATGCATTGGCAATGTAGGATAGGTTTCGGAAAAACATAGCGGGGTGGTGCGCATGGTATGGGTGTGTAACATTACATTCACTAGTAGGAGTGAGGAAAACATCACGGGGTGTTGTGCATTGTATGGGTGTGTAACATTACATTCACTAGTAGGAGTGAGAAAAACATCACACGTTGGTGTGAATCGGAGGGTATGATTTAGGATAGCCAGTGAGTTGCAATGTAGGATGGAGAAAAGCATCGCGGGGTGTTCAGCATGTGGAGGTCAGGGAACATGCTGTGGCAATGTAGGATAGGTTTCTGAAAAACATCGCGGGGTGGTGCGCATTGTATGGTTGTGTAACATTTCATACACTAGTAGGAGTGAGAGAAACATCAATGGGAGGTGTGAATCGGAGAGTCTGAATTAGGATAGGCAGTGAGTGCCAATGTAGGATGGAGAAAAGCACCCAGGGGTGTTCAGCATGGGGAGTTCAGGGAACATACAGTGGCAATGTAGCATAGGTTTATGAAAAACATCGCGGGATTGTGCGTATTGTATGGGTGTGTAACATTACATTCACTAGTAGGAGTGAGAAAAACATCACGGGATGGTGTGAATCAGAGGGTCTGAATTAGGATAGGCAGTGAGTGGCAATGTAGGATGGAGAAAAGCACCGCGGGGTGGTCAGCATGGGGAGGTCAGGGAACATGCAGTGGCAATGTAGGATAGGTTTCTGAAAAACATCGCGGGGTGGTGCGCATTGTATGGGTGTGTAACATTACATTCTCTAGTATGAGTGAGAAAAACATCAACGGGTGGTGTGAATCGGAGGGTCTGAATTATGATAGACAGTGAGCGGCAATGGACGATGCAGAAAAGCACCGCGCGGTGGTCAGCATAGGGATGTCAGGGAACATGCAGTGGCAATGTAGGATACGTTTCTGAAAAACATCGCAGGGTGGTGCGCATTGTATGGGTGTGTAATATTACATTCACTAGTAGGAGTGAGAAAAACATCACGGGGTGGTGTGAATCGGAGGGTCTGAATTAGGATAGGCAGTGAGTGGTAATGTAGGATGGAGAAAAGCCCCCAGGGGTGGTCAACATGGGGAGTTCAGGGAACATACTGTGGCAATGTAGGATAGGTTTCTGAAAAACATCGCGGGATTGTGCGTATTGTATGGGTGTGTAACATTACATTCACTACTAGGAGTGAGAAAAACATCATGGGATGGTGTGAATCAGAGGGTCTGAATTAGGATAGGCAGTGAGTGACAATGTAGGATGGAGAAAAGCACCGCGGGGTGGTCAGCATGGGGATATCAGGGAACATGCAGTGGCAATGTAGGATAGGTTTCTGAAAAACATCGCGGGGTGGTGCGCATTGTATGGGTGTGTAACATTAAATTCACTAGTATGAGTGAGAAAAACATCAACGGGTGGTGTGAATCGGAGGGTCTGAATTAAGATAGACAGTGAGCGGCAATGGACGATGCAGAAAAGCACCGCGGGGTGGTCAGCATAGGGAGGTCAGGGAACATGCAGTGGCAATGTAGGATAGGTTTCTGAAAAACATCGCAGGGTGGTTCGCATTGTATGGGTGTGTAACATTACATTCACTAGTAGGAGTGAGAAAAACATCACAGGGTGGTGTGATTCGGAGGGTCTGAATTAGGATAGGCAGTGATGGCAATGTAGAATGGAGAAAAGCACCGCGGGGTGGTCAGCATGGGGAGGTCAGGGAACATGCAGTGGCAATGTAGGATAGGTTTCTGAAAAACATCGCGGGGTGGTGCGCATTGTATGGGTTTGTTACATTACATTAACTAGTAGAAGTGAGAAAAACATCACGGGGTGGTGTGAATCGGAGGGTCTGAATAACGATAGGCAGTGAGTGGCAATGTAGGATGGAGAAAAGTACTGCGGGGTGGTCAGCCTGGGGAGGTCAGGGAACATGCAGTGGCAATGTAGGATAGGTTTCTGAAAAATTTCGCGGGGTGGTGCGCATAGTATGGGTGTGTAATATTTCATTCACTAGTAGGTGTGAGAAAAACATCACGGGGTGGTGCGCATTGTATTGGTGTGTAACATTACATTCACTTGTAGGAGTGAGAAAAACATCACGTGGTTGTGTGAATCCGAGGGTCTGAATACGGATAGGCAGTGATTGGCAATGTAGGATGGACAAAAGCACCGCGCTGTGGTCAGAATGGGGAGGTCAGGGAACATGCAGTGTCAATGTAGGATAGGTTTCTGAAAAACATCGCGCGGTGGTGCGCATAGTATGGGTGTGTAACATTACATTCACTAGTAGGTGTGAGAAAAACATCACGGGGTGGTGCGCATTGTATTGGTGTGTAACATTACATTCACTTGTAGGAGTGAGAAAAACATCACGTGTTTGTGTGAATCCAAGGGTCTGAATTCGGATAGGCAGTGATTGGCAATGTAGGACGGACAAAAGCACCGCGGGGTGGTCAGAATGGGGAGGTCAGGGAACATGCAGTGGCAATGTAGGATAGGTTTCAGAAAAACATCGCGGGGTGATGCGCATTGTATGGGTGTGCAACATTACATTCACTAGTAGGAGTGAGAAAAACATCACGGGGTGGTGTGAATTGGAGGGTCTGAATTAGGATACGCAGTGAGTGGCAATGTAGGATGGAGGAAAGCTCCGCAGGGTGGTCAGCAAGGGGAGGTCAGGGAACATGCAGTGGCAATGTAGGATAGGTTTCTGAAAAACATCGCGTGGTGGTGCGCATTGTATGTGTGTGTAACATTACATTCACTAGTAGGAGTGAGAAAAACATCACGGGGTGTTGCGCATTGTATGTGTGTGTAACATAACATTCACTAGTAGGAGTGAGAAAAACATCACAGGGTGGTGTGAATCGGAGGGTATGATTTAGGATACCCAGTGAGTTGCAATGTAGGATGGAGAAAAGAATCGCGGGGTGGTCAGCATGGGGAGGTCAGGAAACATGCAGTGGCAATGTAGGATAGGTTTCTGAAAAACATCACGGGGTGGTGCGCATTGTATGTGTGTGTAACATTACATTCACTATTAGGAGAGTGAAAATCATCAAGGGGTGTTGCGCATTGTATGGTTGTGTAACATTACATTAACTAGTAGGAGTGAGAAAAACATCACGGGGTGGTGTGAATCCGAGGGTCTGAATTAGGATAGGCAGTGAGTTGCAATGTAGCAGGGAGAAAAGCATCGCAGGGTGGTCAGCATGGGGAGGTCAGGGAACATGCAGTGGCAATGTAGTATAAGTTTCTGAAAAACATCGCGGGGTGGTGTACATTGTATGGGTGTGTAACATTACATTCACTAGTATGAGTGAGAAAAACATCACGGGGTGGTGTGAATCGGACGGCGTGAATTAGGATAGGCAATGAGTGGCAATGTATGATGGAGAAAAGCACAGCGGGGTTGTCAGCATGGGGAGGTCAGGGAACATGCAGTGGCAATGTAGGATAGGTTTCTGAAAAACATCCCGTGGTGGTGCGCATTGTATGGCTGTGTAACACTACATTGACTAGTATGAGTGAGAAAAACATCACTGGGTGGTGTGAATCGGAGGGTGTGAGTTAGGATAGGCAATGAGTGACAATGTAGGATGGAGAAAAGCACCGTGGGATGGTCAGCATGGGGAGGTCAGGGAACATGCAGTGGCAATGTAGGATAGGTTTCTGAAAAACATCGCGGGGTGGTGCGCATAGTATGGGTGTGTAACATTACATTCACTATTAGGAGTGAGAAAATCATCACGGGGTGTTGCGCATTGTATGGGTGTGTAACATTACATTCACTAGTAGGAGTGAGAAAAACATCACGGGGTGGTGTGAATCGGAGGGTCTGAATTAGGAGAGCCAGTGAGTTGCAATGTAGCATGGAGAAAAGCATCGCAGGGTGGTCAGCATGGGGAGGTCAGGGAACATGCAGTGGCAATGTAGGATAGGTTTCTGAAAAACATTGCATGGTGGTGCGCATTATATGGGTGTGTAACATTACATTCACTAGTAGGAGTGAGAAAAACATCACGGGGTGTTGTGAATTGGAGGGTCTGAAGTAGCATACGCAGTGAGTGGCAATGTAGGATGGAGAAAAGCACCGCGGGGTGGTCAGCATGTGGAGGTCAGGGAACATGCATTGGCAATGTAGGATAGGTTTCGGAAAAACATCGCGGGGTGGTGCGCATTGTATGGGTGTGTAACATTACATTCACTAGTAGGAGTGAGGAAAACATCACGGGGTGTTGCGCATTGTATGGGTGTGTAACATTACATTCACTAGTAGGAGTGAGAAAAACATCACACGTTGGTGTGAATCGGAGGGTATGATTTAGGATAGCCAGTGAGTTGCAATGTAGGATGGAGAAAAGCATCGCGGGGTGTTCAGCATGTGGAGGTCAGGGAACATGCTGTGGCAATGTAGGATAGGTTTCTGAAAAACATCGCGGGGTGGTGCGCATTGTATGGTTGTGTAACATTTCATACACTAGTAGGAGTGAGAGAAACATCAATGGGAGGTGTGAATCGGAGGGTCTGAATTAGAATAGGCAGTGAGTGGCAATGTAGGATGGAGAAAAGCACCCAGGGGTGTTCAGCATGGGGAGTTCCGGGAACATACAGTGGCAATGTAGCATAGGTTTATGAAAAACATCGCGGGATTGTGCGTATTGTATGGGTGTGTAACATTACATTCACTAGTATGAGTGAGAAAAACATCAACGGGTGGTGTGAATCGGAGGGTCTGAATTATGATAGACAGTGAGCGGCAATGGACGATGCAGAAAAGCACCGCGGGGTGGTCAGCATAGGGATGTCAGGGAACATGCAGTGGCAATGTAGGATACGTTTCTGAAAAACATCGCAGGGTGGTGCGCATTGTATGGGTGTGTAATATTACATTCACTAGTAGGAGTTAGAAAAACATCACGGGGTGGTGTGAATCGGAGGGTCTGAATTAGGATAGGCAGTGAGTGGTAATGTAGGATGGAGAAAAGCCTCCAGGGGTGGTCAACATGGGGAGTTCAGGGAACATACTGTGGCAATGTAGGATAGGTTTCTGAAAAACATCGCGGGATTGTGCGTATTGTATGGGTGTGTAACATTACATTCACTACTAGGAGTGAGAAAAACATCACGGGATGGTGTGAATCAGAGGGTCTGAATTAGGATAGGCAGTGAGTGGCAATGTAGGATGGAGAAAAGCACCGCGGGGTGGTCAGCATGGGGATATCAGGGAACATGCAGTGGCAATGTAGGATAGGTTTCTGAAAAACATCGCGGGGTGGTGCCCATTGTATGGGTGTGTAACATTAAATTCACTAGTATGAGTGAGAAAAACATCAACGGGTGGTGTGAATCGGAGGGTCTGAATTAAGATAGACAGTGAGCGGCAATGGACGATGCAGAAAAGCACCGCGGGGTGGTCAGCATAGGGAGGTCAGGGAACATGCAGTGGCAATGTAGGATAGGTTTCTGAAAAACATCGCAGGGTGGTGCGCATTGTATGGGTGTGTAACATTACATTCACTAGTAGGAGTGAGAAAAACATCACAGGGTGGTGTCATTCGGAGGGTCTGAATTAGGATAGGCAGTGATGGCAATGTAGGATGGAGAAAAGCACCGCGGGGTGGTCAGCATGGGGAGGTCAGGGAACATGCAGTGGCAATGTAGGATAGGTTTCTGAAAAACATCGCGGGGTGGTGCGCATTGTATGGGTTTGTTACATTACATTAACTAGTAGAAGTGAGAAAAACATCACGGGGTGGTGTGAATCGGAGGGTCTGAATAACGATAGGCAGTGAGTGGCAATGTAGGATGGAGAAAAGTACTGCGGGGTGCTCAGCCTGGGGAGGTCAGGGAACATGCAGTGGCAATGTAGGATAGGTTTCTGAAAAACTTCGCGGGGTGGTGCGCATAGTATGGGTGTGTAATATTTCATTCACTAGTAGGTGTGAGAAAAACATCACGGGGTGGTGCGCATTGTATTGGTGTGTAACATTACATTCACTTGTAGGAGTGAGAAAAATATCACGTGGTTGTGTGAATCCGAGGGTCTGAATACGGATAGGCAGTGATTGGCAATGTAGGATGGACAAAAGCACCGCGCTGTGGTCAGAATGGGGAGGTCAGGGAACATGCAGTGGCAATGTACGATAGGTTTCTGAAAAACATCGCGTGGTGATGCGCATTGTATGGGTGTGTAACATTACATTCACAAGTAGGAGTGAGAAAAACATCACGGGGTGGTGTGAATTGGAGGGTCTGAATTTTGATACGCAGTGAGTGGCAATGTAGGATGGAGAAAAGCTCCGTTGGGTGGTCAGCATGGGGAGGTCAGGGAACATGCAGTGGCAATGTAGGATAGGTTTCTGAAAAACATCGCGGGGTGGTGCGCATTGAATGTGTGTGTAACTTTACATTCACTAGTAGGAGTGAGAAAAACATCACGGGGTGTTGCGCATTGTATGGGTGTGTAACATTACATTAACTAGTAGAAGTGAGAAAAACATCACGGGGTGGTGTGAATCGGAGGGTCTGAATTAGGATAGCCAGTGAGTTGCAATGTAGCATGGAGAAAAGCATCGCAGGGTGGTCAGCATGGGGAGGTCAGGGAACATGCAGTGGCAATGTAGGATAAGTTTCTGAAAAACATCGCTGGGTGGTGCACATTGTATGGGTGTGTAACATTACATTCACTAGTAGGAGTGAGAAAAACATCACGGGGTGGTGTGAATCAGAGAGTGTGAATTAGGATAGGCAATGAGTGGCAATGTAGGATGGAGAAAAGCACCGCGGAGTGGTCAGCATAGGGAAGTCAGGGAACATGCAGTGGCAATGTAGGATAGGTTTCTGAAAAACATCGCGGGGTGGTGCGCATTGTATGGGTGTGTAACATTACATTCACTAGTATGAGTGAGAAAAACATCAACGGGTGGTGTGAATCGGAGGGTCTGAATTAAGATAGACAGTGAGCGGCAATGGACGATGCAGAAAAGCACCGCGGGGTGGTCAGCATAGGGAGGTCAGGGAACATGCAGTGACAATGTAGGATAGGTTTCTGAAAAACATCGCAGCGTGGTGCGCATTGTATGGGTGTGTAACATTACATTCACTAGTAGGAGTGAGAAAAACATCACAGGGTGGTGTGAATCGGAGGGTCTGTATTAGGATAGGCAGTGAGTGGCAATGTAGGATGGAGAAAAGAACCGTGTGGTGGTCAGCATGGGGAGGTCAGGGAACATGCAGTGGCAATGTAGGATAGGTTTCTGAAAAACATCGCGGTGTGGTGCGCATTGTATGGGTTTGTTACATTACATTAACTAGTAGAAGTGAGAAAAACATCACGTGGTGGTGTGAATCGGAGGGTCTGAATAACGATAGGCAGTGAGTGGCAATGTAGGATGGAGAAAAGTACTGCGGGGTGGTCAGCATGGGGAGGTCAGGGAACATGCAGTGGCAATGTACGATAGGTTTCTGAAAAACTTCGCGGGGTGGTGCGCATAGTATGGGTGTGTAATATTTCATTCAGTAGTAGGTGTGAGAAAAACATCACAGGGTGGTGCGCATTGTATTGGTGTGTAAAATTACATTCACTTGTAGGAGTGAGAAAAACATCACGTGGTTGTGTGAATCCGAGGGTCTGAATTCGGATAGGCAGTGATTGGCAATGTAGGATGGACAAAAGCACCGCGGGGTGGTCAGAATGGGGAGGTCCGGGAACATGCAGTGGGAATGTAGGATAGGTTTCTGAAAAACATCGTGGGGTGATTCGCATTGTATGGGTGTGTAACATTACATTCACTAGTAGGAGTGAGAAAAACAACACGGGGTGGTGTGAATTGGAGGGTCTGAATTATGATACGCAGTGAGTGGCAATGTAGGATGGAGAAATGCTCCGCGGGGTGGTCAGCATGGGGAGGTCTGGGAACATGCAGTGGCAATGTAGGATAGGTTTCTGAAAAACATCGCGGGGTGGTGCGCATTGAATGTGTGTGTAACTGTACATTCACTAGTAGGAGTGAAAAAAACATCATGGGGTATTGCGCATTGTATGTGTGTGTAACATTACATTCACTAGTAGGAATGACAAAAACATCACAGGGTGGTGTGAATCGGAGGGTATGATTTAGGATAGCCAGTGAGTTGCAATGTAGGATGGAGAAAAGCATCGCGGGGTGGTCAGCATGGTGATGTCAGGGAACATGCAGTGGCAATGTAGGATAGGTTTCTGAAAAACATCGCGGGGTGGTGCACATTGTATGGGTGTGTAACATTACATTCACTATTAGGAGTGAGAAAATCATCACGGGGTGTTGCGCATTGTATGGGTGTGTAACATTACATTAACTAGTAGGAGTGAGAAAAACATCACGGGGTGGTGTGAATCGGAGGGTCTGAATTAGGATAGCCAGTGAGTTGCAATGTAGCATGGAGAAAAGCATCGCAGGGTGGTCAGCATGGGGAGGTCAAGGAACATGCAGTGGCAATGTAGGATAAGTTTCTGAAAAACATCGCTGGGTGGTGCACATTGTATGGGTGTGTAATATTACATTCACTAGTAGGAGTGAGAAAAACATCACGGGGTGGTGTGAATCGGAGGGTGTGAATTAGTATAGGCAATGAGTGGCAATGTAGGATGGAGAAAAGCACTGCGGGGTGGTCAGCATGGGGAGGTCAGGGAAAATGCAGTGGCAATGTAGGATAGTTTTCTGAAAAACATCGCAGGGTGGTGCGCATTGCATGGGTGTGTAACATTACATTCACTAGTAGGAGTGATAAAAACATCACGGGGTGGTGTGAATCGGAGGGTCTGAATTAGGATGGGCAGTGAGTGGCAATGTAGGATGGAGAAAAGCACTGCGGGGTGGTCAGCATGTGGAGGTCAGGGAACATGCATTAGCAATGTAGGATAGGTTTCGGAAAAACATAGCGGGGTCGTGCGCATTGTATGGGTGTGTAACATTACATTCACTAGTAGGAGTGAGAAAAACATCACGGGGTGGTGCGCTTTGTATTGGTGTGTAACATTACATTCACTAGTAGGAGTGAGAAAAACATCACGGGGAGGTGTGAATCCGAGGGTCTGAATTAGGATATGCAGTGAGTGGCAATTTAGGATGTAGAAAAGCACCCAGGGGTGGTCAGCATGGGGAGGTCAGGGAACATAGAGTGGCAATGTAGGATAGGTTTCTGAAAAACATCGCGGGATGGTGCGCATTGTATGGGTGTGTAACATTACATTCACCAGTAGGAGTGAGAAAAACATCACGGGGTGGTGTGAATCGGAGGGTCTTAATTAGGATAGGCAGTGAGTGGCAATGTAGGATGGAGAAAAGCACCGCAGGGTGGTCAGCATGGGGAGGTCAGGGAACATAAAGTGGCAATGTAGGATAGCTTTCTGAAAAACATTGCGGGGTGTTGCGCATTGTATGGGTGTGTAACATTACATTCACTAGTAGGAGTGAGAAAAACATCACAGGTTGATGTGAATCGGAGGGTATGATTTAGGATAGCCAGTGAGTTGCAATGTAGGATGGAGAAAAGCATCGCGGGGTGGTCAGCATGTGGAGGTCAGGGAACATGAAGTGGCAATGTAGGATAGGTTTCTGAAAAACATCCTGGGGAGGTGCGCATTGTATGGTTGTGTAACATTACATACACTAGTAGGAGAGAGAGAAACATCAATGGGAGGTGTGAATCGGAGGGTCTGAATTAGGATAGGCAGTGAGTGGCAATGTAGGATGGAGAAAAGCACCCAGGGGTGTTCAGCATGGGGAGTTCAGGGAACATACAGTGGCAATATTGGATAGGTTTCTGAAAAACATCGCCTGATTGTGCGTATTGTATGGGTGTGTAACAATACATTCACTAGTAGGAGTGAGAAAAACATCACAGGATGGTGTGAATCAGAGGGTCTGAATTAGGATAGTCAGTGAGTGGCAATGTAGGATGGAGAAAAGCACCGCAGGGTGGTCAGCATGGGGAGGTCAGGGAACATGCAGTGGCAATGTAGGATAGGTTTCTGAAAAACATCGCTGGGTGGTGCGCATTGTATGGGTGTGTAACATTACATTCACTAGTATGAGTGAGAAAAACATCAACGGGTGGTGTGAATCGGAGGGTCTGAATTAGGATAGACAGTGAGCGGCAATGGACGATGCAGAAAAGCACCGCGGGTTGGTCAGCATAGGGATGTCAGGGAACATGCAGTGGCAATGTAGGATAGGTTTCTGAAAAACATCGCAGGGTGGTGCGCATTGTATGGGTGTGTAATATTACATTCACTAGTAGGAGTGAGAAAAACATCACGGGGTGGTATGAATCGGAGGGTCTGAATTAGGATAGGCAGTGAGTGGCAATGTAGGATGGAGAAAAGCACCCAGGGGTGGTCAACATGGGGAGTTCAGGGAACATACAGTGGCAATGTAGGATAGGTTTATGAAAAACATCGCTGGATTGTGCGTATTGTATGGGTGTGTAACATTACATTCACTAGTAGGAGTGAGAAAAACATCACGGGATGGTGTGAATCAGAGGGTCTGAATTAGAATAGGCAGTGAGTGGCAATGTAGGATGGAGAAAAGCACCGCGGGGTGGTCAGCATGGGGATGTCAGGGAACATGCAGTGGCAATGTAGGATAGGTTTCTGAAAAACATCGCGGGGTGGTGCGCATTGTATGGGTGTGTAACATTACATTCACTAGTAAGAGTGAGAAAAACATCAACGGGTGGTGTGAATCGGAGGGTCTGAATTAAGATAGACAGTGAGCGGCAATGGACGATGCAGAAAAGCACCATGGGATGGTCAGCATAGGGAGGACAGGGAACATGCAGTGACAATGTAGGATAGGTTTCTGAAAAACATCGCAGCGTGGTGCGCATTGTATGGGTGTGTAACATTACATTCACTAGTAGGAGTGAGAAAAACATCACAGGGTGGTGTGAATCGGAGGGTCTGAATTAGGATAGGCAGTGAGTGGCAATGTAGGATGGAGAAAAGCGCCGCGGGGTGGTCAGCATGGGGAGGTCAGGGAACATGCAGTGGCAATGTAGGATAGGTTTCTGAAAAACTTCGCGGGGTGGTGCGCATAGTATGGGTGTGTAATATTTCATTCACTAGTAGGTGTGAGAAAAACATCACGGGGTGGTGCGAATTGTATTGGTGTGTAATATTATATTCACTTGTAGGAGTGAGAAAAACATCACGTGGTTGTGTGAATGCCAGGGTCTGAATACGGTAGGAAGTGATTGGCAATGTAGGATGGACAAAAGCACCGCGGGGTGGTCAGAATGGGGAGGTCAGGGAACATGCAGTGGCAATGTAGGATAGGTTTCTGAAAAACATCGCGGGGTGATTCGCATTGTATGGGTGTGTAACATTACATTCACTAGTAGGAGTGAGAAAAACATCACGGGGTGGTGTGAATTGGAGGGTCTGAATTATGATACGCAGTGAGTGGCAATGTAGGATGGAGAAATGCTCCGCGGGGTGGTCAGCATGGGGAGGTCTGGGAACATGCAGTGGCAATGTAGGATAAGTTTCTGAAAAACATCGCAGGGTGGTGCGCATTGAATGTGTGTGTAACTTTACATTCACTAGTAGGAGTGAGAAAAACATCATGGGGTGTTGCGCATTGTATGTGTGTGTAACATTACATTCACTAGTAGGAATGACAAAAACATCACAGGGTGGTGTGAATCGGAGGGTATGATTTAGGATAGCCAGAGAGTTGCAATGTAGGATTGAGAAAAGCATCGCGGGGTGATCAGCATGGGGAGGTCAGGGAACATGCAGTGGCAATGTAGGATAGGTTTCTGAAAAACATCGCGGGGTGGTGCGCATTGTATGGGTGTGTAACATTACATTCACTATTAGGAGTGAGAAAATCATCACGGGGTGTTGCGCATTGTATGGGTGTGTAACATTACATTAACTAGTAGGAGTGAGAAAAACATCACCGGGTGGTGTGAATCGGAGGGTCTGAATTAGGATAGCCAGTGAGTTGCAATGTAGCATGGAGAAAAGCATCGCAGGGTGGTCAGCATGGGGAGGTCAGGGAACGTACAGTGGCAATGTAGGATAGGTTTCTGAAAAACATCACGGGGTGGTGCGCATTATATGGGTGTGTTACATTACATTCACTAGTAGAAGTGAGAAAAACATCACGGGGTGGTGTGAATCGGAGGGTCTGAATTAGGATAGGCAGTCAGTGGCAATGTAGAATGGAGAAAAGTACTGCGGGGTGGTCACCATGGGGAGGTCAGGGAACATGCAGTGGCAATGTAGGATAGGTTTCTGAAAAACTTCGCGGGGTGGTTCGCATAGTATGGGTGTGTAACATTACAGTCACTAGTAGGAGTGAGAAAAACATCATTGGGTGGTGCGCATTGTATTGGTGTGTAACATTACATTCACTTGTAGGAGTGAGAAAAACATCACGGGGTGTTGTGAATTGGAGGGTCTGAATTATGATACACAGGGAGTGGCAATGTAGGATGGAGGAAAGCTCCACGGGGTGGTCAGCATGGGGAGGTCAGGGAACATGCAGTGGCAATGTAGGATAGGTTTCTGTAAAACATCGCGGGGTGGTGCGCATTGTATGGGTGAGTAACATTACATTCACTAGTAGGAGTGAGAAAAACATCACGGGGTGGTGTGAATCGGAGGGTCTGAATTAGGATAGACAGTGAGTGGCAATGTACGATGCAGAAAAGGACCGCGGGGTGTCAGCATAGGGAGGTCAGGTTACATGCAGTGGCAATGTTGGATAGGTTTCTGAAAAACATCGCATGGTGGTGCGCATTATATGGGTGTGTAACATTACATTCACTAGTAGGAGTGAGAAAAACATCACGGGGTGGTGTGAATCGGAGGGTCTGAATTAGCATAGGCAGTGAGTGGCAATGTAGGATGGAGAAAAGCACCGCGGGGTGGTCAGCATGGGGAGGTAAGGGAACATGCAGTGGCAATGTAGGATAGGTTTCTGAAAACCATCGCGGGGTGGTGCGAATTGTATGGGTGTGTAACATTACATTCACTAGTAGGAGTGAGAAAAACATCACGGGGTGGTGTGAATCGGAGGGTCTGAATTAGGATGGGCAGTGAGTGGCAATGTAGGATGTAGAAAAGCACCCAGGGGTGGTAAGCAAGCGGAGGTCAGGGAACATACAGTAGCAATGTAGGATAGGTTTCTGAAAAACATCGCAGGATTGTGCGCATTGTATGGGTGTGTAACATTACATTCACCAGTAGGAGTGAGAAAAACATCACGGGGTGGTGTGAATCGGAGGGTCTTAATTAGGATAGGCAGTGAGTGGCAATGTAGGATGGAGAAAAGCACCGCAGGGTGGTCAGCATGGGGAGGTCAGGGAACATAAATTGGCAATGTAGAATAGGTTTCTGAAAAACATCGCGGGGTGGTGCGCATTGTATGGGTGTGTAACATTACATTCACTAGTAGGAGTGAGAAAAACATCACGGGGTGTTGCGCATTGTATGCGTGTGTAACATTACATTCACTAGTAGGAGTGAGAAAAACATCACAGGTTGGTGTGAATCAGAGGGTATGATTTAGGATAGCCAGTGAGTTGCAATGTAGGATGGAGAAAAGCATCGCGGTGTGGTCAGCATATGGAGGTCAGGGAACATGCAGTGGCAATGTATTATAGGTTTCTGAAAAACATCGCGGGGTGGTGCGCATTGTATGGTTGTGTAACATTATATACACTAGTAGTAGTGAGAAAAACATCAATGGGAGGTGTGAATCGAAGGGTCTGAATTAGGATAGGCACTGAGTGGCAATGTAGGATGGAGAAAAGCACCCAGGGGTGGTCAGAATGGGGAGTTCAGGGAACATACAGTGGCAATGTAGGATAGGTTTCTGAAAAACATCGCGGGATTGTGCGTATTGTATGGGTGTGTAACATTCCATTCACTAGTAGGAGTGAGAAAAACATCACGGGATGGTGTGAATCAGAGGGTCTGAATTAGGATAGGCAGTGAGTGGCAATGTAGGATGGAGAAAAGCAAAGCGGGGTGTTCAGCATGGGGAGGTCAGGGAAAATGCAGTGGCAATGTAGGATAGGTTTCTGAAAAACATCGCGGGGTGGTGCGCATTGTATGGGTGTGTACCATTAAATTCACTAGTATGAGTGAGAAAAACATCAATGGTTGGTGTGAATCGGAGGGTCTGAATTAGGATAGGCAGTGAGTGGCAATGTAGGATGGAGAAAAGTACTGCCGGGTGGTCAGCATGGGGAGGTCAGGGAACATGCAGTGGCAATGTAGGATAGGTTTCTGAAAAACTTCGCGCGGTGGTGCGCATAGTATGGGTGTGTAACATTACATTCACTAGTAGGTGGGAGAAAAAAAAACGGGGTGGTGCGCATTGTATTGGTGTGTAACATTACATTCACTAGTAGGAGGGAGAAAAACATCACGGGGTGGTGTGAATTGGAGGGTCTGAATTAGGATACGCAGTGAGTGGCAATGTAGGATGGAGAAAAGCTCCGCGGGGTGGTCAGCATGGGGAGGACAGGGAACATGCAGTGGCAATGTAGGATAGGTTTCAGAAAAACATCGCGGGATGATGCGCATTGTATGGGTGTGCAACATTACATTCACTAGTAGGAGGGAGAAAAACATCACGGGGTGGTGTGAATTGGAGGGTCTGAATTAGGATATGCAGTGAGTGGCAATGTAGGATGGAGAAAAGCTCCGCGGGGTGGTCAGCATGGGGAGGTCAGGGATCATGCAGTGGCAATGTAGGATAGGTTTCTGAAAAACATCGCGGGGTGGTGCGCATTGTATGTGTGTGTAACATTACATTCACTAGTAGGAGTGAGAAAAACATAACGGGGTGTTGCGCATTGTATGTGTGTGTAACATAACATTCACTAGTAGGAGTGAGAAAAACATCACAGGGTGGTGTGAATCGGAGGGTATGATTTAGGATAGCCAGTGAGTTGCAATGTAGGATGGAGAAAAGAATCGCGGGGTGGTCAGCATGGGGAAGTCAGGGAACATGCAGTGGCAATGTAGGATAGGTTTCTGAAAAACATCACGGGGTGGTGCGCATTGTATGGGTGTGTAACATTACATTCACTATTAGGAGAGTGAAAATCATCAAGGGGTGTTGCGCATTGTATGGTTGTGTAACATTACATTAACTAGTAGGAGTGAGAAAAACATCACGGGGTGGTGTGAATCCGAAGGTCTGAATTAGGATAGCCAGTGAGTTGCAATGTAGCAGGGAGAAAAGCATCGCAGGGTGGTCAGCATGGGGAGGTCCGGGAACATGCAGTGGCAATGTAGGATAAGTTTCTGAAAAACATCGCGGGGTGGTGCACATTGTATGGGTGTGTAACATTACATTCACTAGTAGGAGTGAGAAAAACATCACGGGGTGGTGTGAATCGGAGGGTCTGAATTAGGATAGCCATTGAGTTGCAATGTAGCATGGAAAAAAGCATCGCAGGGTGGTCAGCATGGGGAGGTCAGGGAACACGCAGTGGCACTGTAGGATAGGTTTCTGAAAAACATCGCGGGGTGGTGCACATTGTATGGGTGTGTAACATTACATTCACTAGTAGGAGTGAGAAAAACATCACGGGGTGGTGTGAATCGGAGGGTGTGAATTAGGATAGGCAATGAGTGGCAATGTAGGATGGAGAAAAGCACCGCGGGGTGGTCAGCATGTGGAGGTCAGGGAACATGCAGTGGCAAAGTAGGATAGGTTTCTGAAAAACATCGCGGGGTGGTGCGCATTGTATGGGTGAGTAACATTACATTCACTAGTAGGAGTGAGAAAAACATCACGGGGTGGTGTGAATCGGAGGGTCTAAATTAGGATAGACAGTGAGTGGCAATGTACGATGCAGAAAAGGACCGCGGGGTATCAGCATAGGGAGGTCAGGGAACATGCAGTGGCAATGTAGGATAGGTTTCTGAAAAACATCGCATGGTGGTGCGCATTATATGGGTGTGTAACATTACATTCACTAGTAGGAGTGAGAAAAACATCACGGGGTGGTGTGAATTGGAGGGTCTGAATTAGCATAGGCAGTGAGTGGCAATGTAGGATGGAGAAAAGCACCGCGCGGTGGTCAGCATGGGGAGGTCAGGGAACATGCAGTGGCAATGTAGGATAGGTTTCTGAAAAACATCGCGGGGTGGTGCGCATTGTATGGGTGTGTAACATTACATTCACTAGTAGGAGTGAGAAAAACATCACGGGGTGGTGTGAATCGGAGGGTCTGAATTAGGATGGGCAGTGAGTGGCAATGTAGGATGGAGAAAAGCACTGCGGGGTGGTCAGCATGTGGAGGTTAGGGAACATGCATTGGCAATGTAGGATAGGTTTCGAAAAACATAGCGGGGTGGTGCGCATTGTATGGGTGTGTAACATTACATTCACTAGTAGGAGTGAGAAAAACATCACGGGGTGTTGCGCATTGTATGGGTGTGTAACATTACATTCACTAGTAGGAGTGAGAAAAACATCACACGTTGGTGTGAATCGGAGGGTATGATTTAGGATAGCCAGTGAGTTGCAATGTAGGATGGAGAAAAGCATCGCGGGGTGTTCAGCATGTGGAGGTCAGGGAACATGCTGTGGCAATGTAGGATAGGTTTCTGAAAAATATCGCGGGGTGGTGCGCATTGTATGGTTGTGTAACATTACATACACTAGTAGGAGTGAGAGAAACATCAATGGGAGGTGTGAATCGGAGGGTCTGAATTAGGATAGGCAGTGAGTGGCAATGTAGGATGGAGAAAAGCACCCAGGGGTGTTCAGCATGGGGAGTTCAGGGAACATACAGTGGCAATGTAGCATAGGTTTCTGAAAAACATCGCGGGATTGTGCGTATTGTATGGGTGTGTAACATTACATTCACTAGTAGGAGTGAGAAAAACATCACGGGATGGTGTGAATCAGAGGGTCTGAATTAGGATACGCAGTGAGTGGCAATGTAGGATGGAGAAAAGCACCGCGGGGTGGTCAGCATGGGGAGGTCAGGGAACATGCAGTGGCAATGTAGGATAGGTTTCTGAAAAACATCGCGGGGTGGTGCGCATTGTATGGGTGTGTAACATTACATTCACTAGTATGAGTGAGAAAAACATCAACGGGTGGTGTGAATCGGAGGGTCTGAATTATGATAGACAGTGAGCGGCAATGGACGATGCAGAAAAGCACCGCGGGGTGGTCAGCATAGGGATGTCAGGGAACATGCAGTGGCAATGTAGGATAGGTTTCTGAAAAACATCGCAGGGTGGTGCGCATTGTATGGGTGTGTAATATTACATTCACTAGTAGGAGTGAGAAAAACATCACGGGATGGTGTGAATCGGAGGTTCTGAATTAGGATAGGCAGTGAGTGGCAATGTAGGATGGAGAAAAGCACCCAGGGGTGGTCAACATGGGGAGTTCAGGGAACATACAGTGGCAATGTAGGATAGGTTTCTGAAAAACATCGCGGGATTGTGCGTATTGTATGGGTGTGTAACATTACATTCACTAGTAGGAGTGAGAAAAACATCACGGGATGGTGTGATTCAGAGGGTCTGAATTAGGATAGGCAGTCAGTGGCAATGTAGGATGGAGAAAAGCACCGCGGGGTGGTCAGCATGGGGATGTCAGGGAACATGCAGTGGCAATGTAGGATAGGTTTCTGAAAAACATAGCGGGGTGGTGCGCATTGTATGGGTGTGTAACATTAAATTCACTAGTATGAGTGAGAAAAACATCAACGGGTGGTGTGAATCGGAGGGTCTGAATTAAGATAGACAGTGAGCGGCAATGGACGATGCAGAAAAGCACCGCGGGGTGGTCAGCATAGGGAGGTCAGGGAACATGCAGTGGCAATGTAGGATAGGTTTCTGAAAAACATCGCAGGGTGGTGCGTATTGTATGGGTGTGTAACATTACATTCACTAGTAGGAGTGAGAAGAACATCACAGGGTGGTGTGATTCGGAGGGTCTGAATTAGGATAGGCAGTGAGTGGCAATGTAGGATGGAGAAAAGCACCGCGGGGTGGTCAGCATGGGGAGGTCAGGGAACATGCAGTGGCAATGTAGGATAGGTTTCTGAAAAACATCGCGGGGTGGTGCGCATTGTATGGGTGTGTGTTACATTACATTCACTAGTAGGAGTGAGAAAAACATCACGGGGTGGTGCGCATTGTATGGGTGTGTGTTACATTACATTCACTAGTAGGAGTGAGAAAAACATCACGGGGTGGTGCGCATTGTATGGGTGTGTGTTACATTACATTCACTAGTAGGAGTGAGAAAAACATCACGGGGTGGTGCGCATTGTATGGGTGTGTGTTACATTACATTCACTAGTAGGAGTGAGAAAAACATCACGGGGTGGTGCGCATTGTATGGGTGTGTGTTACATTACATTCACTAGTAGGAGTGAGAAAAACATCACGGGGTGGTGCGCATTGTATGGGTGTGTGTTACATTACATTCACTAGTAGGAGTGAGAAAAACATCACGGGGTGGTGCGAATTGTATGGGTGTGTGTTACATTACATTCACTATCAGCAGTGAGAAAAACATCACGGGGTGGTGCGCATAGTATGGGTGTGTAATATTTCATTCACTAGTAGGTGTGAGAAAAACATCACGGGGTGGTGCGCATTGTATTGGTGTGTAACATTACATTCACTTGTAGGAGTGAGAAAAACATCACGTGGTTGTGTGAATCCGAGGGTCTGAATACGGATAGGCAGTGATTGGCAATGTAGGATGGACAAAAGCACCGCGCTGTGGTCAGAATGGGGAGGTCAGGGAACATGCAGTGGCAATGTAGGATAGGTTTCTGAAAAACATCGCGTGGTGGTGCGCATTGTATGGGTTTGTTACATTACATTAACTAGTAGAAGTGAGAAAAACATCACGGGGTGGTGTCAATCGGAGGGTCTGAATTTTGATATGCAGTGAGTGGCAATGTAGGATGGAGAAAAGCTCCGTGGGGTGGTCAGCATGGGGAGGTCAGTGAACATGAAGTGGCAATGTAGGATAGGTTTCTGAAAAACATCGCGGGGTGGTGCGCATTGAATGTGTGTGTAACTTTACATTCACTAGTAGGAGTGAGAAAAACATCACGGGGTGTTGCGCATTGTATGTGTGTGTAACATTACATTCACTAGTAGGAATGAGAAAAACATCACAGGGTGGTGTGAATCGGAGGGTATGATTTAGGATAGCCAGAGAGTTGCAATGTAGGATGGAGAAAAGCATCGCGGGGTGGTCAGCATGGGGATGTCAGGGAACATGCAGTGGCAATGTCGGATAGGTTTCTGAAAAACATCCCGGGGTGGTGCGCATTGTATGGGTGTGTAACATTACATTCACTATTAGGAGTGAGAAAATCATCACGGGGTGTTGCGCATTGTATGGGTGTGTAACATTACATTAACTAGTAGGAGTGAGAGAAACATCACGGGGTGGTGTGAATCTGAGGGTCTGAATGAGGATAGCCAGTGAGTTGCAATGTAGCATGGAGAAAAGCATCGCAGGGTGTTCAGCATGGGGAGGTCATGGAACATGCAGTGTCAATGTAGGATAAGTTTCTGAAAAACATCGCTGGGTGGTGCACATTGTATGGGTGTGTAACATTACATTCACTAGTAGGAGTGAGAAAAACATCACGGGGTGGTGTGAATCGGAGAGTGTGAATTAGGATAGGCAATGAGTTGCAATGTAGGATGGAGAAAACACCGCGGAGTGGTCAGCATAGGGAGGTCAGGGAACATGCAGTGGCAATGTAGGATAGGTTTCTGAAAAACATCGCGGGGTGGTGCGCATTGTATGGGTGTGTAACATTACATTCACTACTAGGAGTGAGAAAAACATCACGGGGTGGTATGAATCGGAGGGTCAGAACTAGGATAGGCAGAGAGTGGCAATGTAGGATGGAGAAAAGCACCGCGGGGTGGTCAGCATGGGGAGGTCAGGGAACCTGCAGTGGCAATGTAGGATACGTTTCTGAAAAACATCGCGGGGTGGTGCGCACTGTATGGGTGTGTAACGTTTCATTCACTAGTCGGAGTGAGAAATACATCACCGGGTGGTGTGAATCGGAGGTTCTGAATTAGGATAGGCTGTGAGTGGCAATGTAGGATGGAGAAAAGCACTGCGGGGTGGTCAGCATGTGGAGGTCAGGGAACATGCATTGGCAATGCAGGATAGGTTTCTGAAAAACATCGCGGGGTGGTGCGCATTGTATGTGTGTGTAACATTACATTCACTAGTAGAAGTGAGAAAAACATAACGGGGTGTTGCGCATTGTATGTGTGTGTAACATGACATTCACTAGTAGGAGTGAGAAAAACATCACAGGGTGGTGTGAATCGGAGGGTATGATTTAGGATAGCCAGAGAGTTGCAATGTAGGATGGAGAAAAGCATCGCGGGGTGGTCAGCATGGGGATGTCAGGGAACATGCAGTGACAATGTAGGATAAGTTTCTGAAAAACATCGCGGGGTGGTGCGCATTGTATGGGTGTGTAACATTACATTCACTATTAGGAGTGAGAAAATCATCACACGGTGTTGCACATTGTATGGGTGTGTAACATTACATTAACTAGTAGGAGTGTGAAAAACATCACGGGGTGGTGTGAATCGGAGGGTCTGAAATAGGATAGCCAGTGAGTTGCAATGTAGCATGGTGAAAAGCATCGCAGGGTGGTCAGCATGGGGAGGTCAGGGAACATGCAGTGGCAATGTTGTATAAGATTCTGAAAAACATCGCTGGGTGGTGCACATTGTATGGGTGTGTAACATTACATTCACTAGTAGGAGTGAGAAAAACATCATGGGGTGGTGTGAATCGGAGCGTCTCAATTAGGATAGGCAGTGAGTGGCAATGTAGGATTGAGAAAAGTACTGCGGGGTGGTCAGCATGTGGAGGTCATGGAACATGCAGTGTCAATGTAGTATAGGTTTCTGAAAAACATCGCAGGGTGGTGCGCATTGTATGGGTGTGTAACATTACATTCACTAGTAGGAGTGAGAAAAACATCACGGGGTGGTGTGAATCGGAGGGTCTGAATTAGGATAGGCCGTGAGTGGCAATGTAGGATGGAGAAAAGCACCGCGGGGTGGTCAGCATGGGGAGGTCAGGGAACATGCAGTGGCAATGTAGGATAGGTTTCTGAAAAACATCGTGAGGTGGTGCGCATTGTATGGGTGTGTAACATTACATTCACTAGTAGGACTGAGAAAAACATCACGGGGTGGTGTGAATCGGAGGGTCTCAATTAGGATAGGCAGTGAGTGGCAATGTAGGATGGAGAAAAGCACTGCGGGGTGGTCAGCATGTGGAGGTCAGGGAACATGCATTGGCAATGTAAGATAGGTTTCTGAAAAACATAGCGTGGTGGTGCGCATTGTATGGGTGTGTAACATTACATTCACTAGTAGGAGTGAGAAAAACATCACGGGGTGGTGTGAATCCGAGGGTCTGAATTAGGATATGCAGTGAGTGGCAATGTAGGATGGAGAAAAGCACCCAGGAGTGGTCAGCATGGGGAGGTCAGGGAATATACAGTGGCAATGTTGGATAGGTTTCTGAAAAACATCATGGGGTGGTGCGCATTGTATGGGTGTGTTACATTACATTCACTAGTAGAAGTGAGAAAAACATCACGGGGTGGTGTGAATCGGAGGGTCTGAATTAGGATAGGCAGTGAGTGGCAATGTAGGATGGAGAAAAGTACTGCGGGGTGGTCAGCATGGGGAGGTCATGGAACATGCAGTGGCAATGTAGGATAGGTTTCTGAAAAACTTGGCGGGGTGGTTCGCATAGTATGGGTGTGTAACATTACATTCACTGGTAGGTGTGAGAAAAACATCATTGGGTGGTGTGCATTGTATTGGTGTGTAACATTACATTCACTTGTAGGAGTGAGAAAAACATCACGGGGTGGTGTGAATTGGAGGGTCTGAATTATGATACGCAGTGAGTGGAAATGTAGGATGGAGAAAAGCTCCACGGGGTGGTCAGCATGGAGAGGTCAGGGAACATGCAGTGGCAATGTAGGATAGGTTTCTGAAAAACATCGCGGGGTGGTGCGCATTGTATGTGTGTGTAACATTACATTCACTAGTAGGAGTGAGAAAAACATCACGGGGTGTTGCGCATTGTATGGGTTTGTAACATTACATTCACTAGTAGGAGTGAGAAAAACATCACAGGGTGGTGTGAATTGGAGGGTATGATTTATGATAGCCAGTGAGTTGCAATGTAGGATGGAGAAAAGCATCGCGGGGTGGTCAGCATGGGCAGGTCAGGGAACATGCAGTGGCAATGTAGGATAGGTTTCTGAAAAACATCGCGGGGTGGTGCGCATAGTATGGGTGTGTAACATTACATTCACAATGAGGGCTGAGAAAATCATCACAGGGTGTTGTGCATTGTATGGGTGTGTAACATTACATTCACTAGAAGGAGTGAGAAAAACATCACGGGGTGGTGTGAATCAGAGGGTCGGAATTAGGATAGCCAGTGAGTTGCAATGTAGCATGGAGAAAAGCATCACAGGGTGGTCAGCATGTGGAGGTTAGGGAACATGCATTGGCAATGTAGGATAGGTTTCGGAAAAACATAGCGGGGTGGTGCGCATTGTATGGGTGTGTAACATTACATTCACTAGTAGGAGTGAGAAAAACATCACGGGGTGTTGCGCATTGTATGGGTGTGTAACATTACATTCACTAGTAGGAGTGAGAAAAACATCACACGTTGGTGTGAATCGGAGGGTATGATTTAGGATAGCCAGTGAGTTGCAATGTAGGATGGAGAAAAGCATCGCGGGGTGTTCAGCATGTGGAGGTCAGGGAACATGCTGTGGCAATGTAGGATAGGTTTCTGAAAAATATCGCGGGGTGGTGCGCATTGTATGGTTGTGTAACATTACATACACTAGTAGGAGTGAGAGAAACATCAATGGGAGGTGTGAATCGGAGGGTCTGAATTAGGATAGGCAGTGAGTGGCAATGTAGGATGGAGAAAAGCACCCAGGGGTGTTCAGCATGGGGAGTTCAGGGAACATACAGTGGCAATGTAGCATAGGTTTCTGAAAAACATCGCGGGATTGTGCGTATTGTATGGGTGTGTAACATTACATTCACTAGTAGGAGTGAGAAAAACATCACGGGATGGTGTGAATCAGAGGGTCTGAATTAGGATACGCAGTGAGTGGCAATGTAGGATGGAGAAAAGCACCGCGGGGTGGTCAGCATGGGGAGGTCAGGGAACATGCAGTGGCAATGTAGGATAGGTTTCTGAAAAACATCGCGGGGTGGTGCGCATTGTATGGGTGTGTAACATTACATTCACTAGTATGAGTGAGAAAAACATCAACGGGTGGTGTGAATCGGAGGGTCTGAATTATGATAGACAGTGAGCGGCAATGGACGATGCAGAAAAGCACCGCGGGGTGGTCAGCATAGGGATGTCAGGGAACATGCAGTGGCAATGTAGGATAGGTTTCTGAAAAACATCGCAGGGTGGTGCGCATTGTATGGGTGTGTAATATTACATTCACTAGTAGGAGTGAGAAAAACATCACGGGGTGGTGTGAATCGGAGGTTCTGAATTAGGATAGGCAGTGAGTGGCAATGTAGGATGGAGAAAAGCACCCAGGGGTGGTCAACATGGGGAGATCAGGGAACATACAGTGGCAATGTAGGATAGGTTTCTGAAAAACATCGCGGGATTGTGCGTATTGTATGGGTGTGTAACATTACATTCACTAGTAGGAGTGAGAAAAACATCACGGGATGGTGTGATTCAGAGGGTCTGAATTAGGATAGGCAGTCAGTGGCAATGTAGGATGGAGAAAAGCACCGCGGGGTGGTCAGCATGGGGATGTCAGGGAACATGCAGTGGCAATGTAGGATAGGTTTCTGAAAAACATAGCGGGGTGGTGCGCATTGTATGGGTGTGTAACATTAAATTCACTAGTATGAGTGAGAAAAACATCAACGGGTGGTGTGAATCGGAGGGTCTGAATTAAGATAGACAGTGAGCGGCAATGGACGATGCAGAAAAGCACCGCGGGGTGGTCAGCATAGGGAGGTCAGGGAACATGCAGTGGCAATGTAGGATAGGTTTCTGAAAAACATCGCAGGGTGGTGCGTATTGTATGGGTGTGTAACATTACATTCACTAGTAGGAGTGAGAAGAACATCACAGGGTGGTGTGATTCGGAGGGTCTGAATTAGGATAGGCAGTGAGTGGCAATGTAGGATGGAGAAAAGCACCGCGGGGTGGTCAGCATGGGGAGGTCAGGGAACATGCAGTGGCAATGTAGGATAGGTTTCTGAAAAACATCGCGGGGTGGTGCGCATTGTATGGGTGTGTGTTACATTACATTCACTAGTAGGAGTGAGAAAAACATCACGGGGTGGTGCGCATTGTATGGGTGTGTGTTACATTACATTCACTAGTAGGAGTGAGAAAAACATCACGGGGTGGTGCGCATTGTATGGGTGTGTGTTACATTACATTCACTAGTAGGAGTGAGAAAAACATCACGGGGTGGTGCGCATTGTATGGGTGTGTGTTACATTACATTCACTAGTAGGAGTGAGAAAAACATCACGGGGTGGTGCGCATTGTATGGGTGTGTGTTACATTACATTCACTAGTAGGAGTGAGAAAAACATCACGGGGTGGTGCGCATTGTATGGGTGTGTGTTACATTACATTCACTAGTAGGAGTGAGAAAAACATCACGGGGTGGTGCGAATTGTATGGGTGTGTGTTACATTACATTCACTATCAGCAGTGAGAAAAACATCACGGGGTGGTGCGCATAGTATGGGTGTGTAATATTTCATTCACTAGTAGGTGTGAGAAAAACATCACGGGGTGGTGCGCATTGTATTGGTGTGTAACATTACATTCACTTGTAGGAGTGAGAAAAACATCACGTGGTTGTGTGAATCCGAGGGTCTGAATACGGATAGGCAGTGATTGGCAATGTAGGATGGACAAAAGCACCGCGCTGTGGTCAGAATGGGGAGGTCAGGGAACATGCAGTGGCAATGTAGGATAGGTTTCTGAAAAACATCGCGTGGTGGTGCGCATTGTATGGGTTTGTTACATTACATTAACTAGTAGAAGTGAGAAAAACATCACGGGGTGGTGTCAATCGGAGGGTCTGAATTTTGATATGCAGTGAGTGGCAATGTAGGATGGAGAAAAGCTCCGTGGGGTGGTCAGCATGGGGAGGTCAGTGAACATGAAGTGGCAATGTAGGATAGGTTTCTGAAAAACATCGCGGGGTGGTGCGCATTGAATGTGTGTGTAACTTTACATTCACTAGTAGGAGTGAGAAAAACATCACGGGGTGTTGCGCATTGTATGTGTGTGTAACATTACATTCACTAGTAGGAATGAGAAAAACATCACAGGGTGGTGTGAATCGGAGGGTATGATTTAGGATAGCCAGAGAGTTGCAATGTAGGATGGAGAAAAGCATCGCGGGGTGGTCAGCATGGGGATGTCAGGGAACATGCAGTGGCAATGTCGGATAGGTTTCTGAAAAACATCCCGGGGTGGTGCGCATTGTATGGGTGTGTAACATTACATTCACTATTAGGAGTGAGAAAATCATCACGGGGTGTTGCGCATTGTATGGGTGTGTAACATTACATTAACTAGTAGGAGTGAGAGAAACATCACGGGGTGGTGTGAATCTGAGGGTCTGAATTAGGATAGCCAGTGAGTTGCAATGTAGCATGGAGAAAAGCATCGCAGGGTGTTCAGCATGGGGAGGTCATGGAACATGCAGTGTCAATGTAGGATAAGTTTCTGAAAAACATCGCTGGGTGGTGCACATTGTATGGGTGTGTAACATTACATTCACTAGTAGGAGTGAGAAAAACATCACGGGGTGGTGTGAATCGGAGAGTGTGAATTAGGATAGGCAATGAGTTGCAATGTAGGATGGAGAAAACACCGCGGAGTGGTCAGCATAGGGAGGTCAGGGAACATGCAGTGGCAATGTAGGATAGGTTTCTGAAAAACATCGCGGGGTGGTGCGCATTGTATGGGTGTGTAACATTACATTCACTACTAGGAGTGAGAAAAACATCACGGGGTGGTATGAATCGGAGGGTCAGAACTAGGATAGGCAGAGAGTGGCAATGTAGGATGGAGAAAAGCACCGCGGGGTGGTCAGCATGGGGAGGTCAGGGAACCTGCAGTGGCAATGTAGGATACGTTTCTGAAAAACATCGCGGGGTGGTGCGCACTGTATGGGTGTGTAACGTTTCATTCACTAGTAGGAGTGAGAAATACATCACCGGGTGGTGTGAATCGGAGGTTCTGAATTAGGATAGGCTGTGAGTGGCAATGTAGGATGGAGAAAAGCACTGCGGGGTGGTCAGCATGTGGAGGTCAGGGAACATGCATTGGCAATGCAGGATAGGTTTCTGAAAAACATCGCGGGGTGGTGCGCATTGTATGTGTGTGTAACATTACATTCACTAGTAGAAGTGAGAAAAACATAACGGGGTGTTGCGCATTGTATGTGTGTGTAACATGACATTCACTAGTAGGAGTGAGAAAAACATCACAGGGTGGTGTGAATCGGAGGGTATGATTTAGGATAGCCAGAGAGTTGCAATGTAGGATGGAGAAAAGCATCGCGGGGTGGTCAGCATGGGGATGTCAGGGAACATGCAGTGACAATGTAGGATAAGTTTCTGAAAAACATCGCGGGGTGGTGCGCATTGTATGGGTGTGTAACATTACATTCACTATTAGGAGTGAGAAAATCATCACACGGTGTTGCACATTGTATGGGTGTGTAACATTACATTAACTAGTAGGAGTGTGAAAAACATCACGGGGTGGTGTGAATCGGAGGGTCTGAAATAGGATAGCCAGTGAGTTGCAATGTAGCATGGTGAAAAGCATCGCAGGGTGGTCAGCATGGGGAGGTCAGGGAACATGCAGTGGCAATGTTGTATAAGATTCTGAAAAACATCGCTGGGTGGTGCACATTGTATGGGTGTGTAACATTACATTCACTAGTAGGAGTGAGAAAAACATCATGGGGTGGTGTGAATCGGAGCGTCTCAATTAGGATAGGCTGTGAGTGGCAACGTAGGATGGAGAAAAGCACCACGGCTTTGTCAGCATTGGGAGGCAAGGATACATGCAGTGGCAATGTAGAATAGATTTCTGATAAACATCGCAGGTTGGTGCGCATTGTATGGGTGTGTAACATTACATTCACTATTAGGAGTGAGAAAATCATCACGGGGTGTTGCGCGTTGTATGGGTGTGTAACATTACATTAACTAGTAGGAGTGTGAAAAACATCACGGGGTGGTGTGAATCGGAGGGTCTGAAATAGGATAGCCAGTGAGTTGCAATGTAGCATGGAGAAAAGCATCGCAGGGTGGTCAGCATGGGGAGGTCAGGGAACATGCAGTGGCAATGTTGTATAAGATTCTGAAAAACATCGCTGGGTGGTGCACATTGTATGGGTGTGTAACATTACATTCACTAGTAGGAGTGAGAAAAACATCACGGGGTGGTGTGAATCGGAGCGTCTCAATTAGGATAGGCAGTGAGTGGCAATGTAGGATTGAGAAAAGTACTGCGGGGTGGTCAGCATGTGGAGGTCATGGAACATGCAGTGTCAATGTAGGATAGGTTTCTGAAAAACATCGCAGGGTGGTGCGCATTGTATGGGTGTGTAACATTACATTCACTAGTAGGAGTGAGAAAAACATCACGGGGTGGTGTGAATCGGAGGGTCTGAATTAGGATAGGCCGTGAGTGGCAATGTAGGATGGAGAAAAGCACCGCGGGGTGGTCAGCATGGGGAGGTCAGGGAACATGCAGTGGCAATGTAGGATAGGTTTCTGAAAAACATCGTGAGGTGGTGCGCATTGTATGGGTGTGTAACATTACATTCACTAGTAGGACTGAGAAAAACATCACGGGGTGGTGTGAATCGGAGGGTCTCAATTAGGATAGGCAGTGAGTGGCAATGTAGGATGGAGAAAAGCACTGCGGGGTGGTCAGCATGTGGAGGTCAGGGAACATGCATTGGCAATGTAGGATAGGTTTCTGAAAAACATAGCGTGGTGGTGCGCATTGTATGGGTGTGTAACATTACATTCACTAGTAGGAGTGAGAAAAACATCACGGGGTGGTGTGAATCCGAGGGTCTGAATTAGGATATGCAGTGAGTGGCAATGTAGGATGGAGAAAAGCACCCAGGAGTGGTCAGCATGGGGAGGTCAGGGAATAAACAGTGGCAATGTTGGATAGGTTTCTGAAAAACATCATGGGGTGGTGCGCATTGTATGGGTGTGTTACATTACATTCACTAGTAGAAGTGAGAAAAACATCACGGGGTGGTGTGAATCGGAGGGTCTGAATTAGGATAGGCAGTGAGTGGCAATGTAGGATGGAGAAAAGTACTGCGGGGTGGTCAGCATGGGGAGGTCATGGAACATGCAGTGGCAATGTAGGATAGGTTTCTGAAAAACTTGGCGGGGTGGTTCGCATAGTATGGGTGTGTAACATTACATTCACTGGTAGGTGTGAGAAAAACATCATTGGGTGGTGTGCATTGTATTGGTGTGTAACATTACATTCACTTGTAGGAGTGAGAAAAACATCACGGGGTGGTGTGAATTGGAGGGTCTGAATTATGATACGCAGTGAGTGGAAATGTAGGATGGAGAAAAGCTCCACGGGGTGGTCAGCATGGAGAGGTCAGGGAACATGCAGTGGCAATGTAGGATAGGTTTCTGAAAAACATCGCGGGGTGGTGCGCATTGTATGTGTGTGTAACATTACATTCACTAGTAGGAGTGAGAAAAACATCACGGGGTGTTGCGCATTGTATGGGTTTGTAACATTACATTCACTAGTAGGAGTGAGAAAAACATCACAGGGTGGTGTGAATTGGAGGGTATGATTTATGATAGCCAGTGAGTTGCAATGTAGGATGGAGAAAAGCATCGCGGGGTGGTCAGCATGGGTAGGTCAGGGAACATGCAGTGGCAATGTAGGATAGGTTTCTGAAAAACATCGCGGGGTGGTGCGCATAGTATGGGTGTGTAACATTACATTCACAATGAGGGCTGAGAAAATCATCACAGGGTGTTGTGCATTGTATGGGTGTGTAACATTACATTCACTAGAAGGAGTGAGAAAAACATCACGGGGTGGTGTGAATCAGAGGGTCGGAATTAGGATAGCCAGTGAGTTGCAATGTAGCATGGAGAAAAGCATCACAGGGTGGTCAGCATGGGGAGGTCAGGGAACATGCAGTGGCAATGTAGGATAGGTTTATGAAAAACATCGCGGGGTGGTGCACATTGTATGGGTGTGTAACATTACATTCACTAGTAGGAGAGAGAAAAACATCACGGGGTGGTGTGAATCGGAGGGTGTGAATTAGGATAGGCAATGAGTGGCAATGTAGGATGGAGAAAAGCACCGCGGGGTGGTCAGCATGGGGAGGTCAGGGAACATGCAGTGGCAATGTAGGATAGGTTTCTGAAAAACATCGCGGTGTGGTGCGTATTGTATGGCTGTGTAACACTACATTCACTAGTATGAGTAAGAAAAACATCACGGGGTGGTGTGAATCGGAGGGTGTGAATTAGGATAGGCAATGAGTGGCAATGTAGGATGGAGAAAACCACCGCGGGGTGGTCAGCATGGGGAGATCAGGGAACATGGAGTGGCAATGTAGGATAGGTTTCTGAAAAACATCGCGGGGTGGTGCGCCTTGTATGGATGTGTGACATTACATTCACTAGTAGGAGTGAGAAAAACATCACAGGGTGGTGTGAATCGGGGGGTCTGAATTAGGATAGGCAGTGAATGGCAATGTAGGATGGAGAAAAGCACCGCGGGGTGGTCAGCATGGGGAGTTCAGGGAACATGCAGTGGCAATGTAGGATAGGTTTCTGAAAAACATCGCGGGGTGGTGCACATTGTATGGGTGTGTGTTACATTACATTCACTAGTAGGAGTGACAAAAACATCACGGGGTGGTGCGCATTGTATGGGTGTGTGTTACATTACATTCACTAGTATGGGTGAGAAAAACATCACGGGCTGGTGTGAATCGGAAGGTCTGAATTAGGATAGGCAGTGAGTGGCAATGTAGGATGGAGAAAAGCACCGGGTGGTGGTCAGCATGGGGAGGTCAGGGAACATGCAGTGTCAATGTAGGATAGGTTTCTGAAAAACATCGCGGGGAGGTTCGCATTGTATGGGTGTGTGGTACATTACATGCACTAGTAGGAGTGAGAAAAACATCACGGGGTGGTGCACATTGTATTGGTGTGTGTTACATTACATGCATTAGTAGGAGTGAGAAAAACATCACGGGGTGGTGTGAATCGGAAGGTCTGAATTAGGATAGGCAGTGAGTGGCAATGTAGGATGGAGAAAAGCACCGTGGGTTGGTCAGCATGGGGAGGTCAGGGAACATGCAGTGACAATGTTGGATAGGTTTCTGAAAAACATCGTGGTGTGGTGCGCATTGTATGGGTGTGTGTTACATTACATTTACTAGTATGAGTGAGAAAAACATCACGGGGTGGTGCGCATTGTATGGGAGTGTGTTACAATACATTCACTAGTAGGAGTGAGAAAAACATCACGGGGTGGTGTGAATCGGAGGGTCTGTATTAGTATAGGCAGTCAGTGGCAATGTAGGATGGAGAAAAGCACTGCGGGATGGTCCGCATGTGGAGCTCAGGGAACATGCAGTGGCAATGTAGGATAGGTTTCTGAAAAACATCACGGGGTGGTGCGCATTGTATGGGTGTGTGTTACATTACATTCACTAGTAGGAGTGAGAAAAACATCACGGGGTGGTGTGAATCGGAGAGTGTGAATTAGGATAGGCAGTGAGTGGCAATGTAGAATGGAGAAAAGCACCGCGGGGTGATCAGCATGGGGAGGACAGGGAACATGCAGTGGCAATGTAGGATAGGTTTCTGAAAAACATCGCGGGGTGGTGCGCATTGTATGGGTGTGTGTTACATTCCAATCACTAGTAGGAGTGAGAAAAACATCACAGGGTGGTGCGCATTGTATGGGTGTGTGTTACATTACATTCACTAGAAGGAGTGAGAAAAACATCACGGGGTGGTGTGAATCGGGGGGGTCTGAATTAGGATAGGTCGTGAGTGGCAATGTAGGATGGAGAAAAGCACCGCGGGCTGGTCAGCATGGGGAGGTCAGGGAACATGCAGTGGCAATGTAGGATAGGTTTCTGAAAAACATCGCGGGGTGGTGCGCATTGTATGGGAGTGTGTTACATTACATTCACTAGTAGGAGTGAGAAAAACATCACGGGGTGGTGTGAATCGGAGGGTCTGAATTAGGATAGGCAGTGAGTGGCAATGTAGGATGGAGAAAAGCACTGTGGGATGGTCAGCATGTGGAGGTCAGGGAACATGCAGTGGCAATGTAGGATAGGTTTCTGAAAAACATCACGGGGTAGTGCTCATTGTATGGGTGTGTGTTACATTACATTCACTAGTAGGAGTGAGAAAAACATCACGGGGCGGTGTGAATCGGAGGGTGAGAATTAGGATAGGCAGTGAGTGGCAATGTAGAATGGAGAAAAGCACCGCGGGGTGGTCAGCATGGGGAGGACAGGGAACATGCAGTGGCAATGTAGGGTAGGTTTTTGAAAAACATCGCGGGATGGTGCGCATTGTATGGGTGTGTGTTACATTCCAATCACTAGTAGGAGTGAGAAAAACATCACAGGGTGGTGCGCATTGTATGGGTGTGTGTTACATTACATTCACTAGAAGGAGTGAGAAAAACATCACGGGGTGGTGTGAATCGCGGGGGTCTGAATTAGGATAGGTAGTGAGTGGCAATGTAGGATGGAGAAAAGCACCGCGGGGTGGTCAGCATTGGGAGGTCAGGGAACATGCAGTGGCAATGTAGGATAGGTTTGTGAAAAACATCGCGGGGTGGTGCGCATTGCATGGGTGTGTGTTACATTACATTCACTAGTAGGAGTGAGAAAAACATCACGGGGTGGTGTGAATCGGAGGGACTGAATTAGGATAGGCAGTGAGTGACAATATCGGATGGAGAAAAGCACCGCGGGGTGGTCAGCATGGGGAGGTCAGGGAACATGCAGTGGCAATGTAGGATAGGTTTCTGAAAAACATCGCGGGGTGGTGCGCTTTGTATGGGTGTGTTTTACATTACATTCACTAGTAGGACTGAGAAAAACATCACGGGGTGGTGCGCATTGTATGGGTGTGTGTTACATTACATTCACTAGTAGGAGTGAGAAAAACATCACGGGGTGGAACGCTTTGCATGGGTGTGTGTTACATGACATTCACTAGTGGGAGTGAGAAAAACATCACGGGGTGGTGCGCATTGTATGGGTGAGTGTTACATTACATTCACTAGTAGGAGTGAGAAAACATCAAGGGGTGTTGTGAATCGGAGGGTCTGAATTAGGATAGGCAGTGGGTTGCAATGTAGGATTGAGAAAAGCACCACGGGGTGGTCAGCATGGGGAGGTCAGGGAACATGCAGTGGCAATGTAGGATAGGTTTCTGAAAAACAAGGCGGGGTGGTGCGCATTGTATGGGTGTGTGTTACATTACATTCACTAGTAGGAGTGAGAAAAACATCACGGGGTTGTGTGAATGGGAGGGACTGAGTTAGGATAAGCAGTGAGTGGTAATGTAGGATGGAGAAAAGCACCACGGGGTGGTCAGCATGGCGAGGTCAGGGAACATGCAGTGGCAATGTAGGATAGTTTTCCGAAAAACATCGCGGCGTGGTGCACATTGTCTGGGTGTATGTTACATTACATTGACTAGTAGGAGTGAGAAAAACATCACGGGGTGGTGCGCATTATATGGGTGTGTGTTACATTACTTTCACTAGAAGGAGTGAGAAAACATCACGGGGTCGGGTGAATCGGGGGGTCTGAATTAGGATAGGCAGTGAGTGGCATGTAGGATGGAGAAAAGCACCGCGGGGTGGTCAGGATGGGGAGGTCAGGGAACATGCAGTGGCAAAGTAGGATAGGGTTCTGTAAAACATCGCGGGTTGGTGCGCATTGTATGGGTGTGTGTTACATTTCATTCACTAGTAGGAGTGAGAAAAACATCACGGGGTGGTATGAATCGGAGGGTCTGAATTAGGATAGGCAGTGAGTGGCAATGAAGGATGGAGAAAAGCACAGCGGGGTGGTCAGCATGGGGAGGTCAGGGAACATGCAGTGGCAATGTAGGATAGGTTTCCGAAAAACATCGCGGCGTGGTGCGCATTGTCTGGGTGTGTGTTACATTACATTGACTAGTAGGAGTGAGAAAAACCTCACGGGGTGGTGCGCATTATATGGGTGTGTGTTACATTACTTTCACGAGAAGGAGTGAGAAAAACACCACGGGGTCGGGTGAATCGGGGGGTCTGAATTAGGATAGGCAGTGAGTGGCAATGTAGGATGGAGAAAAGCAACGCAGGGTGGTCAGAATGGGGAGGTCAGGGAACATGCAGTGGCAAAGTAGGATAGGTTTCTGAAAAACATCGCAGGTTGGTGCGCATTGTATGGGTGTGTGTTACATTACATACACTAGTAGGAGTGAAAAAAACATCACGGGGTGGTATGAATCGGAGGGTCTGAATTAGCATAGGCAGTGAGTGGCAATGTAGGATGGAGAAAAGCACAGCGGGGTGGTCAGCATGGGGAGGTCAGGGAACATGCAGTGGCAATGTAGGATAGGTTTCTGAAAAACATCGCGGGGTGGTGCGCATTGTATGGGTGTGTGTTACATTACATTCACTAGTAGGAGTGAGAAAAACATCACGGGGTGGTGCGCATTGTATGGGTGTGTGTTACATTACATTCACTAGTAGGAGTGAGAAAAAATCACGGGCTGGTGTGAATCGGAGGGTCTGAATTAGGATAGGCAGTGAGTGGCAATATAGGATGGAGAAAAGCACCGCGGCGTGGTCAGCATGGGGAGGTCAGGGAACATGCAGTGGCAATATAGGATAGGTTTCTGTAAAACATCACAGGGTGGTGCGCATTGTATGGGTGTGTTTTACATTACATTCACTAGTAGGAGTGAAAAAAACATCACGGGGTGGTGTGAATCGGAGGGTCTGAATTAGGATAGGCAGTGAGAGGCAATGTAGGATGGAAATAAGCACCGCGGGGTGGTCAGCATGGGGAGTTCAGGGAACATGCAGTGGAATATAGGATAGGTTTCTGAAAAACATCGCGGGGTGGTGCGCATTGTATGGGTGTGTGTTACATTACATTCACTAGTAGGAGTGAGAAAAACATCACGGTGTGGTGCACATTGTATGGGTGTGTGTTACATTACATTCACTAGTAGGAGTGAGAAAAACATCACGGGGTGGTGTTAATCTGAGGGTCTAAATCAAGATAGACAGTGAGTGGCAATATCGGAATGAGAAAAGCACCGCGGGGTGGTCAGCATTGGGAGGTCAGGGAACATGCAGTGGCAATGTAGGATAGGTTTCTGAAAAACATCGCGGGGTGGTGCGCATTGTATGGGTGTGTGTTACATTACATTCACTAGTAGGAGTGAGAAAAACATCCCGGGGTGGTGTGAATCGGAGGGTCTGAATTAGGATAGGCAGTGAGTGGCAATGTAGGATGGAGAAAAGCACCGCGGCGTGGTCAGCATGGGGAGGTCAGGGAACATGCAGTGGCAATGTAGGATAGGTTTCTGAAAAACATCGCGGGGTGTTGCGCATTGTATGGGTGTGTGTTACATTAAATTCACTAGTAGGAGTGAGATAAACATCACGGGGTGGTGCGCATTGTATGGGTGTGTGTTACATTACATTCACTAGTAGGAGTGAGAAAAACATCACGGGGTGGTGTGATTCGGAGTTTCTGAATTAGGAGAGGCAGGGAGTGGCAATGTAGGATGGAGAATAGCACCGCGTGCTGGTCACCATGGGGAGGTCAGGGAACATGCATTGGCAATGTAGGATAGGTTTCTGAAAAACATCGCGGGTTGGTGCGCATTGTAAGGGTGTGTGTAACATTACATTCACTAGTAGGAGTGAGAAAAACATCACGGGGTCGTGTGAATCGGAGGGTCTGAATTAGGATAGGCAGTGAGTGGCAATGTAGGATGGAGAAAAGCACCGCGGGGTGGTCAGCATGGGGAGGTCAGGGAACATGCAGTGGCAATGTAGGATAGGTTTCTGAAAAACATCGCGGGGTGGTGCGCATTGTATGGGTGTGTGTTACATTACATTCACTAGTAGGAGTGAGAAAACATTACGGGGTGGTGTGAATCGGAGGGTCTGAATTAGGATAGGTAGTGATTGTCAATATAGGATGGAGAAAAGGACCGCGGGGTGGTCAGCATGGGGAGGTCAGGGAACATGCACTGCCAATGTAGGATAGGTTTCTGAAAAACATCGAGGGGTGGTGCGCATTGTATGGGTGTGTGTTACATTACATTCACTAGTAGGAGTGAGAAAAACATCACGGGGTGGTGTGCATTGTATGGGTGTTTGTTACATTACATTCACAAGTACGCGTGAGAAAAACATCACGGGCTGGTGTGAATCGGAGGTTCTGAATTAGGATAGGCAGTGAGTGGCAATGTAGGATGGAGAAAAGCACCGCGGGGTGGTCAGCATGGGGAGGTCAGGGAACATGCTGTGGCAAAGTAGGATAGGTTTCTGAAAAACATCGCGGGGTGGTGCGCATTGTATGGGTGTGTGTTACATTACATTCACTAGTAGGAGTGAGAAAAACATCACGGGGTGGTGCGCATTGTATGGGTGTGTGTTACATTACATTCACTAGTAGGAGTGAGAAAGACATCGCGTGGTGGTGTGAATCGGAGGGTCTGAATTAGGATAGGCAGTGAGTGGCAATGTAGGATGGAGAAAAGCACCGTGGGGTGCTCCGCCTGGGGAGGTCAGGGAACACGCAGTGGCAATGTAGGATAGGTTTCTGAAAAACATCGCGGGTTGGTGCGCATTGTATGGGTGTGTGTTACATTACATTCACTAGTAGGAGTGAGAAAAACATCACGGGGTGGTGTGAATCAGAGGGTCTGAATTAGGATAGGCAGTGAGTGGCAATGTAGGATGGAGAAAAGCACCGCTGGCTGGTCAGCATGTGGAGGTCAGGGAATATGCAGTGGCAAAGTAGGATAGGTTTCTGAAAAACGTCGCCTGTTGGTGCGCATTGTATGGGTGTGGTTTACATTACATTCACTAGTAGGAGTGAGAAAAACATCACGGGGTGGTGCGCATTGTATGGGTGTGTGTTACATTACATTCACTAGTAGGAGTGAGAAAAACATCACGGGGTGGTGCACATTGTATGGGTGTGTGTTACATTACATTCACTAGTAGGAGTGAGAAAAACATCACTCTGTGGTGTGAATAGGAGGGTCTGAATTAGGATAGGCAGTGAGTGGCAGTTTAGGATGGAGAAACGCACCGCGGGATGGTCAGCATGGGGAAGTCAGGGAACATGCAGGGGCAATGTAGGATAGGATTCTGAAAAACATCGCGGGGTAGTGCACATTGTATGGGTGTGTGTTACATTACATTCACTAGTAGGAGTGAGAAAAACATCACGGGGTGTTGTGAATCGGAGTGTCTGAATTAGGATAGGCAGTGAGTGGCAATGTAGGATGGAGAAACGCACCGCGGGGTGGTCAGCATGGGCAGGTCAGGGAACATGCAGTCGCAATGTAGGATAGATTTCTGAAAAAAATCGAGGCGTGGTGCGCATTGTTTGGGTGTGTGTTACATTACATTCACTAGTAGGAGTGAGAAAAACATCACAGGGTCATGTGAATCGGAGGGTCTGAATTAGGATAGGCAGTGAGTGGCAATGTAGAATGGAGAAAAGCACCGCGGGGTTGTCAGCATGGGGAGGTCAGGGAACATGCAGTGGAAATGTAGGATAGGTTTCTGAGAAACATCGCGGGGTGGTGCGCATTGAATGGGTGTGTGTTACATTACATTCACTAGTAGGAGTGTGAAAAACTTCACGGGGTGGTGTGAATCGGAGGGTCTGAATTAGGATAGGCAGTGAGTGGCAATGTAGGATGGAGAAAATCACCTTGGGGTGATCAGCATGGGGAGGTCAGGGAACATGTAGTGGCAATGTAGGATAGGTTTCTGAAAAACATCGCGGGGTGGTGCGCATTGTATGAGTGCGTGTTACATTACATTCACTAGTAGGAGTGAGAAAAACATCACGGGGTGGTGTGAATCGGAGGGTCTGATTTAGGATAGACAGTGAGTGGCAATGTAGGATGGAGAAAAGCACCGCGGGGTGGTCAGCATGGGGAGGTCAGGGAACATGCAGTGGCAATGTAGGGTAGGTTTCTGAAAAACATCGCGGGGTGATGCGCATTGTATGGGTGTGTGTTACATTACATTCACTAGTAGGAATGAGAAAGACATCACGGGGTGGTGAGCATTGTATGGCTGTGTGTTACATTACATTCACTAGTAGGAGTGAGAAAAACATCACGGGGTGGTGCGCATTGTATGGGTGTGTGTTACATTACATTCACTAGTAGGAGTGAGAAAAACATCACGGGGTGGTGTGAATCGGGGGGTCTGAATTAGGATAGGCAGTGCGTGGCCTTGTAGGATGGAGAAAGCACCGCGGAGTGGTCAGCATGGGGAGTTCAGGAAACATTCAGTGGCAATGTAGGACAGGTTTCTGAAAAACATCGCGGGGTGGTGCGCATTGTAAGGCTTTCTAACAGGCCATTCACTAGTAGGAGTGAGAAATACATCATGGTGTGGTGTGAATCGGAGGGGCTGGAACAGGATAGGCAGTAAGTGGCAATGTAGGATGGTGAAAAGCACCAGGGGTGGTCAGCATGGGAGGTCAGGGAACATGCAGTGGCAATGTAGAATAGGTTTCTGATAAACTTCGCAGGGTGGTGCGCATTGTAAGGGTTTTGTAACAGGCCATTCACTAGTAGGAGTGAGAAAAATATCACGGGGTGGTGTGAATCAGATATTCTGAGTTAGGATAGGCAGTGAGTGGAAATGTAGCATCGAGAAAAGCACCACGGGGTGGTCAGCATGGGGAGGTCAGGAAAGATGCTTTGGCAATGTAGGATAGGTTTCTGAAAAACATCGACAGGTGGTGCGCATTGTAAGGCATTCGAAAAGGCCATTCACTAGTAGGAGTGAGAAAAACATCACGCGGTGGTGTGAATTGGAAGGCCTGAATTAGGATAGGCAGTGAGTGGCAACGTAAAATGGACAAAAGCACCACGGTGTGGTCATCATGGGGAGGTTAGGAAACATGCAGGCGTACGGTAGGATAGGTTTCTGAAAAAAAAAAGCAGGGTGGTGCGCATTGTAAGGCATTCTAACAGACCATTCACTAGTAGGAGTGAGAAAAACATCACGGGGTGGTGTGAATCGGAGGTCCTGAATTATGATAGACAGTGAGTGGCAATGTAGGATGGAGAAAAGCACCACGGAGTGGGCAGCATGGGGAGGTCAGGAAACATGCAGTGGCAATGTAGGATAGGTTTCTGAAAAACATCGCGGGGTGGGGCACATTGTAAGTGTTTCTAACAGGCCATTCACTAGTGGAATGAGAAAAACTTCACGGGGTGGTGTGAATCAGAGTGCCTGAATTAGTATAGGCAGTGAGTGGCAATGAAGAATGGAGATAAGCACCACGGTTTGGTCAACATGGGGAGTTCAGGAAACATGCAGTTGCAATGTAGGACAGGTTTCTGAAAAACATCGCGGGGTGGTGCGCATTGTAAGCCTTTCTAACAGGCCATTCACTAGTCAGAGTGAGAAATACATCATGGTGTGGTGTGAATCGGGGGGCCGAAACAGGATAGGAAGTAAGTGGCAATGTAGGATGGTGAAAAGAACCAGGGGTGGTCAGCATGGGAGGTCAGGAAACAGGCAATGGCAAAGTAGGAAAGGTTTCTGAAAAACAACGTGGGGTGGTACGCATTGTAAGGGTTTGTAGCAGGCCATTCACTAGTAGGAGTGAGAAAAACATCACGGGGTGGTGTGAATCCGAGGGCCAGAATTAGGATATGCAGTGCGTGGCAATGAAGATTGGAGAAATGCACCACGGGTTTGTCAGCATGGGGAGGCAAGGAAACATGCCGTGGCAATGTAGAATAGGTTTCTGATAAACATCGCAGGGTGGTGCGCATTGTAAGTGTTTCTAACAGGCCATTCACTAGTAGGTGTGAGAAAAATATAACGGGGTGGTGTGAATCGGAGGGCCTGATTCAGGAGGGGAATTGAGTGGCAATGTTGGATGGAGAAAAGCACCAAGGGGTGGTCAGCATGGTGAGTCAGGAAACATGCATTGGCAATGTAGGATAGGTTTCTGAAAAACATCGCCGGGTGGTGCGCATTTTAACGATTTCTAACAGGCCATTCACTAGTAGGAATGAGAAAAACATCACGGGGTGGTATGAATTGGAGGACCTGAATTAGAATAGGCAGTGAGTGGCAACGTAAAACGGAGAAAAGCACCACAGTGTGGTCAGCATGGGGATGTCAGGAAACATGCAGTGGCTATGTAGGATAGGTTTCAGAAAAACATCGCGGGGTGGTGCGCATTGTAATGGTTTCTAACAGGCCATTCACTAGTAGGAGTGAGAAAAATATAACGGGGTTGTGTGAATCGGAGGGCCTGAATCAGGGGAGGCATTGAGTGGCAATGTAGGATGGAGAAAAGCACAACGGAGTGGTCAGCATGGGGAGGTCAGGAAACATGCACTGGCAATGTAGGATAGGTTTCTGAAAAATATCGCCGGGTCGTGCGCATTGTAAGGGTTTCTAACAGGTCATTCACTACTAGGAGTGAGAAAAACATCACGAGGTGGTGTGAATCCGAGGGCCTGAATTATGATAGGCAGTGAGTGGCAATGTAGAATGGAGAAAAGCACCACGGGGTGGTCAGCATGGGGAGGTCAGGAAACATGCAGTGGAAATGTAGGATACGTTTCTGAAAAACATCGCGGGTTGGTGCGCATTGTAAGGGTTTCTAACAGGACATTCACTAGTAGAAGTGAGAAAAACATCACGGGGTGGTGTGAATTGGAAGGCCTGAATGAAGATAGACAGTGTGTGGCAACGTAGGATGGAGAAAAGCACCATGGGTTGGTGAGCATGTGGAGGTCAGGAAACATGAAATGGCAATGTAGGATAGATTTTCTGAAAAATATCGCAGGGTGGTGCCCTTTGTAAGGGTTTGTATCAGGCCATTCACTAGTAGGAGTGAGTAAAACATCACGGGGTGGTGTGAATCAGAGGGCCTGATTTAGGATAGGTAGTGAGTGGCAATGTAGGATGGAGAAAAGCACCACAGGGTGGTCAGCATGGGGAGGTGAGGAAAACATGCAGTGGCAATGTAGGATAGTTTTCTGAAAAACATCGCGGGGTGGTGCGCATTTTAAGCATTTCTAACAACCCATTCACAACTAGCAGTGAAAAAAACATCACGGTGTGGTGTGAATTGTAGGGGCTGAATTAGGATAGGCTGTGAGTGGCAATGCAGGATGGATAAAAAAACCACGGGTTTGTCAACATGGGGAGGCAAGGAAACATCCAGTGGCAATGTAGAATAAGTTTCTGATAAACATCGCTGGGTGGTACGCATTACAAGGTTTTCTAACAATCCATTCACTAGCAGGAGTGAGAACAACATCACGGGGTGGTGTGAATCGGAGGGCCTGAATTAGGATAGGCAGTGAGTGGCAATGTAGGATGGAGAAAAGCACCAAGGGGTGGTCAACATGGGGAGGTCAGGAAACAGGCATTGGCAATGTAGGAGAGTTTTCTGAAAAACATCACGGGGTGGTGCGCATTGTAAGGATTTCTAACAAGCCATTCACAAGTATGACTGAAAAAAACATCACGGGGTGGTGTGAATCGTAGGGCGTGAATTAAGATAGGCAGTGAGTGGCTATGTAGGATGGAAAAAAGCACCACGGGGTGGTCAGCATGGGGAGTCAGGAAACATGCACTGGCAATGTAGGATAGGTTTCTGAAAAACATCGTTGTGTTGTGCGCATTGTAAGGCTTTCAAAGAGGCCATTCACTAGTAGAACTGAGAAAAACATCACGGGGTGATGTGAATCAGAGGGCCTGAATTAGGATAGGAAGTGAGTGGCAATGTAAAATGGAGAAAAGCGCCAAAGTCTGGTCAGCATGGTGAGGTCAGAAAACATGCAGTGGCAATAGTAGGATAGGTTTCTGAAAAACATCGTGGGGTGGTGCACATTGTAAGGGTTTCTAACAGGCCATTCAATAGTAGGAGTGAGAAAAATATAACGGGCTGCTGTGAATCAGAAGGCCTGAATCAGGTGAGCCATTGAGGGGCAATGTAGGATGGAGAAAAGCACCACGGGGTGGTCAGCATGGGGAGTCAGGAAACATGCATTGGCAATGTAGGATAGGTTTCTGAAAGACATCGCCGTGTGGTGCGCATTGTAAGGCTTTCTAACAGGCCATTCACTAGTAGGAATGAGAAAAACTTCATGGAGTGGTGTGAATCGGAGGGCCTGAATTAGATAGGCAGTGAGTGCCAACGTAAAATGGAGAAAACCACCACGGTGTGGTCAGCATCGGGAGGTCAGGAAACATGCTGTGGCAATGTAGGATAGGTTTCTGAAAAACATCGCGGGGTGGTGCGTATTGTAAGGGTTTCTAACAGGCCATTCACTAGCAGGAGTGACAAATACATCATGGTGTGGTGTCAAACGGAGGTCCTGAGTAAAGATAGACAGTGAGTGGCAATGTAGGATGGAAAAAAGCACCACAGGGTGGTCAGCATTGGGAGGTCAGGAAACATGCAGTGGAAATGTAGGATACGTTTCTGATAAACCTCGTGGGGTGGTGCGCATTTTAAGGCTTTCTAACAAGCCATTCACTAGTAGGAGTGAGAAAAATTTAACGGTGTGGTGTGAATCGGAGGGCCTTAATCAGTAAAGGCATTGAGTGGCAATGTAGGATGGAGAAAAGCACCACGGGGTAGTCAACATGGGGAGGTCAGGAAACATGCATTGGCAATGTAGGATAGGTTTCTGAAAAATATCGCCGGGTGTGCGCATTGGAATGGTTTCGAACAGGCCATTCACTAGTAGGAGTGAGGAAAACATCACGGGGTGGTGTGAATCAGATGGCCTGAATTATGATAGGCAGTGAGTGGCAATGTAGGATGGAGAAAAGCACCACAGGGTGGTCAGAATGGGAAGTCAGGAAACATGCAGTGGAAATGTAGGATACGTTTCTGATAAACCTCGTGGGGTTGTCCGCATTTTAAGGGTTTCTAACAGGCCATTCACTAGTAGAAGTGAAAAAAACATCACGGGGTGGTGTGAATCGGAGGGGCTGAAACAGGATAGGCAGTGAGTGGCAATGAAGAATGGAGAAAAGCACCATGGGGTGGTCAACATGGTGAGGTCAGGAAACATGCTTTGGCAATGTAGGACAGGTTTCTGAAAAACATCGCGGGGTGGTGCGTATTGTAAGGTTTTCAAACAGGCCATTCACTATCAGGAGTGACAAATACATCATGGTGTGGTGTCAAACGGAGGTCCTGAGTAAAGATAGACAGTGAGTGGCAATGTAGGATGGAGAAAAGCACCACGGGTTGGTGAGCATGGGGAGGTCATGAAACATGCAGTGGTAATGTAGGATAGGTTTCTGAAAAACATCGCGGGGTGGTGCGCATTATAAGAATTTCTAACAAGCCATTCTCAAGTAGGAGTGAAGAAAACATCACGGGGTGGTGTGAATCGGAGGGCCTGAATTAGGATAGGCTGTGAGTGGCAACGTAGGATGGAGAAAAGCACCACGGCTTTGTCAGCATTGGGAGGCAAGGATACATGCAGTGGCAATGTAGAATAGGTTTCTGATAAACATCGCAGGTTGGTGCGCATTGTAAGTGTTTCTAACAGGCCATTCACTAGTACGAGTGAGAACAACATCATGGTTTGGTGTGAAGCGGAGGGCCTGAATTAGGATAGGCATTGAGTGGCAATGTAGGACGGAGACAAGCACTGCAACGTGTTCAGCATGGGGAGGTGAGGAAACATCCAGTGGCAATGTAGGATAGGTTTCTGAAAAAAAAAGCGGGGTGGTGTGCATTGTAAGGGTTTCTAACACGCCTTTCACTAGTAGGAGTGAGAAAAACCTCACGGGGTGGTGTGAATCGGAGGGCCTGAGTTAGGATAGGCAGTGAGTGGCAATGTAGGATGGAGAAAAGCACAAAGGAGTGGTCAACATGGGGAGGTCAGGAAACATGCATTGGCAATGTAGGATAGTTTTCTGAAAAACATCACGGGGTGGTGCGCATTGTAAGGATTTCTAACAAGCCATTCAGAACTAGGAGTGAAAAAAACATCACGCGGTGGTGTGAATCATAGGGCCTGAATTAAGATAGGCAGTGAGTGGCTATGTAGAATGGAGAAAAGCACCACGAGGTGGTCAGCATGCAGAGTCAGGAAACATGCATGGCAATGTAGGATAGGTTTCTGAAAAACATCGCAGTGTGGTGCGCATTGCAAGGCTTTCAAACCGTCCATTCACTACTAGGAATGAGAAAAACATCATGGGGTCATGTGAATCGGAGGGCCTGAATTAGGATAGGCAGTGAGTGTCAACGTAAAATGGAGAAAAGCGCCACAGTGTGGTCAGCATGGTGAGGTCAGAAAACATGCAGTGGCAATGTAGGATAGGTTTCTGAAATACATCGCAGGGAGTGCGCATTGTAAGTGTTTCTAACAGGCCATTCACTAGTAGGAGTGAGAAAAACATCACGGGGTGTTGTGAATTGGAGGGCCTGAATTATGATAGGCAGTGAGTGGCAATGTAGGATGGAGAAAAGCACCACGGGGTGGTCATCATGGGGAGGTCAGGAAAATGCAGTGGAAATGTAGGATAAGTTTCTGAAAAACATCGCGGGGTGGCGCGCATTGTAAGGGTTTCTAACAGGCCATTCACTAGTAGAAGTGAGAAAAACATCACGGGGTGGTGTGAATTGGAAGGCCTGAATCAAGATAGACAGTGAGTTGCAATGTAGGATAGAGAACAGCACCACAGGTTGGTGAGCATGGGGAGGTCAGGAAACATGCAGAGGCAATGTCGGATAGGTTTCTGAAAAAAAAAAGCCGGGTTCTGCGCATTGTAAGGGTTTCTAATAGGCCATTCACTAGTACGAGTGATAAAAACATCACGGGGTGGTGTGAATCGGAGGGCCTGAATTAGGATAGGCAGTGAGTGGCAATGTAGGAAGGAGAAAAGCACCACGGGGTGGTCAACATTGGGAGGTCACAAACATGCATTGGCAATGTAGGATAGTTTTCTGAAAAACATCAGGAGGTGGTGCGCATTGTAAGGATTTCTAAAAAGCCATTCACAAGAAGGAGTGAAAAAACATCACGGGGTGGTGTGAATCATAGTGCCTGAATTAATATAGGCTGTGAGTGGCTATGTAGGATGGAGAAAAGCACCAAGGGGTGGTCAGAATGGGGAGTGAGGAAACATGCATTGGCAATGTAGGATAGGTTTCTGAAAAACATTGCCGGGTGGTGCGCAATGTAAGGCTTTCTAACAGGCCATTCACTAGTAGGAGTGAGAAAAATTTAACGGGGTGGTGTGAATCGGAGGGCCTGAATCAGGAAAGGCATTGAGTGGCAATGTAGGATTGAGAAAAGCACCACGGGGTAGTAACATGGGGAGGTCAGGAAACATGCATTGGCAATGTAGGATAGGTTTCTGAAAAACATCGCTGGGTGGTGCGCATTGTAAGGGTTTCTAACAGGCCATTCACTAGTAGGAGTGAGAAAAACATCAAGGGGTGGTGTGAATCAGAGGGCCTGAATTATAATAGGCAGTGAGTGGCAATGTAGGATGGAGAAAAGCACCACAGGGTGGTCAGCATGGGGAGGTCAGGAAAAATGCTGTGGAAATGTAGGATACGTTTCTGATAAACGTCGTGGGGTGGTGCGCATTTTAAGGGTTTCTAACAGGCCATTCACTAGTAGAAGTGAGAAAAACGTCACGGGGTGGTGTGAATCGGAGGGGCTGAAACAGGATAGGCAGTCAGTGGCAATGAAGAATGGAGAAAAGCACCATGGGGTGGTCAATATGGTGAGGTCAGGAAACATGCTTTGGCAGTGTAGGACAGGTTTCTGAAAAACATCGTGGGTTGGTGTGCATTGTAAGGCTTTCTAACGAGCCATTCAGAAGTAGGAGTGAAAAAACACGTCAAGGCGTGGTGTGAATCAGAGCGCCTGAATTAGGATAGGCATTGAGTTGCAATGTAGGATGGAGAAAAGCACCACAGGGTGGTCAGCATGGAGAGGTCAGGAAACATGCAGTGGCAATGGAGGATTGTTTTCTGAAAAACATCAAAGGGTGGTGCGCATTGTAAGGGTTTCTAACACGCCATTCACTAGTAGGAGTGAGAAAAACAGCACGGGGTTTTGTGAATCAGATGTTCTGAATTAGGATAGGCAATGAGGGGCAATGTAGGAAGGAGAAAAGCACCACGGGGTGTTCAGCATGGGGAGGTCAGGAAACATGCAGTGGCAATGTAGTATCTGTGTCTGAAAAACATCACGGTGTGGTGCGCATTGTAAGGGTTTCTAACAGGCCATTAACTAGTAGGAGTGAGAAATACATCACGGGTTGGTGAGAATTGGAAGACCTCAATCAGGATAGGCAGTGAGTGGCAATGTAGGATGGAGAAAAGCACCACTGCATGGTGAGCATGGGGAGGTCAGGAAACATGCTGTGGCAATGTAGGATAGGTTTCTGAAAAACATCGCAGGATGGTGCGCATTGTAAGGGTTTGTCGCAGGCCATTCACTAGTAGGAGTGAGAAAAACATCACCGGGTGGTGTGAATGCTAGGGAATGGATTAGTTTAGCCAGTGAGTGTCAATGAAGAATGGAGAAAAGAACCACAGGGTGGTCAACATGAGGAAGTCAGGAAACATTCAGTGGCAACGTAGGTTAGGTTTCTGAAAAACAGCGTGGGGTGGTGCGCATTTTAAGGATTTCTACCAAGCCATTCACAAGTAGGAGTGAAAAATACATCACCGTGTGGCGTGAATCGTAGGGGCTGAATTAGGATAGGCTGTGAGTGGCAACATAGGATGGAGAAAAAAACCACGGGTTTGTCAGCATGGGGAGGCAAGGAAACATGCAGTCGCAATGTACAATAGGTTTCTGATAAACATCGCTGGGTGGTGCGCATTGTAAGGGTTTCTAACAATCCATTCACTAGTAGGAGTGAGAACAACATCACAGGGTGGGTGAATCGAAGGGCCTGAATTAGGATAGAAATTGAGTGGCAATGTAGGATGGAGAAAAGCACCGCAGGGTGGTCAGCATAGGGAGGTGAGGAAACATGCAGTGTCAATGTAGGATAGGTTTCTGAAAAAAAATGCAGGGTGGTGCGCATTGTAAGGGTTTCTAACAGGCCATGCACTAGTAGGAGTGAGAAAAACATCACGAGCTGGTGTCAATCGGACGGCCTGAATTAGGATAGGCAGTGATTGGCAATGTAGGATGGAGAAAAGCACCATGGGTTTGTCATCATGGACAGGTCAGGAAACATGCAGTCGCAATGTAGGATAGTTTTCTGAAAAACATCACGGGGTGGTGCGCATTATAAGAATTTCTAACAAGCCATTCTCAAGTAGGAGTGAAGAAAACATCACGGGGTGGTGTGAATCGGAGGGCCTGAATTAGGATAGGCTGTGAGTGGCAACGTAGGATGGAGAAAAGCACCACGGCTTTGTCAGCATTGGGAGGCAAGGATACATGCAGTGGCAATGTAGAATAGGTTTCTGATAAACATCGCAGGTTGGTGCGCATTGTAAGTGTTTCTAACAGGCCATTCACTAGTACGAGTGAGAACAACATCATGGTTTGGTGTGAAGCGGAGGGCCTGAATTAGGATAGGCATTGAGTGGCAATGTAGGACGGAGACAAGCACTGCAACGTGTTCAGCATGGGGAGGTGAGGAAACATCCAGTGGCAATGTAGGATAGGTTTCTGAAAAAAAAAGCGGGGTGGTGTGCATTGTAAGGGTTTCTAACACGCCTTTCACTAGTAGGAGTGAGAAAAACCTCACGGGGTGGTGTGAATCGGAGGGCCTGAGTTAGGATAGGCAGTGAGTGGCAATGTAGGATGGAGAAAAGCACAAAGGAGTGGTCAACATGGGGAGGTCAGGAAACATGCATTGGCAATGTAGGATAGTTTTCTGAAAAACATCACGGGGTGGTGCGCATTGTAAGGATTTCTAACAAGCCATTCAGAACTAGGAGTGAAAAAAACATCACGCGGTGGTGTGAATCATAGGGCCTGAATTAAGATAGGCAGTGAGTGGCTATGTAGAATGGAGAAAAGCACCACGAGGTGGTCAGCATGCAGAGTCAGGAAACATGCATGGCAATGTAGGATAGGTTTCTGAAAAACATCGCAGTGTGGTGCGCATTGCAAGGCTTTCAAACCGTCCATTCACTACTAGGAATGAGAAAAACATCATGGGGTCATGTGAATCGGAGGGCCTGAATTAGGATAGGCAGTGAGTGTCAACGTAAAATGGAGAAAAGCGCCACAGTGTGGTCAGCATGGTGAGGTCAGAAAACATGCAGTGGCAATGTAGGATAGGTTTCTGAAATACATCGCAGGGAGTGCGCATTGTAAGTGTTTCTAACAGGCCATTCACTAGTAGGAGTGAGAAAAACATCACGGGGTGTTGTGAATTGGAGGGCCTGAATTATGATAGGCAGTGAGTGGCAATGTAGGATGGAGAAAAGCACCACGGGGTGGTCATCATGGGGAGGTCAGGAAAATGCAGTGGAAATGTAGGATAAGTTTCTGAAAAACATCGCGGGGTGGCGCGCATTGTAAGGGTTTCTAACAGGCCATTCACTAGTAGAAGTGAGAAAAACATCACGGGGTGGTGTGAATTGGAAGGCCTGAATCAAGATAGACAGTGAGTTGCAATGTAGGATAGAGAACAGCACCACAGGTTGGTGAGCATGGGGAGGTCAGGAAACATGCAGAGGCAATGTTGGATAGGTTTCTGAAAAAAAAAAGCCGGGTTCTGCGCATTGTAAGGGTTTCTAATAGGCCATTCACTAGTACGAGTGATAAAAACATCACGGGGTGGTGTGAATCGGAGGGCCTGAATTAGGATAGGCAGTGAGTGGCAATGTAGGAAGGAGAAAAGCACCACGGGGTGGTCAACATTGGGAGGTCACAAACATGCATTGGCAATGTAGGATAGTTTTCTGAAAAACATCAGGAGGTGGTGCGCATTGTAAGGATTTCTAAAAAGCCATTCACAAGAAGGAGTGAAAAAACATCACGGGGTGGTGTGAATCATAGTGCCTGAATTAATATAGGCTGTGAGTGGCTATGTAGGATGGAGAAAAGCACCAAGGGGTGGTCAGAATGGGGAGTGAGGAAACATGCATTGGCAATGTAGGATAGGTTTCTGAAAAACATTGCCGGGTGGTGCGCAATGTAAGGCTTTCTAACAGGCCATTCACTAGTAGGAGTGAGAAAAATTTAACGGGGTGGTGTGAATCGGAGGGCCTGAATCAGGAAAGGCATTGAGTGGCAATGTAGGATTGAGAAAAGCACCACGGGGTAGTAACATGGGGAGGTCAGGAAACATGCATTGGCAATGTAGGATAGGTTTCTGAAAAACATCGCTGGGTGGTGCGCATTGTAAGGGTTTCTAACAGGCCATTCACTAGTAGGAGTGAGAAAAACATCAAGGGGTGGTGTGAATCAGAGGGCCTGAATTATAATAGGCAGTGAGTGGCAATGTAGGATGGAGAAAAGCACCACAGGGTGGTCAGCATGGGGAGGTCAGGAAAAATGCTGTGGAAATGTAGGATACGTTTCTGATAAACGTCGTGGGGTGGTGCGCATTTTAAGGGTTTCTAACAGGCCATTCACTAGTAGAAGTGAGAAAAACGTCACGGGGTGGTGTGAATCGGAGGGGCTGAAACAGGATAGGCAGTCAGTGGCAATGAAGAATGGAGAAAAGCACCATGGGGTGGTCAATATGGTGAGGTCAGGAAACATGCTTTGGCAGTGTAGGACAGGTTTCTGAAAAACATCGTGGGTTGGTGTGCATTGTAAGGCTTTCTAACGAGCCATTCAGAAGTAGGAGTGAAAAAACACGTCAAGGCGTGGTGTGAATCAGAGCGCCTGAATTAGGATAGGCATTGAGTTGCAATGTAGGATGGAGAAAAGCACCACAGGGTGGTCAGCATGGAGAGGTCAGGAAACATGCAGTGGCAATGGAGGATTGTTTTCTGAAAAACATCAAAGGGTGGTGCGCATTGTAAGGGTTTCTAACACGCCATTCACTAGTAGGAGTGAGAAAAACAGCACGGGGTTTTGTGAATCAGATGTTCTGAATTAGGATAGGCAATGAGGGGCAATGTAGGAAGGAGAAAAGCACCACGGGATGTTCAGCATGGGGAGGTCAGGAAACATGCAGTGGCAATGTAGTATCTGTGTCTGAAAAACATCACGGTGTGGTGCGCATTGTAAGGGTTTCTAACAGGCCATTAACTAGTAGGAGTGAGAAATACATCACGGGTTGGTGAGAATTGGAAGAACTGAATCAGGATAGGCAGTGAGTGGCAATGTAGGATGGAGAAAAGCACCACCGCATGGTGAGCATGGGGAGGTCAGGAAACATGCTGTGGCAATGTAGGATAGGTTTCTGAAAAACATCGCAGGATGGTGCGCATTGTAAGGGTTTGTCGCAGGCCATTCACTAGTAGGAGTGAGAAAAACATCACCGGGTGGTGTGAATGCTAGGGAATGGATTAGTTTAGCCAGTGAGTGTCAATGAAGAATGGAGAAAAGAACCACAGGGTGGTCAACATGAGGAAGTCAGGAAACATTCAGTGGCAACGTAGGTTAGGTTTCTGAAAAACAGCGCGGGGTGGTGCGCATTTTAAGGATTTCTACCAAGCCATTCACAAGTAGGAGTGAAAAATACATCACCATGTGGCGTGAATCGTAGGGGCTGAATTAGGATAGGCTGTGAGTGGCAACATAGGATGGAGAAAAAAACCACGGGTTTGTCAGCATGGGGAGGCAAGGAAACATGCAGTCGCAATGTACAATAGGTTTCTGATAAACATCGCTGGGTGGTGCGCATTGTAAGGGTTTCTAACAATCCATTCACTAGTAGGAGTGAGAACAACATCACAGGGTGGGTGAATCGAAGGGCCTGAATTAGCATAGACATTGAGTGGCAATGTAGGATGGAGAAAAGCACCGCAGGGTGGTCAGCATAGGGAGGTGAGGAAACATGCAGTGTCAATGTAGGATAGGTTTCTGAAAAAAAATGCAGGGTGGTGCGCATTGTAAGGGTTTCTAACAGGCCATGCACTAGTAGGAGTGAGAAAAACATCACGGGCTGGTGTGAATCGGAGGGCCTGAATTAGGATAGGCAGTGAGTGGCAATGTAGGATGGAGAAAAGCACCACGGGTTGGTCATCATGGACAGGTCAGGAAACATGCAGTCGCAATGTAGGATAGTTTTCTGAAAAACATCACTGGGTGGTGCGCATTGTAAGGGTTTTTTAACAGGCCATTGACTAGTAGGAGTGAGAAAAACATCACGGGGTGGTGTGAATCAGATATTCTGAGTTAGGATAGGCAGTGAGTGGAAATGTAGGATCGAGAAAAGCACCATGGGGTGGTCAGCATGGGGAGGTCAGGAAAGATGCATTGGCAATGTAGGATAGGTTTCTGAAAAACATCGCAGGATGGTGCGCATTGTAAGGGTTTGTAGCAGGCCATTCACTAGTAGGAGTGAGAAAAACATCACGGGGTGGTGTGAATGCTAGGGCCTGGAGTAGGATAGCCAGTGAGTGTCAATGAAGAATGGAGAAACGAACCACAGGGTGGTCAACATGAGGAGGTCAGGAAACATTCAGTGGCAATGTAGGATAGGTTTCTGAAAAACATCGCGGGGTGGTGTGAATTGGAAGGCCTCAATCAAGATAGACAGTGAGTGGCAATGTAGGATGGAGAAAAGCACCATGGGTTGGTGAGCATGGGGAGGTCAGGAAACATGCAATGGCAATGTAGGATAATTTTTCTGAAAAACATCGTGGGGTGGTGCACATTGTAAGAGTTTGTAGCAGGCCATTCACTAGTAGGAGTGAGAAAAATATCACAGGGTGGTGTGAATCTGAGGGATTGAATTAGGATAGGCAGTGAGTGGCAATGAAGAATGCAGAAATGCACCACGGGGTGGGCAACATGGGGAGGTCAGGAAACATGCAGTGACAATGTAGGATAGGTTTCTGAAAAGCATCGTGGGTTGGTGCGCATTGTAAGGCTTTCTAACAAGCCATTCAGAAGTAGGAGTGAAAAAAAACGTCACGGCGTGGTGTGAATCAGAGGGCCTGAATTAGGATAGGCATTGAGTTGCAATGTAGGATGGAGAAAAGCACCACAGGGTGGTCAGCATGGAGAGGTCAGGAAACATGCAGTGGCAATGGAGGATTGTTTTCTGAAAAACATCAAAGGGTGGTGCGCATTGTAAGGGTTTCGAACACGTCATTCACTAGTAGGAGTGAGAAAAACAGCACGGGGTGGTGTGAATCAGATGTTCTGAATTAGGATAGGCAATGAGGGGCAACGTAGGAAGGAGAAAATCACCACGGGGTGGTCAGCATGGGGAGGTCAGGAAACATGCAGTGGCAATGTATTATCTGTGTCTGAAAAACATCGCGGTGTGATGCGCATTGTAAGGGCTTCTAACAGGCCATTAACTAGTAGGAGTGAGAAATACATCACGGGGTGGTGTGAATTGGAAGACCTGAATCAGGATAGGCAGTGAGTGGCAATGTAGGATGGAGAAAAGGACCACCGCATGGTGAGCATGGGGAGGTCAGGAAACATGCTGTGGCAATGTAGGATAGGTTTCTGAAAAACATCGCAGGATGGTGCGCATTGTAAGGGTTTGTAGCAGGCCATTCACTAGTAGGAGTGAGAAAAACATCACGGGGTGGTGTGAATGCTAGGGCCTGGATTAGGATAGCCAGTGAGTGTCAATGAAGAATGGAGAAACGAACCACAGGGTGGTCAACATGAGGAGGTCAGGAAACATTCAGTGGCAATGTAGAATAGGTTTCTGATAAACATCGCTGGGTGGTGCGCATTGTAAGGGTTTCTAACAACCCATTCACTAGTAGGAGTGAGAACAACATCACGGGGTGGGTGAATCGGAGGGCCTGAATTAGGATAGACATTGAGTGGCAATGTAGGATGGAGAAAAGCACCACAGGGTGGTCAGCATAGGGAGGTGAGGAAACATGCAGTGTCAATGTAGGATAGGTTTCTGAAAAAAAAAATGCAGGATGGTGCGCATTGTAAGGGTTTCTAACAGGCCATGCACTAGTAGGAGTGAGAAAAACATCACGGGCTGGTGTCAATCGGACGGCCTGAATTAGGATAGGCAGTGATTGGCAATGTAGGATGGAGAAAAGCACCATGGGTTTGTCATCATGGACAGGTCAGGAAACATGCAGTCGCAATGTAGGATAGTTTTCTGAAAAACATCACGGGGTGGTGCGCATTGTAAGGGTTTTGTAACAGGCCATTGATTAGTAGGAGTGAGAAAAACATCACGGGGTGGTGTGAATCAGATATTCTGAGTTAGGATAGGCAGTGAGTGGAAATGTAGGATCGAGAAAAGCACCATGGGGTGGTCAGCATGGGGAGGTCAGGAAAGATGCATTGGCAATGTAGGATAGGTTTCTGAAAAACATCGCAGGATGGTGCGCATTGTAAGGGTTTGTAGCAGGCCATTCACTAGTAGGAGTGAGAAAAACATCACGGGGTGGTGTGAATGCTAGGGCCTGGAGTAGGATAGCCAGTGAGTGTCAATGAAGAATGGAGAAACGAACCACAGGGTGGTCAACATGAGGAGGTCAGGAAACATTCAGTGGCAATGTAGGATAGGTTTCTGAAAAACATCGCGGGGTGGTGTGAATTGGAAGGCCTCAATCAAGATAGACAGTGAGTGGCAATGTAGGATGGAGAAAAGCACCATGGGTTGGTGAGCATGGGGAGGTCAGGAAACATGCAATGGCAATGTAGGATAATTTTTCTGAAAAACATCGTGGGGTGGTGCACATTGTAAGGGTTTGTAGCAGGCCATTCACTAGTAGGAGTGAGAAAAATATCACAGGGTGGTGTGAATCTGAGGGATTGAATTAGGATAGGCAGTGAGTGGCAATGAAGAATGCAGAAATGCACCACGGGGTGGGCAACATGGGGAGGTCAGGAAACATGCAGTGACAATGTAGGATAGGTTTCTGAAAAGCATCGTGGGTTGGTGCGCATTGTAAGGCTTTCTAACAAGCCATTCAGAAGTAGGAGTGAAAAAAAACGTCACGGCGTGGTGTGAATCAGAGGGCCTGAATTAGGATAGGCATTGAGTTGCAATGTAGGATGGAGAAAAGCACCACAGGGTGGTCAGCATGGAGAGGTCAGGAAACATGCAGTGGCAATGGAGGATTGTTTTCTGAAAAACATCAAAGGGTGGTGCGCATTGTAAGGGTTTCGAACACGTCATTCACTAGTAGGAGTGAGAAAAACAGCACGGGGTGGTGTGAATCAGATGTTCTGAATTAGGATAGGCAATGAGGGGCAACGTAGGAAGGAGAAAATCACCACGGGGTGGTCAGCATGGGGAGGTCAGGAAACATGCAGTGGCAATGTATTATCTGTGTCTGAAAAACATCGCGGTGTGATGCGCATTGTAAGGGCTTCTAACAGGCCATTAACTAGTAGGAGTGAGAAATACATCACGGGGTGGTGTGAATTGGAAGACCTGAATCAGGATAGGCAGTGAGTGGCAATGTAGGATGGAGAAAAGGACCACCACATGGTGAGCATGGGGAGGTCAGGAAACATGCTGTGGCAATGTAGGATAGGTTTCTGAAAAACATCGCAGGATGGTGCGCATTGTAAGGGTTTGTAGCAGGCCATTCACTAGTAGGAGTGAGAAAAACATCACGGGGTGGTGTGAATGCTAGGGCCTGGATTAGGATAGCCAGTGAGTGTCAATGAAGAATGGAGAAACGAACCACAGGGTGGTCAACATGAGGAGGTCAGGAAACATTCAGTGGCAATGTAGAATAGGTTTCTGATAAACATCGCTGGGTGGTGCGCATTGTAAGGGTTTCTAACAACCCATTCACTAGTAGGAGTGAGAACAACATCACGGGGTGGGTGAATCGAAGGGCCTGAATTAGGATAGACATTGAGTGGCAATGTAGGATGGAGAAAAGCACCGCAGGGTGGTCAGCATAGGGAGGTGAGGAAACATGCAGTGTCAATGTAGGATAGGTTTCTGAAAAAAAAAATGCAGGATGGTGCGCATTGTAAGGGTTTCTAACAGGCCATGCACTAGTAGGAGTGAGAAAAACATCACGGGCTGGTGTCAATCGGACGGCCTGAATTAGGATAGGCAGTGATTGGCAATGTAGGATGGAGAAAAGCACCATGGGTTTGTCATCATGGACAGGTCAGGAAACATGCAGTCGCAATGTAGGATAGTTTTCTGAAAAACATCACGGGGTGGTGCGCATTGTAAGGGTTTTGTAACAGGCCATTGATTAGTAGGAGTGAGAAAAACATCACGGGGTGGTGTGAATCAGATATTCTGAGTTAGGATAGGCAGTGAGTGGAAATGTAGGATTGAGAAAAGCACCACGGCGTGGTCAGCATGGGGAGGTCAGGAAAGATGCATTGGCAATGTAGGATAGGTTTCTGAAAAACATCGACAGGTGGTGCGCATTGTAAGGCATTCTAAAAGGCCATTCACTAGTAGGAGTGAGAAAAACATCACGGGGTGGTTTGAATCGGAGGGCCAGAATTAGGGTAGGCAGTGAGTGGCAACGTAAAATGTACAAAAGCATCACAGTGTGGTCATAATGGGGAGGTCAGGAAACATGCAGGGGCAATGTAGGATAGGTTTCTGAAAAAAAAAGCAGGGTGGTGCGCATTGTAGGGCATTCCAACATGCCATTCACTAGTAGGAGTGAGAAAAATATCACGGGGTGGTGTCAATCAGAGGTCCTGAATTATGATAGACAGTGAGTGGCAATGTGGGATGGAGAAAAGCACCACAGGGTCGTCAGCATGGGGAGGTCAGGAAACATGCAGTGGCAATGTAGGATAGGTTTCTGAAAAATATCGCTGGGTGGGGCACCTTGTAAGGGTTTCTAATAGGCCATTCACTAGTGGAATGAGAAAAACTTCACGGGGTGGTGTCAATCAGAGTGCCTGAATTAGGATAGGCAGTGAGTGGCAATGAAGAATGGAGAGACGCACCACGGGTTGGTCAACATGGAGAGTTCAGGAAACATGCAGTGGCAATGTAGGACAGGTTTCTGAAAAACATCGCGGGGTGGTGCGCATTGTAAGGCTTTCTAACAGGCCATTCACTAGTAGGAGTGAGAAATACATCATGGTGTGGTGTGAATCGGAGGGTTTGAAACAGGATAGGCAGTAAGTGGCAATGTAGGATGGTGAAAAGCACCAGGGGTGGTCAGCATGGGAGGTTAGGAAACATGCAATGGCAAATTAGGATAGGTTTCTGATAAACATGGCAGGGTGGTGCGCATTGTAAGTGTTTCTAACAGGCCATTCACTTGTAGGAGTGAGAAAAATATAACGGGGTGGTGTGAATCGGAGGGCCTGAATCAGGAGAGGCATTGAGTGGCAATGTTGGATGGAGAAATGCAGCACGTCGTGGTCAGCATGGTGAGTCAGGAAACATGCATTGGCAATGTAGGATAGGTTTCTGAAAAACATCGCCGGGTGGTGCGCATTGTAAGGGTTTCTAACAGGCCATTCACTCGTAGGAATGAGAAAAACATCACGGGCTGGTTTGAATTGGAGGACCTGAATTAGGATAGGCAGTGAGTGGCAATGTAGGATGGAGAAAAGCACCACGGGATGGTCAGCATGGGGAGGTCAGGAAAAATGCATTGGCAATGTAGGATAGGTTTCAGAAATACATCGCGGGCTGGTGCTCATTGTAAGGGTTTCTAACAGGCCATTCCCTAGTAGGAGTGAGGAAAATATAACGAGGTGGTGTGAATCGGAGGGCCTGAATCAGGGGAGGCATTGAGTGGCTATGTAGGATAGTTTTTCTGAAAAAATCGCAGGGTGGTGCGCCTTGTAAGGGTTTGTAGCAGGCCTTTCACTAGTAGGATTGAGAAATACATCACGGGGTGGTGTGAATCGGAGGGCCTGAATTAGGATAGGCAGTGAGTGGCAATGTAGGATGGAGAAAACCACCACAGGGTGGTCAGCATGGGGAGGTCAGGAAACATGCAGTGGCAATGTAGGATAGTTTTCTGAAAAACATCGCGGGGTGGTGCGCATTTTAAGCATTTCTAACAACCCATTCACAAGTAGGAGTGAAAAATACGTCACGGTGTGGTGTGAATCGTAGGGGCTGAATTAGGATAGGCTGTGAGTGGCAATGTAGGATGGATAAAAAAACCACGGGTTTGTCAGCATGGGGAGGCAAGGAAACATGCAGTGGCAATGTAGAATAGGTTTCTGATAAACATCGCTGGTGGTACGCATTATAAGGGTTTCTAACAATTCATTCACTATTAGGACTGAGAACAACATCACGGGGTTGTGTGAATCGGAGGGCCTGAATTAGGATAGGCAGTGAGTGGCAATGTAGGATGGAGAAAAGCACAAAGATGTGGTCATGATGGGGAGATCAGGAAAAATGCAGTGGAAATGTAGGATAAGTTTCTGTAAAACATCGCGGGGTGGTGCGCATTGTAAGGGTTTCTAACAGGCCATTCACTAGTAGAAGTGCGAAAAACATCACGGGGTGGTGTGAATTGGAAGGCCTGAATCAAGATAGACAGTGAGTGGCAATGTAGGATGGAGAAAAGCACCATGGGTTGGTGAGCATGGGGAGGTCAGGAAACATGCAATGGCAATGTAGGATAGGTTTCTTAAACACATCGCGGGTTGGTGCGCATTGTAATGGTTTCTAACAGGCCATTCAATAGTAGGAGTGATAAAAACATCACGGGGTGGTGTGAATCGGAGGGCCTGAATTAGAATAGGCAGTGAGTGGCTATGTAGGATGGAGAAAAGCACCACGGGGTGGTCAGCATGGGGAGTCAGGAAACATGCATTGGCAATGTAGGATAGGTTTCTGAAAAATATCGCCAGGTGGTGCGCATTGTAAGGGTTTCTAACAGGCCATTCACTAGTAGGAGTGAGAAAAATATCACGGGGTGGTTTGAATCGGAGGGCCTGAATTATGATATGCAGTGAGTGGCAATGTAGGATGGAGAAAAGCACCACGGGGTAGTCAGCATGGGGATGTCAGGAAACATGCATTGGCAATGTAGGATAGGTTTCTGAAAAATATCGCCGGGTGGTGCGCATTGTAAGGGTTTCTAACAGGCCATTCACTAGTAGGAGTGAGAAAAACATCACGGGGTGGTTTGAATCGGAGGGCCTGAATTATGATATGCAGTGAGTGGCAATGTAGGATGGAGAAAAGCACCACAGGGTGGTCAGCATGGGGAGGTCAGGAAACATGCAGTGGAAATGCAGGATATGTTTCTGATAAACCTTGTGCGGTGGTGCGCATTTTAAGGGTTTCTAACAGGCCATTCACTAGTAGAAGTGAGAAAAACATCACGGGGTAATGTGAATTGGAGGGCCTGAATTGGGATACGCAGTGATTGGCAATGTAAAATGGAGAAAAGCGCCACAGTGTGGTCAGCATGGTGAGGTCAGAAAACATGCAGTGGCAAGTTAGGATAGGTTTCTGAAAAACATCGCGGGGTGGTGCGCATTGTAAGGGTTTCTAACAGGCCATTCAATAGTAGGAGTGAGAAAAATATAACGGGCTGCTGTGAATCAGAAGGCCTGAATCAGGTGAGCCATTGAGCGGCAATGTAGGAATGGAGAAAAGCACCACGGCGTGCTCAGCATGGGGAGGTCAGGAAACATGCATTGGCAGTGAAGGATAGGTTTATGAAAAACATCGCCTGGTAGTGCGCATTGTATGGATATCTAACAGGCCATTCACTAGTAGAAGTAAGAAAATCATCACGGGGTGGTGTGAATCGGAGGGCCTGAATTATGATAGACAGTGAGTGGCAATGTAGGATGGAGAAAAGCACCACGGGGTGGTCATCATGGGGAGGTCAGGAAACATGCAATGGCAATGTAGGATAGGTTTCTGAAAAAAAAAAGCGGGGTTGTGCGCCTTGTAAGGGTTTCTAACAAGCCATTCACTAGTAGGAGTGATAAAAACATCACGGGGTAGTGTGAATCGGAGGGCCTGAATTAAGATAGGCAGTGAGTGGCTATGTAGGATGGAGAAAAGCACCAAGGGGGAGTCAGCATGGGGAGTCAGGAAACATGCATTGGAAATGTAGGATAGGTTTCTGAAAAACATCGCGGGGTGGTGCGCATTGTAAGGGTTTCTAACAGGCCATTCACTAGTAGGAATGAGAAAAACATCACGGGGTGGTATGAATTGGAGGACCTGAATTAGGATAGGCAGTGTGTGGCAACGTAAAATGGAGAAAAGCACCACAGTGTGGTCAGCATGGGGAGGTCAGGAAACATGCAGTGGCTATGTAGGATAGGTTTCAGAAAAACATCGCGGGGTGGTGCGCATTGTAATGGTTTCTAACAGGACATTCACTAGTAGAAGTGAGAAAAACATCACGGGGTGGTGTGAATTGGAAGGCCTGAATGAAGATAGACAGTGTGTGGCAACGTAGGATGGAGAAAAGCACCATGGGTTGGTGAGCATGTGGAGGTCAGGAAACATGAAATGGCAATGTAGGATAGTTTTTCTGAAAAATATCGCAGGGTGGTGCGCTTTGTAAGGGTTTGTAGCAGGCCATTCACTAGTAGGAGTGAGTGAAACATCACGGGGTGGTGTGAATCGGAGGGCCTGAATTAGGATAGGTAGTGAGTGGCAATGTAGGATGGAGAAAAGCACCACGGGGTGGTCAGCATGGGGAGGTCAGGAAACATGCAGTGGAAATGAAGGATATGATTCTGAAAAACATCGCGGGTGGTGCGTATTGTAAGGGTTTCTAAGAGGCCATTCAGAAGTAGGAGTGAAAAAAACGTCACGGGGTGGTGTGAATCGGAGGCCCTGAATTAGGATAGGCATTGAGTTGCAATGTAGGATGGATAAAACCACCACAGGATGGTCAGCATGGGGAGGTCAGGAAACATGCAGTGGCAATGTAGGATAGTTTTCTGAAAAACATCACGGGGTGGCGCGCATTTTAAGCATTTCTAACAACCCATTCACAAGTAGGAGTGGAAAAAACATCACGGTGTTGTGTGAATCGTAGGGGCTGAATTAGGAAAGGCTGTGAGTGCCAATGCAGGATGGATAAAAAAACCACGGGTTTGTAAGCATGGGGAGGCAAGGAAACATCCAGTGGCAATGTAGAATAGGTTTCTGATAAACATCGCTGGGTGGTACGCATTATAAGGTTTTCTAACAATCCATTCACTAGTAGGAGTGAGAACAACATCACGGCGTGGTGTGAATCGGAGGGCCTGAATTAGGATAGGCAGTGAGTGTCAATGTAGGATGGAGAAAAGCACCAATGGGTGGTCAACATGGGGAAGTTAGGAAACATGCCTTGGCAATGTAGGAGAGTTTTCTGAAAAACATCACGGGGTGGTGCGCATTGTAAGGATTTCTAACAAGCCATTCACAAGTATGACTGAAAAATACATCACGGGGTGTTGTGAATCGTAGGGCCTGAATTAAGATAGGCAGTGAGTGGCTATGTAGAATGGAGAAAAGCACCACGGGGTGGTCAGCATGGGGAGTCAGGAAACATGCATTGCTAATGTAGGATAGATTTCTGAAAAACATTGCTGGGTGGTGCGCATTCTAAGGCTTTCTAACAGGCCATTCACTAGAAGGAGTGAGAAAAACATCACGGGGTGATGTGAATCCGAGGGCCTGAACTGCATAGGCAGTGAGCGGCAATGTAGGATGGATAAAAGCACCAAGGTGTGGTCAGCATGGGGAGTCAGGAAACATGCATTGGCAATATAGGATAGGTTTCTGAAAAACATTGCCGGGTGGTGCGCATTGTAAGGCTTTCTAACAGGCCATTCACTAGAAGGAGTGAGAAAAATTTAACGGGGTGGTGTAAATCGGAGGGCCTGAATCAGGAAAGGCATTGAGTGGCAATGTAGGATGGAGAAAAGCACCACGTGGTAGTCAGCATGGGGAGGTCAGGAAACATGCTTTGGCAATGTAGGATAGGGTTCTGAAAAATATCGCCGGGTGGTGCGCATTGTAAGGGTTTCTAACAGGCCATTCACTAGTAGGAGTGAGAAAAACATCACGGGGTGGTTTGAATCGGAGGGCCTGAATTATGATATGCAGTGAGTGGCAATGTAGGATGGAGAAAAGCACCACAGGGTGGTCAGCATGGGGAGGTCAGGAAACATGCATTGCTAATGTAGGATAGGTTTCTGAAAAAACATTGCTGGGTGGTGCGCATTCTAAGGCTTTCTAACAGGCCATTCACTAGAAGGAGTGAGAAAAACATCACGGGGTGATGTGAATCGGAGGGCCTGAACTGCATAGGCAGTGAGCGGCAATGTAGGATGGATAAAAGCACCAAGGTGTGGTCAGCATGGGGAGTCAGGAAACATGCATTGGCAATATAGGATAGGTTTCTGAAAAACATTGCCAGGTGGTGCGCATTGTAAGGCTTTCTAACAGGCCATTCACTAGAAGGAGTGAGAAAAATTTAACGGGGTGGTGTGAATCGGAGGGCCTGAATCAGGAAAGGCATTGAGTGGCAATGTAGGATGGAGAAAAGCACCACGTGGTAGTCAGCACGGGGAGGTCAGGAAACATGCTTTGGCAATGTAGGATAGGGTTCTGACAAATATCGCCGGGTGGTGCGCATTGTAAGGGTTTCTAACAGGCCATTCACTAGTAGGAGTGAGAAAAACATCACGGGGTGGTTTGAATCGGAGGGCCTGAATTATGATATGCAGTGAGTGGCAATGTAGGATGGAGAAAAGCACCACAGGGTGGTCAGCATGGGGAGGTCAGGAAACATGCAGTGGAAATGTAGGATATGTTTCTGATAAACCTCGTGGGGTGGTGCGCATTTTAAGGGTTTCTAACAGGCCATTCACTAGTAGAAGTGAGAAAAACATCACGGGGTGATGTGAATCGGAGGGCCTGAATTGGGATACGCAGTGATTGGCAATGTAAAATGGAGAAAAGCGCCACAGTGTGGTCAGCATGGTGAGGTCAGAAAACATGCAGTGGCAAGTTAGGATAGGTTTCTGAAAAATATCGCGGGGTGGTGCGCATTGTAAGGGTTTCTAACAGGCCATTCAATAGTAGGAGTGAGAAAAATATAACGGGCTGCTGTGAATCAGAAGGCCTGAATCAGGTGAGCCATTGAGGGGCAATGTAGGAATGGAGAAAAGCACCACGGCGTGCTCAGCATGGTGAGGTCAGGAAACATGCATTGGCAGTGAAGGATAGGTTTCTGAAAAACATTGCCTGGTAGTGCGCATTGTACGGATTTCTAACAGGCCATTCACTAGTAGAAGTAAGAAAATCATCACGGGCTGGTGTGAATCGGAGGGCCTGAATTATGATAGACAGTGAGTGGCAATGTAGGATGGAGAAAAGCACCACGGGGTGGTCATCATGGGGAGGTCAGGAAACATGCAATGGCAATGTAGGATAGGTTTCTGAAAAAAAAAAGCGGGGTTGTGCGCCTTGTAAGGGTTTCTAACAAGCCATTCACTAGTAGGAGTGATAAAAACATCACGGGGTGGTGTGAATCGGAGGGCCTGAATTAGGATAGGCAGTGAGTGGCAATGTAGGATGGAGAAAAGCACCACGGGGTGGTCATCATGGAGAGGTCACAAACATGCATTGGCAATGTAGGATAGTTTTCTGAGAAACATCAGGGGGTGGTGTGCATTGTAAGGATTTCTAAAAAGCCATTTACAAGTAGGAGTGAAAAAAACATCACGGGATGGTGTGAATCGTAGGGCCTGAATTAATATAGGCAGTGAGTGGCTATGGAGGATGGAGAAAAGCATCAAGGGGTGGTCAGCATGTGGAGTCAGGAAACATGCATTGGCCATGTAGGATAGGTTTCTGAAAAACATTGCCGGGTGGTGCACATTGTAAGGCTTTCTAACAGGCCATTCACTAGAAGGAGTCAGTAAAACTTAACAGGGTGGTGTGAATCGGAGGGGCTGTATCAGGAAAGGCATTGAGTGGCAATGTAGGATGGAGAAAAGCACCATGGGGTAGTCAGCATGGGGAGGTCAGGAAACATGCATTGGCAATGTAGGATAGGTTGCTGAAAAATATCGCCGGGTGGTGCGCATTGTAAGGTTTTCTAACAGGCCATTCACTAGTAGGAGTGAGAAAAACATCACGGGGTGGTTTGAATCGGAGGGCCTGAATTATTATAGGCAGTGAGAGGCAATGTAGGATGGAGAAAAGCACCACAGGGTGGTCAGCATGGGGAGGTCAGAAAACATGCAGTGGAAATGTAGGATACGTTTCTGATAAACCTCGTGGGTTGGTGCTCATTTTAAGGGTTTCTAACAGGCCATTCACTAGTAGAAGTGAGAAAAACATCACGGGGTGGTGTGAATTGGAGGGGCTGAAACAGGACAGGAAGTGAGTGGCAATGAAGAATGGAGAAAAGCACCACGGGTTAGTCAACATGGGGAGGTCAGGAAACATGCTTTGGCAATGTAGGAGAGGTTTCTGAAAAACATTGCGGGGTGGTGCGTATTGTAAGGTTTTCTAACATGCCATTCACTAGCAGGAGTGACAAATACATCATGGTGTGGTGTGAATTGGAGGACCTGAATCAAGATAGACAGTGAGTGGCAATGTAGGATGGAGAAAAGCACTACGGGTTTGTGAGCATGGGGAGGCAAGGAAACATGCAGTGGCAATGTAGAATAGGTTTCTGATAAACATCGTAGGTTGGTGCGCATTGTAAGTGTTTCTAACAGGCCAGTCACTAGTAGGAGTGAGAACAACATCATGGGGTGGTGTGAATCGGAGGGCCTGAATTAGGATAGGCAGTGAGTGGCAATGTAGGATGGAGAAAAGAACCAAGGGGTGGTCAACATGGGGAGGTCTGGAAACATGCATTGGTAATGTAGGATAGGTTTCTGAAAAACATCACGGGGTGGTGCGCATTGTAAGGATTTCTAACAAGCCATTCACAACTAGGAGTGAAAAAAACATCACGCAATGGTGTGAATTGTAGGGCCTGAATTAAGATAGGCAGTGAGTGGCTATGTAGGATGGAGAAAAGCACCAAGGTGGAGTCAGCATGGGGAGTCAGGAAACATGCATTGGAAATGTAGGATAGGTTTCTGAAAAACATCGCGGTGTGGTGCGCATTGTAAGGGTTTCTAACAGGCCATTCACTAGTAGGAATGAGAAAAACATCACGGGGTGGTATGAATTGGAGGACCTGAATTAGGATAGGCAGTGAGTGGCAATGTAAAATGGAGAAAAGCACCACAGTGTGGTCAGCATGGGGAGGTCAGGAAACATGCAGTGGCTATGTAGGATAGGTTTCAGAAAAACATCGCGGGGTGGTGCGCATTGTAATGGTTTGTAACAGGCCATTCAATAGTAGGAGTGAGAAAAATATAACGGGGTGGTGTGAATCGGAGGGCCTGAATCAGGGGAGGCATTGAGTGGCAATGTAGGATGGAGAAAAGCACAACGGAGTGGTCAGCATGGGGAGGTCAGGAAACATGAATTGGCAATGTAGATAGGTTTCTGAAAAACATCGCCGGGTGGTTCGCATTGTAAGGGTTTCTAACAGGCCATTCACTACTAGGAGTGAGAAAAACATCACGTGGTGGTGTGAATCCGAGGGCCTGAATTATAATAGGCAGTGAGTGGCAATGTAGAATGGAGAAAAGCACCACGGGGTGGTCAGCATGGGGAGGTCAGGAAACATGCGGTGGAAATGTAGGATACGTTTCTGAAAAACATCGCGGGTTGGTGCGCATTGTAAGGGTTTCTAACAGGACATTCACTAGTAGAAGTGAGAAAATCATCACGGGGTGGTGTGAATTGGAAGGCCTGAATGAAAATAGACAGTGAGTGGCAATGTAGGATGTAGAAAAGCACCATGGGTTGGTGAGCATGGGGAGGTCATGAAACATGAAATGGCAATGTAGGATAGATTTTCTGAAAAATATCGCAGGGTGGTGCCCTTTGTAAGGGTTTGTATCAGGCCATTCACTAGTAGGAGTGAGTAAAACATCACGGGGTGGTGTGAATCAGAGGGCCTGAATTAGGATAGGTAGTGAGTGGCAATGTAGGATGGAGAAAAGCACCACAGGGTGGTCAGCATGGGGAGGTGAGGAAAACATGCAGTGGCAATGTAGGATAGTTTTCTGAAAAACATCGCGGGGTGGTGCGTATTTTAAGCATTTCTAACAACCCATTCACAACTAGCAGTGAAAAAAACATCACGGTGTGGTGTGAATTGTAGGGGCTGAATTAGGATAGGCTGTGAGTGGCAATGCAGGATGGATAAAAAAACCACGGGTTTGTCAACATGGGGAGGCAAGGAAACATCCAGTGGCAATGTAGAATAAGTTTCTGATAAACATCGCTGGGTGGTACGCATTACAAGGTTTTCTAACAATCCATTCACTAGCAGGAGTGAGAACAACATCACGGGGTGGTGTGAATCGGAGGGCCTGAATTAGGATAGGCAGTGAGTGGCAATGTAGGATGGAGAAAAGCACCAAGGGGTGGTCAACATGGGGAGGTCAGGAAACAGGCATGGCAATGTAGGAGAGTTTTCTGAAAAACATCATGGGGTGGTGCGCATTGTAAGGATTTCTAACAAGCCATTCACAAGTATGACTGAAAAAAACATCACGGGGTGGTGTGAATCGTAGGGCGTGAATTAAGGTAGGCAGTGAGTGGCTATGTAGGATGGAAAAAAGCACCACGGGGTGGTCAGCATGGGGAGTCAGGAAACATGCACTGGCAATGTAGGATAGGTTTCTGAAAAACATCGTTGTGTTGTGCGCATTGTAAGGCTTTCAAAGAGGCCATTCACTAGTAGAACTGAGAAAAACATCACGGGGTGATGTGAATCAGAGGGCCTGAATTAGGATAGGAAGTGAGTGGCAATGTAAAATGGAGAAAAGCGCCACAGTCTGGTCAGCATGGTGAGGTCAGAAAACATGCAGTGGCAATAGTAGGATAGGTTTCTGAAAAACATCGTGGGGTGGTGCACATTGTAAGGGTTTCTAACAGGCCATTCAATAGTAGGAGTGAGAAAAATATAACGGGCTGCTGTGAATCAGAAGGCCTGAATCAGGTGAGCCATTGAGGGGCAATGTAGGATGGAGAAAAGCACCACGGGGTGGTCAGCATGGGGAGTCAGGAAACATGCATTGGCAATGTAGGATAGGTTTCTGAAAGACATCGCCGTGTGGTGCGCATTGTAAGGCTTTCTAACAGGCCATTCACTAGTAGGAATGAGAAAAACTTCATGGAGTGGTGTGAATCGGAGGGCCTGAATTAGATAGGCAGTGAGTGCCAACGTAAAATGGAGAAAACCACCACGGTGTGGTCAGCATCGGGAGGTCAGGAAACATGCTGTGGCAATGTAGGATAGGTTTCTGAAAAACATCGCGGGGTGGTGCGTATTGTAAGGGTTTCTAACAGGCCATTCACTAGCAGGAGTGACAAATACATCATGGTGTGGTGTCAAACGGAGGTCCTGAGTAAAGATAGACAGTGAGTGGCAATGTAGGATGGAAAAAAGCACCACAGGGTGGTCAGCATTGGGAGGTCAGGAAACATGCAGTGGAAATGTAGGATACGTTTCTGATAAACCTCGTGGGGTGGTGCGCATTTTAAGGCTTTCTAACAAGCCATTCACTAGTAGGAGTGAGAAAAATTTAACGGTGTGGTGTGAATCGGAGGGCCTTAATCAGTAAAGGCATTGAGTGGCAATGTAGGATGGAGAAAAGCACCACGGGGTAGTCAACATGGGGAGGTCAGGAAACATGCATTGGCAATGTAGGATAGGTTTCTGAAAAATATCGCCGGGTGTGCGCATTGGAATGGTTTCGAACAGGCCATTCACTAGTAGGAGTGAGGAAAACATCACGGGGTGGTGTGAATCAGATGGCCTGAATTATGATAGGCAGTGAGTGGCAATGTAGGATGGAGAAAAGCACCACAGGGTGGTCAGAATGGGAAGTCAGGAAACATGCAGTGGAAATGTAGGATACGTTTCTGATAAACCTCGTGGGGTTGTCCGCATTTTAAGGGTTTCTAACAGGCCATTCACTAGTAGAAGTGAAAAAAACATCACGGGGTGGTGTGAATCGGAGGGGCTGAAACAGGATAGGCAGTGAGTGGCAATGAAGAATGGAGAAAAGCACCATGGGGTGGTCAACATGGTGAGGTCAGGAAACATGCTTTGGCAATGTAGGACAGGTTTCTGAAAAACATCGCGGGGTGGTGCGTATTGTAAGGTTTTCAAACAGGCCATTCACTATCAGGAGTGACAAATACATCATGGTGTGGTGTCAAACGGAGGTCCTGAGTAAAGATAGACAGTGAGTGGCAATGTAGGATGGAGAAAAGCACCACGGGTTGGTGAGCATGGGGAGGTCATGAAACATGCAGTGGTAATGTAGGATAGGTTTCTGAAAAACATCGCGGGGTGGTGCGCATTATAAGAATTTCTAACAAGCCATTCTCAAGTAGGAGTGAAGAAAACATCACGGGGTGGTGTGAATCGGAGGGCCTGAATTAGGATAGGCTGTGAGTGGCAACGTAGGATGGAGAAAAGCACCACGGCTTTGTCAGCATTGGGAGGCAAGGATACATGCAGTGGCAATGTAGAATAGGTTTCTGATAAACATCGCAGGTTGGTGCGCATTGTAAGTGTTTCTAACAGGCCATTCACTAGTACGAGTGAGAACAACATCATGGTTTGGTGTGAAGCGGAGGGCCTGAATTAGGATAGGCATTGAGTGGCAATGTAGGACGGAGACAAGCACTGCAACGTGTTCAGCATGGGGAGGTGAGGAAACATCCAGTGGCAATGTAGGATAGGTTTCTGAAAAAAAAAGCGGGGTGGTGTGCATTGTAAGGGTTTCTAACACGCCTTTCACTAGTAGGAGTGAGAAAAACCTCACGGGGTGGTGTGAATCGGAGGGCCTGAGTTAGGATAGGCAGTGAGTGGCAATGTAGGATGGAGAAAAGCACAAAGGAGTGGTCAACATGGGGAGGTCAGGAAACATGCATTGGCAATGTAGGATAGTTTTCTGAAAAACATCACGGGGTGGTGCGCATTGTAAGGATTTCTAACAAGCCATTCAGAACTAGGAGTGAAAAAAACATCACGCGGTGGTGTGAATCATAGGGCCTGAATTAAGATAGGCAGTGAGTGGCTATGTAGAATGGAGAAAAGCACCACGAGGTGGTCAGCATGCAGAGTCAGGAAACATGCATGGCAATGTAGGATAGGTTTCTGAAAAACATCGCAGTGTGGTGCGCATTGCAAGGCTTTCAAACCGTCCATTCACTACTAGGAATGAGAAAAACATCATGGGGTCATGTGAATCGGAGGGCCTGAATTAGGATAGGCAGTGAGTGTCAACGTAAAATGGAGAAAAGCGCCACAGTGTGGTCAGCATGGTGAGGTCAGAAAACATGCAGTGGCAATGTAGGATAGGTTTCTGAAATACATCGCAGGGAGTGCGCATTGTAAGTGTTTCTAACAGGCCATTCACTAGTAGGAGTGAGAAAAACATCACGGGGTGTTGTGAATTGGAGGGCCTGAATTATGATAGGCAGTGAGTGGCAATGTAGGATGGAGAAAAGCACCGCAGGGTGGTCAGCATAGGGAGGTGAGGAAACATGCAGTGTCAATGTAGGATAGGTTTCTGAAAAAAAATGCAGGGTGGTGCGCATTGTAAGGGTTTCTAACAGGCCATGCACTAGTAGGAGTGAGAAAAACATCACGGGCTGGTGTGAATCGTAGGGCCTGAATTAGGATAGGCAGTGAGTGGCAATGTAGGATGGAGAAAAGCACCACGGGTTGGTCATCATGGACAGGTCAGGAAACATGCAGTCGCAATGTAGGATAGTTTTCTGAAAAACATCACTGGGTGGTGCGCATTGTAAGGGTTTTTTAACAGGCCATTGACTAGTAGGAGTGAGAAAAACATCACGGGGTGGTGTGAATCAGATATTCTGAGTTAGGATAGGCAGTGAGTGGAAATGTAGGATCGAGAAAAGCACCATGGGGTGGTCAGCATGGGGAGGTCAGGAAAGATGCATTGGCAATGTAGGATAGGTTTCTGAAAAACATCGCAGGATGGTGCGCATTGTAAGGGTTTGTAGCAGGCCATTCACTAGTAGGAGTGAGAAAAACATCACGGGGTGGTGTGAATGCTAGGGCCTGGAGTAGGATAGCCAGTGAGTGTCAATGAAGAATGGAGAAACGAACCACAGGGTGGTCAACATGAGGAGGTCAGGAAACATTCAGTGGCAATGTAGGATAGGTTTCTGAAAAACATCGCGGGGTGGTGTGAATTGGAAGGCCTCAATCAAGATAGACAGTGAGTGGCAATGTAGGATGGAGAAAAGCACCATGGGTTGGTGAGCATGGGGAGGTCAGGAAACATGCAATGGCAATGTAGGATAATTTTTCTGAAAAACATCGTGGGGTGGTGCACATTGTAAGGGTTTGTAGCAGGCCATTCACTAGTAGGAGTGAGAAAAATATCACAGGGTGGTGTGAATCTGAGGGATTGAATTAGGATAGGCAGTGAGTGGCAATGAAGAATGCAGAAATGCACCACGGGGTGGGCAACATGGGGAGGTCAGGAAACATGCAGTGACAATGTAGGATAGGTTTCTGAAAAGCATCGTGGGTTGGTGCGCATTGTAAGGCTTTCTAACAAGCCATTCAGAAGTAGGAGTGAAAAAAAACGTCACGGCGTGGTGTGAATCAGAGGGCCTGAATTAGGATAGGCATTGAGTTGCAATGTAGGATGGAGAAAAGCACCACAGGGTGGTCAGCATGGAGAGGTCAGGAAACATGCAGTGGCAATGGAGGATTGTTTTCTGAAAAACATCAAAGGGTGGTGCGCATTGTAAGGGTTTCGAACACGTCATTCACTAGTAGGAGTGAGAAAAACAGCACGGGGTGGTGTGAATCAGATGTTCTGAATTAGGATAGGCAATGAGGGGCAACGTAGGAAGGAGAAAATCACCACGGGGTGGTCAGCATGGGGAGGTCAGGAAACATGCAGTGGCAATGTATTATCTGTGTCTGAAAAACATCGCGGTGTGATGCGCATTGTAAGGGCTTCTAACAGGCCATTAACTAGTAGGAGTGAGAAATACATCACGGGGTGGTGTGAATTGGAAGACCTGAATCAGGATAGGCAGTGAGTGGCAATGTAGGATGGAGAAAAGGACCACCGCATGGTGAGCATGGGGAGGTCAGGAAACATGCTGTGGCAATGTAGGATAGGTTTCTGAAAAACATCGCAGGATGGTGCGCATTGTAAGGGTTTGTAGCAGGCCATTCACTAGTAGGAGTGAGAAAAACATCACGGGGTGGTGTGAATGCTAGGGCCTGGATTAGGATAGCCAGTGAGTGTCAATGAAGAATGGAGAAACGAACCACAGGGTGGTCAACATGAGGAGGTCAGGAAACATTCAGTGGCAATGTAGAATAGGTTTCTGATAAACATCGCTGGGTGGTGCGCATTGTAAGGGTTTCTAACAACCCATTCACTAGTAGGAGTGAGAACAACATCACGGGGTGGGTGAATCGGAGGGCCTGAATTAGGATAGACATTGAGTGGCAATGTAGGATGGAGAAAAGCACCGCAGGGTGGTCAGCATAGGGAGGTGAGGAAACATGCAGTGTCAATGTAGGATAGGTTTCTGAAAAAAAAAAAATGCAGGATGGTGCGCATTGTAAGGGTTTCTAACAGGCCATGCACTAGTAGGAGTGAGAAAAACATCACGGGCTGGTGTCAATCGGACGGCCTGAATAAGGATAGGCAGTGATTGGCAATGTAGGATGGAGAAAAGCACCATGGGTTTGTCATCATGGACAGGTCAGGAAACATGCAGTCGCAATGGAGGATAGTTTTCTGAAAAACATCACGGGGTGGTGCGCATTGTAAGGGTTTTGTAACAGGCCATTGATTAGTAGGAGTGAGAAAAACATCACGGGGTGGTGTGAATCAGATATTCTGAGTTAGGATAGGCAGTGAGTGGAAATGTAGGATTGAGAAAAGCACCACGGGGTGGTCAGCATGGGGAGGTCAGGAAAGATGCATTGGCAATGTAGGATAGGTTTCTGAAAAACATCGACAGGTGGTGCGCATTGTAAGGCATTCTAAAAGGCCATTCACTAGTAGGAGTGAGAAAAACATCACGGGGTGGTTTGAATCGGAGGGCCAGAATTAGGGTAGGCAGTGAGTGGCAACGTAAAATGTACAAAAGCATCACAGTGTGGTCATAATGGGGAGGTCAGGAAACATGCAGGGGCAATGTAGGATAGGTTTCTGAAAAAAAAAGCAGGGTGGTGCGCATTGTAGGGCATTCCAACATGCCATTCACTAGTAGGAGTGAGAAAAATATCACGGGGTGGTGTCAATCAGAGGTCCTGAATTATGATAGACAGTGAGTGGCAATGTGGGATGGAGAAAAGCACCACAGGGTCGTCAGCATGGGGAGGTCAGGAAACATGCAGTGGCAATGTAGGATAGGTTTCTGAAAAATATCGCTGGGTGGGGCACCTTGTAAGGGTTTCTAATAGGCCATTCACTAGTGGAATGAGAAAAACTTCACGGGGTGGTGTCAATCAGAGTGCCTGAATTAGGATAGGCAGTGAGTGGCAATGAAGAATGGAGAGACGCACCACGGGTTGGTCAACATGGAGAGTTCAGGAAACATGCAGTGGCAATGTAGGACAGGTTTCTGAAAAACATCGCAGGGTGGTGCGCATTGTAAGGCTTTCTAACAGGCCATTCACTAGTAGGAGTGAGAAATACATCATGGTGTGGTGTGAATCGGAGAGTTTGAAACAGGATAGGCAGTAAGTGGCAATGTAGGATGGTGAAAAGCACCAGGGGTGGTCAGCATGGGAGGTTAGGAAACATGCAATGGCAAATTAGGATAGGTTTCTGATAAACATGGCAGGGTGGTGCGCATTGTAAGTGTTTCTAACAGGCCATTCACTTGTAGGAGTGAGAAAAATATAACGGGGTGGTGTGAATCGGAGGGCCTGAATCAGGAGAGGCATTGAGTGGCAATGTTGGATGGAGAAATGCACCACGGCGTGGTCAGCATGGTGAGTCAGGAAACATGCATTGGCAATGTAGGATAGGTTTCTGAAAAACATCGCCGGGTGGTGCGCATTGTAAGGGTTTCTAACAGGCCATTCACTCGTAGGAATGAGAAAAACATCACGGGCTGGTTTGAATTGGAGGACCTGAATTAGGATAGGCAGTGAGTGGCAATGTAGGATGGAGAAAAGCACCACGGGATGGTCAGCATGGGGAGGTCAGGAAAAATGCATTGGCAATGTAGGATAGGTTTCAGAAATACATCGCGGGCTGGTGCTCATTGTAAGGGTTTCTAACAGGCCATTCCCTAGTAGGAGTGAGGAAAATATAACGAGGTGGTGTGAATCAGAGGGCCTGAATCAGGGGAGGCATTGAGTGGCTATGTAGGATAGTTTTTCTGAAACAATCGCAGGGTGGTGCGCCTTGTAAGGGTTTGTAGCAGGCCTTTTACTAGTAGGATTGAGAAATACATCACGGGGTGGTGTGAATCGGAGGGCCTGAATTAGGATAGGCAGTGAGTGGCAATGTAGGATGGAGAAAAGCACCACGGGGTGGTCAGCATGGGGAGGTCAGGAAACATGCAGTGGCAATGTAGTATCGGTGTCTGAAAAACATCGCGGGTGGTGCGCATTGTAAGGGTATCTAACAGGCCATTCAGAAGTAGGAGTGAAAAAACGTCACGGGGTGGTGTGAATAGGAGGGCCTGAATTAGGATAGGCAGTGAGTGGCAATGTAGGATGGAGAAAACCACCACAGGGTGGTCAGCATGGGGAGGTCAGGAAACATGCAGTGGCAATGTAGGATAGTTTTCTGAAAAACATCGCGGGGTGGTGCGCATTTTAAGCATTTCTAACAACCCATTCACAAGTAGGAGTGAAAAATACGTCACGGTGTGGTGTGAATCGTAGGGGCTGAATTAGGATAGGCTGTGAGTGGCAATGTAGGATGGATAAAAAAACCACGGGTTTGTCAGCATGGGGAGGCAAGGAAACATGCAGTGGCAATGTAGAATAGGTTTCTGATAAACATCGCTGGTGGTACGCATTATAAGGGTTTCTAACAATTCATTCACTATTAGGAGTGAGAACAACATCACGGGGTTGTGTGAATCGGAGGGCCTGAATTAGGATAGGCAGTGAGTGGCAATGTAGGATGGAGAAAAGCACAAAGATGTGGTCATGATGGGGAGATCAGGAAACATGCAGTGGAAATGTAGGATAAGTTTCTGTAAAACATCGCGGGGTGGTGCGCATTGTAAGGGTTTCTAACAGGCCATTCACTAGTAGAAGTGCGAAAAACATCACGGGGTGGTGTGAATTGGAAGGCCTGAATCAAGATAGACAGTGAGTGGCAATGTAGGATGGAGAAAAGCACCATGGGTTGGTGAGCATGGGGAGGTCAGGAAACATGCAATGGCAATGTAGGATAGGTTTCTTAAACACATCGCGGGTTGGTGCGCATTGTAATGGTTTCTAACAGGCCATTCAATAGTAGGAGTGATAAAAACATCACGGGGTGGTGTGAATCGGAGGGCCTGAATTAGAATAGGCAGTGAGTGGCTATGTAGGATGGAGAAAAGCACCACGGGGTGGTCAGCATGGGGAGTCAGGAAACATGCATTGGCAATGTAGGATAGGTTTCTGAAAAATATCGCCGGGTGGTGCGCATTGTAAGGGTTTCTAACAGGCCATTCACTAGTAGGAGTGAGAAAAACATCACGGGGTGGTTTGAATCGGAGGGCCTGAATTATGATATGCAGTGAGTGGCAATGGAGGATGGAGAAAAGCACCACGGGGTAGTCAGCATGGGGATGTCAGGAAACATGCATTGGCAATGTAGGATAGGTTTCTGAAAAATATCGCCGGGTGGTGCGCATTGTAAGGGTTTCTAACAGGCCATTCACTAGTAGGAGTGAGAAAAACATCACGGGGTGGTTTGAATCGGAGGGCCTGAATTATGATATGCAGTGAGTGGCAATGTAGGATGGAGAAAAGCACCACAGGGTGGTCAGCATGGGGAGGTCAGGAAACATGCAGTGGAAATGCAGGATATGTTTCTGATAAACCTCGTGGGGTGGTGCGCATTTTAAGGGTTTCTAACAGGCCATTCACTAGTAGAAGTGAGAAAAACATCACGGGGTAATGTGAATCGGAGGGCCTGAATTGGGATACGCAGTGATTGGCAATGTAAAATGGAGAAAAGCGCCACAGTGTGGTCAGCATGGTGAGGTCAGAAAACATGCAGTGGCAAGTTAGGATAGGTTTCTGAAAAACATCGCGGGGTGGTGCGCATTGTAAGGGTTTCTAACAGGCCATTCAATAGTAGGAGTGAGAAAAATATAACGGGCTGCTGTGAATCAGAAGGCCTGAATCAGGTCAGCCATTGAGCGGCAATGTAGGAATGGAGAAAAGCACCACGGCGTGCTCAGCATGGGGAGGTCAGGAAACATGCATTGGCAGTGAAGGATAGGTTTCTGAAAAACATCGCCTGGTAGTGCGCATTGTATGGATATCTAACAGGCCATTCACTAGTAGAAGTAAGAAAATCATCACGGGGTGGTGTGAATCGGAGGGCCTGAATTATGATAGACAGTGAGTGGCAATGTAGGATGGAGAAAAGCACCACGGGGTGGTCATCATGGGGAGGTCAGGAAACATGCAATGGCAATGTAGGATAGGTTTCTGAAAAAAAAAAGCGGGGTTGTGCGCCTTGTAAGGGTTTCTAACAAGCCATTCACTAGTAGGAGTGATAAAAACATCACGGGGTGGTGTGAATCGGAGGGCCTGAATTAAGATAGGCAGTGAGTGGCTATGTAGGATGGAGAAAAGCACCAAGGGGGAGTCAGCATGGGGAGTCAGGAAACATGCATTGGAAATGTAGGATAGGTTTCTGAAAAACATCGCGGGGTGGTGCGCATTGTAAGGGTTTCTAACAGGCCATTCACTAGTAGGAATGAGAAAAACATCACGGGGTGGTTTGAATTGGAGGACCTGAATTAGGATAGGCAGTGTGTGGCAACGTAAAATGGAGAGAAGCACCACAGTGTGGTCAGCATGGGGAGGTCAGGAAACATGCAGTGGCTATGTAGGATAGGTTTCAGAAAAACATCGCGGGGTGGTGCGCATTGTAATGGTTTCTAACAGGACATTCACTAGTAGAAGTGAGAAAAACATCACGGGGTGGTGTGAATTGGAAGGCCTGAATGAAGATAGACAGTGTGTGGCAACGTAGGATGGAGAAAAGCACCATGGGTTGGTGAGCATGTGGAGGTCAGGAAACATGAAATGGCAATGTAGGATAGTTTTTCTGAAAAATATCGCAGGGTGGTGCGCTTTGTAAGGGTTTGTAGCAGGCCATTCACTAGTAGGAGTGAGTAAAACATCACGGGGTGGTGTGAATCGGAGGGCCTGAATTAGGATAGGTAGTGAGTGGCAATGTAGGATGGAGAAAAGCACCACGGGGTGGTCAGCATGGGGAGGTCAGGAAACATGCAGTGGAAAAGAAGGATATGATTCTGAAAAACATCGCGGGTGGTGCGCATTGTAAGGGTTTCTAAGAGGCCATTCAGAAGTAGGAGTGAAAAAAACGTCACGGGGTGGTGTGAATCGGAGGCCCTGAATTAGGATAGGCATTGAGTTGCAATGTAGGATGGATAAAACCACCACAGGATGGTCAGCATGGGGAGGTCAGGAAACATGCAGTGGCAATGTAGGATAGTTTTCTGAAAAACATCACGGGGTGGCGTGCATTTTAAGCGTTTCTAACAACCCATTCACAAGTAGGAGTGGAAAAAACATCACGGTGTGGTGTGAATCGTAGGGGCTGAATTAGGAAAGGCTGTGAGTGCCAATGCAGGATGGATAAAAAAACCACGGGTTTGTAAGCATGGGGAGGCAAGGAAACATCCAGTGGCAATGTAGAATAGGTTTCTGATAAACATCGCTGGGTGGTACGCATTATAAGGTTTTCTAACAATCCATTCACTAGTAGGAGTGAGAACAACATCACGGCGTGGTGTGAATCGGAGGGCCTGAATTAGGATAGGCAGTGAGTGTCAATGTAGGATGGAGAAAAGCACCAATGGGTGGTCAACATGGGGAAGTTAGGAAACATGCATTGGCAATGTAGGAGAGTTTTCTGAAAAACATCACGGGGTGGTGCGCATTGTAAGGATTTCTAACAAGCCATTCACAAGTATGACTGAAAAATACATCACGGGGTGTTGTGAATCGTAGGGCCTGAATTAAGATAGGCAGTGAGTGGCTATGTAGAATGGAGAAAAGCACCACGGGGTGGTCAGCATGGGGAGTCAGGAAACATGCATTGCTAATGTAGGATAGGTTTCTGAAAAACATTGCTGGGTGGTGCGCATTCTAAGGCTTTCTAACAGGCCATTCACTAGAAGGAGTGAGAAAAACATCACGGGGTGATGTGAATCCGAGGGCCTGAACTGCATAGGCAGTGAGCGGCAATGTAGGATGGATAAAAGCACCAAGGTGTGGTCAGCATGGGGAGTCAGGAAACATGCATTGGCAATATAGGATAGGTTTCTGAAAAACATTGCCGGGTGGTGCGCATTGTAAGGCTTTCTAACAGGCCATTCACTAGAAGGAGTGAGAAAAATTTAACGGGGTGGTGTGAATCGGAGGGCCTGAATCAGGAAAGGCATTGAGTGGCAATGTAGGATGGAGAAAAGCACCACGTGGTAGTCAGCATGGGGAGGTCAGGAAACATGCTTTGGCAATGTAGGATAGGGTTCTGAAAAATATCGCCGGGTGGTGCGCATTGTAAGGGTTTCTAACAGGCCATTCACTAGTAGGAGTGAGAAAAACATCACGGGGTGGTTTGAATCGGAGGGCCTGAATTATGATATGCAGTGAGTGGCAATGTAGGATGGAGAAAAGCACCACAGGGTGGTCAGCATGGGGAGGTCAGGAAACATGCATTGCTAATGTAGGATAGGTTTCTGAAAAACATTGCTGGGTGGTGCGCATTCTAAGGCTTTCTAACAGGCCATTCACTAGAAGGAGTGAGAAAAACATCACGGGGTGATGTGAATCGGAGGGCCTGAACTGCATAGGCAGTGAGCGGCAATGTAGGATGGATAAAAGCACCAAGGTGTGGTCAGCATGGGGAGTCAGGAAACATGCATTGGCAATATAGGATAGGTTTCTGAAAAACATTGCCGGGTGGTGCGCATTGTAAGGCTTTCTAACAGGCCATTCACTAGAAGGAGTGAGAAAAATTTAACGGGGTGGTGTGAATCGGAGGGCCTGAATCAGGAAAGGCATTGAGTGGCAATGTAGGATGGAGAAAAGCACCACGTGGTAGTCAGCATGGGGAGGTCAGGAAACATGCTTTGGCAATGTAGGATAGGGTTCTGACAAATATCGCCGGGTGGTGCGCATTGTAAGGGTTTCTAACAGGCCATTCACTAGTAGGAGTGAGAAAAACATCACGGGGTGGTTTGAATCGGAGGGCCTGAATTATGATATGCAGTGAGTGGCAATGTAGGATGGAGAAAAGCACCACAGGGTGGTCAGCATGGGGAGGTCAGGAAACATGCAGTGGAAATGTAGGATATGTTTCTGATAAACCTCGTGGGGTGGTGCGCATTTTAAGGGTTTCTAACAGGCCATTCACTAGTAGAAGTGAGAAAAACATCACGGGGTGATGTGAATCGGAGGGCCTGAATTGGGATACGCAGTGATTGGCAATGTAAAATGGAGAAAAGCGCCACAGTGTGGTCAGCATGGTGAGGTCAGAAAACATGCAGTGGCAAGTTAGGATAGGTTTCTGAAAAATATCGCGGGGTGGTGCGCATTGTAAGGGTTTCTAACAGGCCATTCAATAGTAGGAGTGAGAAAAATATAACGGGCTGCTGTGAATCAGAAGGCCTGAATCAGGTGAGCCATTGAGGGGCAATGTAGGAATGGAGAAAAGCACCACGGTGTGCTCAGCATGGGGAGGTCAGGAAACATGCATTGGCAGTGAAGGATAGGTTTCTGAAAAACATCGCCTGGTAGTGCGCATTGTACGGATTTCTAACAGGCCATTCACTAGTAGAAGTAAGAAAATCATCACGGGCTGGTGTGAATCGGAGGGCCTGAATTATGATAGACAGTGAGTGGCAATGTAGGATGGAGAAAAGCACCACGGGGTGGTCATCATGGGGAGGTCAGGAAACATGCAATGGCAATGTAGGATAGGTTTCTGAAAAAAAAAAGTGGGGTTGTGCGCCTTGTAAGGGTTTCTAACAAGCCATTCACTAGTAGGAGTGATAAAAACATCACGGGGTGGTGTGAATCGGAGGGCCTGAATTAGGATAGGCAGTGAGTGGCAATGTAGGATGGAGAAAAGCACCACGGGGTGGTCAACATGGAGAGGTCACAAACATGCATTGGCAATGTAGGATAGTTTTCTGAGAAACACCAGGGGGTGGTGTGCATTGTAAGGATTTCTAAAAAGCCATTTACAAGTAGGAGTGAAAAAAACATCACGGGATGGTGTGAATCGTAGGGCCTGAATTAATATAGGCAGTGAGTGGCTATGGAGGATGGAGAAAAGCATCAAGGGGTGGTCAGCATGTGGAGTCAGGAAACATGCATTGGCCATGTAGGATAGGTTTCTGAAAAACATTGCCGGGTGGTGCACATTGTAAGGCTTTCTAACAGGCCATTCACTAGAAGGAGTCAGTAAAACTTAACAGGGTGGTGTGAATCGGAGGGGCTGTATCAGGAAAGGCATTGAGTGGCAATGTAGGATGGAGAAAAGCACCATGGGGTAGTCAGCATGGGGAGGTCAGGAAACATGCATTGGCAATGTAGGATAGGTTGCTGAAAAATATCGCCGGGTGGTGCGCATTGTAAGGTTTTCTAACAGGCCATTCACTAGTAGGAGTGAGAAAAACATCACGGGGTGGTTTGAATCGGAGGGCCTGAATTATTATAGGCAGTGAGAGGCAATGTAGGATGGAGAAAAGCACCACAGGGTGGTCAGCATGGGGAGGTCAGAAAACATGCAGTGGAAATGTAGGATACGTTTCTGATAAACCTCGTGGGTTGGTGCTCATTTTAAGGGTTTCTAACAGGCCATTCACTAGTAGAAGTGAGAAAAACATCACGGGGTGGTGTGAATTGGAGGGGCTGAAACAGGACAGGAAGTGAGTGGCAATGAAGAATGGAGAAAAGCACCACGGGTTAGTCAACATGGGGAGGTCAGGAAACATGCTTTGGCAATGTAGGAGAGGTTTCTGAAAAACATTGCGGGGTGGTGCGTATTGTAAGGTTTTCTAACATGCCATTCACTAGCAGGAGTGACAAATACATCATGGTGTGGTGTGAATTGGAGGACCTGAATCAAGATAGACAGTGAGTGGCAATGTAGGATGGAGAAAAGCACTACGGGTTTGTGAGCATGGGGAGGCAAGGAAACATGCAGTGGCAATGTAGAATAGGTTTCTGATAAACATCGTAGGTTGGTGCGCATTGTAAGTGTTTCTAACAGGCCAGTCACTAGTAGGAGTGAGAACAACATCATGGGGTGGTGTGAATCGGAGGGCCTGAATTAGGATAGGCAGTGAGTGGCAATGTAGGATGGAGAAAAGAACCAAGGGGTGGTCAACATGGGGAGGTCTGGAAACATGCATTGGTAATGTAGGATAGGTTTCTGAAAAACATCACGGGGTGGTGCGCATTGTAAGGATTTCTAACAAGCCATTCACAACTAGGAGTGAAAAAAACATCACGCAATGGTGTGAATTGTAGGGCCTGAATTAAGATAGGCAGTGAGTGGCTATGTAGGATGGAGAAAAGCACCAAGGTGGAGTCAGCATGGGGAGTCAGGAAACATGCATTGGAAATGTAGGATAGGTTTCTGAAAAACATCGCGGTGTGGTGCGCATTGTAAGGGTTTCTAACAGGCCATTCACTAGTAGGAATGAGAAAAACATCACGGGGTGGTATGAATTGGAGGACCTGAATTAGGATAGGCAGTGAGTGGCAATGTAAAATGGAGAAAAGCACCACAGTGTGGTCAGCATGGGGAGGTCAGGAAACATGCAGTGGCTATGTAGGATAGGTTTCAGAAAAACATCGCAGGGTGGTGCGCATTGTAATGGTTTGTAACAGGCCATTCAATAGTAGGAGTGAGAAAAATATAACGGGGTGGTGTGAATCGGAGGGCCTGAATCAGGGGAGGCATTGAGTGGCAATGTAGGATGGAGAAAAGCACAACGGAGTGGTCAGCATGGGGAGGTCAGGAAACATGAATTGGCAATGTAGATAGGTTTCTGAAAAACATCGCCGGGTGGTTCGCATTGTAAGGGTTTCTAACACGCCATTCACTACTAGGAGTGAGAAAAACATCACGTGGTGGTGTGAATCCGAGGGCCTGAATTATAATAGGCAGTGAGTGGCAATGTAGAATGGAGAAAAGCACCACGGGGTGGTCAGCATGGGGAGGTCAGGAAACATGCGGTGGAAATGTAGGATACGTTTCTGAAAAACATCGCGGGTTGGTGCGCATTGTAAGGGTTTCTAACAGGACATTCACTAGTAGAAGTGAGAAAATCATCACGGGGTGGTGTGAATTGGAAGGCCTGAATGAAAATAGACAGTGAGTGGCAACGTAGGATGTAGAAAAGCACCATGGGTTGGTGAGCATGGGGAGGTCATGAAACATGAAATGGCAATGTAGGATAGATTTTCTGAAAAATATCGCAGGGTGGTGCCCTTTGTAAGGGTTTGTATCAGGCCATTCACTAGTAGGAGTGAGTAAAACATCACGGGGTGGTGTGAATCAGAGGGCCTGAATTAGGATAGGTAGTGAGTGGCAATGTAGGATGGAGAAAAGCACCACAGGGTGGTCAGCATGGGGAGGTGAGGAAAACATGCAGTGGCAATGTAGGATAGTTTTCTGAAAAACATCGCGGGGTGGTGCGCATTTTAAGCATTTCTAACAACCCATTCACAACTAGCAGTGAAAAAAACATCACGGTGTGGTGTGAATTGTAGGGGCTGAATTAGGATAGGCTGTGAGTGGCAATGCAGGATGGATAAAAAAACCACGGGTTTGTCAACATGGGGAGGCATGGAAACATCCAGTGGCAATGTAGAATAAGTTTCTGATAAACATCGCTGGGTGGTACGCATTACAAGGTTTTCTAACAATCCATTCACTAGCAGGAGTGAGAACAACATCACGGGGTGGTGTGAATCGGAGGGCCTGAATTAGGATAGGCAGTGAGTGGCAATGTAGGATGGAGAAAAGCACCAAGGGGTGGTCAACATGGGGAGGTCAGGAAACAGGCATTGGCAATGTAGGAGAGTTTTCTGAAAAACATCACGGGGTGGTGCGCATTGTAAGGATTTCTAACAAGCCATTCACAAGTATGACTGAAAAAAACATCACGGGGTGGTGTGAATCGTAGGGCGTGAATTAAGATAGGCAGTGAGTGGCTATGTAGGATGGAAAAAAGCACCACGGGGTGGTCAGCATGGGGAGTCAGGAAACATGCACTGGCAATGTAGGATAGGTTTCTGAAAAACATCGTTGTGTTGTGCGCATTGTAAGGCTTTCAAAGAGGCCATTCACTAGTAGAACTGAGAAAAACATCACGGGGTGATGTGAATCAGAGGGCCTGAATTAGGATAGGAAGTGAGTGGCAATGTAAAATGGAGAAAAGCGCCACAGTCTGGTCAGCATGGTGAGGTCAGAAAACATGCAGTGGCAATAGTAGGATAGGTTTCTGAAAAACATCGTGGGGTGGTGCACATTGTAAGGGTTTCTAACAGGCCATTCAATAGTAGGAGTGAGAAAAATATAACGGGCTGCTGTGAATCAGAAGGCCTGAATCAGGTGAGCCATTGAGGGGCAATGTAGGATGGAGAAAAGCACCACGGGGTGGTCAGCATGGGGAGTCAGGAAACATGCATTGGCAATGTAGGATAGGTTTCTGAAAGACATCGCCGTGTGGTGCGCATTGTAAGGCTTTCTAACAGGCCATTCACTAGTAGGAATGAGAAAAACTTCATGGAGTGGTGTGAATCGGAGGGCCTGAATTAGATAGGCAGTGAGTGCCAACGTAAAATGGAGAAAACCACCACGGTGTGGTCAGCATCGGGAGGTCAGGAAACATGCTGTGGCAATGTAGGATAGGTTTCTGAAAAACATCGCGGGGTGGTGCGTATTGTAAGGGTTTCTAACAGGCCATTCACTAGCAGGAGTGACAAATACATCATGGTGTGGTGTCAAACGGAGGTCCTGAGTAAAGATAGACAGTGAGTGGCAATGTAGGATGGAAAAAAGCACCACAGGGTGGTCAGCATTGGGAGGTCAGGAAACATGCAGTGGAAATGTAGGATACGTTTCTGATAAACCTCGTGGGGTGGTGCGCATTTTAAGGCTTTCTAACAAGCCATTCACTAGTAGGAGTGAGAAAAATTTAACGGTGTGGTGTGAATCGGAGGGCCTTAATCAGTAAAGGCATTGAGTGGCAATGTAGGATGGAGAAAAGCACCACGGGGTAGTCAACATGGGGAGGTCAGGAAACATGCATTGGCAATGTAGGATAGGTTTCTGAAAAATATCGCCGGGTGTGCGCATTGGAATGGTTTCGAACAGGCCATTCACTAGTAGGAGTGAGGAAAACATCACGGGGTGGTGTGAATCAGATGGCCTGAATTATGATAGGCAGTGAGTGGCAATGTAGGATGGAGAAAAGCACCACAGGGTGGTCAGAATGGGAAGTCAGGAAACATGCAGTGGAAATGTAGGATACGTTTCTGATAAACCTCGTGGGGTTGTCCGCATTTTAAGGGTTTCTAACAGGCCATTCACTAGTAGAAGTGAAAAAAACATCACGGGGTGGTGTGAATCGGAGGGGCTGAAACAGGATAGGCAGTGAGTGGCAATGAAGAATGGAGAAAAGCACCATGGGGTGGTCAACATGGTGAGGTCAGGAAACATGCTTTGGCAATGTAGGACAGGTTTCTGAAAAACATCGCGGGGTGGTGCGTATTGTAAGGTTTTCAAACAGGCCATTCACTATCAGGAGTGACAAATACATCATGGTGTGGTGTCAAACGGAGGTCCTGAGTAAAGATAGACAGTGAGTGGCAATGTAGGATGGAGAAAAGCACCACGGGTTGGTGAGCATGGGGAGGTCATGAAACATGCAGTGGTAATGTAGGATAGGTTTCTGAAAAACATCGCGGGGTGGTGCGCATTATAAGAATTTCTAACAAGCCATTCTCAAGTAGGAGTGAAGAAAACATCACGGGGTGGTGTGAATCGGAGGGCCTGAATTAGGATAGGCTGTGAGTGGCAACGTAGGATGGAGAAAAGCACCACGGCTTTGTCAGCATTGGGAGGCAAGGATACATGCAGTGGCAATGTAGAATAGATTTCTGATAAACATCGCAGGTTGGTGCGCATTGTATGGGTGTGTAACATTACATTCACTATTAGGAGTGAGAAAATCATCACGGGGTGTTGCGCGTTGTATGGGTGTGTAACATTACATTAACTAGTAGGAGTGAGAAAAACATCACGGGGTGGTGTGAATCGGAGGGTCTGAATTAGGATAGCCAGTGAGTTGCAATGTAGCATGGAGAAAAGCATCGCAGGGTGGTCAGCATGGGGAGGTCAGGAAACATGCAGTGGCAATGTAGGATAGGTTTCTGAAAAATATCGCTGGGTGGGGCACCTTGTAAGGGTTTCTAATAGGCCATTCACTAGTGGAATGAGAAAAACTTCACGGGGTGGTGTCAATCAGAGTGCCTGAATTAGGATAGGCAGTGAGTGGCAATGAAGAATGGAGAGACGCACCACGGGTTGGTCAACATGGAGAGTTCAGGAAACATGCAGTGGCAATGTAGGACAGGTTTCTGAAAAACATAGCGGGGTGGTGCGCATTGTAAGGCTTTCTAACAGGCCATTCACTAGTAGGAGTGAGAAATACATCATGGTGTGGTGTGAATCGGAGGGTTTGAAACAGGATAGGCAGTAAGTGGCAATGTAGGATGGTGAAAAGCACCAGGGGTGGTCAGCATGGGAGGTTAGGAAACATGCAATGGCAAATTAGGATAGGTTTCTGATAAACATGGCAGGGTGGTGCGCATTGTAAGTGTTTCTAACAGGCCATTCACTTGTAGGAGTGAGAAAAATATAACGGGGTGGTGTGAATCGGAGGGCCTGAATCAGGAGAGGCATTGAGTGGCAATGTTGGATGGAGAAATGCACCACGGCGTGGTCAGCATGGTGAGTCAGGAAACATGCATTGGCAATGTAGGATAGGTTTCTGAAAAACATCGCCGGGTGGTGCGCATTGTAAGGGTTTCTAACAGGCCATTCACTCGTAGGAATGAGAAAAACATCACGGGCTGGTTTGAATTGGAGGACCTGAATTAGGATAGGCAGTGAGTGGCAATGTAGAATGGAGAAAAGCACCACGGGATGGTCAGCATGGGGAGGTCAGGAAAAATGCATTGGCAATGTAGGATAGGTTTCAGAAATACATCGCGGGCTGGTGCTCATTGTAAGGGTTTCTAACAGGCCATTCCCTAGTAGGAGTGAGGAAAATATAACGAGGTGGTGTGAATCGGAGGGCCTGAATCAGGGGAGGCATTGAGTGGCTATGTAGGATAGTTTTTCTGAAAAAATCGCAGGGTGGTGCGCCTTGTAAGGGTTTGTAGCAGGCCTTTCACTAGTAGGATTGAGAAATACATCACGGGGTGGTGTGAATCGGAGGGCCTGAATTAGGATAGGCAGTGAGTGGCAATGTAGGATGGAGAAAAGCACCACGGGGTGGTCAGCATGGGGAGGTCAGGAAACATGCAGTGGCAATGTAGTATCGGTGTCTGAAAAACATCGCGGGTGGTGCGCATTGTAAGGGTATCTAACAGGCCATTCAGAAGTAGGAGTGAAAAAACGTCACGGGGTGGTGTGAATAGGAGGGCCTGAATTAGGATAGGCAGTGAGTGGCAATGTAGGATGGAGAAAACCACCACAGGGTGGTCAGCATGGGGAGGTCAGGAAACATGCAGTGGCAATGTAGGATAGTTTTCTGAAAAACATCGCGGGGTTTTGCGCATTTTAAGCATTTCTAACAACCCATTCACAAGTAGGAGTGAAAAATACGTCACGGTGTGGTGTGAATCGTAGGGGCTGAATTAGGATAGGCTGTGAGTGGCAATGTAGGATGGATAAAAAAACCACGGGTTTGTCAGCATGGGGAGGCAAGGAAACATGCAGTGGCAATGTAGAATAGGTTTCTGATAAACATCGCTGGTGGTACGCATTATAAGGGTTTCTAACAATTCATTCACTATTAGGAGTGAGAACAACATCACGGTGTTGTGTGAATCGGAAGGCCTGAATTAGGATAGGCAGTGAGTGGCAATGTAGGATGGAGAAAAGCACAAAGATGTGGTCATGATGGGGAGATCAGGAAACATGCAGTGGAAATGTAGGATAAGTTTCTGTAAAACATCGCGGGGTGGTGCGCATTGTAAGGGTTTCTAACAGGCCATTCACTAGTAGAAGTGCGAAAAACATCACGGGGTGGTGTGAATTGGAAGGCCTGAATCAAGATAGACAGTGAGTGGCAATGTAGGATGGAGAAAAGCACCATGGGTTGGTGAGCATGGGGAGGTCAGGAAACATGCAATGGCAATGTAGGATAGGTTTCTTAAAAACATGGCGGGTTGGTGCGCATTGTAATGGTTTCTAACAGGCCATTCAATAGTAGGAGTGATAAAAACATCACGGGGTGGTGTGAATCGGAGGGCCTGAATTAGAATAGGCAGTGAGTGGCTATGTAGGATGGAGAAAAGCACCACGGGGTGGTCAGCATGGGGAGTCAGGAAACATGCATTGGCAATGTAGGATAGGTTTCTGAAAAATATCGCCGGGTGGTGCGCATTGTAAGGGTTTACAACAGGCCATTCACTAGTAGGAGTGAGAAAAACATCACGGGGTTGTGTGAGTCGGAGGGGCTGAATTAGTATAGGATGTGAGTGGCAACGTAGGATGGAGAAAAGCACGACGGCTTTGTCATCATGGGGAGGCAAGGAAACATGCAGTGGCAATGTAGAATAGGTTTCTGGTAAACATCTCAGGTTGGTGCGAATTGTAAGTGTTTCTAACAGGCCATTCACTAGTAGGAGTGAGAACAACATCATGGGGTAGTGTGAATCGAAGGGCCTGAATTAGGATAGGCATTGAGTGGCAATGTAGGACGGAGACAAGCACTACAACGTGTTCAGCATGGGGAGGAGAGGAAATATCCAGTGGCAAGGTAGGATAGGTTTCTGAAAAAAAAGCGGCGTGGTGTGCATTGTAAGGGTTTCTAACACGCCATTCACTAGTAGGAGCAAGAAAAACATCACGGGGTGGTGTGAATCGGAGGGCCTGAATTAGGATAGGCAGTGAGTGGCTATGTAGGATGGAGAAAAGCACCACAGGGTGGTCAGCATGGGGAGGTGAGGAAAACATGCAGTGGCAATGTAGGATAGGTTTCTGAAAAATATCGCAGGGTGGTGCGCATTGTAAGGGTTTCTAACAGGCCATTCAATAGTAGGAGTGAGAGAAATATAACGGATTGGTGTGAATCGGAAGGCCTGAATCAGGTAAGCCATTGAGTGTCAATGTAGGATGGAGAAAAGCACCACGGCGTGGTCAGCATGGGGAGGTCAGGAAACATGCATTGGCAATGGAGCATAGGTTTCAGAAAAACATCGCCGGGTAGTGCGCATTGTAAGGGTTTCTAACAGGCCATTCACTAGTAGGAGTGAGAAATACATCACGGGGTGGTGTGAATCGGAGGGCCTGAATTATGACAGGCAGTTAGTGGCAATGTAGGACGGAGAAAAGCACCACGGGGTGGTCATATTGGAGAGGTCAGGAAACATGCAGTGGAAATGTAGGATAGGTTTCTGAAAAACTTCGCGGGGTGGTGCGCATTGTATGGGTGTGTAACATTACATTCACTAGTAGAAGTGAGAAAAACATCACGGGGTGGTGTGAATCGGAGGGTCTGAATTAGGATAGGCAGTGAGTGGCAATGTAGGATGGAGAAAAGCACTGTGGGGTGGTCAGCATGGGGAGGTCAGGGAACATGCAGTGGCAATGTAGGATAGGTTTCTGAAAAACATCGCTGGGTGGTATGCATTATAAGAGTTTCTAACAATTCATTCATTAGTAGGAGTGAGAAAAACATCACGGGGTGGTGTGAATCGGAGGGCCTGAATTATGACAGGCAGTTAGTGGCAATGTAGGACGGAGAAAAGCACCACGGGGTGGTCATCATGGAGAGGTCAGGAAACATGCAGTGGAAATGTAGGATAAGTTTCTGAAAAACATCGCTGGGTGGTATGCATTATAAGGGTTTCTAACAATTCATTCACTAGTAGGAGTGAGAACAACATCACGGGGTTGTGTGAATCGGAGGGCCTGAATTAGGATAGGCATTGAGTGGCAATGTTGGATGGAGAAAAGCACCACAGTGTGGTCAGCATAGGGAGGTGAGGAAACAGGCAGTGGAAATGTAGGATATCTTTCTGAAAATAAAAGCAGGGTGGTGCGCATTGTAAGGGTTTCTAACCGGCCATGCACTAGTAGGAGTGAGAAAATCATTACGGGGTGGTGTCAATCGGAGGGCCTGAACTAGGATAGGCAGTGAGTGGCAATACAGCATGGAGAAAAGCACGACGGATTGGTCAACATGGGGAGGTCAGGAAACATGAAGTGGCAATGTAGGACAGTTTTCTGAAAAACATCGCGGGGTGGTGCGCATTGTAAGGCTTTCTAACAGGCAATTCACTAGTACGAGTGAGAAATACATCATGGTGTGGTGTGAATCGGAGGGCCTGAATCAAACAGACAGTGAGTGGCAATGTAGGATGGAGAAAAGCACCATGGGTTGGTGAGCATGGGGAGGTCAGGAAACATGCAATGGCAATGTAGGATAATTTTTATGAAAAACATCGCGGGGTGGTGCGCATTGTAAGGGTTTGTAGCAGGTCATTCACTGGTAGGAGTGAGAAAAAAATCACAGGGTGGTGTGAATCGGAGGGCCTGAATTAGGATAGGCAGTGAGTGGCAATGAAGAATGCAGAAATGCACCACGGGGTGGGCAACATGGGGAGGTCAGGAAACATGCAGTGACAATGTAGGATAGGTTTCTGAAAAGCATCGTGGGTTGGTGTGCATTGTAAGGCTTTCTAACAAGCCATTCCGAAGTAGGAGTGAAAAAAAAACGTCACGGCGTGGTGTGAATCAGAGGGCCTGAATTAGGATAGGCATTGAGTTGCAATGTAGGATGGAGAAAAGCACCACAGGGTGGTCAGCATGGAGAGGTCAGGAAACATGCAGTGGCAATGGAGGATTGTTTTCTGAAAAACATCATAGGGTGTTGCGCATTGTAAGGGTTTCTAACACGCCATTCACTATTAGGAGTGAGAAAAACAGCACGGGGTGGTGTGAATCAGATGTTCTGAATTAGGATAGGCAATGAGGGGCAACGTAGGAAGGAGAAAAGCACCACGGGGTGGTCAGCATGGGGAGGTCAGGAAACATGCAGTGGCAATGTAGTATCTGTGTCTGAAAAACATCGCGGTGTGGTACGCATTGTAAGGGCTTCTAACAGGCCATTAACTAGTAGGAGTGAGAAATACATCACGGGGTGGTGTGAATTGGAAGACCTGAATCAGGATAGGCAGTGAGTGGCAATGTAGGATGGAGAAAAGGACCACCGCATGGTGAGCATGGGGAGGTCAGGAAACATGCTGTGGCAATGTAGGATAGGTTTCTGATAAACATCGCTGGGTGGTGAGCATTGCAAGGGTTTCTAACAATCCATTCACTAGTAGGAGTGAGAACAACATCAAGGGGTGGGTGAATCGGAGGGCCTGAATTAGGATAGACATTGAGTGGCAATGTAGGATGGAGAAAAGCACCGCAGGGTGGTCAGCATAGGGAGGTGAGGAAACATGCAGTGTCAATGTAGGATAGGTTTCTGAAAAAAAAATGCAGGATGGTGCGCATTGTAAGGGTTTCTAACAGGCCATGCACTAGTAGAAGTGAGAAAAACATCACGGGCTGGTGTCAATCGGAGGGACTGAATTAGGATAGGCAGTGAGTGGCAATGTAGGATGGAGAAAAGCACCACGGGTTGGTCATCATGGACAGGTCAGGAAACATGCAGTCGCAATGTAGGATAGTTTTCTGAAAAACATCACCGGGTGGTGCGCATTGTAAGGGTTTTGTAACAGGCCATTGACTAGTAGGAGTGAGAAAAACATCACGGGGTGGTGTGAATCAGATATTCTGAGTTAGGATAGGCAGTGAGTGGAAATGTAGGATCGAGAAAAGCACCACGGGGTGGTCAGCATGGGGAGGACAGGAAAGATGCATTGGCAATGTAGGATAGGTTTCTAAAAAACATCGACAGGTGGTGCGCATTGTAAGGCATTCTAAAAGGCCATTCACTAGTAGGAGTGAGAAAAACATCACGGGGTGGTTTGAATTGGAGGGCCTGAATTAGAGTAGGCAGTGAGTGGCAACGTAAAATGTACAAAAGCACCACAGTGTGGTCATAATGGGGAGGTCAGGAAACATGCAGGGGCAATGTAGGATAGGTTTCTGAAAAAAAAAGCACGGTGGTGCGCATTGTAGGGCATTCCAACATGCCATTCACTAGTAGGAGTGAGAAATACATCATGGTGTGGTGTGAATCGGAGGGGCTGAAACAGGATAGGCAGTAAGTGGCAATGTAGGATGGTGAAAAGCACCAGGGGTGGTCAGCATGGGAGGTTAGGAAACATGCAATGGCAAATTAGGATAGGTTTCTGATAAACATGGCAGGTGGTGCGCATTGTAAGTGTTTCTAACAGGCCATTCACTTGTAGGAGTGAGAAAAATATAACGGGGTGGTGTGAATCGGAGGGCCTGAATCAGGAGAGGCATTGAGTGGCAATGTTGGATGGAGAAATGCACCACGGCGTGGTCAGCATGGTGAGTCAGGAAACATGCATTGGCAATGTAGGATAGGTTTCTGAAAAACATCGCCGGGTGGTGCGCATTGTAAGGGTTTCTAACAGGCCATTCACTAGTAGGAATGAGAAAAACATCACGGGCTGGTATGAATTGGAGGACCTGAATTAGGATAGGCAGTGAGTGGCAAAGTAGGATGGAGAAAAGCACCACGGGATGGTCAGCATGGGGAGGTCAGGAAACATGCATTGGCAATGTAGGATAAGTTTCAGAAATACATCGCGGGCTGGTGCTCATTGTAAGGGTCTCTAACAGGCCATTCCCTAGTAGGAGTGAGGAAAATATAACGAGGTGGTGTGAATCGGAGGGCCTGAATCAGGGGAGGCATTGAGTGGCTATGTAGGATAGTTTTTCTGAAAAAATCGCAGGGTGGTGCGCCTTGTAAGGGTTTGTAGCAGGCCTTTCACTAGTAGGATTGAGAAATACATCACGGGGTGGTGTGAATCGGAGGGCCTGAATTAGGATAGGCAGTGAGTGGCAATGTAGGATGGAGAAAAGCACCACGGGGTGGTCAGCATGGGGAGGTCAGGAAACATGCAGTGGCAATGTAGTATCGGTGTCTGAAAAACATCGCGGGTGGTGCGCATTGTAAGGGTATCTAACAGGCCATTCAGAAGTAGGAGTGAAAAAACGTCACGGGGTGGTGTGAATAGGAGGGCCTGAATTAGGATAGGCATTGAGTGGCAATGTAGGATGGAGAAAACCACCACAGGGTGGACAGCATGGGGAGGTCAGGAAACATGCAGTGGCAATGTAGGATAGTTTTCTGAAAAACATCGCTGGGTGGTGCGCATTTTAAGCATTTCTAACAACCCATTCACAAGTAGGAGTGAAAAATACGTCACGGTGTGGTGTGAATCGTAGGGGCTGAATTAGGATAGGCTGTGAGTGGCAATGTAGGATGGATAAAAAAACCACGGGTTTGTAAGCATGGGGAGGCAAGGAAACATGCAGTGGCAATGTAGAATAGGTTTCTGATAAACATCGCTGGTGGTACGCATTATAAGGGTTTCTAACAATTCATTCACTATTAGGAGTGAGAACAACATCACGGGGTTGTGTGAATCGGAGGGCCTGAATTAGGATAGGCAGTGAGTGGCAATGTAGGATGGAGAAAAGCACAAAGATGTGGTCATGATGGGGAGATCAGGAAACATGCAGTGGAAATGTAGGATAAGTTTCTGTAAAACATCGCGGGGTGGTGCGCATTGTAAGGGTTTCTAACAGGCCATTCACTAGTAGAACTGCGAAAAACATCACGGGGTGGTGTGAATTGGAAGGCCTGAATCAAGATAGACAGTGAGTGGCAATGTAGGATGCAGAAAAGCACCACAGGTAGGTGAGAATGGGGAAGTCAGGAAACATGCAATGGCAATGTAGGATAGGTTTCTTAAAAACATCGCGGGTTGGTGCGCATTGTAATGGTTTCTAACAGGCCATTCAATAGTAGGAGTGATAAAAACACCACGGGGTGGTGTGAATCGGAGGGCCTGAATTAGAATAGGCAGTGAATGGCAATGTAGGATGGAGAAAAGCACTACGTGGTAGTCAGCATGGGGCGGTCAGGAAACATGCATTGGCAATGTAGGATAGGTTTCTGAAAAATATCGTCGGGTGGTGCGCATTGTAAGGGTTTCTAACAGGCCATTCACTAGTAGGAGTGAGAAAAACATCACGGTGTTGTGTGAGTCGGAGGGGCTGAATTAGTATAGGCTGTGAGTGGCAACGTAGGATGGAGAAAAGCATGACGGCTTTGTCATCATGGGGACGCAAGGAAACATGCAGTGGCAATGTAGAATAGGTTTCTGATAAACATCGCAGGTTGGTGCGCATTTTAAATGTTTCTAACAGGCCATTCACTAGTAGGAGTGAGAACAACATCATGGGGTGGTGTGAATCGGAGGGCCTGAATTAGGATAGGCATTGAGTGGCAATGTAGGACGGAGACAAGCACTACAACGTGTTCAGCATGGGGAGGTGAGTAAATATCCAGTGGCAAGGTAGGATACGTTTCTGAAAAAAAAGCGGGGTGGTGTGCATTGTAAGGGTTTCTAACACGCCATTCACTAGTAGGAGCAAGAAAAACATCACGGGGTGGTGTGAATCGGAGGGCCTGAATTAGGATAGGCAGTGAGTAGCTATGTAGGATGGAGAAAAGCACCAAGGGGTGGTCAGCATGGGGAGTCATGAAACATGCATTGGCAATGTAGGATAGGTTTCTGAAAAATATCGCAGGGTGGTGCGCATTGTAAGGGTTTCTAACAGGCCATTCAATAGTAGGAGTGAGAGAAATATAACGGGTTGGTGTGAATCGGAAGGCCTGAATCAGGTAAGCCATTGAGTGTCAATGTAGGATGGAGAAAAGCACCACGGCGTGGTCAGCATGGGGAGGTCAGGAAACATGCATAGGCAATGGAGCATAGCTTTCAGAAAAACATCGCCGGGTAGTGCGCATTGTAAGGGTTTCTAACAGGCCATTCACTAGTAGGAGTGAGAAAAATATCACGGGGTGGTGTGAATCGGAGGGCCTGAATTATGATAGGCAGTTAGTGGCAATGTAGGACGGAGAAAAGCACCACGGGGTGGTCATCATGGAGAGGTCAGGAAACATGCAGCTGAAATGTAGGATAAGTTTCTGAAAAACATCGCTGGGTGGTATGCATTATAAGGGTTTCTAACAATTCATTCACTAGTAGGAGTGAGAACAACATCACGGGGTTGTGTGAATCGGAGGGCCTGAATTAGGATAGGCATTGAGTGGCAATGTTGGATGGAGAAAAGCACCACAGTGTGGTCAGCATAGGGAGGTGAGGAAACAGGCAGTGGAAATGTAGGATAGCTTTCTGAAAATAAAAGCAGGGTGGTGCGCATTGTAAGGGTTTCTAACCTGCCATGCACTAGTAGGAGTGAGAAAATCATCACGGGGTGGTGTCAATCGGAGGGCCTGAACTAGGATAGGCAGTGAGTGGCAATACAGCATGAAGAAAAGCACGACGGATTGGTCAACATGGGGAGGTCAGGAAACATGAAGTGGCAATGTAGGACAGTTTTCTGAAAAACATCGTGGGGTGGTGCGCATTGTAAAGCATTCTAACAGGCCATTCACTAGTACGAGTGAGAAATACATCATGGTGTGGTGTGAATCGGAGGGCCTGAATCAAATAGACAGTGAGTGGCAATGTAGGATGGAGAAAAGCACCATGGGTTGGTGAGCTTGCGAGATCAGGAAACATGCAATGGCAATGTAGGATAGGTTTGTGAAAAACAACGCGGGGTGGTACGCATTGAAAGGATTTGTAGCAGGCCATTCACTAGTAGGAGTGAGAAAAACATCACGGGGTTGTGTGAATCGAAGGGCCTGATTTAGGATAGGCAGTGAGTGGCAAAGTAGGATGGAGAAAAGCACCACGGGGTGGTCAGCATGGGGAGGTCAGGAAACATGCAGTGGCAATGTAGGATAGGTTTCTGAAAAACATCGCGGGGTGGTGCGCATTGTATGGGTGTGTAAGATTACATTCACTAGTAGGATTGAGAAAAACATCACGGGGTGGTGTGAATCGGAGGGTCTGAATTAGGATAGGCAGTGAGTGGCAATGTAGGATCGAGAAAAGCACCACGGGGTGTTCAGCATGGTTAGGTCTGGGAACATGCAGTGGCAATGTAGGATAGGTTTCTGAAAAACAACGCGGGTGGTGCGCATTGTATGGGCGTGTAACATTACATTCACTAGTAGGAGTGAGAAAAACATCACGGGGTGGTGTGAATCGGAGGGACTGAATTAGGATAGGCTGTGAGTGGCAACTTAGGATGGAGAAAAGCACCACGGGGTGGTCAGCAGGGGGAGGTCTGGAAGCATGCAGTGGAAACGTAGGATACGTTTCTGAAAAACATCGCGAGGTGGTGCACACTGTAAGGCTTTCTAACAAGCCATTGACTGGTAGGTGTGAGATATACATCATGGTGTGGTGTGAATCGGAGGGCCTGAATTAGGTTAGGCTGTGAGTGGCAACGTAGAATGGAGAAAAGCACCACGGGGTGGTCATCATGCGGAGGTCAGGAAACATGCATTTGCAATGTAGGATAGTTTTCTGAAAAACATCACGGGGTGGTGCGCATTGTAAGGATTTCTAACAAGCCATTCAAAAGTAGGAGTGAAAAAAACATCACGGGGTGGTGTGAATCATAGGGCCTGAATTAATATAGGCAGTGAGTGGCTATGTAGGATGGAGAAAAGCACCACGTGGTGGTTAGCATGGGGTGTCAGAAAACATTCATTGGCAATGTAGGATAGGTTTCTGAAAAACATCGTGAGGTGGTGCTCATTGTAAGGCTTTCAACAGGCCATTAACTAGTAGGAATGAGAAAAACATTATGGGGTGGTGTGAATCCGAGGGCGTGAATTAGGATAGGCAGTGAGTGGCAACGTAAGATGGAGAAAAGCACCACAGTGTGGTCAGCATGGGCAGGTCAGCAAACATGCAGTGGTAATGTAGGATAGGTTTCTGAAAAACATCGCGGGGTGGTGCGCATTGTAAGGGTTTCTAACAAGCCATTCACAATTAGGAGTGAAAAAAACATCACGGTGTGGTTTGAATCGTTGGGGCTGAATTAGGATAGGCTGTGAGTGGCAATGTAGGATGGAGAAAAGCACTACGGGGTGGTCCGCATGGGGAGGTCAGGAAACATGCAGTGGAAATGTAGGATACGTTTCTGAAAAACATCGCGGGTGGTGCGCATTGTAAGGGTTTCTAACATGCCATTCACTAGTAGGAGTGCGAGCAACATCACGGGGTGGTGTGAATCAGAGGGCCTGAATTAGGATAGGCATTGAGTGGCCATGTAGAATGGAGAAAAGTACCACAGGGTGGTCAGAATAGGGAGGTGAGGAAACATGCAGTGCCAATGTAGGATAGGTTTCTTAAAATAAAAGCAGTGTGGTGCACATTGTAATTGTTTCTAACAGGCCATGCACTAGTAGGAGTGAGAACAACATCACGGGGTGGTGTGAATCGGAGGGCCTGAAATAGGATAGGCAGTGAGTGGCAATGTAGGATGGAGAAAGGCACGACAGATTGGTCAACATGGGGAAGTCAGGAACATGCAGTGGCAATGTAGGACAGGTTTTGAAAAACAACGCGGGGTGGTGCGCATTGTAAGGTTTTCTAACAGGCCATTCACTAGTAGGAGTGAGAAATACATCATCGTGTGGTGTGAATCGGAGGGCCTTAATCATGATAGACAGTGAGTGGCAATGTTGGATGGAGAAAAGCACCACGGGTTGGTGAGCATGTGGAGGTCAGGAAACATGCAATGGCCATGTAGGATAGGTTTCTGAAAAACAACGCGTGGTGGTACGCATTGTAAGGGTTTGTAGCAGGCCATTCACTAGTAGGAGTGAGAAAAGCATCACGGGGTGGTGTGAATCGGAGGGCCTGAATTAGAACAGGCAGTGCGTGGCAATAAAGACTGGAGAAATGCACAAAGGTGTGGTCAACATGGGGAGGTCAGGAAACATGCAGTGGCAATGTAGGATATGTTTCTGAAAAACATCGCGAGGTGGGGCGCATTGTAAGGCTTTCTAACAAGCCATTCAGAAGTAGGAGTGAAAAAAAAGGTCACGGGGTGGTGTGAATCGGAGGGCCTGAATTAGTATAGGCAGTGAGTGGCAATGAAGAATGGAGAAAAGCACCACGGGTGGTCAACATGGGGAGGTAAGGAAACATGCAGTGGCAATGTAGGATAGGTTTCTGATAAACATCATGGGTTGGTGCGCATTGTAAGGCTTTCTAACAAGCCATTCAGAAGTAGGAGTGAAAAAAGCATCACGGGTTGGTGTGAATCAGATGTCCTCAATTAGGATAGGCAGTGAGGGGCAACGTAGGAAGGAGAAAAGCACCACGGGGTGGTCAACATGGGGAGGTCAGGAAACATGCAGTGGCAATGTAGTATCGGTGTCTGAAAAACATCGTGGGGTGGTGCGCATTGTAAGGGTTTCTAACACGCCATTAACTAGTAGAAGTGAGAAATATATCACGTGGTGGTGTGAATTGGAAGACCTGAATCAGGATAGGCAGTGAGTGGCAATGGAGAATGGAGAAAAGCACCACCGCATTGTGAGCATGGGGAGGTCAGGAAACATGCTGCGGCAATGTAGGATAGGCTTCTGAAAAACATTGCGGAATGATGCGCATTGTTAAGGTTGTAGAACGCCATTCACTAGTAGGAGTGAGAAAAACATAACGGGGTGGTGTGAATGGGAGGGCCTGAATTAGGAAAGGCATTCAGTGGCAATGTAGGACGGTGAAAAGCACCACAAGGTGTTCAGCATGGGGAGGTGAGGAAACATCCAGTGGCAATGTAGGATAGGTTTCTGAAAAAAAAAAGCGGGGTGGTGCGCATTGTAAGGGTTTCTAACAAGCCATTCACAAGTAGGAGTGAAAAAAACATCACGGGGTCGTGTGAATGGGAAGGCCTGAATTAGGATAGGCATTGAGTGGCAATGTAGGATGGAGAAAAGCACCACGGGTGGTCAGCCTGGGGATGCAGGAAACATGCATTGGCAATGTAGGATAAGTTTCTGAATAACATCGACGGGTGGTGCGCATTGTAAGGCTGTCTAACAGGCCATTCACTATTAGGAATGAGAAAAACATCACGGGGTGTTGTGAATCGGTGGACCGGAATTAGGATAGGCAGTGAGTGGCAACGTAAAATGGAGAAAAGCACCACGGGTTGTTGAGCTTGGGGAGGTCAGGAAACATGCAATGGCAATGTACGATAGGATTCTGTAAAACAACGTGAGGTGGTGCGCATTGTAAGTGTTTGTAGCAGGCCATTCACTAGTAGGAGTGAGAAAAACATCATGGGTAATATAGGCAGTGAGTGGCTATGTAGGATGGAGAAAAACACCACGGGGTGGTCCACATAGGGAGATCAGGAAACATGCATTGGCATTGTAGGATAGGTTTCTGAAAAACATCTCCGGGTGGTGCGCATTGTAAGGGTTTCTAACAGGCCATTCCGTAGTAGAAGTGAGAAAAACATCACGGGGTGGTGTGAATTGGAATGCCTGAATCAAGATAGACAGTGAGTGGCAATTTATGATGGAGAAAAGAACCACGGGGTGGTGAGCATGGGGAGGTCAGGAAACATGTAATGCCAATGTAGGATAGTTTTTCTGAAAAACATCGCGGTGTGGTGCGAATTGTAAGGGTCTGTAGCAGGCCATTCACTAGTACGAGTGAGAAAAACATCACAGGGTGGTGTGAATTGGAGGGCCTGAATCAAGATTGACAGTGAGTGGCAATGTAGGACGGTGAAAAGCAGCACGGGTTGGTGACCATGGGGAGGTCAGGAAACATGAAATGGTAATGTAGGATAGTTTTTCTGAAAAACATCGCGGGGTGGTGCGCATTGCAAGGGTTTGTAGCCGGCCATTCACTAGTAGGAGTCAGAAAAACATCATGGTGTGGTGTGAATTGGAGGGCCTGACTTAGGATAGGCAGTGAGTGGCAATATAGGATGGAGAAAAGCACCACGCGGTGGTCAGCAAGTGGAGGTCAGGAAACATGCAGTGGAAATGTAGGATACATTTCTGAAAAACACCGCGGGGTGGTGCGCATTGTAAGGGTTGCTAACAGGCCATTCAGAAGGAGGAGTGAAAAAGACGTCACGTGGTGGTGTCAATCGGAGGGCCTGAATTATGATAGGCATTGAGTTGCAATGTAGGATGGAGAAAAGCACCACAGGGTGGTCAGCAAGGGGAGGTCAGGAAACATGCAGTGGCAATGTCGGATAGTTTTCTGAAAAACATCGCGGGGTGGTGCGCATTTTAAGGATTTCTAACAAGCCATTCACAAGTAGGAGTGAAAAAAACATCACGGTGTGATGTGAATCATAGCGGCTGAATTAGGATAGGCTGTGAGTGACAATGCAGGATGGATAAAAAAACCACGGATTTGTCAGCATGGGGAGGCAAGGAAACACGCAGTGAAAATGTAGCATAGGTTTCTGATAAACATCGCTGGGTGGTGCGCATGTAAGGGTTTCTAACAATCCATTCACTAGTTGGAGTGAGAACAACATCACGGGGTGGTGTGAATTGGAGGGCCTGAATTAGGATAGGCATTGAGTGGCAATGAAGGATTAAGAAAAGCACCACAGCGTGGTCAGCATAGGGAGGTGAGGAAACAGGCAGTGGCAATGTAGGATAGGTTTCTGAAAATAAAAGCAGGTTGGTGCGCATTGTAAGGGTTTCTAACAGGCCATGCACTAGTAGTTGTGAGAAAAACATCACGGGGTGGTGAGAATCGGAGGGACTGAATTAGGATAGGCAGTGAGTGGCAATGTAGGATGGAGAAAAGCACGACGGATTGGTCAACATGGGGAGGTCAGGAAACATGCAGTGGCAATGTAGGACAGGTTTCTGAAAAACATCACGGGGTGGTGCACATTGTAAGGGTTTCTAACAGGCCATTCACTAGTAGGAGTGAGAAAAACTTCATGGGGTGCTGTGAATCGGAGGGCCTGAATTAGAATAGGCAGTGAGTGACAATGTACGATGGAGAAAAGCACCACGGGGTGGTCAGCATGTGGTGGTCAGGAAACATGCAGTGGCAATGTAGTATCGGTGTCTGAAAAACATCGTGGGGTGGTGCGCATTGTAAGGGTTTCTAACACGCCATTAACTAGTAGAAGTGAGAAATACATCACGTGGTGGTGTGAATTGGAAGACCTGAATCAGGATAGGCAGTGAGTGGCAATGGAGAATGGAGAAAAGCACCACCGCATGGTGAGCATGGGGAGGTCAGGAAACATGCTGCGGCAATGTAGGATAGGCTTCTGAAAAACATTGCGGAATGATGCGCATTGTTAAGGTTGTAGAACGCCATTCACTAGTAGGAGTGAGAAAAACATAACGGGGTGGTGTGAATGGGAGGGCCTGAATTAGGAAAGGCATTGAGTGGCAATGTAGGACGGTGAAAAGCACCACAAGGTGTTCAGCATGGGGAGGTGAGGAAACATCCAGTGGCAATGTAGGATAGGTTTCTGAAAAAAAAAAAAAGCGGGGTGGTGCGCATTGTAAGGGTTTCTAACAAGCCATTCATAAGTAGGAGTGAAAAAAACATCACGGGGTCGTGTGAATGGGAAGGCCTGAATTAGGATAGGCATTGAGTGGCAATGTAGGATGGAGAAAAGCACCACGGGTGGTCAGCCTGGGGATGCAGGAAACATGCATTGGCAATGTAGGATAAGTTTCTGAATAACATCGACGGGTGGTGCGCATTGTAAGGCTTTCTAACAGGCCATTCACTATTAGGAATGAGAAAAACATCACGGGGTGTTGTGAATCGGTGGACCGGAATTAGGATAGGCAGTGAGTGGCAACGTAAAATGGAGAAAAGCACCACGGGTTGTTGAGCTTGGGGAGGTCAGGAAACGTGCAATGGCAATGTAGGATAGGATTCTGTAAAACAACGCGAGGTGGTGCGCATTGTAAGGGTTTGTAGCAGGCCATTCACTAGTAGGAGTGAGAAAAACATCATGGGTAATATAGGCAGTGAGTGGCTATGTAGGATGGAGAAAAACACCACGGGGTGGTCCACATGGGGAGATCAGGAAACATGCATTGGCATTGTAGGATAGGTTTCTGAAAAACATCTCCGAGTGGTGCGCATTGTAAGGGTTTCTAACAGGCCATTCCGTAGGAGAAGTGAGAAAAACATCACGGGGTGGTGTGAATTGGAATGCCTGAATCAAGATAGACAGTGAGTGCCAATTTATGATGGAGAAAAGAACCACGGGGTGGTGAGCATGGGGAGGTCAGGAAACATGCAATGGCAATGTAGGATACGATTCTGTAAAACAACGCGAGGTGGTGCGCATTGTAAGGGTCTGTAGCAGGCCATTCACTAGTACGAGTGAGAAAAACATCACACGGTGGTGTGAATTGGAGGGCCTGAATCAAGATTGACAGTGAGTGGCAATGTAGGACGGTGAAAAGCAGCACGGGTTGGTGACCATGGGGAGGTCAGGAAACATGAAATGGCAATGTAGGATAGTTTTTCTGAAAAACATCGCGGGGTGGTGCGCATTGCAAGGGTTTGTAGCCGGCCATTCACTAGTAGGAGTCAGAAAAACATCACGGTGTGGTGTGAATTGGAGGGCCTGACTTAGGATAGGCAGTGAGTGGCAATGTAGGATGGAGAAAAGCACCACTCGGTGGTCAGCAAGTGGATGTCAGGAAACATGCAGTGGAAATGTAGGATACATTTCTGAAAAACACCGCGGGGTGGTGCGCATTGTTAGGGTTGCTAACAGGCCATTCAGAAGTAGAAGTGAAAAAGACGTCACGTGGTGGTGTCAATCGGAGGGCCTGAATTATGATAGGCATTGAGTTGCAATGTAGGATGGAGAAAAGCACCACAGGGTGGTCAGCAAGGGGAGGTCAGGAAACATGCAGTGGCAGTGTCGGATAGTTTTCTGAAAAACATCGCGGGGTGGTGCGCATTTTAAGGATTTCTAACAAGCCATTCACAAGTAGGAGTGAAAAAAACATCACGGTGTGATGTGAATCATAGCGGCTGAATTAGGATAGGCTGTGAGTGACAATGCAGGATGGATAAAAAAACCACGGGTTTGTCAGCATGGGGAGGCAAGGAAACACGCAGTGAAAATGTAGAATAGGTTTCTGATAAACATCGCTGGGTGGTGCGCATGTAAGGGTTTCTAACAATCCATTCACTAGTTGGAGTGAGAACAACATCACGGGGTGGTGTGAATCGGAGGGCCTGAATTAGGATAGGCATTGAGTGGCAATGAAGGATTAAGAAAAGCACCACAGCGTGGTCAGCATAGGGAGGTGAGGAAACAGGCAGTGGCAATGTAGGATAGGTTTCTGAAAATAAAAGCAGGTTGGTGCGCATTGTAAGGGTTTCTAACAGGCCATGCACTAGTAGTTGTGAGAAAAACATCACGGGGTGGTGTGAATCGGAGGGACTGAATTAGGATAGGCAGTGAGTGGCAATGTAGGATGGAGAAAAGCACGACGGATTGGTCAACATGGGGAGGTCAGGAAACATGCAGTGGCAATGTAGGACAGGTTTCTGAAAAACATCACGGGGTGGTGCACATTGTAAGGGTTTCTAACAGGCCATTCACTAGTAGGAGTGAGAAAAACTTCATGGGGTGCTGTGAATCGGAGGGCCTGAATTAGAATAGGCAGTGAGTGGCAATGTACGATGGAGAAAAGCACCACGGGGTGGTCAGCATGTGGTGGTCAGGAAACATGCGGTGGCAATGTAGGATAGTTTCTGAAAAATATTGCAGGGTGCTGCGCATGGTAAGGGTTTCTAACAGGCCATTCATTAGCAGGAGTGTGAAAAACATCATAGGAGGGTGTGTACTGGAGAGCCTGAATTCGGATAGGCAGGGAGTGGCAATGTAGGATGGAGAAAAGCACCCCGGGTTGGTCAGCATGGGGAGGTCAAGAAACATGCGGTGGCAATGTAGGATAGGTTTCTGAAAACATCACGGGGTGGTGCATATTGTAAGGATTTCTAACAAGCCATTCACAAGTAGGAGTGAACAAACATCACGGGGTGGTGTGAATCATAGGGCCTGAATTAATATAGGCAGTGAGTGGCTATGCAGGATGGAGAAAAGCACCACGGGGTGGTCAGCATGGGGAGTCAGGAAACATGCATTGGCAATGTAGGATCGGTTTCTGAAAAACATCGCCGGGTGGTGCGCATTTTAAGGCTTTTTAACAGGCCATTCACTAGTAGGAATGAGAAAAACATCACGAGGTGGTGTGAATCGGAGAGCCTGAATTAGGATAGGCAGTGAGTGACAACGTAAAATGGAGAAAAGCACTACGGTGTGGTCAGCATGGGGAGGTCAGGAAACATGCAGTGGCAATGTAGGATAGGTTTCTGAAAAACTTCGCCGGGTGGTGTGCATTGTAAGGGTTTCTAACAGGCCATTCACTAGTAGGAGTGAGAAAAATATAACGGGGTGGTGTGAATCGGAGTGCCTGAATCAGGAAAGTCATTGAGTGGCAATGTAGGATGGAGAAAAGCCCCACGGGGAGGTCAGCCTGGGGAGGTCAGGAAACATGCATTGGCAGTGTAGGATAGTTTTCTGAAAAACATCATGAGGTGGTGCGCATCATAAGGATTTCTAACAAGCCATTCACAAGTAGGAGTGAAAAAAACATCACGGGGTGGTGTGAATCGTAGGGCCTGAATTAATATAGGCAGTGAGTGGCTATGTAGGATGGAGAAAAGCACCACGGGGTGGTCAGCATGGGGGTCAGGAAACATGCATTGGCAATGTAGGATAGGTTTCTGAAAAACATCGCCGGGTTGTGCGCATTGTAAGGCTTTCTAACAGGCCATACAGAAGTAGGAGTGAAAAAAATGTCACGGGGTAATGTGAATCGGAGTGCCTGAATTAGGATAGGCAGTGAGTGGCAACGTAAAATGGAGAAAAGCACAACGGTGTGGTCAGTATGGGAAGGTCAGGAAACATGCATTGGCAATGTAGGATAGTTTTCTGGAAAACATCGTGGGGTGGTGCCCATTGTAAGGGTTTCTAATAGGCCATTCACTAGTAGGAGTGAGAAAAACATCACGGGGTGGTGTGAATCGGAGGGCCTGAATTAGGAAAGGCAGTGAGTGGCAACGTAAAATGGAGAAAAGCAACACGGTGTGGTCAGTATGCGGAGGTAAGGAAACATGCAGTGGCAACGTAGGATAGCTTTCTGAAAAATATCGCGGGGTGGTGCGCATTGTAAAGTTTTCTAACAGGCCATTCACTAGTAGGAGTGAGAAAAATAAAACGGGGTGGTGTGAATTGGAGGGCCTGAATCAGGAGAGGCATTGAGTGGCAATGTAGGATGGAGAAAAGCACCACGGGGTCGTCAGCATGGGGAGGTCCGGAAACATGCATTGTCAGTGTAGGATAGGTTTCTGAAAAGAAAAGCAGGGTGGTGCACATTGTAAGGGTTTCTAACAGGCCATGCACTAGTAGGAGTGAGAAAAACATCACGGTGTAATGTGAATCATAGCGGCTGAATTAGGATAGGCTGTGAGTGGCAATGCAGGATGGAGAAAAAAACCACGGGTTTGTCAGCATGTGGCGGCTAGGAAATATGTAGTGCCAATGTAGAATAGGTTTCTGATAAACATCGCTGGGTGGTGCGCATATAAGGGTTTCTAACAATCCATTCACTAGTAGGAGTGAGAACAACATCACGGGGTGGTGTGAATCAGAGGGGCTGAACCAGGATAGGCAGTGAGTGGCAATGAAGAATGGAGAAAAGCACCACGGGGTGGTCAATATGGTGAGGTCAGGAAACATGCTTTGGCAATGTAGGACAGGTTTCTGAAAAACATCGCGGGCTGGTGCGTATTGTAAGGTTTTCTAACTGGCCATTCACTAGCAGGAGTGACAAATACATCATGGTGTGGTGTGAAACGGAGGTCCTGAATCAAGATAGACAGTGAGTGGCAATGTAGGATGGAGAAAAGCACCACGGGTTGATGAACATCGGGAGGTCATGAAACATGCAGTGGTAATGTAGGATAGGTTTCTGAAAAACATCGCTGGGTGGTGCGTATTATAAGAATTTCTAACAGGCCATTCTCAAGTAGGAGTGAAAAAATCATCACGGGGCGGTGTGAATCGGAGGGCCTGAATTAGGATAGGCTGTGAATGATAACGTAGGATGGAGAAAAGCACCACGGCTTTGTCAGCATGGGGAGGCAAGGAAACATGCAGTGGCAATGTAGGATAGGTTTCTGAAAAAAAAAATGCAGGGTGGTGCGCATTGTAAGGGTTTCTAACAGGCCATGCACTAGTAGGAGTGAGAAAAACATCACGGGCTGGTGTGAATCGGAGGGCCTGAAATAGGATAGGCTGTGAATGATAACGTAGGATGGAGAAAAGCACCACGGCTTTGTCAGCATGGGGAGGCAAGGAAACATGCAGTGGCAATGTAGAATATGTTTCTGATAAACATCGCAGGTTGGTGGGCATTGTAAGTGTTTCTAACAGGCCATTCACTTGTAGGAGTGAGAACAACATCATAGGGTGGGGTGAATCGGAGGGCCTGAATTAGGATAAGCATTGAGTGCAATGTAGGACGGAGACAAGCACTACAACGTGTTCAGCATGGGGAGGTGAGGAAACATCCAGTGGTAATGTAGGATAGGTTTCTGAAAAACATCGCGTGGTGGTGCGCATTGTAAGGGTTTCTAACAGGCCATTCACTAGTAGGAGTTAGAAATACATCATGGTGTGGTGTGAATCGGAGGGCCTGAATAAGGATAGGCTGTGAGTGGCAATGTAGAATGGAGAAAAGCACCACGGGGTGGTCATCATGGGGAGGTCAGGAAACATGCATTGGCCATGTTGGATAGTTTTCTGAAAAACATCGCGGCGTGGTGCGCATTGTATGGGTGTGTGTTACATTACATTCACTAGTAGGAGTGAGAAAAACATCGTGGGGTGGTGTGAATTGGAAGGCCTGAATCAAGATAGACAGTGAGTGGCAATGTAGGATGGGGAAAAGCACCATGGGTTGGTGAGCATGGGGAGGTCAGGAAACATGCAATGGCAATGTAGGATAATTTTTCTGAAAAACATCGCGGGGTGGTTCGCATTGTAAGGGTTTGTAGCAGGCCATTCACTAGTAGGAGTGAGAAAAATATCACGGGGTGGTGTGAATCGGAGGGCCTGAATTAGGATAGGCAGTGAGTGGCAATGAAGAATGCAGAAATGCAACACGGGGTGGGCAACATGGGGAGGTCAGGAAACATGCAGTGGCAATGTAGGATAGGTTTCTGAAAAGCATCGTGGGTTGGTGCGCATTGTAATGCTTTCTAACATGCCATTCAGAAGTAGGAGTGAAAAAAAACGTCACGGCGTGGTGTGAATCAGAGGGCCTGAATTAGGATAGGCATTGAGTTGCAATGTAGGATGGAGAAAAGCACCACAGGGTGGTGAGCATGGAGAGGTCAGAAAACATGCAGTGGCAATGGAGGATTGTTTTCTGAAAAACATCAAAGGGTGGTGCGCATTGTAAGGGTTTCTAACACGCCATTCACTAGTAGGAGTGAGAAAAACAGCACGGGGTGGTGTGAATCAGATGTTCTGAATCAGGATAGGCAATGAGGGGCAACGTAGGAAGGAGAAAAGCACCACGGGGTGGTCAGCATGGGGAGGTCAGGAAACATGCAGTGGCAATGTAGTATCGGTGTCTGAAAAACATCGCGGTGTGGTGCGCATTGTAAGGGTTTCTAACAGGCCATTAACTAGTAGGAGTGAGAAAAACATCACGGGGTGGTGTGAATGCTAGTGCCTGGATTACGATAGCCAGTGAGTGTCAATGAAGAATGGAGAAAAGAACCACAGGGTGGTCAACATGAGGAGGTCAGGAAACATGCTGTGGCAACGTAGGATAGGTTTCTGAAAAACATCGCGGGGTGGTGCGCATTTTAAGGATTTCTACCAAGCCATTCACAAGTAGGAGTGAAAAATACATCACCGTGTGGCGTGAATCGTAGGGGCTGAATTAGGATAGGCTGTGAGTGGCAACGTAGGATGGAGAAAAAAACCACGGGTTTGTCAGCATGGGGAGGCAAGGAAACATGCAGTGGCAATGTAGAATAGGTTTCTGATAAACATCGCTGGGTGGTGCGCATTGTAAGGGTTTGTAACAATCCATTCACTAGTAGGAGTGAGAACAACATCACGGGGTGGGTGAATCGGAGGGCCTGAATTAGGATAGACACTGAGTGGCAATGTAGGATTGAGAAAAGCACCGCAGTGTGGTGAGCATAGGGAGGTGAGGAAACATGCAGTGTCAATGTAGGATAGGTTTCTGAAAAAAAGAATGCAGGGTGGTGCGCATTGTAAGGGTTTCTAACAGGCCATGCACTAGTAGGAGTGAGAAAAACATCACGGGCTGGTGTGAATCGGAGGGCCTGAATTAGTATAGGCAGTGAGTGGCAATGTAGGATGGAGAAAAGCACCACGGGTTGGTCATCATGGACAGGTCAAGAAACATGCAGTCGCAATGTAGCATAGTTTTCTGAAAAACATCATGGGGTGGTGCGCATTGTAAGGGTTTTGTAACAGCCCATTGAGTAGTAGGAGTGAGAAAAACATCACGGGGTGGTGTGAATCAGATATTCTGGGTTAGGATAGGCAGTGAGTGGAAATGTAGGATCGAGAAAAGCACCACGGGGTGGTCAGCATGGGGAGGTCAGGAAAGATGCATTGGCAATGTAGGATAGGTTTCTGAAAAATATCGCAGGGTGGGGCACCTTGTAAGGGTTTCTAACCGGCCATTCACTAGTTGAATGAGAAAAACTTCACGGGTGGTGTGAATCAGAGTGCTTGAATTAGGATAGGCAGTGAGTGGCAATGAAGAATGGAGAAACGCACCACGGGGTGGTCAACATGGGGAGTTCAGGAAACATTCAGTGGCAATGTAGGACAGGTTTCTGAAAAACATCGCGGGGTGGTGCGCATTGTAAGGCTTTCTAACAGGCCATTCACTAGTAGGAGTGAGAAATACATCATGCTGTGGTGTGAATCGGAGGGGTTGAAACAGGATAGGCAGTAAGTGGCAATGTAGGGTGGTGAAGAGCACCAGGGGTGGTCAGCATGGGAGGTTAGGAAACATGCAATGGCAAATTAGGATAGGTTTCTGATAAACATGGCAGGGTGGTGCGCATTGTAAGTGTTTCTAACAGGGCATTCACTTGTAGGAGTGAGAAAAATATAATGGGGTGGTGTGAATCGGAGGGCCTGAATCAGGGGAGGCATTGAGTGGCTATGTAGGATAGATTTTCTGAAAAACATCGCAGGGTGGTGCACCTTGTAAGGGTTTGTAGCAGGCCTTTCACTAGTAGGAGTGAGAAAAACATCACGAGGTGGTGTGAATCGGAGGGCCTGAATTAGGATAGGCAGTGAGTGGCAATGGAGGATGGAGAAAAGCACCACGGGGTGGTCAGCATGGGGAGGTCAGGAATCATGCAGTGGAAATGTAGGATACGTTTCTAAAAACATTCGCGGATGGTGCGCATTGTAAGGGTATCTAACAGGCCATTCAAAGTAGGATTGAAAAAAACGTCACGGGGTGGTGTGAATTGGAGGGACTGAATTAGGATAGGCATTGAGTGGCAATGTAGGATGGAGAAAACCACCACAGGGTGGTCAGCATGGGGAGGTCAGGAAACATGCAGTGGCAATGTAGGATAGGTTTCTGAAAAATATCGCCGGGTGGTGCGCATTGTAAGGCTTTCTAACAGGCCATTCACTAGTAGGAATGAGAAAAACATCACGGGGTGATGGGAATCGGAGGGCCTGAATTAGGATAGGCAGTGAGTGGCAACATAAAATGGAGAAAAGTGCCACAGTGTGGTCAGCATGGTGAGGTCAGGAAACATGAAGTGGCAATGTAGGATAGGTTTCTGAAAAATATCGCCGGGTGGTGCACATTGTAAGGCTTTCTAACAGGCCATTGACTAGTAGGAATGAGAAAAACATCAAGGGGTGGTGTGAATCGGAGGGCCTGAATTAGGATAGGCATTGAGTGGCAATGTAGGATGGAGAAAAGCACCAAGGGGTGGTCATCATGGGGAGATCAGGAAACATGCAGTGGAAATGTAGGATAAGTGTCTGAAAAACATCGCGGGGTGGTGCGCATTGTAAGGGTTTCTAACAGGCCATTCAATAGTAGAAGTGTGAAAAACATCACGGGGTGGTGTAAATTGGAAGGCCTGAATCAAGATAGACAGTGAGTGGCAATGTAGGATGCAGAAAAGCACCACAGGTTGGTGAGGATGGGGAGGTCAGGAAACATGCAATGGCAATGTAGGATAGGTTTCTTAAAAACATCGTGGGGTGGTGCGCATTGTAAGGGTTTCCAGCAGGCCATTCAATAGTAGGAGTGAAAAAAACATCACGGGGTGGTGTGAATCGGAGGGCCTGAATTAGAATAGGCAGTGAGTGGCAATGTAGGATGGAGAAAAGCACCACGGAGTGGTCATCAGGGGGAGGTCACAAACATGCATTGGCAATGTAGGATAGTTTTCTGAGAAACATCAGGGGGTGGTGCGCATTGTAAGGATTTCTAAAAAGCCATTCACAAGTAGGAGTGAAAAAAACATCACACGGTTGTGTGAATCAGGGGGCCTGAATTAATATAGGCAGTGAGTGGCTATGTAGGATGGAGAAAAGCACCAAGGGGTGGTCAGCATCGGGAGTCAGGAAACATGCATTGGCAATGTAGGATAGGTTTCTGAAAAACATTGCCGGGTGTTGCGCATTGTAAGGCTTTCTAACAGGCCATTTCATAGTAGGAGTGAGAAAAATTTAACGGGGTGGTGTGAATCGGAGGGCCTGAATTATGATAGGCAGTGAGTGGCAATGTAGGATGGAGAAAAGCACCACAGGGTGGTCAGCATGGGGAGGTCAGGAAACATGCAGTGGAAAGGTAGGATACGTTTCTGATAAACCTCGTGGGGTGGTGCGCATTTTAAGGGTTTCTAACAGGCCATTCACTAGTAGGAATGAGAAAAACATCACGGGGTGGTGTGAGTCGGAGGGCCTGAATTAGGATAGGCTGTGAGTGGCAACGTAGGATGGAGAAAAGCACGACGGCTTTGTCAGCATGGGGAGGCAAGGAAACATGCAGCGGCAATGTAGCATAGGTTTCTGATAAACATCGCAGGTTGGTGCGCATTGTAAGTGTTTCTAACAGGCCATTCACTAGTAGGAGTAAGAATAACATCATGGGGTGGTGTGAATCGGAGGGCCTGAATTAGGATAGGCATTGAGTGGCAATGTAGGACGGAGACAAGCACTACAACGTGTTCAGCATGGGGAGGTGAGGAAATAACCAGTGGCAAGGTAGGATAGGTTTCTGAAAAAAAAGCGGGGTGGTGTGCATTGTAAGGGTTTCTAACACGCCATTCACTAGTAGGAGCGAGAAAAACATCACGGGGTGGTGTGAATCGGAGGGCCTGAATTAGTATAGGCAGTGAGTGGCAATGTAGGATGGAGAAAAGCACCAAGAGGTGGTCAACATGGGGAGGTCAGGAAACATGCATTGGCCCTGTAGGACAGGTTTCTGAAAAATATCGCAGGGTGGTGCGCATTGTAAGGCTTTGTAACAGGCCATTCACTAGTAGGAATGAGAAAAACATCACGGGGTGATGGGAATCGGAGGGCCTGACTTAGGATAGGCAGTGAGTGGCAATGTAGGATGGAGAAAAGCACCACTCGGTGGTCAGCAAGTGGATGTCAGGAAACATGCAGTGGAAATGTAGGATACATTTCTGAAAAACACCGCGGGGTGGTGCGCATTGTTAGGGTTGCTAACAGGCCATTCAGAAGTAGAAGTGAAAAAGACGTCACGTGGTGGTGTCAATCGGAGGGCCTGAATTATGATAGGCATTGAGTTGCAATGTAGGATGGAGAAAAGCACCACAGGGTGGTCAGCAAGGGGAGGTCAGGAAACATGCAGTGGCAGTGTCGGATAGTTTTCTGAAAAACATCGCGGGGTGGTGCGCATTTTAAGGATTTCTAACAAGCCATTCACAAGTAGGAGTGAAAAAAACATCACGGTGTGATGTGAATCATAGCGGCTGAATTAGGATAGGCTGTGAGTGACAATGCAGGATGGATAAAAAAACCACGGGTTTGTCAGCATGGGGAGGCAAGGAAACACGCAGTGAAAATGTAGAATAGGTTTCTGATAAACATCGCTGGGTGGTGCGCATGTAAGGGTTTCTAACAATCCATTCACTAGTTGGAGTGAGAACAACATCACGGGGTGGTGTGAATCGGAGGGCCTGAATTAGGATAGGCATTGAGTGGCAATGAAGGATTAAGAAAAGCACCACAGCGTGGTCAGCATAGGGAGGTGAGGAAACAGGCAGTGGCAATGTAGGATAGGTTTCTGAAAATAAAAGCAGGTTGGTGCGCATTGTAAGGGTTTCTAACAGGCCATGCACTAGTAGTTGTGAGAAAAACATCACGGGGTGGTGTGAATCGGAGGGACTGAATTAGGATAGGCAGTGAGTGGCAATGTAGGATGGAGAAAAGCACGACGGATTGGTCAACATGGGGAGGTCAGGAAACATGCAGTGGCAATGTAGGACAGGTTTCTGAAAAACATCACGGGGTGGTGCACATTGTAAGGGTTTCTAACAGGCCATTCACTAGTAGGAGTGAGAAAAACTTCATGGGGTGCTGTGAATCGGAGGGCCTGAATTAGAATAGGCAGTGAGTGGCAATGTACGATGGAGAAAAGCACCACGGGGTGGTCAGCATGTGGTGGTCAGGAAACATGCGGTGGCAATGTAGGATAGTTTCTGAAAAATATTGCAGGGTGCTGCGCATGGTAAGGGTTTCTAACAGGCCATTCATTAGCAGGAGTGTGAAAAACATCATAGGAGGGTGTGTACTGGAGAGCCTGAATTCGGATAGGCAGGGAGTGGCAATGTAGGATGGAGAAAAGCACCCCGGGTTGGTCAGCATGGGGAGGTCAAGAAACATGCGGTGGCAATGTAGGATAGGTTTCTGAAAACATCACGGGGTGGTGCGTATTGTAAGGATTTCTAACAAGCCATTCACAAGTAGGAGTGAACAAACATCACGGGGTGGTGTGAATCATAGGGCCTGAATTAATATAGGCAGTGAGTGGCTATGCAGGATGGAGAAAAGCACCACGGGGTGGTCAGCATGGGGAGTCAGGAAACATGCATTGGCAATGTAGGATCGGTTTCTGAAAAACATCGCCGGGTGGTGCGCATTTTAAGGCTTTTTAACAGGCCATTCACTAGTAGGAATGAGAAAAACATCACGAGGTGGTGTGAATCGGAGAGCCTGAATTAGGATAGGCAGTGAGTGACAACGTAAAATGGAGAAAAGCACTACGGTGTGGTCAGCATGGGGAGGTCAGGAAACATGCAGTGGCAATGTAGGATAGGTTTCTGAAAAACTTCGCCGGGTGGTGTGCATTGTAAGGGTTTCTAACAGGCCATTCACTAGTAGGAGTGAGAAAAATATAACGGGGTGGTGTGAATCGGAGTGCCTGAATCAGGAAAGTCATTGAGTGGCAATGTAGGATGGAGAAAAGCCCCACGGGGAGGTCAGCCTGGGGAGGTCAGGAAACATGCATTGGCAGTGTAGGATAGTTTTCTGAAAAACATCATGAGGTGGTGCGCATCATAAGGATTTCTAACAAGCCATTCACAAGTAGGAGTGAAAAAAACATCACGGGGTGGTGTGAATCGTAGGGCCTGAATTAATATAGGCAGTGAGTGGCTATGTAGGATGGAGAAAAGCACCACGGGGTGGTCAGCATGGGGGTCAGGAAACATGCATTGGCAATGTAGGATAGGTTTCTGAAAAACATCGCCGGGTTGTGCGCATTGTAAGGCTTTCTAACAGGCCATACAGAAGTAGGAGTGAAAAAAATGTCACGGGGTAATGTGAATCGGAGTGCCTGAATTAGGATAGGCAGTGAGTGGCAACGTAAAATGGAGAAAAGCACAACGGTGTGGTCAGTATGGGAAGGTCAGGAAACATGCATTGGCAATGTAGGATAGTTTTCTGGAAAACATCGTGGGGTGGTGCCCATTGTAAGGGTTTCTAATAGGCCATTCACTAGTAGGAGTGAGAAAAACATCACGGGGTGGTGTGAATCGGAGGGCCTGAATTAGGAAAGGCAGTGAGTGGCAACGTAAAATGGAGAAAAGCAACACGGTGTGGTCAGTATGCGGAGGTAAGGAAACATGCAGTGGCAACGTAGGATAGCTTTCTGAAAAATATCGCGGGGTGGTGCGCATTGTAAAGTTTTCTAACAGGCCATTCACTAGTAGGAGTGAGAAAAATAAAACGGGGTGGTGTGAATTGGAGGGCCTGAATCAGGAGAGGCATTGAGTGGCAATGTAGGATGGAGAAAAGCACCACGGGGTCGTCAGCATGGGGAGGTCCGGAAACATGCATTGTCAGTGTAGGATAGGTTTCTGAAAAGAAAAGCAGGGTGGTGCACATTGTAAGGGTTTCAACAGGCCATGCACTAGTAGGAGTGAGAAAAACATCACGGTGTAATGTGAATCATAGCGGCTGAATTAGGATAGGCTGTGAGTGGCAATGCAGGATGGAGAAAAAAACCACGGGTTTGTCAGCATGTGGCGGCTAGGAAATATGTAGTGCCAATGTAGAATAGGTTTCTGATAAACATCGCTGGGTGGTGCGCATATAAGGGTTTCTAACAATCCATTCACTAGTAGGAGTGAGAACAACATCACGGGGTGGTGTGAATCAGAGGGGCTGAACCAGGATAGGCAGTGAGTGGCAATGAAGAATGGAGAAAAGCACCACGGGGTGGTCAATATGGTGAGGTCAGGAAACATGCTTTGGCAATGTAGGACAGGTTTCTGAAAAACATCGCGGGCTGGTGCGTATTGTAAGGTTTTCTAACTGGCCATTCACTAGCAGGAGTGACAAATACATCATGGTGTGGTGTGAAACGGAGGTCCTGAATCAAGATAGACAGTGAGTGGCAATGTAGGATGGAGAAAAGCACCACGGGTTGATGAACATCGGGAGGTCATGAAACATGCAGTGGTAATGTAGGATAGGTTTCTGAAAAACATCGCTGGGTGGTGCGTATTATAAGAATTTCTAACAGGCCATTCTCAAGTAGGAGTGAAAAAATCATCACGGGGCGGTGTGAATCGGAGGGCCTGAATTAGGATAGGCTGTGAATGATAACGTAGGATGGAGAAAAGCACCACGGCTTTGTCAGCATGGGGAGGCAAGGAAACATGCAGTGGCAATGTAGGATAGGTTTCTGAAAAAAAAAAATGCAGGGTGGTGCGCATTGTAAGGGTTTCTAACAGGCCATGCACTAGTAGGAGTGAGAAAAACATCACAGGCTGGTGTGAATCGGAGGGCCTGAAATAGGATAGGCTGTGAATGATAACGTAGGATGGAGAAAAGCACCACGGCTTTGTCAGCATGGGGAGGCAAGGAAACATGCAGTGGCAATGTAGAATATGTTTCTGATAAACATCGCAGGTTGGTGGGCATTGTAAGTGTTTCTAACAGGCCATTCACTTGTAGGAGTGAGAACAACATCATAGGGTGGGGTGAATCGGAGGGCCTGAATTAGGATAAGCATTGAGTGCAATGTAGGACGGAGACAAGCACTACAACGTGTTCAGCATGGGGAGGTGAGGAAACATCCAGTGGTAATGTAGGATAGGTTTCTGAAAAACATCGCGTGGTGGTGCGCATTGTAAGGGTTTCTAACAGGCCATTCACTAGTAGGAGTTAGAAATACATCATGGTGTGGTGTGAATCGGAGGGCCTGAATAAGGATAGGCTGTGAGTGGCAATGTAGAATGGAGAAAAGCACCACGGGGTGGTCATCATGGGGAGGTCAGGAAACATGCATTGGCCATGTTGGATAGTTTTCTGAAAAACATCGCGGCGTGGTGCGCATTGTATGGGTGTGTTACATTACATTCACTAGTAGGAGTGAGAAAAACATCGTGGGGTGGTGTGAATTGGAAGGCCTGAATCAAGATAGACAGTGAGTGGCAATGTAGGATGGGGAAAAGCACCATGGGTTGGTGAGCATGGGGAGGTCAGGAAACATGCAATGGCAATGTAGGATAATTTTTCTGAAAATCATCGCGGGGTGGTTCGCATTGTAAGGGTTTGTAGCAGGCCATTCACTAGTAGGAGTGAGAAAAATATCACGGGGTGGTGTGAATCGGAGGGCCTGAATTAGGATAGGCAGTGAGTGGCAATGAAGAATGCAGAAATGCAACACGGGGTGCGCAACATGGGGAGGTCAGGAAACATGCAGTGGCAATGTAGGATAGGTTTCTGAAAAGCATCGTGGGTTGGTGCGCATTGTAATGCTTTCTAACATGCCATTCAGAAGTAGGAGTGAAAAAAAACGTCACGGCGTGGTGTGAATCAGAGGGCCTGAATTAGGATAGGCATTGAGTTGCAATGTAGGATGGAGAAAAGCACCACAGGGTGGTGAGCATGGAGAGGTCAGAAAACATGCAGTGGCAATGGAGGATTGTTTTCTGAAAAACATCAAAGGGTGGTGCGCATTGTAAGGGTTTCTAACACGCCATTCACTAGTAGGAGTGAGAAAAACAGCACGGGGTGGTGTGAATCAGATGTTCTGAATCAGGATAGGCAATGAGGGGCAACGTAGGAAGGAGAAAAGCACCACGGGGTGGTCAGCATGGGGAGGTCAGGAAACATGCAGTGGCAATGTAGTATCGGTGTCTGAAAAACATCGCGGTGTGGTGCGCATTGTAAGGGTTTCTAACAGGCCATTAACTAGTAGGAGTGAGAAAAACATCACGGGGTGGTGTGAATGCTAGTGCCTGGATTACGATAGCCAGTGAGTGTCAATGAAGAATGGAGAAAAGAACCACAGGGTGGTCAACATGAGGAGGTCAGGAAACATGCTGTGGCAACGTAGGATAGGTTTCTGAAAAACATCGCGGGGTGGTGCGCATTTTAAGGATTTCTACCAAGCCATTCACAAGTAGGAGTGAAAAATACATCACCGTGTGGCGTGAATCATAGGGGCTGAATTAGGATAGGCTGTGAGTGGCAACGTAGGATGGAGAAAAAAACCACGGGTTTGTCAGCATGGGGAGGCAAGGAAACATGCAGTGGCAATGTAGAATAGGTTTCTGATAAACATCGCTGGGTGGTGCGCATTGTAAGGGTTTGTAACAATCCATTCACTAGTAGGAGTGAGAACAACATCACGGGGTGGGTGAATCGGAGGGCCTGAATTAGGATAGACACTGAGTGGCAATGTAGGATTGAGAAAAGCACCGCAGTGTGGTGAGCATAGGGAGGTGAGGAAACATGCAGTGTCAATGTAGGATAGGTTTCTGAAAAAAAGAATGCAGGGTGGTGCGCATTGTAAGGGTTTCTAACAGGCCATGCACTAGTAGGAGTGAGAAAAACATCACGGGCTGGTGTGAATCGGAGGGCCTGAATTAGTATAGGCAGTGAGTGGCAATGTAGGATGGAGAAAAGCACCACGGGTTGGTCATCATGGACAGGTCAAGAAACATGCAGTCGCAATGTAGCATAGTTTTCTGAAAAACATCATGGGGTGGTGCGCATTGTAAGGGTTTTGTAACAGCCCATTGAGTAGTAGGAGTGAGAAAAACATCACGGGGTGGTGTGAATCAGATATTCTGGGTTAGGATAGGCAGTGAGTGGAAATGTAGGATCGAGAAAAGCACCACGGGGTGGTCAGCATGGGGAGGTCAGGAAAGATGCATTGGCAATGTAGGATAGGTTTCTGAAAAATATCGCAGGGTGGGGCACCTTGTAAGGGTTTCTAACCGGCCATTCACTAGTTGAATGAGAAAAACTTCACGGGTGGTGTGAATCAGAGTGCTTGAATTAGGATAGGCAGTGAGTGGCAATGAAGAATGGAGAAACGCACCACGGGGTGGTCAACATGGGGAGTTCAGGAAACATTCAGTGGCAATGTAGGACAGGTTTCTGAAAAACATCGCGGGGTGGTGCGCATTGTAAGGCTTTCTAACAGGCCATTCACTAGTAGGAGTGAGAAATACATCATGCTGTGGTGTGAATCGGAGGGGTTGAAACAGGATAGGCAGTAAGTGGCAATGTAGGGTGGTGAAGAGCACCAGGGGTGGTCAGCATGGGAGGTTAGGAAACATGCAATGGCAAATTAGGATAGGTTTCTGATAAACATGGCAGGGTGGTGCGCATTGTAAGTGTTTCTAACAGGGCATTCACTTGTAGGAGTGAGAAAAATATAATGGGGTGGTGTGAATTGGAGGGCCTGAATCAGGGGAGGCATTGAGTGGCTATGTAGGATAGATTTTCTGAAAAACATCGCAGGGTGGTGCACCTTGTAAGGGTTTGTAGCAGGCCTTTCACTAGTAGGAGTGAGAAAAACATCACGAGGTGGTGTGAATCGGAGGGCCTGAATTAGGATAGGCAGTGAGTGGCAATGGAGGATGGAGAAAAGCACCACGGGGTGGTCAGCATGGGGAGGTCAGGAATCATGCAGTGGAAATGTAGGATACGTTTCTAAAAACATTCGCGGATGGTGCGCATTGTAAGGGTATCTAACAGGCCATTCAGAAGTAGGATTGAAAAAAACGTCACGGGGTGGTGTGAATTGGAGGGACTGAATTAGGATAGGCATTGAGTGGCAATGTAGGATGGAGAAAACCACCACAGGGTGGTCAGCATGGGGAGGTCAGGAAACATGCAGTGGCAATGTAGGATAGGTTTCTGAAAAATATCGCCGGGTGGTGCGCATTGTAAGGCTTTCTAACAGGCCATTCACTAGTAGGAATGAGAAAAACATCACGGGGTGATGGGAATCGGAGGGCCTGAATTAGGATAGGCAGTGAGTGGCAACATAAAATGGAGAAAAGTGCCACAGTGTGGTCAGCATGGTGAGGTCAGGAAACATGAAGTGGCAATGTAGGATAGGTTTCTGAAAAATATCGCCGGGTGGTGCACATTGTAAGGCTTTCTAACAGGCCATTGACTAGTAGGAATGAGAAAAACATCATGGGGTGGTGTGAATCGGAGGGCCTGAATTAGGATAGGCATTGAGTGGCAATGTAGGATGGAGAAAAGCACCAAGGGGTGGTCATCATGGGGAGATCAGGAAACATGCAGTGGAAATGTAGGATAAGTGTCTGAAAAACATCGCGGGGTGGTGCGCATTGTAAGGGTTTCTAACAGGCCATTCAATAGTAGAAGTGTGAAAAACATCACGGGGTGGTGTAAATTGGAAGGCCTGAATCAAGATAGACAGTGAGTGGCAATGTAGGATGCAGAAAAGCACCACAGGTTGGTGAGGATGGGGAGGTCAGGAAACATGCAATGGCAATGTAGGATAGGTTTCTTAAAAACATCGTGGGGTGGTGCGCATTGTAAGGGTTTCCAGCAGGCCATTCAATAGTAGGAGTGAAAAAAACATCACGGGGTGGTGTGAATCGGAGGGCCTGAATTAGAATAGGCAGTGAGTGGCAATGTAGGATGGAGAAAAGCACCACGGAGTGGTCATCAGGGGGAGGTCACAAACATGCATTGGCAATGTAGGATAGTTTTCTGAGAAACATCAGGGGGTGGTGCGCATTGTAAGGATTTCTAAAAAGCCATTCACAAGTAGGAGTGAAAAAAACATCACACGGTTGTGTGAATCAGGGGGCCTGAATTAATATAGGCAGTGAGTGGCTATGTAGGATGGAGAAAAGCACCAAGGGGTGGTCAGCATCGGGAGTCAGGAAACATGCATTGGCAATGTAGGATAGGTTTCTGAAAAACATTGCCGGGTGTTGCGCATTGTAAGGCTTTCTAACAGGCCATTTCATAGTAGGAGTGAGAAAAATTTAACGGGGTGGTGTGAATCGGAGGGCCTGAATTATGATAGGCAGTGAGTGGCAATGTAGGATGGAGAAAAGCACCACAGGGTGGTCAGCATGGGGAGGTCAGGAAACATGCAGTGGAAAGGTAGGATACGTTTCTGATAAACCTCGTGGGGTGGTGCGCATTTTAAGGGTTTCTAACAGGCCATTCACTAGTAGGAATGAGAAAAACATCACGGGGTGGTGTGAGTCGGAGGGCCTGAATTAGGATAGGCTGTGAGTGGCAACGTAGGATGGAGAAAAGCACGACGGCTTTGTCAGCATGGGGAGGCAAGGAAACATGCAGCGGCAATGTAGCATAGGTTTCTGATAAACATCGCAGGTTGGTGCGCATTGTAAGTGTTTCTAACAGGCCATTCACTAGTAGGAGTAAGAATAACATCATGGGGTGGTGTGAATCGGAGGGCCTGAATTAGGATAGGCATTGAGTGGCAATGTAGGACGGAGACAAGCACTACAACGTGTTCAGCATGGGGAGGTGAGGAAATAACCAGTGGCAAGGTAGGATAGGTTTCTGAAAAAAAAGCGGGGTGGTGTGCATTGTAAGGGTTTCTAACACGCCATTCACTAGTAGGAGCGAGAAAAACATCACGGGGTGGTGTGAATCGGAGGGCCTGAATTAGTATAGGCAGTGACTGGCAATGTAGGATGGAGAAAAGCACCAAGAGGTGGTCAACATGGGGAGGTCAGGAAACATGCATTGGCCCTGTAGGACAGGTTTCTGAAAAATATCGCAGGGTGGTGCGCATTGTAAGGCTTTGTAACAGGCCATTCACTAGTAGGAATGAGAAAAACATCACGGGGTGATGGGAATCGGAGGGCCTGAATTAGGATAGGTAGTGAGTGGCAACATAAAATGGAGAAAAGTGCCACAGTGTGGTCAGCATGGTGAGGTCAGAAAACATGCAGTGGCAATGTAGGATAGGTTTCTGAAAAACATCGCGGGGTGGTGCGCATTGTAAGGGTTTCTAACAGGCCATTCAATAGTACGAGTGAGAGAAATATAACGGGCTGGTGTGATTCGGAAGGCCTGAATCAGTTAAGCCATTGAGTGTCAATGTAGGATGGAGAAAAGCACCAGGCGTGGTCAGCATGGGGAGGTCAGGAAACATGCATTGACAAGGTAGCATAGGTTTTGAAAAACATCGCCGGGTAGTGCACATTGTAAGGGTTTCTAACAGGCCATTCACTAGTATGAGTGAGAAAAACATCACGGGGTGGTGTGAATCGGAGGCCCTGAATTATGATAGGCAGTTAGTGGCAATGTAGGATGGAGAAAAGCACCACGGGGTGGTCATCATGGGGAGGTCAGGAAACATGCAGTGGATATGTAGGATAAGTTTCTGAAAAACATCGCGGGGTGGTGCGCATTGTAAGGGTTTCTAACAGGCCATTCAGTAATAGAAGTGAGAAAAACATCATGGGGTGGTGTTAATTGGAAGGCCTGAATCAAGATAGACAGTGAGTGGCAATGTAGGATGGAGAAAAGCACCACGGGTTGGTGAGCATGGCGAGGTCAGGAAACATGAAATGGTAATGTAGGATAGTTTTTCTGAAAAACATCGCAGGGTGGTGCGTTTTGTAAGGGTTTGTAGCAGGCCATTCACTAGTAGGAGTGAGAAAACCATCACGGGGTGGTGTGAATCGGAGGGCCTGAAATAAGATAGGCAGTGAGTGGCAATGTAGGATGGAGAAAAGCACCACGGGGTGGTCAGCATGAGGAGGTCAGAAAACATGCAGTGGAAATGTAGGATACGTTTCTGAAAAACATCGCAGGTGGTGCGCATTGTAAGGGTTTTTAACAGGCCATTCAGAAGTAGGAGTGAAAAAAACGTCACGGGGTGGTGTGAATCGGAGGGCCTGAATTAGGATAGGCATTGAGTTGCAATGTAGGATGGAGAAAACCACCACAGGGTGGTCAGCATGGGGAGGTGAGGAAAACATGTAGTGGCAATGTAGGATAGTTTTCTGAAAAACATCGCGGGGTGGTGCGCATTTTAAGCATTTCTAACAAGCCATTCACAAGTAGGAGTGAGAAAACATCACGGTGTGGTGTGAATCGTAGGGGCTGAATTAAGATAGGCTGTGAGTGGCAATGCAGGATGGATAAAAAAACCACGGGTTTGTCAGCATGGGGAGGCAAGGAAACATGCAGTGGAAATGTAGAATAGGTTTCTGATAAACATCGCTCGGTGGTACGCATTATAAGGGTTTCTAACAATCCATTCACTAGTAGGAGTGAGAACAACATCACGGGGTGGTGTGAATCGGAGGGCCTGAATTAGGATAGGCATTGAGTGGCAATGTTGGATGGAGAAAAGCACCACAGTGTGGTCAGCATAGGGAGGTGAGGAAACAGGCAGTGGCAATGTAGGATAGCTTTCTGAAAATAAAAGTTTGTGGTGCGCATTGGAAGGGTTTCTAACCGGCCATGCACTAGTAGGAGTGAGAAAAACTTCACGGGGTGGTGTCAATCAGAGGGCCTGAACTAGCATAGGCAGTGAGTCGAAATACAGCATGGAGAAAAGCACGACGGATTGGTCAACATGGGGAGGTCAGGAAACATGAAGTGGCAATGTAGGACAGTTTTCTGAAAAACATCGCGGGGTGGTGCGCATTGTAAGGCTTTCTAACAGGCCATTCACTATTACGAGTGAGAAATACATCATGGTGTGGTGTGAATCGGAGGGCCTGAATCAAATAGACAGTGAGTGGCAATGTAGGATGGAGAAAAGCACCATGGTTTAGTGAGCATGCGAGGTCAGGAAACATGCAATGGCAATGTAGGATAGGTTTCTGAAAAACAACGCGGGGTGGTACGCATTGTAAGGCTTTGTATCAGGCCATTCACTAGTATGAGTGAGAAAAACATCACGGGGTTGTGTGAATCGGACGGCCTGAATTAGGATAGGCAGTGCGTGGCAATCAAGTTTGGAGAAAAGCACGACAGGGTGGTCAACATGTGGAGGTCAGGAAACATGCAATAGCAATGTAGGATAGGTTTCTGAAAAACATCGCGGGGTGGTGTGCATTGTATTTGTGTGTAAGATTACATTCACTAGTAGGATAGAGAAAAACATCACGGGGTGGTGTGAATCGGAGGGTCTGAATTAGGATAGGCAGTGAGTGGCAATGTAGGATGGAGAAAAGCACCGCGGAGTGTTCAGCATGGGGAGGTCTGGGAACATGCAGTGGCAATGTAGGATAGGTTTCTGAAAAACAACACGGGCGGTGCGCATTATATGGGTGTGTAACATTACATTCACTAGTAGGAGTGAGAAAAACATCACGGGGTGGTGTGAAGCGGAGGGACTGAATTAGGATAGGCTGTGAGTGGCAACGTAGGATGGAGAAAAGCACCACGGGGTGGACAGCATGGGGAGGTCTGGAAACATGCAGTGGAAATGTAGGAAACGTTTCTGAAAAACATCAAAGGGTGGTGCGCATTGTAAGGGTTTCTAACATGCCATTCACTAGTAGGAGTGAGAAAAACAGCACGGGGTGGTGTTAATCAGATGTTCTGAATTAGGATAGGCAATGAGGGGCAATGTAGGAAGGAGAAAAGCACCACGGGGTGGTCAGCATGGAGAGGTCAGGAAACATGCAGTGGCAATGTAGTATCGGTGTCTGAAAAACATCGCGGTGTGGTGCGCATTGTAAGGGTTTCTAACCGGCCATTAACTAGTAGCAGTGAGAAATACATCACGGGGTGGTGAGAATTGGAAGACCTGAATCAGGATAGGCAGTGAGTGGCAATGTAGGATGGAGAAAAGCACCACCGCATGGTGAGCATGCGGAGGTCAGGAAACATGCTGTGGCAATGTAGGATAGGTTTCTGAAAAACATCGCAGGATGGTGCGCATTGTAAGGGTTTGTAGCCAGCCATTCACTAGTAGGAGTGAGAAAAACATCACGGGGTGGTGTGAATGCTAGGGACTGGATTAGTTTAGCCAGTGAGTGTCAATGAAGAATGGAGAAAAGAACCACAGGGTGGTCAACATGAGGAGGTCAGGAAACATTCAGTGGCAATGTAGGTAAGGTTTCTGAAAAACATCGCGGGGTGGTGCGCATTTTAAGGATTTCTACCAAGGCATTCACAAGTAGGAGTGAAAAATACATCACCGTGTAGCGTGAATCGTAGAGGCTGAATTAGGAAAGGCTGTGAGTGGCAACGTAGAATGGAGAAAAAAACCACGGGTTTGTCAGCATGGGGAGGCAAGGAAACATGCAGTGGCAATGAAGAATAAGTTTCTAATAAACATCGCTGGGTGGTGCGCATTGTAAGTGTTTCTAACAATCCATTCACTAGTAGGAGTGAGAACAACATCACGGGGTGGGTGAATCGGAAGGCCAGAATTAGGATAGACATTGACTGGCAATGTAGGATGGAGAAAAGCACCGCAGGGTGGTCAGCATAGGGAGGTGAGGAAACATGCAGTGTCAATGTAGGATAGGTTTCTGAAAAAAAATGCAGGGTGGTGCGCATTGTAAGGGTTTCTAACAGGACATGCACTAGTAGGAGTGAGAAAAACATCATGGGCTGGTGTGAATCGGAGGGCCTGAATTAGGATAGGCAGTGAGTGGCAATGTAGGATGGAGAAAAGCACCACGGGTTGGTCATCATGGACAGGTCAGGAAACATGCTGTCGCAATGTAGGATAGTTTTCTGAAAAACATCACGGGGTGGTGCGCATTGTAATGGTTTTGTAACAGGCCATTGACTAGTAGGAGTGAGAAAAACATCACGGGGTGGTGTGAATCAGATATTCTGAGTTAGGATAGGTAGTGAGTGGAAATGTAGGATCGAGAAAAGCACCACGGGGTGGTCAGCATGGGGAGGTCAGGAAAGATGCATTGGCAATGTAGGATAGGTTTCTGAAAAACATCGACAGGTGGTGCTCATTGTAAGGCATTCTAAAAGGCCATTCACTAGTAGGAGTGAGAAAAACGTCACGGGGTGGTTTGAATCGGAGGGCCTGAATTAGGGTAGGCAGTGAGTGGCAACATAAAATGGACAAAAGCACCACGGTGTGGTCATCATGGGGAGGTCAGGAACATGCAGGGGCAATGTAGGATAGGTTTCTGAAAAAAAAAAGCAGGGTGGTGCGCATTGTAAGGCATTCTAACATGCCATTCACTAGTAGAAGTGAGAAAAACATCACGGGGTGGTGTGAATCGGAGGGGCTGAAACAGGATAGGCAGTGAGTGGCAATGAAGAATGGAGAAACGCACCACGGGGTGGTCAACGTGGGGAGGTCAGGAAACATGAAGTGGCAATGTAGGACAGTTTTCTGAAAAACATCGCGGGGTGGTGCGCATTGTAAGGCTTTCTAACAGGCCATTCACTAGTACGAGTGAGAAATACATCATGGTGTGGTGTGAATCGGAGGGGTTGAAACAGGATAGGCAGTAAGTGGCAATGTAGGATGGTGAAAAGCACCAGGGGTGGTCAGCATGGGAGGATAGGAAACATGCAATGGCAAATTAGGATAGGTTTCTGATAAACATAGCAGGGTGGTGCGCATTGTAAGTGTTTTTAACAGGGCATTCACTTGTAGGAGGGAGAAAAATATAATGGGGTGGTGTGAATCGGAGGGCCTGAATCAGGAGAGGCATTGAGTGGCAATGTTGGATGGAGAAATGCACCACGGCGTGGTCAGCATGGTGAGTCAGGAAACATGCATTGGCAATGTAGGATAGGTTTCTGAAAAACATCGCCGGGTAGTGCGCATTGTAAGGGTTTCTAACAGGCCATTCACTAGTAGGAATGAGAAAAACATCACGGGATGGTATGAATTGGAAGACCTGAATTAGGATAGGCAGTGAGTGGCAATGTAGGATGGAGAAAAGCACCATGGGGTGGTCAGCATGGGGAGGTCAGGAAACATGCATTGGCAATGTAGGATAGGTTTCAGAAATACATCGCGGGCTGGTGCTCATTGTAAGGGTTTCTAACAGGCCATTCCCTACTAGGAGTGAGAAAAATATAACGAGGTGGTGTTAATCGTAGGGCCTGAATCAGGGGACGCATTGAGTGGCTATGTAGGATAGTTTTTCTGAAAAACATCGCAGGGTGGTGCGCCTTGTAAGGGTTTGTAGCAGGCCTTATACTAGTAGGAGTGAGAAAAACATCACGGGGTGGTGTGAATCGGAGGGCCTGAATTAGGATAGGCAGTGAGTGGCAATGTAGGATGGAGAAAAGCACCACGGGGTGGTCAGCATGGGGAGGTCAGGAAACTTGCAGTGGAAATGTAGGATACGTTTCTGAAAAACATTCGCGGGTGGTGCGCATTGTAAGGGTATCTAACAGGCCAATCAGAAGTAGGAGTGAAAAAAACGTCACGGGGTGGTGTGAATCGGAGGGACTGAATTAGGATAGGCATTGAGTGGCAATGTAGGATGGAGAAAACCACTACAGGGTGGTCAGCATGGGGAGGTCAGGAAACATGCAGTGGCAATGTAGGATAGTTTTCTGAAAAACATCGCAGGGTGGTGCGCATTTTAAGCATTTCTAACAACGCATTCACAAGTAGGGGTGAAAAATACTTCACGGTGTGGTGTGAATCGTATGTGCTGAATTAGGATAGGTTGTGAGTGGCAATGAAGGATGGATAAAAAAACCACGGGTTTGTCAGCATGGCGAGGAAAGGAAACATGCAGTGGCAATGTAGAATAGGTTTCTGATAAACATCGCTGGGTGGCACGCATTATAAGGGTTTCTAACCATCCATTCACTAGTAGGAGTGAGAACAACATCACGGGGTGGTGTGAATCGGAGGGCCATAATTAGGATAGGCAGTGAGTGGCAATGTAGAATGGAGAAAAGCACCATGGGTTGGTGAGCATGGGGAGGTCAGGAAACATGCAATGGCAATGTAGGATAATTTTTCTGAAAAACATCGTGGGGTGGTGCACATTGTAAGGGTTTGTAGCAGGCCATTCACTAGTAGGAGTGAGAAAAATATCACAGGGTGGTGTGAATTGGAAGGCCTGAATCAAGATAGACAGTGAGTGGCAATGTAGGATGCAGAAAAGCACCACAGGTTGGTGAGGATGGGGAGGTCAGGAAACATGCAATGGCAATGTAGGATAGGTTTCTTAAAAACATCGCGGGGTGGTGCGCATTGTAAGGGTTTCTAACAGGCCATTCAATAGTAGGAGTGATAAAAACATCACGGGGTGGTGTGAATCGGAGGGCCTGAATTAGAATAGGCAGTGAGTGGCAATGTAGGATGGAGAAAAGCACCACGGGGTGGTCATCATGGGGAGGTCACAAACATGCATTGGCAATGTAGGATAGTTTTCTGAGAAACATCAGGGGGTGGTGCGCATTGTAAGGATTTCTAAAAAGCCATTCACAAGTAGGAGTGAAAAAAACATCACACGGTGGTGTGAATCAGGGGGCCTGAATTAATATAGGCAGTGAGTGGCTATGTAGGATGGAGAAAAGCACCAAGGGGTGGTCAGCATCAGGAGTCAGGAAACATGCATTGGCAATGTAGGATAGGTTTGTGAAAAACATTGCCGGGTGGTGCGCATTGTAAGGCTTTCTAAAAGGCCATTTACTAGTAGGAGTGAGAAAAATTTAACGGGGTGGTGTGAATCGGAGGGCCTGAATCAGGAAAGACATTGAGTGGCAATGTAGGATGGAGAAAAGCACCACGGGGTAGTCAGCATGGGGAGGTCAGGAAACATGCATTGGCAATGTAGGATAGGTTTCTGAAAAATATCGCCGGGTGGTGCGCATTGTAAGGGTTTCTAACAGGCCATTCACTAGTAGGAGTGAGAAAAACATCATGGGGTTGTGTGAGTCAGAGGGCCTGAATTATGATACGCAGTGAGTGGCAATGTAGGATGGAGAAATGCACCACAGGGTGGTCAACATGGGGAAGTCAGGAAACATGCAGTGGAAATGTAGGATACGATTCTGATAAACCTCGTGGGGTGATGCGCATTTTAAGGGTTTCTAACAGTCCATTCACTAGTAGGAATGAGAAAAACATCATGGGGTTGTGTGGGTCGCAGGGCCTGAATTCGGATAGGCTGTGAGTGGCAACGTAGAATGGAGAAAAGCACGACAGCTTTGTCAGCATGGGGAGGCAAGGAAACTTGCAGTGGCAATGTAGCATAGGTTTCTGATAAACATCGCAGGTTGGTGCGCATTGTAAGTGTTTCTAACAGGCCATTCACTAGTAGGAGTAAGAACAACATCATGGGGTGGTGTGAATCGGAGGGCCTGAATTAGGATAGGCATTGAGTGGCAATGTAGGACGGAGACAAGCACTACAACGTGTTCAGCATGGGGAAGTGAGGAAATAACCAGTGGCAATGTAGGTTAGGTTTCTGAAAAAAAAGCGAGGTGGTGTGCATTGTAAGGGTTTCTCACAGGCCATTCACTAGTAGGAGCGAGAAAAACATCACGGGGTGGTGTGAATAGGAGGGCCTGAATTAGGATAGGCAGTGAGTGGCAATGTAGGATGGAGAAAAGCACCAAGAGGTGGTCAACATGGGGAGGTCAGGAAACATGCATTGGCAATGTAGGACAGGTTTCTGAAAAATATCGCAGGGTGGTGCGCATTGTAAGGCTTTCTAACAGGCCATTCACTAGTAGGAATGAGAAAAACATCACGGGGTGATGGGAATCGGAGGGCCTGAATTAGGATAGGCAGTGAGTCGCAACATAAAATGGAGAAAAGTGCCACAGTGTTGTAAGCAAGTTGAGGTCAGAAAACATGCAGTGGCAATGTAGGATAGGTTTCTGAAAAACATCGTGGGGTGGTGCGCATTGTAAGGGTTTCTAACAGGCCATTCAATAGTAGGAGTGAGAAAAACATCACGGTGTGGTGTTAATCGGAGGGCCTGAATTATGATAGGCAGTTAGTGGCAATGTAGGATGGAGAAAAGCACCACGGCGTGGTCAGCATGGAGAGCTCAGGAAACATGCATTGGCAAGGTAGAATAGGTTTCTGAAACACATCGCCGGGTAGTGCGCATTGTAAAGGTTTCTCACAGGCCATTCACTAGTAGGAGTGAGAAAAACATCACGGGGTGGTGTGAATCGGAGGGCCTGAATTATGATAGGCAGTTAGAGGCAATGTAGGATGGAGAATAGCACCACGGGGTCGTCATCATGGGGAGGTCAGGAAACATGCATTGGAAATGTAGGATAAGTTTCTGAAAAACATCGCGGGGTGGTGCGCATTGTAAGGTTTTCTAACAGGCCATTCACTAATAGAAGTGAGAAAAACATCATTGGGTGGTGTTAATTGGAAGGCCTGAATCAAGATAGACAGTGAGTGGCAATGTAGGTTGGAGAAAAGCACCACGGGTTGGTGAGCATCGGGAGGTGAGGAAACATGAAATGGTAATGTAGGATAGTTTTTCTGAAAAACATCGCAGGGTGGTGCGCTTTGTAAGGGTTTGTAGCAGGCCATTCACTAGTAGGAGTGAGAAAACCATCACGGGGTGGTGTGAATCGGAGGGCCTGAAATAGGATAGGCAGTGAGTGGCAATGTAGGATGGAGAAAAGCACCACGGGGTGGTCAGCATGGGGAGGTCAGGAAACATGCAGTGGAAATGCAGGATACGTTTCTGAAAAACATCGCAGGTGGTGCGCATTGTAAGTGTTTTTAACAGGCCATTCAGAAGTAGGAGTGAAAAAAACGTCACAGGGTGATGTGAAACGGAGGGCCTGAATTAGGATAGGCATTGAGTTGCAATGTAGGATGGAGAAAACGACCACAGGGTGGTCAGCATGGGGAGGTGAGGAAAACATGCAGTGGCAATGTAGGATAGTTTTCTGAAAAACATCGCGGGGTGGTGCGCATTTTAAGCATTTCTAACAACCCATTCACAAGTAGGAGTGAAAAAACATCACGGTGTGGTGTGAATCATAGGGGCTGAATTAGGATAGGCTGTGAGTGGCAATGCAGGATGGATAAAAAAACCACGGGTTTGTCAGCATGGGGAGGTAAGGAAACATGCAGTGGAAATGTAGAATAGGTTTCTGATAAACATCTCTGGGTGGTACGCATTATAAGGGTTTCTAACAATCCATTCACTAGTAGGAGTGAGAACAACATCACGGGGTGGTGTGAATCGGAGGGCCTGAATTAGGATAGGCATTGAGTGGCAATGTTGGATGGAGAAAAGCACCACAGTGTGGTCAGCATAGGGAGGTGAGGAAACAGGCAGTGGCAAGGTAGGATAGCTTTCTGAAAATAAAAGCAGGGTGGTGCGCATTGTAAGGGTTTCTAACCGTCCATGCACTAGTAGGAGTGAGAAAAACATCACGGGGTGGTGTCAATCGGAGGCCCTGAACTAGGATAGGCAGTGAGTGGCAATACAGCATGGAGAAAAGCACGACGGATTGGTCAACATGGGGAGGTCAGGAAACATGAAGTGGCTATGTAGGACAGTTTTCTGAAAAACATCGCGGGGTGGTGCGCATTCTAAGGCTTTCTAACAGGCCATTCACTAGTACGAGTGAGAAATACATCATGGTGTGATGTGAATCGGAGGGCCTGAATCAAAGAGACAGTGAGTGGCAATGTAGGATGGAGAAAAGCACCATGGGTTGGTGAGCATGCGAGGTCAGGAAACATGCAATGGCAATGTAGGATAGGTTTCTGAAAAACAACGCGGGGTGGTACGCATTGTAAGGCTTTGTAGCAGACCATTCACTAGTAGGAGTGAGAAAAACATCACGGGGTTGTGTGAATCGGACGGCGTGAATTAGGATAGGCAGTGCATGGCAATGAAGATTGGAGAAAAGCACGACAGGGTGGTCAACATGGGGAGGTCAAGAAACATGCAGTAGCAATGTAGGATAGGTTTCTGAAAAATATCGCGGGGTGGTGTGCATTGTATGGGTGTGTAAGAATACATTCACTAGTAGGATAGAGAAAAACATCACGGGGTGGTGTGAATCGGAGGGTCTGAATTAGGATAGGCAGTGAGTGGCAACGTAGGATGGAGAAAAGCACCACGGGGTGGTCAGCATGGGGAGGTCTGGGAACATGCAGTGGCAATGTAGGATAGGTTTCTGAAAAACAACGCGGGCGGTGCGCATTATATGGGTGTGTAACATTACATTCACTAGTAGCAGTGAGAAAAACATCACGGGGTGGTGTGAATCGTAGGGGCTGAATTAGGATAGGCTGTGAGTGGCAATGTAGGATGGACAAAAAAACCATGGGTTTGTCAGCATGGGGAGGCAAGGAAACATGCAGTGGCAATGTAGAATAGGTTTCTGATAAACATCGCTGGGTGGTGCGCATTGTAAGGGTTTCTAACATGCCATTCACTAGTAGGAGTGAGAACAATATCACGGGGTGGTGTGAATCGGAGGGCCTGAATTAGGATAGGCATTGAGTGGCCATGTAGAATGGAGAAACGCACCACAGTGTGGTCAGAATAGGGAGGTGAGGAAACATGCAGGGCCAATGTAGGATAGGTTTCTTAAAATAAAAGCAGGGTGGTGCGCATTGTAATTGTTTCTAACAGGCCATGCACTAGTAGGACTGAGAACAACATCACGGGTTGGTGTGAATCGGAGGGCCTGAAATAGGATAGGCAGTGAGTGGCAATGTAGGATGGAGAAAAGCACGACAGATTGGTCAACATGGGGAAGTCAGGAAACATGCAGTGGCAATGTAGGACAGGTTCTGAAAAACAACGCGTGGTGGTACGCATTGTAAGGGTTTGTAGCAGGCCATTCACTAGTAGGAGTGAGAAAAACATCACGGGGTGGTGTGAATCGGAGGGCCTGAATTAGGACAGGCAGTGCGTGGCAATAAAGATTGGAGAAAAGCACCATGGTGTGGTCAACATGGGGAGGTCAGGAAACATGCAGTGGCAATGTAGGATATGTTTCTGAAAAACATTGCGAGGTGGGGCACATTGTAAGGCTTTCTAACAAGCCATTCAGAAGTAGGAGTGAAAAAAAACGTCACGGGGTGGTGTGAATCGGAGGGCCGGAATTCGTATAGGCAGTGAGTGGCAATGAAGAATGGAGAAAAGTACCACGGGTGGTCAACATGGGGAGGTCAGGAAACATGCAGTGGCAATGTAGGATAGGTTTCTGAAAAAAATCGTGGGTTGGTGCGCATTGTAAGGCTTTCTAACAAGCCATTCAGAAGTAGGAGTGAAAAAAACATCACGGGGTGGTGTGAATCAGATGTTCTCAATTAGGATAGGCAGTGAGGGGCAACGTAGGAAGGAGAAAAGCACCACGGGGTGGTCAGCATGGGGAGGTCAGGAAACATGCAGTTTCAATGTAGTATCGGTGTCTGAAAAACATTCTGGGGTGGTGCGCATTGTAAGGGTATCTAACAGGCCATTCACTAGTAGGAATGAGAAAAACATCATGGGGTGGTGTGAATCGGTGGACCTGAATTAGGATAGGCAGTGAGTGGCAACGTAAAATGGAGAAAAGCACCAAGGGTTGTTGAGCTTGGGGAGGTCAGGAAACATGCAATGGCAATGTAGGATAGGATTCTGAAAAACAACGCGAGGTGGTGCACATTGTATGTGTTTGTAGCAGGCCATTCACTAGTAGGAGTGAGAAAAACATCATGGGTAATATAGGCAGTGAGTGGCTATGTAGGATGGAGAAAAACACCACGGGGTGGTCAACATGGGGAGATCAGGAAACATGCATTGGCAATGTAGGATAGGTTTCTGAAAAACATCTCCGGGTGGTGCGCATTGTAAGGGTTTCTAACAGGCCATTCACTAGGAGAAGTGAGAAAAACATCACGGGGTGGTGTGAATTGGAATGCCTGAATCAAGATAGACAGTGAGTGGCAATTTATGATGCAGAAAAGAACCACGGGGTGGTGAGCATTGGGAGGTCAGGAAAATGGAATGGCAATGTAGGATAGTTTTTCTGAAAAACATCGCGGTGTGGTGCGCATTGTAAGGGTCTGTAGCAGGCCATTCACTAGTACGAGTGAGAAAAACATCACAGGGTGGTGTGAATTGGAGGGCCTGAATCAAGATAGACAGTGAGTGGCAATGTAGGACGGTGAAAAGCAGCACGGGTTGGTGACCATGGGGAGGTCAGGAAACATGAAATGGCAATGTAGGATAGTTTTCTGAAAAACATCGCGGGGTGGTGCGCATTGTAAGGGTTTGTAGCCGGCCATTCACTAGTAGGAGTGAGAAAAACATCACGGTGTGGTGTGAATTGGAGGGCTTGACTTAGGATAGGCAGTGAGTGGCAATGTAGGATGGAGAAAAGCACCACGCGGTGGTCAGCAAGTGGAGGTCAGGAAACATGCAGTGTAAATGTAGGATAAATTTCTGAAAAACACCGCGGGGTGGTGCGCATTGTAAGGGTTACTAACAGGCCATTCAGAAGTAGGAGTGAAAAAGATGTCACGTGGTGGTGTCAATCAGAGGGCCTGAATCATGATAGGCATTGAGTTGCAATGTAGGATGGAGAAAAGCAACACGGTGTGGTCATTATGCGGAGGTCAGGAAACATGCAGTGGCAACGTAGGATAGCTTTCTGAAAAACATCACGGGGTGGTGCGCATTGTAAAGGTTTCTAACAGGCCATTCACTAGGAGGAGTGAGAAAAATAAAACGGGGTGGTGTGAATTGGAGGGCCTGAATCAGGAAAGGCATTGAGTGGCAATGTAGGATGGAGAAAAGCACCACGGGGTGGTCAGCATGGGGAGGTCCGGAAACATGCATTGGCAGTGTAGGATAGGTTTCTGAAAATAAAAGCAGGGTGGTGCGAATTGTAAGGTTTTCTAACAGGCCATGCACTAGTAGGATTGAGAAAATCATCACGGGTTGGTGTGAAACGGAGGGCCCGAATTATGATAGGCAGTGAGTGGCAATGTAGGATGGAGAAAAGCAACAAGGGGTGGTCAGCATGGGGAGGTCATGAAACACGCAATGGCAATGTAGGATAGTTCTTCTGAAATACATCGCGGGGTGGTGCGCATTGTAAGGGTTTCTAGCAGGCCATTCACTAGTAGGAGTGAGAAAAACATCACAGGGTGGTGTGAATCGGAGGGCCTGAATTAGGATAGGCAGTGAGTGGCAATGAAGAATTGAGAAAAGCACCACGGGGTGGTCCACATGGGGAGGTAGGAAACATGCAGTGGCAATGTATGATAGGTTTCTGAAAAACATCGTGGGTTGTGCGCATTGTAAGGCTTTCTACCAAGCCATTCAAAAGTAGGAGTGAAAAAAAGTCACGTGGTGGTGTGAATCCGAGGGCCTGAATTAGGATAGGCATTGAGTTGCAATGTAGGATGGAGAAGAGCACCACAGGGTGGTGAGCATGGGGAAGTCAGGAAACATGCAGTGGCAATGTAGGATAGTTTTCGGAAAAACATCGCAGGGAGGTGCGCATTTTAAGGATTCCAAACAAGCCATTCACAAGTAGGAGTGAAAAAAACATCACGGTGTGGTGTGCATCATAGGGGCTGAATTAGGATAGGCTGTGAGTGGCAATGTAGGATAGAGAAAAAAATCACGGGTTTGTCGGCATGGGGAGGCAAGGAAACATGCAGTGGCAATGTAGAATAGGTTTCTGTTAAACATCGCTGGGTGGTGTGCATTGTAAGGGTTTCTAACAAACCATTCACTAGTAGGAGTTAGAAAATCTTCACGGGGTGGTGTGAATCGGAGGGCCTGAATTAGGATAGACATTGAGTGGCAATGTAGTATGGAGAAAAGCACCACAGGTTGGTCAGCATAGGGAGGTGAGGAAACAGACAGTGGCAATGTAGGATAGTTTTCTGAAAATAAAAGCAGGGTGGTGCGCATTGTAAGGGTTTCTAACAGGCCATGCACTAGTAGGAATGAGAAAAACATCACGGGGTGGTGTGAATCAGAGCTCCTGAATTAGGAAAGTCAGTGAGTGGCATCGTAAAATGGAGAAAAGCACCACGGTGTGGTCAGTACGGGGAAGTCAGGAAATATGCAGTGGCAATGTAGGGTAGCTTTCTGAAAAACATCGCGGGGTGGTGCGCATTGTAAGGGTTTATAACAGGCCATTCACTAGTAGGAGTGAGAAAAATAAAACGGGGTGGTGTGAATCGGAGGGCCTGAATCAGGAGAGGCATTGAGTGGCAATGTAGGATGGAGAAAAGCACCACGGGGTGGTCAGAATGGGGAGGTCAGGAAACATGCATTGGCAATGTAGGATAGGTTGCTGAAAATAAAAGCAGGGTGGTGCGCATTGTAAGGGTATCTAACAGGCCATGCACTAGTAGGAGTGAGAAAAACATCACGGGGTGATGTGAATCGGAGGGCCTGAATTATGATAGGCAGTGAGTGGCAATGTAGGATGGAGAAAAGCACCAAGGTTTGGTCAGCATGGGGAGGTCATGAAACATGCAATGGCAATGTAGGATAGTTTTTCTGAAAAACATCGCCTGGTGGTGTGCATTGTAAGGGTTTGTAGCAGGCCATTCACTAGTAGGAGTGAGAAAAACATCACGAGGTGGTGTGAATCGGAGGGCCTGAATTAGGATAGGCAGTGAGTGGCAATAAGAATTGAGAAAAGCACCACGGGGTGGTCAACATGGGGAGGTAGGAAACATGCAGTGGCAATGTAGGATACGTTTCTGAAAAACATCGTGGCTTGGTGCGCATTGTAAGGCTTTCTAACAAGCCATTCAAAAGTAGGAGTGAAAAAAACGTCACGTGGTGGTGTGAATCGGAAGGACTGAATTAGGATAGGCATTGAGTTGCAATGTAGGATGGAGAAGAGCACCACAAGGTGGTCAGCATGGCGAGGTCAGGAAACATGCTGTGGCAATATAGGATAGTTTTCTGAAAAACATCGCGGGGTTGTGCGCATTTTAAGGATTCCTAACAAACCATTCACAAGTAGGAGTGAAAAAAACATCACGGTGTGGTGTGCATGATAAGGGCTGAATTAGGTTAGGCTGTGAGTGGCAATGTTGGATGGAGAAAAGCAGCACAGTGTGGTCAGCATAGGGAGGTGTGACAACAGGCAGTGGCAAATTAGGAAAGGTTTCTTAAAATAAAAGCAGGGTGGTGCGCATTGTAAGGGTTTCTAACAGGCCATTCACTAGAGGAGTGAGAAAAACATCACGGGGTGGTGTGAATCAGAGGGCCTGAATCAAATAGACTGTGAGGGGCAATGTAGGATGGAGAAAAGCACCACGGGGTGGTCAACATGGGGAGGTCAGGAAACATGCAGTGGCAATGTAGCATAGTTTTCTGAAAAACATCGCGGGGTGGTGTGCATTGTATGGGTCTGTAAGATTACATTCACTAGTAGGAGTGAGAAAACCATCAGGGGGTGGTGTGAATTGGAGGGCCTGAATTAGAGGGAGTGAGTGGCAACGTAAAATGGAGAAAAGCACCACGGTGTGGTCTGTACGGTGAGGTCAGGAAACATGCAGTGGCAATGTAGGATAGGTTTCTGAAAATAAAAGTAGGGTGGTGTGCATTTTAAGGGTATCTAACAGGCCATGCACTAGTAGGAGTGGGAAAAACATCACGGGGTGATGTGAATCGGAGGGCCTGAATCAGGAAAGGCATTGAGTGGCAATGTAGGATGGAGAAAAGCACCAAGGTTTGGTCAGCATGGGGAGGTCATGAAACATGCCATGGCAATGTAGGATTGTCTTTCTGAAAAACATCGCGGGGTGGTGCCCATTGTAAGGGTTTGTAGCAGGCCATTCACTAGTAGGAGTGAGAAAAACATCACCGGGTGGTGTGAATAGGAGGGCCTTAATTAGGATAGGCAGTGAGTGGCAATGAAGAATTGAGTAAAGCAGCACGGGGTGGTCAACATGGGGAGGTAGGATACATACAGTGGCAGTGTAGGATACGTTTCTGAAAAACATCGTGGCTTGGTGCGCATTTTAAGGATTCCTAACAAGCCATTTACAAGTAGGAGTGAAAAAAACATCACGGTGTGGTGTGCATCATAAGGGCTGAATTAGGGTAGGCTGTGAGTGCCAATATAGGATGGAGAAAAAAACCACGGGTTTGTCAGCATGGGGAGGCAAGGAAACATGCAGTGGCAATGTAGAATAGGTTTCTGATAAACATCCCTGGGTGGTGCGCATTGTAAGGGTTTCTAACAATCCATTCACTGGTAGGAGTTAGAACAACATCACGGGGTGGTGTGAATCAGAGGGCCTGAATTAGGATAGACATTGAGTGGCAATGTAGGATGGAGAAAAGCACCACAGGGTGGTCAGCATAGGGAGGTGAGGAAACAGACAGTGGCAATGTAGGATAGGTTTCTGAAAATAAAAGCAGGGTGGTGCGCATTGTAAGGGTTTCTAACAGGCCAAGCACTAGTAGGAGTGAGAAAAACATCACGGGGTGGTGTTAATCGGAGGGCCAGAATTAGGATATGCAGTGAGTTGCAATGTAGGATGGAGAAAAGCACTACGGATTGGTCAACATTGGGAGGTCAGGAAACATGCAGTGGCAATGTAGGACAGGTTTCTGCAAAACAACGCGGACTGGTGTGCATTGTAAGGCTTTCTAACTGGCCATTCACTAGTAGGATTGAGAAATACATCATGGTGTGGTGTGAATCGGAGGGCCGGAATTAGGATAGGCATTGAGTTGCAAGGCAGGATAGAGAAAAGCACCACAGGGTGGTCAGCATGGGGAGGTCAGGAAACATGCAGTGGCAATGTTGGGTAGTTTTATGTAAAACATCACCGGGTGGTGCGCATTTTGAGGATTTCTAACAAGCCATTCACAAGTAGGAGTGAAAAAAAACATCACGGTGTGGTGTTAATCGTAGGGGCTGAATTAGGTTAGGCGGAGAGTGGCAATGTAGGATGGAGAAAAAAACCACGGGTTTGTCAGCAAGGGGAGGCAAGGAAACATGCAGTTGCAATGTAGGATAGGTTTCTGAATATAAAAGCAGGGTGTTGCGCATTGTAAGGCTTTCTAACAGGCCATTCACTAGTAGGAGTGAGATATACATCATGGTGTGGTGTGAATCGGAGGGCCTTAATCAAGATAGACTGTGAGTGGCAATGAGGGATGGAGAAAAGCACCATGGGGTGGTCATTATGGGGAGGTCAGGAAACATCCATTGGCAACGTAGGATAGTTTTCTGAAAAACATCACGGGGTGGTGCTCATTGTAAGGATTTCTTACAAGAGATTCACAAGTAGGAGTGAAAAGAACATCACGGGGTAGTGTGAATCGTAGGGCCTGAATTAATAGGGGCAGTGAGTGGCTATGTAGGATGGAGAAAAGCACCACGGGGTGGTCAGCATGGGGAGTCAGGAAACATGCAATGGCAATATATGATAGGTTTCTGAAAAATATCGCGGGGTGGTGAGCCTTGTAAGGATTTCTAACAGGCCATTCACTAGTACGAATGAGAAAAACATCACGGGGTGGTGTGAATCGGAGAGTCTGAATTACGATAGGCAGTGAGTGGCAACCTAAAATGGAGAAAAGCACCACGGTGCGGTGAGCATGGGGAGGTCAGGAAGCATGCAGTGTCAATGTAGTATAGGTTTCTGAAAAACTTTGAGGGGTGGTACGCATTGTAAGGGTTTCTAACAGGCCATTCACTAGTAGGAGTGAGAAAAATATAACGCTGTGGTGTAGATCGGAGGGCCTGAATAATGAGAGGCATTGAGTGGCAATGTAGGATGGAGAAAAGCACCACGGGGTGGTCAGCATGGGGAGGTCAGGAAACATGCATTGGCAATGTAGGATAGGTTTCTGAAAAACATCGCAGGGTGGTGCGCATGGTAAGGGTTACTAACACGCCATTCACTAGTAGGAGAGAGAAAAACATCACAGAGTGGTGTGAATCGGACGGCCTGAATTATGATAGGCAGTGAGTGGCAATGTAGGATGGAGAAAAGCACCAACGGTTGGTGAGCATGGGGAGGTCAGGAAAGATGCAATGGAAATGTAGGATAGTTTTTCTGAAAAAAATCACGGGCTGGTGCGCATTGTAAGGGTTTGTAGCAGGCCATTCACTAGTAGGAGTGAGAAAAACATCAGGGGGTGGTGTGAATCGGAGGGTCTGAATTAGGATAGGCAGTGAGTGGCAATGAAGATTGGAGAAAAGCATCACAGGGTGGTCAACATGGGGAGGTCAGGAAATATGCAGTGGCAATGTAGGATAGGTTTCTGAAAAACATCCTGGGTTGCTGAACATTGTAAGGCTTTCTAACAAGCCATTCAGAAATAGGAGTGAAAAAAACGTCACGGGGTGGTGTGAATCGGAGTGCTTGAATTACGATAGGCATTCAGTTGCAATGCAGGATGGAGAAAAGCACCACAAGGTGGTTGGCATGGGGAGGTTTGGAAACATGCAGTGGCAATGTAGGAATGTTTTCTGAAAAATATCGTGCGGTGGTGCGCATTTTAAGGATTTGTAACAAGCCATTCACAAGTAGGAGTGAAAAAATCATCACGGTGTGGTGTGAATTGTAGGGGCTGAATTAGGATAGGCTGTGAGTGCTAATGTAGGATGGAGAAAAAAACCACGGGTTTCTCAGCATGGGGAGGCAAGGAAACATGCAGAGGCAATGTAGAATAGGTTTCTGATAAACATCGCTGTGTGGTGCGCATTGTAAGGGTTTCTAAAAATCCTTTCACTAGTAGGAATGAGAAAAACATCACGGGGTGGTGTGAATCGGAGGGCCTGAATTAGGAAAGGCAGTGAGTGGCAACGTAGGATGGAGAAAAGCACGACGGGATGGTCATCATGGGGAGGTGAGGAAACATGCAGTGGTAATGTAGAATAGGTTTCTGAAAAACATCACGGGGTGGTGCGCATTGTAAGGGTTTCTCCAGGCCATTCACTAGTAGGAGTGAGAAAAATATAGCGGGGTGGTGTTTATTGGAGGGCCTGAATTATGATAGGCAGTGAGTGGCAATGTAGGATGGAGAAAAGCACCACGGGGTGGTCAACATGGTGAGTCAGGAAACATGCATTGGCAATGTAGGATAGGTTTCTGAAAAACATCGCCGGGTGGTGTGCATTGTAAGGCTTTCTAACAGGCCTTTCACTAGTAGGAATGAGAAAAACATCAGGGGATGGTGTGAATTGGAGGACCTGAATTAGGATAGGCAGTGATTGGCAACTTAAAATGGAGAAAAGCACCACGGTGTGGTCAGCATGGTGAGGTCAGGAAACATGCAGTGGCTATGTAGGATAGATTTCTGAAAAACATCACGTGGTTGTGCGCATTGTAAGGGTTTCTAACATGCCAATCACTAGTAGGAGTGAGAAAAATATAACGGGGTGGTGTGAATCGGAGGGCCTGAATTAGGATAGGCATTGAGTTGCAATGTAGGGTGGACAAAACCACGACAGGGTGGTCAGCATGGGGAGGTCAGGAAACCTGAAGTGGCAATGTAGGACAGTTTTCTGAGAAACATCACGGGGTGGTGCGCATTGTAAGGCTTTCTAACAGGCCATTCACTAGTACGAGTGAGAAATACATCAGGGGGTGGTGTGAATCTGAGGGACTGATTTAGGATAGGCAGTGAGTGCCAATGTAGGATGGAGAAAAGCACCACAGGGTAGTCAGCATGGGGAGGTCAGGAAACATGCATTGGCTATGTAGGATAGTTTTCAGAAAAACATCGCCGTGTGGTGTGCATTGTAAGGCTTTCTTACAGGCCATTCACTAGTAAGAATGAGAAAAACATCACGGGGTGGTGTCAATAGGAGGGCCTGAATTAGGATAGGCAGTGAGTAGCAATGAAGTTTGGAGAAAAGCGCCACGACAGATTGGTCAACATGGGGAGCTCAGGAAACCTGAAGTGGCAATGTAGGAAAGTTTTCTGAAAAACATCGTGGGGTGGTGCGCATTTTAAGGATTTGTAACAAGGCATTCATAAGTAGGAGTGAAAAAAACATCACGGTGTGGTGTGAATTGTAGGGGCTGAATTAGGATAGGCTCTGAGTGCTAATGTAGGATGGAGAAAAAAACCACGGGTTTGTCAGCATGGGGAGGCAAGGAAACATGCAGAGGCAATGTAGAATAGGTTTCTGATAAACATCACGTGGTGGTGCGCATGGTAATGTTTTCTCCAGGCCATTCACTGGTAGGAGTGAGAAAAATATACCGGGGTGGTGTTTATTGGAGGGCCTGAATTATTATAGGCAGTGAGTGGCAATGTAGGATGGAGAAAAGCACCACAGGGTGGTCAGCATGGGGAGTCAGGAAACATGCGGTGGCAATGTAGGATAGGTTTCTGAAAAACATCGCCGGGTGGTGCGCATTGTAAGGCTTTCTAACAGGACTTTCACTAGTAGGAATGAGAAAAACTTCACGGAGTGGTGTGAATTGGAGGAGCTGAATTAGAATAGGCATTGAGTTGCAATGTAGGGTGGACAAAACCACGACAGGGTGGTCAGCATGGGGAGGTCAGGAATAATGCAGTGCCAATGTAGGATAGTTTTCTGAAAAACATCGCGGGGTGTTGCGCATTTTAAGCATTTCTAACAACCCATTCACAAGTAGGAGTGAAAAAAACATCAAGGTGTGGTTTGAATCCTAGGGGCTGAATTAGTATAGGCTGTGAATGGCAATACCGGATGGATAAAAAAACCACGGGTTTGTCCGCATGGGGAGGCAAGGAAACATGCAGTGGCAATGTAGAATAGGTTTCTGATAAACATCGCTGGGTGGTGTTCATTGTAAGGGTTTCTAACAATCCATTCACTAGTAGGAGTGAGAACAAAATCACGTTGAGGTGTGAATCGGAGGGCCTGAAATAGGATAGGCATTGAGTGGCAATGTTGGATGGAGAAAAGCACCACAGTGTGGTCAGTATAGGGAGGTATGCAAACAGGCAGTGGCAATGTAGGAAAGGTTTCTGAAAATAAAATCAGGGTGGTGCGCATTGTAAGGGTTTCTAACAGGCCATGCACTATTAGGAGTGAGAAAAACATCACGGGGTTGTGTGAATCAGAGGGCCTGAATTAGGATAGGCAGTGAGTGGCAATGTAGCATGGAGAAAAGCACGACAGATTGGTCAACATGGGGAGCTCAGGAAACCTGAAGTGGCAATGTAGGACAGTTTTCTGAGAAACATCGCGGGGTGGTGCGCATTGTAAGGCTTTCTAACAGGCCATTCACTAGTAGGAGTGAGAAATACATCATGGGGTGGTGTGAATCGGAGGGCCTGAATCAAATAGACAGTGAGCGGCAATGTAGGATGGAGAAAAGCACCACGGGTTGGTGAGCATGGGGAGGTCAGGAAACATGCAAAGGCAATGTAGGATAGGTTTCTGAAAAACAACGCGGGGTGGTACGCATTGTAAGTGATTGTAGCAGGCCATTCACTAGTAGGAGTGAGAAAAGCATCACGGAGTGGTGTGAATCGGAGGGCCTGAATTAGGATAGGCAGTGCGTGGCAATGAAGATTGGAGAAAAGCACCATGGGTGGTCAACATGGGGAGGTCAGAAAACATGCAGTGGCAATGTAGGATAGGTTTCTGAGAAACATCGTGGGGTGGTGTGCCATGTATGGGTGTGTAAGATTACATTCTCTAGTCGGAGTGAGAAAAACATCAGGGGGTGGTGTGAATCGGAGGGCCTGAATTAGGATAGGCTGTGAGTGGCAACGTAGGATGGAGAAATGCACCACGGGGTGGTCATCATGGGGAGGTCAGGAAACATGCATTGGCAAAGTAGGATAGTTTTCTGAAAAACATTGCGAGGTGGTGCGCATTGTAAGGCTTTCTAAGAGGCCATTCACTAGTAATAGTGAGATATACATCATGGTGTGGTGTGAATTGTAGGGCCTGAATTAGGTTAGGCTATGAGTGGCAACGTAGAATGGAGAAAAGCACCACGGGTTTCTCAGCTTGGGGAGGCAAGGAAACATGCAGTGGCAATGTAGGATAGGTTTCTGAAAAACATTGCAGGATGGTGCGCATTGTAAGGGTTTCTAACAGGCCATTCACTAGTAGGAGTGAGAAAAACCTCACGTGGTGGTGTGAATCGGAGGGCCTGAATTAGGATAGGCAGTGAGTGGCAATGTAGGATGGAGAAAAGCACCATGGGGTGGTCATCATGGCGAGGTCAGGAAACATGCATTGGCAATGTAGGATAATTTTCTGAAAAACATCACGAGTTGGTGCGCATTGTAAGGATTTCTCACAAGCCATTCACAAATAGGAGTGAAAAAAACATCACGGGGTGGTGTGAATCGTAGGGCCTGAATTAATATAGGCAGTGAGTGGCTATGTAGGATGGAGAAAAGCACCACGGGTCGTCCGCATGGGGAGTCAGGAAACATGCATTGGCAATGTAGGATAGGTTTCTGAAAAACATCGCGATGTGGTGCGCATTGTAAGGCCTTTCTAACAGGCCATTAACTAGTAGGAATGAGAAAAACATCACGGGGTGGTGTGAATCGGAGGGCCTGAATTGGGATAGGCAGTGAGTGGCAACGTAAGATGGAGAAAGGCACCACGGTGTGGTCAGCATGGGCAGGTCAGGAAACATGCAGTGGCAATGTAGGATAGGTTTCTGAAAAACATCGCGGGGTGGTGCGCATTGTAAGGGTTTCTTTCAGGCCATTCACTAGTATGAGTGAGAAAAATATAACTGGGTGGTGTGAATCGGAGGGCATGAATCAGGGAAGTCATTGAGTGGCAATGCAGGATGGAGAAAAGCACCACGGGGTGGTCAGCATGGGAAGGTCAGGATACATGCAATGGCAATGGAGGATAGATTTTCTGAAAAACATCGAGGGGTGGTGCGCATTGTAACGGTTTGTAGCAGGCCATTCTCTAGTAGGAGTGAGAAAAACATCACAGGTAGTGTGAATCAGAGGGCCTGAATTAGGATAGGCAGTGCGTGGCAATGAAGAATGGAGAAAAGCACCACGGGGTGTTCAACATGGGGAGGTCAGGAAACATGCAGTGGCAATGTAGGATAGGTTTCTGAAAAACATAATGGTGTGGTGCACATTATATGAATTTCTAACAAGCCATTCACAAGTAGGAGTGAAAAAAACAACACGGGGTGGTGTGTATCGGAGGGCCTGAATTAGGATAGGCTGTGAGTGGCAATGTAGAATAGAGAAAAGCACCACGGGGTGGTCAGCTTGGGAAGGTCAGGAAACATGCCGTGGAAATGTAGGATAGGTTTCTGCAAAATGTCGCGGCGTGGTGCGCATTGTAAGGCTTTCTAACAGGCCATTCACTAGTAGGAGTGAGAAATACATCATGGTGTGGTGTGAATTGGAGGGCCTGAATTAGGGTAGGCTGTGAGTCGCAACGAAGGATGGAGAAAAGCACCAGGGGTTTGTCAGCTTGGGGAGGCAAGCAAACATGCATTGGCAATGTAGGATAGGTTTCTGATAAACATCGCGGGGTGGTGCGCATTGTAAAGTTTTCTCACAGGCCATTCACTAGTAGGAGTGAAAAAAACGTCACGTGGTGGTGTGAATCAGAGGGCCTGAATTAGGATAGGCAGTAAGAGGCAATGTAGGATGGAAAAAAGCACCAAGGGGTGGTCAGCATTTGGAGGTCATGAAACATGCAATGGCAATGTAGATAGTTTTTCTGAAATACATCGCGGGGTGGTGCGCATTGTAAGGGTTTCTAGCAGGCCATTTACTAGTAGGAGTGAGAAAAACATCACGGGGTGGTGTGAATCGAAGGGCCTGAATTAGGATAGGCAGTGAGTGGCAATGAAGAATTGAGAAAAGCACCACGGAATGGTCAACATGGGGAGGAAGGAAACATGCAGTGGCAATGTATGATAGGTTTCTGAAAATCATCGTGGGTTGGTGCGCATTGTAAGGCTTTCTAACAAGCCATTCAAAAGTAGGAGTGAAAAAAACGTCACGGGGTCGTGTGAATCGGAAGGCCTGAATTAGGATAGGTATTGAGTTGCAATGTAGGATGAAGAACAGCACCACAGGGTGGTCAGCATGGGGAGGTCAGGAAACATGCAGTGGCAATGTAGGATAGTTTTCTGAAAAACATCGCGGGGTGGTGCGCATTTTAAGGATTTCTAACAAGCCATTCACAAGTAGGAGTTAAAAAAATCTCATGGTGTGATGTGAATTGTAGCGGCTGAATTAGGATAGGCTGTGAGTGGCAATGCAGGATGGAGAAAAAAAACACGGTTTTGTCAGCATGGGGAGGCAAGCAAACATGCATTGGCAATGTAGGATAGGTTTCTGAAAAACATCGCCGGGTGGTGCGCATTTTAAGGCTTTCTAACTGGCCAGTCACTAGTAGGAATGAGAAAAACATCACGGGGTGGTGTGAATCGGAGTGCCTGAATTAGAATAGGCAGTGAGTGACAAGGTAAAATGGAGAAAAGCACCACGGTGTGGTCAGCATGGGGAGGTCAGGAAACATGCAGTGGCAATGTAGGATAGGTTTCTGAAAAACATCGAGGGGTGGTGTGTATTGTAAGGGTTTCTAACAGGCGATTCACTAGTAGGAGTGACAAAAATATAACGGGGTGGTATGAATCAGAGGGCCTGAATCAGGAAAGGCATTGAGTGGGAATGTAGGATGGAGAAAAGCCCCACGGGGAGGTCAGCATGGGGAGGTCAGGAAACATGCATTGGCAATGTAGGATAGTTTTCTGAAAAACATCATGGGGTGGTGCGCTTCGTAAGGATTTCTAACAAGCCATTCACAAGTAGAAGTGAACAAAACATCACGGGGTGTTGTGAATCGTAGGGCCTGAATTAATATAGGCAGTGAGTGGCTATGTAGAATAGAGAAGAGCACCACGGGGTGGTCATCATGGGGAGTCAGGAAACATGAATTGGCAATGTAGGATAGTTTTCTGAAAAACATCGCCGGGTGGTGCACATTGTAAGGGTTTCTAACAGGCCATTCACTAGTAGGAGTGAGAAAAATAAAACGGGGTGATGTGAATCTGAAGGCCTGAATCAGGAGAGGCATTGAGTGGCAATGTAGGATGGAGAAAAGCACCACGGGGTGGTCAGCATAGGGAGGTCAGGAAACATGCATTGGCAATGTAGGATAGGTGTCTGAAAATAAAAGCAGGGTGGTGCGCATTGTAAGGGTTTATAACTGGCCATGCACTCGTAGTAGTGAGAAAAACATCACGGGGTGGTGTGAATCGGAGGGCCTGAATTATGATAGGCAGTGAGTGGCAATGTAGGATGGAGAAAAGCACCAAGGGGTGGTCAGCATGAGGAGGTCAAGAAAAATGAAATGGCAATGTACGATAGTTTTTCTGAAATACATCGCGGGGTGGTGCGCATTGTAAGGGTTTGTAGCAGGCCATTCACTACTAGGAGTGAGAAAAACATCACGGGGTGGTGTGAATCGGAGGGCCTGAATTAGTATAGGCAGTGAGTGGCAATGTAGGATGGAGAAAAGCACCACGGGGTGGTCAACATGGGGAGGTAGGAAACATGCAGTGGCAATATAGGATAGGTTTCTGAAAAACATCATGGGTTGGTGCGCATTGTAAGGCTTTCTAACAAGCCATTCAAAAGTAGGAGTGAAAAAAACGTCACGTGGTGGTGTGAATCAGAGGGCCTGAATTAGGATAGGCATTGAGTTGCAATGTAGGATGGAGAAGAGCACCACAGGTTGGTCAGCATGGGGAGGTCAGGAAACATGCAGTGGCAATGTAGGATAGTTTTCTGAAAAACATCGCGGGGTGGTGCGCATTTTAAGGATTTCTAACAAGCCATTCACAAGTAGGAGTGAAAAAAACATCACGGTGTGGTGTGCATCATATTGGCTGAATTAGGATAGGCTGTGAGTGGCAAGGTAGAATGGAGAAAAAAACCACGGGTTTGTCAGCATGGTGAGGCAAGGAAACATGAAGTGGCAATGTAAAATAGGTTTCTGTTAAATATCACTGGGTGGTGCGCATTTTAAGGGTTTCTAACAGGCCATTCACTAGTAGGATTGAGAAATACATCACGGGGTGGTGTGAATCGGAGTGTCTGAATTAGGATAGGAAGTGAGTGGCAATGTAGGATGGAGAAAAGCACTACGGATTGGTCAACATTGGGAGGTCAGGAAACATGCAGTGCCAATGTAGTACAGGTTTCTGAAAGACAACGCGGACTGGTGTGCATTGAAAGGCTTTCTTACAGGCCATTCACTAGTAGGAGTGAAAATACGTCATGGTGTGGTGTGAATCGGAGGGCCGGAATTAGGATAGGCATTGAGTTGCAAAGCAGGATGGAGAAAAGCACCACAGGGTGTTCAGCATGGGGAGGTAAGGAAACATGCATTGGCAATATAGGATAGGTTTCTGAAAAACATCGCCGGGTGGTGCGCATTGTAAGGGTTACTAACAGGCCATTCACTAGTACGATTGAGAAAAACATCACGGGTTAGTGTGAATCGGAGGGCCTGAATTATGATAGGCAGTGAGTGGCAATGTAGGATGGAGAAAAGCTCCACGGGGTGGTCAGAATAGGGAGGTCAGGAAACATGCAATGGCAATGTAGGATAGTTTTTCTGAAAAACATTGAAGGGTGGTGTGCATTGTAAGGGTTTCTAGCAGGCCATTCACTAGTAGGAGTGAGAAAAACATCACGGGGTGGTGTGAATCGGACGGCCTGAATTAGGATAGGCAGTGAGTGGCGATGAAGCATGAGAAAAGCACCACAGGTTGGTCAACATGTGAGGTCAGGAAACATGCAGTGGCAATGTAGGATAGGTTTCTGAAAAACATCGTGGGTTGGTGCGCATTTTAAGGATTTGTAACAAGCCATTCAAAAGTAGGAGTGAAAAAAATGTCACGTGGTGGTGTGAGTCAGAGGGCCTGAATTAGGATAGGCATTGAGTTGCAATGTAGGATGGAGAACAGTAACACAGGGTGGTCAGCATGGGGAGGCAAGGAAACATGCAGGGGTAATGTAGGATAGGTTTCTGAATAAAAAAGCACGGTGGTGCACATTGTAAGGCTTTCTAACAGGCCATTCACTAGTAGGAGTGAGAAATACATCATGGTGTGGTGTGAATCGGAGGGCCTTAATCAAGATAGGCAGAGAGTGTCAATGTAGGATGGAGAAAAGCACCACGGGGTGGTGAGCATGGGGAGGTCAGGAAACATGCAATGGCAATGTAGGATAGGTTTCTGAAAAACAACGCGTGGTGGTACGCATTGTAAGGGTTTGTAGCAGGTCATTCCCTAGTAGGCGTGAGAAAAACATCACGGGGTGGTGTGAATCGGAGGTCATGAATTAGGACAGGCAGTGCATGGCAACAAAGATTGGAGAAAAGCACCATGGGGTGGTCAACATGGGGAGGTCAGGAAACATGCAGTGGCAATGTAGGATATGTTTCTGAAAAACATCGTGGGGTCGTGCGCATTGTAAGTGTTTCTAACAGGCCATTCACTAGTAGGAGTGAGAACAACATCACTGTGTCGTGAATCAGAATGCCTGCATTAGGATAGGCATTGAGTGCCAATGTAGGACAGAGAGAAGCACCACAAGGTGTTCAGCATGGGGAGGAGAGGAAACATCCAGTGGGATTGTATGATAGTTTTCTGAAAAAAAAAAGCGTGGTGGTGCAAATTGTAAGGTTTTCTAACAGGCCATTCACTAGTAGGATTGAGAAAAACATCACGTGTTGGTGTGAATCGGAGGGCCTGAATTAGGATAGGCAATGAGTGACAATGTGGGATGGAGAAAAGCACCAAGGGGTGGTCATCATGGGGAGGTCAAGAAACATGCATTGGCAATGTAGGATAGTTTTCTGAAAAACATCACGGGGTGGTGCGCATTATAAGATTGTCTTACAAGCTATTAACAAGTAGGAGTGAAAAAAACATCACGGGGTAGTGTGAATCGTAAGACCTGAATTAATATAGGCAGTGAGTGGCTATATAGAATGGAGAAAAGCACCACGGGGTGGTCAGCATGGAGAGTCAGGAAACATGCAATGGCAATATATGATAGGTTTCGGAAAAACATCGCCGGGTGGTGCACCTTGTAAGGCTTTCTAACAGGCCATTCACTAGTGCGAATGAGAAAAACATCAAGGGGTGGTGTGAATCGGAGAGCCAGAATTAGGATAGGCAGTGAGTGGCAACGTAAAATGGAGAAAAGCACCACGGTGTGTTCAGCATGGGGAGGTCAGGAAACATGCAGTGGCAATGTAGGATAGGTTTCTGAAAAACTTTGTGGGGTGGTGCGCATTGTAAGGGTTTCAAACAGGCCATTCACTAGTAGGAGTGAGAAAAATATAACGCTGTGTTGTGGATCGGAGGGCCTGAATAAGGAGAGGCATTGAGTGGCAATGTAGGATGGAGAAAAGCACCACAGGGTGGTCAGCATGGGGATTTCAAGAAACATGCATTGGCAATGTAGGATAGGTTTCTGAAAAACATCGCCGGGTGGTGCGCATTGTAAGGGTTACTAACAGGCCATTCACTAGTAGGAGAGAGAAAAACATCACGGAGTGGTGTGAATCGGAGGGCCTGAATTATGATAGGCAGTGAGTGGCAATGTAGGATGAAGAAAAGCACCAAAGGTTGGTGAGCATGGGGAAGTCAAGAAAGATGCAATGGAAATGTAGGATAGTTTTTCTGAAAAACATCGCGGGCTGGTGCGCATTGTAAGGGTTTGTAGCAGGCCATTCACTAGTAGGAGTGAGAAAAACATCAGGGGGTGGTGTGAATCGGAGGGCCTGAATTAGGATAGGCAGTGAGTGGCAATGTAGGATGGAGAAAAGCACCAAAGGTTGGTGAGCATGGGGAAGTCAGGAAAGATGCAATGGAAATGTAGGATAGTTTTTCTGAAAAACATCGCGGGCTGGTGCGCATTGTAAGGGTTTGTAGCAGGCCATTCACTAGTAGGAGTGAGAAAAACATCAGGGGGTGGTGTGAATCGGAGGGCCTGAATTAGGATAGGCAGTGAGTGGCAATGAAGAATGGAGAAAAGCACCACTGGGTGGTCAACATGGGGAGGTTAGGAAACATGCAGTGGAAATGTAGGATAGGTTTCTGAAAAACATCGTGGGTTGGTGAACATTGTAAGGCTTTCTAACAAGCCATTCAGAAGTAGGAGTGAAAAAAACATCATGGGGTGGTGTGAATCGGAGTGCTTGAATTAGGATAGGCATTCAGTTGCAATGCAGGATGGAGAAAAGCACCACAGGGTGGTCAGCATGGGGAGGTTTGGAAACATGCAGTGGCAATGTAGGAAAGTTTTCTGAAAAACATCGTGCGGTGGTGCGCATTTTAAGGATTTGTAACAAGCCATTCACAAGTAGGAGTGAAAAAAACATATGGTGTGGTGTGAATTGTAGGGGCTGAATTAGGATAGTCTGTGAGTGCCAATGTAGGATGGAGAAAAAAACCATTGGTTTGTCATCATGGGGACGCAAGGAAACATGCAGTCGCAATGTAGAATAGGTTTTTGATAAACATCGCTGTGTGGTGCGCATTGTAAGGGTTTGTAACAATCCTTTCACTAGTAGGAATGAGAAAAACGTAACGGGGTGGTGTGAATCGGAGGGCCTGAATTAGGAAAGGCAGTGAGTGGCAACGTAGGATGGAGAAAAGCACGACGGGGTGTTCATCATGGGGAGGTGAGGAAACATGCAGTGGCAATGTAGAATAGGTTTCTGAAAATCATCACGGGGTGCTATGCATTGTAAGGGTTTCTCCAGGCTATTCACTAGTAGGAGTGAGAAAAACATAAGGGGTGGTGTTTATTGGAGGGCCTGAATTATGATAGGCAGGGAGTGGCAATGTAGGATGGAGAAAAGCACCACGGGGTGGTCAGCATGGGGAGTCAGGAAACATGCATTGGCAATGTAGGATAGGTTTCTAAAAAACATCGCCGGGTGGTGCGCATTATAAGGCTTTCTAACAGGCCTTTCACTAGTAGGAATGAGAAAAACATCACGGCGTAGTGTGAATCGGAGGGCCTGAATTAGGATAGGCAATGAGTGACAATGTGGTATGGTGAAAAGCACCAAGGGGTGGTCATCATGGGGAGGTCAGGAAACATGCAATGGCAATGTAGGATAGTTTTCTGAAAAACATCACGGGGTGGTGCGCATTATAAGATTGTCTTACAAGACATTAACAAGTAGGAGTGAAAAAAACATCACGGGGTAGTGTGAATCCTAAGACCTGAATTAATATAGGCAGTGAGTGGCTATATAGGATGGAGAAAAGCACCATGGGGTGGTCAGCATGGGGAGTCAGGAAACATGCTTTGGCAATGTAGGATAGGTTTCTGAAAAACATCGCCGTGTGGTGCGCATTGTAAGGCTTTCTAACAGGCCTTTCACTAGTAGGAATGACAAAAACATCACGGGGTGGTGTGAATCGGAGGGCCTGAATTAGGATAGGCAATGAGTGACAATGTGGGATGGAGAAAAGCACCACGGGGTGGTCATCATGGGGAGGTCAGGAAACATGCAATGGCAATGTAGGATAGTTTTCTGAAAAACATCGCCGGGTGGTGCACCTTGTAACGCTTTCTAAAAGGCCATTCACTAGTACGAATGAGAAAAACATCACGGTGTGGTGTGAATCGGAGAGCCTGAATTAGGATAGGCAGTGAGTGGCAACGTAAAATGGAGAAAAGCACCACGGTGTGGTAAGCATGGGGAGGTCAGGAAGCATGCAGTGTCAATGTAGGATAGGTTTCTGAAAAACTTTGTGGGGTGGTGCACATTGTAAGGCTTTCTAACAGGCCTTTCACTAGTAGGAATGAGAAAAACATCACAGGGTGGTGTGAATCGGAGGGCCTGAATTAGGATAGGCATTGAGTTGCAATGTAGGGTGGACAAAACCACGACAGGGTGGTCAGCATGGGGAGGTCAGGAAACATGCAGTGGCAATGTAGGATAGTTTTTTGAAAAACATCGTCGGGTGGTGTGCATTTTAAGCATTTCTAACAAGCCATTCACAAGTAGGAGTGAAAAAAACATCACGGTGTTGTGTGAATCGTAGGGGCTGAATTAGGATAGGCTGTGAGTGGCAATGCAGGATGGATAAAAAAACCACGGGTTTGTCCGCATGGGGAGGCAAGGAAACATGCAGTGGCAATGTAGAATAGGTTTCTGATAAACATCGCTGGGTGGTGCGCATTGTAATGGTTTCTAACAGGCCATGCACTAGTAGGAGTGAGAAAAACATCACGGGGTGGTGTGAATCAGAGGGCCTGAATTATAATAGGCAGTGAGTGGCAATGTAGCATGGAGAAAAGCACGACGGATTGGTCAACATGGGGAGCTCAGGAAACATGAAGTGTCATTGTAGGACAGTTTTCTGAGAAACATCGCGGGGTGTTGCGCATTGTAAGGCTTTCTAACAGGCCATTCACTAGGAGGAGTGAGAAAAATATAACGGGGTGGTGTGAATCGCAGGGCCTGAATCAGGAAAGGCATTGAATGGTAATGTAGGATGGAGAACAGCACCACCGGGTGGTCAGCATCAGGAGGTCAGGAAAGATGCAATGGCAATATAGGATAGATTTTCTCAAAAATATCACGGGGTGGTGCCCATTGTAAGGGTTTGTAGCATGCCATTCACTAGTAGGAGTGAGAAAAACATCACGGAGCGGTGTGAATCGGAGGGCATGAATTAGGATAGGCTGTGAGTGGCAATGTAGGATGGAGAAAAAAACCATTGGTTTGTCAGCATGGGGAGGCAAGGAAACATGCAGTGGCAATGTAGAATAGGTTTCTGATAAACATCGCTGGGTGGTGCGCATTGTAAGGGTTTCTTACAGGCCATTCACTAGTAGGAGTGAGAAAAATATAACTGGGTGGTGTGAATCGGAGGGCATGAATCAGGGAAGTCATTGAGTGGCAATGCAGGATGGAGAAAAGCACCACGGGGTCGTCAGCATGGGGAGGTCAGGATACATGCAATGGCAATGGAGGATAGATTTTCTGAAAAACATCGCGAGGTGGTGCACATTGTAAGGGTTTGTAGCAGGCCATTCACTAGTAGGAGTGAGAAAAACATCACAGGATAGTGTGAATCGGAGGGCCTGAATTAGGATAGGCAGTGCGTGGCAATGAAGATTGGAGAAAAGCACCACGGGTTGGTCAACATGGGGAGGTCAGGAAACATGCAGTGGCAATGTAGGATAGGTTTCTGAAAAACATAATGGTGTGGTGCACATTATATGAATTTCTAACAAGCCATTCACAAGTAGGAGTGAAAAAAACAACACGGGGTGGTGTGAATCGGAGGGCCTGAATTAGGATAGGCTGTGAGTGGCAACGTAGAATAGAGAAAAGCACCACGGGGTGGTCAACATGGGAAGGTCAGGAAACATGCCGTGGAAATGTAGGATAGTTTTCTGGAAAACGTCGCGGGGTGGTGCGCATTGTAAGGCTTTCTAACAGGCCATTCACTAGTAGGAGTGAGAAATACATTATGGTGTGGTGTCAATTGGAGGGCCTGAATTAGGGTAGGCTGTGATTGGCAACGAAGGATGGAGAAAAGCACCACGGGTTTGTTAGCTTGGGGAGGCAAGCAAACATGCATTGGCAATGTAGGATAGGTTTCTGAAAAACATTGCAGGGTGGTGCGCATTGTAAGGGTTTCTAACAGGCCATTCACTAGTAGGAGAGAGAAAAACATCATGGGGTGGTTTGAATCTGAGGGCCAGAATTAGGATAGGCAGTGAGTGGCAATGTAGGATGGAGAAAAGCACCACGGGGTGGTCATCATGGGGAGGTCAGGAAACATGCAATGGCAATGTAGGATAGTTTTCTGAAAAACATCACTGGGTGGTGTGCATTGTAAGGATTTCTAACAAGCCATTCACAAGTAGGAGTGAAAAAAACATCACGGGGTGGTGTGAATCGTAGGGCCTGAATTAATATAGGCAGTGAGTGGCTATGTAGGATGGAGAAAAGCACCACGGGGTGGTCAGCATGTGGAGGTCACAAACATGCATTGGCAATGTAGGATCGGTTTCGGAAAAACATCGCCGGGTGGTGCGCATTTTAAGGCTTTCTAACAGGCCATTCACTAGTAGGAATGAGAAAAACATAACGAGGTGGTGTGAATCGGAGAGCCTGAATTAGGATAGGCGGTGAGTGACAACGTAAAATGGAGAAAAGCACCACGGTGTGGTCAGCATGGGGAGATCAGAAACATGCAGTGGCAATGTAGGATAGGTTTCTGGAAAACATCGCGGGGTGGTGTGCATTGTAAGGGTTTCTAACAGGCCAATCACTAGTAGGAGTGAGAAAAATATAACGCTGTGGTGTGGATCGGAGGGCCTGAATAAGGAGAGACATTGAGTGGCAATGTAGGATGGAGAAAAGCACCACGGGGTGGTCAGCATGTGGAGGTCAGGAAACATGCATTGGCAATGTAGGCTAGGTTTCTGAAAAACATCGCAGGGTGGTGCGCATGGTAAGGGTTACTAACTGGCCATTCACTAGTACGAGAGAGAAAAACATCACGGAGTGGTGTGAATCGGAGGGCCTGAATTATGATAGGCAGTGAATGGCAATGTAGGATGGAGAAAAGCACCAAAGGTTGGTGAGCATGGGGAGGTCAGGAAAGATGCAATGGAAATGTAGGATACTTTTTCTGAAAAACATCGGGGAATGGTGCGCATTGTAAGGGTTTGTAGCAGACCATTCACTAGTAGGAGTGAGAAAAACATCAGGGGGTGGTGTGAATCGGAGGGCCTGAATTAGGATAGGCAGTGAGTGGCAATGAAGATTGGAGAAAAGCACCACGGGGTGGTCAACATGGGGAGGTCAGGAAACATGCAGTGGCAATGGAGGATAGGTTTCTGAAAAACATCCTTGGTTGCCGAACATTGTAAGGCTTTCTAACAAGCCATTCAGAAATAGGAGTGAAAAAAACGTAACGGGGTGGTGTGAATTGGAGTGCTTGAATTACGATAGGCATTCAGTTGCAATGCAGGATGGAGAAAAGCACCACAGGGTGGTCAGCATGGGGAGGTTTGGAAACATGCAGTGGCAATGTAGGAAAGTTTTCTGAAAAACATCGTGGGGTGGTGCGCATTTTAAGGATTTGTAACAAGGCATTCACAAGTAGGAGTGAAAAAAACATCACGGTGTGGTGTGAATTGTAGGGGCTGAATTAGGATAGGCTGTGAGTGCTAATGTAGGATGGAGAAAAACACCACGGGTTTGTCAGCATGGGGAGGCAAGGAAACATGCAGAGGCAATGTAGAATAGGTTTCTGATAAACATCGCTGTGTGGTGCGCATTGTTAGGGTTTCTAACAATCCTTTCACTAGTAGGAATGAGAAAAACATCACGGGGTGCTGTGAATCGGAAGGCCTGAATTAGGAAAGGCAGTGAGAGGCAACGTAGGATGGAGAAAAGCACGACGGGATGGTCATCATGGGGAGGTGAGGAAACATGCAGTGGCAATTTAGAATAGGTTTCTGAAAAACATCACGTGGTGGTGCGCATTGTAAGGGTTTCTCCAGGCCATTCACTAGTAGGAGTGAGAAAAATATAGTGGGGTGGTGTTTATTGGAGGGCCTGAATTATTATAGGCAGTGAGTGGCAATGTAGGATGGAGAAAAGCACCACGGGGTGGTCAGCATGGGGAGTCAGGAAACATGCATTGGCAATGCAGGATAGGTTTCTGAAAAACATCGCCGGGTGGTGCGCATTGTAAGGTTTCTAACAGGACTTTCACTAGTAGGAATGAGAAAAACATCACGGTGTGGTGTGAATTGGAGGAGCTGAATTAGAATAGGCATTGAGTTGCAATGTAGGGTGAACAAAACCACGACAGGGTGGTCAGCATGGGGAGGTCAGGAAAAATGCAGTGGCAATGTAGGATAGTTTTCTGAAAAACATCGCGGGGTGTTGCGCATTTTAAGCATTTCTAACAACCCATTCACAAGTAGGATTGAAAAAAACATCACGGTGTGGTGTGAATCGTAGGGGCTGAATTAGGATAGGCTGTGAGTGGCAATACAGGATGGATAAAATAACCACGGGTTTGTCGGCATGGGGAGGCAAGGAAACATGCAGTGGCAATGTAGAATAGGTTTCTGATAAACATTGCTGGGTTGTGCGCATTGTAAGGGTTTCTAACAATCCATTCACTAGTAGGAGTGAGAACAAAATCACGGGGAGGTGTGAATCGGAGGGCCTGAATTAGGATAGGCAGTGCGTGGCAATGAAGATTGGAGAAAAGCACCACGGGGTGGTCAACATGGGGAGGTCAGGAAACATGCAGTGGCAATGTAGGATAGGTTTCTGAAAAACATAATGGTGTGGTGCACATTATATGAATTTCTAACAAGCCATTCACAAGTAGGAGTGAAAAAAACAACACGGGGTGGTGTGAATCGGAGGGCCTGAAGTAGGATAGGCTGTGAGTGGCAATGTAGAATAGAGAAAAGCACCACAGTGTGGTCAGCATAGGGAGGTGTGGAAACAGGCAGTGGCAATGTAGGAAAGGTTTCTGAAAATAAAATCAGGGTGGTGCACATTGTAAGGGTTTCTAACAGGCCATGCACTATTAGGAGTGAGAAAAACCTCACGTGGTGGTGTGAATCGGAGGGCCTGAATTAGGATAGGCAGGGAGTGGCAATGTAGGATGTAGAAAAGCACCATGGGGTGGTCATCATGGGGAGGTCAGGAAACATGCATTGGCAATGTAGGATAGTTTTCTGAAAAACATCACGGGTGGTGCTCATTGTAAGGATTTCTCACAAGCCATTCACAAATAGGAGTGAAAAAAACATCACGGGGTGGTGTGAATCGTAGGGCCTGAATTAATATAGGCAGTGAGTGGCTACATAGGATGGAGAAAATCACCACGGGATGGTCAGCATGGGGAGTCAGGAAACATGCATTGGCAATGTAGGATAGGTTTCTGAAAAACATCGCGAGGTGGTGCGCATTGTAATGCTTTCTAACAGACCATTAACTAGTAGGAATGAGAAAAACATCACGGGGTGGTGTGAATCGGAAGGCCTGAATTGGGATAGGCAGTGAGTGGCAACGTAAGATGGAGAAAGGCACCACGGTGTGCTCAGCATGGGCAGGTCAGGAAACATGCAGTGGCAATGTAGGATAGGTTTCTGAAAAACATCGCGGGGTGGTTCGCATTGTAAGGGTTTCTTTCAGGCCATACACTAGTAGGAGTGAGAAAAATATAACTGGGTGGTGTGAATCGGTGGGTATGAATCAGGGAAGTCATTGAGTGGCAATGCAGGATGGAGAAAAGCACCACGGGGTGGTCAGCATGGGGAGGTCAGGATACATGCAATGGCAATGGAGGATAGATTTTCTGAAAAACATCGCGGGGTGGTGCGCATTGTAAGGGTTTGTAGCAGGCCATTCTGTAGTAGGAGTGAGAAAAACATCACAGGGTAGTGTGAATCGGAGGGCCTGAATTAGGATAGGCAGTGCGTGGCAATCAAGATTGGAGAAAAGCACCACGGGGTGGTCAACATGGGGAGGTCAGGAAACATGCAGTGGCAATGTAGGATAGGTTTCTGAAAAACATAATGGTGTGGTGCACATTATATGAATTTCTAACAAGCCATTCACAAGTAGGAGTGAAAAAAACAACACGGGGTGGTGTGAATCGGAGGGCCTGAAGTAGGATAGGCTGTGAGTGGCAATGTAGAATAGAGAAAAGCACCACAGTGTGGTCAGCATAGGGAGGTGTGGAAACAGGCAGTGGCAATGTAGGAAAGGTTTCTGAAAATAAAATCAGGGTGGTGCACATTCTAAGGGTTTCTAACAGGCCATGCACTATTAGGAGTGAGAAAAACCTCACGTGGTGGTGTGAATCGGAGGGCCTGAATTAGGATAGGCAGTGAGTGGCAATGTAGGATGTAGAAAAGCACCATGGGGTGGTCATCATGGGGAGGTCAGGAAACAGGCATTGGCAATGTAGGATAGTTTTCTGAAAAACATCACGGGTTGGTGCGCATTGTAAGGATTTCTCACAAGCCATTCACAAATAGGAGTGAAAAAAACATCACGGGGTGGTGTGAATCGTAGGGCCTGAATTAATATAGGCAGTGAGTGGCTAGGTAGGATGGAGAAATGCACCACGGGATGGTCAGCATGGGGAGTCAGGAAACATGCATTGGCAATGTAGGATAGGTTTCTGAAAAACATCGCGAGGTGGTGCGCATTGTAATGCTTTCTAACAGACCATTAACTAGTAGGAATGAGAAAAACATCACGGGGTGGTGTGAATCGGAGGGCCTGAATTGGGATAGGCAGTGAGTGGCAACGTAAGATGGAGAAAGGCACCACGGTGTGGTCAGCATGGGCAGGTCAGGAAACATGCAGTGGCAATGTAGGATAGGTTTCTGAAAAACATCGAGGGGTGGTTCGCATTGTAAGGGTTTCTTTCAGGCCATTCACTAGTAGGAGTGAGAAAAATATAACTGGGTGGTGTGAATCGGTGGGTATGAATCAGGGAAGTCATTGAGTGGCAATGCAGGATGGAGAAAAGCACCACGGGGTGGTCAGCATGGGGAGCTCAGGATACATGCAATGGCAATGGAGGATAGATTTTCTGAAAAACATCGCGGGGTGGTGCGCATTGTAAGGATTTGTAGCAGGCCATTCTCTAGTAGGAGTGAGAAAAACATCACAGGGTAGTGTGAATCGGAGGGCCTGAATTAGGATAGGCAGTGAGTGGCAATGAAGATTGCAGAAAAGCACCACGGTGTGGTCAACATGGGGAGGTCAGGAAACATGCAGTGGCAATGTAGGATAGGTTTCTGAAAAACATAATGGTGTGGTGCACATTATATGAATTTCTAACAAGCCATTCACAAGTAGGAGTGAAAAAAACAACATGGGGTGGTGTGAATCGGAGGGCCTGAAGTATGATAGGCTGTGAGTGGCAATGTAGAACAGAGAAAAGCACCACAGTGTGGTCAGCATAGGGAGGTGTGGAAACAGGCAGTGGCAATGTAGGAAAGGTTTCTGAAAATAAAATCAGGGTGGTGCACATTGTAAGGGTTTCTAACAGGCCATGCACTATTAGGAGTGAGAAAAACCTCACGTGGTGGTGTGAATCGGAGGGCCTGAATTAGGATAGGCAGTGAGTGGCAATGTAGGATGTAGAAAAGCACCATGGGGTGGTCATCATGGGGAGGTCAGGAAACACGCATTGGCAATGTAGGATAGTTTTCTGAAAAACATCACGGGTTGGTGCGCATTGTAAGGATTTCTCACAAGCCATTCACAAATAGGAGTGAAAAAAACATCACGGGGTGGTGTGAATCGTAGGGCCTGAATTAATATAGGCAGTGAGTGGCTATGTAGGATGGAGAAAAGCACCACGGGATGGTCAGCATGGGGAGTCAGGAAACATGCATTGGCAATGTAGGATAGGTTTCTGAAAAACATCGCGAGGTGGTGCGCATTGTAATGCTTTCTAACAGACCATTAACTAATAGGAATGAGAAAAACATCACGGGGTGGTGTGAATCGGAGGGCCTGAATTGGGATAGGCAGTGAGTGTCAACGTAAGATGGAGAAAGGCACCACGGTGTGGTCAGCATGGGCAGGTCAGGAAACATGCAGTGGCAATGTAGGATAGGTTTCTGAAAAACATCGCGGGGTGGTTCGCATTGTAAGGGTTTCTTTCAGGCCATTCACTAGTAGGAGTGAGAAAAATATAACTGGGTGGTGTGAATCGGTGGGTATGAATCAGGGAAGTCATTGAGTGGCAATGCAGGATGGAGAAAAGCACCACGGGGTGGTCAGCATGGGGAGGTCAGGATACATGCAATGGCAATGGAGGATAGATTTTCTGAAAAACATCGCGGGGTGGTGCGCATTGTAAGGGTTTGTAGCAGGCCATTCTCTAGTAGGAGTGAGAAAAACATCACAGGGTAGTGTGAATCGGAGGGCCTGAATTAGGATAGGCAGTGCGTGGCAATGAAGATTGGAGAAAAGCACCACGGGGTGGTCAACATGGGGAGGTCAGGAAACATGCAGTGGCAATGTAGGATAGGTTTCTGAAAAACATAATGGTGTGGTGCACATTATATGAATTTCTAACAAGCCATTCACAAGTAGGAGTGAAAAAAACAACACGGGGTGGTGTGAATCGGAGGGCCTGAAGTAGGATAGGCTGTGAGTGGCAATGTAGAATAGAGAAAAGCACCACAGTGTGGTCAGCATAGGGAGGTGTGGAAACAGGCAGTGGCAATGTAGGAAAGGTTTCTGAAAATAAAATCAGGGTGGTGCACATTGTAAGGGTTTCTAACAGGCCATGCACTATTAGGAGTGAGAAAAACCTCACGTGGTGGTGTGAATCGGAGGGCCTGAATTAGGATAGGCAGTGAGTGGCAATGTAGGATGTAGAAAAGCACCATGGGGTGGTCATCATGGGGAGGTCAGGAAACAGGCATTGGCAATGTAGGATAGTTTTCTGAAAAACATCACGGGTTGGTGCGCATTGTAAGGATTTCTCACAAGCCATTCACAAATAGGAGTGAAAAAAACATCACGGGGTGGTGTGAATCGTAGGGCCTGAATTAATATAGGCAGTGAGTGGCTAGGTAGGATGGAGAAAAGCACCACGGGATGGTCAGCATGGGGAGTCAGGAAACATGCATTGGCAATGTAGGATAGGTTTCTGAAAAACATCGCGAGGTGGTGCGCATTGTAATGCTTTCTAACAGACCATTAACTAGTAGGAATGAGAAAAACATCACGGGGTGGTGTGAATCGGAGGGCCTGAATTGGGATAGGCAGTGAGTGGCAACGTAAGATGGAGAAAGGCACCACGGTGTGGTCAGCATGGGCAGGTCAGGAAACATGCAGTGGCAATGTAGGATAGGTTTCTGAAAAACATCGAGGGGTTGTTCGCATTGTAAGGGTTTCTTTCAGGCCATTCACTAGTAGGAGTGAGAAAAATATAACTGGGTGGTGTGAATCGGTGGGTATGAATCAGGGAAGTCATTGAGTGGCAATGCAGGATGGAGAAAAGCACCACGGGGTGGTCAGCATGGGGAGCTCAGGATACATGCAATGGCAATGGAGGATAGATTTTCTGAAAAACATCGCGGGGTGGTGCGCATTGTAAGGGTTTGTAGCAGGCCATTCTCTAGTAGGAGTGAGAAAAACATCACAGGGTAGTGTGAATCGGAGGGCCTGAATTAGGATAGGCAGTGCGTGGCAATGAAGATTGGAGAAAAGCACCACGGGGTGGTCAACATGGGGAGGTCAGGAAACATGCAGTGGCAATGTAGGATAGGTTTCTGAAAAACATAATGGTGTGGTGCACATTATATGAATTTCTAACAAGCCATTCACAAGTAGGAGTGAAAAAAACAACACGGGGTGGTGTGAATCGGAGGGCCTGAAGGAGGATAGGCTGTGAGTGGCAATGTAGAATAGAGAAAAGCACCACAGTGTGGTCAGCATAGGGAGGTGTGGAAACAGGCAGTGGCAATGTAGGAAAGGTTTCTGAAAATAAAATCAGGGTGGTGCACATTGTAAGGGTTTCTAACAGGCCATGCACTATTAGGAGTGAGAAAAACCTCACGTGGTGGTGTGAATCGGAGGGCCTGAATTAGGATAGGCAGGGAGTGGCAATGTAGGATGTAGAAAAGCACAATGGGGTGGTCACCATGGGGAGGTCAGGAAACATGCATTGGCAATGTAGGATAGTTTTCTGAAAAACATCACGGGTTGGTGCGCATTGTAAGGATTTCTCACAAGCCATTCACAAATCGGAGTGAAAAAAACATCACGGGGTGGTGTGAATCGTAGGGCCTGAATTAATATAGGCAGTGAGTGGCTAGGTAGGATGGAGAAAATAACCACGGGATGGTCAGCATGGGGAGTCAGGAAACATGCATTGGCAATGTAGGATAGGTTTCTGAAAAACATCGCGAGGTGGTGCGCATTGTAATGCTTTCTAACAGACCATTAACTAGTAGGAATGAGAAAAACATCACGGGGTGGTGTGAATCGGAGGGCCTGAATTGGGATAGGCAGTGAGTGGCAACGTAAGATGGAGAAAGGCACCACGGTGTGGTCAGCATGGGCAGGTCAGGAAACATGCAGTGGCAATGTAGGATAGGTTTCTGAAAAACATCGCGGGGTGGTTCGCATTGTAAGCGTTTCTTTCAGGCCATTCACTAGTAGGAGTGAGAAAAATATAACTGGGTGGTGTGAATCGGTGGGTATGAATCAGGGAAGTCATTGAGTGGCAATGCAGGATGGAGAAAAGCACCACGGGGTGGTCAGCATGGGGAGGTCAGGATACATGCAATGGCAATGGAGGATAGATTTTCTGAAAAACATCGTGGGGTGGTGCGCATTGTAAGGGTTTGTAGCAGGCCATTCTCTAGTAGGAGTGAGAAAAACATCACTGGGTAGTGTGAATCGGCGGGCCTGAATTAGGATAGGCAGTACGTGGCAATGAAGATTGGAGAAAAGCACCACGGGGTGGTCAACATGGGGAGGTCAGGAAACATGCAGTGGCAATGTAGGATAGGTTTCTGAAAAACATAATGGTGTGGTGCACATTATATGAATTTCTAACAAGCCATTCACAAGTAGGAGTGAAAAAAACAACACGGGGTGGTGTGAATCGGAGGGCCTGAAGTAGGATAGGCTGTGAGTGGCAATGTAGAATAGAGAAAAGCACCACAGTGTGGTCAGCATAGGGAGGTGTGGAAACAGGCAGTGGCAATGTAGGAAAGGTTTCTGAAAATAAAATCAGGGTGGTGCACATTGTAAGGGTTTCTAACAGGCCATGCACTATTAGGAGTGAGAAAAACCTCACGTGGTGGTGTGAATCGGAGGGCCTGAATTAGGATAGGCAGTGAGTGGCAATGTAGGATGTAGAAAAGCACCATGGGGTGGTCATCATGGGGAGGTCAGGAAACAGGCATTGGCAATGTAGGATAGTTTTCTGAAAAACATCACGGGTTGGTGCGCATTGTAAGGATTTCTCACAAGCCATTCACAAATAGGAGTGAAAAAAACATCACGGGGTGGTGTGAATCGTAGGGCCTGAATTAATATAGGCAGTGAGTGGCTATGTAGGATGGAGAAAAGCACCACGGGATGGTCAGCATGGGGAGTCAGGAAACATGCATTGGCCATGTAGGATAGGTTTCTGAAAAACATCGCGAGGTGGTGCGCATTGTAATGCTTTCTAACAGACCATTAACTAGTAGGAATGAGAAAAACATCACGGGGTGGTGTGAATCGGAGGGCCTGAATTGGGATAGGCAGTGAGTGGCAACGTAAGATGGAGAAAGGCACCACGGTGTGGTCAGCATGGGCAGGTCAGGAAACATGCAGTGGCAATGTAGGATAGGTTTCTGAAAAACATCGCGGGGTGGTTCGCATTGTAAGGGTTTCTTTCAGGCCATTCACTAGTAGGAGTGAGAAAAATATAACTGGGTGGTGTGAATCGGTGGGTATGAATCAGGGAAGTCATTGAGTGGCAATGCAGGATGGAGAAAAGCACCACGGGGTGGTCAGCATGGGGAGGTCAGGATACATGCAATGGCAATGGAGGATAGATTTTCTGAAAAACATCGCGGGGTGGTGCGCATTGTAAGGGTTTGTAGCAGGCCATTCTCTAGTAGGAGTGAGAAAAACATCACAGGGTAGTGTGAATCGGAGGGCCTGAATTAGGATAGGCAGTGCGTGGCAATGAAGATTGGAGAAAAGCACCACGGGGTGGTCAACATGGGGAGGTCAGGAAACATGCAGTGGCAATGTAGGATAGGTTTCTGAAAAACATAATGGTGTGGTGCACATTATATGAATTTCTAACAAGCCATTCACAAGTAGGAGTGAAAAAAACAACACGGGGTGGTGTGAATCGGAGGGCCTTAAGTAGGATAGGCTGTGAGTGGCATTGTAGAATAGAGAAAAGCACCACAGTGTGGTCAGCATAGGGAGGTGTGGAAACAGGCAGTGGCAATGTAGGAAAGGTTTCTGAAAATAAAATCAGGGTGGTGCACATTGTAAGGGTTTCTAACAGGCCATGCACTATTAGGAGTGAGAAAAACCTCACGTGGTGGTGTGAATCGGAGGGCCTGAATTAGGATAGGCAGTGAGTGGCAATGTAGGATGTAGAAAAGCACCATGGGGTGGTCATCATGGGGAGGTCAGGAAACATTCATTGGCAATGTAGGATAGTTTTCTGAAAATCATCACGGGTTGGTGCGCATTGTAAGGATTTCTCACAAGCCATTCACAAATAGGAGTGAAAAAAACATCACGGGGTGGTGTGAATCGTAGGGCCTGAATTAATATAGGCAGTGAGTGGCTAGGTAGGATGGTGAAAAGCACCACGGGATGGTCAGCATGGGGAGTAAGGAAACATGCATTGGCAATGTAGGATAGGTTTCTGAAAAACATCGCGAGGTGGTGCGCATTGTAATGCTTTCTAACAGACCATTAACTAGTAGGAATGAGAAAAACATCACGGGGTGGTGTGAATCGGATGGCCTGAATTGGGATAGGCAGTGAGTGTCAACGTAAGATGGAGAAAGGCACCACGGTGTGGTCAGCATGGGCAGGTCAGGAAACATGCAGTGGCAATGTAGGATAGGTTTCTGAAAAACATCGAGGGGTTGTTCGCATTGTAAGGGTTTCTTTCAGGCCATTCACTAGTAGGAGTGAGAAAAATATAACTGGGTGGTGTGAATCGGTGGGTATGAATCAGGGAAGTCATTGAGTGGCAATGCAGGATGGAGAAAAGCACCACGGGGTGGTCAGCATGGGGAGGTCAGGATACATGCAATGGCAATGGAGGATAGATTTTCTGAAAAACATCGCGGGCTGGTGCGCATTGTAAGGGTTTGTAGCAGGCCATTCTCTAGTAGGAGTGAGAAAAACATCACAGGGTAGTGTGAATCGGAGGGCCTGAATTAGGATAGGCAGTGCGTGGCAATGAAGATTGGAGAAAAGCACCACGGGGTGGTCAACATGGGGAGGTCAGGAAACATGCAGTGGCAATGTAGGATAGGTTTCTGAAAAACATAATGGTGTGGTGCACATTATATGAATTTCTAACAAGCCATTCACAAGTAGGAGTGAAAAAAACAACACGGGGTGGTGTGAATCGGAGGGCCTGAAGTAGGATAGGCTGTGAGTGGCAATGTAGAATAGAGAAAAGCACCACGGAGTGGTCAGCATGGGGAGGTCAGGAAACATGCCGTGGAAATGTAGGATAGGTTTCTGCAAAATGCCGCGGGGTGGTGCGCATTGTAAGGCTTTCTAACAGGCCATTCACTAGTAGGAGTGAGAAATACATCATGGTGTGGTGTGAATCGGAGGGCCTGAATTAGGGTAGGCTGTGAGTCGCAACGAAGGATGGAGAAAAGCACCAGGGGTTTGTCAGCTTGGGGAGGCAAGCAAACATGCAGTGGCAATGTAGGATAGGTTTCTGATAAACATCGCGGGGTGGTGCGCATTGTAAAAGTTTCTAACAGGCCTTTCACTAGTAGGAGTGAAAAAAACGTCACGTGGTGGTGTGAATCAGAGGGCCTGAATTAGGATAGGCAGTAAGAGGCAATGTAGGATGGAGAAAAGCACCAAGGGGTGGTCAGCATTGGGAGGTCATGAAACATGCAATGGCAATGTAGATAGTTTTTCTGAAATACATCGCTGGCTGGTGCGCATTGTAAGGGTTTCTAGCAGGCCATTCACTAGTAGGAGTGAGAAAAACATCACGGGGTGGTGTGAATCGAAGGGCCTGAATTAGGATAGGCAGTGAGTGGCAATGAAGAATTGAGAAAAGCACCACGGAATGGTCAACATGGGGAGGAAGGAAAAATGCAGTGGCAATGTATGATAGGTTTCTGAAAAACATCGTGGGTTGGTGCGCATTGTAAGGCTTTTTAACAAGCCATTCAAAAGTAGGAGTGAAAAAAACGTCACGTGGTGGTGTGAATCGGAAGGCCTGAATTAGGATAGGTATTGAGTTGCAATGTAGGATGAAGAACAGCACCACAGGGTGGTCAGCATGGGGAGGTCAGGAAACATGCAGTGGCAATGTAGGATAGTTTTCCGAAAAACCTCGCGGGGTGGTGCGCATTTTAAGGATATCTAACAAGCCATTCACAAGAAGGAGTGAAAAAACCTCACGGTGTGATGTGAATTGTAGCGGCTGAATTAGGATAGGCTGTGAGTGGCAATCTAGGATGGAGAAAAAAAACACGGTTTTGTCAGCATGGGGAGGCAAGAAAACATGCAGTGGCAATTAAGAATAAGTTTCTGATAAACATGGCTGTGTGGTGCACATGTAAGGGTTTCTAACAATCCATTCACTAGTAGGAGTGAGTACATCACGGGGTGGCGTGAATCGGAGGGCCTGAATTAGAATAGGCAGTGAGTGGCAATGTAGGATGGAGAAAAGCACCACGGGGTGGTCAGCATGTGGAGGTCAGGAAACATGCGGTGGCAATGTAGGATAGTTTCTGAAAAATATCGCAGGGTGCAGCACATTTTAAGGGTTTCTAACAGGTCACTCAATAGTTGGAGTGTGAAAAACATCAATGGAGGGTGTGAATTGGAGAGCCTGAGTTCGGATAGGCAGGGAGTGGCAATGTAGGATGGAGAAAAGCACCCCGGGTTGGTCAGCATGGGGAGGTCAAGAAACATGCGGTGGCAATGTAGGATAGTTTTCTGAAAACATCGCGGGGTGGTGCGCATTGTAAGGGTTTCTAACAGGCCATTCACTAGAAAGAGTGAAAAAAACATCACGGGGTGGTGTGAATCAGAGGGCCTGAATTAGGATAGGCAGTGAGTGGCAATGTAGGATGGAGAAAAGCCCCACCGGGTGGTCATCATGGGGAGGTCAGGAAACATGCATTGGCAATGTAGGATCGTTTTCTGAAAAACATCAAGGGGTGGTGCATATTGTAAGGATTTCTAACAAGCCATTCACAAGTAGGAGTGAACAAAACATCATGGGGTGGTGTGAATCGTAGGGCCTGAATTTATATAGGCAGTGAGTGGCTATGCAGGATGGAGAAAAGCACCACGGGGTGGTCATCATGGGTAGTCAGGAAACATGCATTGGCAATGTAGGATCGGTTTCTGAAAAACATCGCCGGGTGGTGCGCATTTTAAGGCTTTCTAACTGGCCATTCACTAGTAGGAATGAGAAAAACATCACGGGGTGGTGTGAATCGGAGAGCCTGAATTAGAATAGGCAGTGAGTGACAAGGTAAAATGGAGAAAAGCACCACGGTGTGGTCAGCATGGGGAGGTCAGGATACATGCAATGGCAATGGAGGATAGATTTTCTGAAAAACATCGCGGGGTGGTGCGCATTGTAAGGGTTTGTAGCAGGCCATTCTCTAGTAGGAGTGAGAAAAACATCACAGGGTAGTGTGAATCGGAGGGCCTGAATTAGGATAGGCAGTGCGTGGCAATGAAGATTGGAGAAAAGCACCACGGGGTGGTCAACATGGGGAGGTCAGGAAACATGCAGTGGCAATGTAGGATAGGTTTCTGAAAAACATAATGGTGTGGTGCACATTATATGAATTTCTAACAAGCCATTCACAAGTAGGAGTGAAAAAAACAACACGGGGTGGTGTGAATCGGAGGGCCTGAAGTAGGATAGGCTGTGAGTGGCAATGTAGAATAGAGAAAAGCACCACAGTGTGGTCAGCATAGGGAGGTGTGGAAACAGGCAGTGGCAATGTAGGAAAGGTTTCTGAAAATAAAATCAGGGTGGTGCACATTGTAAGGGTTTCTAACAGGCCATGCACTATTAGGAGTGAGAAAAACCTCACGTGGTGGTGTGAATCGGAGGGCCTGAATTAGGATAGGCAGTGAGTGGCAATGTAGGATGTAGAAAAGCACCATGGGGTGGTCACCATGGGGAGGTCAGGAAACAGGCATTGGCAATGTAGGATAGTTTTCTGAAAAACATCACGGGTTGGTGCGCATTGTAAGGATTTCTCACAAGCCATTCACAAATAGGAGTGAAAAAAACATCACGGGGTGGTGTGAATCGTAGGGCCTGAATTAATATGGGCAGTGAGTGGCTATGTAGGATGGAGAAAAGCACCACGGGATGGTCAGCATGGGGAGTCAGGAAACATGCATTGGCAATGTAGGATAGGTTTCTGAAAAACATCGCGAGGTGGTGCGCATTGTAATGCTTTCTAACAGACCATTAACTAGTAGGAATGAGAAAAACATCACGGGGTGGTGTGAATCGGAGGGCCTGAATTGGGATAGGCAGTGAGTGTCAACGTAAGATGGAGAAAGGCACCACGGTGTGGTCAGCATGGGCAGGTCAGGAAACATGCAGTGGCAATGTAGGATAGGTTTCTGAAAAACATCGCGGGTTGGTTCGCATTGTAAGGGTTTCTTTCAGGCCATTCACTAGTAGGAGTGAGAAAAATATAACTGGGTGGTGTGAATCGGTGGGTATGAATCAGGGAAGTCATTGAGTGGCAATGCAGGATGGAGAAAAGCACCACGGGGTGGTCAGCATGGGGAGGTCAGGATACATGCAATGGCAATGGAGGATAGATTTTCTGAAAAACATCGCGGGGTGGTGCGCATTGTAAGGGTTTGTAGCAGGCCATTCTCTAGTAGGAGTGAGAAAAACATCACAGGGTAGTGTGAATCGGAGGGCCTGAATTAGGATAGGCAGTGCGTGGCAATGAAGATTGGAGAAAAGCACCACGGGGTGGTCAACATGGGGAGGTCAGGAAACATGCAGTGGCAATGTAGGATAGGTTTCTGAAAAACATAATGGTGTGGTGCACATTATATGAATTTCTAACAAGCCATTCACAAGTAGGAGTGAAAAAAACAACACGGGGTGGTGTGAATCGGAGGGCCTGAATTAGAATAGGCTGTGAGTGGCAATGTAGAATAGAGAAAAGCACCACAGTGTGGTCAGCATATTGAGGTGTGGAAACAGGCAGTGGCAATGTAGGAAAGGTTTCTGAAAATAAAATCAGGGTGGTGCACATTGTAAGGGTTTCTAACAGGCTATGCACTATTAGGAGTGAGAAAAACCTCACATGGTGGTGTGAATCAGAGGGCCTGAATTAGGATAGGCAGTGAGTGGCAATGTAGGATGTAGAAAAGCACCATGGGGTGGTCATCATGGGGAGGTCAGGAAACATGCATTGGCAATGTAGGATAGTTTTCTGAAAAACATCACGGGTTGGTGCGCATTGTAAGGATTTCTCACAAGCCATTCACAAATAGGAGTGAAAAAAACATCACGGGGTGGTGTGAATCGTAGGGCCTGAATTAATATAGGCAGTGAGTGGCTACGTAGGATGGAGAAAAGCACCACGGGATGGTCAGCATGGGGAGTCAGGAAACATGCATTGGCAATGTAGGATAGGTTTCTGAAAAATATCGCAAGGTGGTGCGCATTGTAATGCTTTCTAACAGACCATTAACTAGTAGGAATGAGAAAAACATCACGGGGTGGTGTGAATCGGAGGGCCTGAATTGGGATAGGCAGTGAGTGGCAACGTAAGATGGAGAAAGGCACCACGGTGTGGTCAGCATGGGCAGGTCAGGAAACATGCAGTGGCAATGTAGGATAGGTTTCTGAAAAACATCGCGGGGTGGTTCGCATTGTAAGGGTTTCTTTCAGGCCATTCACTAGTAGGAGTGAGAAAAATATAACTGGGTGGTGTGAATCGGTGGGTATGAATGAGGGAAGTCATTGAGTGGCAATGCAGGATGGAGAAAAGCACCACGGGGTGGTCAGCATGGGGAGGTCAGGATACATGCAATGGCAATGGAGGATAGATTTTCTGAAAAACATCGCGGGGTGGTGCGCATTGTAAGGCTTTCTAACAGGCCATTCACTAGTAGGAGTGAGAAATACATCATGGTGTGATGTGAATCGGAGGGCCTGAATTAGGGTAGGCTGTGAGTCGCAACGAAGGATGGAGAAAAGCACCAGGGGTTTGTCAGCTTGGGGAGGCAAGCAAACATGCAGTGGCAATGTAGGATAGGTTTCTGATAAACATCGCGGGGTGGTGCGCATTGTAAAAGTTTCTAACAGGCCATTCACTAGTAGGAGTGAAAAAAACGTCACGTGGTGGTGTGAATCAGAGGGCCTGAATTAGGATAGGCAGTAAGAGGCAATGTAGGATGGAGAAAAGCACCAAGGGGTGGTCAGCATTGGGAGGTCATGAAACATGCAATGGCAATGTAGATAGTTTTTCTGAAATACATCGCTGGCTGGTGCGCATTGTAAGGGTTTCTAGCAGGCCATTCACTAGTAGGAGTGAGAAAAACATCACGGGGTGGTGTGAATCGAAGGGCCTGAATTAGGATAGGCAGTGAGTGGCAATGAAGAATTGAGAAAAGCACCACGGAATGGTCAACATGGGGAGGAAGGAAAAATGCAGTGGCAATGTATGATAGGTTTCTGAAAAACATCGTGGGTTGGTGCGCATTGTAAGGCTGTCTAACAAGCCATTCAAAAGTAGGAGTGAAAAAAACGTCACGTGGTGGTGTGAATCGGAAGGCCTGAATTAGGATAGGTATTGAGTTGCAATGTAGGATGAAGAACAGCACCACAGGGTGGTCAGCATGGGGAGGTCAGGAAACATGCAGTGGCAATGTAGGATAGTTTTCCGAAAAACCTCGCGGGGTGGTGCGCATTTTAAGGATATCTAACAAGCCATTCACAAGAAGGAGTCAAAAAACCTCACGGTGTGATGTGAATTGTAGCGGCTGAATTAGGATAGGCTGTGAGTGGCAATCTAGGATGGAGAAAAAAAACACGGTTTTGTCAGCATGGGGAGGCAAGAAAACATGCAGTGGCAATTAAGAATAAGTTTCTGATAAACATGGCTGTGTGGTGCACATGTAAGGGTTTCTAACAATCCATTCACTAGTAGGAGTGAGTACATCACGGGGTGGCGTGAATCGGAGGGCCTGAATTAGAATAGGCAGTGAGTGGCAATGTAGGATGGAGAAAAGCACCACGGGGTGGTCAGCATGTGGAGGTCAGGAAACATGCGGTGGCAATGTAGGATAGTTTCTGAAAAATATCGCAGGGTGCAGCGCATTTTAAGGGTTTCTAACAGGTCACTCAATAGTTGGAGTGTGAAAAACATCAATGGAGGGTGTGAATTGGAGAGCCTGAGTTCGGATAGGCAGGGAGTGGCAATGTAGGATGGAGAAAAGCACCCCGGGTTGGTCAGCATGGGGAGGTCAAGAAACATGCGGTGGCAATGTAGGATAGTTTTCTGAAAACATCGCGGGGTGGTGCGCATTGTAAGGGTTTCTAACAGGCCATTCACTAGAAAGAGTGAAAAAAACATCACGGGGTGGTGTGAATCAGAGGGCCTGAATTAGGATAGGCAGTGAGTGGCAATGTAGGATGGAGAAAAGCCCCACCGGGTGGCCATCATGGGGAGGTCAGGAAACATGCATTGGCAATGTAGGATCGTTTTCTGAAAAACATCAAGGGGTGGTGCATATTGTAAGGATTTCTAACAAGCCATTCACAAGTAGGAGTGAACAAAACATCACGGGGTGGTGTGAATCGTAGGGCCTGAATTTATATAGGCAGTGAGTGGCTATGCAGGATGGAGAAAAGCACCACGGGGTGGTCATCATGGGTAGTCAGGAAACATGCATTGGCAATGTAGGATCGGTTTCTGAAAAACATTGCCGGGTGGTGCGCATTTTAAGGCTTTCTAACTGGCCATTCACTAGTAGGAATGAGAAAAACATCACGGGGTGGTGTGAATCGGAGAGCCTGAATTAGAATAGGCAGTGAGTGACAAGGTAAAATGGAGAAAAGCACCACGGTGTGGTCAGCATGGGGAGGTCAGGAAACATGCAGTGGCAATGTAGGATAGGTTTCTGAAAAACACGAGGGGTGGTGTGCATTGTAAGGGTTTCTAACAGGCGATTCACTAATAGGTGTGACAAAAATATAACGGGGTGGTGTGAATCGGAGGGCCTGAATCAGGAAAGGCATTGAGTGGGAATGTAGGATGGAGAAAAGCCCCACGGGGAGGTCAGCATGGGGAGGTCAGGAAACATGCATTGGCAATGTAGGATAGTTTTCTGAAAAACATCATGGGGTGGTGCGCATCGTAAGGATTTCTAACAAGCCATTCACAAGTAGGAGTGAAAAAAACATCACGGGGTGGTGTGAATCGTAGGGCCTGAATTAATATAGGCAGTGAGTGGCTATGTAGGATACAGAAGAGCACCACGGGGTGGTCATCATGGGGAGTCAGGAAACATGAATTGGCAATGTAGGATAGTTTTCTGAAAAACATCGCGGGGTGGTGCGCATTGTAAGGGTTTCTAACAGGCCATTCACTAGTAGGAGTGAGAAAAATAAAACGGGGTGATGTGAATCTGAAGGCCTGAATCAGGAGAGGCATTGAGTGGCAATGTAGGATGGAGAAAAGCACCACGGGGTGGTCAGCATGGGGAGGTCAAGAAACATGCATTGGCAATGTAGGATAGGTGTCTGAAAATAAAAGCAGGGTGGTGCGCATTGTAAGGGTTTCTAACCAGCCATGCACTCGTAGTAGTGAGAAAAACATCACGGGGTGGTGTGAAATGGAGGGCCTGAATTATGATAGGCAGTGAGTGGCAATGTAGGATGGAGAAAAGCACCAAGGGGTGGTCAGCATGAGGAGGTCAAGAAACATGCAATGGCAATGTACGATAGTTTTTCTGAAATACATCGCGTGGTGGTGCGCATTGTAAGGGTTTGTAGCAGGCCATTCACTAGTAGGAGTGAGAAAAACATCACGGGGTGGTGTGAATCGGAGGGCCTGAATTAGGATAGGCAGTGAGTGGCAATGAAGAATTGAGAAAAGCACCACGGGGTGGTCAACATGGGGAGGTAGGAAACAAGCAGTGGCAATATAGGATAGGTTTCTGAAAAACATCGTGGGTTGGTGCGCATTGTAAGGCTTTCTAACAACCCATTCAAAAGGAGGAGTGAAAAAAACGTCACGTGGTGGTGTGAATCAGAGGGCCTGAATTAGGATAGGCATTGAGTTGCAATGTAGGATGGAGAAGAGCAACACAGGTTGGTCATCATGGGGAGGTCAGGAAACATGCAGTGGCAATGTAGGATAGTTTTCTGAAAAACATCGCGGGGTGGTGCGGATTGTAAGGGTTTCTAACAGGCCATTCACTAGAAAGAGTGAAAAAAACATCACGGGGTGGTGTGAATCAGAGGACCTGAATTAGGATAGGCAGTGAGTGGCAATGTAGGATGGAGAAAAGCCCCACGGACGGGGTGGTCATCATGGGGAGGTCAGGAAACATGCATTGGCAATGTAGGATCGTTTTCTGAAAAACATCAAGGGGTGGTGCGTATTGTAAGGATTATAACAAGCCATTCACAAGTAGGAGCGAACAAAACATCACGGGGTGGTGTGAATCGTAGGGCCTGAATTAATATAGGCAGTGAGTGGCTATGCAGGATGGAGAAAAGCACCACGGGGTGGTCATCATGGATAGTCAGGAAACATGCATTGGCAATGTAGGATCGGTTTTTGAAAAACATCCCCGGGTGGTGCGCTTTTTAAGGCTTTCTAACTGGCCATTCACTAGTAGGAATGAGAAAAACATCATGGGGTGGTGTGAATCGGAGAGCCTGAATTAGAATAGGCAGTGAGTGACAAGGTAAAATGGAGAAAAGCACCACGCTGTGGTCAGCATGGGGAGGTCAGGAAACATGCAGTGGCAATGTAGGATAGGTTTCTGAAAAACATCGAGGGGTGGTGTGCTTTGTAAGGGTTTCTAACAGGCGATTCACAAATAGGTGTGACAAAAATATAACGGGGTGGTGTGAATCGGAGGGCCTGAATCAGGAAAGGCATTGAGTGGGAATGTAGGATGGAGAAAATCCCCACGGGGAGGTCAGCATTGGGAGGTCAGGAAACATGCATTGGCAATGTAGGATAGTTTTCTGAAAAACATCATGGGGTGGTGCGCATTGTATGGATTTCTAACAAGCCATTCACAAGTAGGAGTGAAAAAAACATCACGGGGTGGTGTGAAACGGAGGGCCTGAATTATGATAGGCAGTGAGTGGCAATGTAGGATGGAGAAGAGCACCACAGGTTGGTCATCATGGGGAGGTCAGGAAACATGCAGTGGCAATGTAGGATAGTTTTCTGAAAAACATCGCGGGGTGGTGCACATTTTAAGGATTTCTAATAAGCCATTCACAAGTAGGAGTGAAAAAAACATCACGGTGTGGTGTGCATCATATTGGCTGAATTAGGATAGGCTGTGAGTGGCAATGTAGAATGGAGAAAAAAACCACGGGTTTGTCAGCATGGGGAGGCAAGGACACATGCAGTTGCAATGTAAAATAGGTTTCTGTTAAATATCACTGGGTGGTGCGCATTATAAGGGTTTCTAACAGGCCATTCACTAGTAGGATTGAGAAAAACATCACGGGGTAGTGTGAATCAGAGGGCCTGAATTATGATAGGCAGTGAGTGGCAATGTAGGATGGAGAAAAGCTCCACGGGGTGGTCAACATGTGAGGTCAGGCAACATGCAGTGGCCATGTAGGATAGCTTTCTGAAAAACATCGTGGGTTGGTGCGCATTTTAAGGATTTCTAACAAGCCATTCAAAAGTAGGAGTGAAAAAAACGTCACGTGGTGGTGTGAATCGGAGGGCCTGAATTAGGATAGGCATTGAGTTGCAATCTAGGATGGAGAACAGTACCACAGGGTGGTCAGCATGGGGAGGCAAGGAAACATGCAGTGGTAATGTAGGATAGGTTTCTGAATATAAAAGCAGGGTGGTGCGCATTGTAAGGCTTTCTAACAGGCCATTCACTAGTAGGAGTGAGAAATACATCATGGTGTGGTGTGAATTGGAGGGCCTTAATCAAGATAGGCAGTGAGTGGCAATGTAGGATGGAGAAAAGCACCCTGGGTTGGTCAGCATGGGGAGGTCAAGAAACATGCGTTGGCAATGTAGGATAGGTTTCTGAAAGCATCGCGGGGTGGTGCGGATTGTAAGGGTTTCTAACAGGCCATTCACTAGAAAGAGTGAAAAAAACATCACGGGGTGGTGTGAATCACAGGACCTGAATTAGGATAGGCAGTGAGTGGCAATGTAGGATGGAGAAAAGCCCCACGGACGGGGTGGTCATCATGGGGAGGTCAGGAAACATGCATTGGCAATGTAGGATCGTTTTCTGAAAAACATCAAGGGGTGGTGCGTATTGTAAGGATTTCTAACAAGCCATTCACAAGTAGGAGTGAACAAAACATCACGGGGTGGTGTGAATCGTAGGGCCTGAATTAATATAGGCAGTGAGTGGCTATGCAGGATGGAGAAAAGCACCACGGGGTGGTCATCATGGGTAGTCAGGAAACATGCATTGGCAATGTAGGATCGGTTTCTGAAAAACATCGCCGGGTGGTGCGCATTTTAAGGCTTTCTAACTGGCCATTCACTAGTAGGAATGAGAAAAACATCACGGGGTGGTGTGAATCGGAGAGCCTGAATTAGAATAGGCAGTGAGTGACAAGGTAAAATGGATTAAAGCACCACGTTGTGGTCAGCATGGGGAGGTCAGGAAACATGCAGTGGCAATGTAGGATAGGTTTCTGAAAAACACGAGGGGTGGTGTGCATTGTAAGGGTTTCTAACAGGCGATTCACTAATAGGTGTGACAAAAATATAACGGGGTGGTGTGAATCGGAGGGCCTGAATCAGGAAAGGCATTGAGTGGGAATGTAGGATGGAGAAAAGCCCCACGGGGAGGTCAGCATGGGGAGGTCAGGAAACATGCATTGGCAATGTAGGATAGTTTTCTGAAAAACATCATGGGGTGGTGCGCATCGTAAGGATTTCTAACAAGCCATTCACAAGTAGGAGTGAAAAAAACATCACGGGGTGGTGTGAATCGTAGGGCCTGAATTAATATAGGCAGTGAGTGGCTATGTAGGATACAGAAGAGCACCACGGGGTGGTCATCATGGGGAGTTAGGAAACATGAATTGGCAATGTAGGATAGTTTTCTGAAAAACATCGCGGGGTGGTGCGCATTGTAAGGGTTTCTAACAGGCCATTCACTAGTAGGAGTGAGAAAAATAAAACGGGGTGATGTGAATCTGAAGGCCTGAATCAGGAGAGGCATTGAGTGGCAATGTAGGATGGAGAAAAGCACCACGGGGTGGTCAGCATGGGGAGGTCAAGAAACATGCATTGGCAATGTAGGATAGGTGTCTGAAAATAAAAGCAGGGTGGTGCGCATTGTAAGGGTTTCTAACCAGCCATGCACTCGTAGTAGTGAGAAAAACATCACGGGGTGGTGTGAAATGGAGGGCCTGAATTATGATAGGCAGTGAGTGGCAATGTAGGATGGAGAAAAGCACCAAGGGGTGGTCAGCATGAGGAGGTCAAGAAACATGCAATGGCAATGTACGATAGTTTTTCTGAAATACATCGCGTGGTGGTGCGCATTGTAAGGGTTTATAGCAGGCCATTCACTAGTAGGAGTGAGAAAAACATCACGGGGTGGTGTGAATCGGAGGGCCTGAATTAGGATAGGCAGTGAGTGGCAATGAAGAATTGAGAAAAGCACCACGGGGTGGTCAACATGGGGAGGTAGGAAACAAGCAGTGGCAATATAGGATAGGTTTCTGAAAAACATCGTGGGTTGGTGCGCATTGTAAGGCTTTCTAACAACCCATTCAAAAGGAGGAGTGAAAAAAACGTCACGTGGTGGTGTGAATCAGAGGGCCTGAATTAGGATAGGCATTGAGTTGCAATGTAGGATGGAGAAGAGCAACACAGGTTGGTCATCATGGGGAGGTCAGGAAACATGCAGTGGCAATGTAGGATAGTTTTCTGAAAAACATCGCGGGGTGGTGCACATTTTAAGGATTTCTAACAAGCCATTCACAAGTAGGAGTGAAAAAAACATCACGGTGTGGTGTGCATCATATTGGCTGAATTAGGATAGGCTGTGAGTGGCAATGTAGAATGGAGAAAAAAACCACGGGTTTGTCAGCATGGGGAGGCAAGGAAACATGCAGTGGCAATGTAAAATAGGTTTCTGTTAAATATCACTGGGTGGTGCGCATTGTAAGGGTTTCTAACAGGCCATTCACTCGTAGGATTGAGAAAAACATCACGGTGTAGTGTGAATCAGAGGGCCTGAATTATGATAGGCAGTGAGTGGCAATGTAGGATGGAGAAAAGCTCCACGGGGTGGTCAACATGTGAGGTCAGGCAACATGCAGTGGCAATGTAGGATAGCTTTCTGAAAAACATCGTGGGTTGGTGTGCATTTTAAGGATTTCTAACAAGCCATTCAAAAGTAGGAGTGAAAAAAACGTCACGTGGTGGTGTGAATCGGAGGGCCTGAATTAGGATAGGCATTGAGTTGCAATGTAGGATGGAGAACAGTACCACAGGGTGGTCAGCATGGGGAGGCAAGGAAACATGCAGTGGTAATGTAGGATAGGTTTCTGAATATAAAAGCAGGGTGGTCCGCATTGTAAGGCTTTCTAACAGGCCATTCACTAGTAGGAGTGAGAAATACATCATGGTGTGGTGTGAATTGGTGGGCCTTAATCAAGATAGGCAGTGAGTGGCAATGTAGGATGGAGAAAAGCACCCTGGGTTGGTCAGCATGGGGAGGTCAAGAAACATGCGTTGGCAATGTAGGATAGGTTTCTGAAAGCATCGCGGGGTGGTGCGGATTGTAAGGGTTTCTAACAGGCCATTCACTAGAAAGAGTGAAAAAAACATCACGGGGTGGTGTGAATCAGAGGACCTGAATTAGGATAGGCAGTGAGTGGCAATGTAGGATGGAGAAAAGCCCCACGGACGGGGTGGTCATCATGGGGAGGTCAGGAAACATGCATTGGCAATGTAGGATCGTTTTCTGAAAAACATCAAGGGGTGGTGCGTATTGTAAGGATTTCTAACAAGCCATTCACAAGTAGGAGTGAACAAAACATCATGGGGTGGTGTGAATCGTAGGGCCTGAATTAATATAGGCAGTGAGTGGCTATGCAGGATGGAGAAAAGCACCACGGGATGGTCATCATGGGTAGTCAGGAAACATGCATTGGCAATGTAGGATCGGTTTCTGAAAAACATCGCCGGGTGGTGCGCATTTTAAGGCTTTCTAACTGGCCATTCACTAGTAGGAATGAGAAAAACATCACGGGGTGGTGTGAATCGGAGAGCCTGAATTAGAATAGGCAGTGAGTGACAAGGTAAAATGGAGAAAAGCACCACGCTGTGGTCAGCATGGGGAGGTCAGGAAACATGCAGTGGCAATGTAGGATAGGTTTCTGAAAAACATCGAGGGGTGGTGTGCATTGTAAGGGTTTCTAACAGGCGATTCACAAATAGGTGTGACAAAAATATAACGGGGTGGTGTGAATCGGAGGGCCTGAATCAGGAAAGGCATTGAGTGGGAATGTAGGATGGAGAAAATCCCCACGGGGAGGTCAGCATGGGGAGGTCAGGAAACATGCATTGGCAATGTAGGATAGTTTTCTGAAAAACATCATCGGGTGGTGCGCATCGTATGGATTTCTAACAAGCCATTCACAAGTAGGAGTGAAAAAAACATCACGGGGTGGTGTGAAACGGAGGGCCTGAATTATGATAGGCAGTGAGTGGCAATGTAGGATGGAGAAGAGCACCACAGGTTGGTCATCATGGGGAGGTCAGGAAACATGCAGTGGCAATGTAGGATAGTTTTCTGAAAAACATCGCGGGGTGGTGCGCATTTTAAGGATTTCTAATAAGCCATTCACAAGTAGGAGTGAAAAAAACATCACGGTGTGGTGTGCATCATATTGGCTGAATTAGGATAGGCTGTGAGTGGCAATGTAGAATGGAGAAAAAAACCACGGGTTTGTCAGCATGGGGAGGCAAGGAAACATGCAGTGGCAATGTAAAATAGGTTTCTGTTAAATATCACTGGGTGGTGCGCATTGTAAGGGTTTCTAACAGGCCATTCACTAGTAGGATTGAGAAAAACATCACGGGGTAGTGTGAATCAGAGGGCCTGAATTATGATAGGCAGTGAGTGGCAATGTAGGATGGAGAAAAGCTCCACGGGATGGTCAACATGTGAGGTCAGGCAACATGCAGTGGCCATGTAGGATAGCTTTCTGAAAAACATCGTGGGTTGGTGCGCATTTTAAGGATTTCTAACAAGCCATTCAAAAGTAGGAGTGAAAAAAACGTCACGAGGTGGTGTGAATCGGAGGGCCTGAATTAGGATAGGCATTGAGTTGCAATGTAGGATGGAGAACAGTACCACAGGGTGGTCAGCATGGGGAGGCAAGGAAACATGCAGTGGTAATGTAGGATAGGTTTCTGAATATAAAAGCAGGGTGGTGCGCATTGTAAGGCTTTCTAACAGGCCATTCACTAGTAGGAGTGAGAAATACATCATGGTGTGGTGTGAACCGGAGGGCCTTAATCAAGATAGGCAGTGAGTGGCAATGTAGGATGGAGAAAAGCACCACGGGTTGGTGAGCATGGGGAGGTCAGGAAACATGCAATGGCAATGTAGGATAGGTTTCTGAAAAACAACGCGTGGTGGTACGCATTGTAAGGGTTTGTAGCAGGCCATTCACTAGTAGGAGTGAGAAAAACATCAGGGGGTGGTGTGAATCGGAGGGCCTGAATTAGGATAGGCAGTTAGTGACAATGAAGAATGGAGAAAAGCACCACTGGGTGGTCAACATGGGGAGGTTAGGAAACAGGCAGTGGAAATGTAGGATAGGTTTCTGAAAAACATCGTGGGTTGGTGAACATTGTATGCTTTCTAACAAGCCATTCAGAAGTAGGAGTGAAAAAAACGTCGTGGGGTGGTGTGAATCGGAGTGCTTGAATTAGGATAGGCATTCAGTTGCAATGCAGGATGGAGAAAAGCATCACAGGGTGGTCAGCATGGGGAGGTTTGGAAACATGCAGTGGCAATGTAGGAAAGCTTTCTGAAAAACATCGTGCGGTGGTGCGCATTTTAATGATTTGTAACAAGCCATTCACAAGTAGGAGTGAAAAAAACATAATGGTGTGGTGTGAATTGTAGGGGCTGAATTAGGATAGGCTGTGAGTGCCAATGTAGGATGGAGAAAAAAACCATGGGTTTGTCAGCATGGGGACGCAAGGAAACATGCAGTGGCAATGTAGAATAGGTTTCTGATAAACATCGCTGTGTGGTGCGCATTGTAAGGGTTTCTAACAATCCTTTCACTAGTAGGAATGAGAAAAACGTAACGGGGTGGTGTGAATCGGAGGGCCTGAATTAGGAAAGGCAGTGAGTGGCAACGTAGGATGGAGAAAAGCACGACGGGGTGTTCATCATGGGGAGGTGAGGAAACATGCAGTGGCAATGTAGAATAGGTTTCTGAAAAACATCACGGCATGCTGCGCATTGTATGGGTTTCTCCAGGCTATTCACTAGTAGGAGTGAGAAAAACATAAGGGGTGGTGTTTATTGGAGGGCCTGAATTATGATAGGCAGTGAGTGGCAATGTAGGATGGAGAAAAGCACCACGGGGTGGTCAGCATGGGGAGTCAGGAAACATGCATTGTCAATGTAGGATAGGTTTCTGAAAAACATCGCTGTGTGGTGCGCATTGTAAGGCTTTCTAACAGGCCTTTCTCTAGTAGGAATGAGAAAAACATCACGGGGTGGTGTGAATCGGAGGGCCTGAATTAGGATAGGCATTGAGTTGCAATGTAGGGTGGACATAACCACGACAGGGTGGTCAGCATGGGGAGTATAGGAAACATGCAGTGGCAATGTAGGATAGTTTTCTGAAAAACATCGCGGGGTGGTGTGCATTTTAAGCATTTCTAACAAGCCATTCACAAGTAGGAGTGAAAAAAACATCACGGTGTTGTGTGAATCATAGGGGCTGAATTAGGATTGGCTGTGAGTGGCAATGCAGGATGGATAAAAAAACCACGGGTTTGTCCGCATGGGGAGGCAAGGAAACATGCAGTGGCAATGTAGAATAGGTTTCTGATAAACATCGCTGGGTGGTGCGCATTGTAAGGGTTTCTAACAGGCCATGCACTAGTAGGAGTGAGAAAAACATCACGGGGTGGTGTGAATCAGAGGGCCTGAATTAGGATAGGCAGTGAGTGGCAATGTAGCATGGAGAAAAGCACGACGGATTGGTCAACATGGGGAGCTCAGGAAACATGAAGTGTCAATGTAGGACAGTTTTCTGAGAAACATCGCGGGGTGTTGCGCATTGTAAGGCTTTCTAACAGGCCATTCACGAGGAGGAGTGAGAAAAATATAACGGGGTGGTGTGAATCGGAGGGCCTGAATCAGGAAAGGCATTGAATGGCAATGTAATATGGAGAAAAGCACCACCGGGTCGTCAGCATCTGGAGATCAGGAAAGATGCAATGGCTATATAGGATAGATTTTCTGAAAAATATCACGGGGTGGTGCCCATTGTAAGGGTTTGTAGCATGCGAGTCACTAGTAGGAGTGAGAAAAACATCACGGAGCGGTGTGAATCGGAGGGCATGAATTAGGATAGGCATTGAGTGGCAATGTAGGATGGAGAAAAGCACCACAGGGTGGTCAGCTTAGGGAGGTGAGGAAACAATCAGTGGCAATGTAGGATAGGATTCTTAAAATAAAAGCAGGGTGGTGCCCATTGTAAGGGTTTCTAACAAGCCATGCACTAGTAGGAGTGAGAAAAACATCACGGGGTGGTGTGAATCAGAGGGCCTGAATTAGGATAGGCAGTGAGTGGCAATGTAGCATGGAGAAAAGCACGACGGATTGGTCAACATGGGGAAGTCAGGAAACATGAAGTGGTAATGTAGGACAGTTTTCTGAGAAACAACGAGGGGTGGTGCGCATTGTAAGGGTTTCTAACAGGCCATTCACTAGTAGGAGTGAGAAATTCATCATGGTGTGGTGTGAATCGGAGGGCCTGATTCAAGATAGACAGTGAGTGGCAATTTCGGATGGAGAAAAGCACCACAGGTTGGTGAGCTTGGGGAGGTTAGCAAACATGCAATGGCAATGTAGGATAGGTTTCTGAAAGACATCGCTGGGTTCGTGCGCATTGTAAGGGTTTCTAACAGGCCATTCACTAGTAGGAGTGAGAAAACCATCACAGGGTGGTGTGAATCAGAGGGCCTTATTTAGGATAGGCAGTGAAGAGCAATGTAGGATGGAGAATAGCACCACGGGGTGGTCATCATGGGGAGGTCAGGAAACATGCATTGGCAATGTAGTACAGTTTTCTGAAAAACATCACGGGGTGGTGCGCATTGTAAGGATTTCTAACAAGCCATTCACAAGTAGGATTGAAAAAAACAACACTGGGTGGTGTGAATCGTAGGGCCTGAATTAATATAGGCAGTGAGTGGCTATGTAGGATGGAGAAAAGCACAACGGGGTGGTCAGCATGGGGAGTCAGGAAAATTGCATTGGCAATGTAGGATAGGTTTCTGAAAGACATCCCCGGGTGATGCGCATTGTAAGGCTTTGTAACAGGCCATTCACTAGTAAGAATGAGAAAAACTTCACGGAGTGGTGTGAATCAGATTGCCTGAATTAGGATAGGCAGTGAGTGGCAACGTAAAATGGAGAAAAGCACCACGGTGTGGTCAGCAGGGGGAGGTCAGAAAACATGCAGTGGCAATGTAGGATAGGTTTCTGAAAAACATCGCGGGGTGTTGCGCATTGTAAGGGTATCTAACAAGTCATTCACTAGTAGGAGTACGAAAAATATTACGGGGTGGTGTGAATCGGAGGCCTGAATCAGGAAAGGCATTGAGTGCAAATGTAGGATGGAGAAAAGCACCAGGGGGTGGTCAGCATGGGGAGGTCAGGAAACATGCATTAGCAATGTAGGATAGGTTTCTGAAAAACATCGCCGAGTGTTGCGCATTGTAAGGGTTTCTAACAGGCCATTCATTAGTAGGAGTGAGAAAAACATCACGGGGTGGTGTGAATCGGAGGGCCTGAATTATGATAGGCTGTGAGTGTCAATGTAGGATGGAGAAAAGCACCACAGGGTGGTCAGCATGGGGAGTTCAGGAAACATGCAGTGGAAATGTAGGATATCTTTCAGAAAAACAACGCGGGCTGGTGCGCTTTGTAAGGGTTTCTCACAGGCCATTCACTAGTAGAAGTGAGAAAATCATCATGGGGTGGTGTGAATTGGAAGGCCTGAATCAAGATAGACAGTGATTGACAATGTAGGATGGAGAAAAGCACCACGGGTTGGTGAGCATGGAGAGGTCAGGAAACATGCAATGGCAATGTAGGATAGGTTTCTGAAAAACATCGTGGGTTGGTGTACTTTGTAAGACTTTCTAACAAGCCATTCAGAAGTAGGAGTGAAAAAAAGTCACATATTTGTGTGAATCGGAGGGCCTGAATTAGGATAGGCATTGAGTTGCAATGCAGGATGGAGAAAAGCACCACAGGGTGGTCAGCATGGGGAGGTCAGGAAACATGCAGTAGCAATGTAGGATAGGTTTCTGAAAAACATCGCGGGGTGGTGCGCATTGTAATGGTTTATAACAGGCCATTCATAAGTAGGAGTGAGAAAAATAAAACGGGGTAGTGTGAATCGGAGGGCCTGAATAAGGAGAGGCATTGAGTGGCAATGTAGGATGGAGAAAAGCACCACGGAGTGCTCAGCATGGGGAGGTCAGGAAACATGCATTGGCCATGTACGATAGGTTTCTGAAAAACATTGCTGGGTGGTGCGCATTGTAAGGGGTTCTAACAGGCCATTCACTAGTAGAAGTGAGAAAAACATCACGGGGTGGTGTGAATCGGAGGGCCTGAATTAGGATAGGGAGTGAGTGGCAATGAAGAATGGAGAAAAGCACCACGGGGTGGTCAACATGGGGAGGTCAGGAAACATGCAGTGGCAATGTAGGATAGGTTTCTGAAAAACATCGTGGGTTGGTGCGCATTGTAAGGCTCTCTAACAAGCCATTCAAAAGTAGGAGTGAAATAAACGTCACGAGGTGGTGTGAATCGGAGGACCTGAATTAGGATAGGCATTGAGTTGCAATGTAGGATGGAGAAGAGCACCACAGGGTGGTCAGCATGGGGAGGTCAGGAAACATGCAGTGGCAATGTAGGATAGTTTTCAGAAAAAAACATCGCGGGGTGGTGCGCATTTTAAGGATTTATAACAAGCCATTCACAAGTAGGAGTGAAAAAAACATCACGGTGTGGTGTGAATTGCAGGGGCCGAATTAGGATAGGCTGTGTGTAGCAATGTAGGATGGATAAAAAAAACCACGGGTTTGTCAGCATGGGAAGGCAAGGAAACATGCAGTGGCAATGTAGGATAGGTTTCTGAAAATAAAAGCAGGGTGGTGCGCATTGTAAGGGTTTCTAACAGGCCACGCACTGGTAGGAGTGAGAAAAACATCACGAGGTGGTGTGAATCGGAGGGACTGAATTAGAATAGGCAGTGAGTGGCAGTGTAGGATGGAGGAAAGCACGATGGATTGGTCAACAAGGGGAGGTCAGGAAACATGCAGTGAAAATGTAGGACAGGTTTCTGAAAAACAACGCGGGGTGGTGCGCATTGTAAGGGTTTCTAACAGGCCATTCACTAGAAGGACTGAGAAATACATCATGGCATGGTGTGAATCGGATGGCCTGAATCAAGATAGATAGTGAGTGGCAATGTAGAATGGAGAAAAGCACCACGGGTTGGTGAGCTTGGGGAGGTCAGGAAACATGCAATGGCAAAGTAGGATAAGTTTCTGAAAGACATCGCTGGGTTGGTGCGCATTGTAAGGGTTGCTCACAGGCCATTCACTGGTAGGAGTGAGAAAAACATCACGGGGTGGTGTGAATCAGAGGGCCTAAATTAGGATAGGCATTGAAGAGCAATGTAGGATGGAGAAAAGCACCACGGGGTGGTCATCATGGGGAGGTCACGAAACATGCATTGGCAATGTAGGGTATAGTTTTCAGAAAAATATCACGGGGTGGTGCGCATTGTAAGGATTTCTAACAAGCCATTCACAAGTAGGAGTGAAAAAAACATCACTGGGTGGTGTGAATCGTAGGGTCTGAATTAATATAGGCAGTGAGTGGCTATGTAGGATGGAAAACAGCACAACGGGTTGGTCAGCATGGGGAGTTAGGAAACATGCATTGGCAATGTCGGATAGGTTTCTGAAAATCATCGCGGGGTGTTGCGCATTGTATGGGTGTGTGTTACATTACATTCACTAGTAGGAGGGAGAAAAACATCACGGGGTGGTGCGCATTGTATGGGTGTGTGTTACATTACATTCACTAGTAGGAGTGAGAAAAACATCACGGGGTGGTGCGCATTGTATGGGTGTGTGTTACATTACATTCACTAGTAGATGTGAGAAAAACATCACGGGGTGGTGCGCATTGTATGGGTGTGTGTTACATTACATTCACTAGTAGGAGTGAGAAAAACATCACGGGGTGGTGCGCATTGTATGGGTGTGTGTTACATTACATTCACTAGTAGGAGTGAGAAAAACATCACGGGGTGGTGCGCATTGTATGGGTGTGTGTTACATTACATTCACTAGTAGGAGTGAGAAAAACATCACGGGGTCGTGTGAATCGGAGTGTTTGAATTAGGATAGGCAGTGAGTGGCAATGTAGGATGGAGAAAAGCACCGCGGGGTGGTCAGCATGGGGAGGTGAGGGAACATGCAGTGGCAATGTAGGATAGGTTTCTGAAAAACATCGCGTGGTGGTGCGCATTGTATGACTGTGTAACATTACATTCACTAGTAGGAGTGAGAACAACATCACGGGGTGGTGTGAGTCGGAGATCCTGAATTAGGATAGGCATTGAGTGGCAATGTAGGATGGAGAAAAGCACCACAGGGTGGTCAGCATAGGGAGGTGAGGAAACATGCAGTGGCAATGTAGGAGAGGTTTCATAAAATAAAAGCAGGGTAGTGCACCTTGTAAGGGTTTCTAACAGGCCATGCACTAGTAGGAGTGAGAAAAACATCACCGGGTGGTGTGAATCGGAGGGCCTGAATTAGGATAGTCAGTGAGTGGCAATGTAGGATAGAGAAAAGCACGCCAGATTGGTCAACATGGGGAAATGAAGAAACATGCAGTGGCAATGTAGGACAGGTTTCTGAAAAACAACGCGGGGTGGTGCGCATTGCAATGGTTTCTAACAGTCCATTCACTAGTAGGAGTGAGAAATACATCGTGGTGTGGTGTGAATCGGAGGGACTTAATCATGATAGACAGTGAGTGGCAATCTGGGATGGAGAAAAGCACCACGGGTTGTTGATCATGGGGAGGTCAGGAAACATGCAATGGCAATGTAGGATAGGTTTCTGAAAAACAACGCATGGTGGTAAGCATTGTAAGGGTTTGTAGCAGGCCATTCACTAGTAGGAGTGAGAAAAACATCACCGGGTGGTGTGAATCGGAGGGCCTGAATTAGGACAGGCAGTGCGTGGCAATAAAGATTGGAGAAAAGCACCATGGTGTGGTCACATGAGGAGGTCAGGAAACATGCAGTGGCAATGTAGGATAGGTTTCTGAAAAACATCGTGGGTTGGTGCGCATTGTAAGGCTTTCTAACAAGCCATTCAGAAGTAGCAGTGAAAAAAAATGTCACGGGGTGGTGTAAATCGGCGGGACTGAATTAGGATAGGCATTGAGTTGCAATGTAGGATGGAGAAAAGCACCACAGGGTGGTCAGCATGGGGAGGTCAGGAAACATGCAGTGGCAATGTAGGATAGGTTTCTGAAAAACATCAAGGGGTGGTGCGCATTGTAAGGGTTTTTAACAGGCCATTCACTAGTAGGAGTGAGAAAAATAAAAAGAGTTGATGTGAATCGGAGGGCCTGAATTATGATAGGCAATGTGTGGCAATGTAGGATGGAGAAAAACACCACGAGGTGGTCAGCATGGGGAGGTCAGGAAACATGCAGTGGAAATGTAGGATACGTTTCTGAAAAACATCGTGGGTTGGTGCGCATTGTAAGGCTCTCTAACAAGCCATTCAAAAGTAGGAGTGAAATAAACGTCACGAGGTGGTGTGAATCGGAGGACCTGAATTAGGATAGGCATTGAGTTGCAATGTAGGATGGAGAAGAGCACCACAGGGTGGTCAGCATGGGGAGGTCAGGAAACATGCAGTGGCAATGTAGGATAGTTTTCAGAAAAAAAACATCGCGGGGTGGTGCGCATTTTAAGGATTTATAACAAGCCATTCACAAGTAGGAGTGAAAAAAACATCACGGTGTGGTGTGAATTGCAGGGGCCGAATTAGGATAGGCTGTGTGTAGCAATGTAGGATGGATAAAAAAAACCACGGGTTTGTCAGCATGGGAAGGCAAGGAAACATGCAGTGGCAATGTAGGATAGGTTTCTGAAAATAAAAGCAGGGTGGTGCGCATTGTAAGGGTTTCTAACAGGCCATGCACTGGTAGGAGTGAGAAAAACATCACGAGGTGGTGTGAATCGGAGGGACTGAATTAGAATAGGCAGTGAGTGGCAGTGTAGGATGGAGGAAAGCACGATGGATTGGTCAACAAGGGGAGGTCAGGAAACATGCAGTGAAAATGTAGGACAGGTTTCTGAAAAACAACGCGGGGTGGTGCGCATTGTAAGGGTTTCTAACAGGCCATTCACTAGAAGGACTGAGAAATACATCATGGCATGGTGTGAATCGGACGGCCTGAATCAAGATAGATAGTGAGTGGCAATGTAGAATGGAGAAAAGCATCACGGGTTGGTGAGCTTGGGGAGGTCATGAAACATGCAATGGCAAAATAGGATAAGTTTCTGAAAGACATTGCTGGGTTGGTGCGCATTGTAAGGGTTGCTCACAGGCCATTCACTGGTAGGAGTGAGAAAAACATCACGGGGTGGTGTGAATCAGAGGGCCTAAATTAGGATAGGCATTGAAGAGCAATGTAGGATGGAGAAAAGCACCACGGGGTGGTCATCATGGGGAGGTCACGAAACATGCTTTGGCAATGTAGGGTATAGTTTTCAGAAAAATATCATGGGGTGGTGCGCATTGTAAGGATTTCTAACAAGCCATTCACAAGTAGGAGTGAAAAAAACATCACTGGGTGGTGTGAATCGTAGGGTCTGAATTAATATAGGCAGTGAGTGGCTATGTAGGATGGAAAACAGCACAACGGGTTGGTCAGCATGGGGAGTTAGGAAACATGCATTGGCAATGTCGGATAGGTTTCTGAAAATCATCGCGGGGTGTTGCGCATTGTATGGGTGTGTGTTACATTACATTCACTAGTAGGAGGGAGAAAAACATCACGGGGTGGTGCGCATTGTATGGGTGTGTGTTACATTACATTCATTAGTAGGAGTGAGAAAAACATCACGGGGTGGTGCGCATTGTATGGGTGTGTGTTACATTACATTCACTAGTAGAAGTGAGAAAAACATCACGGGGTGGTGCGCATTGTATGGGTGTGTGTTACATTACATTCACTACTAGGAGTGAGAAAAACATCACGGGGTGGTGCGCATTGTATGGGTGTGTGTTACATTACATTCACTAGTAGGAGTGAGAAAAACATCACGGGGTGGTGCGCATTGTATGGGTGTGTGTTACATTACATTCACTAGTAGGAGTGAGAAAAACATCACGGGGTCGTGTGAATCGGAGTGTCTGAATTAGGATAGGCAGTGAGTGGCAATGTAGGATGGAGAAAAGCACCGCGGGGTGGTCAGCATGGGGAGGTGAGGGAACATGCAGTGGCAATGTAGGATAGGTTTCTGAAAAACATCGCGTGGTGGTGCGCATTGTATGACTGTGTAACATTACATTCACTAGTAGGAGTGAGAACAACATCACGGGGTGGTGTGAGTCGGAGATCCTGAATTAGGATAGGCATTGAGTGGCAATGTAGGATGGAGAAAAGCACCACAGGGTGGTCAGCATAGGGAGGTGAGGAAACATGCAGTGGCAATGTAGGACAGGTTTCTTAAAATAAAAGCAGGGTGGTGCACCTTGTAAGGGTTTCTAACAGGCCATGCACTAGTAGGAGTGAGAAAAATATCACCGGGTGGTGTGAATCGGAGGGCCTGAATTAGGATAGTCAGTGAGTGGCAATGTAGGATAGAGAAAAGCACGACAGATTGGTCAACATGGGGAAATGAAGAAACATGCAGTGGCAATGTAGGACAGGTTTCTGAAAAACAACGCGGGGTGGTGCGCATTGCAAGGGTTTCTAACAGTCCATTCACTAGTAGGAGTGAGAAATACATCGTGGTGTGGTGTGAATCGGAGGGACTTAATCATGATAGACAGTGAGTGGCAATCTGGGATGGAGAAAAGCACCACGGGTTGGTGATCATGGGGAGGTCAGGAAACATGCAATGGCAATGTAGGATAGGTTTCTGAAAAACAACGCATGGTGGTAAGCATTGTAAGGGTTTGTAGCAGGCCATTCACTAGTAGGAGTGAGAAAAACATCACCGGGTGGTGTGAATCGGAGGGCCTGAATTAGGACAGGCAGTGCGTGGCAATAAAGATTGGAGAAAAGCACCATGGTGTGGTCACGTGGGGAGGTCAGGAAACATGCAGTGGCAATGTAGGATAGGTTTCTGAAAAACATCGTGGGTTGGTGCGCATTGTAAGGCTTTCTAACAAGCCATTCAGAAGTAGCAGTGAAAAAAAATGTCACGGGGTGGTGTAAATCGGCGGGCCTGAATTAGGATAGGCATTGAGTTGCAATGTAGGATGGAGAAAAGCACCACAGGGTGGTCAGCATGGGGAGGTCAGGAAACATGCAGTGGCAATGTAGGATAGGTTTCTGAAAAACATCAAGGGGTGGTGCGCATTGTAAGGGTTTTTAACAGGCCATTCACTAGTAGGAGTGAGAAAAATAAAAAGAGTTGATGTGAATCGGAGGGCCTGAATTATGATAGGCAATGTGTGGCAATGTAGGATGGAGAAAAACACCACGAGGTGGTCAGCATGGGGAGGTCAGGAAACATGCAGTGGAAATGTAGGATACGTTTCTGAAAAACATCACGGGGTGGTGCGCATTGTAAGGGTTTATAAAAGGCCATTCAGAAGTAGGAGTGAAAAAAAACGTCACGTGGTGGTGTGAATCGGAGGGCCTGAATTAGGATAGGCATTGAGTTGCAATGCAGGATGGAGAAAAGCACCACAGGGTGTTCAGCAAGGGGAGGTCAGGAAACATGCAGTGGCAATGTAGGATAGTTTTCTGAAAAACATCGCGGGGTGGTGCACATTATAAGGATTTGTAAAAAGCCATTCACAAGTAGGAGTGAAAAAAACATCACGGTGTGGTGTGAATCATAGGGGCTGAATTAGGATAGGCTGTGAGTGGCAATGCAGGATGGAGAAAAAAACCACGGGTTTGTCAGCATGGGGAGGCAAGGAAACATGCAGAGGCAATGTAGAATAGGTTTCTGATAAACATCGCTGGGTGGTGCGCATGTAAGATTTTCTAACAATCCATTCACTAGTAGGAGTGAGAACAACATCACGGGGTTGTGTGAATCGGAGGGCCTGAATTATGATAGGCAGTGTGTGTCAATATAGGTTGGAGAAAAGCACCACAGGGTGGTCAGCATGGGGGGTTCAGGAAACATGCAGTGGAAATGTAGGATACGTTTCTGAAAAACAACGCGGGCTGATGCGCTTTGTAAGGGTTTCTAACAGGCCATTCACTAGTAGGAGTGAGAAAAACATCACGGGGTGGTGTGAATTGGAAGGCCTGAGTCAAGATAGACAGTGAGTGACAATGTAGGATGGAGAAAAGCACCATGGGTTGGTGAGCATGGGGAGGTCACGAAACATGCAATGGCAATGTAGCATAGGTTTCTGAAAAACATCGTGGGTTGGTGCACTTTGTAAGGCTTTCTAACAAGCCATTCAGAAGTAGGAGTGAAAAAAACGTCACATAGTTGTGTGAATCGGAGGGCCTGAATTAGGATAGGCATTGAGTTGCAATGCAGGATAGAGAAAAGCACCACAGGATGGTCAGCATGGGGAGGTCAGGAAACATGCAGTGGCAATGTAGGATAGGTTTCTGAAAAACATCACGGGGTTGTCGCAAAGTAAGGGTTTCTAACAGGCCATTCATAAGTAGGAGTGAGAAAAATAAAACGGGGTGGTGTGAATTGGAGGGCCTGAATCAGGAGAGGCATTGAGTGGCAATGTAGGATGGAGAAAAGCACTACGTGGTTGTCAGCATGGGGAGGTCAGGAAACATGCATTGGCCATGTAGGATAGGTTTCTGAAAAACATTGCCGGGTGCTGCGCATTGTAAGGGGTTCTAACAGGCCATTCACAAGTAGAAGTGAGAAAAACATCACGGCGTGTTGTGAATTGGAAAGCCTGAATCAAGATAGACAGTTAGTGACAATGTAGGATGGAGAAAAGCACCACGGGTTGTTGATCATGGGGAGGTCACGAAACATGTAATGGCAATGTAGGATAGTTTTTCTGAAAAACATCGTGGGGTGGTGCGCATTGTAAGGCTCTCCAACAAGCCATTCAAAAGTAGGAGTGAAAAAAACGTCACGGGGTGCTGTGAATAGGAGGACCTGAATTAGGATAAGCATTGAGTTGCAATGTAGGAAGGAGAAGAGCACCACAGGGTGGTCAGCATGGGGAGGTCAGGAAACATGCAGTGGCAATGTAGGATAGTTTTCAGAAAAAAACATCGCGGGGTGGTGCGCATTTTAAGGATTTCTAACAAGCCATTCACAAGTAGGAGTGAAAAAAACATCACGTTGTGGTGTGAATCGTAGGGGCTGAATTAGGATAGGCTGTGAGTGGCAAAGTAGGACGGAGAAAAAAACCATGGGTTTGTCAGCATGGGGAGGCAAGGAAACATGCAGTGGCAATGTAGAATACGTTTCTGATAATCATCGCTGGGTGGTGCGCATTGTAAGGTTTTCTAACAATCCATTCACTAGTAGGAGTGAGAACAACATCACGGGTTGGTGTGAATCGGAGGTCCTGAATAAGGATAGGCATTGAGTGGCAATGTAGGATGGAGAAAAGCACGACAGATTGGTCAACATGGGGAAGTCAGGAAACATGCAGTGGCAATATAGGACAGGTTTCTGAAAAACAACGTGGGGTGGTGCGCATTGTAAGGGTTTCTAACAGGCCATTCACTAGTAGGAGTGAGAAATACATCATGGTGTGGTGTGAATCGGAATTCCTTAATCATGATAGACAGTGAGTGGCAATGTGGGATGGAGAAAAGCACCACGGGTTGGTGAGCATGTGGAGGTCAGGAAACATGCAATGGCAATGTAGGATAGGTTTATGAAAAACAACGCGTGGTGGTACGCATTGTAAGGGTTTGTAGCAGGCCATTCACTAGTAGCAGTGAGAAAAACATCACGGGGTGGTGTGAATCGGAGGGCCTGAATTAGGACAGGCAGTGAGTGGCAATGAAGAATTGAGAAAAGCACCACGGGGTGGTCAACATGGGGAGGTAGGAAACATGAAGTGGCAATATAGGATAGGTTTCTGAAAAACATCGTGGGTTGGTGCGCATTGTAAGGATTTCTAACAAGCCATTCAAAAGTAGGAGTGAAAAAAACGTCACGTGGTGGTGTGAATCAGAGGGCCTGAATTAGGATAGGCATTGAGTTGCAATGTAGGAAGGAGAAGAGCACCACAGATTGGTCAGCATGGGGAGGTCAGGAAACATGCAGTGGCAATGTAGGATAGTTTTCAGAAAAAAACATCGCGGGGTGGTGCGCATTTTAAGGATTTCTAACAAGCCATTCACAAGTAGGAGTGAAAAAAACATCACGGTGTGGTGTGCATCATATTGGCTGAATTAGGATAGGCTGTGAGTGGCAATGTAGAATGGAGAAAAAAACAACGGGTTTGTCAGCATGGGGAGGCAAGGAAACATGCAGTGGCTATGTAAAATAGGTTTCTGTTAAATATCACTGGGTGGTGCGCATTGTAAAGGTTTCTAACAGGCCATGCACTAGTAGGAGTGAGAAAAACATCACGGGGTGGTGTGAATCGGAGTGTCTGAATTAGGTAAGGCAGTGAGTGGCAATGTAGGATGGAGAAAAGCACTACGGATTGGTCAACATTGGGAGGTCAGGAAACATGCAGTGCCAATGTAGGACAGGTTTCTGAAAGACAACGCGGACTGGTGTGCATTGTAAGACTTTCTAACAGGCCATTCACTAGTAGGAGTGAAAATACATCATGGTGTGGTGTGAATCAGAGGGACGGAATTAGGATAGGCATTGAGTTGCAAAGCAGGATGGAGAAAAGCACCACAGGGTGGTCAGCATGGGGAGGTCAGGAAACATGCATTGGCAATGTAGGATAGGTTTCTGAAAAACATCCCCGGGTGGTGTGCATTGTAAGGGTTACTAACAGGCCATTCACTAGTAGGATTGAGAAAAACATCACGGGGTACTGTGAATCGGAGGGCCTGAATTATGATAGGCAGTGAGTGGCAATGTAGGATGGAGAAAAACTCCACGGGGTGGTCAGAATAGGGAGGTCAGGAAACATGCAATGGCAATGTAGGATAGTTTTTCTGAAAAACATTGAAGGGTGGTGTGCATTGTAAGGGTTTCTAGCAGGCCATTCACTAGTAGGAGTGAGAAAAACATCACGGGGTGGTGTGAATCGGACGGCCTGAATTAGGATAGGCAGTGAGTGGCAATGAAGCATGGAGAAAAGCAACACAGGTTGGTCAACATGTGAGGTCAGGAAACATGCAGTGGCAATGTAGGATAGGTTTCTGAAAAACATCGTGGGTTGGTGCACATTTTAAGGATTACTAACAAGCCATTCAAAAGTAGGAGTGAAAAAAACGTCACGTGGTGGTTTGAATCGGAGGGCCTGAATTAGGATAGGCATTGAGTTGCAATGTAGGATGGAGAACAGTACCACAGGGTGGTCAGCATGGGGAGGCAAGGAAACATGCAGTGGTAATGTAGGATAGGTTTCTGAATATAAAAGCAGGGTGGTGCGCATTGTAAGGCTTTCTAACAGGCCATTCACTAGTAGGAGTGAGAAATACATCATGGTGTGGTGTGAATCGGAGGGCCTTAATCAAGATAGGCAGTGAGTGGCAATGTAGGATGGACAAAAGCACAACGGGTTGGTGAGCATGGGGAGGTCAGGAAACATGCAATGGCAATGTAGGATAGGTTTCTGAAAAACAACGCGTGGTGGTACGCATTGTAAGGGTTTGTGACAGGTCATTCACTAGTAGGCGTGAGGAAAACATCACGGGGTGGTGTGAATTGGAGGGCATGAATTAGGATAGGCAGTGCATGGCAATAAAGATTGGAGAAAAGCACCGTGGGGTGGTCAACATGGGGGGGGGTCAGGAAACATGCAGTGGCAATGTAGGATATGTTTCTGAAAAACATCGAGGGGTGGTGCGCATTGTAAGTGTTTCTAACAGGCCATTCACTAGTAGGAGTGAGAACAACATCACTGGGTGGCGTGAATCAGAATGCCTGAATTAGGATAGGCATTGAGTGGCAATGTAGGACAGAGAAAAGCACCACAAGGTGTTCAGCATGGGGAGGTGAGGAAACATCCAGTGGGATTGTATGATAGTTTTCTGAAAAAAAAAGCGGGGTGGTGCATATTGTAAGGTTTTCTAACAGGCCATTCACTAGTAGGAGTGAGAAAAACATCACGGGGTGGTGTGAATCGGAGGGCCTGAATTAGGATAGGCAATGAGTGACAATGTGGGATGGAGAAAAGCACCACGGGGTGGTCATCATGGGGAGGTCAGGAAACATGCAATGGCAATGTAGGATAGTTTTTGAAAAACATCACGGGGTGGTAAGCATTATAAGATTTTCTTACAAGCCATTAACAAGTAGGAGTAAAAAAACATCACGGGGTAGTGTGAATCGTAAGACCTGAATTAATATAGGCAGTGAGTGGCTATATAGGATGGAGAAAAGCACCACGGGGTGGTCAGCATAGAGTGTCAGGAAACATGCAATGGCAATATATGATAGGTTTCTGAAAAACATCGCCGGGTGGTGCACATTGTAAGGCTTTCTAACAGGCCATTCACTAGTACGAATGAGAAAAACATCACGGGGTGGTGTGAATCGGAGAGCCTGAATTAGGATAGGCAGTGAGTGGCAACGTAAAATGGAGAAAAGCACCACGGTGTGGTCAGCATGCGGAGGTCAGGAAGCATGCAGTGTCAATGTAGGATAGGTTTCTGAAAAACTTTGTGGGGTGGTGTGCATTGTAAGGGTTTCTAACAGGCCATTCACTAGTAGGAGTGAGAAAAATATAACACTGTGGTGTGGATCGGAGGGCCTGAATAAGGAGAGGCATTGAGTGGCAATGTAGGATGGAGAAAAGCACCACGGGGTGGTCAGCATGGGGAGGTCAAGAAACATGCATTGGCAATGTAGGATAGGTTTCTGAAAAACATCGCCGGGTGGTGCGCATTGTAAGGGTTACTAACAGGCCATTCACTAGTAGGAGAGAGAAAAACATCACGGAGTGGTGTGATTCGGAGGGCCTGAATTATGATAGGCAGTGAGTGGCAATGTAGGATGGAGAAAAGCACCAAAGTTTGGTGAGCATGGGGAAGTCAGGAAGGATGCAATGGAAATGTAGGATAGTTTTTCTGAAAAACATCGCGTGCTGGTGCGCATTTCAGGGTTTGTAGCAGGCCATTCACTAGTAGGAGTGAGAAAAACATCAGGGGGTGGTGTGAATCGGAGGGCCTGAATTAGGATAGGCAGTGAGTGGCAATGAAGAATGGAGAAAAGCACCACGGGGTGGTCAACATGGGGAGGTTAGGAAACATTCAGTGGGAATGTAGGATAGGTTTCTGAAAAACATCGTGGGTTGGTGAACATTGTAAGGCTTTCTAACAAGCCATTCAGAAGTAGGAGTGAAAAAAACGTCATGGGGTGGTGTGAATCGGAGTGCTTGAATTAGGATAGGCATTGAGTTGCAATGCAGGATGGAGAAAAGCACCACAGGGTGGTCAGCATGGGGAGGTTTGGAAACATGCAGTGGCAATGTAGGATAGTTTTCGGAAAAAAATCGCGGGGTGGTGCGCATTTTAAGGAATTGTAACAAGCCATTCACAAGTAGGAGTGAAAAAAACATAATGGTGTGGTGTGAATTGTAGGGGCTGAATTAGGATAGGCTGTGAGTGCCAATGTAGGATGGAGAAAAAAACCATGGGTTTGTCAGCATGGGGACGCAAGGAAACATGCAGTGGCATTGTAGAATGGGTTTTTGATAAACATCGCTGTGTGGTGCGCATTGTAAGGGTTTCTAACAAACCTTTCACTAGTAGGAATGAGAAAAACGTAACGGGGTGGTGTGAATCGGAGGGCCTGAATTAGGAAAGGCATTGAGTGGCAATGTAGGATGGAGAAAAGCACCACAGGGTGGTCAGCTTAGGGAGGTGAGGAAACAATCAGTGGCAATGTAGGATAGGTTTCTTAAAATAAAAGCAGGGTGGTGCGCCTTGTAAGGGTTTCTAACAGGCCATGCACTAGTAGGAGTGAGAAAAACATCACGGGGGTGTGTGAATCGGAGGGCCTTAATTAGGATAGGAATTGAGTTGCAATGTAGGATGGAGAAAAGCACCACAGGGTGGTAAGCATGGGGAGGTCAGGAAACATGCAGTGGCAATGTAGGATAGGTTTCTGAAAACATGAAGGGGTGGTGCACATTGTAAGGGTTTCTAATACGCCATTCACTAGTAGGAGTGCGAAAAACATCACGGAGTGGTGTGAATCAGATGTTCTCAAATAGGATAGGCTTTGAGGGGCAACATAGGAAGGAGAAAAGCACCACGGTGTGGTCAGCATGGGGAAGTCAGGAAACATGCAGTTGCAATGTAGTATCGGTGTCTGAAAAACTTCGTGGGGTGGTGCGCATTGTAAGGGTTTCTAACAGGCCATTGACTAGTAGGAGTGAGAAATACATCACGTGGTGGTGTGAATTGGAAGACCTGAATCAGGATAGGCAGTGAGTGGCAATGTAGGATGGAGAAAAGCACCTCCGCAGGGTGAGCATGGGGAGGATAGGAAACATGCTGCGGCAATGTAGGATAAGCTTCTGAAAAACATCGCGGAATGGTGCGCATTGTTGAGGTTTGTAGCACGCCATTCAGTAGTAGGAGTGAGAAAAACATCACGGTGTGGTTTGAATGGGAGGGCCTGAATTAGGATAGGCATTGAGTGGCAATGTAGGACAGAGAAAAGCACCACAAGGTGTTCAGCATGGGGAGGTGAGGAAATATCCAGTGGCAATGTAGGATAGGTTTCTGAAAAAAAAAGCGGGGTGGTGCGCATTGTAAGGGTTTCTAACAAGCCATTCACAAGTAGGAGTGAAAAAACATCACGGGGTGGTGTGAATCATAGGGCCTGAATTAATATAGGCAGTGAGTGGCTATGTAGAATGCAGAAAAGCACCACGGGGTGGTCAGCCTGGGGATTCAGGAAACATGCATTGGCAATGTAGGATAGGTTTCTGAAAAACATCTCCGGGTGGTGCGCATTGTAAGGATTTCTAACAAGCCATTCACAAGTAGGATTGAAAAAAACATCACTGGGTGGTGTGAATCGTAGGGCCTGAATTAATATAGGCAGTGAGTGGCTATATAGGATGGAGAAAAGCACAACGGGGTGGTCAGCATGGGGAGTCAGGAAAATTGCATTGGCAATGTAGGATAGGTTTCTGAAAGACATCCCCGGGTGATGCGCATTGAAAGGCTTTGTAACAGGCCATTCACTAGTATGAATGAGAAAAACTTCACGGAGTGGTGTGAATCAGAGGGCCTGAATTAGGATAGGCAGTGAGTGGCAACGTAAAATGGAGAAAAGCACCACGGTGTGGTCAGCATGGGCAGGTCAGAAAACATGCAGTGGCAATGTAGGATAGGTTTCTGAAAAACATCGTGGGGTGGTGCGCATTGTAAGGGTTTCTAACAAGTCATTCACTAGTAGGAGTATGAAAAATATTACGGGGTGGTGTGAATCGGAGGCCTGAATCAGGAAAGGCATTGAGTGTAAATGTAGGATGGAGAAAAGCACCAGGGGGTGGTCAGCATGGGGAGGTCAGGAAACATGCATTAGCAATGTAGGATAGGTTTCTGAAAAACATCGCCGGGTGTTGCGCATTGTAAGGGTTTCTAACAGGCCATTCACTAGTAGGAGTGAGAAAAACATCACGGGGTGGTGTGAATCGGAGGGCCTGAATTATGATAGGCAGTGAGTGTCAATGTAGGATGGAGAAAAAGCACCACAGGGTGGTCAGCATGGGGAGTTCAGGAAACATGCAGTGGAAATGTAAGATATCTTTCTGAAAAACAACGCGGGCTGGTGCGCTTTGTAAGGGTTTCTAACAGGCCATTCACTAGTAGGAGTGAGAAAAACATCACGGGGTGGTGTGAATTGGAAGGCCTGAATCAAGATAGACAGTGAGTGACAATGTAGGATGGAGAAAAGCACCACGGGCTGGTGAGCATGGGGAGGTCAGGAAACATGCAATGGCAATGTAGCATAGTTTTCTGAAAAACATCGTGGGTTGGTGCTCTTTGTAAGGCTTTCTAACAAGCCATTCAGAAGTAGGAGTGAAAAAAACGTCACGTAGTTGTGTGAATCGGAGGGCCTGAATAAGGATAGGCATTGAGTTGCAATGCAGGATAGAGAAAAGCACCACAGGATGGTCAGCATGGGGAGGTCAGGAAACATGCAGTGGCAATGTAGGATAGGTTTCTGAAAAACATCACGGGGTTGTCGCAAAGTAAGGGTTTCTAACAGGCCATTCATAAGGAGGAGTGAGAAAAATAAAACGGGGTGGTGTGGATCGGAGGGCCTGAATCAGGAGAGGCATTGAGTGGCAATGTAGGATGGATAAAAGCACCACGGGGTGGTCAGCATGGGGAGGTCAGGAAACATGCATTGGCAATGTAGGATAAGTTTCTGAAAAACATCGCGGGGTGGTGCGCATAGTAAGGGTTTCTAACAAGCCATGCACTAGTAGGAGTGAGAAAAACATCACGGTGTGGTGTGAATCAGAGGGCCTGAATCAAGATAGACAGTGAGTGGCAATTTATGATGGAGAAAAAAACACCACGGGGTGGTGAGCATGGGGAGGTCAGGAAACATGCAGTGGCAATGTAGGATACGTTTCTGAAAAACATCGCGGGGTGGTGTGCATTGTAAGGGTTTCTAAAAGGCCATTCAGAAGTAGGAGTGAAAAAAACGTCACGTGGTGGTGTGAATCGGAGGGCCTGTATTAGGATAGGCATTGAGTTGCAATGCAGGATGGAGAAAAGCACCACAGGGTGGTCAGCAAGGGGAGGTCAGGAAACATGCAGTGGCAATGTAGGATAGTTTTCTGAAAAACATCGCGGGGTGGTGCGCATTATAAGGATTTGTAACAAGCCATTCACAAGTAGGAGTGAAAAAAAACATCACGGTGTGGTGTGAATCATAGTGGCTGAATTAGGATAGGCTGTGAGTGGCAATGCAGGATAGAGAAAAAAACCACGGGTTTGTCAGCTTGGGGAGGCAAGGAAACATGCAGAGGCAATGTAGAATAGGTTTCTGATAAACATCGCTGGGTGGTGCGCATGTAAGGGTTTCTAACAATCCATTCACTAGTAGGAGTGAGAACAACATCACGGGGTTGTGTGAATCCCAGGGCCTGAATTATGATAGGCAGTGAGTGTCAATATAGGATGGTGAAAAGCACCACAGGGTGGTCAGCATGGGGGGTTCAGGAAACATGCAGTGGAAATGTAGGATACGTTTCTGAAAAACAACGCGGGATGGTGCGCTTTGTAAGGGTTTCTAACAAGCCATTCACTAGTAGGAGTGAGAAAAACATCACGGGGTGGTGTGATTTGGAAGGCCTGAATCAAGATAGACAGTGAGTGACAATGTAGGATGGAGAAAAGCACCACGGGCTGGTGAGCATGGTGAGGTCAGGAAACATGCAATGGCAATGTAGCATAGGTTTCTAAAAAACATCGTGGGTTGGTGCACTTTGTAAGGCTTTCTAACAAGCCATTCAGAAGTAGGAGTGAAAAAAACGGTACGTGGTTGTGTGAATTGGAGGGCCTGAATTAGGATAGGCATTGAGTTGCAATGCAGGATAGAGAAAAGCACCACAGGATGGTCAGCATGGGGAGGTCAGGAAACATGCAGTGGCAATGTAGGATAGGTTTCTAAAAAACATCAAGGGGTTGTCGCAAAGTAATGGTTTCTATCAGGCCATTCATAAGTAGGAGTGAGAAAAATAAAACGGGGTGGTGTGAATCGGAGGGCCTGAATCAGGAGAGGCATTAAGTGGCAATGTAGGATGGAGAAAAGCACCACGGGGTGGTCAGCATGGGGAGGTCAGGAAACATGCATTGGCAATGTAGGATAAGTTTCTGAAAAACATCGCGGGGTGGTGCGCATTTTAAGGGTTTCTAACAGGCCAATCACTAGTAGGAGTGAGAAAAACATCATGGTGTGGTGTGAATCAGAGGGCCTGAATCAAGATAGACAGTGAGTGGCAATTTATGATGGAGAAAAGCACCACAGGGTGGTGAGCATGGGGAGGTCAGGAAACATGCAGTGGCAATGTAGGATACGTTTCTGAAAAACATCGCGGGGTGGTGTGCATTGTAAGGGTTTCTAAAAGGCCATTCAGAAGTAGGAGTGAAAAAAACGTCACGTGGTGGTGTGAATCGGAGGGCCTGAATTAGGATAGGCATTGAGTTGCAATGCAGGATGGAGAAAAGCACCACAGGGTGGTCAGCAAGGGGAGGTCAGGAAACATGCAGTGGCAATGTAGGATAGTTTTCTGAAAAACATCGCGGGGTGGTGCGCATTATAAGGATTTGTAACAAGCCATTCACAAGTAGGAGTGAAAAAAACATCACGGTGTGGTGTGAATCATAGGGGCTGAATTAGGATAGGCTGTGAGTGGCAATGCAGGATGGAGAAAAAAACCACGGGTTTGTCAGCATGGGGAGGCAAGGAAACATGCAGAGGCAATGTAGAATAGGTTTCTGATAAACATCGCTGGGTTGTGCGCATGTAAGGGTTTCTAACAATCCATTCACTAGTAGGAGTGAGAACAACATCACGGGGTTGTGTGAATCGGAGGGCCTGAACTATGATAGGCAGTGAGTGTCAATATAGGATGGAGAAAAGCACCACAGGGTGGTCAGCATGGGGGGTTCAAGAAATATGCAGTGGAAATGTAGGATACGTTTCTGAAAAACAACGTGGGCTGGTGCGCTTTGTAAGGGTTTCTAACAGGCCATTCACTAGTAGGAGTGAGAAAAACATCACGGGGTTGTGTGAATTGGAGGGCCTGAATTATGACAGGCAGTTAGTGGCAATGTAGGATGGAGAAAAGCACCACGGGGTGGTCAACATGGGGAGGTTAGGAAACATTCAGTGGAAATGTAGGATAGGTTTCTCAAAAACATCGTGGGTTGGTGAACATTGTAAGGCTTTCTAACAAGCCATTCAGAAGTAGGAGTGAAAAAAACGTCATGGGGTGGTGTGAATCGGAGTGCTTGAATTAGGATAGGCATTAAGTTGCAATGCATGATGGAGAAAAGCACCACAGGGTGGTCAGCATGGGGAGGTTTGGAAACATGCAGTGGCAATGTAGGATAGTTTTCGGAAAAAAATCGCGGGGTGGTGCGCATTTTAAGGATTTGTAACAAGCCATTCACAAGTAGGAGTGAAAAAAACATAATGGTGTGGTGTGAATTGTAGGGGCTGAATTAGGATAGGCATTAAGTTGCAATGCAGGAGGGAGAAAAGCACCACGGGTTTGTCAGCATGGGGAGGCAAGGAAACATCCAGTGGCAATGTATAATAGGTTTCTGATAAACATCGCAAGGTGGTGCGCATTGTAAGTGTTTCTAACAGGCCATTCACTATTAGGAGTGAGAACAACATCATGGGGTGGTGTGAATAAGAAGACCTGAATTAGGATAGGCATTGAGTGGCAATGTAGGATGGAGAAAAGCACCACAAGGTGTTCAGCATGGGGAGGTGAGGAAACATCCAGTGGCAATGTAGGATAGGTTTCTGAAAAAAAAAAAGCGGGGTGGTGCGCATTGTAAGGATTTCTAACAAGCCATTTACAAATAGCAGTGAAAAAAACATTACGGGGTAGTTTGAATCGTAGATCCTGAATAAAGATAGGCAGTGATTGGCTATGTAGGATGGAGAAAAGCACCACTGGTTGGTCAGCATGTAGAGTCAGGAAACATGCATTGGCTATGTAGGATAGCTTTCTGAAAAACATCGCCTGGTGGTGCGCATTGTAAGGCTCTCTAACAGGCCATTCACTAGTAGGAATGAGAAAAACATCACGGGGTGGTGTGAATCGGAGGGCCTGAATTAGGATAGGCAGTGAGTGGCAACGTAAAATGGAGAAAAAAACCACGGGGTGTTCAACATGGGGAGGTCAGGAAACATGCAGTGGCAATGTAGGATACGTTTCTGAAAAACATCGTGGGTTGGTGAGTATTGTAAGGCTTTCTAACAAGCCATTCAGAAGTACGAGTGAAAAAAACGTCACGTGGTGGTGTGAATCGTAGGGCCTTATTTAGGATAGGCATTGAGTTTCAATGTAGGATTGTGAAAAGCACCACGGGGTGGTCAACATGGGGAGGTCAGGAAACATGCAGTGGCAATGTAGAACAGGTTTCTGAAAAACATCGCGGGGTGGTGCGCATTGTAAGGGTTTCTAAGAGGACATTCACTAGTAGGAGTGAGAAATGCATCACGGGGTGATGTGAATGGGAAAGCCTGAATGAGGATAGGCAGTGAGTGGCAATGTAGGATGGAGAAAAGCACCACGGTATGGTGAGCATGGTGAGGTCAGGAAACATGCAGTGGCAATGTAGTATAGATTTCTGAAACACATCGCGGGGTGGTGCGCATTGTAAGGGTTTCTAACAGGCCATTCACTAGTAGGAGTGAGAAAAACATAACGGGGTGGTGCGAATCGGAGGGCCTGAATTAGGATAGGCTGTGTTTAGCAATATAGGATGGAGAAAAGCACCACGGGTTTGTCAGCATGGGGAGGCAAGGAAACATGCAGTGGCAATGTAGACTAGGTTTCTGATAAACATCACTTGGTGGTGCGCATTGTAAGGGTTTCTAACAGGCCATTCACTAGTAGGAGTGAGAACAACATCACGGGGTGGTGTGAATTGGAGGGCCTGAATTAGGATAGGCATTGAGTGGCAATGTAGGATGGAGAAAAGCACCACAAGGTGGTCAGCATGGGGATGTGAGCAATCATGCAGTGGCAATGTAGGATAGGTTTCTGAAAAACATTGCCATGTGGTGCGCATTGTAAGGGTTTCTAACAGGCCATTCACTAGTAGAAGTGAGAAAAACATCACGGGGTGGTGTGAATCAGATGTTCTGATTTAGGATAGGCAGTGAGTGGCAACGTAGGAAGGAGAAAATCTCCACGGTGTGGTAAGCATGGAGGTCAGAAAACATGCATTGACAATGTAGGATAGGTTTCTGAAAAACATCGCCGGGTGGTGCGCATTGTTAGGCTTTCTAACAGGCCATTCACTGGTAGGAGTGAGAAAAACATCACGGGGTGGTGTGAATCGGAGGGCCTGAATCAGGATAGGCAGTGAGTGGCAATGTAGGATGCAGAAAAGCACCATGGCATGGTGAGCATGGGGAGGTTAGGAAACATGCAGTGGCAATGTAGGATACGTTTCTGAAAAACATCGCCGGGTGGTGCGCATTTTAAGGGTTTAACATGCCATTCACTAGTAAGAGTTAGAAATACATCACGGGGTGGTGTGAATTGAAAGGCCTGAATCAGGATAGGCAGTGAGTGGCAATGTAGGATGGAGAAAAGCACCACGGCATGGTGAGCATGGGGAGGTCAGGAAACATGCAGTGGCAATGTGGGATAGCTTTCTGAAAAACACGCTGGTTGGTGCGCATTGTAAGGGTTTCTAACAGGCCATTCAGTAGTAGGAGTGAGAAAAACATCACGGGGTGGTGTGAATCAGAGGGCCTGCATTAGGATAGGCAGTGAGTTGCAATGTAGGAAGGAGAAAAGCACCACGGGTTGGTCAGGATCGGGATGTCATGAAACAAGCAGTGGCAATGTAGGATCGGTTTTTGAAAAACATCGCGGGGTGGTGCATTGTAAGGATTTCTAACAAGTAATTCACAACTAGGAGTGAAAAAAACATCACGGGGTGGTATGAATCCGACGGCTTGAACTAGGATAGGCTGTGAGTGGCAATGTAGGATGGAGAAAAGCACCACGGGTTTGTCAGCATGGGAGGCAAGAAAACATGCAGTGGCAATGTAGAATAGGTTTGTGATAAACATCGCTGGGTGGTGCGCATTGTAAGTGTTTCTAACAGGCCATTCACTAGAAGGAGTGAGAAAAACATCACGGGGTGGTGAGAATTGGAGGGCCTGAATTAGGATAGGCATTGTGTGGCAATGTAGGATGGAGAAAAGCACCACAGGGTGGTCAGCATGGGGAGGTGAGGAATCATGCAGTGGCAATGTAGGATAGGTTTCTGAAAAGAAAAGCGGGGTGGTGCTCATTGTCAGCGTTTCTAACAGGCTATTCACTAGTAGGAGTGAGAAAAACATCACGGGGTGGTGTGAATTGGAGGGCATGAATTAGGATAGGCATTGAGTGGCAATGTAGGATGGAGAAAAGCACCACCGTGTGGTCAGCATGGCGAGGTCAGGAAACATGCAGTGGCAATGAAGGAGAGGTTTCTGAAAAACATCGCGGGGTGGTGCGCATAGTAAGGGTTTCTAACAGGAAATTCACTAGTAGTAGTGAGTAAAATATAACGGGGTGGTGTGAGTCAGAGGGCCTGAATCAGGAGAGAAGTTGAGTGGCAATATAGGATGGAGAAAAGCACCACCATGTGGTCAGCATGGGGAGGTCAGGAAACATGCAGTGGCAATGTAGGATAAGTTTCTGAAAAACATCGCGGGGTGGTGCGCATGGTAAGGGTTTCTAACAAGCCATTCACTAGGAGGAGTGAGAAAAACATCACGGGGTGGTGTGAATTGGAAGACCTGAAATGAGGATAGGCTGTGAGTGGCAATGTAGGATGGAGAAAAGCACCACGGTATGGTGAGAATGGTGAGGTCAGGAAACATGCAGTGGCAATGCAGTATAGATTTCTGAAACACATAGCGGGGTGTTGAGCATTGTAAGGGTTTCTAACAGGCCATTCACTAGTAGGAGTGAGAAAAACATAACGGGGTGGTGCGAATGGGAGGGCCTGAATCAGGATAGGCAGTGAGTGGCAATGTAGGAGGGAGAAAAGCACCACGGTGTGTTCTGCATGGGGAGGTCAGGAAACAAGCAGTGGCAATATAGGATAAGTTTTTGAAAAACATCACGGGGTGGTGTGCATTGTAAGGATTTCTAACAAGTCATTCACAACTAGGAGTGAAAAAATCATCACGGGGTGGTGTGAATCAGAGGGCCTGAATTGGGATAGGCAGTGAGTGGCAATGTAGGATGGAGAAAAGCACCACGGGTTTGTCAGCATGGGGAGGCAAGAAAACATGCAGTGGCAATGTAGAATAGGTATCTGATAAACATCGCTGGGTGGTGCGCATTGTAAGGGTTTCTAACAGGCCATTCACTAGTAGAAGTGAGAACAACATCACGGGGTGGTGTGAATTGGAGGGCCTGAATTAGGATAAGCATTGAGTGGCAATGTAGGATGGAGAAAAGCACCACAGGGTGGTCAGCCTGGGGAGGTGAGGAATCATGCAGTGGCAATGTAGGATAGGTTTCTGAAAGAAACGCGGGTTGGTGCTCATTGTCAGCGTTTCTAACAGGCCATTCACTAGTAGGAATGAGAAAAACATCACGGGGTGGTGTGAATCGGAGGGCCTGAATTGGGATAGGCAGTGAGTGGCAACGTAAAATTGAGAAAAGCACCACGGTGTGGTCAGCATGGGGAGGTCCGGAAACATGCAGTGGCAATGAAGGATAGGTTTCTGAAAAACATCACGGGGTGGTGCGCATAGTAAGGGTTTCTAACAGGAAATTCACTAGTAGTAGTGAGTAAAATATAACGGGGTGGTGTGAGTCAGAGGGCCTGAATTAGGAGAGAAATTGAGTGGCAATGTAGGATGGAGAAAAGCACCACAGGGTAGTCAGGATGGGGAGGTCAGGAAACATGCCGTGGCAATGTAGTATAGATTTCTGAAACACATCGCGGGGTGGTGCACATTGTAAGGGTTTCTAACAGGCCATTCACTAGTAGGAGTGAGAAAAACATAACGGGGTGGTGCGAATCGGAGGGCCTGAATTAGGAGAGGCTGTGTTTGGCAATATAGGATGGAGAAAAGCACCACGGGTTTGTCAGCATGGGGAGGCAAGGAAACATGCAGTGGCAGTGTAGACTAGGTTTCTGATAAACATCACTTGGTGGTGCGCATTGTAAGGGTTTCTAACAGGCCTTTCACTAGTAGAAGTGAGAACAACATCACGGGGTGGTGTGAATTGGAGGGCCTGAATTAGGATAGGCATTGAGTGGCAATGTAGGATGGAGAAAAGCACCACAAGGTGGTGTGCATGGGGAGGTGAGCAATCATGCAGTGGCAATGCAGAATAGGTTTCTGAAAAACATCGCCGTGTGGTGCGCATTGTAAGGGTTTCTAACAGGCCATTCACTAGTAGAAGTGAGAAAAACATCACGGGGTGGTGTGAATCAGATGTTCTGAATTAGGATAGGCAGTGAGTGGCAACGTAGGAAGGAGAAAATCACCACGGTGTGGTAAGCATGGAGGTCAGAAAACATGCATTGACAATGTAGGATAGGTTTCTGAAAAACATCGCCGGGTGGTGCGCATTGTTAGGCTTTCTAACAAGCCATTCACTAGTAGGAGTGAGAAAAACATCACGGGGTGGGGTGAATCGGAGGGCCTGAATCAGGATAGGCAGTGAGTGGCAATGTAGCATGGAGAAAAGCACCACGGCATGGTGAGCATGGGGAGGTCAGGAAACATGCAGTGGCAATGTGGGATAGCTTTCTGAAAAACATCGCGGGTTGGTGCGCATTGTAAGGGTTTCTAACAGGCCATTCAGTAGTAGGAGTGAGAAAAACATCACGGGGAGGTGTGAATCAGAGGGCCTGCATTAGGATAGGCAGTGAGTGGCAATGTAGGAAGGAGAAAAGCACCACGGGTTGGTCAGGATCGGGATGTCATGAAACAAGCAGTGGCAATGTAGGATCGGTTTTTGAAAAACATCGCGGTGGTGTGCATTGTAAGGATTTCTAACAAGTAATTCACAACTAGGAGTGAAAAAAACATCACGGGGTGGTATGAATCCGAGGGCTTGAATTAGGATAGGCTGTGAGTGGCAATGTAGGATGGAGAAAAGCACCACGGGTTTGTCAGCATGGGGAGGCAAGAAAACATGCAGTGGCAATGTAGAATTGGTTTGTGATAAACATCGCTGGGTGGTGCGCATTGTAAGTGTTTCTAACAGGCCATTCACTAGAAGGAGTGAGAAAAACATCACGGGGTGGTGAGAATTGGAGGGCCTGAATTAGGATAGGCATTGAGTGACAATGTAGGATGGAGAAAAGCACCACAGGGTGGTCAGCCTGGGGAGGTGAGGAATCATGCAGTGGCAATGTAGGATAGATTTCTGAAAAGAAAAGCAGGGTGGTGCTCATTGTCAGCGTTTCTAACAGGCCATTCACTTGTAGGAGTGAGAAAAACATCACGGGGTGGTGTGAATCGGAGGGCCTGAATTAGGATAGGCAGTGAGTGGCAATGTAGGATGGAGAAAAGCACCACAGGGTGGTCAGCATGGGGAGGTCAGGAAACATGCATTGGCTATGTAGGATAGTTTTCAGAAAAACATCGCCGTGTGGTGTGCATTGTAAGGCTTTCTAACAGGCCATTCACTAGTAGGAGTGAGAAAAACATCACGGGGTGGTGTGAATTGGAGGGCATGAATTAGGATAGGCATTGAGTGGCAATGTAGGATGGAGAAAAGCACCACCGTGTGGTCAGCATGGGGAGGTCAGGAAACATGCAGTGGCAATGAAGGATAGGTTTCTGAAAAACATCGCGGGGTGGTGCGCATAGTAAGGGTTTCTAACAGGAAATTCACTAGTAGTAGTGAGTAAAATATAACGGGGTGGTGTGAGTCAGAGGGCCTGAATCAGGAGAGAAATTGAGTGGCAATGTAGGATGGAGAAAAGCACCACCGTGTGGTCAGCATGGGGAGGTCAGGAAACATGCAGTGGCAATGTAGGATAAGTTTCTGAAAAACATCGTGGGTTGGTGCGCATTGTAAGACTTTCTAACAAGCCATTCAGAAGTAGGAGTGAAAAAACGTCACGGTTTGGTGTGAATCGGAGGGCCTGAATAAGGATAGGCATTGAGTTTCAATGTAGGATTGTGAAAAGCACCACAGGGTGGTCAGCCTGGGGAGGTCAGGAAACATGCAATGGCAATGTAGGATAGTTTTTCTGAAAAACATCGCGGGGTGGTGTGCATTGTAAGGGTTTCTAACAGGAAATTCACTAGTAGTAGTGAGTAAAATATTACGGGGTGGTGTGAATCAGAGGGCCTGAATCAGGAGAGAAATTGAGTGGCAATGTAGGATGGAGAAAAGCACCACTGTGTGGTCAGCATGCGGAGGTCAGGAAACATGCAGTGGCAATGTAGGATAGCTTTCTGAAAAACATCGTGGGTTGGTGCGCATTGTAAGACTTTCTAACAAGCCATTCAGAAGTAGGAGTGAAAAAACTTCACGGGGTGGTGTGAATCGGAGGGCCTGAATTAGGATAGGCATTGAGTTTCAATGTAGGATTGTGAAAAGCACCACGGGGTGTTCAACATGGGGAGGTCAGGAAACATGCAGTGGCAATGTAGGATAGCTTTCTGAAAAACATCGTGGGTTGGTGCGCATTGTAAGACTTTCTAACAAGCCATTCAGAAGTAGGAGTGAAAAAACGTCACGGGGTGGTGTGAATCGGAGGGCCTGAATTAGGATAGGCATTGAGTTTCAATGTAGGATTGTGAAAAGCACCACGGGGTGTTCAACATGGGGAGGTCAGGAAACATGCAGTGGCAATGTATGACAGGTTTCTGAAAAACATCGCGGGTTGGTGCGCATTGTAAAGGTTTCTAAGAGGACATTCACTAGTAGGAGTGAGAAATGCATCACGGGGTGATGTGAATGGGAAAGCCTGAATGAGGATAGGCAGTGAGTGGCAATGTAGGATGGAGAAAAGCACCACGGTATGGTGAGCATGGTGAGGTCAGGAAACATGCAGTGGCAATGTAGTATGGATTTCTGAAACACATCGCGGGGTGGTGCACATTGTAAGGGTTTCTAACAGGCCATTCACTAGTAGGAGTGAGAAAAACATAACGGGGTGGTGCGAATCGGAGGGCCTGAATTAGGAGAGGCTGTGTTTGGCAATATAGGATGGAGAAAAGCACCACGGGTTTGTCAGCATGGGGAGGCAAGGAAACATGCAGTGGCAATGTAGACTAGGTTTCTGATAAACATCACTTGGTGGTGCGCATTGTAAGGGTTTCTAACAGGCCTTTCACTAGTAGGAGTGAGAACAACATCACGGGGTGGTGTGAATTGGAGGGCCTGAATTAGGATAGGCATTGAGTGGCAATGTAGGATGGAGAAAAGCACCACAAGGTGGTGTGCATGGGGAGGTGAGCAATCATGCAGTGGCAATGCAGAATAGGTTTCTGAAAAACATCGCCGTGTGGTGCGCATTGTAAGGGTTTCTAACAGGCCATTCACTAGTAGAAGTGAGAAAAACATCACGGGGTGGTGTGAATCAGATGTTCTGAATTAGGATAGGCAGTGAGTGGCAACGTAGGAAGGAGAAAATCACCACGGTGTGGTAAGCATGGAGGTCAGAAAACATGCATTGACAATGTAGGATAGGTTTCTGAAAAACATCGCCGGGTGGTGCGCATTGTTAGGCTTTCTAACAAGCCATTCACTAGTAGGAGTGAGAAAAACATCACGGGGTGGGGTGAATCGGAGGGCCTGAATCAGGATAGGCAGTGAGTGGCAATGTAGCATGGAGAAAAGCACCACGGCATGGTGAGCATGGGGAGGTCAGGAAACATGCAGTGGCAATGTGGGATAGCTTTCTGAAAAACATCGCGGGTTGGTGCGCATTGTAAGGGTTTCTAACAGGCCATTCAGTAGTAGGAGTGAGAAAAACATCACGGGGAGGTGTGAATCAGAGGGCCTGCATTAGGATAGGCAGTGAGTGGCAATGTAGGAAGGAGAAAAGCACCACGGGTTGGTCAGGATCGGGATGTCATGAAACAAGCAGTGGCAATGTAGGATCGGTTTTTGAAAAACATCGCGGTGGTGTGCAAAAATTGTAAGGATTTCTAACAAGTAATTCACAACTAGGAGTGAAAAAAACATCACGGGGTGGTATGAATCCGAGGGCTTGAATTAGGATAGGCTGTGAGTGGCAATGTAGGATGGAGAAAAGCACCACGGGTTTGTCAGCATGGGGAGGCAAGAAAACATGCAGTGGCAATGTAGAATTGGTTTGTGATAAACATCGCTGTGTGGTGCGCATTGTAAGTGTTTCTAACAGGCCATTCACTAGAAGGAGTGAGAAAAACATCACGGGGTGGTGAGAATTGGAGGGCCTGAATTAGGATAGGCATTGAGTGACAATGTAGGATGGAGAAAAGCACCACAGGGTGGTCAGCCTGGGGAGGTGAGGAATCATGCAGTGGCAATGTAGGATAGATTTCTGAAAAGAAAAGCAGGGTGGTGCTCATTGTCAGCGTTTCTAACAGGCCATTCACTTGTAGGAGTGAGAAAAACATCACGGGGTGGTGTGAATCGGAGGGCCTGAATTAGGATAGGCAGTGAGTGGCAATGTAGGATGGAGAAAAGCACCACAGGGTGGTCAGCATGGGGAGGTCAGGAAACATGCATTGGCTATGTAGGATAGTTTTCAGAAAAACATCGCCGTGTGGTGTGCATTGTAAGGCTTTCTAACAGGCCATTCACTAGTAGGAGTGAGAAAAACATCACGGGGTGGTGTGAATTGGAGGGCATGAATTAGGATAGGCATTGAGTGGCAATGTAGGATGGAGAAAAGCACCACCGTGTGGTCAGCATGGGGAGGTCAGGAAACATGCAGTGGCAATGAAGGATAGGTTTCTGAAAAACATCGCGGGGTGGTGCGCATAGTAAGGGTTTCTAACAGGAAATTCACTAGTAGTAGTGAGTAAAATATAACGGGGTGGTGTGAGTCAGAGGGCCTGAATCAGGAGAGAAATTGAGTGGCAATGTAGGATGGAGAAAAGCACCACCGTGTGGTCAGCATGGGGAGGTCAGGAAACATGCAGTGGCAATGTAGGATAAGTTTCTGAAAAACATCGTGGGTTGGTGCGCATTGTAAGACTTTCTAACAAGCCATTCAGAAGTAGGAGTGAAAAAACGTCACGGTTTGGTGTGAATCGGAGGGCCTGAATAAGGATAGGCATTGAGTTTCAATGTAGGATTGTGAAAAGCACCACAGGGTGGTCAGCCTGGGGAGGTCAGGAAACATGCAATGGCAATGTAGGATAGTTTTTCTGAAAAACATCGCGGGGTGGTATGCATTGTAAGGGTTTTTAGCAGGCCATTCACTAGTAGGATTGAGAAAAGCATCACGGGGTGGTGTGAATTGGAAGACCTGAAATGAGGATAGGCTGTGAGTGGCAATGTAGGATGGAGAAAAGCACCACGGTATGGTGAGAATGGTGAGGTCAGGAAACATGCAGTGGCAATGTAGTATAGATTTCTGAAACACATAGCGGGGTGTTGAGCATTGTAAGGGTTTCTAACAGGCCATTCACTAGTAGGAGTGAGAAAAACATAACGGGGTGGTGCGAATGGGAGGGCCTGAATCAGGATAGGCATTGAGTGACAATATAGGATGGAGAAAAGCACCACCGTGTGGTCAGCATGGGGAGGTCAGGAAACATGCAGTGGCAATGAAGGATAGGTTTCTGAAAAACATCACGGGGTGGTGCGCATAGTAAGGGTTTCTAACAGGAAATTCACTAGTAGTAGTGAGTAAAATATAACGGGGTGGTGTGAGTCAGAGGGCCTGAATTAGGAGAGAAATTGAGTGGCAATGTAGGATGGAGAAAAGCACCACAGGGTAGTCAGGATGGGGAGGTCAGGAAACATGCCGTGGCAATGTAGTATAGATTTCTGAAACACATCGCGGGGTGGTGCACATTGTAAGGGTTTCTAACAGGCCATTCACTAGTAGGAGTGAGAAAAACATAACGGGGTGGTGCGAATCGGAGGGCCTGAATTAGGAGAGGCTGTGTTTGGCAATATAGGATGGAGAAAAGCACCACGGGTTTGTCAGCATGGGGAGGCAAGGAAACATGCAGTGGCAGTGTAGACTAGGTTTCTGATAAACATCACTTGGTGGTGCGCATTGTAAGGGTTTCTAACAGGCCTTTCACTAGTAGAAGTGAGAACAACATCACGGGGTGGTGTGAATTGGAGGGCCTGAATTAGGATAGGCATTGAGTGGCAATGTAGGATGGAGAAAAGCACCACAAGGTGGTGTGCATGGGGAGGTGAGCAATCATGCAGTGGCAATGCAGAATAGGTTTCTGAAAAACATCGCCGTGTGGTGCGCATTGTAAGGGTTTCTAACAGGCCATTCACTAGTAGAAGTGAGAAAAACATCACGGGGTGGTGTGAATCAGATGTTCTGAATTAGGATAGGCAGTGAGTGGCAACGTAGGAAGGAGAAAATCACCACGGTGTGGTAAGCATGGAGGTCAGAAAACATGCATTGACAATGTAGGATAGGTTTCTGAAAAACATCGCCGGGTGGTGCGCATTGTTAGGCTTTCTAACAAGCCATTCACTAGTAGGAGTGAGAAAAACATCACGGGGTGGGGTGAATCGGAGGGCCTGAATCAGGATAGGCAGTGAGTGGCAATGTAGCATGGAGAAAAGCACCACGGCATGGTGAGCATGGGGAGGTCAGGAAACATGCAGTGGCAATGTGGGATAGCTTTCTGAAAAACATCGCGGGTTGGTGCGCATTGTAAGGGTTTCTAACAGGCCATTCAGTAGTAGGAGTGAGAAAAACATCACGGGGAGGTGTGAATCAGAGGGCCTGCATTAGGATAGGCAGTGAGTGGCAATGTAGGAAGGAGAAAAGCACCACGGGTTGGTCAGGATCGGGATGTCATGAAACAAGCAGTGGCAATGTAGGATCGGTTTTTGAAAAACATCGCGGTGGTGTGCAAAAATTGTAAGGATTTCTAACAAGTAATTCACAACTAGGAGTGAAAAAAACATCACGGGGTGGTATGAATCCGAGGGCTTGAATTAGGATAGGCTGTGAGTGGCAATGTAGGATGGAGAAAAGCACCACGGGTTTGTCAGCATGGGGAGGCAAGAAAACATGCAGTGGCAATGTAGAATTGGTTTGTGATAAACATCGCTGGGTGGTGCGCATTGTAAGTGTTTCTAACAGGCCATTCACTAGAAGGAGTGAGAAAAACATCACGGGGTGGTGAGAATTGGAGGGCCTGAATTAGGATAGGCATTGAGTGACAATGTAGGATGGAGAAAAGCACCACAGGGTGGTCAGCCTGGGGAGGTGAGGAATCATGCAGTGGCAATGTAGGATAGATTTCTGAAAAGAAAAGCAGGGTGGTGCTCATTGTCAGCGTTTCTAACAGGCCATTCACTTGTAGGAGTGAGAAAAACATCACGGGGTGGTGTGAATCGGAGGGCCTGAATTAGGATAGGCAGTGAGTGGCAATGTAGGATGGAGAAAAGCACCACAGGGTGGTCAGCATGGGGAGGTCAGGAAACATGCATTGGCTATGTAGGATAGTTTTCAGAAAAACATCGCCATGTGGTGTGCATTGTAAGGCTTTCTAACAGGCCATTCACTAGTAGGAGTGAGAAAAACATCACGGGGTGGTGTGAATTGGAGGGCATGAATTAGGATAGGCATTGAGTGGCAATGTAGGATGGAGAAAAGCACCACCGTGTGGTCAGCATGGGGAGGTCAGGAAACATGCAGTGGCAATGAAGGATAGGTTTCTGAAAAACATCGCGGGGTGGTGCGCATAGTAAGGGTTTCTAACAGGAAATTCACTAGTAGTAGTGAGTAAAATATAACGGGGTGGTGTGAGTCAGAGGGCCTGAATCAGGAGAGAAATTGAGTGGCAATGTAGGATGGAGAAAAGCACCACCGTGTGGTCAGCATGGGGAGGTCAGGAAACATGCAGTGGCAATGTAGGATAAGTTTCTGAAAAACATCGTGGGTTGGTGCGCATTGTAAGACTTTCTAACAAGCCATTCAGAAGTAGGAGTGAAAAAACGTCACGGTTTGGTGTGAATCGGAGGGCCTGAATAAGGATAGGCATTGAGTTTCAATGTAGGATTGTGAAAAGCACCACAGGGTGGTCAGCCTGGGGAGGTCAGGAAACATGCAATGGCAATGTAGGATAGTTTTTCTGAAAAACATCGCGGGGTGGTATGCATTGTAAGGGTTTTTAGCAGGCCATTCACTAGTAGGATTGAGAAAAGCATCACGGGGTGGTGTGAATTGGAAGACCTGAAATGAGGATAGGCTGTGAGTGGCAATGTAGGATGGAGAAAAGCACCACGGTATGGTGAGAATGGTGAGGTCAGGAAACATGCAGTGGCAATGTAGTATAGATTTCTGAAACACATAGCGGGGTGTTGAGCATTGTAAGGGTTTCTAACAGGCCATTCACTAGTAGGAGTGAGAAAAACATAACGGGGTGGTGCGAATGGGAGGGCCTGAATCAGGATAGGCATTGAGTGACAATATAGGATGGAGAAAAGCACCACCGTGTGGTCAGCATGGGGAGGTCAAGAAACATGCAGTGGCAATGAAGGATAGGTTTCTGAAAAACATCACGGGGTGGTGCGCATAGTAAGGGTTTCTAACAGGAAATTCACTAGTAGTAGTGAGTAAAATATAACGGGGTGGTGTGAGTCAGAGGGCCTGAATTAGGAGAGAAATTGAGTGGCAATGTAGGATGGAGAAAAGCACCACAGGGTAGTCAGGATGGGGAGGTCAGGAAACATGCCGTGGCAATGTAGTATAGATTTCTGAAACACATCGCGGGGTGGTGCACATTGTAAGGGTTTCTAACAGGCCATTCACTAGTAGGAGTGAGAAAAACATAACGGGGTGGTGCGAATCGGAGGGCCTGAATTAGGAGAGGCTGTGTTTGGCAATATAGGATGGAGAAAAGCACCACGGGTTTGTCAGCATGGGGAGGCAAGGAAACATGCAGTGGCAATGTAGACTAGGTTTCTGATAAACATCACTTGGTGGTGCGCATTGTAAGGGTTTCTAACAGGCCTTTCACTAGTAGAAGTGAGAACAACATCACGGGGTGGTGTGAATTGGAGGGCCTGAATTAGGATAGGCATTGAGTGGCAATGTAGGATGGAGAAAAGCACCACAAGGTGGTGTGCATGGGGAGGTGAGCAATCATGCAGTGGCAATGCAGAATAGGTTTCTGAAAAACATCGCCGTGTGGTGCGCATTGTAAGGGTTTCTAACAGGCCATTCACTAGTAGAAGTGAGAAAAACATCACGGGGTGGTGTGAATCAGATGTTCTGAATTAGGATAGGCAGTGAGTGGCAACGTAGGAAGGAGAAAATCACCACGGTGTGGTAAGCATGGAGGTCAGAAAACATGCATTGACAATGTAGGATAGGTTTCTGAAAAACATCGCCGGGTGGTGCGCATTGTTAGGCTTTCTAACAAGCCATTCACTAGTAGGAGTGAGAAAAACATCACGGGGTGGGGTGAATCGGAGGGCCTGAATCAGGATAGGCAGTGAGTGGCAATGTAGCATGGAGAAAAGCACCACGGCATTGTGAGCATGGGGAGGTCAGGAAACATGCAGTGGCAATGTGGGATAGCTTTCTGAAAAACATCGCGGGTTGGTGCGCATTGTAAGGGTTTCTAACAGGCCATTCAGTAGTAGGAGTGAGAAAAACATCACGGGGAGGTGTGAATCAGAGGGCCTGCATTAGGATAGGCAGTGAGTGGCAATGTAGGAAGGAGAAAAGCACCACGGGTTGGTCAGGATCGGGATGTCATGAAACAAGCAGTGGCAATGTAGGATCGGTTTTTGAAAAACATCGCGGTGGTGTGCATTGTAAGGATTTCTAACAAGTAATTCACAACTAGGAGTGAAAAAAACATCACGGGGTGGTATGAATCCGAGGGCTTGAATTAGGATAGGCTGTGAGTGGCAATGTAGGATGGAGAAAAGCACCACGGGTTTGTCAGCATGGGGAGGCAAGAAAACATGCAGTGGCAATGTAGAATTGGTTTGTGATAAACATCGCTGGGTGGTGCGCATTGTAAGTGTTTCTAACAGGCCATTCACTAGAAGGAGTGAGAAAAACATCACGGGGTGGTGAGAATTGGAGGGCCTGAATTAGGATAGGCATTGAGTGACAATGTAGGATGGAGAAAAGCACCACAGGGTGGTCAGCCTGGGGAGGTGAGGAATCATGCAGTGGCAATGTAGGATAGATTTCTGAAAAGAAAAGCAGGGTGGTGCTCATTGTCAGCGTTTCTAACAGGCCATTCACTTGTAGGAGTGAGAAAAACATCACGGGGTGGTGTGAATCGGAGGGCCTGAATTAGGATAGGCAGTGAGTGGCAATGTAGGATGGAGAAAAGCACCACAGGGTGGTCAGCATGGGGAGGTCAGGAAACATGCATTGGCTATGTAGGATAGTTTTCAGAAAAACATCGCCGTGTGGTGTGCATTGTAAGGCTTTCTAACAGGCCATTCACTAGTAGGAGTGAGAAAAACATCACGGGGTGGTGTGAATTGGAGGGCATGAATTAGGATAGGCATTGATTGGCAATGTAGGATGGAGAAAAGCACCACCGTGTGGTCAGCATGGGGAGGTCAGGAAACATGCAGTGGCAACGAAGGATAGGTTTCTGAAAAACATCGCGGGGTGGTGCGCATAGTAAGGGTTTCTAACAGGAAATTCACTAGTAGTAGTGAGTAAAATATAACGGGGTGGTGTGAGTCAGAGGGCCTGAATCAGGAGAGAAATTGAGTGGCAATGTAGGATGGAGAAAAGCACCACCGTGTGGTCAGCATGGGGAGGTCAGGAAACATGCAGTGGCAATGTAGGATAAGTTTCTGAAAAACATCGTGGGTTGGTGCGCATTGTAAGACTTTCTAACAAGCCATTCAGAAGTAGGAGTGAAAAAACGTCACGGTTTGGTGTGAATCGGAGGGCCTGAATAAGGATAGGCATTGAGTTTCAATGTAGGATTGTGAAAAGCACCACAGGGTGGTCAGCCTGGGGAGGTCAGGAAACATGCAATGGCAATGTAGGATAGTTTTTCTGAAAAACATCGCGGGGTGGTGTGCATTGTAAGGGTTTCTAACAGGAAATTCACTAGTAGTAGTGAGTAAAATATTACGGGGTGGTGTGAATCAGAGGGCCTGAATCAGGAGAGAAATTGAGTGGCAATGTAGGATGGAGAAAAGCACCACTGTGTGGTCAGCATGCGGAGGTCAGGAAACATGCAGTGGCAATGTAGGATAGCTTTCTGAAAAACATCGTGGGTTGGTGCGCATTGTAAGACTTTCTAACAAGCCATTCAGAAGTAGGAGTGAAAAAACTTCACGGGGTGGTGTGAATCGGAGGGCCTGAATTAGGATAGGCATTGAGTTTCAATGTAGGATTGTGAAAAGCACCACGGGGTGTTCAACATGGGGAGGTCAGGAAACATGCAGTGGCAATGTAGGATAGCTTTCTGAAAAACATCGTGGGTTGGTGCGCATTGTAAGACTTTCTAACAAGCCATTCAGAAGTAGGAGTGAAAAAACGTCACGGGGTGGTGTGAATCGGAGGGCCTGAATTAGGATAGGCATTGAGTTTCAATGTAGGATTGTGAAAAGCACCACGGGGTGTTCAACATGGGGAGGTCAGGAAACATGCAGTGGCAATGTATGACAGGTTTCTGAAAAACATCGCGGGTTGGTGCGCATTGTAAAGGTTTCTAAGAGGACATTCACTAGTAGGAGTGAGAAATGCATCACGGGGTGATGTGAATGGGAAAGCCTGAATGAGGATAGGCAGTGAGTGGCAATGTAGGATGGAGAAAAGCACCACGGTATGGTGAGCATGGTGAGGTCAGGAAACATGCAGTGGCAATGTAGTATAGATTTCTGAAACACATCGCGGGGTGGTGCACATTGTAAGGGTTTCTAACAGGCCATTCACTAGTAGGAGTGAGAAAAACATAACGGGGTGGTGCGAATCGGAGGGCCTGAATTAGGAGAGGCTGTGTTTGGCAATATAGGATGGAGAAAAGCACCACGGGTTTGTCAGCATGGGGAGGCAAGGAAACATGCAGTGGCAATGTAGACTAGGTTTCTGATAAACATCACTTGGTGGTGCGCATTGTAAGGGTTTCTAACAGGCCTTTCACTAGTAGGAGTGAGAACAACATCACGGGGTGGTGTGAATCAGATGTTCTGAATTAGGATAGGCAGTGAGTGGCAACGTAGGAAGGAGAAAATCACCACGGTGTGGTAAGCATGGAGGTCAGAAAACATGCATTGACAATGTAGGATAGGTTTCTGAAAAACATCGCCGGGTGGTGCGCATTGTTAGGCTTTCTAACAAGCCATTCACTAGTAGGAGTGAGAAAAACATCACGGGGTGGGGTGAATCGGAGGGCCTGAATCAGGATAGGCAGTGAGTGGCAATGTAGCATGGAGAAAAGCACCACGGCATTGTGAGCATGGGGAGGTCAGGAAACATGCAGTGGCAATGTGGGATAGCTTTCTGAAAAACATCGCGGGTTGGTGCGCATTGTAAGGGTTTCTAACAGGCCATTCAGTAGTAGGAGTGAGAAAAACATCACGGGGAGGTGTGAATCAGAGGGCCTGCATTAGGATAGGCAGTGAGTGGCAATGTAGGAAGGAGAAAAGCACCACGGGTTGGTCAGGATCGGGATGTCATGAAACAAGCAGTGGCAATGTAGGATCGGTTTTTGAAAAACATCGCGGTGGTGTGCATTGTAAGGATTTCTAACAAGTAATTCACAACTAGGAGTGAAAAAAACATCACGGGGTGGTATGAATCCGAGGGCTTGAATTAGGATAGGCTGTGAGTGGCAATGTAGGATGGAGAAAAGCACCACGGGTTTGTCAGCATGGGGAGGCAAGAAAACATGCAGTGGCAATGTAGAATTGGTTTGTGATAAACATCGCTGGGTGGTGCGCATTGTAAGTGTTTCTAACAGGCCATTCACTAGAAGGAGTGAGAAAAACATCACGGGGTGGTGAGAATTGGAGGGCCTGAATTAGGATAGGCATTGAGTGACAATGTAGGATGGAGAAAAGCACCACAGGGTGGTCAGCCTGGGGAGGTGAGGAATCATGCAGTGGCAATGTAGGATAGATTTCTGAAAAGAAAAGCAGGGTGGTGCTCATTGTCAGCGTTTCTAACAGGCCATTCACTTGTAGGAGTGAGAAAAACATCACGGGGTGGTGTGAATCGGAGGGCCTGAATTAGGATAGGCAGTGAGTGGCAATGTAGGATGGAGAAAAGCACCACAGGGTGGTCAGCATGGGGAGGTCAGGAAACATGCATTGGCTATGTAGGATAGTTTTCAGAAAAACATCGCCGTGTGGTGTGCATTGTAAGGCTTTCTAACAGGCCATTCACTAGTAGGAGTGAGAAAAACATCACGGGGTGGTGTGAATTGGAGGGCATGAATTAGGATAGGCATTGAGTGGCAATGTAGGATGGAGAAAAGCACCACCGTGTGGTCAGCATGGGGAGGTCAGGAAACATGCAGTGGCAATGAAGGATAGGTTTCTGAAAAACATCGCGGGGTGGTGCGCATAGTAAGGGTTTCTAACAGGAAATTCACTAGTAGTAGTGAGTAAAATATAACGGGGTGGTGTGAGTCAGAGGGCCTGAATCAGGAGAGAAATTGAGTGGCAATGTAGGATGGAGAAAAGCACCACCGTGTGGTCAGCATGGGGAGGTCAGGAAACATGCAGTGGCAATGTAGGATAAGTTTCTGAAAAACATCGTGGGTTGGTGCGCATTGTAAGACTTTCTAACAAGCCATTCAGAAGTAGGAGTGAAAAAACGTCACGGTTTGGTGTGAATCGGAGGGCCTGAATAAGGATAGGCATTGAGTTTCAATGTAGGATTGTGAAAAGCACCACAGGGTGGTCAGCCTGGGGAGGTCAGGAAACATGCAATGGCAATGTAGGATAGTTTTTCTGAAAAACATCGCGGGGTGGTGTGCATTGTAAGGGTTTCTAACAGGAAATTCACTAGTAGTAGTGAGTAAAATATTACGGGGTGGTGTGAATCAGAGGGCCTGAATCAGGAGAGAAATTGAGTGGCAATGTAGGATGGAGAAAAGCACCACTGTGTGGTCAGCATGCGGAGGTCAGGAAACATGCAGTGGCAATGTAGGATAGCTTTCTGAAAAACATCGTGGGTTGGTGCGCATTGTAAGACTTTCTAACAAGCCATTCAGAAGTAGGAGTGAAAAAACTTCACGGGGTGGTGTGAATCGGAGGGCCTGAATTAGGATAGGCATTGAGTTTCAATGTAGGATTGTGAAAAGCACCACGGGGTGTTCAACATGGGGAGGTCAGGAAACATGCAGTGGCAATGTAGGATAGCTTTCTGAAAAACATCGTGGGTTGGTGCGCATTGTAAGACTTTCTAACAAGCCATTCAGAAGTAGGAGTGAAAAAACGTCACGGGGTGGTGTGAATCGGAGGGCCTGAATTAGGATAGGCATTGAGTTTCAATGTAGGATTGTGAAAAGCACCACGGGGTGTTCAACATGGGGAGGTCAGGAAACATGCAGTGGCAATGTATGACAGGTTTCTGAAAAACATCGCGGGTTGGTGCGCATTGTAAAGGTTTCTAAGAGGACATTCACTAGTAGGAGTGAGAAATGCATCACGGGGTGATGTGAATGGGAAAGCCTGAATGAGGATAGGCAGTGAGTGGCAATGTAGGATGGAGAAAAGCACCACGGTATGGTGAGCATGGTGAGGTCAGGAAACATGCAGTGGCAATGTAGTATAGATTTCTGAAACACATCGCGGGGTGGTGCACATTGTAAGGGTTTCTAACAGGCCATTCACTAGTAGGAGTGAGAAAAACATAACGGGGTGGTGCGAATCGGAGGGCCTGAATTAGGAGAGGCTGTGTTTGGCAATATAGGATGGAGAAAAGCACCACGGGTTTGTCAGCATGGGGAGGCAAGGAAACATGCAGTGGCAATGTAGACTAGGTTTCTGATAAACATCACTTGGTGGTGCGCATTGTAAGGGTTTCTAACAGGCCTTTCACTAGTAGGAGTGAGAACAACATCACGGGGTGGTGTGAATTGGAGGGCCTGAATTAGGATAGGCATTGAGTGGCAATGTAGGATGGAGAAAAGCACCACAAGGTGGTGTGCATGGGGAGGTGAGCAATCATGCAGTGGCAATGCAGAATAGGTTTCTGAAAAACATCGCCGTGTGGTGCGCATTGTAAGGGTTTCTAACAGGCCATTCACTAGTAGAAGTGAGAAAAACATCACGGGGTGGTGTGAATCAGATGTTCTGAATTAGGATAGGCAGTGAGTGGCAACGTAGGAAGGAGAAAATCACCACGGTGTGGTAAGCATGGAGGTCAGAAAACATGCATTGACAATGTAGGATAGGTTTCTGAAAAACATCGCCGGGTGGTGCGCATTGTTAGGCTTTCTAACAAGCCATTCACTAGTAGGAGTGAGAAAAACATCACGGGGTGGGGTGAATCGGAGGGCCTGAATCAGGATAGGCAGTGAGTGGCAATGTAGCATGGAGAAAAGCACCACGGCATGGTGAGCATGGGGAGGTCAGGAAACATGCAGTGGCAATGTGGGATAGCTTTCTGAAAAACATCGCGGGTTGGTGCGCATTGTAAGGGTTTCTAACAGGCCATTCAGTAGTAGGAGTGAGAAAAACATCACGGGGAGGTGTGAATCAGAGGGCCTGCATTAGGATAGGCAGTGAGTGGCAATGTAGGAAGGAGAAAAGCACCACGGGTTGGTCAGGATCGGGATGTCATGAAACAAGCAGTGGCAATGTAGGATCGGTTTTTGAAAAACATCGCGGTGGTGTGCAAAAATTGTAAGGATTTCTAACAAGTAATTCACAACTAGGAGTGAAAAAAACATCACGGGGTGGTATGAATCCGAGGGCTTGAATTAGGATAGGCTGTGAGTGGCAATGTAGGATGGAGAAAAGCACCACGGGTTTGTCAGCATGGGGAGGCAAGAAAACATGCAGTGGCAATGTAGAATTGGTTTGTGATAAACATCGCTGGGTGGTGCGCATTGTAAGTGTTTCTAACAGGCCATTCACTAGAAGGAGTGAGAAAAACATCAAGGGGTGGTGAGAATTGGAGGGCCTGAATTAGGATAGGCATTGAGTGACAATGTAGGATGGAGAAAAGCACCACAGGGTGGTCAGCCTGGGGAGGTGAGGAATCATGCAGTGGCAATGTAGGATAGATTTCTGAAAAGAAAAGCAGGGTGGTGCTCATTGTCAGCGTTTCTAACAGGCCATTCACTTGTAGGAGTGAGAAAAACATCACGGGGTGGTGTGAATCGGAGGGCCTGAATTAGGATAGGCAGTGAGTGGCAATGTAGGATGGAGAAAAGCACCACAGGGTGGTCAGCATGGGGAGGTCAGGAAACATGCATTGGCTATGTAGGATAGTTTTCAGAAAAACATCGCCGTGTGGTGTGCATTGTAAGGCTTTCTAACAGGCCATTCACTAGTAGGAGTGAGAAAAACATCACGGGGTGGTGTGAATTGGAGGGCATGAATTAGGATAGGCATTGAGTGGCAATGTAGGATGGAGAAAAGCACCACCGTGTGGTCAGCATGGGGAGGTCAGGAAACATGCAGTGGCAATGAAGGATAGGTTTCTGAAAAACATCGCGGGGTGGTGCGCATAGTAAGGGTTTCTAACAGGAAATTCACTAGTAGTAGTGAGTAAAATATAACGGGGTGGTGTGAGTCAGAGGGCCTGAATCAGGAGAGAAATTGAGTGGCAATGTAGGATGGAGAAAAGCACCACCGTGTGGTCAGCATGGGGAGGTCAGGAAACATGCAGTGGCAATGTAGGATAAGTTTCTGAAAAACATCGTGGGTTGGTGCGCATTGTAAGACTTTCTAACAAGCCATTCAGAAGTAGGAGTGAAAAAACGTCACGGTTTGGTGTGAATCGGAGGGCCTGAATAAGGATAGGCATTGAGTTTCAATGTAGGATTGTGAAAAGCACCACAGGGTGGTCAGCCTGGGGAGGTCAGGAAACATGCAATGGCAATGTAGGATAGTTTTTCTGAAAAACATCGCGGGGTGGTATGCATTGTAAGGGTTTTTAGCAGGCCATTCACTAGTAGGATTGAGAAAAGCATCACGGGGTGGTGTGAATTGGAAGACCTGAAATGAGGATAGGCTGTGAGTGGCAATGTAGGATGGAGAAAAGCACCACGGTATGGTGAGAATGGTGAGGTCAGGAAACATGCAGTGGCAATGTAGTATAGATTTCTGAAACACATAGCGGGGTGTTGAGCATTGTAAGGGTTTCTAACAGGCCATTCACTAGTAGGAGTGAGAAAAACATAACGGGGTGGTGCGAATGGGAGGGCCTGAATCAGGATAGGCATTGAGTGACAATATAGGATGGAGAAAAGCACCACCGTGTGGTCAGCATGGGGAGGTCAGGAAACATGCAGTGGCAATGAAGGATAGGTTTCTGAAAAACATCACGGGGTGGTGCGCATAGTAAGGGTTTCTAACAGGAAATTCACTAGTAGTAGTGAGTAAAATATAACGGGGTGGTGTGAGTCAGAGGGCCTGAATTAGGAGAGAAATTGAGTGGCAATGTAGGATGGAGAAAAGCACCACAGGGTAGTCAGGATGGGGAGGTCAGGAAACATGCCGTGGCAATGTAGTATAGATTTCTGAAACACATCGCGGGGTGGTGCACATTGTAAGGGTTTCTAACAGGCCATTCACTAGTAGTGAGAAAAACATAACGGGGTGGTGCGAATCGGAGGGCCTGAATTAGGAGAGGCTGTGTTTGGCAATATAGGATGGAGAAAAGCACCACGGGTTTGTCAGCATGGGGAGGCAAGGAAACATGCAGTGGCAATGTAGACTAGGTTTCTGATAAACATCACTTGGTGGTGCGCATTGTAAGGGTTTCTAACAGGCCTTTCACTAGTAGAAGTGAGAACAACATCACGGGGTGGTGTGAATTGGAGGGCCTGAATTAGGATAGGCATTGAGTGGCAATGTAGGATGGAGAAAAGCACCACAAGGTGGTGTGCATGGGGAGGTGAGCAATCATGCAGTGGCAATGCAGAATAGGTTTCTGAAAAACATCGCCGTGTGGTGCGCATTGTAAGGGTTTCTAACAGGCCATTCACTAGTAGAAGTGAGAAAAACATCACGGGGTGGTGTGAATCAGATGTTCTGAATTAGGATAGGCAGTGAGTGGCAACGTAGGAAGGAGAAAATCACCACGGTGTGGTAAGCATGGAGGTCAGAAAACATGCATTGACAATGTAGGATAGGTTTCTGAAAAACATCGCCGGGTGGTGCGCATTGTTAGGCTTTCTAACAAGCCATTCACTAGTAGGAGTGAGAAAAACATCACGGGGTGGGGTGAATCGGAGGGCCTGAATCAGGATAGGCAGTGAGTGGCAATGTAGCATGGAGAAAAGCACCACGGCATGGTGAGCATGGGGAGGTCAGGAAACATGCAGTGGCAATGTGGGATAGCTTTCTGAAAAACATCGCGGGTTGGTGCGCATTGTAAGGGTTTCTAACAGGCCATTCAGTAGTAGGAGTGAGAAAAACATCACGGGGAGGTGTGAATCAGAGGGCCTGCATTAGGATAGGCAGTGAGTGGCAATGTAGGAAGGAGAAAAGCACCACGGGTTGGTCAGGATCGGGATGTCATGAAACAAGCAGTGGCAATGTAGGATCGGTTTTTGAAAAACATCGCGGTGGTGTGCAAAAATTGTAAGGATTTCTAACAAGTAATTCACAACTAGGAGTGAAAAAAACATCACGGGGTGGTATGAATCCGAGGGCTTGAATTAGGATAGGCTGTGAGTGGCAATGTAGGATGGAGAAAAGCACCACGGGTTTGTCAGCATGGGGAGGCAAGAAAACATGCAGTGGCAATGTAGAATTGGTTTGTGATAAACATCGCTGGGTGGTGCGCATTGTAAGTGTTTCTAACAGGCCATTCACTAGAAGGAGTGAGAAAAACATCACGGGGTGGTGAGAATTGGAGGGCCTGAATTAGGATAGGCATTGAGTGACAATGTAGGATGGAGAAAAGCACCACAGGGTGGTCAGCCTGGGGAGGTGAGGAATCATGCAGTGGCAATGTAGGATAGATTTCTGAAAAGAAAAGCAGGGTGGTGCTCATTGTCAGCGTTTCTAACAGGCCATTCACTTGTAGGAGTGAGAAAAACATCACGGGGTGGTGTGAATCGGAGGGCCTGAATTAGGATAGGCAGTGAGTGGCAATGTAGGATGGAGAAAAGCACCACAGGGTGGTCAGCATGGGGAGGTCAGGAAACATGCATTGGCTATGTAGGATAGTTTTCAGAAAAACATCGCCGTGTGGTGTGCATTGTAAGGCTTTCTAACAGGCCATTCACTAGTAGGAGTGAGAAAAACATCACGGGGTAGTGCGAATGGGAGGGCCTGAATCAGGATAGGCAGTGAGTGGCAATGTAGGATGGAGAAAAGCACCACGGTGTGTTCTGCATGGGGAGGTGAGGAAACAAGCAGTGGCAATATAGGATAAGTTTTTGAAAAACATCGCGGGGTGGTGTGCATTGTAAGGATTTCTAACAAGTCATTCACAACTAGGAGTAAAAAAATCATCACGGGGTGGTGTGAATCGGAGGGCCTGAATTAGGATAGGCAGTGAGTGGCAATGTAGGATGGAGAAAAGCACCACGGGTTTGTCAGCATCGGGAGGCAAGAAAACATGCAGTGGCAATGTAGAATAGGTATCTGATAAACATCGCTGGGTGGTGCGCATTGTAAGGGTTTCTAACAGGCCATTCACTAGTAGAAGTGAGAACAACATCACGGGGTGGTGTGAATTGGAGGGCCTGAATTAGGATAAGCATTGAGTGGCAATGTAGGATGGAGAAAAGCACCACAGGGTGGTCAGCCTGGGTTGGTGAGGAATCATGCAGTGGCAATGTAGGATAGGTTTCTGAAAGAAACGCGGGTTGGTGCTCATTGTCAGCGTTTCTAACAGGCCATTCACTAGTAGGAATGAGAAAAACATCACGGGGTGGTGTGAATCGGAGGGCCTGAATTGGGATAGGCAGTGAGTGGCAATGTAAAATTGAGAAAAGCACCACGGTGTGGTCAGCATAGGGAGGTCAGGAAACATGCAGTGGTAATGAAGGATAGGTTTCTTAAAAACATCGCGGGGTGGTGCGCATTGTAAGGGTTTCTAACAGGAAATTCACTAGTAGTAGTGAGTAAAATATAATGGGGTGGTGTGAATCAGAGGGCCTGAATCAGGAGAGAAATTGAGTGGCAATGTAGGATGGAGAAAAGCACCACTGTGTGGTCAGCATGGGGAGGTCAGGAAACATGCATTGGCAATGTAGGATAGGTTTCTGAAAAAGATCGCGGGGTTGTGCGCATTGTAAGGGTTTCTAACAGGCCATTCACTAGTAGAAGTGAGAAAAACATCATGGGGTGGAGTGAATTGGAAGGCCTGAATCAAGATAGACAGTGAGTGGCAATGTAGGATGGAGAAAAGCACCATGGGTTGGTGAGCATGGGGAAGTCAGGAAACATGCAATGGCAATGGAAGAGAGTTTTTGTGAAAAACAACGGGGGGTGGTACACATTGAAAGTGTTTGTACGAGGCCATTCACTAGTAGGATTGAGAAAAACATCACGGGATGGTGTGAATCGGAGGGCCTGAATTAGGATAGGCATTGAGTTTGAATGTAGGATTGTGAAAAGCACCACACGGTGGTCAGCATCGGGAGGTCAGGAAACATGCAATGGCAATGTACGATAGTTTTTCTGAAAAAAATCGCGGGGTGTTATGCATTGTAAGGGTTTGTAGCAGGCCATTCACTAGTAGGATTGAGAAAAACATCACGGGGTTGTGTGAACTGGAAGACCTGAATGAGGATAGGCAGTGAGTGGCAATGTATGATGTAGAAAAGCACCACGGTATGGTGAGCATGGTGAGGTCAGGAAACATGCCGTGGCAATGTAGTATAGATTTCTGAAAAACATCGCGGGGTGGTGCACATTGTAAGGGTTTCTAACAGGCCATTCACTAGTAGGAGTGAGAAAAACATAACGGGGTGGTGCGAATCGGAAGGCCTGAATCAGGATAGGCAGTGAGTTGCAATGTAGGAAGGAGAAAAGCACCACGGGGGGGTCAGCATGGGGAGGTCAGGAAACATGCCGTGGCAATGTGTGATAGCTATCTGAAAAACATCGCGGGTTGGTGCACATTGTCAGGGTTTCTAACAGGCCATTCACAACTAGGAGTGAAAAAAATATGACGGGGTGGTGAATCAGAGTGCCTGAATTCGGATAGGCTGTGTGTGGCAATATAGGATGGAGAAAAGCACCACGGGTGTGTCACCATGGGGAGGCAAGGAAACATGCAGTGGCAATGTAGAATAGGTTTCTGATAAACATCACTGGGTGGTGCGCATTGTAAGGGTTTCTAAAAGGCCATTCACTAGTAGGAGTGAGAACAACATCACGGGGTGGTGTGAATAGGAGGGCCTGAATTAGGATAGGCATTGAGTGGCAATGTACGATGGAGAAAAGCACCACAAGGTGGTCAGCATGGGGAGGTGAGGAATCATGCAGTGGCAATGTAGGATAAGTTTCTGAAAAACATCGCTGTGTGGTGAGCATTGTAAGGGTTTCTAACAGGTCATTCACTAGTAGAACTGACAAAAACATCACGGGTGGTGTGAGTCAGATGTTCTGAATTAGGATAGGCAGTGAGTGGCAACGTAGGAAGGAGAAAATCACCACGCTGTGGTAAGCATGGAGGTCAGAAAACATGCATTGGCAATGTAGGATATGTTTCTGAAAAACATCGCCGGGTGGTGCGCATTGTTAGGCTTTCTAACAGGCCATTCACTAGTAGGAGTGAGAAAAACATCACGGGGTGGTGTGAATCAGAGGGCCTGAATTAGGATAGGCAGTGAGTTGCAATGTAGGAAGGAGAAAAGCACCACGGGGTGGTCAGGATCGGGATGTCATGAAACAAGCAGTGGCAATGTAGGATAGGTTTTTGAAAAACATCGCGGGGTGGTGTGCATTGTAAGGATTTCTAACAAGTCATTCACAACTAGGAGTGAAAAAAACATCACGGGGTGGTGTGAATCCGAGGGCCTGAATTAGGATAGGCTGTGAGTGGCAATGTAGGATGAAGAAAAGCACCACGGTTTTGTCAGCTTGGGGAGGCAAGAAAACATGCAGTGGCAATGTAGAATAGGTTTCTGATAAACATCGCTGGGTGGTGCGCATTGTAAGTGTTTCTAACAGGACATTCACTAGTAGGAGTGAGAACAACGTCACGGGGTGGTGTGAATGGGAGGGCCTGAATTAGGATAGGCATTGAGTGGCAATGTAGGATTGAGAAAAGCACCAACGGGTGGTCAGCATGGGGAGGTGAGGAATCATGCAGTGGCAATGTAGAATGGTTTCTGAAAAGAAAAGCGGGGTGGTGCTCATTGTCAGCGTTTCTAACAGGCCATTCACTAGTAGGAGTGAGAAAAACATCACAGGGTGCTGTGAATCGGAGGGCCTGAATTAAAAGAGGCAGTGAGTGGCAATGTAGGATGGAGAAAAGCACCACAGGGTAGTCAGCATGGGGAGGTCAGGAAACATGCATTGGCTATGTAGGATAGTTTTCAGAAAAACATCGCCGTGTGGTGTGCATTGTAAGGCTTTCTAACAGGCCATTCACTAGTAAGAATGAGAAAAACATCACGGGGTGGTGTCAATCGGAGGGCCTGAATTAGGATAGGCAGTGAGTGGCAACGTAAAATTGAGAAAAGCACCACGGTGTGGTCAGCATGGGGAGGTCAGGAAACATGCAGTGGCAATGAAGGATAGGTTTCTGAAAAACATCGCGGGGTGGTGCGCATAGTAAGGGTTTCTAACAGGAAATTCACTAGTAGTAGTGAGTAAAATATAACGGGGTGGTGTGAATCAGAGGGCCTGAATCAGGAGAGAAATTGAGTGGCAATGTAGGATGGAGAAAAGCACCACGGTGTGGTCAGCATGGGGAGGTCAGGAAACATGCATTGGCAATGTAGGATAGGTTTCTGAAAAAGATCGCAGGGTTGTGAGCATTGTAAGGGTTTCTAACAGGCCATTCACTAGTAGAAGTGTGAAAAACATCACGGGGTGGTGTGAATTGGAAGGCCTGAATCAAGATAGACAGTGAGTGGCAATGTAGGATGGAGAAAAGCACCATGGGTTGGTGAGCATGGGGAGGTCAGGAAACATGCAATGGCAATGGAGGATAGTTTTTGTGAAAAACATCGCGGGGTGGTACGTATTGAAAGGGTTTGTAGGAGGCCATTCACTAGTAGGAATGAGAAAAACATCACCGGGTGGTGTGAATCGGAGGGCCTGAATTAGGATAGGCAGTGAGTGGCAATGAAGAATGGAGAAAAGCGCCACGGGGTGGTCAACATGGGGAGGTCAGGAAACATGCAGTGGCAATGTAGGATAGGTTTCTGAAAAACATCTTGGGTTGGTGCGCATTGTAAGACTTTCTAACAAGCCATTCAGAAGTAGGAGTGAAAAAACGTCATGTGGTGGTGTGAATCGGAGGGCCTGAATAAGGATAGGCATTGAGTTTCAATGTAGGATTGTGAAAAGCACCACAGGGTGGTCAGCATGGGGAGGTCAGGAAACATGCAATGGCAATGTAGGATAGTTTTTCTGAAAACCACTGCGGGGTGGTATGCATTGTAAGGGTTTTTAGCAGGCCATTCACTAGTACGATTGAGAAAAGCATGACGGGGTGGTGTGAATTGGAAGACCTGAATGAGGATAGGCAGTGAGTCGCAATGTAGGATGGAGAAAAGCACCACGGTATGGTGAGCATGGTGAGGTCAGGAAACATGCAGTGGCTATGTAGTATAGATTTCTGAAACACATAACGGGGTGTTGAGCATTGTAAGGGTTTCTAACAGGCCATTCACTAGTAGGAGTGAGAAAAACATAACGGGGTGCTGCGAATGTGAGGGCCTGAATCAGGATAGGCAGTGAGTGGCAATGTAGGAGGGAGAAAAGCACCACGGTGTGTTCTGCATGGGGAGGTCAGGAAACAAACAGTGGCAATGTAGGATAAGTTTTTGAAAAACATCGCGGGGTGGTGTGCATTGTAAGGATTTCTAACAAGTCATTCACAACTAGGAGTGAAAAATCATCACAGGGTGGTGTGAATCGGAGGGCCTGAATTAGGATAGGCAGTGAGTGGCAATGTAGGATGGAGAAAAGCACCACGGGTTTGTCAGCATGGGGAGGCAAGAAAACATGCAGTGGCAATGTAGAATAAGTTCCTGATAAACATCCTTGGGTGGTGCGCATTGTAAGGGTTTCTAACAGGCCTTTCACTAGTAGGAGTCAGAACAACATCACGGGGTGTTGTGAATTGGAGGGCCTGAATTAGGATAGGCATTGAGTGGCAATGTAGGATCGAGAAAAGCACCACAGGGTGGTCAGCCTGGGGAGGTGAGGAATCATGCAGTGGCAATGTAGGACAGATTTCGGAAAGAAACGCGGGTTGGTGCTCATTGTCAGCGTTTCTATCAGGCCATTCACTAGTAGGAATAAGAAAAACATCACGGGGTGGTGTGAATCGGAGGGCCTGAATTAGGATAGGCAGTGAGTGGCAACGTAAAATTGAGAAAAGGAACACGGTGTGGTCAGCATGGGGAGGTTAGGAAACATGCAGTGGCAATGAAGGATAGGTTTCTTAAAAACATCACGGGGTGGTGCGCATTGTAAGGGTTTCTAACAGGAAATTCACTAGTAGTAGTGAGTAAAATATAACGGGGTGGTGTGAATCAGAGGGCCTGAATCAGGAGAGAAATTGAGTGGCAATGTAGGATGGAGAAAAGCACCACTGTGTGGTCAGCATGGGGAGGTCAGGAAACATGCATTGGCAATGTAGGATAGGTTTCTGAAAAAGATCGCGGGGTTGTGCGCATTGTAAGGGTTTCTAACAGGCCATTCACTAGTAGAAGTGAGAAAAACATCACGGGGTGGAGTGAATTGGAAGGCCTGAATCAAGATAGACAGTGAGTGGCAATGTAGGATGGAGAAAAGCACCATGGGTTGGTGAGCATGGGGAGGTCAGGAAACATGCACTGGCAATGGAAGATAGTTTTTGTGAAAAACAACGCGGGGTGGTACGCATTGAAAGGGTTTGTAGGAGGCCAATCACTAGTAGGATTGAGAAAAACATCACCGGATGGTGTGAATCGGAGGGCCTGAATTAGGATAGGCAGTGAGTGGCAATGAAGAAAGGAGAAAAGCACCACGGGGTGGTCAACATGGGGAGGTCAGGAAACATGCAGTGGCAATGTAGGATAGCTTTCTGAAAAACATTGTGGGTTGGTGCGCATTGTAAGACTTTCTAACAAGCCATTCAGAAGTAGGAGTGAAAAAACGTCACGGGGTGGTGTGAATCGGAGGGCCTGAATTAGGATAGGCAGTGAGTGGCAATGTAGTTTGGAGAAAAGCACCGCGGAGTGGTCAGCACGGGGAGGTCAGGGAACATGCAGTGGCAACTTAGGACAGGTTTCTGAAAAACATCGCGGGGTGGTGCGCATTGTATGGGTGTGTAACATTACATTCACTAGTAGGAATGAGAAAAACATCACGGGGTGGTGTGAATCGGAGGGTCTGAATTAGGATAGGCAGTGAGTGGCAATGTACGATGGAGAAAAGCACCGCGGGGTGGTCAGCATGGAGAGGTCAGGGAACATGCAGTGGCAATGTAGGATAGGTTTCTGAAAAACATCGCGGGGTTGTGCGCATTGTAAGGGTTTCTAATAGGTGATTCACTAGTAGGAGTGAGAAAAACATCACGGGGTGGTGTGAATCAGATGTTCTGAATTAGGATACGCAGTGAGTGGCAACGTAGGAAGGAGAAAAGCACCATGGGGTGGTCAGCATGGGGAGGTCAGGAAACATGCAGTGGCAATGTGGGAAAGCTTTCTGAAAAACATCTCGGGTTGGTGCGCATTGTAAGGGTTTCTAATAGGCGATTCACTAGTAGGAGTGAGAAAAACATCACGCGGTGGTGTGAATCAGCGGGCCTGATATAGGATAGGCAGTGAGTTGCAATGTAGGAGGGAGAAAAGCACCACGGTGTGGTGAGGATCGGGATGTCATGAAACAAGCAGTGGCAATGTACGATAGGTTTCTGAAAAACATCGTGTGGTGGTGTGCATTGTAAGGATTTCTAACAAGCCATTCACAACTAGGAGTGAAAAAAACATCACGGGGTGGTATGAATCAGAGGGCCTGAATTAGGATAGGCATTGAGTGGCAATGTCGCATGAAGGAAACACCACAGGGTTAACAGCATGGGGAGGTCAGGAAACATGCAGTGGCAATGTAGGATAGGTTTCTGAAATAAAAAAGCGGGGTGGTTCGCATTGTAAGGGTTTCTAACATGCCATTCACTACTAGGAGTGAGAAAAACATCAAGGGGTGGTGTGAATCGGAGGGTCTGAATTAGGATAGGCAGTGAGTGGCAATGTAGGATTGAGAAAAGCACACGTACTGGTCATCATGGGGAGGTCAGGAAACATGCAGTGGCAATGTAGGATAGGTTTCTTAAAAACATCGCTGGGTGGTGCGCATTGTAAAGGTTTCTAACAGGGAATTCACTAGTAAGAGTGAGAAAAATATAACGGGGTGGTGTGAATCAGAGGGCCTGAATCAGGAGAGGCATTGAGTGGCAATGTAGGATGGAGAAAAGCACCACGGGGTGGTCAGCATAGGGAGGTCAGGAAACATGCATTGGCAATCTAGGATAGGTTTCTGAAAAACATCGCCGGGTGGTGCGCATTGTAAGGGTTTCTAACAGGCCATTCATAGTAGGAGTGAGAAAAGCATAACGGGGTGCTGTAAATCAGAGGGCCCAAATAATGATAGGCAGTTAGTGGCAATGTAGGATGGAGAAAAGCACCACAGGGTGGTCAGCATGGTGAGGTCAGGAAGCATGCAGTGGAAATGTAGGATACGTTTCTGAAAAAGATCGCGAGGTGCTGCGCATTGTATGGGTTTCTAACAGGCCATTCACTAGTAGAAGTGAGAAAAACATCACGGGGTGGTGTGAATTGGAAGGTCTGAATCAAGATAGACAGTGAGTGGCAATGTAGAATGCAGAAAAGCACCATGGGTTGGTGAGCATGGGGAGGTCAGGAAACATGCAATGGCAATGTAGGATAGTTTTTCTGAAAAACATAGCGGGGTGGTACGCATTGTAAGGGTTTGTAGCAGGCCATTCACTAGCAGGATTTAGAAAATCATCACGGGGTGGTGTGAATCGGAGGGCCTGAATTAGGATAGGCAGTGAGTGGCAATGAAGAATGGAGAAAAGCACCATGGGGTGTTCAACATGGGGAGGTCAGGAAACATTCAGTGGCAATGTAGGATAGGTTTCTGAAAAACATCCTGTGTTGGTGCGCATTGTTAGGCTTTCTACAAGCCATTCAGAAGTAGGAGTGAAAAAAACGTCATGGGCTGGTGTGAATCGTAGGGCCTGAATTAGGATAGGCATTGAGTTTCAATGTCGGATTGTGAAAAGCACCACAGGGTGGTCAGTATGGGGAGGTCAGGAAACATGCAGTGGCAATGTAGGATAGGTTTATGAAAAACATCGAGGGGTGGTGCGCATTGTAAAAGTTTCTAACAGGCCATTCACTAGTAGGAGTGAGAAAAACATAACGGGGTGATGTGAATCTGAGGGCCTGAATCAGGATAGGCAGTGAGTGGCAATGTAGGATGTAGAAAAACCCCACGGCATGGTCAGCATGGGGAGGTCAGGAAACATGCAGTGGAAATGTGTGATAGCTTTCTGAAAAACATCGCGGGTTGGTGCGCATTGTCAGGGCTTCTAACAAGCCATTCAACTACGAGTGAAAAAAACAACACGGGGTGGAGTGAATCAGAGGGCCTGAATTAGGATAGGCTGTGTGTGGCAATGTAGGGTGGAGAAAAGCACCACGGGTTTGTCAGCATGGGGAGGCAAGGAAACATGCAGTGGAAATGTAGAATAGGTTTCTGATAAACATCACTGGGCGGTGCGCATTGTAAGGGTTTGTAACAGGCCATTCACTAGTAGCAGTGAGAAAAACATCACGGGGTGGTGTGAATCGGAGGGTCTGAATTAGGATAGGCATTGAGTGGCAATGTAAAATGGAGAAAAGCACCACAGGGTGGTCAGCATCGGGAGGTCAGGAAACATGCAGTGGCAATGTGGAAGAGCTTTCTGAAAAACATTTCGGGTTGGTGCACATTTTAATTGTTTCTAACAGGGCATTCACTAGTAAGAGTGAGAAAAACATCACGGTGTGGTGTGAATCGGAGGGCCTGAATCAGGATAGGCAGTGAGTGGCAATGTAGGATGGAGAAAAGCACCACGGGGTGTTCATGATGGGGAAGTCTGGACACATGCAGTGGCACTGTAGGATAGGTTTCTGAAAAACATCGCGGGGTTGTGCGCATTGTAACGGTTTCTAACAGGCCATTCACTAGTAGGAGTGAGAAAAACATCACGAGGTGGTGTGAATCGGAGGGCCTGAATTATGATAGGCAGTGAGTGGCAATGTAGCATGGAGAAAAGCACCACGGGGAGGTCAGCATGGGGAGTCAGGAAACATGCATTGGCAATATAGGATATGTTTCTGAAAAACATCGACGGGTGTTGCGCATTGTAAGGCTTTCTAACAGGCCATTCACTAGTATGAATGAAAAAAACATCACGGGGTGGGGGAATCGGAGGGCCTGAATTAGGATAGGCAGTGAGTGGCAACGTAAAATGCAGAAAAGCACAACGTTGTGGTCAGCATGGGGAGGTCAGGAAACATGCAGTGGCAATGTAGGATAGGTTTCTGAAAAACATCGTGGGGTGGTGCACATTGTAAGGGTTTCTAACTGGCCATTCACTGATAGGATTGAGAAAAATATAACGGGGTGGTGTGAATCGGAGGGCCTGAATTAGGATAGGCAGTGAGTGGCAACATAAAATGTAGAAAAGCACCACGGTGTGTTCAGCATGGGGAGGTCAGGAAACATGCAGTGGCAATGTAGGATAGGTTTCTGAAAAACATCGCGCGGTGGTGCGCATGGTAAGGGTTTCTAACAAGCCATTCACTAGTAGGAGTGAGAAAAATATGACAGCGTGGTGTGAATCGGAGGGCCTGAATCAGGATAGGCAGTGAGTGGCAATGTAGGATGGAGAAAAGCACCACAGGGTGGTCAGGATGGGGAGGTCAGGAAACATGCAGTGGCAAATTAGGGTAGGTTTTTGAAAAACATTGCGGGGTGGTGCTCTTTTTAAGGGTTTCTAAAATGCCTTTCACTAGTAGGAGCTAGAAAAACATCATGGGGTGGTGTGAATCGCAGGGCCTAAATCAGGATAGGCCGTGGGTGGCAATGTAGGATGGAGAAAAGCACGACGGGTTGGTCAGGATGTGGAGGTCAGGAAACATGCAGTGGCAATGCAGGATCGGTTGCTGAAAAACATCGCGGGGTTTGGCCCATTGTAAGGGTATCTAACAGGGCATTCACTAGTAGGAGTGAGAAATACATTACGGTGTGGTGTGAATCGGAGGGCCTGAATCAAATTAGACAGTGAGTGGCAATGTAGGATGGAGAAAAGCACCACGGGGTGGTCAGCATGGGGAGGTCAGCAAACATGCAGTGGCAATGTAGGAGAGGTTTCTGAAAAACATCGACGGGTGGTGCGCATTGTAAAGTTTTCTAACAGGCCATTCACTAGTAGGAGTGACAAAAACATCACTGGGTGGTGTGAATCGGAGGGTCTGAATTAGGATAGGCAGTGAGTGGCAATGTAAAATGGAGAAAAGCACCACAGGGTGGTCAGCATCGGGAGGTCAGGAAACATGCAGTGGCAAAGTAGGATAGTTTTCTGAAAAACATCACGGGGTGGTGCGCATGGTAAGGTTTCTAACAGGCCATACACTAGTAGAAGAGAGAAAAACATCACGGGGTGGTTTGAATCATATTTTCTAATTAGGATAGGCAGTGAGTGTCTATGTAGGATGGAGAAAGCACCACGGGCTGGTCAGCATGGGGAGGTCAGGAAACATGCAGTGGCAATGTGGGAGAGCTTTCTGAAAAACATTTCGGGTTGGTGCACATTGTAATTGTTTCTAACAGGGCATTCACTAGTAAGAGTGAGAAAAACATCACGGTGTGGTGTGAATCGGAGGGCCTGAATCAGGATAGGCAGTGAGTGCCAATGTAGGATGGAGAAAAGCACCACGGGGTGTTCATGATGGGGAAGTCTGGACACATGCAGTGGCAATGTAGGATAGGTTTCTGAAAAACATCGCGGGGTTGTGCGCATTGTAACGGTTTCTAACAGGCCATTCACTAGTAGGAGTGAGAAAAACATCACGAGGTGGTTTGAATCGGAGGGTCTGTATTATGATAGGCAGTGAGTGGCAATGTAGCATGGAGAAAAGCACCACGGGGAGGTCAGCATGGGGAGTCAGGAAACATGCATTGGCAATATAGGATAGGTTTCTGAAAAACATCGACGGGTGTTGCACATTGTAAGGCTTTCTAACAGGCCATTCACTAGTATGAATGACAAAAACATCACGGGGTGGGGGAATCGGAGGGCCTGAATTAGGATAGGCAGTGAGTGGCAACGTAAAATGCAGAAAAGCACAACGTTGTGGTCAGCATGGGGAGGTCAGGAAACATGCAGTGGCAATGTAGGATAGGTTTCTGAAAAACATCGTGGGGTGGTGCACATTGTAAGGGTTTCTAACTGGCCATTCACTGGTAGGATTGAGATAAATATAACGGGGTGGTGTGAATCGGAGGGTCTGAATTAGGATAGGCAGTGAGTGGCAATGTAAAATGGAGAAAAGCACCACAGGGTGGTCAGCATCGGGAGGTCAGGAAACATGCAGTGGCAAAGTAGGATAGTTTTCTGAAAAACATCACGGGGTGGTGCGCATGTTAAGGTTTCTAACAGGCCATTCACTAGTAGAAGTGAGAAAAACATCACGGGGTGGTTTGAATCATATTTTCTAATTAGGATAGGCAGTGAGTGGCAATGTAGGATGGAGAAAGCACCACGGGCTGGTCAGCATGGGGAGGTCAGGATACATGCAGTGGCAATGTGGGAGAGCTTTCTGAAAAACATTTCGGGTTGGTGCACATTGTAATTGTTTCTAACAGGCCATTCACTAGTAAGAGTGAGAAAAACATCACGGCGTGGTGTGAATCGGAGGGCCTGAATCAGGATAGGCAGTGAGTGGCAATGTAGGATGGAGAAAAGCACCACGGGGTGTTCATCATGGGGAAGTCTGGACACATGCAGTGGCAATGTAGGATAGGTTTCTGAAAAACATCGCGGGGTTGTGCGCATTGTAAGGGTTTCTAACAGGCCATTCACAAGTAGGAGTGAGAAAAACATCACGAGGTGGTGTGAATCGGAGGGCCTGAATTATGATAGGCAGTGAGTGGCAATGTAGCATGGAGAAAAGCACCATGGGCTGGTCAGCATGGGGAGGTCAGGAAACATGCAGTGGCAATGTAGGATAGGTTTCGGAAAAAAATAGCGGGGCGTTGCGCATTGTAAGCGTTTCTAACAGGCCATTCTCTAGTAGGAGTCAAGAAAACATCACGGGGTGGTGTGAATCGGAGGGCCTGATTTAGGATAGGCAGTGATTGGCAATGTTAAATGGAGAAAAGCACCACGGGGTAGTCATCATGGGGAGGACAGGAAACATGCAGTGGCAATGTAGGATAGTTTTCTGAAAAACATCACGGGGTGGTGCGCATTGTAAGGGTTTCTAACAGGCCTTTCACTAGTAGGAGTGAGAAAAACATAATGGGGTGGTGTGAATCGGATGTTCTGAATTAGGATAGGCAGTGAGTGGCAATGTAGGATGGAAAAAAGCACCACAGGGTAGTCAGGATGGGGAGGTCAGGAAACATGCAGTGGCAAATTAGGGTAGTTTTCTGAAATACATCACGGGGTGGAGCGCATTGTAAGGGTTTCTATCAGGCCATTCACTAGTAGGAGTGAGAAAAACATCACGGGGTGGTTTGAATCAGATTTTCTAATTAGGGTAGGCAGTGAGTGACAATGTAGGATGGAGAAAAGCACCACAGGGTGGTCAGCATGCGGAGGTCAGGAAACATGCATTGGCAATATAGGATAGGTTTCTGCAAAACACGCCACGTGGTGCGCATTGTAAGGCTTTCTAACAGGCCTTTCACTAGTAGGAGTGAGAAAAACATAAAGGGGTCTTGTGAAACGGAGGGAGTGAATAAGTGTAGGCAGTGACTGGCAATGTAGGATGTAGAAAAGCACCACGGGGTGGTCAGCATGCGGAGGTAGGAAACATGCAGTGGCAATGTGTGATAGCTTCCTGATAAACATCGCGGGTTGGTGCGCATTGAAAGGGTATCTAACAGGCCATTCACTAGTAGGAGTGAGAAAAACATCACGGGGTTGTGTGAATCAGAGGGCCTCAATTAATATAGGCAGTGAGGGGCTATGTAGGATGGAGAAAAGCACCACGGGGAGGTCAGCATGGGGAGTCAGGAAACATGCATTGGCAATGTAGGATAGGTTTCTGAAAAACATCGCGGTGTGGTGCGAATTGTAAGGGTTTCTAACAAGCAATTCACAAGTAGGAGCGCAAAAAACATCACGGGGTGGTGTGAATAAGAGGGCCTGAATTAGGATATGCAGTGATTGGCAATGTAGGATGGAGAAAAGCACCACGGGGTGGTCAGCATGGGGAGGTCAGAAAACATGCAGTGGTAATGTAGGATAGGTTTCTTCAAAAAAAGGCGGGTCGTGCACATTGTAAAGGTTTCTAACAGGCCATTCACTAGTAGGAGTGAGAAAAACATCACGGGGTTGTGTGAATCGGAGGGCCTGAATTAATATAGGCAGTGAGTGGCTATGTAGGATGGAGAAAAGCACCATGCGGAGGTCACCATGGGGAGTCAGGAAACATGCATTGGAAATGTAGGATAGGTTTCTGAAAAACATCATGGGGTGGTGCGCATTGTAAGGGTTTCTAACAGGCCATTCACTAGTAGGAGTGAGCAAAATATAACAGGGTGGTGTGAATCGGAGGGCCTGAATCAAGTTAGACAGTGAGTGGCAATGTAGGATGGAGAAAAGCACCACGGGTTGGCGAGCATGGGGAGGTCAGGAAACATGCAATTGCAATGTAGGATAGGTTTCTGAAAAACATCGATGGGTGGTGCACATTGTAAAGGTTTCTAACAGGCCATTCACTAGTAGGAGTGAGAAAAACATCACGGGGTGGTTTGAATCATATTTTCTAATTAGGATAGGCAGTGAGTGGCAATGTAGGATGGAGAAAAGCAACACGGGGTGGTCAGAATGGGGAGGTCAGGAAACATGCAGTGGCAATGTGGGAGAGCTTTCTGAAAAACATTTCGGGTTGGTGCGCATTGTAATTGTTTCTAAAGGCCATTCACTAGTAGGAGTGAGAAAAACATCACGGGGTGGTGTGAATCGGAGGGCCTGAATCAGGATAGGCAGTGAGTGGCAATGTAGGATGGAGAAAAGCACTACGGGGTGGTCATCATGGGTAAGTCAGGATACATGCAGTGGCAATGTAAGATAGGACTCTGAAAAACATCGCGGGGTTGTGCGCATTGTAAGGGTTTCTAACAGGCCATTCACTAGTAGGAGTGAGAAAAACATCACGAGGTGGTGTGAATCGGAGGGCTTGAATTATGATAGGCAGTGAGTGGCAATGTAGCATGGAGAAAAGCACCACGGGCTGGTCAGCATGGGGAGGTCAGGAAACATCCAGTGGCAATGTAGGATAGGTTTCTAAAAAAAAATAGCGGGGTGTTGCGCATTGTATCTTTTCTAACAGGGCATTCTCTAGTAGGAGTCAAGAAAACATCACGGGGTGGTGTGAATCGGAGGGCCTGATTTAGGATAGGCAGTGAGTCTCAATGTTAAATGGAGAAAAGCACCACGGGGTAGTCATCATGGGGAGGAGAGGAAACATGCAGTGGCAATGTAGGATAGTTTTCTGAAAAACATCATGGGGTGGTGCGCATTGTAAGGGTTTCTAACAGGCCTTACCCTAGTAGGAGTGAGAAAAACATCACGGGGTGGTGTGAATCAGATGTTCTGAATTAGGATAGGCAGTGAGTGGCAATGTAGGATGAAGAAAAGCACCACGGGGTGGGGGCATGGAGAAGTCAGGAAACATGCAGTGGCAAGGTAGGATAGTTTTCTGAAAAACATCACGGGGTGGTGCCCATTATAAGGCTTTCTAACAGGCCATTCACTAGTAGGAGTGAGAAAAACATCACGGGGTGGTGTGAATCGGAGGGCATGAATTAGAATAGGCAGTGAGTGGCAATGTAAAATGGAGAAAACCACCACGGTGTGGTCAACATGGGGAGGTCAGGAAACATGTAGTGTCAATGTAGGATAGGTTTCTGATAAACATAGCTGGGTGGTGCGCATTGTAAGGGTTTCTAACAGGCCATTCATTAGTAAGAGTGAGAAAAACATCACGTGGTGGTGTGAATCGGTGGGCCTGAATTAGGATAGGCAGTGAGTGGCAACATAAAATCGAGAAAAGCACCACGGTGTGGTCAGCATGGGGAGGTCAGGAAACATGCAGTGGCAATGTAGGATAAGTTTCTGATGAACATCGCTGGGTGGTGCGAATGGTAAGGGTTTCTAACAGGCCATTCACTAGTAGGAGTGATAAATACATCACTGTGTGGTGTGAATCGGAGGGCCTGAATCAATTTAGATAGTGAGTGGCAATGTAGGTTGGAGAAAAGCACCACGGGTTGGTGAGCATGGGGAGGTCAGGAAACATGCAATGACAATGTAGGATAGGTTTCGGAAAAACATCGCGGTGTAGTGCGAATTGTAAGGGTTTCTCACAAGCAATTCACAAGTAGGAGCGCAAAAAACATCACGGGGTGGTGTGAATCAGAGGGCCTGAATTAGGATAGGCAGTGATTGGCAATGTAGGATGGAGAAAAGCACCACGGGGTCGTCAGCATGGGGAGGTCAGAAAACATGCAGTGGTAATGTAGGATAGGTTTCTTCAAAAAAAGGCGGGTGGTGCGCATTGTAAAGGTTTCTAACAGTCCATTCACCAGTAGGAGTGAGAAAAACATCACAGGGTGGTTTGAATCAGATTTTCTAATTAGGATAGGCAGTGAGTGGCAATGTAGGATGGAGAAAAGCACCACAGGGTGGTCAGCATGCGGAGGTCAGGAAACATGCATTGGCAATATAGGATAGGTTTCTGCAAAATAATGTAGGATAGGTTTCTTCAAAAAAAGGCGGGTCGTGCACATTGTAAAGGTTTCTAACAGGCCATTCACTAGTAGGAGTGAGAAAAACATCACGGGGTTGTGTGAATCGGAGGGCCTGAATTAATATAGGCAGTGAGTGGCTATGTAGGATGGAGAAAAGCACCACGGGGAGGTCAGCATGGGGAGTCAGGAAACATGCATTGGCAATGTAGGATAGGTTTCTGAAAAACATCATGGGGTGGTGCGCATTGTAAGGGTTTCTAACAGGCCATTCACTAGTAGGATTGAGCGAAATATAACAGGGTGGTGTGAATCGGAGGGCCTGAATCAAGTTAGACAGTGAGTGGCAATGTAGGATGGAGAAAAGCAACACGGGTTGGCGAGCATGGGGAGGTCAGGAAACATGCAATTGCAATGTAGGATAGGTTTCTGAAAAACATCGACGGGTGGTGCGCATTGTAAAGGTTTCTAACAGGCCATTCACTAGTAGGAGTGAGAAAAACATCACGGGGTGGTTTGAATCATATTTTCTAATTAGGATAGGCAGTGAGTGGCAATGTAGGATGGAGAAAAGCAACACGGGGTGGTCAGAATGGGGAGGTCAGGAAACATGCAGTGGCAATGTGGGAGAGCTTTCTGAAAAACATTTCGGATTGGTGCGCATTGTAATTGTTTCTAACAGGCCATTCACTAGTAGCAGTGAGAAAAACATCACGGGGTGGTGTGAATCGGAGGGCCTGAATCAGGATAGGCAGTGAGTGGCAATGTAGGATGGAGAAGAGCACCACGGGGTGGTCATCATGGGTAAGTCAGGACACATGCAGTGGCAATGTAGGATAGGATTCTGAAAAACATTGCGGGGTTGTGCGCATTGTAAGGGTTTCTAACAGGCCATTCACTAGTAGGAGTGAGAAAAACATCACGAGGTGGTGAGAATCGGAGGGCTTGAATTATGATAGGCAGTGAGTGGCAATGTAGCATGGAGAAAAGCACCACGGGCTGGTCAGCATTGGGAGGTCAGGAAACATCCTGTGGCAATGAAGGATAGGTTTCTAAAAAAAATAGCGGGGTGTTGCGCATTGTAAGCATTTCTAACAGGGCATTCTCTAGTAGGAGTCAAGAAAACATCACGGGGTGGTGTGAATCGGAGGGCCTGATTTAGGATAGGCAGTGAGTCTCAATGTTAAATGGAGAAAAGCACCACGGGGTAGTCCTCATGGGGAGGACAGGAAACATGCAGTGGCAATGTAGGATAGTTTTCTGAAAAACATCATGGGGTGGTGCGCATTGTAAGGGTTTCTAACAGGCCTTACCCTAGTAGGAGTGAGAAAAACATCACGGGGTGGTGTGAATCAGATGTTCTGAATTAGGATAGGCAGTGAGTGGCAAAGTAGGATGAAGAAAAGCACCACGGGGTGGGGGCATGGAGAAGTCAGGAAACATGCAGTGGCAAGGAAGGATAATTTTCTGAAAAACATCACGGGGTGGTGCCCATTATAAGGCTTTCTAACAGGCCATTCACTAGTAGGAGTGAGAAAAACATCACGGGGTGGTGTGAATCGGAGGGCCTGAATTAGGATAGGCAGTGAGTGGCAATGTAAAATGGAGAAAACCACCACGGTGTGGACAACATGGGGAGGTCAGGAAACATGTAGTGTCAATGTAGGATAGGTTTCTGATAAACATCGCTGGGTGGTGCGCATTGTAAGGGTTTCTAACAGGCCATTCATTAGTAAGAGTGAGAAAAACATCACGTGGTGTTGTGAATCGGTGGGCCTGAATTAGGATAGGCAGTGAGTGGCAACATAAAATAGAGAAAAACAGCACGGTGTGGTCAGCATGGGGAGGTCAGGAAACATGCAGTGGCAATGTAGGATAAGTTTCTGATAAACATCGCTGGGTGGTGCGCATGGTAAGGGTTTCTAACAGGCCATTCACTAGTAGGAGTGATAAATACATCATGGTGTGGTGTGAATCGGAGGGCCTGAGTCAATTTAGACAGTGAGTGGCAATGTAGGATGGAGAAAAGCACCACGGGTTGGTGAGTATGGGGAGGTCAGGAAACATGCAATGGCAAAGTAGGATAGGTTTCTGAAAAACATCGCAGTGTGGTGCAAATTGTAAGGGTTTCTCACAAGCAATTCACAAGTAGAAGAGCAAAAAACATCACGGGGTAGAGTGAATCAGAGGGCCTGAATTAGGATAGGCAGTGACTGGCAATGTAGGATGGAGAAAAGCACCACGGGGTCATCAGCATGGGGAGGTCAGAAAACATGCAGTGGTAATGTAGGATAGGTTTCTTCAAAAAAAGGCAGGTGGTGCGCATTGTAAAGGTTTCTAACAGTCCATTCACTAGTAGGAGTGAGAAAAACATAAAGGGGTGGTGTGAAACGGAGGCCGTGAATAAGGATAGGCAGTGACTGGCAATGTAGTATGTAGAAAAGCACCACGGGGTGGTCAGCATGCGGAGGTCAGGAAACATGCAGGGGCAATGTGTGATAGCTTTCTGAAAAACATCGCGGGTAGGTGCGCATTGTCAGGGTATCTAACAGGCCATTCACTAGTAGGAGTGAGAAAAACATCACGGGGTGGTGTGAATCGGAGAGCCTGAATTGGTATAGGCAGTGATTGGCAATGTAAAATGGAGAAAAGCACCAGGGTGTGGTCAGCATGGAGAGGTCAGGAAACATGCAGTGGCAATGTAGGATAGGTTTCTGAAAAACATCAAGGGGTGGTGCGCATTGTAAGGGTTTCTAACAGGCCATTCCCTAGTAGGAGTGAGAAAAATATAACGGGGTGGTGTGAATCCAAGGGACTAAATCAGGATATGCAGTGAGTGGCAATGTAGGATGGAGAAAAGCACCACGAAGTGGTCAGGATGGGGGGTTCAGGAAACATGCATTGGCAATGTAGCATAGGCTTCTGAAAAACATCGCCGGGCGGTGCGTATTGTAAGCGTTTCTAACAGGCCATTCACTAGTAGGAGTGACGAAAACATCACGGAGTGGTGTGAAACGGAGGGCCTGAATTATGAAAGGCAGTGAGTGGCAATGTAAATTGGAGAAAAGCACCACAATGTGGTCAGCATGGGGAGGTCAGGAAACATGCCCTGGCAATGTAGGATACGTTTCGGAAAAACATCGCGGGGTGTTGCGCATTTTAAGGGTTTCTTACATGCCATTCCCTAGGAGGAGTGAGAAAAGTATAACGGGGTGGTGTGAATCTGAGGGCCTACATCAGGATATGCAGAGAGTGGCAATGTGGGATGTAGAAAAACACCACGCAGTGGTCAGCGTGGGGAGGTCAGGAAACACGTAGTGGCAATGTAGTATTGGTTTCTGAAAAACATTGCGGAGTTGTGCGCATTGTAAGGGTTTCTAAAAGGCCATTCTCTAGTAGAAGTGAGAAAAACATCACAGGGTGGTGTGAACCAGAGGGCCTGAATCGGGATAGGCAGTGAGTGGCAATGTAGAATGGAGAAAAGGACAACGGGGTGGTCAGGATGGGGAGGTCAGGAAACATGCAGTGGCAATGTAGGACAGGTTTCTGAAAAACATCGCGTGATGTGCCAATTGTAAGGATTTCTTACAGGCCATTCACTACTAGGAGTGAGAAATCCTTCATGGTGTGGTGTGAATCGGAGGGCCTGAATCAAGATAGACAGTGAGTGGCAATGTCAGATGGAGAAAAGCTCCACTGGGTGGTCAGCATGGGGATGTCAGGAAACATGCAGTGGCAAAGTAGGATAGGTTTCTGAAAAACATCGCGGGGTGGTGCTCGTTGTAAGTGTTTCTAACAGGCCATTCACTAGTAGGAGTGAGAAAAACATCACGGGGTGGTGTGAATTGGAGGGCCTGAATCAGGATAGGCCGTGTTTGGCAATGTAGGATGGAGAAAAGCACCACGAGGTGGTCAGGATGTGGAGGTCAGGAAACATGCAGTGGCAATGTAGGATAGGTTTCTGAAAAACATTGCTGGGTGGTGCGCATTGTAAGGGTTTCTAACATGCCATTCACTAGTAGGAGTGAGAACAACATCACGGGGTGGTGTGAATCGGAGGGCCTGAATTAGGATAGTCATTGTGTGGCAATGTAGGATGGAGAAAAGCACCACAGTGTGGTCAGCATGTGGAGGTGAGGAAACATGCAGTGGCAATGTAGGATAAGTTTCTGAAAAAGAAACCGGGGTGGTGTGCATAGTAAGGGTTTCTAACAGGCCATTCACAAGTAGGAGTGAGAAAAACATCATGGTGTTGTATGAATCGGTTGGCCTGAATCATGATAGGCAGTGAGTGTCAATGTAGGATGGAGAAAAGCACCACGGGGTGGTCAAGATGGGGAGGTCAGGAAACATGCAGTGGCAATATAGAATAGGTTTCTGAAAAACATTGCAGGGTGGTGCTCATTGTAAGGGTTTCTTAAAGACTTTTCACTAGTAGGAGTGAGAAAAACATCACGGGGTGGTGTGAATCGCAGGGACTGAATCATATAGGCCGTGAGTGCCAATGTAGGATGGAGAAAAGCACCACGGGGTGGTCAGGATGGGGAGGTCAAGAAACATGCAATGGCATTGTAGGATAGATTTATGAAAAACATAGCGGGGTATTTCGCATTGTAAGGGTTTCTAACAGGCCATTCACTAGTAGGAGTGAGAAATACATCATGGTGTGGTGTGAATCGGAGGGCCTTAATCAAGTTAGACAGTGAGTGGCAATGTAGGATGGAGAAAAGCACCACGGGTTAGTGAGCATGAGGAAGTCAGGAAACATGCAATGGCAATGTAGGATAGGATTCTGAAAAACATCACGGGGTTGGGCGCATTTTAAGGATTTGTAGCAGGCCATTCACTAGTACGAGTGAGAAAAACAACACGGGGTGGTGTGAATCGGAGGGCCTGAATTAGGATAGGCAGTGAGTGGCAATGAAGAATGGAGAAATGCACCACGAGGTGGACAACATGGCGAGGTAAATAAACATGCAATGGCAAGGTAGGAATTGTTTCTGAAAAACATCGTGGGGTGGTGTGCATTGTAAGGGTTTCTTACAAGCCATTCACAAGTAAGAGTGAAAAAAACATCACGGGGTGGTGTGAATCTGAGGGCCTGAATTAGGATAGGCTGTGCGTGGCAGTGTAGGATGGATAAAAGCACCACGGGTTTGTCAGCATGGGGAGGCAAGGAACCATGCAGTGGCAATGTAGAATAGGTTTTTGAAAAACATCGCGGGGTGGTGCGCATTGCATGGGTTTCTAAGAGGACATTCTCTAATAAGAGTGTGAAAAACATCACGGGGTGGTGTCAATAGGGGGCCTGAATTACGATAGGCAGTGAGTGGCAATATATGATGTAGTAAACACCATGGGTTGGTCAGCATGGAGAGGTCAGGAAACATGCAGTGGCAATGTAGGATAGGTTTCAGAAAAACATCGCGTGGTGGTGCGCTTTTTAAGGGTGTTCTAACAGTCCATTCTCTATAGGAGTGTGAAAAACATCAGGGGGTGGTGTGAATCGGAGTGCCTGAATTAGGATAGGCAGTGAGTGGCAATGTAGGATGGAGAAACGCACCACGGGGTGGTCATCATGGAGAGGTCAGGAAACATGCATTGGCAATGTAGGATAGTTTTCTGAAAAACATCACGGGGTGCTGCGCATTGTAAGGATTTCTAACAAGCCATTCACAAGTAGGAGTGAAAAAAACATCACGGGGTGGTGTGAATCGTAGGGCCTGAATTAATATAGGCAATGAGTGGCTATGTAGGATGGAGAAAAGCACCACCGCGAGGTCAGCATGGGGAGTCAGGAAACATGCATTGGCAATGTAGGATAGGTTTCTGTAAAACATCGCGAGGTGGTGCGCATTGTAAGGCTTTCTAACAGGCCATTCACTAGAAGGAATGAGAAAAACATCATGGGGTGGGGGGAATCGGAGGGCCTGAATTAGGATAGGCAGTGAGTGGCAACGTAAAATGGAGAAAAGCACCAGGGTGTGGTCAGCATGGGGAGGTCAGGAAACATTCAGTGGAAATGTAGGATAGGTTTCTGAAAAACATCGAGGGGTGGTGCGCATTGTAAGGGTTTCTAACAGGCCATTCCCTAGTAGGAGTGAGAAAAATATAACGGGTTGGTGTGAATCCAAGGGCCTAAATCAGGATATGCAGTGAGTGGCTACGTAGGATGGAGAAAAGCACCACGGAGAGGTCAGGATGGGGTGTTCAGGAAACATGCATTGGCAATGTAGGATAGGCTTCTGAAAAACATCGCCGGCCGGTGCGTATTGTAAGGGTTTCTAACAGGCCATTCACTAGTAGGAGTGACAAAAACATCACGGGGTTGTGTGAAACGGAGGGCCTGAATTATGATAGGCAGTGAGTGGCAATGTAAATTGGAGAAAAGCACCACAATGTGGTCAGCATGGCGAGGTCAGGAAACATGCCTTGGCAATGTAGGATAGGTTTCTGAAAAACATCACGGGGTGTTGCGCATTTTAAGGGTTTCTAACAGGCCATTCCCTAGTAGGAGTGAGAAAAGTATAACGGGGTGGTGTGAATCCGAGGGCCTGAATTAATATAGGCAGTGAGTGGCTATGTAGGATGGAGAAAAGCACCACGGGGAGGTCAGAATGGGGAGGTCAGGAAACATGCAGTGGCAATGTAGGATAGTTTTCTGAAAAACATCACAGGGTGGTGCGCATTGTAAGGCTTTCTAACAGGCCATTCACTAGTAGTAGTGAGAAAAACATCACGGGGTGGTGTGAATCGGAGGGCCTGAATAAGGATATGCAGTGAGTGGCAATATAGAATGTAGAAAAGCACCACGGGGTGGTCAGCATCGGGAGGTCAGCAAACATGCAGTGGCAATGTGGGATAGATTTCTGAAAAACGTTTCGGGTGGGTGCGCATTGTAATTGTTTCTAACAGGCCATTCACTAGTAGGAGTGAGAAAAACATCACGGCGTGGTGTGAATCGGAGAGGCTGAATCAGGATAGGCAGTGCGTGGCAATGTAGGATGGAGAAAAGCACTACGGGGTGGTCATCAAGGGGAAGTTAGGACACATGCAGTGGCAATGTAGGATAGATTTCTGAAAAACATCGCGGGGTTGTGCGCATTGTAAGGGTTTCTAACAGGCCATTCACTAGTAGGAGTGAGAAAAACATCACGGGGTGGTGTGAATCTGAGGGGCTGAATTAAGATAGGCAGTGAGTGGCAATGTAGCATGGAGAAAAGCATCACGGCGTGCTCAGCATGGGGAGGTCAGGAAACATGCAGTGGCAATGTAGGATAGGTTTCTGAAAAAAAAAAGCGGGGTGTTGCCCATTGTAAGGGTTTCTAACAGGCTATTCTCTAGTAGGAGTCATAAAAACATCACGGGGTGGTGTGAATCCGAGGTCGTGATTTAGGATAGGCAGTGAGTGGCAATGTTAAATGGAGAAAAGCACCACGGGCTAGTCATCATGGGGAGGACAGGAAACATGCAGGGACAATGTAGGATAGTTTTCTGAAAAAACATCACGGGTGGTGTGCATTGTAAGTGTTTCTAACAGGCCTTTCACTAGTAGGAGTGAGAAAAATTTCACGGGGTGGTGTGAATCAGATGTTCTGAATTAGGATAGGCAGTGAGTGGCAATGTAGGATGGATAAAAGCACCACGGGGTGGGGGCACGGGGAAGTCAGGAAACATGCAGTGGCAAGGTAGAATAGTTTTCTGAAAAACATCATGGGGTTGTGCCCATTATAAGGCGTTCTAACAGGCCATTCACTAGTAGGAGTGAGAAAAAAATCACGGGGTGGTGTGAATCGGAGGGCCTGAATTAGGATAGGCAGTGAGTGGCAATGTAGGATGGAGAAAAGCACCACGGGGTGGTCAGCATGGAGAGGTCAGGAAACATGCATTGGCAATGTAGGATAGGTTTCTGAAAAACATCGCCGTGTGGGGCGCCGTATAAGGGTTTCTAACAGGCCATTCACTAGTAATAGTGAGAAAAACATCACGGGGTGGTGTGAATCGGGGGGCCTGAATCAGGATAGGCAGTGAGTGGCAATGTAGGATGGAGAAAAGCACCACAGGGTGGTCAGCATTGGGAGGTCTGGAAACATGTAGTGGAAATGTAGGATAGGTTTCTGAAAAAAAAAAGCGGGGTGGTGCGTATTGTAAGGGTTTCTAACAGGCCATTCACTAGCAATAGTGAGAAAAACATCACGGCGTGGTGTGAATCGGAGGGCCTGAATCAGGATAGGCAGTGAGTGGCAATGTAGGATGGAGAAAAGCACCACTGGGTGGTCAGCATGGGGACGTCAGGGAACATGCAGTGGCAATGTAGGATAGGTTTCTGAAAAACATCGCGGGGTGGTGCGCATTGTATGGGTGTGTGTTACATTACATTCACTAGTAGGAGTGAGAAAAACATCACAGGGTGGTGTGAATCGGAGGATCTGAATTAGGATAGGCAGTGAGTGGCAATGTAGGATGGAGAAAAGCACCACAGGATGGTCAGCATGGGGAGGTCAGGAAACGTACAGTAGCAATGTAGGAAAGTTTTTTGGAAAACATCACGGGGTCGTGCACATTGTAAGGGTTTCTAACAGGCCATTCACAAGTAGGAGTGACAAGAACATCACAGGGTGGTATGAATCAGATGTTCTGAATTTGGATAGGCAGTGAGTGGCAACGTAGGACGGAGAAAAGCACCACGGGGTGGTCAGCATGGGGAAGTCAGAAAACATGCATTGACAATGTAGGATAGGTTTCTGAAAAACTTCGCCGGGTGGTGTGCATTGTTAGGCTTTCTAACAGGCCATTCACTAGTAGGAGTGAGAAAAACATCAGTGGGTGGTGTGAATTGGAGGGCCTCAATCAGGATAGGCAGTGAGTGGCAATGTAGGATGGAGAAAAACACCACGGCATGGTGAGCATGGGGAGGTTAGGAAACATGCAGTGGCAATGTAGGATACATTTCTGAAAAACATCTCGGGGTGGTGCGCATTGTAACGGTTTAACAGGCCATTCAATGGTAGGAGTGAGAAATACATCACGGGGTGGTGTGAATTGGAAGGCCTGAATAAGGATAGGCAGTGAGTGGCAATGTAGGATGGAGAAAAGCACCACGGCATGGTGAGCATGGGGAAGTCAGGAAACATGCAGTGGCAATGTGGGATAGCTTTCTGCAAAACATCGCGGGTTGGTGCGCATTGTAAGGGTTTCTAACAGGCCATTCACTAATAGGAGTGAGAAAAACATCACAGGGTGGTGTGCATCAGAGGGCCTGAATTAGGATAGGCAGTGAGTTGCAATGTAGGAGGGAGAAATGCACCACGGGGTGGTCAGGATCGGGATGTCATGAAACAAGCAGTGGCAATGTAGGATATGTTTCTGAAAAACATCGCGGGGTGGTGTGCATTGTAAGGATTTTAACAAGCCATTCACAACTACGAGTGAAAAAAACATCACAAGGTGGTGTGAATGTGAGGGCCTGAATTAGGCTGGGCTGTGAGTGGCAATGTAGGATGGACAAAAGCACCACGCGTTTGCCACCATCGGGAGACAAGGAAACATGCAGTGGCAATGTGGAATAGGTTTCTGTTAAACATCGCTCAGTGGTGCGCATTGTAAGGGTTTCTAACAGGCCATTCACTAGTAGGAGTGAGAACAAGATCACGGGGTGGTGTGACTCGGAGGGCCTGAATTAGGATAGGCATTGAGTGGCAAATTAGGATGGAGAAAACATCACAGGGTGGTCAGCACGGGGAGGTCAGGAAACATGCAGTGACAATGTAGGATAGGTTTCTGAAAAACATCGCGGGGTTGTGTGCATTGTAAGGATTTTAACAAGCCATTCACAACTAGGAGTGAAAAAAACATCACAGGGTGGTGTGAATGTGAGGGCCTGAATTAGGATGGGCGGTGAGTGGCAATGTAGGATGGACAAAAGCACCACGGGTTTGCCACCATCGGGAGACAAGGAAACATGCAGTGGCAATGTGGAATAGGTTTCTGATAAACATCGCTGGGTGGTGCGCATTGTAAGGGTTTCTAACAGGCCATTCACTAGTAGGAGTGAGAACAAGATCAAGGGGTGGTGTGAAGCGGAGGGCCTGAATTAGGATAGGCATTGAGTGGCAAATTAGGATGGAGAAAACATCACAGGGTGGTCAGCATGGGGAGGTCAGGAAACATGCAGTGGCAATGTAGGATAGGTTTCTGAAAAAAAAAGCGGGTTGGTGCACATTGTAAGGGTTTCTAACAGGCCATTCACTAGTAGGAGTGAAAAAAACATCACGGGATGCTGTAAATCGGAGGGCCTGAATTATGATAGGCAGTGAGTGTCAATGTAGGATGGAGAAAAGCACCATGGGTTGGTGAGCATGGGGAGGTCACGAATCATGCAATGTCAATGTAGGATAGTTTTTCTGAAAAACATCGCGGGGTGGTATGCATTGTAAGGGTTTGTAGCAGGCCATTCACTAGTAGGATTGAGAAAAACATCACGGGGTGGTGTGAACGTGAGGGCCTGAATTAGGATAGGCATTGAGTTGCAATGAAGAATGGAGAAAAGCACCATGGGGTGGTCAACATGGGGAGGTCAGGAAACATGCAGTCGCAATGTAGGTTTAGGCTTCTGAAAAACATCGTGGGTTGGTGTACATTGTAAGGCTTTCTAAAAAGGCATTCAGAAGTAGGAGTGAAAAAAACGGGGTGGTGTGAATCGCAGGGCCTGAATTAGGATAGGCATTGAGTTTCAATGTAGGATTGTGAAAAGCACCACAGGGTGGTCAGCATGCGGAGGTCAGGAAACATGCAGTGGCAATGTAGGATAGGTTTCTGAAAAACGTCGCTGGGTGGTGCGCATTGTAAGGGTATTTAAGAGTCCATTCACTAGTAGGAGTGAGAAATACATCACGGGGTGGTGTGAATTGGAAGGCTTGAATGAGGATAGGCAGTGAGTGGCAATGTAGGAATGAGAAAAGCACAACGGTATGGTGAGCATGGTGAGGTCAGGAAACATGCAGTGGCAATGTAATATAGATTTCTGAAAAACATCGCGGTGTGGTGCGCATTGTAAGGGTTTCTAACTGGCCATTCACTAGTAGGAGTGAGAAAAACATAACGGAGTGGTGTGAATCGGAGGGCCTGAATCAGGATAGGCAGTGAATCGCAATGTAGGATGTAGAAAAACACCACGGGGGGGTCAGCATGGGGAGGTCAGGAAACATGCAGTGGCAATGTAGGATAGGTTTCTGAAAAACATCGCGGGGTGGTGCGCATGGTAAGGGTTTCTAACAAGCCATTCACTAGGAGGAGTGAGAAAAACATCACGGGGTGGTGTGAATCGGAGGGCGTGAATTAGGATAGGCAGTGCGTGGCAATGTAGGATGGAGAAAAGCACCACGGGGTGGTCAGTATGGGGAGGTCAGGAAACATGCAGTGGCAATGTAGGATAGGTTTCTGAAAAACATCGCGGGGTGGTGCGCATGGTAAGGGTTTCTAACAAGCCATTCACTAAGAGGAGTGGAAAAACATCACGGGGTGGTGTGAATAGGGGGCCTGAATCAGGATAGGCAGTGAGAGGCAATGTAGGATGGAGAAAAGCACCACAGGGTGGTCAGCATTGGGAGGTCTGGAAACATGTAGTGGAAATGTAGGATAGGTTTCTGAAAAAAAAAGCGGGGTGGTGCACATTGTAAGGGTTTCTAACAGGCCATTCACTAGCAATAGTGAGAAAAACATCACGTCGTGGTGTGAATCGGAGGGCCTGAATCAGGATAGGCAGTGAGTGGCAATGTAGGATGGAGAAAAGCACCACAGGATGGTCAGCATGGGGAGGTCAGGAAACGTACAGTAGCAATGTAGGATAGTTTTTTGGGAAACATCACGGGGTCGTGCACATTGTAAGGGTTTCTAACAGGCCATTCACATGTAGGAGTGAGAAGAACATCACGGGGTGGTATGAATCAGATGGTCTGAATTTGGATAGGCAGTGAGTGGCAACGTAGGAAGGAGAAAAGCACCACGGGGTGGTCAGCATGGGGAGGTCAGAAAACATGCATTGTCAATGTAGGATAGGTTTCTGAAAAACATTGCCGGGTTGTGCGCTTTGTTAGGCTTTCAAACAGGCCATTCACTAGTAGGAGTGAGAAAAACAACACTGGGTGGTGTGAATTGGAGGGCCTGAATCAGGATAGGCAGTGAGTGGCAATGTAGGATGGAGAAAAGCACCACGGCATGGTGAGCATGGGGAGGTTAGGAAACATGCAGTGGCAAGGTAGAATAGGTTTCTGATAAACATCACTGGGCGGTGCGCATTGTAAGGGTTTCTAACAGGCCATTCACTAGTAGCAGTGAGAAAAACATCACGGGGTGGTGTGAATCGGAGGTTCTGAATTAGGATAGGCATTGAGTGGCAATGTAAAATGGAGAAAAGCACCACAGGGTGCTCAGCATCGGGAGGTCAGGAAACATGCAGTGGCAATGTGGGAGAGCTTTCTGAAAAACATTTCGGGTTGGTGCACATTTTAATTGTTTCTAACAGGGCATTCAATAGTAAGAGTGAGAAAAACATCACGGTGTGGTGTGAATCGGAGGGCCTGAATCAGGATAGGCAGTGAGTGGCAATGTAGGATGGAGAAAAGCACCACGGGGTGTTCATGATGGGGAAGTCTGGACACATGCAGTGGCATTGTAGGATAGGTTTCTGAAAAACATCGCGGGGTTGTGCGCATTGTAACGGTTTCTAACAGGCCATTCACTAGTAGGAGTGAGAAAAACATCACGAGGTGGTGTGAATCGGAGGGCCTGAATTATGATAGGCAGTGAGTGGCAATGGAGCATGGAGAAAAACACCACGGGCAGGTCTGCATGGGGAGTCAGGAAACATGCATTGGCAATATAGGATAGGTTTCTGAAAAACATCGACGGGTGTTGCGCATTGTAAGGCTTTCTAACAGGCCATTCACTAGTATGAATGAAAACAACATCACGGGGTGGGGGAATCGGAGGGCCTGAATTAGGATAGGCAGTGAGTGGCAACGTAAAATGCAGAAAAGCACAACGTTGTGTTCAGCATGGGGAGGTCAGGAAATATGCAGTGGCAATGTAGGATAGGTTTCTGAAAAATATCGTGGGGTGGTGCATATTGTAAGGGTTTCTAACTGGCCATTCACTGGTAGGATTGAGAAAAATATAACGGGATGGTGTGAATCGGAGGGCCTGAATTAGGATAGGCAGTGAGTGGCAACATAAAATGTAGAAAAGCACCACGATGTGTTCAGCATGGGGAGGTCAGGAAACATGCAGTGGCAATGTAGGATAGGTTTCTGAAAAACATCGCGCGCTGGTGCGCATGGTAAGGGTTTCTAACATGCCATTCACTAGTAGGAGTGAGAAAAATATGACAGCGTGGTGTGAATCGGAGGGCCTGAATTAGGATAGGCAGTGAGTGGCAATGTAGGATGGAGAAAAGCACCACAGGGTGGTCAGGATGGGGAGGTCAGGAAACATGTAGTGGCAAATTAGGGTAGGTTTCTGAAAAACATTGCGGGGTGGTGCTCTTTTTAAGGGTTTCTAAAATGCCTTTCACTAGTAGGAGCTAGAAAAACATCATGGGGTGGTGTGAATCGCAGGGCCTAAATCAGGATAGGCCGTGGGTGGCAATGTAGGATGGAGAAAAGCACAACGGATTGGTCAGGATGTGGAGGTCAGGAAACATGCAGTGGCAATGCAGGATCGGTTGCTGAAAAACATCGTGGGGTTTGGCCCATTGTAAGGGTATCTAACAGGGCATTCACTAGTAGGAGTGAGAAATACATTACGGTGTGGTGTGAATCGGAGGGCCTGAATCAAATTAGACAGTGAGTGGCAATGTAGGATGGAGAAAAGCACCACGGGGTGGTCAGCATGGGGAGGTCAGCAAACATGCAGTGGCAATGTAGGATAGGTTTCTGAAAAACATCGACGGGTGGTGCGCATTGCAAAGTTTTCTAATAGGCCATTCACTAGTAGGAGTGAGTAAAACATCACTGGGTGGTGTGAATCGGAGGGTCTGAATTAGGATAGGCAGTGAGTGGCAATGTAAAATGGAGAAAAGCACCACAGGGTGGTCAGCATCGGGAGATCAGGAAACATGCAGTGGCAAAGTAGAATAGTTTTCTGAAAAACATCACGGGGTGGTGCGCATGGTAAGGTTTCTAATAGGCCATACACTAGTAGAAGAGAGAAAAACATCACGGGGTGGTTTGAATCATATTTTCTAATTAGGATAGGCAGTGAGTGGCTATGTAGGATGGAGAAAGCACCACGGGCAGGTCAGCTTGGGGAGGTCAGGAAACATGCCGTGGCAATGTGGGAGAGCTTTCTGAAAAACATTTCGAGTTGGTGCACATTGTAATTGTTTCTAACAGGGCATTCACTAGTAAGAGTGAGAAAAACATCACGGTGTGGTGTGAATCGGAGGGCCTGAATCAGGATAGGCAGTGAGTGGCAATGTAGGATGGAGAAAAGCACCACGTGGTGTTCATGATGGGGAAGTCTGGACACATGCAGTGGCAATGTAGGATAGGTTTCTGAAAAACATCGCGGGGTTGTGCGCATTGTAACGGTTTCTAACAGGCCATTCACTAGTAGGAGTGAGAAAAACATCACGAGGTGGTGTGAATCGGAGGGCCTGAATTATGATAGGCAGTGAGTGGCAATGTAGCATGGAGAAAAGCACCACGGGGAGGTCAGCATGGGGAGTCAGGAAACATGCATTGGCAATATAGGATAGGTTTCTGAAAAACATCGACGGGTGTTGCGCATTGTAAGGCTTTCTAACAGGCCATTCACTAGTATGAATGAAAAAAACATCACGGGGTGGGGGAATCGGAAGGCCTGAATTAGGATAGGCAGTGAGTGGCAACGTAAAATGCAGAAAAGCACAACGTTGTGGTCAGCATAGGGAGGTCAGGAAACATGCAGTGGCAATGTAGGATAGGTTTCTGAAAAACATCGTGGGGTAGTGCACATTGTAAGGGTTTCTAACTGGTTATTCACTGGTAGGATTGAGAAAAATATAACGGGGTGGTGTGAATCGGAGGGCCTGAATTAGGATAGGCAGTGAGTGGCAACATAAAATGTAGAAAAGCACCACGGTGTGTTCAGCATGGGGAGGTCAGGAAACATGCAGTGGCAATGTAGGATAGGTTTCTGAAAAACATCGCGCGGTGGTGCGCATGGTAAGGGTTTCTAACAAGCCATTCACTAGTAGGAGTGAGAAAAATATGACAGCGTGGTGTGAATCGGAGGGCCTGAATCAGGATATGCAGTGAGTGGCAATGTAGGATGGAGAAAAGCACCACAGGGTGGTCAGGATGGGGAGGTCAGGAAACATGCAGTGGCAAATTAGGGTAGGTTTCTGAAAAACATTGCGGGGTGGTGCTCTTTTTAAGGGTTTCTAAAATGCCTTTCACTAGTAGGAGCTAGAAAAACATCATGGGGTGGTGTGAATCGCAGGGCCTAAATCAGGATAGGCCGTGGGTGGCAATGTAGGATGGAGAAAAGCACGACGGGTTGGTCAGGATGTGGAGGTCAGGAAACATGCAGTGGCAATGCAGGATCGGTTGCTGAAAAACATCGCGGGGTTTGGCCCATTGTAAGGGTATCTAACAGGGCATTCACTAGTAGGAGTGAGAAATACTTTACGGTGTGGTGTGAATCCGAGGGCCTGAATCAAATTAGACAGTGAGTGGCAATGTAGGATGGAGAAAGCACCACGGGGTGGTCAGCATGGGGAGGTCAGCAAACATGCAGTGGCAATGTAGGATAGGTTTCTGAAAAACATCGACGGGTGGTGCGCATTGTAAAGTTTTCTAACAGGCCATTCACTAGTAGGAGTGAGAAAAACATCACTGGGTGGTGTGAATCGGAGGGTCTGAATTAGGATAGGCAGTGAGTGGCAATGTAAAACGGAGAAAAGCACCACAGGGTGGTCAGCATCGGGAGGTCAGGAAACATGCAGTGGCAAAGTAGGATAGTTTTCTGAAAAACATCACGGGGTGGTGCGCATGGTAAGGTTTCTAACAGGCCATTCACTAGTAGAAGTGAGAAAAACATCACGGGGAGGTTTGAATCATATTTGCTAATTAGGATAGGCAGTGAGTGGCATGTAGGATGGAGAAAGCACCACGGGCTGGTCAGCATGGGGAGGTCAGGAAACATGCAGTGGCAATGTGGGAGAGCTTTCTGAAAAACATTTCGGGTTGGTGCACATTGTAATTGTTTCTAAAAGGCCATTCACTAGTAAGAGTGAGAAAAACATCACGGCGTGGTGTGAATCGGAGGGCCTGAATCAGGATAGGCAGTGAGTGGCAACATAAAATAGAGAAAAGCACCACGGTGTGGTCAGCATGGGGAGGTCAGAAAACATGCAGTGGTAATGTAGGATAGGTTTCTTCAAAAAAAGGCGGGTCATACGCATTGTAAAGGTTTCTTTACAGGCCATTCACTAGTAGGAGTGAGAAAAACATCACGGGGTTGTGTGAATCAGAGGGCCTGAATTAATATAGGCAGTGAGTGGCTATGTAGGATGGAGAAAAGCACCACGGGGAGGTCAGCATGGGGAGTCAGGAAACATGCATTGGCAATGTAGGATAGGTTTCTGAAAAACATCGCGGTGTGGTGCGAATTGTAAGGGTTTCTAACAAGCAATTCACAAGTAGGAGCGCAAAAAACATCACGGGGTGGTGTGAATAAGAGGGCCTGAATTAGGATATGCAGTGATTGGCAATGTAGGATGGAGAAAAGCACCACGGGGTGGTCAGCATGGGGAGGTCAGAAAACATGCAGTGGTAATGTAGGATAGGTTTCTTCAAAAAAAGGCGGGTCATGCGCATTGTAAAGGTTTCTAACAGGCCATTCACTAGTAGGAGTGAGAAAAACATCACGGGGTTGTGTGAATCAGAGGGCCTGAATTAATATAGGCAGTGAGTGGCTATGTAGGTTGGAGAAAAGCACCATGGGGAGGTCACCATGGGGAGTCAGGAAACATGCAATTGCAATGTAGGATAGGTTTCTGAAAAACATCGACGTTTGGTGCGCATTGTAAAGGTTTCTAACAGGCCATTCACTAGTAGGAGTGAGAAAAACATCACGGGGTGGTTTGAATCATATTTTCTAATTAGGATAGGCAGTGAGTGGCAATGTAGGATGGAGAAAAGCAACACGGGGTGGTCAGAATGGGGAGGTCAGGAAACATGCAGTGGCAATGTGGGAGAGCTTTCTGAAAAACATTTCGGGTTGGTGCGCATTGTAATTGTTTCTAATGGCCATTCACTAGTAGGAGTGAGAAAAACATCACGGGGTGGTGTGAATCGGAGGGCCTGAATCAGGATAGGCAGTGAGTGGCAATGTAGGATGGAGAAAAGCACCACGGGGTGGTCATCATGGGTAAGTCAGGACACATGCAGTGGCAATGTAAGATAGGACTCTGAAAAACATCGCGGGGTTGTGCGCATTGTAAGGGTTTCTAACAGGCCATTCACTAGTAGGAGTGAGAAAAACATCACGAGGTGGTGTGAATCGGAGGGCTTGAATTATGATAGGCATTGAGTGGCAATGTAGCATGGAGAAAAGCACCACGGGCTGGTCAGCATGGGGAGGTCAGGAAACATCCAGTGGCAATGTAGGATAGGTTTCTAAAAAAAATAGCGGGGTGTTGCGCATTGTAAGCGTTTCTAACAGGGCAATCTCTAGTAGGAGTCAAGAAAACATCATGGGGTGGTGTGAATCAGAGGGCCTGATTTAGGATAGGCAGTGAGTCTCAATGTTAAATGGAGAAAAGCACCACGGGGTAGTCATCATGGGGAGGAGAGGAAACATGCAGTGGCAATGTAGGATAGTTTTCTGAAAAACATCATGGGGTGGTGCGCATTGTAAGGGTTTCTAACAGGCCTTACCCTAGTAGGAGTGAGAAAAACATCACGGGGTGGTGTGAATCAGATGTTCTGAATTAGGATAGGCAGTGAGTGGCAATGTAGGATGAAGAAAAGCACCACGGGGTGGGGGCATGGAGAAGTCAGGAAACATGCAGTGGCAAGGTAGGATAGTTTTCTGAAAAACATCTCGGGGTGGTGCCCATTATAAGGCTTTCTAACAGGCCATTCACTAGTTGAAGTGAGAAAAACATAACGGGGTGGTGTGAATCGGAGGGCATGAATTAGAATAGGCAGTGAGTGGCAATGTAAAATGGAGAAAACCACCACGGTGTGGTCAACATGGGTAGGTCAGGAAACATGTAGTGTCAATGTAGGATAGGTTTCTGATAAACATCGCTGGGTGGTGCGCATTGTAAGGGTTTCTAACAGGCCATTCATTAGTAAGAGTGAGAAAAACATCACGTGGTGGTGTGAATCGGTGGGCCTGAATTAGGATAGGCAGTGAGTGGCAACATAAAATGGAGAAAAGCACCACGGTGTGGTCAGCATGGGGAGGTCAGGAAACATGCAGTGGCAATGTAGGATAAGTTTCTGATGAACATCGCTGGGTGGTGCGAATGGTAAGGGTTTCTAACAGGCCATTCACTAGTAGGAGTGATAAATACATCACGGTGTGGTGTGAATCGGAGGGCCTGAATCAATTTAGACAGTGAGTGGCAATGTAGGATGGAGAAAAGCACCACGGGTTGGTGAGCATGGGGAGGTCAGGAAACATGCAATGGCAATGTAGGATAGGTTTCCGAAAAACATCGCGGTGTAGTGCGAATTGTAAGGGTTTCTCACAAGCAATTCACAAGTAGGAGCGCAAAAAACCTCACGGGGTGGTGTGAATCAGAGGGCCTGAATTAGGATAGGCAGTGATTGGCAATGTAGGATGGAGAAAAGCACCACAGGCTCGTCAGCATGGGGAGGTCAGAAAACATGCAGTGGTAATGTAGGATAGGTTCCTTCAAAAAAAGGCGGGTGGTGCGCATTGTAAAGGTTTCTAACAGTCCATTCACCAGTAGGAGTGAGAAAAACATCACGGGGTGGTTTGAATCAGATTTTCTAATTAGGATAGGCAGTGAATGGCAATGTAGGATGGAGAAAAGCACCACAGGGTGGTCAGCATGCGGAGGTCAGGAAACATGCATTGGCAATATAGGATAGGTTTCTGCAAAACACGCCGCGTGGTGCGCATTGTAAGGCTTTCTAACAGGCCATTCCCTAGTAGGAGTGAGAAAAATATAACGGGGTGGTTTGAATCCAAGGGCCTAAATCAGGATATGCAGTGAGTGGCAATGTAGGATGGAGAAAAGCACCACGGAGTGGTCAGGATTAGGGGTTCAGGAAACATGCATTGGCAATGTAGGATAGGCTTCTGAAAAACAACGCCGGGCGGTGCGTATTGTAAGGGTTTCTAACAGGCCATTCACTAGTAGGAGTGACGAAAACATCACGGGTTGGTGTGAAACGGAGGGCCTGAATAATGATAGGCAGTGAGTGGCAATGTAAATTGGAGAAAAGCACCACAATATGGTCAGCATGGGGAGGTCAGGAAACATGCCCTCGCAATGTAGGATAGGTTTCTGAAAAACATCGCGGGGTGTTGCGCATATTAAGGGTTTCTTACAGGCCATTCCTTAGTAGGAGTGAGAAAAGTATAACGGGGTGGTGTGAATCCGAGGGACTACATCAGGATATGCAGAGAGTGGCAATGTGGGATGTAGAAAAACACCACGGGGTGGTCAGCATGGGGAGGTCAGGAAACATGCAATGGCAATGTAGGATAGGATTCTGAAAAACATCGCGGGGTGGTGCACATTGTAAGGGTTTCTAACAGGCCATTCACTAGTAGAAGTGAGAAAAACATCACGGGGTGGTTTGAATCATATTTTCTAATTAGGATAGGCAGTGAGTGGCAATGTAGGATGGAGAAAGCACCACGGGCTGGTCAGCATGGGGAGGTCAGGAAACATGCAGTGGCAATGTGGGAGAGCTTTCTGAAAAACATTTCGGGTTGGTGCACATTGTAATTGTTTCTAACAGGCCATTCACTAGTAAGAGTGAGAAAAACATCACGGCGTGGTGTGAATCGGAGGGCCTGAATCAGGATAGGCAGTGAGTGGCAATGTAGGATGGAGAAAAGCACCACGGGGTGTTCATCATGGGGAAGTCTGGACACATGCAGTGGCAATGTAGGATAGGTTTCTGAAAAACATCGCGGGGTTGTGCGCATTGTAAGGGTTTCTAACAGGCCATTCACAAGTAGGAGTGAGAAAAACATCACGAGGTGGTGTGAATCGGAGGGCCTGAATTATGATAGGCATTGAGTGGCAATGTAGCATGGAGAAAAGCACAATGGGCTGGTCAGCATGGGGAGGTCAGGAAACATGCAGTGGCAATGTAGGATAGGTTTCGGAAAAAAATAGCGGGGCGTTGCGCATTGTAAGCGTTTCTAACAGGCCATTCTCTAGTAGGAGTCAAGAAAATATCACGGGGTGGTGTGAATCGGAGGGCCTGATTTAGGATAGGCAGTGAGTGGCAATGTTAAATGGAGAAAAGCACCACGGGGTAGTCATCATGGGGAGGACAGGAAACATGCAGTGGCAATGTAGGATAGTTTTCTGAAAAACATCGCGGGGTGTTGCGCATTTTAAGGGTTTCTTACAGGCCATTCCCTAGTAGGAGTGAGAAAAGTATAACGGGGTGGTGTGAATCCGAGGGACTACATCAGGATATGCAGAGAGTGGCAATGTGGGATGTAGAAAAACACCACGGGGTGGTCAGCATGGGGAGGTCAGGAAACATGCAATGGCAATGTAGGATAGGATTCTGAAAAACATCGCGGGGTGGTGTGCATTGTAAGGGTTTCTAACAGGCCTTTCACTAGTAGGAGTGAGAAAAACATAATGGGGTGGTGTGAATCGGAGGGCCTGAATTAGGATAGGCAGTGAGTGGCAATGTAGGATGGAGGAAAGCACCACAGGGTAGTCAGGATGGGGAGGTCAGGAAACATGCAGTGGCAATGTAGGATAGTTTTCTGAAAAACATCATGGGGTGGAGCGCATTGTAAGGGTTTCTATCAGGCCATTCACTAGTAGGAGTGAGAAAAACATCACGGGGTGGTTTGAATCAGATATTCTAATTAGGATAGGCAGTGAGTGACAATGTAGGATGGAGAAAAGCACCACAGGGTGGTCAGCATTCGGAGGTCAGGAAACATGCATTGGCAATATAGGATAGGTTTCTGCAAAGCACGCCGTGTGGTGCGCATTGTAAAGCTTTCTAACAGGCCTTTCACTAGTAGGAGTGAGAAAAACATAAAGGGGTCTTGTGAAACGGAGGGAGTGAATAAGGGTAGGCAGTGACTGGCAATGTAGGATGTAGAAAAGCACCACGGGGTGTCCAGCATGCGGAGGTAGGAAACATGCAGTGGCAATGTGTGATAGCTTCCTGATAAACATCGCGGGTTGGTGCGCATTGACAGGGTATCTAACAGGCCATTCACTAGTAGGAGTGAGAAAAATATGACAGCGTGGTGTGAATCGGAGGGCCTGAATCAGGATAGGCAGTGAGTGGCAATGTAGGATGGAGAAAAGCACCACAGGGTGGTCAGGATGGGGAGGTCAGGAAACATGCAGTGGCAAATTAGGGTAGGTTTCTGAAAAACATTGCAGGGTGGTGCTCTTTTTAAGGGTTTCTAAAATGCCTTTCACTAGTAGGAGCTAGAAAAACATCATGGGGTGGTGTGAATCGCAGGGCCTAAATCAGGATAGGCCGTGGGTGGCAATGTAGGATGGAGAAAAGCACGACGGGTTGGTCAGGATGTGGAGGTCAGGAAACATGCAGTGGCAATGCAGGATCGGTTGCTGAAAAACATCGCGGGGTTTGGCCCATTGTAAGGGTATCTAACAGGGCATTCACTAGTAGGAGTGAGAAATACATTACGGTGTGGTGTGAATCGGAGGGCCTGAATCAAATTAGACAGTGAGTGGCAATGTAGGATGGAGAAAAGCACCACGGGGTGGTCAGCATGGGGAGGTCAGCAAACATGCAGTGGCAATGTAGGATATGTTTCTGAAAAACATCATGGGGTGGTGCACATTGTAAGGGTTTCTAACTGGCCATTCACTGGTAGGATTGAGAAAAATATAACGGGGTGGTGTGAATCGGAGGGTCTGAATTAGGATAGGCAGTGAGTGGCAATGTAAAATGGAGAAAAGCACCACAGGGTGGTCAGCATCGGGAGGTCAGGAAACATGCAGTGGCAAAGTAGGATAGTTTTCTGAAAAACATCACGGGGTGGTGCGCATGTTAAGGTTTCTAACAGGCCATTCACTAGTAGAAGTGAGAAAAACATCACGGGGAGGTTTGAATCATATTTGCTAATTAGGATAGGCAGTGAGTGGCAATGTAGGATGGAGAAAGCACCACGGGCTGGTCAGCATGGGGAGGTCAGGAAACATGCAGTGGCAATGTGGGAGAGCTTTCTGAAAAACATTTCGTGTTGGTGCACATTGTAATTGTTTCTAACAGGGCATTCACTAGTAAGAGTGAGAAAAACATCACGGTGTGGTGTGAATCGGAGGGCCTGAATCAGGATAGGCAGTGAGTGGCAATGTAGGATGGAGAAAAGCACCACGGGGTGTTCATGATGGGGAATTCTGGACACATGCAGTGGCAATGTAGGATAGGTTTCTGAAAAACATCGCGGGGTTGTGCGCATTGTAACGGTTTCTAACAGGCCATTCACTAGTAGGAGTGAGAAAAACATCACGAGGTGGTGTGAATCGGAGGGCCTGAATTATGATAGGCAGTGAGTGGCAATGTAGCATGGAGAAAAGCACCATGGGGAGGTCAGCATGGGGAGTCAGGAAACATGCATTGGCAATATAGTATAGGTTTCTGAAAAACATCGACGGGTGTTGCGCATTGTAAGGCTTTCTAACAGGCCATTCACTAGTATGAATGAAAAAAACATCACGGGGTGGGGGAATCGGAGGGCCTGAATTAGGATAGGCAGTGAGTGGCAACGTAAAATGCAGAAAAGCACAACGTTGTGGTCAGCATGGGGAGGTCAGGAAACATGCAGTGGCAATGTAGGATATGTTTCTGAAAAACATCATGGGGTGGTGCACATTGTAAGGGTTTCTAACTGGCCATTCACTGGTAGGATTGAGAAAAATATAACGGGGTGGTGTGAATCGGAGGGTCTGAATTAGGATAGGCAGTGAGTGGCAATGTAAAATGGAGAAAAGCACCACAGGGTGGTCAGCATCGGGAGGTCAGGAAACATGCAGTGGCAAAGTAGGATAGTTTTCTGAAAAACATCACGGGGTGGTGCGCATGTTAAGGTTTCTAACAGGCCATTCACTAGTAGAAGTGAGAAAAACATCACGGGGAGGTTTGAATCATATTTGCTAATTAGGATAGGCAGTGAGTGGCAATGTAGGATGGAGAAAGCACCACGGGCTGGTCAGCATGGGGAGGTCAGGAAACATGCAGTGGCAATGTGGGAGAGCTTTCTGAAAAACATTTCGGGTTGGTGCACATTGTAATTGTTTCTAACAGGCCATTCACTAGTAAGAGTGAGAAAAACATCACGGCGTGGTGTGAATCGGAGGGCCTGAATCAGGATAGGCAGTGAGTGGCAATGTAGGATGGAGAAAAGCACCACGGGATGTTCATCATGGGGAAGTCTGGACACATGCAGTGGCAATGTAGGATAGGTTTCTGAAAAACATCGTGGGGTTGTGCGCATTGTAAGGGTTTCTAACAGGCCATTCACAAGTAGGAGTGAGAAAAACATCACGAGGTGGTGTGAATCGGAGGGCCTGAATTATGATAGGCAGTGAGTGGCAATGTAGCATGGAGAAAAGCACCATGGGCTGGTCAGCATGGGGAGGTCAGGAAACATGCAGTGGCAATGTAGGATAGATTTCGGAAAAAAATAGCGGGGCGTTGCGCATTGTAAGCGTTTCTAACAGGCCATTCTCTAGTAGGAGTCAAGAAAACATCACGGGGTGGTGTGAATCGGAGGGCCTGATTTAGGATAGGCAGTGAGTGGCAATGTTAAATGGAGAAAAGCACCACGGGGTAGTCATCATGGGGAGGACAGGAAACATGCAGTGGCAATGTAGGATAGTTTTCTGAAAAACATCACGGGGTGGTGCGCATTGCAAGGGTTTCTAACAGGCCTTTCACTAGTAGAGTGAGAAAAACATAATGGGGTGGTGTGAATCGGATTTTCTAATTAGGATAGGCAGTGAGTGACAATGTAGGATGGAGAAAAGCACCACAGGGTGGTCAGCATACGGAGGTCAGGAAACATGCATTGGCAATGTAGGAAAGGTTTCTGCAAAACACGCCACGTGGTGCGCATTGTAAGGCTTTCTAACAGGCCTTTCACTAGTAGGAGTGAGAAAAACATAAAGGGGTCTTGTGAAACGGAGGTAGTGAATAAGTGTAGGCAGTGACTGGCAATGTAGGATGTAGAAAAGCACCACGGGGTGTCCAGCATGCGGAGGTAGGAAACATGCAGTGGCAATGTGTGATAGCTTCCTGATAAACATCGCGGGTTGGTGCGCATAGAAAGGGTATCTAACAGGCCATTCACTGGTAGGATTGAGAAAAACATCACGGGGTTGTGTGAATCAGAGGGCCTGAATTAATATAGGCAGTGAGGGGCTATGTAGGATGGAGAAAAGCACCACGGGGAGGTCAGCATGGGGAGTCAGGAAACATGCATTGGCAATGTAGGATAGGTTTCTGAAAAACATCATGGGGTGGTGCGCATTGTAAGGGTTTCTAACAGGCCATTCACTAGTAGGAGTGAGCAAAATATAACAGGGTGGTGTGAATCGGTGGGCCTGTATCAAGTTAGACAGTGAGTGGCAATGTAGGATGGAGAAAAGCACCACGGGTTGGCGAGCATGGGGAGGTCAGGAAACATGCAATTGCAATGTAGGATAGGTTTCTGAAAAACATCGACGGGTGGTGCGCATTGTAAAGGTTTCTAACAGGCCATTCACTAGTAGGAGTGAGAAAAACATCACGGGGTGGTTTGAATCATATTTTCTAATTAGGATAGGCAGTGAGTGGCAATGTAGGATGGAGAAAAGCAACACGGGGTGGTCAGAATGGGGAGGTCAGGAAACATGCAGTGGCAATGTGGGAGAGCTATCTGAAAAACATTTCGGGTTGGTGCGCATTGTAATTGTTTCTAAAGGCCATTCACTAGTAGGAGTGAGAAAAACATCACGGGGTGGTGTGAATCGGAGGGCCTGAATCAGGATAGGCAGTGAGTGGCAATGTAGGATGGAGAAAAGCACCACGGGGTGGTCATCATGGGTAAGTCAGGACACATGCAGTGGCAATGTAAGATAGGACTCTGAAAAACATCGTGGGGTTGTGCGCATTGTAAGGGTTTCTAACAGGCCATTCACTAGTAGGAGTGAGAAAAACATCACGAGGTGGTGTGAATCGGAGGGCTTGAATTATGATAGGCATTGAGTGGCAATGTAAAACGGAGAAAAGCACCACGGGCTGGTCAGCATGGGGAGGTCAGGAAACATCCAGTGGCAATGTAGGATAGGTTTCTAAAAAAAATAGCGGGGTGTTGCGCATTGTAAGCGTTTCTAACAGGGCATTCTCTAGTAGGAGTCAAGAAAACATCACGGGGTGGTGTGAATCGGAGGGCCTGATTTAGGATAGGCAGTGTGTCTCAATGTTAAATGGAGAAAAGCACCACGGGGTAGTCATCATGGGGAGGAGAGGAAACATGCAGTGGCAATGTAGGATAGTTTTCTGAAAAACATCATGGGGTGGTGCGCATTGTAAGGGTTTCTAACAGGCCTAACCCTAGTAGGAGTGAGAAATACATTACGGTGTGGTGTGAATCGGAGGGCCTGAATCAAATTAGACAGTGAGTGGCAATGTAGGATGGAGAAAAGCACCACGGGGTGGTCAGCATGGGGAGGTCAGCAAACATGCAGTGGCAATGTAGGATATGTTTCTGAAAAACATCATGGGGTGGTGCACATTGTAAGGGTTTCTAACTGGCCATTCACTGGTAGGATTGAGAAAAATATAACGGGGTGGTGTGAATCGGAGGGTCTGAATTAGGATAGGCAGTGAGTGGCAATGTAAAATGGAGAAAAGCACCACAGGGTGGTCAGCATCGGGAGGTCAGGAAACATGCAGTGGCAAAGTAGGATAGTTTTCTGAAAAACATCACGGGGTGGTGCGCATGTTAAGGTTTCTAACAGGCCATTCACTAGTAGAAGTGAGAAAAACATCACGGGGAGGTTTGAATCATATTTGCTAATTAGGATAGGCAGTGAGTGGCAATGTAGGATGGAGAAAGCACCACGGGCTGGTCAGCATGGGGAGGTCAGGAAACATGCAGTGGCAATGTGGGAGAGCTTTCTGAAAAACATTTCGTGTTGGTGCACATTGTAATTGTTTCTAACAGGGCATTCACTAGTAAGAGTGAGAAAAACATCACGGTGTGGTGTGAATCGGAGGGCCTGAATCAGGATAGGCAGTGAGTGGCAATGTAGGATGGAGAAAAGCACCACGGGGTGTTCATGATGGGGAATTCTGGACACATGCAGTGGCAATGTAGGATAGGTTTCTGAAAAACATCGCGGGGTTGTGCGCATTGTAACGGTTTCTAACAGGCCATTCACTAGTAGGAGTGAGAAAAACATCACGAGGTGGTGTGAATCGGAGGGCCTGAATTATGATAGGCAGTGAGTGGCAATGTAGCATGGAGAAAAGCACCATGGGGAGGTCAGCATGGGGAGTCAGGAAACATGCATTGGCAATATAGTATAGGTTTCTGAAAAACATCGACGGGTGTTGCGCATTGTAAGGCTTTCTAACAGGCCATTCACTAGTATGAATGAAAAAAACATCACGGGGTGGGGGAATCGGAGGGCCTGAATTAGGATAGGCAGTGAGTGGCAACGTAAAATGCAGAAAAGCACAACGTTGTGGTCAGCATGGGGAGGTCAGGAAACATGCAGTGGCAATGTAGGATATGTTTCTGAAAAACATCATGGGGTGGTGCACATTGTAAGGGTTTCTAACTGGCCATTCACTGGTAGGATTGAGAAAAATATAACGGGGTGGTGTGAATCGGAGGGTCTGAATTAGGATAGGCAGTGAGTGGCAATGTAAAATGGAGAAAAGCACCACAGGGTGGTCAGCATCGGGAGGTCAGGAAACATGCAGTGGCAAAGTAGGATAGTTTTCTGAAAAACATCACGGGGTGGTGCGCATGTTAAGGTTTCTAACAGGCCATTCACTAGTAGAAGTGAGAAAAACATCACGGGGAGGTTTGAATCATATTTGCTAATTAGGATAGGCAGTGAGTGGCAATGTAGGATGGAGAAAGCACCACGGGCTGGTCAGCATGGGGAGGTCAGGAAACATGCAGTGGCAATGTGGGAGAGCTTTCTGAAAAACATTTCGGGTTGGTGCACATTGTAATTGTTTCTAACAGGCCATTCACTAGTAAGAGTGAGAAAAACATCACGGCGTGGTGTGAATCGGAGGGCCTGAATCAGGATAGGCAGTGAGTGGCAATGTAGGATGGAGAAAAGCACCACGGGATGTTCATCATGGGGAAGTCTGGACACATGCAGTGGCAATGTAGGATAGGTTTCTGAAAAACATCGTGGGGTTGTGCGCATTGTAAGGGTTTCTAACAGGCCATTCACAAGTAGGAGTGAGAAAAACATCACGAGGTGGTGTGAATCGGAGGGCCTGAATTATGATAGGCAGTGAGTGGCAATGTAGCATGGAGAAAAGCACCATGGGCTGGTCAGCATGGGGAGGTCAGGAAACATGCAGTGGCAATGTAGGATAGATTTCGGAAAAAAATAGCGGGGCGTTGCGCATTGTAAGCGTTTCTAACAGGCCATTCTCTAGTAGGAGTCAAGAAAACATCACGGGGTGGTGTGAATCGGAGGGCCTGATTTAGGATAGGCAGTGAGTGGCAATGTTAAATGGAGAAAAGCACCACGGGGTAGTCATCATGGGGAGGACAGGAAACATGCAGTGGCAATGTAGGATAGTTTTCTGAAAAACATCACGGGGTGGTGCGCATTGCAAGGGTTTCTAACAGGCCTTTCACTAGTAGAGTGAGAAAAACATAATGGGGTGGTGTGAATCGGATTTTCTAATTAGGATAGGCAGTGAGTGACAATGTAGGATGGAGAAAAGCACCACAGGGTGGTCAGCATACGGAGGTCAGGAAACATGCATTGGCAATGTAGGAAAGGTTTCTGCAAAACACGCCACGTGGTGCGCATTGTAAGGCTTTCTAACAGGCCTTTCACTAGTAGGAGTGAGAAAAACATAAAGGGGTCTTGTGAAACGGAGGTAGTGAATAAGTGTAGGCAGTGACTGGCAATGTAGGATGTAGAAAAGCACCACGGGGTGTCCAGCATGCGGAGGTAGGAAACATGCAGTGGCAATGTGTGATAGCTTCCTGATAAACATCGCGGGTTGGTGCGCATAGAAAGGGTATCTAACAGGCCATTCACTGGTAGGATTGAGAAAAACATCACGGGGTTGTGTGAATCAGAGGGCCTGAATTAATATAGGCAGTGAGGGGCTATGTAGGATGGAGAAAAGCACCACGGGGAGGTCAGCATGGGGAGTCAGGAAACATGCATTGGCAATGTAGGATAGGTTTCTGAAAAACATCATGGGGTGGTGCGCATTGTAAGGGTTTCTAACAGGCCATTCACTAGTAGGAGTGAGCAAAATATAACAGGGTGGTGTGAATCGGTGGGCCTGTATCAAGTTAGACAGTGAGTGGCAATGTAGGATGGAGAAAAGCACCACGGGTTGGCGAGCATGGGGAGGTCAGGAAACATGCAATTGCAATGTAGGATAGGTTTCTGAAAAACATCGACGGGTGGTGCGCATTGTAAAGGTTTCTAACAGGCCATTCACTAGTAGGAGTGAGAAAAACATCACGGGGTGGTTTGAATCATATTTTCTAATTAGGATAGGCAGTGAGTGGCAATGTAGGATGGAGAAAAGCAACACGGGGTGGTCAGAATGGGGAGGTCAGGAAACATGCAGTGGCAATGTGGGAGAGCTATCTGAAAAACATTTCGGGTTGGTGCGCATTGTAATTGTTTCTAAAGGCCATTCACTAGTAGGAGTGAGAAAAACATCACGGGGTGGTGTGAATCGGAGGGCCTGAATCAGGATAGGCAGTGAGTGGCAATGTAGGATGGAGAAAAGCACCACGGGGTGGTCATCATGGGTAAGTCAGGACACATGCAGTGGCAATGTAAGATAGGACTCTGAAAAACATCGTGGGGTTGTGCGCATTGTAAGGGTTTCTAACAGGCCATTCACTAGTAGGAGTGAGAAAAACATCACGAGGTGGTGTGAATCGGAGGGCTTGAATTATGATAGGCATTGAGTGGCAATGTAAAACGGAGAAAAGCACCACGGGCTGGTCAGCATGGGGAGGTCAGGAAACATCCAGTGGCAATGTAGGATAGGTTTCTAAAAAAAATAGCGGGGTGTTGCGCATTGTAAGCGTTTCTAACAGGGCATTCTCTAGTAGGAGTCAAGAAAACATCACGGGGTGGTGTGAATCGGAGGGCCTGATTTAGGATAGGCAGTGTGTCTCAATGTTAAATGGAGAAAAGCACCACGGGGTAGTCATCATGGGGAGGAGAGGAAACATGCAGTGGCAATGTAGGATAGTTTTCTGAAAAACATCATGGGGTGGTGCGCATTGTAAGGGTTTCTAACAGGCCTAACCCTAGTAGGAGTGAGAAAAACATCACGGTGTGGTGTGAATCGGAGGGCCTGAATCAGGATAGGCAGTGAGTGGCAATGTAGGATGGATAAAAGCACCACGGGGTGTTCATGATGGGGAAGTCTGGACACATGCAGTGGCAATGTAGGATAGGTTTCTGAAAAACATCGCGGGGTTGTGCGCATTGTAACGGTTTCTAACAGGCCATTCACTAGTAGGAGTGAGAAAAACATCACGAGGTGGTGTGAATCGGAGGGCCTGAATTATGATAGGCATTGAGTGGCAATGTAGCATGGAGAAAAGCACCACGGGGAGGTCAGCATGGGGAGTCAGGAAACATGCATTGGCAATATAGGATAGGTTTCTGAAAAACATCGACGGGTGTTGCGCATTGTAAGGCTTTCTAACAGGCCATTCACTAGTATGAATGAAAAAAACATCACGGGGTGGGGGAATCGGAGGGCCTGAATTTGGATAGGCAGTGAGTGGCAACGTAAAATGCAGAAAAGCACAACGTTGTGGTCAGCATGGGGAGGTCAGGAAACATGCAGTGGCAATGTAGGATAGGTTTCTGAAAAACATCATGGGGTGGTGCACATTGTAAGGGTTTCTAACTGGCCATTCACTGGTAGGATTGAGAAAAATATAACGGGGTGGTGTGAATCGGAGGGTCTGAATTAGGATAGGCAGTGAGTGGCAATGTAAAATGGAGAAAAGCACCACAGGGTGGTCAGCATCGGGAGGTCAGGAAACATGCAGTGGCAAAGTAGGATAGTTTTCTGAAAAACATCACGGGGTGGTGCGCATGTTAAGGTTTCTAACAGGCCATTCACTAGTAGAAGTGAGAAAAACATCACGGGGTGGTTTGAATCATATTTGCTAATTAGGATAGGCAGTGAGTGGCAATGTAGGATGGAGAAAGCACCACGGGCTGGTCAGCATGGGGAGGTCAGGAAACATGCAGTGGCAATGTGGGAGAGCTTTCTGAAAAACATTTCGGGTTGGTGCACATTGTAATTGTTTCTAACAGGCCATTCACTAGTAAGAGTGAGAAAAGCATCACGGCGTGGTGTGAATCGGAGGGCCTGAATCAGGATAGGCAGTGAGTGGCAATGTAGGATGGAGAAAAGCACCACGGGTTGTTCATCATGGGGAAGTCTGGACACATGCAGTGGCAATGTAGGATAGGTTTCTGAAAAACATTGAGGGGTTGTGCGCATTGTAAGGGTTTCTAACAGGCCATTCACAAGTAGGAGTGAGAAAAACATCACGAGGTGGTGTGAATCGGAGGGCGTGAATTATGATAGGCAGTGAGTGGCAATGTAGCATGGAGAAAAGCACCATGGGCTGGTCAGCATGGGGAGGTCAGGAAACATGCAGTGGCAATGTAGGATAGGTTTCGGAAAAAAATAGCGGGGCGTTGCGCATTGTAAGCGTTTCTAACAGGCCATTCTCTAGTAGGAGTCAAGAAAACATCACGGGGTGGTGTGAATCGGAGGGCCTGATTTAGGATAGGCAGTGAGTGGCAATGTTAAATGGAGAAAAGCACCACGGGGTAGTCATCATGGGGAGGACAGGAAACATGCAGTGGCAATGTAGGATAGTTTTCTGAAAAACATCACGGGGTGGAGCGCATTGTAAGGGTTTCTAACAGGCCTTTCACTAGTAGGAGTTAGAAAAACATAATGGGGTGGTGTGAATCGGATGTTCTGAATTAGGATAGGCAGTGAGTGGCAATGTAGGATGGAGAAAAGCACCACAGGGTAATCAGGATGGGGAGGTCAGGAAACATGCAGTGGCAATGTAGGATAGTTTTCTGAAAAACATCACGGGGTGGAGCGCATTGTAAGGGTTTCTATCAGGCCATTCACTAGTAGGAGTGAGAAAAACATCACGGGGTGGTTTGAATCAGATTTTCTAATTAGGATAGGCAGTGAGTGACAATGTAGGATGGAGAAAAGCACCACAGGGTGGTCAGCATGCGGAGGTCAGTAAACATGCATTGGCAATGTAGGAAAGGTTTCTGCAAAACACGCCACGTGGTGCGCATTGTAAGGCTTTCTAACAGGCCTTTCACTAGTAGGAGTGAGAAAAACATAAAGGGGTCTTGTGAAACGGAGGGAGTGAATAAGTGTAGGCAGTGACTGGCAATGTAGGATGTAGAAAAGCACCACGGGGTGGTCAGCATGCGGAGGTAGGACACATGCAGTGGCAATGTGTGATAGCTTCCTGATAAACATCGCGGGTTGGTGCGCATAGAAAGGGTATCTAACAGGCCATTCACTAGTAGGAGTGAGAAAAACATCACGGGGTTGTGTGAATCAGAGGGCCTGAATTAATATAGGCAGTGAGGGGCTATGTAGGATGGAGAAAAGCACCACGGGGAGGTCAGCATGGGGAGTCAGGAAACATGCATTGGCAATGTAGGATAGGTTTCTGAAAAACATCGCGGTGTGGTGCGAATTGTAAGGGTTTCTAACAAGCAATTCACAAGTAGGAGCGCAAAAAACATCACGGGGTGGTGTGAATAAGAGGGCCTGAATTAGGATATGCAGTGATTGGCAATGTAGGATGGAGAAAAGCACCACGGGGTGGTCAGCATGGGGAGGTCAGAAAACATGCAGTGGTAATGTAGGATAGGTTTCTTCAAAAAAAGGCGGGTCGTGCACATTGTAAATTTTCTAACAGGCCATTCACTAGTAGGAGTGAGAAAAACATCACGGGGTTGTGTGAATCAGAGGGCCTGAATTAATATAGGCAGTGAGTGGCTATGTAGGATGGAGAAAAGCACCATGGGGAGGTCACCATGGGGAGTCAGGAAACATGCATTGGCAATGTAGGATAGGTTTCTTAAAAACATCATGGGGTGGTGCGCATTGTAAGGGTTTCTAACAGGCCATTCACTAGTAGGAGTGAGCAAAATATAACAGGGTGGTGTGAATCGGTGGGCCTGTATCTATTTAGACAGTGAGTGGGAATGTAGGATGGAGAAAAGCAACACGGGTTGGCGAGCATGGGGAGGTCAGGAAACATGCAATTGCAATGTAGGATAGGTTTCTGAAAAACATCGACGGGTGGTGCGCATTGTAAAGGTTTCTAACAGGCCATTCACTAGTAGGAGTGAGAAAAACATCACGGGGTGGTTTGAATCATATTTTCTAATTAGGATAGGCAGTGAGTGGCAATGTAGGATGGAGAAAAGCAACACGGGGTGGTCAGAATGGGGAGGTCAGGAAACATGCAGTGGCAATGTGGGAGAGCTTTCTGAAAAACATTTCGGGTTGGTGCGCATTGTAATTGTTTCTAAAGGCCATTCACTAGTAGGAGTGAGAAAAACATCACGGGGTGGTGTGAATCGGAGGGCCTGAATCAGGATAGGCAGTGAGTGGCAATGTAGGATGGAGAAAAGCACCACGGGGTGGTCATCATGGGTAAGTCAGGACACATGCAGTGGCAATGTAAGATAGGACTCTGAAAAACATCGCGGGGTTGTGCGCATTGTAAGGGTTTCTAACAGGCCATTCACTAGTAGGAGTGAGAAAAACATCACGAGGTGGTGTGAATCGGAGGGCTTGAATTATGATAGGCATTGAGTGGCAATGTAGCATGGAGAAAAGCACCACGGGCTGGTCAGCATGGAGAGGTCAGGAAACATCCAGTGGCAATGTAGGATAGGTTTCTAAAAAAAATAGCGGGGTGTTGCGCATTGTAAGCGTTTCTAACAGGGCATTCTCTAGTAGGAGTCAAGAAAACATCACGGGGTGGTGTGAATCGGAGGGCCTGATTTAGGATAGGCAGTGAGTCTCAATGTTAAATGGAGAAAAGCACCACGGGGTAGTCATCATGGGGAGGAGAGGAAACATGCAGTGGCAATGTGGGATAGTTTTCTGAAAAACATCATGGGGTGGTGCGCATTGTAAGGGTTTCTAACAGGCCTTACCCTAGTAGGAGTGAGAAAAGCATCACGGGGTGGTGTGAATCAGATGTTCTGAATTAGGATAGGCAGTGAGTGGCAATGTAGGATGAAGAAAAGCACCACGGGGTGGGGGCATGGAGAAGTCAGGAAACATGCAGTGGCAAGGTAGGATAGTTTTCTGAAAAACATCTCGGGGTGGTGCCCATTATAAGGCTTTCTAACAGGCCATTCACTAGTAGGAGTGAGAAAAACATCACGGGGTGGTGTGAATCGGAGGGCATGAATTAGAATAGGCAGTGAGTGGCAATGTAAAATGGAGAAAACCACCACGGTGTGGTCAACATGGGGAGGTCAGGAAACATGTAGTGTCAATGTAGGATAGGTTTCTGATAAACATAGCTGGGTGGTGCGCATTGTAAGGGTTTCTAACAGGCCATTCATTAGTAAGCGTGAGAAAAACATCACGTGGTGGTGTGAATCGGTGGGCCTGAATTAGGATAGGCAGTGAGTGGCAACATAAAATGGAGAAAAGCACCACGGTGTGGTCAGCATGGGGAGGTCAGTAAACATGCAGTGGCAATGTAGGATAAGTTTCTGATGAACATCGCTGGGTGGTGCGAATGGTAAGGGTTTCTAACAGGCCATTCACTAGTAGGAGTGATAAATACATCACTGTGTGGTGTGAATCGGAGGGCCTGAATCAATTTAGACAGTGAGTGGCAATGTAAGATGGATAAAAGCACCACGGGTTGGTGAGCATGGGGAGGTCAGGAAACATGCAATGGCAATGTAGGATAGGTTTCGGAAAAACATCGCGGTGTAGTGCGAATTGTAAGGGTTTCTCACAAGCAATTCACAAGTAGGAGCACAAAAAACATCACGGGGTGGTGTGAATCAGAGGGCCTGAATTAGGATAGGCAGTGATTGGCAATGTAGGATGGAGAAAAGCACCACGGGTCGTCAGCATGGGGAGTTCAGAAAACATGCAGTGGTAATGTAGTATAGGTTTCTTCAAAAAAAGGCGGGTGGTGCGCATTGTAAAGGTTTCTAACAGTCCATTCACCAGTAGGAGTGAGAAAAACATCACGGGGTGGTTAAAATCAGATTTTCTAATTAGGATAGGCAGTGAGTTGCAATGTAGGATGGAGAAAAGCACCACAGGGTGGTCAGCATGCGGAGGTCAGGAAACATGCATTGGCAATATAGGATAGGTTTCTGCAAAACACGCCACGTGGTGCGCATTGTAAGGCTTTCTAACAGGCCATTCACTATTAGGAGTGAGAAAAACATAAAGGGGTGGTGTGAAACGGAGGGCGTGAATAAGGATACGCAGTGACTGGCAATGTAGTATGTAGAAAAGCACCACGGGGTGTTCAGCATGCGGAGGTCAGGAAACATGCAGGGGCAATGTGTGATAGCTTTCTGAAAAACATCGCGGGTAGGTTCGCATTGTCAGGGTATCTAACAGGCCATTCACTAGTAGGAGTGAGAAAAACATCACGGGATGGTGTGAATCGGAGAGACTAAATTGGTATAGGCAGTGATTGGCAATGTAAAATGGAGAAAAGCACCAGGGTGTGGTCAGCATGGAGAGGTCAGGAAACATGCAGTGGCAATGTAGGATAGGTTTCTGAAAAACATCGAGGGGTGGTGCACATTGTAAGGGTTTCTAACAGGCCATTTACTAGTAGGAGTGAGAAAAATATAACGGGGTGGTGTGAATCCAAGGGCCTAAATCAGGATATGCAGTGAGTGGCAATGTAGGATGGAGAAAAGCACCACATAGTGGTCAGGATGAGGGGTTCAGGAAACATGCATTGTCAATGTAGGATAGGCTTCTGAAAAACATCGCCGGGCGGTGCGTATTGTAAGGGTTTCTAACAGGCCATTCACTAGTAGGAGTGACGAAAACATCACGGGTTGGTGTGAAACGGAGGGCCTGAATAATGATAGGCAGTGAGTGGCAATGTAAATTGGAGAAAAACACCACAATGTGGTCAGCATGGGGAGGTCAGGAAACATGCCCTCGCAATGTAGGATAGGTTTCTGAAAAACATCGCGGGGTGTTGCGCATTTTAAGGGTTTCTTACAGGCCATTCCCTAGTAGGAGTGAGAAAAGTATAACGGGTGGTGTGAATCCGAGGGACTACATCAGGATATGCAGAGAGTGGCAATGTGGGATGTAGAAAAACACCACGGGGTGGTCAGCATGGGGAGGTCAGGAAACATGCAATGGCAATGTAGGATACGATTCTGAAAAACATCGCAGGGTGGTGCACATTGTAAGGGTTTCTAACAGGCCATTCACTAGTAGAAGTGAGAAAAACATCACGGGGTGGTTTGAATCATATTTTCTAATTAGGATAGGCAGTGAGTGGCAATGTAGGATGGAGAAAGCACCACGGGCTGGTCAGCATGGGGAGGTCAGAAAACATGCAGTGGCAATGTGGGAGAGCTTTCTGAAAAACATTTCGGGTTGGTGCACATTGTAATTGTTTCTAACAGGCCATTCACTAGTAAGAGTGAGAAAAACATCACGGCGTGGTGTGAATCGGAGGGCCTGAATCAGGATAGGCAGTGAGTGGCAATGTAGGATGGAGAAAAGCACCACGGGGTGTTCATCATGGGGAAGTCTGCACACATGCAGTGGCAATGTAGGATAGGTTTCTGAAAAACATCGCGGGGTTGTGCGCATTGTAAGGGTTTCTAACAGGCCATTCACAAGTAGGAGTGAGAAAAACATCACGAGGTGGTGTGAATCGGAGGGCCTGAATTATGATAGGCATTGAGTGGCAATGTAGCATGGAGAAAAGCACAATGGGCTGGTCAGCATGGGGAGGTCAGGAAACATGCAGTGGCAATGTAGGATAGGTTTCGGAAAAAAATAGCGGGGCGTTGCGCATTGTAAGCGTTTCTAACAGGCCATTCTCTAGTAGGAGTCAAGAAAACATCACGGGGTGGTGTGAATCGGAGGGCCTGATTTAGGATAGGCAGTGAGTGGCAATGTTAAATGGAGAAAAGCACCACGGGGTAGTCATCATGAGGAGGACAGGAAACATGCAGTGGCAATGTAGGATAGTTTTCTGAAAAACATCGCGGGGTGTTGCGCATTTTAAGGGTTTCTTACAGGCCATTCCCTAGTAGGAGTGAGAAAAGTATAACGGGGTGGTGTGAATCCGAGGGACTACATCAGGATATGCAGAGAGTGGCAATGTGGGATGCAGAAAAACACCACGGGGTGGTCAGCATGGGGAGGTCAGGAAACATGCAATGGCAATGTAGGATAGGATTCTGAAAAACATCGCGGGGTGGTGCGCATTGTAAGGGTTTCTAACAGGCCTTTCACTAGTAGGAGTGAGAAAAACATAATGGGGTGGTGTGAATCGGAGGGTCTGAATTAGGATAGGCAGTGAGTGGCAATGTAGGATGGAGAAAAGCACCACAGGGTAGTCAGGATGGGGAGGTCAGGAAACATGCAGTGGCAATGTAGGATAGTTTTCTGAAAAACATCATGGGGTGGAGCGCATTGTAAGGGTTTCTATCAGGCCATTCACTAGTAGGAGTGAGAAAAACATCACGGGGTGGTTTGAATCAGATATTCTAATTAGGATAGGCAGTGAGTGACAATGTAGGATGGAGAAAAGCACCACAGGGTGGTCAGCATGCGGAGGTCAGGAAACATGCATTGGCAATATAGGATAGGTTTCTGCAAAGCACGCCGTGTGGTGCGCATTGTAAGGCTTTCTAACAGGCCTTTCACTAGTAGGAGTGAGAAAAACATAAAGGGGTCTTGTGAAACGGAGGGAGTGAATAAGGGTAGGCAGTGACTGGCAATGTAGGATGTAGAAAAGCACCACGGGGTGTCCAGCATGCGGAGGTAGGAAACATGCAGTGGCAATGTGTGATAGTTTCCTGATAAACATCGCGGGTTGGTGCGCATTGACAGGGTATATAACAGGCCATTCACTAGTAGGAGTGAGAAAAACATCACGGGGTTGTGTGAATCGGAGGGCCTGAATTAATATAGGCAGTGAGTGGCTATGTAGGATGGAGAAAAGCACCACGGGGAGGTCAGCATGGGGAGTCAGGAAACATGCATTGGCAATGTAGGATAGGTTTCTGAAAAACATCGCGGTGTGGTGCGAATTGTAAGGGTTTCTAACAAGCAATTCACAAGTAGGAGCGCAAAAAACATCACGGGGTGGTGTGAATAAGAGGGCCTGAATTAGGATATGCAGTGATTGGCAATGTAGGATGGAGAAAAGCACCACGGGGTGGTCAGCATGGGGAGGTCAGAAAACATGCAGTGGTAATGTAGGATAGGTTTCTTCAAAAAAAGGCGGGTCGTGCACATTGTAAATTTTCTAACAGGCCATTCACTAGTAGGAGTGAGAAAAACATCACGGGGTTGTGTGAATCAGAGGGCCTGAATTAATATAGGCAGTGAGTGGCTATGTAGGATGGAGAAAAGCACCATGGGGAGGTCACCATGGGGAGTCAGGAAACATGCATTGGCAATGTAGGATAGGTTTCTGAAAAACATCATGGGGTGGTGCGCATTGTAAGGGTTTCTAACAGGCCATTCACTAGTAGGAGTGAGCAAAATATAACAGGGTGGTGTGAATCGGTGGGCCTGTATCTATTTAGACAGTGAGTGGCAATGTAGGATGGAGAAAAGCAACACGGGTTGGCGAGCATGGGGAGGTCAGGAAACATGCAATTGCAATGTAGGATAGGTTTCTGAAAAACATCGACGGGTGGTGCGCACTGTAAAGGTTTCTAACAGGCCATTCACTAGTAGGAGTGAGAAAAACATCACGGGGTGGTTTGAATCATATTTTCTAATTAGGATAGGCAGTGAGTGGCAATGTAGGATGGAGAAAAGCAACACGGGGTGGTCAGAATGGGGAGGTCAGGAAACATGCAGTGGCAATGTGGGAGAGCTTTCTGAAAAACATTTCGGGTTGGTGCGCATTGTAATTGTTTCTAAAGGCCATTCACTAGTAGGAGTGAGAAAATCATCACGGGGTGGTGTGAATCGGAGGGCCTGAATCAGGATAGGCAGTGAGTGGCAATGTAGGATGGAGAAAAGCACCACGGGGTGGTCATCATGGGTAAGTCAGGACACATGCAGTGGCAATGTAAGATAGGACTCTGAAAAACATCGCGGGGTTGTGCGCATTGTAAGGGTTTCTAACAGGCCATTCACTAGTAGGAGTGAGAAAAACATGACGAGGTGGTGTGAATCGGAGGGCTTGAATTATGATAGGCATTGAGTGGCAATGTAGCATGGAGAAAAGCACCACGGGCTGGTCAGCATGGGGAGGTCAGGAAACATCCAGTGGCAATGTAGGATAGGTTTCTAAAAAAAATAGCGGGGTGTTGCGCATTGTAAGCGTTTCTAACAGGGCATTCTCTAGTAGGAGTCAAGAAAACATCACGGGGTGGTGTGAATCGGAGGGCCTGATTTAGGATAGGCAGTGAGTCTCAATGTTAAATGGAGAAAAGCACCACGGGGTAGTCATCATGGGGAGGAGAGGAAACATGCAGTGGCAATGTGGGATAGTTTTCTGAAAAACATCATGGGGTGGTGCGCATTGTAAGGGTTTCTAACAGGCCTTACCCTAGTAGGAGTGAGAAAAGCATCACGGGGTGGTGTGAATCAGATGTTCTGAATTAGGATAGGCAGTGAGTGGCAATGTAGGATGAAGAAAAGCACCACGGGGTGGGGGCATGGAGAAGTCAGGAAACATGCAGTGGCAAGGTAGGATAGTTTTCTGAAAAACATCTTGGGGTGGTGCCCATTATAAGGCTTTCTAACAGGCCATTCACTAGTAGGAGTGAGAAAAACATCACGGGGTGGTGTGAATCGGAGGGCATGAATTAGAATAGGCAGTGAGTGGCAATGTAAAATGGAGAAAACCACCACGGTGTGGTCAACATGGGGAGGTCAGGAAACATGTAGTGTCAATGTAGGATAGGTTTCTGATAAACATAGCTGGGTGGTGCGCATTGTAAGGGTTTCTAACAGGCCATTCATTAGTAAGAGTGAGAAAAACATCACGTGGTGGTGTGAATCGGTGGGCCTGAATTAGGATAGGCAGTGAGTGGCAACATAAAATGGAGAAAAGCACCACGGTGTGGTCAGCATGGGGAGGTCAGGAAACATGCAGTGGCAATGTAGGATAAGTTTCTGATGAACATCGCTGGGTGGTGCGAATGGTAAGGGTTTCTAACAGGCCATTCACTAGTAGGAGTGATAAATACATCACTGTGTGGTGTGAATCGGAGGGCCTGAATCAATTTAGACAGTGAGTGGCAATGTAAGATGGATAAAAGCACCACGGGTTGGTGAGCATGGGGAGGTCAGGAAACATGCAATGGCAATGTAGGATAGGTTTCGGAAAAACATCGCGGTGTAGTGCGAATTGTAAGGGTTTCTCACAAGCAATTCACAAGTAGGAGTGCAAAAAACATCACGGGGTGGTGTGAATCAGAGGGCCTGAATTAGGATAGGCAGTGATTGTCAATGTAGGATGGAGAAAAGCACCACGGGTCGTCAGCATGGGGAGTTCAGAAAACATGCAGTGGTAATGTAGTATAGGTTTCTTCAAAAAAAGGCGGGTGGTGCGCATTGTAAAGGTTTCTAACAGTCCATTCACCAGTAGGAGTGAGAAAAACATCACGGGGTGGTTAAAATCAGATTTTCTAATTAGGATAGGCAGTGAGTTGCAATGTAGGATGGAGAAAAGCACCACAGGGTGGTCAGCATGCGGAGGTCAGGAAACATGCATTGGCAATATAGGATAGGTTTCTGCAAAACACGCCATGTGGTGCGCATTGTAAGGCTTTCTAACAGGCCATTCACTATTAGGAGTGAGAAAAACATAAAGGGGTGGTGTGAAACGGAGGGCGTGAATAAGGATACGCAGTGACTGGCAATGTAGTATGTAGAAAAGCACCACGGGGTGTTCAGCATGCGGAGGTCAGGAAACATGCAGGGGCAATGTGTGATAGCTTTCTGAAAAACATCGCGGGTAGGTTCGCATTGTCAGGGTATCTAACAGGCCATTCACTAGTAGGAGTGAGAAAAACATCACGGGATGGTGTGAATCGGAGAGACTAAATTGGTATAGGCAGTGATTGGCAATGTAAAATGGAGAAAAGCACCAGGGTGTGGTCAGCATGGAGAGGTCAGGAAACATGCAGTGGCAATGTAGGATAGGTTTCTGAAAAACATCGAGGGGTGGTGCGCATTGTAAGGGTTTCTAACAGGCCATTTACTAGTAGGAGTGAGAAAAATATAACGGGGTGGTGTGAATCCAAGGGCCTAAATCAGGATATGCAGTGAGTGGCAATGTAGGATGGAGAAAAGCACCACATAGTGGTCAGGATGAGGGGTTCAGGAAACATGCATTGGCAATGTAGGATAGGCTTCTGAAAAACATCGCCGGGCGGTGCGTATTGTAAGGGTTTCTAACAGGCCATTCACTAGTAGGAGTGACGAAAACATCACGGGTTGGTGTGAAACGGAGGGCCTGAATAATGATAGGCAGTGAGTGGCAAAGTAAATTGGAGAAAAACACCACAATGTGGTCAGCATGGGGAGGTCAGGAAACATGCCCTCGCAATGTAGGATAGGTTTCTGAAAAACATCGCGGGGTGTTGCGCATTTTAAGGGTTTCTTACAGGCCATTCCCTAGTAGGAGTGAGAAAAGTATAACGGGTGGTGTGAATCCGAGGGACTACATCAGGATATGCAGAGAGTGGCAATGTGGGATGTAGAAAAACACCACGGGGTGGTCAGCATGGGGAGGTCAGGAAACATGCAATGGCAATGTAGGATAGGATTCTGAAAAACATCGCGGGGTGGTGCACATTGTAAGGGTTTCTAACAGGCCATTCACTAGTAGAAGTGAGAAAAACATCACGGGGTGGTTTGAATCATATTTTCTAATTAGGATAGGCAGTGAGTGGCAATGTAGGATGGAGAAAGCACCACGGGCTGGTCAGCATGGGGAGGTCAGGAAACATGCAGTGGCAATGTGGGAGAGCTTTCTGAAAAACATTTCGGGTTGGTGCACATTGTAATTGTTTCTAATAGGCCATTCACTAGTAAGAGTGAGAAAAACATCACGGCGTGGTGTGAATCGGAGGGCCTGAATCAGGATAGGCAGTGAGTGGCAATGTAGGATGGAGAAAAGCACCACGGGGTGTTCATCATGGGGAAGTCTGCACACATGCAGTGGCAATGTAGGATAGGTTTCTGAAAAACATCGCGGGGTTGTGCGCATTGTAAGGGTTTCTAACAGGCCATTCACAAGTAGGAGTGAGAAAAACATCACGAGGCGGTGTGAATCGGAGGGCCTGAATTATGATAGGCATTGAGTGGCAATGTAGCATGGAGAAAAGCACAATGGGCTGGTCAGCATGGGGAGGTCAGGAAACATGCAGTGGCAATGTAGGATAGGTTTCGGAAAAAAATAGCGGGGCGTTGCGCATTGTAAGCGTTTCTAACAGGCCATTCTCTAGTAGGAGTCAAGAAAACATCACGGGGTGGTGTGAATCGGAGGGCCTGCTTTAGGATAGGCAGTGAGTGGCAATGTTAAATGGAGAAAAGCACCACGGGGTAGTCATCATGGGGAGGACAGGAAACATGCAGTGGCAATGTAGGATAGTTTTCTGAAAAACATCGCGGGGTGTTGCGCATTTTAAGGGTTTCTTACAGGCCATTCCCTAGTAGGAGTGAGAAAAGTATAACGGGGTGGTGTGAATCCGAGGGTCTACATCAGGATATGCAGAGAGTGGCAATGTGGGATGTAGAAAAACACCACGGGGTGGTCAGCATGGGGAGGTCAGGAAACATGCAATGGCAATGTAGGATAAGATTCTGAAAAACATCGCGGGGTGGTGGGCATTGTAAGGGTTTCTAACAGGCCTTTCACTAGTAGGAGTGAGAAAAACATAATGGGGTGGTGTGAATCGGAGGGTCTGAATTAGGATAGGCAGTGAGTGGCAATGTAGGATGGAGAAAAGCACCACAGGGTAGTCAGGATGGGGAGGTCAGGAAACATGCAGTGGCAATGTAGGATAGTTTTCTGAAAAACATCATGGGGTGGAGCGCATTGTAAGGGTTTCTATCAGGCCATTCACTAGTAGGAGTGAGAAAAACATCACGGGGTGGTTTGAATCAGATATTCTAATTAGGATAGGCAGTGAGTGACAATGTAGGATGGAGAAAAGCACCACAGGGTGGTCAGCATGCGGAGGTCAGGAAACATGCATTGGCAATATAGGATAGGTTTCTGCAAAGCACGCCGTGTGGTGCGCATTGTAAGGCTTTCTAACAGGCCTTTCACTAGTAGGAGTGAGAAAAACATAAAGGGGTCTTGTGAAACGGAGGGAGTGAATAAGGGTAGGCAGTGACTGGCAATGTAGGATGTAGAAAAGCACCACGGGGTGTCCAGCATGCGGAGGTAGGAAACATGCAGTGGCAATGTGTGATAGTTTCCTGATAAACATCGTGGGTTGGTGCGCATTGACAGGGTATATAACAAGCCATTCACTATTAGGAGTGAGAAAAACATCACGGGGTTGTGTGAATCGGAGGGCCTGAATTAATATAGGCAGTGAGTGGCTATGTAGGATGGAGAAAAGCACCACGGGGAGGTCAGCATGGGGAGTCAGGAAACATGCATTGGCAATGTAGGATAGGTTTCTGAAAAACATCGCGGTGTGGTGCGAATTGTAAGGGTTTCTAACAAGCAATTCACAAGTAGGAGCGCAAAAAACATCACGGGGTGGTGTGAATAAGAGGGAATGAATTAGGATATGCAATGATTGGCAATGTAGGATGGAGAAAAGCACCACGGGGTGGTCAGCATGTGGAGGTCAGAAAACATACAGTGGTAATGTAGGATAGGTTTCTTCAAAAAAAGGCGGGTCGTGCGCATTGTAAAGGTTTCTAACAGGCCATTCACTAGTAGGAGTGAAAAAAACATCATGGGGTTGTGTGAATCGGAGGGCCTGAATTAATATAGGCAGTGAGTGGCTATGTAGGATGGAGAAAAGCACCATGGGGAGGTCAGCATGGGGAGTCAGGAAACATGCATTGGCAATGTAGGATAGGTTTCTGAAAAACATCATGGGGTGGTGCGCATTGTAAGGGTTTCTAACAGGCCATTCACTAGTAGGATTGAGCGAAATATAACAGGGTGGTGTGAATCGGAGGGCCTGAATCAAGTTAGACAGTGAGTGGCAATGTAGGATGGAGAAAAGCACCACGGATTGGCGAGCATGGGGAGGTCAGGAAACATGCAATTGCAATGTAGGATAGGTTTCTGAAAAACATCGACGGGTGGTGCGCATTGTAAAGGTTTCCAACAGGCCATTCACTAGTAGGAGTGAGAAAAACATCACGGGGTGGTTTGAATCATATTTTCTAATTAGGATAGGCAGTGAGTGGCAATGTAGGATGGAGAAAAGCAACACGGGGTGGTCAGAATGGGGAGGTCAGGAAACATGCAGTGGCAATGTGGGAGAGCTTTCTGAAAAACATTTCGGGTTGGTGCGCATTGTAATTGTTTCTAACAGGCCATTCACTAGTAGGAGTGAGAAAAACATCACGGGGTGGTGTGAATCGGAGGGCCTGAATCAGGAAAGGCAGTGAGTGGCAATGTAGGATGGAGAAAAGCACCACGGGGTGGTCATCATGGGTAAGTCAGGACACATGCAGTGGCAATGTAGGATAGGATTCTGAAAAACATTGCGGGGTTGTGCGCATTGTAAGGGTTTCTAACAGGCCATTCACTAGTAGGAGTGAGAAAAACATCACGAGGTGGAGAGAATCGGAGGGCTTGAATTATGATAGGCAGTGAGTGGCAATGTAGCATGGAGAAAAGCACCACGGGCTGGTCATCATTGGGAGGTCAGGAAACATCCAGTGGCAATGTAGGATAGGTTTCTAAAAAAAATAGCGGGGTGTTGCGCATTGTAAGTGTTTCTAACAGGGCATTCTCTAGTAGGAGTCAAGAAAACATCACGGGGTGGTGTGAATCGGAGGGCCTGATTTAGGATAGGCAGTGAGTCTCAATGTTAAATGGAGAAAAGCACCACGGGGTAGTCCTCATGGGGAGGACAGGAAACATGCAGTGGCAATGTAGGATAGTTTTCTGAAAAACATCATGGTGTGGTGCGCATTGTAAGGGTTTCTAACAGGCCTTACCCTAGTAGGATTGAGAAAAGCATCACGGGGTGGTGTGAATCAGATGTTCTGAATTAGGATAGGCAGTGAGTGGCAAAGTAGGATGAAGAAAAGCACCACGGGGTGGGGGCATGAAGTCAGGAAACATGCAGTGGCAAGGTAGGATAGTTTTCTGAAAAACATCATGGGGTGGTGCCCATTATAAGGCTTTCTAACAGGCCATTCACTAGTAGGAGTGAGAAAAACATAACGGGGTGGTGTGAATCGGAGGGCCTGAATTAGGATAGGCAGTGAGTGGCAATGTAAAATGGAGAAAACCACCACGGTGTGGACAACATGGGGAGGTCAGGAAACATGTAGTGTCAATGTAGGATAGGTTTCTGATAAACATCGCTGGGTGGTGCGCATTGTAAGGGTTTCTAACAGGCCATTCATTAGTAAGAGTGAGAAAAACATCACGTGGTGGTGTGAATCGGTGGGCCTGAATTAGGATAGGCAGTGAGTGGCAACATAAAATAGAGAAAAGCACCACGGTGTGGTCAGCATGGGGAGGTCAGGAAACATGCAGTGGCAATGTAGGATAAGTTTCTGATAAACATCGCTGGGTGGTGGGCATGGTAAGGGTTTCTAACAGGCCATTCACTAGTAGGAGTGATAAATACATCACGGTGTGGTGTGAATCGGAGGGCCTGAATCAATTAAGACAGTGAGTGCAATGTAGGATGGAGAAAAGCACCACGGGTTGGCGAGTATGGGGAGGTCAGGAAACATGCAATGGCAATGTAGGATAGGTTTCTGAAAAACATCGCGGTGTGGTGCGAATTGTAAGGGTTTCTCACAAGCAATTCACAAGTAGAAGAGCAAAAAACATCACGGGGTAGAGTGAATCAGAGGGCCTGAATTAGGATAGGCAGTGATTGGCAATGTAGGATGGAGAAAAGCACCACGGGGTCATCAGCATGGGGAGGTCAGAAATCATGCAGTGGTAATGTAGGATAGGTTTCTTCAAAAAAAGGCGGGTGGTGCGCATTGTAAAGGTTTCTAACAGTCCATTCACTAGTAGGAGTGAGAAAAACATCACGGGGTGGTTTGAATCAGATTTTCTAATTAGGATAGGCAGTGAGTGGCAATGTAGAATGGAGAAAAGCACCACAGGGTGGTCAGCATGCGGAGGTCAGGAAACATGCATTGGCAATATAGGATAGGTTTCTGCAAAATACGCCGCGTGGTGCGCATTGTAAGGCTTTGTAACAGGCCATTCACTAGTAGGAGTGAGAAAAACATAAAGGGGTGGTGTGAAACGGAGGCCGTGAATAAGGATAGGCAGTGACTGGCAATGTAGTATGTAGAAAAGCACCACGGGGTGGTCAGCATGCGGAGGTCAGGAAACATGCAGGAGCAATGTGTGATAGCTTTCTGAAAAACATCGCGGGTAGGTGCGCATTGTCAGGGTATCTAACAGGCCATTCACTAGTAGGAGTGAGAAAAACATCACGGGGTGGTGTGAATCGGAGAGCCTGAATTGGTATAGGCAATGATTGGCAATGTAAAATGGAGAAAAGCACCAGGGTGTGGTCAGCATGGAGAGGTCAGGAAACATGCAGTGGCAATGTAGGATAGGTTTCTGAAAAACATTGCTGGGTGGTGCGCATTGTAAGGGTTTCTAACATGCCATTCACTGGTAGGAGTGAGAAAAACATCACGGGGTGGTGTGAATCGGAGGGCCTGAATTAGGATAGGCATTGTGTGGCAATGTAGGATGGAGAAAAGCACCACAGTGTGGTCAGCATGTGGAGGTGAGGAAACATGCAGTGGCAATGTAGGATAGGTTTCTGAAAAAGAAACCGGGGTGGTGTGCATAGTAAGGGTTTCTAACAGGCCATTCACAAGTAGGAGTGAGAAAAACATCATGGGGTTGTATGAATCGGTTGGCCTGGATCATGATAGGCAGTGAGTGGCAATGTAGAATGGACAATAGCACCACGGGCTGGTCAAGATGGGGAGGTCAGGAAACATGCAGTGGCAATATAGAATAGGTTTCTGAAAAACATTGCAGGGTGGTGCTCATTGTAAGGGTTTCTTAAAGACTTTTCACTAGTAGGAGTGAGAAAAACATCACGGGGTGGTGTGAATCGCAGGGACTGAATCATATAGGCCGTGAGTGCCAATGTAGGATGGAGAAAAGCACCACGGGGTGGTCAGGATGGGGAGGTCAAGAAACATGCAGTGGCATTGTAGGATAGATTTATGAAAAACATAGCGGGGTATTTCGCATTGTAAGGGTTTCTAACAGGCCATTCACTAGTAGGAGTGAGAAATACATCATGGTGTGGTGTGAATCGGAGGGCCTGAATCAAGTTAGACAGTGAGTGGCAATGTAGGATGGAGAAAAGCACCACGGGTTAGTGAGCATGAGGAAGTCAGGAAACATGCAATGGCAATGTAGGATAGGTTTCTGAAAAACATCACGGGGTTGGGCGCATTTTAAGGATTTGTAGCAGGCCATTCACTAGTACGAGTGAGAAAAACAACACGGGGTGGTGTGAATCGGAGGGCCTGAATTAGGATAGGCAGTGAGTGGCAATGAAGAATGGAGAAATGCACCACGAGGTGGACAACATGGCGAGGTAAATAAACATGCAATGGCAAGGTAGGAATTGTTTCTGAAAAACATCGCGGGGTGGTGTGCATTGTAAGGGTTTCTTACAAGCCATTCACAAGTAAGAATGAAAAAAACATCACGGGGTGGTGTGAATCTGAGGGCCTGAATTAGGATAGGCTGTGCGTGGCAGTGTAGGATGGATAAAAGCACCACGGGTTTGTCAGCATGGGGAGGCAAGGAACCATGCAGTGGCAATGTAGAATAGGTTTTTGAAAAACATCGCGGGGTGGTGCGCATTGCATGGGTTTCTAAGAGGACATTCTGTAATAAGAGTGTGAAAAACATCACGGGGTGGTGTCAATAGGGGGCCTGAATTACGATAGGCAGTGAGTGGCAATATATGATGTAGTAAACACCATGGGTTGTTCAGCATGGAGAGGTCAGGAAACATGCAGTGGCAATGTAGGATAGGTTTCAGAAAAACATCGCGTGGTGGTGCGCTTTTTAAGGGTGTTCTAACAGTCCATTCTCTATAGGAGTGTGAAAAACATCACGGGGTGGTGTGAATCGGAGTGCCTGAATTAGGATAGGCAGTGAGTGGCAATGTAGGATGGAGAAACGCACCACGGGGTGGTCATCATGGAGAGGTCAGGAAACATGCATTGGCAATGTAGGATAGTTTTCTGAAAAACATCACGGGGTGGTGCGCATTGTAAGGATTTCTAACAAGCCATTCACAAGTAGGAGTGAAAAAAACATCACAGGGTGGTGTGAATCGTAGGGCCTGAATTAATATAGGCAATGAGTGGCTATGTAGGATGGAGAAAAGCACCACCGCGAGGTCAGCATGGGGAGTCAGGAAACATGCATTGGCAATGTAGGATAGGTTTCTGAAAAACATCGCGAGGTGGTGCGCATTGTAAGGCTTTCTAACAGGCCATTCACTAGTAGGAATGAGAAAAACATCATGGGGTGGGGGGAATCGGAGGGCCTGAATTAGGATAGGCAGTGAGTGGCAACGTAAAATGGAGAAAAGCACCAGGGTGTGGTCAGCATGGGGAGGTCAGGAAACATGCAGTGGAAATGTAGGATAGGTTTCTGAAAAACATCGAGGGGTGGTGCGCATTGTAAGGGTTTCTAACAGGCCATTCCCTAGTAGGAGTGAGAAAAATATAACGGGGTGGTGTGAATCCAAGGGCCTAAATCAGGATATGCAGTGAGTGGCAATGTAGGATGGAGAAAAGCACCACGGAGTGGTCAGGATGGGGAGTTCAGGAAACATGCATTGGCAATGTAGGATAGGCTTCTGAAAAACATCGCCGGGCGGTTCGTATTGTAAGGGTTTCTAACAGGCCATTCACTAGTAGGAGTGACGAAAACATCACGGGGTTGTGTGAAACGGAGGGCCTGAATTATGATAGGCAGTGAGTGGCAATGTAAATTGGAGAAAAGCAGCAAAATGTGGTCAGCATGGGGAGGTGAGGAAACATGCCCTGGCAATGTAGGATAGGTTTCTGAAAAACATCACGGGGTGTTGCGCATTTTAAGGGTTTCTAACAGGCCATTCCCTAGTAGGAGTGAGAAAAGTATAACGGGGTGGTGTGAATCCGAGGGCCTGAATTAATATAGGCAGTGAGTGGCTATGTAGGATGGAGAAAAGCACCACGGGGAGGTCAGCATGTGGAGGTCAGGAAACATGCAGTGGCAATGTAGGATAGTTTTCTGAAAAACATCACGGGGTGGTGCGCATTGTAAGGCTTTCTAACAGGCCATTCACTAGTAGGAGTGAGAAAAACATCACGGGGTGGTGTGAATCGGAGGGCCTGAATAAGGATATGCAGTGAGTGGCAATGTAGAATGTAGAAAAGCACCACGGGGTGGTCAGCATCGGGAGGTCAGCAAACATGCAGTGGCAATGTGGGATAGCTTTCTGAAAAACTTTTCGGGTGGGTGCGCATTGTAATTGTTTCTAACAGGCCATTCACTAGTAGGAGTGAGAAAAACATCACTGGGTGGTGTGAATTGGAGGGCCTGAATCAGGATAGGAAGTGAGTGGCAATTTAGGATGGAGAAAAGCACCACGGCATGGTGAGCATGGGGAGGTTAGGAAACATGCAGTGGCAATGTAGGATACGTTTCTGAAAAACATCGCGGGGTGGTGCGCATTGTAAGGTTTTAACAGGCCATTCAATGGTAGGAGTGAGAAATCACGGGGTGGTGTGAATTGGAAGGCCTGAATAAGGATGGGCAGTGAGTGGCAATGTAGGATGGAGAAAAGCACCATGGCATGTTGAGCATGTGGAAGTCAGGAAACATGCAGTGGCAATGTGGGATAGCTTTCTGAAAAACATCGCGGGTTGGTGCGCATTGTAAGGGTTTCTAACAGACCATTCACTAGTAGGAGTGAGAAAAACATCACGGGGTGGTGTGAATCAGAGGGCCTGAATTAGGATAGGCAGTGAGTTGCAATGTAGGAGGGAGAAATGCACCACGGGGTGGTCAGGATCGGGATGTCATGAAACAAGCAGTGGCAATGTAGGATATGTTTCTGAAAAACATCGCGGGGTTGTGTGCATTGTAAGGATTTTAACAAGCCATTCACAACTAGGAGTGAAAAAAACATCAAGGGGTGGTGTGAATGTGAGGGCCTGAATTAGGATGGGCTGTGAGTGGCAATGTAGGATGGACAAAAGCACCACGGGTTTGCCACCATCGGGAGACAAGGAAACATGCAGTGGCAATGTGGAATAGGTTTCTGATAAACATCGCTGGGGGGTGCGCATTCTCAGGGTATCTAACAGGCCATTCACCACTAGGAGTGAAAAAAACATCACGGGATGGTGTCAATCAGAGTGCCTGAATTAGGATAGGCTGTGTGTGGCAATGTAGAATGGAGAAAAGCACCACGGGTTTGTCAGCATGGGTAGGCAAGGAAACATACAGTGGCAATGTAGAATAGGTTTCTGATAAACATCACTGGATGGTGCGCATTGTAAGGGTTTCTAAAGGGCCATTCACTAGTAGGAGTGAGAACAATATCACAGGGTGGTGTGAATTGGAGGGCCTGAATTAGAATAGGCATTGAGTGGCAATGTAGGATGGAGAAAAGCACCATGGTATGGTGAGCATGGTGAGGTCAGGAAACATGCAGTGGCAATGTAGTATAGATTTCTGAAAACCATCGCGGGGTGGTGCGCATTGTAAGGCTTTCTAACAGACCATTCGCTAGTAGGAGTGAGAAAAAAATCATGGGGTGGTGTGAATCGGAGTGCCTGAATTAGCATAGGCAGTTAGTGGCAATGTAGGATGGAGAAAAGCACCACGGGGTGGTCATCATGTGGAGGTCAGGAAACATGCACTGGCAATGTAGGATAGGTTTCTGAAAAATATGCCGGGTGGTGCGCATTGTAAGGGTTTCTAACAGGCCATTCACTAGTAGGAGTGAGAAAAACATAACGGGGTGGTGCGAATCGGAGGGCCTGAATCAGGATAGGCAGTGAGTGGCAATGTAGGATGTAGAAAAACACCACGGGGTGGTCAGCATGGGGAGGTCAGGAAACATGCACTGGCAATGTGTGATACCTCTCTGAAAATCCTCGCGGGTTGGTGTGCATTGTCAGGGTTTCTAACAAGCCATTCAACTAGGAGTGAAAAATACATCACGGGGTGGTGTGAATCAGAGGGCCTGTATTAGGATAGGCTGTGTGTTGCAATGTAGGATGGAGAAAAGCACCACGGGTTTGTCAGCATGAGGAGGCAAGGAAACATGCAGTGGAAATGTAGAATAGGTTTCTGATAAACATCACTGGGTGGTGCGCATTGTAAGGGTTTCTAACAGGCCATTCACTACAACAGTGAGAAAAACATCACGGGGTGGTGTGAATCAGAGGGCCTGAATTAGGAAAGGCAGTGAGTGCCAATGTAAAATTGAGAAAAGTTCCACGGGGTGGTCAGCATGGGGAGGTCAGGAAATATGCAGTGGCAATGTTGGATAGGTTTCTGATAAACATCGCAGGGTGGTGCGCATTGTAAGGTTTCTAACAGGCCATTTACTAGTTGGAGTGAGAAAGACATCATGGGGTGGTATGAATCAGAGGCTCTGGATCAGGATAGGCAGTCAGTGGCAATGTATAAAGGAGAAAAGCACCACAGGGTGGTCAGGATGGGGACGTCAGGAAACATGCAGTGGCAATGTAGGATAGGTTTCTGAAAAACCTCGCGGCCTGGTGAGAATTGTAAGGGTTTCTAACAGGCCATTCACTAGTAGGAGTGAGAAGAATATAACGGTGTGGTGTGAATCAGAGGGTCTGAATAAGGATAGGCAGTGAGGGGAAAGGAAGGATGGAGAAAAGCACCACGGGGTGGTCATCATGGAGAGGTCAGGAAACATGAAGTGGCAATGTAGGATAGGTTGCTGATAAACATCCCAGGGTGTTGCACATTGTAAGGGTTTCTAACAGGCAATTCACTAGCAGGAGTGAGAAAACATCACAGCGTGGTGTGAATATGAGGGCCTGAATTAGGATAGGCAGTGATTGGTAATGTAAAATGGAGAAAAGCACCATGGGTTGTTAGCATGGGGAGATCAGGAAACATGCAGTGGCAATGTAGGATAGGTTTCTGAAAAACATCGCATGGTGGTGCGCTTTTTAAGGGTGTTCTAACAGTCCATTCCTTAGTAGGAGTGTGAAAAACATCACGGGGTGGTGTGAATCGGGGTGCCTGAATTAGGATAGGCAGTGAGTGGCAATGTAGGATGGAGAAAAGCATCATGAGCTGTCAGCATGGGGACGTCAGGAAATATGCAGTGGCAATGTAGGATAGCTTTCTGCAAAACATCCCAGGGTGGTGCACATTGTAAGGGTTTCTAACAGGCCAATCACTAGTAGGAGTGAGAAAAACATCACGGGGTTATGTGAATCGGAGGACCTGAATTAGGATAGGCAGTGAGTGGCAATGTAGGATGGAGAAAAGCACCACGAGTTGGTCAGCATGGGAAGGTCAGGAAACATGCATTGGCAATGTAGGATAGGTTTCTGAAAAACATCGCAGGGTGGTGCGCAGTGTAAGGGTTTCTAACAGGCCATTCACTAGTAGGAGCGAGAAAAAAATCACGGTGTGGTGTGAATCGGAGGAGCTGAATCAGCATAGGCAGTAAGTGGCAATGTAGGATGGAGAAAACCACGAGGGGTGGTCAGCATGGAGAGGTCAGGAAACATGCAGTGGCAATGTAGGATAGGTTTCTGAAAAACATCACGGGGTGGTGCGCAATGTATGGTTGTGTGTTACATTACATTCACAAGTAGAAGTGAAAAAAACATGACGGGGTGGTGTGAATCGTAGGGCCTGAATTAATATAGGCAGTGAGTGGCTATGTAGGATGGAGAAAAGCACCACGGCGAAGTCAGCATGGGGAGTCAGGAAACATGCATTGGCAATATAGGATAGGTTTCTGAAAAACATCGACGGGTGTTGCGCATTGTAAGGCTTTCTAACAGGCCATTCACTAGTAGGAATGAGAAAAACATCACGGGGTGGGGGAATCGGAGGGCCTGAATTAGGATAGGCAGTGAGTGGCAACGTAATATGCAGAAAAGCACCACGGTGTGGTCAGCATGTGGAGGTCAGGAAACATGCAGTGGCAATGTAGGATAGGTTTCTGAAAAACATCGTGGGGTGGTGTACATTGTAAGGGTTTCTAACTGGCCATTCACTGGTAGGATTGAGAAAAATATAACGGGGTGGTGTGAATCGGAGTGCCTGAATTAGGATAGGCAGTGAGTGGCAATATAAAATGTCGAAAAGCACCACGGTTTGTTCAGCATGGGGAGGTCAGGAAACATGCAGTGGCAATGTAGGATAGGTTTCTGAAAAACATCGCGCGGTGGTGCGCATGGTAAGGGTTTCTAACAAGCCATTCACTAGTAGGAGTGAGAAAAATATGACAGTGTGGTGTGAATCGGAGGGCCTGAATCAGGATAGGCAGTTAGTGGCAATGTAGGATGGAGAAAAGCACCACGGGGTGGTCAGGATGGCGAGGTCTGGAAACATGCAGTGGCAAATTAGGGTAGGTTTCTGAAAAACATTGCGGGGTGTTGCTCATTTTAAGGGTTTCTAAAATGTCTTTCACTAGTAGGAGTGAGAAAAACATCATGGGGTGGTGTGAATCGCAGGGCTTGAATCAGGATAGTCCGTGGGTGGCAATGTAGGATGGAGAAAAGCACGACGGGGTGGTCAGGATGTGGAGGTCAGGAAACATGCAGTGGCAATGCAGGATCGGTTGCTGAAAAACATCGCGGGTTTTGGCGCATTGTAAGTGTATCTAACAGGGCATTCACTAGTAGGAGTGAGAAATACATAACGGAGTGGTGTGAATCGGAGGGCGTGAATCAAATTAGACAGTGAGTGGCAATGTAGGATGGAGAAAAGCACCACGGGGTGGTCAGCATGGGGAGGTCAGCAAACATGCAGTGGCAATGTAGGATAGGTTTCTGAAAAACATCGACGGGTGGTGCGCATTGTAAAGTTTTCTAACAGGCCATTCACTAGTAGCAGTGAGAAAAACATCACGGGGTGGTGTGAATCGGAGGGTCTGAATTAGGATAGGCAGTGAGTGGCAATGTAAAATGGAGAAAAGCACCACAGGGTGGTCAGCATCGGGAGGTCAAGAAACATGCAGTGGCAATGTAGGATAGTTTTCTGAAAAACATCACGGGGTGGTGCACATGGTAAGGTTTCTAACAGGCCATTCACTAGTAGAAGTGAGAAAAACATCACGGGGTGGTTTGAATCATATTTTCTAATTATAATAGGCAGTGAGTGGCAATGTAGGATGGAGAAAGCACCACGGGCTGGTCAGCATGGAGAGGTCAGGAAACATGCAGTGGCAATGTGGGAGAGCTTTCTGAAAAATATTTCGGGTTGGTGCACATTGTAATTGTTTCTAACAGGCCATTCACTAGTAAGAGTGAGAAAAACATCACGGCGTGGTGTGAATCGGAAGGCCTGAATCAGGATAGGCAGTGAGTGGCAATGTAGGATGGAGAAAAGCACCACGGGGTGTTCATCATGGGGAAGTCTGGACACATGCAGTGGCAATGTAGGATAGGTTTCTGAAAAACATCGCGGGGTTGTGCGCATTGTAAGGGTTTCTAACAGGCCATTCACTAGTAGGAGTGAGAAAAACATCACGAGGTGGTGTGAATCGGAGGGCCTGAATTATGATAGGCAGTGAGTGGCAATGTAGCATGCAGAAAAGCACCACGGGCTGGTCAGCATGGGGAGGTCTGGAAACATGCAGTGGCAATGTAGGATAGGTTTCTGAAAAAAATAGAGGGGTGTTGCGCATTGTAAGCGTTTCTAACAGGCCATTCTCCAGTAGGAGTTAAGAAAACATCACGGGGTGGTGTGAATCGGAGGGCCTGATTTAGGATAGGCAGTGAGTGGCAATGTTAAATGGAGAAAAGCACCACGGGGTACTCATCATGGGGAGGACAGGAAACATGCAGTGGCAATGTAGGATAATTTTCTGAAAAACATCACGGGGTGGTGCGCATTGTAAGGATTTCTAACAAGCCATTCACAAGTAGGTGAGAAAAACATCACGGGGTGGTGTGAATCAGATGTTCTGAATTAGGATAGGCAGTGAGTGGCAAAGTAGGATGAAGAAAAGCACCACGGGGTGGTCAGCATGCGGAGGTCAGGAAACATGCAGGAGCAATGTGTGATAGCTTTCTGAAAAACATCGCGTGTAGGTGCGCATTGTCAGGGTATCTAACAGGCCATTCACTAGTAGGAGTGAGAAAAACATCACGGGGTGGTGTGAATCGGAGAGCCTGAATTGGTATAGGCAATGATTGGCAATGTAAAATGGAGAAAAGCACCAGGGTGTGGTCAGCATGGAGAGGTCAGGAAACATGCAGTGGCAATGTAGGATAGGTTTCTGAAAAACATTGCTGGGTGGTGCGCATTGTAAGGGTTTCTAACATGCCATTCACTGGTAGGAGTGAGAAAAACATCACGGGGTGGTGTGAATCGGAGGGCCTGAATTAGGATAGGCATTGTGTGGCAATGTAGGATGGAGAAAAGCACCACAGTGTGGTCAGCATGTGGAGGTGAGGAAACATGCAGTGGCAATGTAGGATAGGTTTCTGAAAAAGAAACCGGGGTGGTGTGCATAGTAAGGGTTTCTAACAGGCCATTCACAAGTAGGAGTGAGAAAAACATCATGGGGTTGTATGAATCGGTTGGCCTGGATCATGATAGGCAGTGAGTGGCAATGTAGGATGGACAAAAGCACCACGGGCTGGTCAAGATGGGGAGGTCAGGAAACATGCAGTGGCAATATAGAATAGGTTTCTGAAAAACATTGCAGGGTGGTGCTCATTGTAAGGGTTTCTTAAAGACTTTTCACTAGTAGGAGTGAGAAAAACATCACGGGGTGGTGTGAATCGCAGGGACTGAATCATATAGGCCGTGAGTGCCAATGTAGGATGGAGAAAAGCACCACGGGGTGGTCAGGATGGGGAGTTCAAGAAACATGCAGTGGCATTGTAGGATAGATTTATGAAAAACATAGCGGGGTATTTCGCATTGTAAGGGTTTCTAACAGGCCATTCACTAGTAGGAGTGAGAAATACATCATGGTGTGGTGTGAATCGGAGGGCCTGAATCAAGTTAGACAGTGAGTGGCAATGTAGGATGGAGAAAAGCACCACGGGTTAGTGAGCATGAGGAAGTCAGGAAACATGCAATGGCAATGTAGGATAGGTTTCTGAAAAACATCACGGGGTTGGGCGCATTTTAAGGATTTGTAGCAGGCCATTCACTAGTACGAGTGAGAAAAACAACACGGGGTGGTGTGAATCGGAGGGCCTGAATTAGGATAGGCAGTGAGTGGCAATGAAGAATGGAGAAATGCACCACGAGGTGGACAACATGGCGAGGTAAATAAACATGCAATGGCAAGGTAGGAATTGTTTCTGAAAAACATCGCGGGGTGGTGTGCATTGTAAGGGTTTCTTACAAGCCATTCACAAGTAAGAGTGAAAAAAACATCACGGGGTGGTGTGAATCTGAGGGCCTGAATTAGGATAGGCTGTGCGTGGCAGTGTAGGATGGATAAAAGCACCACGGGTTTGTCAGCATGGGGAGGCAAGGAACCATGCAGTGGCAATGTAGAATAGGTTTTTGAAAAACATCGCGGGGTGGTGCGCATTGCATGGGATTCTAAGAGGACATTCTGTAATAAGAGTGTGAAAAACATCACGGGGTGGTGTCAATAGGGGGCCTGAATTACGATAGGCAGTGAGTGGCAATATATGATGTAGTAAACACCATGGGTTGGTCAGCATGGAGAGGTCAGGAAACATGCAGTGGCAATGTAGAATAGGTTTCAGAAAAACATCGCGTGGTGGTGCGCTTTTTAAGGGTGTTCTAACAGTCCATTCTCTATAGGAGTGTGAAAAACATCACGGGGTGGTGTGAATCGGAGTGCCTGAATTAGGATAGGCAGTGAGTGGCAATGTAGGATGGAGAAACGCACCACGGGGTGGTCATCATGGAGAGGTCAGGAAACATGCATTGGCAATGTAGGATAGTTTTCTGAAAAACATCACGGGGTGGTGCGCATTGTAAGGATTTCTAACAAGCCATTCACAAGTAGGAGTGAAAAAAACATCACGGGGTGGTGTGAATCGTAGGGCCTGAATTAATATAGGCAATGAGTGGCTATGTAGGATGGAGAAAAGCACCACCGCGAGGTCAGCATGGGGAGTCAGGAAACATGCATTGGCAATGTAGGATAGGTTTCTGAAAAACATCGCGAGGTGGTGCGCATTGTAAGGCTTTCTAACAGGCCATTCACTAGTAGGAAAGAGAAAAACATCATGGGGTGCGGGGAATCGGAGGGCCTGAATTAGGATAGGCAGTGAGTGGCAACGTAAAATGGAGAAAAGCACCAGGGTGTGGTCAGCATGGGGAGGTCAGGAAACATGCAGTGGAAATGTAGAATAGGTTTCTGAAAAACATCGAGGGGTGGTGCGCATTGTAAGGGTTTCTAACAGGCCATTCCCTAGTAGGAGTGAGAAAAATATAACGGGGTGGTGTGAATCCAAGGGCCTAAATCAGGATATGCAGTGAGTGGCAATGTAGGATGGAGAAAAGCACCACGGAGTGGTCAGGATGGGGAGTTCAGGAAACATGCATTGGCAATGTAGGATAGGCTTCTGAAAAACATCGCCGGGCGGTGCGTATTGTAAGGGTTTCTAACAGGCCATTCACTAGTAGGAGTGACGAAAACATCACGGGGTTGTGTAAAACGGAGGGCCTGAATTATGATAGGCAGTGAGTGGCAATGTAAATTGGAGAAAAGCACCACAATGGGGTCAGCATGGGGAGGTCAGGAAACATGCCCTGGCAATGTAGGATAGGTTTCTGAAAAACATCGCGGGGTGTTGCGCATTTTAAGGGTTTCTAACAGGCCACTCCCTAGTAGGAGTTAGAAAAGTATAACGGGGTGGTGTGAATCCGAGGGCCTGAATTAATATAGGCAGTGAGTGGCTATGTAGGATGGAGAAAAGCACCACGGGGAGGTCAGCATGGGGAGGTCAGGAAACATGCAGTGGCAATGTAGGATAGTTTTCTGAAAAACATCACGGGGTGGTGCGCATTGTAAGGCTTTCTAACAGGCCATTCACTAGTAGGAGTGAGAAAAACATCACTGGGTGGTGTGAATCGGAGGGCCTGAATAAGGATATGCAGTGAGTGGCAATGTAGAATGTAGAAAAGCACCACGGGGTGGTCAGCATCGGGAGGTCAGCAAACATGCAGTGGCAATGTGGGATAGCTTTATGAAAAACGTTTCGGGTGGTTGCGCATTGTAATTGTTTCTAACAGGCCATTCACTAGTAGGAGTGAGAAAAACATCACGGCGTGGTGTGAATCGGAGGGGCTGAATCAGGATAGGCAGTGCGTGGCAATGTAGGATGGAGAAAAGCACTACAGGGTGCTCACCAAGGGGAAGTTAGGACACATGCAGTAGCAATGTAGGATAGATTTCTGAAAAACATCGCGGGGTTGTGCGCATTGTAAGGATTTCTAACAGGCCATTCACTAGTAGGAGTGAGAAAAACATCACGGGGTGGTGTGAATCTGAGGGGCTGAATTAAGATAGGCAGTGAGTGGCAATGTAGCATGGAGAAAAGCACCACGGCGTGCTCAGCATGGGGCGGTCAGGAAACATTCAGTGGCAATGTAGGATAGGTTTCTGAAAAAAAAATGCGGGGTGTTGCCCATTGTAAGGGTTTCTAACAGGCTATTCTCTAGTAGGAGTCATAAAAACATCACGGGGTGGTTTGAATCGGAGGTCCTGATTTAGGATAGGCAGTGAGTGGCAATGTTAAATGGAGAAAAGCACCACGGGGTAGTCATCATGGGGAGGACAGGAAACATGCAGGGACAATGTAGGATAGTTTTCTGAAAAACATCACGGGTGGTGTGCATTGTAAGTGTTTCTAACAGGCCTTTCACTAGTAGGAGTGAGAAAAATATCACGGGGTGGTGTGAATCAGATGTTCTGAATTAGGATAGGCAGTGAGTGGCAATGTAGGATGGATAAAATCACCACGGGGTGGGGGCACGGGGAGGTCAGGAAACATGCATTGGCAATGTAGGATAGGTTTCTGAAAAACATCGCCGTGTGGGGCGCCGTATAAGGGTTTCTAACAGGCCATTCACTAGTAATAGTGAGAAAAACATCACGGGGTGGTGTGAATCGGGGGGCCTGAATCAGGATAGGCAGTGAGTGGCAATGTAGGATGGAGAAAAGCACCACAGGGTGGTCAGCATTGGGAGGTCTGGAAACATGTAGTGGAAATGTAGGATAGGTTTCTGAAAAAAAAAAAGCGGGGTGGTGCGCATTGTAAGGGTTTCTAACAGGCCATTCACTAGCAATAGTGAGAAAAACATCACGGCGTGGTGTGAATCGGAGGGCCTGAATCAGGATAGGCAGTGAGTGGCAATGTAGGATGGAGAAAAGCACCACGTGGTGGTCAGCATGGGGACGTCAAGGAACATGCAGTGGCAATGGAGGAAAGGTTTCTGAAAAACATCGCGGGGTGGTGCGCATTGTATGGGTGTGTGTTACATTACATTCACTAGTAGGAGTGAGAAAAACATCACAGGGTGGTGTGAATCAGAGGATCTGAATTAGGATAGGCAGTGAGTGGCAATGTAGGATGGAGAAAAGCACCACAGGATGGTCAGCATGGGGAGGTTAGGAAACGTACAGTAGCAATGTAGGAAAGTTTTTTGGAAAACATCACGGGGTCGTGCACATTGTAAGGGTTTCTAACAGGCCATTCACAAGTAGGAGTGAGAAGAACATCACGGGGTGGTATGAATCAGATGTACTGAATTTGGATAGGCAGTGAGTGGCAACGTAGGAAGGAGAAAAGCACCACGGGGTGGTCAGCATGGGGAAGTCAGAAAACATGCATTGACAATGTAGGATAGGTTTCTGAAAAACTTCGCCGGGTGGTGTGCATTGTTAGGCTTTCTAAAAGGCCATTCACTAGTAGGAGTGAGAAAAACATCAGTGGGTGGTGTGAATTGGAGGGCCTGAATCAGGATAGGTAGTGAGTGGCAATGTAGGATGGAGAAAAGCACCACGGCATGGTGAGCATGGGGAGGTTAGGAAACATGCAGTGGCAATGTAGGATACATTTCTGAAAAACATCGCGGGGTGGTGCGCATTGTAACGGTTTAACAGGCCATTCAATGGTAGGAGTGAGAAATACATCACGGGGTGGTGTGAATTGGAAGGCCTGAATAAGGATAGGCAGTGAGTGGCAATGTAGGATGGAGAAAAGCACCACGGCATGGTGAGCATGTGGAAGTCAGGAAACATGCAGTGGCAATGTGGGATAGCTTTCTGAAAAACATCGCGGGTTGGTGCGCATTGTAAGGGTTTCTAACAGGCCATTCACTAATAGGAGTGAGAAAAACATCACAGGGTGGTGTGCATCAGAGGGCCTGAATTAGGATAGGCAGTGAGTTGCAATGTAGGAGGGAGAAATGCACCACGGGGTGGTCAGGATCGGGATGTCATGAAACAAGCAGTGGCAATGTAGGATATGTTTCTGAAAAACATCGCGGGGTGGTGCGCATGGTAAGGGTTTCTAACAAGCCATTCACTAGGAGGACTGAGAAAAACATCACGGGGTGGTGTGAATCAGAGGGCGTGAATTAGGATAGGCAGTGAGTGGCAATGTAGGATGGAGAAAAGCACCACGGGGTGGTCAGCATGGGGAGGTCAGGAAACATGCAGTGGCAATGTAGGATAGGTTTCTGAAAAACATCGCGGGGTGGTGCGCATGGTAAGGGTTTCTATCAAGCCATTCAATAGGAGGAGTGAGAAAAACATCACAGGGTGGTGTGAATCGGAGGGCGTGAATTAGGATAGGCAGTGAGTGGCAATGTAGGATGGAGAAAAGCACCACGGGGTGGTAATCATGGAGAGGTCAGGAAACATGCATTGGCAATGTAGGATAGTTTTCTGAAAAACATCACGGGGTGGTGCGCATTGTAAGGATTTCTAACAAGCCATTCACAAGTAGGCATGAAAAAAACATCACGGGGTGGTGTGAATCGTAGGGCCTGAATTAATATAGGCAGTGAGTGGCTATGTAGGATGGAGAAAAGCAACACGGGGAGGTCAGCATGGGGAGTCAGGAAACATGCATTGGCAATGTAGGATAGGTTTCTGAAAAACATCACGGGGTGGTGCGCATTGTAAGGATTTCTAACAAGCCATTCGCTAGTAGGAATGAGAAAAATATAACAGGGTGGTGTGAATCGGAGGGCCTGAATCAGGATAGGCAGTGAGTGGCAATGTAGGATGGAGATAAGCACCACGGGGTGGTCAGGATCGGGCGGCCAGTAAACATGCAGTGGTAAAGTAGGATAGGATTCTGAAAAACATTGCGGGGTTGGGTTCATTGTAAGGGTTTCTAAAATGCCTTTCACTAGTAGGAGTGAGAAAAACATCACGGGGTGGTGTGAATCGCAGGGCCTGAATCAGGATGGGCCGTGGGAGGCAATGTAGGATGGAGAAAAGCACGACGGGGTGGTCAGGATTTGGAGGTCAGGAAACATGCAGTTGCAATGCAGGATCGGTTTCTGAAAAACATGGCGGGGTTTGGCGCATGTAAGGCTATGTAACAGGCCATTCACTAGTACGAGTGAGAAATACATCACGGTGTGGTGTGAATCGGAGGGCCTGAATTAAGTTAGACAGTGAGTGGCAATGCAGGATGGAGAAAACCACCACGGGTTGGCGAGCATGGGGAGGTCAGGAAACATGCAATGGCAATGTAGGATAGGTTTCTGAAAAACATCGGCCGGTGGTGCGCATTGTAAAGGTTTCTAACAGGCCATTCACTAGTAGGAGTGAGAAAAACATCACGGGGTTTCGTAAATCGGAGGGTCTCAATTAGGATAGGCAGTGAGTGGCAATGTAAAATGGAGAAAAGCACCACAGGGTGGTCAGAATGGGGAGGTGAGGAAACATCCAGTGGCAATGTAGGATAGTTTTCTGAAAAATATCACGGGGTGGTGCGCATTGTAAGGCTTTCTAACAGGCCATTCACTAGTAGGAGTGAGAAAAACATCACGGGGTGGTGTGAATCGGAGGGCCTGAATAAGGATAGGCAGTGAGTGGCAATGTAGAATGTAGAAAAGCACCACGGGGTTGTCAGCATAGGGAGGTCAGCAAACATGCAGTGGCAATGTTTGATAGCTTTCTGAAAAACGTTTCGGGTTGGTGCGCATTGTAATTGTTTCTAACAGGCCATTCACTAGTAGGAGTGAGAAAAACATCACGGCGTGGTGTGAATCGGAGGGGCTGAATCAGGATAGGCAGTGAGTGGCAATGTAGGATGGAGAAAAGCACTACGGGGTGGTCATCAAGGGGAAGTTAGGACACATGCAGTGACAATGTAGGATAGGTTTCTGAAAAACATCGCGGGGTTGTGTGCATTGTAAGGGTTTCTAACAGGCCATTCACTAAGTAGGAGTGAGAAAAACATCACGGGGTGGTGTGAATCAGATGTTCTGAATTAGGATAGGCAGTGAGTGGCAATGTAGGATGGATAAAAGCACCACGGGGTGGGGGCACGAGGAAGTCAGGAAACATGCAGTGACTATGTAGGATAGGTTTCTGAAAAACATCGCGGGGTGGTGTGCATTGTAAGGATTTTAACAAGCCATACACAACTAGGAGTGAAAAAAACATCACGGGGTGGTGTGAATGTGAGGGCCTGAATTAGGATGGGCTGTGAGTGGCAATGTAGGATGGAGAAAAGCACCACGGGTTTGCCACCATCGGGAGACAAGGAAACATGCAGTGGCAATGTGGAATAGGTTTCTGATAAACATCGCTGGGTGGTGCGCATTGTAAGGGTTTCTAACAGGCCATTCACTAGTAGGAGTGAGAACAAGATCACGGGGTGGTGTGAATCGGAGGGCCTGAATTAGGATAGGCATTGAGTGGCAATGTAGGAGGGAGAAAACATCACAGGGTGGTCAGCATGGGGAGGTAAGGAAACATGCAGTGGCAATGTAGGATAGGTTTCTGAAAAAAAAGCGGGGTGGTGCACATTGTAAGGGTTTCTAACAGGCCATTCACTAGTAGGAGTGAGAAAAACATCATGGGGTGGTGTGAATCTGAGGGCCTGAATTAGGATAGGCAGTGAGTGGCAATGTAGGATGGAGAAAAGCACCACGGTGTGGTCAGCATGGGGAGGTCAGGAAACATGCATTGGCAATGTAGGATAGGTTTCTGAAAAACATCGCAGGGTGGTAGGCATTGTAAGGGTTTGTAGCAGGCCATTCATTAGTAGGATTGAGAAAAACATCACGGGGTGGTGTGAATCTGAGGGCCTGAATTAGGATAGGCATTGAGTGGCAATGTAAAATGGAGAAAATCACCACGGGGTGGTCAGCATCGGGAGGTCAGCAAACATGCAGTGGAAATGTGGGATAGGTTTCTAAAAAAAAAAGCGGGGTGTTGCGGGTTGTAAGGGTTTCTAACAGGCCATTCTCTAGTAGGAGTCATAAAAACATCACGGGGTGGTGTGAATCGGAGGTCCTGATTTAGGATAGGCAGTGAGTGGCAATGTTAAATGGAGAAAAGCACCACGGGGTAGTCATCATGGGGAGGACAGGAAACATGCAGGGACAATGTAGGATAGTTTTCTGAAAAAACATCACGGGTGGTGTGCATTGTAAGGGTTTCTAACAGGCCTTTCACTAGTAGGAGTGAGAAAAATATCATGGGGTGGTGTGAATCAGATGTTCTGAATTAGGATAGGCAGTGAGTGGCAATGTAGGATGGATAAAAGCACCACTGGGTGGGGGCACGGGGAACTCAGGAAACATGCAGTGGCAAGGTAGGATAGTTTTCTGAAAAACATCACGGGGTTGTGCCCATTATAAGGCTTTCTAACAGGCCATTCACTAGTAGGAGTGAGAAAAACATCACGGGGTGGTGTGAATCGGAGGGCCTGAATTAGGATAGGCAGTGAGTGGCAATGTAGGATGGAGAAAAGCACCACGGTGTGGTCAGCATGGGGAGGTCAGGAAACATGCATTGGCAATGTAGGATAGGTTTCTGAAAAACATCGCCGGGTTGTGCGCTTTGTTAGGCTTTCTAACAGGCTATTCACTAGTAGGAGTGAGAAAAACATCACTGGGTGGTGTGAATTGGAGGGCCTGAATCAGGATAAGCAGTGAGTGGCAATGTAGGATGGAGAAAAGCACCACGGCATGGTAAGCATGGGGAGGTTAGGAAACATGCAGTGGCAATGTAGGATACGTTTCTGAAAAACATCGCGGGGTGGTGCGCATTGTAAGGGTTTAACAGGCCATTCAATGGTAGGAGTGAGAAATACATCACGGGGTGGTGTGAATTGGAAGGCCTGAATAAGGATGGGCAGTGAGTGGCAATGTAGGATGGAGAAAAGCACCACGGCATGGTGAGCATGTTGGAGTCAGGAAACATGCAGTGGCAATGTGGGATAGCTTTCTGAAAAACATCGCGGGTTGGTGCGCATTGTAAGGGTTTCTAACAGACCATTCACTAGTAGGAGTGAGAAAAACATCACGGGGTGGTGTGAATCAGAGGGCCTGAATTAGGATAGGCAGTGAGTTGCAATGTAGGAGGGAGAAATGCACCACGGGGTGGTCAGGATCGGGATGTCATGAAACAAGCAGTGGCAATGTAGGATATGTTTCTGAAAAACATCGCGGGGTGGTGTGCATTCTAAGGATTTTAACAAGCCATTCACAACTAGGAGTGAAAAACACATCAAGGGGTGGTGTGAATGTGAGGGCCTGAATTAGGATGGGCTGTGAGTGGCAATGTAGGATGGAAAAAAGCACCACGGGTTTGCCACCATCGGGAGACAAGGAAACATGCAGTGGCAATGTGGAATAGGTTTCTGATAAACATCGCTGGGGGGTGCGCATTCTCAGGGTATCTAACAGGCCATTCACCACTAGGAGTGAAAAAAACATCACGGGATGGTGTCAATCAGAGTGCCTGAATTAGGATAGGCTGTGTGTGGCAATGTAGGATGGAGAAAAGCACCACGGGTTTGTCAGCATGGGTAGGCAAGGAAACATGCAGTGGCAATGTAGAATAGGTTTCTGATAAACATCACTGGATGGTGCGCATTGTAAGGGTTTCTAAAGGGCCATTCACTAGTAGGAGTGAGAACAATATCACGGGGTGGTGTGAATTGGAGGGTCTGAATTAGAATAGGCATTGAGTGGCAATGTAGGATGGAGAAAAGCACCATGGTATGGTGAGCATGGTGAGGTCAGGAAACATGCAGTGGCAATGTAGTATAGATTTCTGAAAAACATCGCGGGGTGGTGCGCATTGTAAGGCTTTCTAACCGACCATTCGCTAGTAGGAGTGAGAAAAAAATCATGGGGTTGTGTGAATCGGAGTGCCTGAATTAGCATAGGCAGTGAGTGGCAATGTAGGATGTAGAAAAACACCACGGGGTGGTCAGCATGGGGAGGTCAGGAAACATGCACTGGCAATGTGTGATGGCTCTCTGAAAATCCTCGCGGGTTGGTGTGCATTGACAGGGTTTCTAACAAGCCATTCAACTAGGAGTGAAAAATACATCACGGGGTGGTGTGAATCAGAGGGCCTGTATTAGGATAGGCTGTGTGTTGCAATGTAGGATGGAGAAAAGCACCACGGGTTTGTCAGCATGTGGAGGCAAGGAAACATGCAGTGGAAATGTAGAATAGGTTTCTGATAAACATCACTGGGTGGTGCGCATTGTAAGGGTTTCTAACAGGCCATTCACTAGTAGAAGTGAGAAAAACATCATGGGGTGGTGTGAATCGGAGTGCCGGAATTATGATAGGCAGTGATTAGCAATGGTGGATGGAGAAAAGCACCATGGGGTGGTCATGATCTGGAAGACAGGAAACATGCAGTGGCAATGTAGGAGAGTTTTCTGAAAAACATCGCGGGGTAGTGCACCTTTTAAGTGATTCTAACAGGCCATTCACTAGTGAGAGTGAGAAATACATCATGGTGTGGTGGGAATCGGAGGGCCTGAATCAGGATAGGCAGTGAGTGGCAATGTAGGATGGAGAAAAGCACCACAGGGTGGTCAGCATTGGGAGGTCTGGAAACGTGTAGTGGAAATGTAGGATAGGTTTCTGAAAAAAAAAAGCGGGGTGGTGCGCATTGTAAGGGTTTCTAACAGGCCATTCACTAGCAATAGTGAGAAAAACATCACGGCGTGGTGTGAATCGGAGGGCCTGAATCAGGATAGGCAGTGAGTGGCAATGTAGGATGGAGAAAAGCACCACGGGGTGGTCAGCATGGGGACGTCAGGGAACATGCAGTTGCAATGTAGGATAGGTTTCTGAAAAACATCGCGGGGTGGTGCGCATTGTATGGGTGTGTGTTACATTACATTCACTAGTAGGAGTGAGAAAAACATCACAGGGTGGTGTGAATCGGAGGATCTGAATTAGGATAGGCAGTGAGTGGCAATGTAGGATGGAGAAAAGCACCACAGGATGGTCAGCATGGGGAGGTCAGGAAACGTACAGTAGCAATGTAGGAAAGTTTTTTGGAAAACATCACGGGGTCGTGCACATTGTAAGGGTTTCTAACAGGCCATTCACAAGTAGGAGTGAGAAGAACATCACGGGGTGGTATGAATCAGATGTTCTGAATTTGGATAGGCAGTGAGTGGCAATGTAGGAAGGAGAAAAGCACCACGGGGTGGTCAGCATGGGGAAGTCAGAAAACATGCATTGACAATGTAGGATAGGTTTCTGAAAAACTTCGCCAGGTGGTGTGCATTGTTAGGCTTTCTAACAGGCCATTCACTAGTAGGAGTGAGAAAAACATCAGTGGGTGGTGTGAATTGGAGGGCCTGAATCAGTATAGGTAGTGAGTGGCAATGTAGGATGGAGAAAAGCACCACGGCATGGTGAGCATGGGGAGGTTAGGAAACATGCAGTGGCAATGTAGGATACATTTCTGAAAAACATCGCGGGGTGGTGCGCATTGTAACGGTTTAACAGGCCATTCAATGGTAGGAGTGAGAAATACATCACGGGGTGGTGTGAATTGGAAGGCCTGAATAAGGATAGGCAGTGAGTGGCAATGTAGGATGGAGAAAAGCACCACGGCATGGTGAGCATGGGGAAGTCAGGAAACATGCAGTGGCAATGTGGGATAGCTTTCTGAAAAACATCGCGGGTTGGTGCGCATTGTAAGGGTTTCTAACAGGCCATTCACTAGTAGGAGTGAGAAAAACATCACAGGGTGGTGTGCATCAGAGGGCCTGAATTAGGATAGGCAGTGAGTTGCAATGTAGGAGGGAGAAATGCACCACGGGGTGGTCAGGATCGGGATGTCATGAAACAAGCAGTGGCAATGTACGATATGTTTCTGAAAAACATCGCGGGGTGGTGCGCATGGTAAGGGTTTCTAACAAGCCATTCACTAGGAGGAGTGAGAAAAACATCACGGGGTGGTGTGAATCGGAGGGCGTGAATTAGGATAGGCAGTGAGTGGCAATGTAGGATGGAGAAAAGCACCACGGGGTGGTCAGCATGGGGAGGTCAGGAAACATGCAGTGGCAATGTAGGATAGGTTTCTGAAAAACATCGCGGGGTGGTGCGCATGGTAAGGGTTTCTATCAAGCCATTCACTAGGAGGAGTGAGAAAAACATTATGGGGTGGTGTGAATCGGAGGGCGTGAATTAGGATAGGCAGTGAGTGGCAATGTAGGATGGAGAAAAGCACCACGGGGTGGTAATCATGGAGAGGTCAGGAAACATGCATTGGCAATGTAGGATAGTTTTCTGAAAAACATCACGGGGTGGTGCGCATTGTAAGGATTTCTAACAAGCCATTCACAAGTAGGCATGAAAAAAACATCACGGGGTGGTGTGAATCGTAGGGCCTGAATTAATATAGGCAGTGAGTGGCTATGTAGGATGGAGAAAAGCACCACGGGGAGGTCAGCATGGGGAGTCAGGAAACATGCATTGGCAATGTAGGATAGGTTTCTGAAAAACATCACGGGGTGGTGCGCATTGTCAGGGTTTCTAACAGGCCATTCGCTAGTAGGAGTGAGAAAAATATAACAGGGTGGTGTGAATCGGAGGGCCTGAATCAGGATAGGCAGTGAGTGGCAATGTAGGATGGAGATAAGCACCACGGGGTGGTCAGGATCGGGCGGCCAGTAAACATGCAGTGGTAAAGTAGGATAGGATTCTGAAAAACATTGCGGGGTTGGGCTCATTGTAAGGGTTTCTAAAATGCCTTTCACTAGTAGGAGTGAGAAAAACATCACGGGGTGGTGTGAATCGCAGGGCCTGAATCAGGATGGGCCGTGGGAGGCAATGTAGGATGGAGAAAAGCACGACGGGGTGGTCAGGATTTGGAGGTCAGGAAACATGCAGTTGCAATGCAGGATCGGTTTCTGAAAAACATGGCGGGTTTTGGCGCATGTAAGGCTATCTAACAGGCCATTCACTAGTACGAGTGAGAAATACATCACGGTGTGGTGTGAATCGGAGGGCCTGAATTAAGTTAGACAGTGAGTGGCAATGTAGGATGGAGAAAACCACCACGGGTTGGCGAGCTTGGGGAGGTCAGGAAACATGCAATGGCAATGTAGGATAGGTTTCTGAAAAACATCGACCGGTGGTGCGCATTGTAAAGGTTTCTAACAGGCCATTCACTCGTAGGAGTGAGAAAAACATCACGGGGTTTTGTGAATCGGAGGGTCTCAATTAGGATAGGCAGTGAGTGGCAATGTAAAATGGAGAAAAGCACCACAGGGTGGTCAGAATGGGGAGGTGAGGAAACATGCAGTGGCAATGTAGGATAGTTTTCTGAAAAATATCACGGGGTGGTGCGCATTGTAAGGCTTTCTAACAGGCCATTCACTAGTAGGAGTGAGAAAAACATCACGGGGTGGTGTGAATCGGAGGGCCTGAATAAGGATAGGCAGTGAGTGGCAATGTAGAATGTAGAAAAGCACCACGATGTTGTCAGCATAGGGAGGTCAGCAAACATGCAGTGGCAATGTTTGATAGCTTTCTGAAAAACGTTTCGGGTTGGTGCGCATTGTAATTGTTTCTAACAGGCCATTCACTAGTAGGAGTGAGAAAAACATCACGGCGTGGTGTGAATCGGAGGGGCTGAATCAGGATAGGCAGTGAGTGGCAATGTAGGATGGAGAAAAGCACTACGGGGTGGTCATCAAGGGGAAGTTAGGACACATGCAGTGACAATGTAGGATAGGTTTCTGAAAAACATCGCGGGGTTGTGCGCATTGTAAGGGTTTCTAACAGGCATTCACTAGCAGGAGCTTGTTTCTAACAAGCCATTCAACTAGGAGTGAAAAATACATCACGGGGTGGTGTGAATCAGAGGGCCTGTATTAGGATAGGCTGTGTGTTTCAATGTAGGATGGATAAAAGCACCACGGGTTTGTCAGCATGGGGAGGCAAGGAAACATGCAGTGGAAATGTAGAATAGGTTTCTGATAAACATCACTGGGTGGTGCGCAATGTAAGGGTTTCTAACAGGCCATTCACTAGTAGAAGTGAGAAAAACATCATGGGGTGGTGTGAATCGGAGTGCCGGAATTATGATAGGCAGTGAGTAGCAATGGTGGATGGAGAAAAGCACCATGGGGTGGTCATGATCTGGAAGACAGGAAACATGCAGTGGCAATGTAGGAGAGGTTTCTGAAAAACATCGCGGGGTAGTGCACCTTTTAAGTGATTCTAACAGGCCATTCACTAGTGAGAGTGAGAAATACATCATGGTGTGGTGGGAATCGGAGGGCCTGAATCAGAATAGGCAGTGAGTGGCAATGTAGGATGGAGAAAAGCACCACAGGTTGGTGAACATGGGAAGGTCAGGAAACATGCAATGGCAATGTAGGATAAGTTTCTGAAAATCATTGCGGTGTCATTCGCATTGTAAGTGTTTGTAGCAGGCCATTCACAATTAGGAGTTAGAAAACCATCACAGAGTGTTGTGAATCGGAGGGCCTGAAATGGATAGGCAGTGAGGGCAATGAAGAATGGAGAAAAGCACCACGGGGTGGTAAAAATGGGGAGGTAAGGACTCATGCAGTGGCAATGTAGGATAGGTTTCTAAAAAATATCAGGGGGTGGTGCGCATTGTAAGGATTTTTAACAAGCCATTCGGAAGTAGGAGTGAAAAAAACATCACGGGGTGGTGTGAATCGGACGGCCTGATTCAGCATAGGCTGTGAGTGGCAATATAGGATGGAGAAAAGCACCACAGGTTTGTCAGCATGGGGAGCAAGGAAACATGCAGTGGCAATGTAGGATAGGTTTCTGAAAAAAAAGCGGGGTGGTGTGCATTGTAAGGGTTTCTAACAGGCCATTCACTAGTAGCAGTGAGAAAAACATCACGGGCTGTTGTCAATCGGAGGGCCTGAATTAGGATAGGCAGTGAGTGGCAATGTAGGATGGAGAAAAGCACCACGGGGTGGTCAGCATGGGAGGTCAGCAAACATGCAGTGGCAATGTAGGATAGGTTTCTGAAAAACATCACTAGGTGGTGCGCATTGTAAGGGTTTCTAACAGGCCATTGATTAGTAGGAGCGAGAAAAACATCACGGTGTGGTGTGAATCGATGGGGCTGAATCAGGATAGGCAGTAAGTGGCAATGTAGGATGGAGAAAAGCACCAGGTGTGGTCAGGATGGTGAGGGCAGGAAACCTGCAGTGGCAAAGTAGGATAGGTTTCTGAAAAACATCCTGGGGTGGTGCGCATTGTAACAGTTTCTTAAAGGCCCTTCAATAGTAGGAGTGAGAAAAATATCACGGAGTGGTGTAAATTGGAAGGAACTGAAGTAAGATAGGCAATGAGTGACAATGTAGCATGGAGAAAAGCACCATGGCGTGGTCAGCATGGGGAGGTCAGGAAACATGCAGTGGCAACGAAGGATAGGTTTCTGAAAAACATTGCGGGGTGGTGCGCATTGTAAGGGTTTCTAACAGGCATTCACTAGCAGGAGTTAGAAAAAAATCACGGCGTGGTGTGAATATGAGGGTCTGAATCATTATAGGCAGTGAATGGTAATGTAAAATGGAGAAAAGCAACACGGGTTGGTCAGCATCGGGAGGTCAGGAAACATGCATTGGCAATGTAGGATAGGTTTCTGAAAAACATTGGGGGTGGTGCGCATTGTAAGGTTTCTAACAGGCCATTCACTAGTAGGAGCGAGAAAAACATCATGTTGTGGTGTGAATCAGAGGGCCTGAATCAAGATAGACATTGAGTGGCACAGTAGGATGGGGAAAAGCACCAAAGGTTGGTGAACATGGGGATGTCAAGAAACATGCAATGGCAATGTAGGATAAGTTTCTGAAAATCATCGCGGGGTCGTTCGCATTGTAAGGGTTTGTAGCAGGCCATTCACTATTAGGAGTGAGAAAACCATGACAGAGTGGTGTGAATCGGAGGGCTTGAATTAGGATAGGCAGTGTGGGCAATGAAGAATGGAGAAAAGCACCATGGGGTCGTCAACATGGGGAGGTCAGGAAACATGCAGGGGCAATGTAGGATAGGTTTCTGAAAAACATCGGGGGGTGGTGCGTATTGTAAGGATTTTAAACAAGCCATTAAAAAGTAGGAGGGAAAAAAACATCACGGGGTGGTGTGAATCGGACTGCCTGATTTAGGATAGGCTGCGAGTGGCAATTTAGGATGGAGAAAAGCACCACAGGTTTGTCAGCAGGGGAGGCAAGGAAACATGCAGTGGCAATGTAGAATAGGTTTCTGATAAACATCCATCGGTGGTGCGCATTGTAAGGGTTTCTAACAGGCCATTCACTAGTAGCAGTGAGAAAAATATCACGGGCTGTTGTGAATCGGAGGGCCTGAATTAGGATAGGCAGTGAGTGGCAATGTAGGATGGAGAAAAGCACCACGGGGTGGTCAGCATGGGGAGGTCAGGAAACATGCAGTGGCAATGTAGGATAGGTTTCTGAAAAACAACACAGGTGGTGCGCATTGTAAAGGTTTCTAACAGGCCATTCACTAGTAGCAGTGAGAAAAACATCACGGGCTGGTGTGAATCAGAAGGCCTGATTTAGGATAGGCAGTGAGTGGCAATGTAGCATGGAGAAAAGCACCACGAGGTGGTCAGGATGGGGAGGTCAGGAAACATGCAGTGGCAATTTAGTATAGGTTTCTGAAAAACATCGCAGGGTGGTGCGCATTGTCAGTGTTTCTAACTGGCCATTTACTAGTAGGAGTGAGAAAAACATCACGGGCTGGTGTGAATCGGTGGGCCTGAATTAGTATAGGCAGTGAGTGGCAATGTAAAATGGAGAAAAGCACCAGGGGTGGTCAGGATGGGAGGTCAAGAAACATGCAATGGCAATGTAAGATAGGTTTTTGAAAAAAATCGTGTGGTGATGCGCATTGAAATGGTTTCTAGCAGGCCATCCACATGTAGGAGTGAGAAAAACATCACGGGGTGGTGTGAATCGGAGGGCCTGAATCAGGATAGGCAGTGAGTGGCAATGTAAAATTGAGAAAACCACCACGGGGTGATCAGCACGGGGAGGTCAGGAAACATGCAGTGGCAATGTAGGATAGGTTTCTGATAAACATCGCAGGGTGGTGCGCATTGTAAAGGTTTCTAACAGGCCATTCACTAGTAGGAGTGATAAAAAAATTACGGGGTGGTGTGAATCAGATGGCCTGAATCAGAATAGGAAGTGAGTGGCAATGGAGGATGCAGAAAAACACCACAGGGTGGTCCGCATGGTGATGACAGAAAACATTCAGTGGCAATGTAGGATAAGTTTCTGAAAAACATCGGGGGGTGGTGCACATTGTAAGGCTTTTTAACAAGCCATTCAGAAGTAGGAGTGAAAAAAAAAATCACAGGGTGGTGTGAATTGGACGGCATGATTTAGAATAGGCTGTGAGTGTCAATGTAGGATGGAGAAAAGCACCACAGTGTGGTCAGCATGGGGAGGTCATGAAACATGCAGACAATATAGGATAGGTTTCTGAAAAACCTTGCAGCCTGGTGAGAATTGTAAGGGTTTCTAACAGGCCATTCACTACAACAGTGAGAAAAACATCACGGGGTGGTGTGAATCAGAGGGCCTGAATTAGGAAAGGCAGTGAGTGCCAATGTAAAATTGAGAAAAGTTCCACGGGGTGGTCAGCATGGGGAGGTCAGGAAATATGCAGTGGCAATGTTGGATAGATTTCTGATAAACATCGCAGGGTGGTGCGCATTGTAAGATTTCTAACAGGCCATTTACTAGTTGGAGTGAGAACAACATCATGGGGTGGTGTGAATCGGAGGCTCTGGATCAGGATAGGCAGTGAGTGGCAATGTAAAATGGAGAAAAGCACCACAGGGTGGTCAGCATCGGGAGGTCAAGAAACATGCATTGGCAATGTAGGATAGTTTTCTGAAAAACATCACGGGGTGGTGGACATGGTAAGGTTTCTAACAGGCCATTCACTAGTAGAATTGAGAAAAACATTATGGGGTGGTTTGAATCATATTTTCTAATTATAATAGGCAGTGAGTGGCAATGTAGGATGGAGAAAGCACCACGGGCTGGTCAGCATGGGGAGGTCAGGAAACATGCAGTGGCAATGTGGGAGAGCTTTCTGAAAAATATTTCGGGTTGGTGCACATTGTAATTGTTTCTAACAGGCCATTCACTAGTAAGAGTGAGAAAAACATCAGGGCGTGGTGTGAATCGGAGGGCCAGAATCAGGATAGGCAGTGAGTGGCAATGTAGGATGGAGAAAAGCACCACGGGGTGTTCATCATGGGGAAGTCTGGACACATGCAGTGGCAATGTAGGATAGGTTTCTGAAAAACATCGCGGGGTTGTGCGCATTGTAAGGGTTTCTAACAGGCCATTCACTAGTAGGAGTGAGAAAAACATCACGAGGTGGTGTGAATCGGAGGGCCTGAATTATGATAGGCAGTGAGTGGCAATGTAGCATGGAGAAAAGCACCACGGGCTGGTCAGCATGGGGAGGTCTGGAAACATGCAGTGGCAATGTAGGATAGGTTTCTGAAAAAAATAGAGGGGTGTTGCGCATTGTAAGCGTTTCTTACAGGCCATTCTCCAGTAGGAGTTAAGAAAACATCACGGGGTGGTGTGAATCGGAGGGCCTGATTTAGGATAGGCAGTGAGTGGCAATGTTAAATGGAGGAAAGCACCATGGGGTAGTCATCATGCGGAGGACAGGAAACATGCAGTGGCAATGTAGGATAGTTTTCTGAAAAACACCACAGGGTGGTGCGCATTTTAAGGGTTTCTAACATGCCTTTCACTAGTAGGAGTGAGAAAAACATCACGGGGTGGTGTGAATCAGATGTTCTGAATTAGGATAGGCAGTGAGTGGCAATGTAGGATGAAGAAAAGCAGCATGGGGTGGGGGCATGGATAAATCAGGAAACAAGCAGTGGCAAGATAGGATAGTTTTCTGAAATACATCACGGGGTTGTGCCCATTAAAAGGCTTTCTAACAGACCATTCACTAGTAGGAGTGAGAAAAACATCACGGGGTGGTGTGAATCGAAGGGCCTGAATTAGGATAGGCAGTGAGTGGCAATGTAAAATGGAGAAAACCACCACGGTGTGGTCAGCATGGGGAGGTCAGGAAACATGTAGTGTCAATGTAGGGTAGGTTTCTGATAAACATCGCTGGGTGGTGCACATTGTAAGGGTTTCTAACAGGGCATTCATTAGTAAGAGTGAGAAAAACATAACGTGGTGGTGTGAATCGGTGGGCCTGAATTAGGATAGGCAGTGAGTGGCAACATAAAATGGAGAAAAGCACAGCGGTGTGGTCAGCATGGGGAGGTCAGGAAACATGTAGTGGCAATGTAGGATAGGTTTCTGATAAACATCGCTGGGTGGTGCGCATGGTAAGGGTTTCTAACAGGCCATTCACTAGTAGGAGTGAGAAATACATCACGGTGTGGTGTGAATCGGAGGGCCTGAATCAATTTGGACGGTGAGTGGGAATGTAGGATGGCGAAAAGCACCACAGGTTGGTGAGCATGTGGAGGTCAGGAAACATGCAATGGCAATGTAGGATAAGTTTCTGAAAAACATCGCGGTGTGGTGCGAATTGTAAGGATTTCTAACAAGCAATTCACAAGTAGGAGCGCAAAAAACATCACGGGGTGGTGTGAATCAGAGGGACTGAATTAGGATAGGCAGTGATTGGCAATGTAGGATGGACAAAAGCACCACGGGGTGGTCAGCATGGGGAGGTCAGAAAACATGCAGTGGTAATGTAGGATAGGTTTCTTCATAAAAAGGCGTGTCATGCGCATTGTAAAGGTTTCTAACAGGCCATTGTCTAGTAGGAGTCAAGAAAACATCACGGGGTTGTTTGAATCAGATGTTCTATTAGGATAGGCAGTGAGTAGCAATGTAGGATGGAGAAAAGCACCACGGGGTGGTCAGCATGGGGAGGTCAGGAAACATGCAGTGGCAATGTAGGATAGGTTTGCGAAAAACATCGCGGGGTGGTGCGCATTGTAATTGTTTCTAACAGGCCATTCCCTACTAGGAGTGAGAAAAATATAAAGGGGTGGTGTGAATGCAAGGGCCTGAATCAGGATAGGCAATGAGTGGCAATGTAGGATGGAGAAAAGCACCACATGGTGGTCAGCATGGGGAGGTCAGGAAACATGCATTGGCAGTGTAGGATAGGTTTCTGAAAAACATCGCCGGGCGGTGCGTATTGTAAGGGTTTCTAACAATCCATTCACTAGTAGGAGTGAGAAAAACATCACGGGTGGTGTGAAATGGAGGGCCTGAATTATGATAGGCAGTGAGTGGCAATGTAGGATGGAGAAAAGCACCACGGGTTTGTCAGCATGGGGAGGCTAGGAACCATGCAGTGGCAATGTAGAATAGATTTCTGCTAAACATTGCTGGGTTGTGCGCATTGTAATGTTTTCTAACAGGCCATTCACTAATAGGAGTGAGATCAGCATAACGGGTGGTGTGAATCAGAGGGCCTGAATAGGGATAGGCACTAGTGGCAATGTAGGATGGAGAAAAGCACCACAGGGTGGTCAGCATTGGGAGGTCAGGAAACATGCAGTGGCAATGTAGGATAGGTTTCTGAAAAAAAATAGCGGGGTGGTGCGCATTGTAAGGGTTTCTAACAGGGCATTCACTAGTAGGAGTGAGAAAAACATCACGGGGTTGTGTGAAATGGAGGGCTTGAATTATGATAGGCAGTGAGTGGCAATGTAGGACCAAGAAAGGCACCACGGGGTGGTCAGCATGGGGAGGTCAGGAAACATGCAGTGGCAATGTAGGATAGGTTTCTGAAAAACATTGCGGGGTGGGGCGCATTGTAAGGGTTTCTAACTGGGCATTCACAAGTAGAAGTGAGAAAAACATCATGGGAGGGGGGTGTGAATCGGAGGGCCTGAATCAGAATAGGAAGTGAGTGGCAAAGTAGGATGGAGAACAGCACCACAGGGTGGTCAGAATGGGGAGGTCAGGAAACACGCAGTGGCAATGTAAGATAGGTTTCTGAAAAACATCGCGGGGTGGTGCGCATTGTAAGGGTTTCTAACAGGCCATTCACTAGTAGGATTGAGAAAAACATCACGGAGTGGTTTGAATCAGAAGGCCTGAATCAGCATAGGAAGTGAGTGGCAATGTAGGATGGCGAAAAGCACCACGGTGTGGTCAGCATGGGGAGGTCCGAACACATACAGTGGCAATGTAGGATAAGTTTCTGAAAAGCATCGCGAGTGGTGACAATTGTAAGTGTTTCTAACAGGCCATTCTCTAGTAGAAGTGAGAAAAACATCACAGGGTGGTGTGAATAGGAGGGCCTGAATCAGGATAGGCTGTAGTGGCAATGTTAGATGGAGAAAAAGACAAGGGTTGGTCAGGCTGTGGAGCTCAGGAAACATGCAGGGGCAATGTAGGATAGGTTTCTGAAAAACATCGCGGGATGTGTGCATTGTAAGGGTTTGAAGCAGGCCATTCACTAGTAGGAGTGAGAAAAACATCACGGGGTGGTGTGAATCAGAGTTCGTGTATTAGGATAGGCAGTGAGTGGCAATGAAGAATGGAGAAAGCACCACGGGGTGGTCAACATGGGGAGGTCAATAAACATGCAGGGGCAATGTAGGATAGGTTTCTGAAAAACAACACGGGATTGTGCGCATTGTAAGGATTTGTAGCAGGCCATTCCCTACTAGGAGTGAGTAAAATATAAAGGGGTGGTGTGAATGCGAGGGCCTGAATCAGGATAGGCCGTGAGTGGAAATGTAGGATGGAGAAAAGCACCACGGGTGGTCAGCATTGGGAGGTCAGGAAACAAGCAGTGGCAATGTAGGATATGTTTCTGAAAAAAATAGCGGGGTGGTGCGCATTGTACGGGTTTCTAACAGGGCATTCACTAGTAGAAGTGAGAAAAACATCACGGGGTGGTGTGAATCAGAGGGCCTGAATCAGGATAGGCAGTGAGTGGCAATGTAGGATCGAGAAATGCACCACAGGGTGGTCAGGATGGTCAGGTCAGGAAACATGCAGTGGCAATATAGGATAGGTTTCCGAAAATCATTGCAGGGTGGCGCACATTTTAAGAGTTTCTTAAAGGCCTTTCACTAGTAGCAGTGAGAAAAACATCACGGGGTGGTGTGAATCGCAGGGACTGAATCATATAGGCCGTGAGTGCCAATGTAGGATGGAGAAAAGCACCACGGGGTGATCAGGATGGGGAGGTCAGGAAACATGCAGTGGCATTGTAGGATAGGTTTATGAAAAACATCGCGGGGTGGTGCGCATTGTAAGGGTTTCTAACATGCCATTCACTAGTAGGAGTTAGAAATACATCATGGTGTGGTGTCAATCCGAGGGCCTGAATGAAGTTAGACAGTGAGTGGCAATGTAGGATGGAGAAAAGCACCACGGGTTGGTGAGCATGAGGAAGTCAGGAAACATGAAATGGCAATGTAGGATAGGTTTCTGAAAAACAACACGGGGTTGTGCGCATTGTAAGGATTTGTAGCAGGCCATTCACAAGTACGAGTGAGAAAAACATCACGGGGTGGTGTGAATCGGAGGGCCTGAATTAGGATAGGCAGTGAGTGGCAATGAAGAATGGAGAAATGCACCAAGGGGTGGACAACATGGCGAGGTAAATAAACATGCAAATGAAACGTAGGATTTGTATCTGAAAAACATCGCGGGGTGGTGCGCATTGTAAGGGTTTCTAACAAGGCATTCACAAGTAAGAGTGAAAAAAACATCACGGGGTGGTGTGAATCTGAGGGCCAGAATTAGGATAGGCTGTGAGTGGCAATGTAGGATGGAGAAAAGCACCACGGGTTTGTCAGCATGGGGAGGCAAGGAACCATGCAGTGGCAATGAAGAATATTTTTCTGATAAACATCGCTGGGTGGTGCGCATTGTAAGGGTTTCTAACAGGCCACTCACTAGTAGAAGTGAGAACAGCATCACGGATGGTGTGACCCAGAGGGCCTGAATAGGGATAGGCATTGAGTGGCAATGTAGGATGGAGAAAAGCACCACAGGGTGGTAAGCATGGGGAGGTCAGGAAACATGTAGTAGCAATGTATGATATGTTTCTGAAAAACATCGCCGGGTGGTGTGCATTGTAAGGGTTTCTAACAGGCCATTCACTAGTAGGACTGAGGAAAACATCATGGGGTGGTGTGAATCGGAGGGCCTGAATTATGATAGGCAGTGAGTGGGAATGTAGGATGGAGAAAAGCACCAAGGGGTGGTCAGCATGTGGAGGTAAGCAAACATGCATTGGCAATGTAGGATAGGTTTCTGAAAAACATCGCAGGGTGGGGCGCATTGTACGGGTTTCTAACTGGGCATTCACTAGTAGAAGTGAGAAAAACATCACGGGGTGGTGTGAATCGGAGGGCCTGAATCATGATAGGCAGTGAGAGGCAATGTAGTATGGAGAAAAGCACCACAAGGTTGTCAGGATGGTGAGGTCAGGAAACATGAAGTGGCAATGTAGGATAGGTTTCTGAAAAACTTCGCGGGGTGGTGCGCATTGTAAATCTTTCTAACAAGCCATTCACAAGTTGGAGTGAATGAAACATAACGGGGTGGTGTGAATCGGAGGGCCTGAATTAGTATAGGCAGTGAGTGGCAATGTAAAATGGAGAAGAGCACCACGGTGTGTTCAGCATGGGGAGGTCAGGAAACATACAGTGGCAATGTAGGATAGGTTTCCGAAAAACATCACGGGGTGGTGCGCATTGTAAGGGTTTCTAACAGGCCATTCCCTAATAGGAGTGAGAAAAATATAAAGGGGTGGTGTGAATGCGAGGGCCTGAATCAGGATAGGCAGTGAGTGGCAATGTAGGATGGAGAAAAGCACTACAGGGTGGTCAGCATTGGGAGGTCAGGAAACATGCCTTATCAGTGTACGATAGGTTTCTGAAAAACATTGCCGGGCGGTGCGTATTGTAAGGGTTTCTAACAGGCCATTCACTAGTAGGAGTGAGAAAAACATCACGGGTGGTGTGAAACGGAGGGCCTGAATTAGGATAGGCAGTGAGTGGCAATGTAGGATGGAGAGAAGCACCACAGGTTTGTCAGCATGGGGAGGCAAGGAACCATGCAGTGGCAATGTAGAATAGTTTTCTGATAAACATCACTGGGTTGTGCGCATTGTAAGGTTTTCTAACAGGCCATTCACAAGTAGAAGTGAGAAAAACATCACGGGATGGGGGTGTGAATCGGAGGACCTGAATCAGGATACGAAGTGAGTGGCAAAGTAGGATGGAGAACAGCACCACAGGGTGGTCAGAATGGGGAGGTCAGGAAAAACGCAGTGGCAATGTAAGATAGGTTTCTGAAAAACATCGCGGGCTGGGGCGCATTGTAAGGGTTTCTAACATTCCATTCACTAGTAGGAGGGAGAAATACATCACAGGGTGCTGTGAATCGGAGGGCCTGATTTAGAATAGGCAGTGAGTGGCAATGTAAAATGGAGAAAAGTACCATGGCGTGGTCAGAATGGGGAGGCAAGGAAACATGCAGTGTCTATGTAGGACAGGTTTCTGAAAAACATCGCGGGGTGGTGCGCATTGTAAGGGTTTCTAACAGGCCATTCACTAGTAGGAGTGAGAAAAACATCACGGAGTGGTTTGAATCAGAAGGCCTGAATCAGCATAGGAAGTGAGTGGCAATGTAGGATGGAGAAAAGCACCACGGTGTGGTCAGCATGGGGTGGTCCGAACACATACAGTGGCAATGTAGGATAAGTTTCTGAAAAACATGGCGAGTGGTGAGAATTGTAAGGGTTTCTAACAGGCCATTCTCTAGTAGAAGTGAGAAAAACATCACAGGGTGGTGTGAATAGGAGGGCCTGAATCAGGATAGGCTGTAGTGGCAATGTTGGATGGAGAAAAAGACAACGGGGTGGTCAGGCTGGGGAGGTCAGGAAACATGCAGGGGCAATGTAGGATAGCTTTCTGAAAAACATTGCGGGATGTGCGCATTGTAAGGGTTTGAAGCAGGCCATTCACTAGTAGGAGTGACAAAAACATCACGGGGTGGTGTGAATCAGAGTGCCTGTATTAGGATAGGCAGTGAGTGGCAAAGAAGAATGGAGAAAAGCACCACGGGGTGCTCAACATGGGGAGGTCAATAAACATGCAGTGGCAATAAAGTACAGGTTTCTGAAAAACATCGCGGGGTTGTGCGCATTGTAAGGCTTTCTAACAAGCCATTCAAAGTAGGAGTGAAAAAAACATAACGGGTTGGTATGAATCGGAGGGCCTTTATTAGGATAGGATGTGAGTGGCAATGTATAATGGAGAAAAGCACCACGGGTTTGTTAACATGGGGATGCAAGGAAACTTGCAGTGGCAATGTAGAAGAGGTTTCTGATAAGCATCGCTGGGTGGTGCGCATTGTAAGGGCTTCTAACAGGCCATTCACTAGTAGGACTGAGAAAAACATCACGGGGTGGTGTGAATCAGATGTTCTGAATTAGGATAGGCAATGAGTGGCAATGTAGAATGGAGAAAAACACCACGGGTTTGTCCGCATGGGGAGGCAAGGATCCATGCAGTGGCAATGTAGAATAGTTTTCTGAAAAACATCACTGGGTGGTGTGCATTGTAAGGGTGTCTAACAGGCCATTCACTAGTAGTAGTGAGAAATACATCATGGTGTGGTGTGTATCGCAGGGCCTGAATCAAGATAGACAGTGACTGGCAATATACGATGGAGAAAAGCACCACGGGTAGGTGAGCATGGGGAGGTCAGGAAACATGCATTGGCAATGTAGGATAGGTTTCTGACAAACATCGCGGGGTTTTGCGCATTGTAAATGTTTGTAGCAGGCCATTCACTAGTAGGAGTGAGAAAAACATTACGGGGTGGTGTGAATTGGAAGGCCTGAATTAGGATAGACAGTGAGTGGCAATGGAGGATGGAGAAAAGCACCACGGGGTGGTCAAGATGGGGAGGTCAAGAAACATGCTGTGGCAATATAGGATAGGTTTCTGAAAAACTTTGCAGTGTGGTGCTCTTTGTAAGGGTTTCTTAAAGGCCTTTCACTAGTAGGAGTGAGAAAAACATCACAGGGTGGTGTGAATCGCAGGGACTGAATCAGGATAGGCCGTGAGTGCCAATGTAGGATGGAGTAAAGCACCACAGGGTGGTCAGGATGGGGAGGTCAAGAAACATGCAGTGGCATTATAGGATAGGTTTATGAAAAACATCGCTGGGTAGTTCTCATTGTAAGCGTTTCTAACAGGCCATTCACTAGAAGGAGTGAGAAATACATCATGGTGTGGTGTGAATCGGAGGGCCTGAATCAAGTTAGACAGTGAGTGGCAATGTCGGATGGAGAAAAGAACCACAGGGTGGTCAGCATCGGGAGGTCAGGAAACATGCAGTCGAATGAAGGATATTTTTCTGAAAAATCGCGGGGTGGTGCTCCTTGTAGGGGTTTCTTAAAGGCCTTTCACTAGTAGGAGTGAGAAAAACATACCGCGGTGGTGTGAATCGGAGGGCCTGAATCAGGATAGGCCCTGAGTGGCAATGTAGGATGGAGAAAAGCACCACGGGGTGGTCAGGATGGGGAGATGAGGAAACCTGCAGTGGCAATGTAGGATAGTTTTCTGAAAAACATGGCGACATGGTGCTTATTGTAAGGGTTTCTAAAAGGCCTTTCACTAGTAGGATTGAGAAAATCATCACAGGGTGGTGTGAATCAGAGGGCCTGAATCAGGATAGGCCGTGAATGGCAATGTACGATCGAGGAAAGCACCACAGGGTGGTCAAGATGGGCGGTCAGGAAAAATGCAGTGGGAATGTAGGATACGTTTCTGAAAAACATCGCGGTAGTGCGCATTGTAAGGTTTTCTAACAGACCATTCACTAGTAGGAGTGAGAAATACATCATGGTGTGGTGTGAATGAGAGGGCTTGAATCAAGATAGAAAGTGAGTGGCAATGTAGGATGGAGAAAAGCAACACGGGTTGGTGAGCATGGGGCTCTCAGGAAACATGCAATGGCAATGTAGGATAGGTTTTTAAAAAACATCGCGGGGTGGTGCGCATTGTAATGGTTTGTAGCAGGCCATTCACTAGTAGGAGTGAGAAAAACATCACGGGGTTGTGTGAATCGGAGGGCCTGAATTAGGATAGGCAGTGAGTGGCAATGAAGAATGGAGAAAAGCACACAAGGGTGGTCAACATGAGGAGGTCAGGAAATGCAGGAGCAATGTAGGATAGGTTTCTGAAAAACATCGCGGGGTGGTGCGCATTTTAAGGATTTCTAACAAGCCATTCACAAGTAGGAGTGAAAAATAAATAAAGGTGTGGTGTGAATCATAGGGGCTGAATTAGGATAGGCTGTGAGTGGCTATTTAGGATGGAGAAAAAAACCATTGGTTTGTCAGCATGGAGAGGCAAGGAAACATGCAGTGGCAATGTAGAATAGGTTTCTGATAAACATCGCTGGGTGGGGCGCATTGTAAGGATTTCTAACAGGCCAATCACTAGTAGGAGTGAGAAAAACATCACGGGGTGGTGTGAATCAGATGTTCTGAATTAGGATAGGCAGTGAGTGAGAATGTAGGATAGAGAAAAGCACCACGGTGTGGTCAGCATGGGGACGTCAGGAAACATGCATTGGCAATGTAGGATAGGTTTCAGAAATACATCGCAGGGTGGTGCGCATTGTAAGGCATTCTAACAGGCCATTCATTAGTAGGAGCGATTAAAACATCACAGGGTGGTGTGAATATGAGGGCCCGAATTAGTATATGCAGTGAGTGGCAACGTAAAATGGAGAAAAGCACCACGGTGTGTTCAGTATGGGGAGGTCAGGAAACATGCAATGGCAATGTAGGATAGGTTTCAGAAAAACATCGCAGGGTGGTGCGCACTGTAATGGTTTCTATAGGCCATTCACTAGTAGGTGTGAGAAAAAGATAACAGGGTGGTGTGAATCGGAGCATCTGAATTATGATAGGCAGTGAGTGGCAATGTTGGATGGAGAAAAGCACCAAGGGGAGGTCAGCATGGGGAGGTGAGGAAACATGCAGTGGCAATGTAGGATAGGTTTCTGAAAAGCATCGCGGGGTGGTGCGCATTATAATGGTTTCTAACAGACCATTCACTAGTAGGAGTTACAAATACATCATGGTGTGGTGTGAATCGGAGGGCCTGAATCAAGATAGAAAGTGAGTGGCAACGTAGGATGGAGAAAAGCACCATGGGTTGGTGAGCAGGGGCGGTCAGGAAACATGCAATGGCAATGTAGGATAGGTTTCTAAAAAACATCGCGGGGTGGTGCGCATTGTAATGGTTTGTAGCAGGCCATTCACTAGTACGAGTGAGAAAAACATCACGGGGTTGTGTGAATCGGAGGGCCTGAATTAGGATAGGCAGTGAGTGGCAAGGAAGAATGGAGAAAAGCACCCAAGGGTGGTCAACATGAGGAGGTCAGGAAACATGCACGAGCAATGTAACATAGGTTTCTGAAAAACATCGTGGGGTGGTGCGCGTTTTAAGGATTTCTAACAAGCCATTCACAAGTAGGAGTGAAAAATACATCACGGGGTGGTGTGAATCAGATGTTCTGAATTAGGATAGGCAGTGAGTGGCAATGTAGGATAGAGAAAAGCACCACGGTGTGGTCAGCATGGGGAGGTCAGGAAACATGCATTGGCAATGTAGGATTGGTTTAAGAAATACATCGCAGGTTGGTGCGCATTGTAAGGCATTCTAACAGGCCATTCACTAGTAGGAGCGATTAAAACAACACAGGGTGGTGTGAATCTGAGGGCCTCAATTAGTATATGCAGTGAGTGGCAACGTAAAAGGGAGAAAAGCCCCACGGTGTGTTCAGCATGCGTAGGTCAGGAAACATGCAATGTCAATGTAGGATAAGTTTCAGAAAAACATTGCCGGGTGGTCGGCATTGTGAGGGTTTCTACAGGCCATTCACTAGTAGGTGTGAGAAAAATATAACGGGGTGGAGTGAATCGGAGCACCTGAATTATGATAGGCAGTGAGTGGCAATGTAGGATGGAGAAAAGCACCAAGGGGTGGTCAGCATGGGGAGGTCAGGAAACATGCAGTGGCAATGTAGGATATGTTTCTGAAAAACATCGCGGGGTGGTGCGCATTGTAAGGGTTTCTAAAAGGCCATTCACTAGTAGAAGTGAGAAAAACATCACGGGGTGGTGTGAATCGGAGGGCCTGAATCAGGATAGGCAGTGATTGGCAATGTAGGATGGAGAAAAGCACCACAGGGTGGTCAGGAAGGGGATGTCAGGAAACATGCAGTGGCAATACAGTATATTTTTCTGAAATACATCGCGATGTGGGACACATTGTAAGGGTTTCTAACAGGCCATTCACTAGTAGGAGTGAGAAAAACATCACGGGGTGGTGTGAATCAGAGTGCCTGAATTAGGATAGATAGTGAGTGGCAATGAAGAAAGGTGAAAAGCACCACGGGGAGGTCAACCTGGGAAGGTCAGGAAACATGCAGTGGCAATGTAGGACAGGTTTCTGAAAAACATCGCGGTGTGGTACGCATTGTAAATGTTTGTAGCAGGCCATTCACTAGTAGGAGAGAGAAAAACCTCATGGGGTTGTGTGAATCAGGGGGCCTGAATTAGGATAGGCAGTGAGAGGCAATGAAGATTGGAGAAAAGCACCATGGCGTGGTCAACTTGGGGAGGTCAGGAAACATCAGTGGCAATTTAGAATAGGTTTCTGAAAAACATCGCGGGGTGGTGCGCATTGTAAGGTTTCTAACAGGCCATTTACAAGTAGGAGTGAGAAAAGCATCACGGGCTGGTGTGATTCGGAGGGCCTGATTTATGATAGGCAGTGAGTGGCAATGTAGGATGGAGAAAAGCACCACGGGGTGGTCAGCATGTGGAGGTCAGGAAAAATGCAGTGGAAATGTAGAATACGTTTCTGAAAACCATCGTGAGGTGGTGCGCTTTGTAAGGGTTTCTAACAAGCCATTCACTAGTAGAAGTGAGAAAAACATCACGGGGTGGTGTGAATTGGAAGGCGTGAATCAAAATAGACAGTGAGTGGCAATGTAGGATGGAGAAAAGCACCACGGGTTGGTGAGCATGGGGAGGTCAGGAAACATGCAATGGCAATGTAGGATAGGTTTCGGAAAAACAACGCGGGGTGGTACGCATTGTAAGGGTTTCTAAGAGGCCATTCAGTAGTAGGAGTGAGAAAAACGTCACGGGGTGGTGTGAATCAGATGTTCTGAATTAGGATAGGCAGTGAGTGGCAATGTAGGATGGAGAAAAGCACCACGGGGTGGTCAGCATGGGGAGGACAGGAAACATGCATTGGCAATGTATGATAGGTTTCTGAAAAAAATTGCCGGGTGGTGTGCATTGAAAAGCATTGTAACAGGCCAATCACTAGTAGGAGAGAGAAAAACATCACGGGGTGGTGTGAATCGGAGGGCCTGAATTAGGATAGGCAGTGAGTGGCAACGTAAAATAGAGAAAAGCACCTCGTTGTGGTCATCATTGAGAGGTCAGAAAACATGCAGTGGCAAAGTAGGATAAGTTTCGGTACAACATCGCGGGGTGGTGCGCATTGTAAGGGTTTCTACAGGCCATTCACTAGTAGGTGTGAGAAAAATAAAACGGTGTGGTGTGAATCGGAGGGACTGAATCTGGATAGGCAGTGAGTGGCAATGTAGGATGGAGAAAAGCACCACGGGGTGCTCAGCATGGGGAAGTCAGGAAAAACGCAGTGGAAATGTAGGATAGGTTTCTGAAAAACATCGCGGGGTGGTGCGCAATGTAAGGCTTTCTGACAGGCCATTCACTAGTAGGAGTGAGAAATGCATCATGGTGTGGATTGAATCGGAGGGCCTGAGTCAAGATAGACAATGAGTGGCAATGTAGGATGGAGAAAAGCACCACGGGTTGGTGAGCATGGGGAGGTCAGGAAACATACAATGGCAATGTAGGATAGATTTCTGAAAAACAACGCGGGGTGGTATGCATTGTAAAGGCTTTTAGCAGACCATTCACTAGTAGGAGTGAGAAAAACATCACGGGGTGGTGTGAATCGGAGGGTCTGAATTAGGATAGGCAGTGAGTGGCAATGTAGGGTGGAGAAAAACACCGCGGGGTGGTCAGCATGGGGAGGTCAGGCAACATGCAGTGGCAAAGTAGGATAGGTTTCTGAAAAACATCGCGGGGTGGTGCCCATTGTATGGGTGTGTCTTACATTACTTTCACTAGTAGGAGTGAGAAAAACATCACGGGGTGGTGCGCATTGTATGGGTGAGTGTTACATTACATTCACTAGTAGGAGTGAGAAAAACATCATGGGGTGGTGTGAATCGTAGGGTCTGAATTAGGATAGGCAGTGAGTGGCAATGTAGGATGGAGAAAAGCACCGCGGGGTGGTCAGCATGGGGAGGTCAGGGAACATGCAGTGGCAATGTAGGATAAGTTTCTGAAAAACATGGCGTGGTGGTGCGCAGTGTATGGGTGTGTGTTACATTACATTCACTAGTAGGAGTGAGAAAAACATCACGGGGTGGTGCGCATTGTATGGGTGTGTGTTACATTACATTCACTAGTAGGAGTGAGAAAAACATCACGGGGTGGTGTGAACCGGAGGGCCTGAATTAGGATAGTCTGTTAGTGGCAACGTAGGATGGAGAAAAGCACCACGGGTATGTCAGATGGGGAGGCAAGGCAACATGCAGTGGCAATGTAGAATAGGTTTCTGATAAACATCGCAGGGTGGTGCCCATTGTAAGTGTTTCTAACAGGCCATTCACTAGTAGGAGTGAGAACAACATCATGGGGTGGTGTGAATCATAGGGCCTGAATTAGCATAGGCATTGAGTGGCAATGATGGAAGGAGTAAAGCACCACAACGTGTTCAGCATGGGGAGGTGAGGAAACATCCAGTGGCAATGAGGGATAGGTTTCTGAAAAAAAAAAAAAAGCGGATTGGTGTGCATTGTAAGGGTTTCTAACAGGCCAATCACTAGTAGGAGTGAGAAAAACATCACGGGGTGGTGTGAATCGGAAGACCTGAATTAGGATAGGCAGTGAGTTGCAATGAAGAATGGAGAAAAGCACCACGGGGTGGTCAACATGGGGAGGTCAGGAAACATGCAATGGCAATGTAGGATAGGTTTCTGAAAACCATAGCGGTGTGGTGCGCATTGTAAAATTTTCTAACAAGCCATTCACAAGTAGGAGTGCAAAAAACATAACTGGGTGGTGTGAATTGGAGCACCTGAATTATGATAGGCAGTGAGTGGCCATGTGGGATGGAGAAAAGCACCAAGGGGTGGTCAGCATGGGGAGGTCAGGAAACATGCAGTGGCAATGTAGGATATGTATCTGAAAAACATCGCGGGGTGGTGCGCATTGTAAGGGATTTTAACAGGCCATTCACTAGTAGAAGTGAGAAAAACATCACGGCATGGTGTGAATTGGAGGGCCTGAATCAGGATAGGAAGTGAGTGGCAATGTAGGATGGAAAAAAGCACCACAGGGTGGTCAGGAAGGGGATGTCAGGAAACATGCAGTGGCAATGCAGTATATTTTTCTGAAATACATTGCGGGGTGGGGCACATTGTAAGGGTTTCTAATAGGCCATTCACTAGTAGGAGTGAGAAAAACATCATGGGGTGGTATGAATCAGAGTGCCTGAATTAGGATAGATAGTGAGTGGCAATGAAGAAAGGAGAAAAGCACCACGGGGTGGTCAGCATGTGGAGGTCAGGAAACATGCAGTGGAAATGTAGGACACGTTTCTGAAAAACATCGTGGGGTGGTGCGCTTTGTAAGGGTTTCTAACAGGCCATTCACTATTAGAAGTGAGAAAAACATCACGGGGTGGTGTGAATTGGAAGGCGTGAATCAAAATAGACAGTGAGTAGCAATGTAGGATGGAGAAAAGCACCACGGGTTGGTGAGCATGGGGAGGTCAGGAAACATGCAATGGCAATGTAGGATAGGTTTCTGAAAAACAACGCAGGGTGGTACGCATTGTAAGGGTTTGTATCAGACCATTCACTAGTAGGAGTGAGAAAAACATCACGGGGTGGTGGGAATCGGAGGGCCTGAATTAGGATAGGGAGTGAGTGGCAATGTAGGATGGAGAAAAGCACCACGGTGTGGTCAGCATGGGGAGGTCAGGACACATGCAGTGGCAATGTAGGATAGATTTCTGAAAAACATTGCGAGTGGTGAGAATTGTAAGGGTTTCTAACAGGCCATTCTCTAGCAGAAGTGAGAAAAACATCACAGGGTGGTGTGAATCGGAGGGCCTGAATCAGGATAGGCAGTAGTGTCAATGTTGGATGGAGAAAAGGACCACAGGGTGGTCAGGCTGGGGAGGTCAGGAAACATGCAGGGGCAATGTAGGATAGATTTCTGAAAAACATCGCGTGATGTGCGCATTGTAAGGGTTTCTAACAGGCCATTCAGTAGTCGGAGTGAGAAATACATCATGGTGTTGTGTGAATCGGAGGGCCTGAATCAAGATAGACAGTGAGTGGCAATGTCGGATGAAGAAAAGGACCACAGGGTGGTCAGCATTGGGAGGTCAGGAAACATGCAGTCGAATGTAGGATAGGTTTCTGAAAACATCGCGGGGTGGTGCTCATTGTAAAGGTTTCTAAAAGGCCTTTCACTAGTAGGAGTGAGAAAAACATCACGTGGTGGTGTGAATCGGAGGGCCTGAATTACGATAGGCCGTGAGTGGCAATGTAGGATGGAGAAAAGCACCGCGGGGTGGTAAGCATGGGGAGGTCAGGGAACATGCAGTGGCAATGTAGGATAGGTTTCTGAAAAACATCGCGGGGTGGTGCGCATTGTATGGGTGTGTGTTACATTACATTCACTAGTAGGAGTGAGAAAAACATCACGGGGTGGTGCGCATTGTATGGGTGTGTGTTACATTACATTCACTAGTAGGAGTGAGAAAAACATCAAGGGGTGGTGTGAATCGGAGGGTCTGAATTAGGATAGGCAGTGAGTGGCAATGTAGGATGGAGAGAAGCACCGCGGGGTGGTCAGCATGGGGAGGTCAGGGAACATGCATTGGCAATGTAGGATACGTTTCTGAAAAACATAGCGGTGTGGTGCGCATTGTATGGGTGTGTGTTACATTACATTCACAAGTAGGAGTGAGAAAAACATCACGGGGTGGTGTGAATCGGAGGGTCTGAATTAGGATAGGCAGTGAGTGGCAATGTAGGATGGAGAAAAGCACCGCGGGGTGCTCAGCATGGGGAGGTCAGGGAACATGCAGTGGCAATGTAGGATAGGTTTCTGAAAAACATCACAGGGTAGTTCACAATGTAAGGGTATCTAACAGGAGATTCACTAGTAGTAGTGAGAAATACATCATGGTGTGGTGTGAATCGGAGGGCCTGAATCAAGATAGACTGTGAGTGGCAATGTAGGATGGAGAAAACACCACGGGTAGGTGAGCATGGGGAGTTCAGGAAACATGCAATGGCAATGTAGGATAGGTTTCTGAAAAACATCGCGGGGTTGTGCGCATTGTAAGTGTTTTTAGCAGGCCATTCACTGGTAGGAGTGAGAAAAACATCACCGGGTGGTGTGAATCGGAGGGACTGAATTAGGATAGGCAGTGAGAGGCAATGTAGGATGGAGAAAAGCACCACGGGGTGGTCATCATGGGGAGGTCTGGCAGTGGCAATGTAGAATAGTTTTCTGAATAACATCACGGGGTGGTGCGCATTGTAAGGGTTTCTAACAGGCCATTCACTAGTAGGAGTGAGAAAAACATCACGGGGTGGTGTGAATCAGATGTTCTAAGTTAGGATAGGCAGTGAGTGACAATGTAGGATGGAGAAAAGCACCACGTGGTGGTCAGCATGGGGAGGTCAGGAAACATGCAGTGTTAATGTAGTATAGGTTTCTGAGAAACATCGCGAGATGGTGCTTATTGTAAGGGTTTCTAAAAGGCCTTTCACTAGTAGGATTGAGAAAATCATCACGAGGTGGTGTGAATCAGAGGGCCTGAATCAGGATAGGACGTGAATGGCAATGTAGGATCAAGAAAAGCACCACGGGGTGGTAAAGATGGGCGTTCAGGAAAATTGCAGTGGCAATGTAGGATAGGTTTCTAAAAACATTGCAGGGTGGTGCGCATTATAATGGTTTCTAACAGACCATTCACTAGTAGGAGTGAGAAATACATCATGGTGTGGTGTGAATCGGAGCGCTTGAATCAAGATAGAATGTGAGTGGCAATGTAGGATGGAGAAAAGCACCACGGGTTGGTGAGCAGGGGCGGTCAGGAAACATGCAAAGGCAATGTAGGAATGGTTTGTAAAAAACATCGCGGGGTGGTGCGCAATATAATGGTTTGTAGCAGGCCATTCACTAGTACGAGTGAGAAAATCATCACGGGGTTGTGTGAATCGGAGGGCCTGAATTAGGATAGGCAGTGAGTGGCAAGGAAGAATGGAGAAAAGCACCCAAGGGTGGTCAACATGAGGAGGTCAGGAAACATGCACGAGCAATGTAACATAGGTTTCTGAAAAACATCGTGGGGTGGTGCGCGTTTTAAGGATTTCTAACAAGCCATTCACAAGTAGGAGTGAAAAATACATCACGGGGTGGTGTGAATCAGATGTTCTGAATTAGGATAGGCAGTGAGTGGCAATGTAGGATAGAGAAAAGCACCACGGTGTGGTCAGCATGGGGAGGTCAGGAAACATGCATTGGCAATGTAGGATAGGTTTAAGAAATACATCGCAGGTTGGTGCGCATTGTAAGGCATTCTAACAGGCCATTCACTAGTAGGAGCGATTAAAACAACAAAGGGTGGTGTGAATCTGAGGGCCTCAATTAGTATATGCAGTGAGTGTCAACGTAAAAGGGAGAAAAGTACCACGGTGTGTTCAGCATGCGGAGGTCAGGAAACATGCAATGGCAATGTAGGATAAGTTTCAGAAAAACATTGCCGAGTGGTCGGCATTGTAAGGGTTTCTACAGGCCATTCACTAGTAGGAGTGACAAAATCATCACGGCGTTGTTTAAATCAGAGGGCCTGAATCAGCATAGGCAGTGAGTGGCAATGTAGGATTTAGAAAAGCACCACGGTGTGGTCAGCATGGGGAGGTCAAGAAACATGCAGTGGCAATGTAGGATAAGTTTCTTAAAAACATCGCGGGGTGGTGCGCATTTTAAGGATTTCTAACAAGCCATTCACAAGTAGGAGTGAAAAATACATCACGGGGTGGTGTGAACCAGAGGGCCTGAATTAGGATAGGCTGTGAGTTGCAACGTAGGATGGAGAAAAGCACCACGGGTATGTCAGATGGGGAGGCAAGGCAACATGCAGTGGCAATGTAGAATAGGTTTCTGATAAACATTGCAGGGTGGTGCCCATTGTAAGTGTTTCTAACAGGCCATTCACTAGTAGGAGTGAGAACAACATCATGGGGTGGTGTGAATCATAAGGCCTGACTTAGCATAGGCATTGAATGGCAATGATGGAAGGAGTAAAGCACCACAACGTGTTCAGCATGGGGAGGTGAGGAAACATCCAGTGGTAATGAGGGATAGGTTTCTGAAAAAAAAAAGCGGGTTGGTGCGCATTGTAAGGGTTTCTAACAGGCCAATCACTAGTAGGAGTGAGAAAAACATCACGGTGTGGTGTGAATCGGAAGACCTGAATTAGGATAGGCAGTGAGTTGCAATATAGGATGGAGAAAATCACCACGGGGTTGTCAGGATGGGGAGGTCAGGAAACATGCAGTGGCAATGCAGGATCCATTTCTGAAAAACATCGTGGGGTTGGGCACATTGTAAGGGTATCTAACAGGCCATTCACTAGTAGGAGTGAGAAATACATCATGGTGTGGTGTGAATCGGAGGGCCTGAATCAAGTTAGACAGTGAATGGCAATGTAGGATGGAGAAAAGCACCACGGGTTGGTGAGCATGGGGAGGTCAGGAAACATCCAACAGCAATGTAGGATAGCTTTTTGTAAAACATCGCGGGGTTGTGCGCATTATAAGGGTTTGTAGCAGGCCATTCACTAGTAGGAGTGAGAAAATCATCACTGGGTGGTGTGAATCGGAGGGCTTGAATTAGGATAGGCAGTGAGTGGCAATGAAGAATGGAGAAATGCACCACGTGGTGGTCAACATGGGGAGGTCAGGAAACATGCAATGGCAAAGTAGGATAGGTTTCTGAAAACCATCGCGGTGTGGTGCGCATTGTAAGATTTTCTAACAAGCCATTCACAAGTAGGAGTGCAAAAAACATAACTGGGTGGTGTGAATCGGAGCACCTGAATTATGATAGGCAGTGAGTGGCAATGTGGGATGGAGAAAAGCACCAAGGGGTGGTCAGCATGGGGAGGTCAGGAAACATGCAGTGGCAATGTAGGATACGTATCTGAAAAACATCGCGGGGTGGTGCGCATTGTAAGGGTTTCTAACAGGCCATTAACTAGTAGAAGTGAGAAAAACATCACGGCATGGTGTGAATTGGAGGGCCTGAATCAGCATAGGAAGTGAGTGGCAATGTAGGATGGAGAAAAGCACCACAGGGTGGTCAGGAAGGGGATGTCAGGAAACATGCAGTGGCAATGCAGTATATTTTTCTGAAATACATCGCGATGTGGGACACATTGTAAGGGTTTCTAACAGGCCATTCACTAGTAGGAGTGAGAAAATCATCACAGGGTGGTGTGAATCACAGTGCCTGAATTAGGATAGATAGTGAGTGGCAATGAAGAAAGGAGAAAAGCACCACGGGGTGGTCAACCTGGGTAGGTCAGGAAACATGCAGTGGCAATGTAGGATAGGTTTCTGAAAAACATCGCGGTGTGGTACGCATTGTAAATGTTTGTAGCAGGCCATTCACTAGTAGGAGAGAGAAAAACCTCACGGGGTGGTGTGAATCAGGGGGCCTGAATTAGGATAGGCAGTGAGAGGCAAAGAAGATTGGAGAAAAGCACCATGGCGTGGTCAACTTGGGGAGGTCAGGAAACATCAGTGGCAATTTAGGATAGGTTTCTGAAAAACATCGCGGGGTGGTGCGCATTGTAAGGTTTCTAACAGGCCATTTACTAGTAGGAGTGCAAAAAACATAACTGGGTGGTGTGAATCGGAGCACCTGAATTACGATAGGCAGTGAGTGGCAATGTCGGATGGAGAAAAGCACCAAGGGGTGGTCAGCATGGGGAGGTCAGGAAACATGCAGTGGCAATGTAGGATACATATCTGAAAAACATCGCGGGTTGGTGCGCATTGTAAGGGTTTCTAACAGGCCATTCACTAGTAGAAGTGAGAAAAACATCACGGCATGGTGTGAATTGGAGGGCCTGAATCAGCATAGGAAGTGAGTGGCAATGTAGGATGGAAAAAAGCAGCACAGGGTGGTCAGGAAGGGGATGTCAGGAAACATGCAGTGGCAATGCAGTATATTTTTCTGAAATACATCGCGGGATGGGGCACATTGTAAGGGTTTCTAATAGGCCATTCACAAGTAGGAGTGAGAAAAATATCATGGGGTGGTATGAATCAGAGTGCCTGAATTAGGATAGATAGTGAGTGGCAATGAAGAAAGGAGAAAAGCACCACGGGGTGGTCAACCTGTGGAGGTAAGGAAACATGCAGTGGCAATGTAGGACAGGTTTCTGAAAAACATTGAGGGGTGGTACGCATTGTAAATGTTTGTAGCAGGCCATTCACTAGTAGGAGAGAGAAAAACCTCACGGGGTGGTGTGAATCAGGGGGCCTGAATTAGGATAGGCAGTGCGAGGCAATGAAGATTGGAGAAAAGCAACACGGCGTGGTCAACTTGGGGAGGTCAGGAAATATGCAGTGGCAATTTAGGATAGGTTTCTGAAAAACATCGCGGGGTGGTGTGCATTGTAAGGTTTCTAACAGGCCATTCACTAGTAGGAGTGAGAAAAACATCACGGGCTGGTGTGAATCGGAGGGCCTGATTTATGATAGGCATTGAGTGGCAATGTAGGATGGAGAAACGCACCACGGGGTGGTCAGCATGTGGAGGTCAGGAAACATGCAGTGGAAATGTAGGATACGTTTCTGAAAAACATCGTGGGGTGGTGCGCTTTGTAAGGGTTTCTAACAGGCCATTCATTATTAGATGTGAGAAAAACATCACGGGGTGGTTTGAATTTGAAGGCGTGAATCAAAATAGACAGTGAGTGGCAATGTAGGATGGAGAAAAGCACCACGGGTTGGTGAGCATGGGGAGGTCAGGAAACATGCGATGGCAATGTAGGATAGGTTTCTGAAAAACAACGCGGGGTGGTACGCTTTGTAAGGGTTTATATCAGACCATTCACTAGTAGGAGTGAGAAAAACATCACGGGGTGGTGGGAATCGGAGGGCCTGAATTAGGATAGGCTGTGAGTGGCAATGTAGGATGGAGAAAAAAACCACGGGTCTGTCAGCATGGGGAGGCAATGAAACATGCAGTGGCAATGTAGAATAGGTATCTGATAAACATCGCTGGGTGGTGCACATTGTAAGTGTTTCTAACATGCCATGCACTAGTAGGAGTTAGAAAAACATCACAGGTGTTGTGAAGCGGAGGCCCTGAATTAGGATAGGCAGTGAGTGGCAATGTAGGATGGAGAAAAGCATCACGGCGTGGTCAGCATGGGGAAGTAAGGAAACATGCAGTGTCAATGTAGGACAGCTTTCTGAAAAACATCGCGGGGTGTTGCGCATTGTAATGGTTTCTAACAGGCCATTCACTAGTAGGAGTGAGAAAAACATCACGGAGTGGTTTGAATCAGAAGGTCTGAATCAGCATAGGCGTTGAGTGGCAATGTAGGATGGAGGAAAGCACCACGGTGTGGTCAGCATGGGGAGGTCAGGACACATGCAGTGGCAATGTAGAATAGATTTCTGAAAAACATCGCGAGTGGTGAGAATTGTAAGGGTTTCTAACAGGCCATTCTCTAGCAGAAGTGAGAAAAACATCACAGGGTTGTGTGAATCGGGGGGCCTGAATCAGGATAGGCAGTAGTGGCAATGTCGGATGGAGAAAAGGACCACAGGTTGGTCAGCATGGGGAGGTCAGGAAACATGCAGTCAAATGTAGGATAGGTTTCTGAAAACATCTCGGGGTGGTGCTCATTGTAAGGGTTTCTAAAAGGCCTTTCACTATTAGGAGTGAGAAAAACATCACGCGGTGGTGTGAATCGGAGGGCCTGAATTACGATAGGCCGTGAGTGGCAATGTAGGATGGAGAAAAGCACCACGGGTTGGTGAGCATGGGGAGGTCAGGAAACATACAATGGCAATGTAGGATAGATTTCTGAAAAACAACGCGGGGTGGTATGCATTGTAAAGGCTTTTAGCAGACCATTCACTAGTAGGAGTGAGAAAAACATCACGGGGTGGTGTGAATCGGAGTACCTGAATTAGGATAGGCAGTGCGTGGCTATGAAGATTGGAGAAAAGCCCCACGGGGTGGTCAACATGGGGAGGTCAGGAAACATGCAGTGGCAATGTAGGATAGGTTTCTGAAAAACATCGCGGGGTGGTGCGCATTATAAGAATTTCTAACCAGCCATTCACAAGTAGGAGTGAAAAAAACATCATGGGGTGGTGTGAACCGGAGGGCCTGAATTAGGATAGGCTGTGAGTGGCAACGTAGGATGGAGAAAAGCACCACGGGTATGTCAGATGGGGAGGCAAGGCAACATGCAGTGGCAATGTAGAATAGGTTTCTGATAAACATTGCAGGGTGGTGCCCATTGTAAGTGTTTCTAACAGGCCATTCACTAGTAGGAGTGAGAACAACAGCATGGGGTGGTGTGAATCATAAGGCCTGAATTAGCATAGGCATTGAGTGGCAATGATGGAAGGAGTAAAGCACCACAACGTGTTCAGCATGGGGAGGTGAGGAAACATCCAGTGGCAATGAGGGATAGGTTTCTGAAAAAAAAAAAGCGGGTTGGTGCGCATTGTAAGGGTTTCTAACAGGCCAATCACTAGTAGGAGTGAGAAAAACATCACGGTGTGGTGTGAATCGGAAGACCTGAATTAGGATAGGCAGTGAGTTGCAATGTAGGATGGAGAAAATCACCATGGGGTTGTCAGGATGGGGAGGTCAGGAAACATGCAGTGGCAATGCAGGATCCATTTCTGAAAAACATCGTGGGTTGGGCACATTGTAAGGGTATCTAACAGGCCATTCACTAGTAGGAGTGAGAAATACATCATGGTGTGGTGTGAATCGGAGGGCCTGAATCAAGTTAGACAGTGAATGGCAATGTAGGATGGAGAAAAGCACCACGGGTTGGTGAGCATGGGGAGGTCAGGAAACATCCAACAGCAATGTAGGATAGCTATTTGTAAAACATCGCGGGGTTGTGCGCATTATAAGGGTTTGTAGCAGGCCATTCACTAGTAGGAGTGAGAAAATCATCACTGGGTGGTGTGAATCGGAGGGCTTGAATTAGGATAGGCAGTGAGTGGCAATGAAGAATGGAGAAAAGCACCACGTGGCGGTCAACATGGGGAGGTCAGGAAACATGCAATGGCAAAGTAGGATAGGTTTCTGAAAACCATCGCGGTGTGGTGCGCATTGTAAGATTTTCTAACAAGCCATTCACAAGTAGGAGTGCAAAAAACATAACTGGGTGGTGTGAATCGGAGCACCTGAATTATGATAGGCAGTGAGTGGCAATGTGGGATGGAGAAAAGCACCAAGGGGTGGTCAGCATGGGGAGGTCAGGAAACATGCAGTGGCAATGTAGGATAAGTATCTGAAAAACATCGCGGGGTGGTGCGCATTGTAAGGGTTTCTAACAGGCCATTCACTAGTAGAAGTGAGAAAAACATCACGGCATGGTGTGAATTGGAGGGCCTGAATCAGCATAGGAAGTGAGTGGCAATGTAGGATGGAGAAAAGCACCACAGGGTGGTCAGGAAGGGGATGTCAGGAAACATGCAGTGGCAATGCAGTATATTTTTCTGAAATACATCGCGATGTGGGACACATTGTAAGGGTTTCTAACAGGCCATTCACTAGTAGGAGTGAGAAAAACATCACGGGGTGGTGTGAATCACAGTGCCTGAATTAGGATAGATAGTGAGTGGCAATGAAGAAAGGAGAAAAGCACCACGGGGTGGTCAACCTGGGAAGGTCAGGAAACATGCAGTGGCAATGTAGGATAGGTTTCTGAAAAACATCGCGGTGTGGTACGCATTGTAAATGTTTGTAGCAGGCCATTCACTAGTAGGAGAGAGAAAAACCTCACGGGGTGGTGTGAATCAGGGGGCCTGAATTAGGACAGGCAGTGAGAGGCAATGAAGATTGGAGAAAAGCACAATGGCGTGGTCAACTTGGGGAGGTCAGGAAACATCAGTGGCAATTTAGGATAGGTTTCTGAAAAACATCGCGGGGTGGTGCGCATTGTAAGGTTTCTAACAGGCCATTTACTAGTAGGAGTGCAAAAAACATAACTGGGTGGTGTGAATCGGAGCACCTGAATTACGATAGGCAGTGAGTGGCAATGTCGGATGGAGAAAAGCACCAAGGGGTGGTCAGCATGGGGAGGTCAGGAAACATGCAGTGGCAATGTAGGATACGTATCTGAAAAACATCGCGGGTTGGTGCGCATTGTAAGGGTTTCTAACAGGCCATTCACTAGTAGAAGTGAGAAAAACATCACGGCATGGTGTGAATTGGAGGGCCTGAATCAGCATAGGAAGTGAGTGGCAATGTAGGATGGAAAAAAGCACCACAGGGTGGTCAGGAAGGGGATGTCAGGAAACATGCAGTGGCAATGCAGTATATTTTTCTGAAATACATCGCGGGATGGGGCACATTGTAAGGGTTTCTAATAGGCCATTCACTAGTAGGAGTGAGAAAAATATCATGGGGTGGTATGAATCAGAGTGCCTGAATTAGGATAGATAGTGAGTGGCAATGAAGAAAGGAGAAAAGCACCACGGGGTGGTCAACATGTGGAGGTAAGGAAACATGCAGTGGCAATGAAGGACAGGTTTCTGAAAAACATCGCGGTGTGGTACGCATTTTAAATGTTTGTAGCAGGCCATTCACTAGTAGGAGAGAGAAAAACCTCACGGGGTGGTGTGAATCAGGGGGCCTGAATTAGGATAGGCAGTGCGAGGCAATGAAGATTGGAGAAAAGCAACACGGGGTGGTCAACTTGGGGAGGTCAGGAAACATGCAGTGGCAATTTAGGATAGGTTTCTGAAAAACATCGCGGGGTGGTGTGCATTGTAAGGTTTCTAACAGGCCATTCACTAGTAGGAGTGAGAAAAACATCACGGGCTGGTGTGAATCGGAGGGCCTGATTTATGATAGGCAGTGAGTGGCAATGTAGGATGGAGAAACGCACCACGGGGTGGTCAGCATGTGGAGGTCAGGAAACATGCAGTGGAAATGTAGGATACGTTTCTGAAAAACATCGTGGGGTGGTGCGCTTTGTAAGGGTTTCTAACAGGCCATTCATTATTAGAAGTGAGAAAAACATCACGGGGTGGTTTGAATTTGAAGGCGTGAATCAAAATAGACAGTGAGTGGCAATGTAGGATGGAGAAAAGCACCACGGGTTGGTGAGCATGGGGAGGTCAGGAAACATGCGATGGCAATGTAGGATAGGTTTCTGAAAAACAACGCGGGGTGGTACGCATTGTAAGGGTTTATATCAGACCATTCACTAGTAGGAGTGAGAAAAACATCACGGGGTGGTGGGAATCGGAGGGCCTGAATTAGGATAGGCTGTGAGTGGCAATGTAGGATGGAGAAAAAAACCACGGGTCTGTCAGCATGGGGAGGCAATGAAACATGCAGTGGCAATGTAGAATAGGTATCTGATAAACATCGCTGGGTGGTGCACATTGTAAGTGTTTCTAACATGCCATGCACTAGTAGGAGTTAGAAAAACATCACAGGTGTTGTAAAGCGGAGGGCCTGAATTAGGATAGGCAGTGAGTGGCAATGTAGGATGGAGAAAAGCACCACGGGGTGGTCATCATGGGGAGGTCAGGAAACTTGCAGTCGCAATGTAGGATAGTTTTAAGAAAAACATCATGGGGTGGTGCGCATTGTAAGGGCTTCGAAAAGGCCATTCAGTAGTACGAGTGAGAAAAACGTCACGGGGTGGTGTGAATCAGATGTTCTGAATTAGGATAGGCAGTGAGTGGCAATGTAGGATGGAGAAAAGCACCGCTGGGTGGTCAGCATGGGGAGGTCAGGGAACATGCAGTGGCAATGTAGGATAGGTTTCTGAAAAACATCGCCGAGGGGTGCGCATTGCCTGTGTCTGTAACATTACATTCACTAGTAGGAGTGAGAAAAACATCACGCGATGGTGTGAATCGGAGGGCCTGAATTACGATAGGCCGTGAGTGGCAATGTAGGATGGAGAAAAGCACCACGGGGTGGTCAGGATGGGGAGGTGAGGAAACATGCAGTGGCAATGTAGGATAGGTTTCTGAAAAACATCACAGCGTATTGCACAATGTAAGGGTATCTAACAGGAGATTCACTAGTAGTAGTGAGAAATACATCATGGTGTGGTGTGAATCGGAGGGACTGAATCAATATAGACTGTGAGTGGCAATGTAGGATGGAGAAAAGCACCATGGGTAGGTGGGCATGGGGAGTTCAGGAAACATGCAATGGCAATGTAGGATAGGTTTCTGAAAAACATCGCGGGGTTGTGCGCATTGTAAGGGTTTGTAGCAGGCCATTCACTGGTAGGAGTGAGAAAAACATCACGGGGTGGTGTGAATCGGAGGGACTGAATTAGGATAGGCAGTGAGTGGCAATGTAGGATGGAGAAAAGCACCACGGGGTGGTCATCATGGGGAGGTCTGGAAACATGCAGTGGCAATGTAGGATAGTTTTCTGAAAAACATCACGGGGTGGTGCACATTGTAAGGGTTTCTAACAGGCCATTCACTAGTAGGAGTGAGAAAAACATCACGGGGTGGTGTGATTCAGATGTTTGAAATTAGGGTAGGCAGTGAGTGACAATGTAGGATGGAGAAAAGCACCACGGGGTGGTCAGCATGGGGAGGTCAGGAAACATGCAGTGTTAATGTAGTATAGGTTTCTGAGAAACATCGCGAGATGGTGCTTATTGTAAGGGTTTCTAAAAGGCCTTTCACTAGTAGGATTGAGAAAATCATCACGGGGTGGTGTGAATCAGAGGGCCTGAATCAGGATAGGGCGTGAATGTCAATGTAGGATCAAGAAAAGCACCACGGGGTGGTCAGGATGGGCGTTCAGGAAAAATGCAGTGGCAATGTAGGATAGGTTTCTAAAAAACATCGCGGGGTGGTGCGCATTATAATGGTTTCTAACAGACCATTCACTAGTAGGAGTGAGAAATACATCATGGTGTGGTGTGAATAGGAGGGCTTGAATCAAGATAGAAAGTGAGTGGCAATGTAGGATGGAGAAAAGCACCACGGGGTGGTCAGCATGTGGAGGTCAGGAAACATGCAGTGGAAATGTAGGATACGTTTCTGAAAAACATCGTGAGGTGGTGCGCTTTGTAAGGGTTTCTAACAGGCCATTCACTAGTAGAAGTGAGAAAAACATCACGGGGTGGTGTGAATTGGAAGGCGTGAATCAAAATAGACAGTGAGTGGCAATGTAGGATGGAGAAAAGCACCACAGGTTGGTGAGCATGGGGAGGTCAGGAAACATGCAATGGCAATGTAGGATAGGTTTCGGAAAAACAACGCGGGGTGGTACGCATTGTAAGGGTTTCTAACAGGCCATTCAGTAGTAGGAGTGAGAAAAACGTCACGGGGTGGTGTGAATCAGATGTTCTGAATTAGGATAGGCAGTTAGTGGCAATGTAGGATGGATAAAAGCACCACGGTGTGGTCAGCATGGGGAGGACATGAAACATGCATTGGCAATGTAGGATAGGTTTCTGAAAAAAATTGCCGGGTGGTGCGCATTGAAAAGCATTGTAACAGGCCAATCACTAGTAGGAGTGAGAAAAACATCACGGGGTGGTGTGAATCGGAGGGCCTGAATTAGGATAGGCAGTGAGTGGCAACGTAAAATAGAGAAAAGCACCTCGTTGTGGTCATCATTGAGACGTCAGAAAACATGCAGTGGCAAAGTAGGATAAGTTTCGGAACAACATCGCGGGGTGGTGCGCATTGTAAGGGTTTCTACAGGCCATTCACTAGTAGGTGTGAGAAAAATATAACGGGGTGGTGTGAATCGGAGGGACTGAATCTGGATAGGCAGTGAGTGGCAATGTATGATGGAGAAAAGCACCACGGGGTGGTCAGCATGGGGAATTCAGGAAACACGCAGTGGAAATGTAGGATAGGTTTCTGAAAAACATCGCGGGGTGGTGCGCATTGTAAGGCTTTCTGACAGGCCATTCACTAGTAGGAGTGAGAAATGCATCATGGTGTGGTTTGAATCGGAGTGCCTGAATCAAGATAGACAATGAGTGGCAATGTAGGATGGAGAAAAGCACCACGGGTTGGTGAGCATGGGGAGGTAAGGAAACATACAATGGCAATGTAGGATAGATTTCTGAAAAACAACGCGGGGTGGTATGCATTGTAAAGGTTTTTAGCAGACCATTCACTAGTAGGAGTGAGAAAAACATCACGGGGTGGTGTGAATCGGAGTGCATGAATTAGGATAGGCAGTGCGTGGCAATGAAGATTGGAGAAAAGCCCCACGGGGTGGTCAACATGGGGAGGTCAGGATAAATGCAGTGGCAATTTGGGATAGCTTTCTGAAAAACATTACGGGTGGTGCCCATTGTAAGGGTTTTTAACAGGCCATTCACTAGTAGGAGTGAGAAAAACATCACGGCGTTGTGTGAGTCGGAGTGCCTGAATCTGGATAGGCAGTCAGTGGCAATGTAGGATTGAGAAAAGCACCAAGGGGTGGTCATCATGGGGAGGTCAGGAAATATGCATTGGCAATGTAGGATAGGTTTCTGAAAAACAACCCGGGGTGGTACGCATTGTAAGGGTTTATATCAGATCATTCACTAGTAGGAGTGAGAAAAACATCACAGGGTGGTGGGAATCGGAGGGCCTGAATTAGGATAGGCTGTGAGTGGCAATGTAGAATGGAGAAAAAAACCACGGGTTTGTCAGCATGGGGAGGCAATGAAACATGCAGTGGCAATGTAGAATAGGTTTCTGATAAACATCGCTGGGTGGTGCACATTGTAAGTGTTTCTAACAGGTCATGCACTAGTAGGAGTTAGAAAAACATCACAGGTGTTGTGAATCGGAGTGCCTGAATTAGGATAGTCAGTGTGTGGCAATGAAGATTGGAGAAAAGCCCCACGGGGTGGTCAACATGGGGAGGTCAGGAAACATGCAGTGGCAATGTAGGATAGGTTTCTGAAAAACATCGCGGGGTGGTGCGCATTATAAGAATTTCTAACCAGCCATTCACAAGTAGGAGTGAAAAAAACAACACGGGGTGGTGTGAACCGGAGTGCCTGAATTAGGATAGGCTGTGAGTGGCAACGTAGGATGGAGAAAAGCACCACGGGTATGTCAGATGGGGAGGCAAGGCAACATGCAGTGGCAATGTAGAATAGGTTTCTGATAAACATCGCAGGGTGGTGCCCATTGTAAGTGTTTCTAACAGGCCATTCACTAGTAGGAGTGAGAACAACATCACGGGGTGGTGTGAATCATAGGGCCTGAATTAGCATAGGCATTGAGTGGCAATGCTGGAAGGAGTAAAGCACCACAACGTGTTCAGCATGGGGAGGTGAGGAAACATCCAGTGGCAATGAGGGATAGGTTTCTGAAAAAAAAAAAGCGGGTTGGTGCGCATTGTAAGTGTTTCTAACAGGCCAATCACTAGTAGGAGTGAGAAAAACATCACGGGGTTGTGTGAATCGGAAGACCTGAATTAGGATAGGCAGTGAGTTGCAATGTAGGATGGAGAAAAGCACCACGGGGTTGTCAGGATGGGGAGGTCAGGAAACATCCAGTGGCAAGGCAGGATCCATTTCTGAAAAACATCGCGGGGTTGGGCACATTGTAATGGTATCTAACAGGCCATTCACTAGTCGGAGTGAGAAATACATCATGGTGTGGTGTTAATCGGAGGGCCTGAATCAAGTTAGACAGTGAATGGCAATGTAGGATGGAGAAAAGCTCCATGGGTTGTTGAGCATGGGGAGGTCAGGAAACATCCAATGGCAATGTAGGATAGCTTTTTGTAAAACATCGCGGGGTTGTGCACATTATAAGGGTTTGTAGCAGGCCATTCACTAGTAGGAGTGAGAAAATCATCACTGGGTGGTGTGAATCGGAGGGCCTGAATTAGGATAGGCAGTGAGTGGCAATGAAGAATGGAGAAAAGCACCACGGGGTGGTCAACATGGGGAGGTCAGGAAACATGCAATGGCAATGTAGGATAGGTTTCTGAAAACCATCACGGTGTGGTGTGCATTGTAAGATTTTCTAACAAGTCATTCACAAGTAGGAGTGCAAAAAAATCACTGGGTGGTGTGAATCGGAGGTCCTGAATTAGGATAGGCTGTGAGTGGCAATGTAGGATGGAAAAAAGCACCACGGGTTTGTCAGCATGGGGAGGCAAGGAAACATGCAGTGGCAATGTAGAATAGGTTTCTGATAAACATCGCAGGGTGGTGGGCATTGTAAGGGTTTCTAACAAGCCATTCACTAGTAGGAGTGAGAAAAACATCACGGCATTGTGTGAATTGGAGGGCCTGAATCAGGATAGGAAGTGAGTGGCAATGTAGGATGGAGAAAAGCACCACAGGGCGGTCAGGAAGGGGATGTCAGGAAACATGCAGTGGCAATGCAGTATATTTTTCTGAAATACATCGCGGGGTGGGGCACATTGTAAGGGTTTCTAACAGGCCATTCACTAGTAGGAGTGAGAAAAACAGCACGGGGTAGTATGAATCGGAGGGCCTGAATCAGGATAGGCAGTGAGTGGCAATGTAGGATGGAGAAAAGCACCACGCCATGGTCAGCATGGAAAGCACAGGAAACATTCAGTGACAATGTAGTATAGGTTTCTGAAAAACATCGCGGGGTGGTGCGCATTGTAAGGGTTTGTAGCAGGCCATTCACTAGTAGGAGTGAGAAAAACATAACGGGGTGGTGTGAATCGGCGGGCCTGAATAAGGATAGGCAGTGAGTGTCAATGTAGGATGTAGAAAAGCACCAAGGGGTGGTCAGCATGGGGAGGTCAGGATAAATGCAATGGCAATTTGGGATAGCTTTCTGAAAAACATCGTGGGTGGTGAGAATTGTAAGGCTTTCTAAGAGGCCATTCACTAGTAGGAGTGAGAAAAACATCACAGGGTGGTGTGAATCAGAGGGCCTGAATTATGATAGGCAGTGAGTGGCAATGTAGGATGGAGAAAAGCACCACGGGGTGGTCAGCATGGGGATGTCAGGAAACATGCAGTGGCAATGTAGGATAGGTTTCTGAAAAAAACAGCGGGGTGGTGCGCATTGTAAGGGTTTCTAACAGGCCATTCACTAGTAGGAGTGAGAAAAACATCACGGGGTGGTGTGAATGGGAGGCCCTAATTTAGGATAGGCAGTGAGTGGCAAAGTAGGTTCGAGAAAAGCACCAATGGGTGTTCAGCATGAAGAGGTCAGGAAACATGCAGTGGCAATGAAGGATAGTTTTCAAAAACATCATGGGGTGGTGCCCATTGTAAGGGTTTCTAACAGGACATTCACTAGTAGGAGTGAGAAAAACATCACGGGGTGGTGTGAATCAGAAGTTCTGAATTAGTATAGGCAGTGAGTGGCAATGTACGATGGATAAAAGCACCATGGGGTGGTCAGCATGGGGAGGTCAGGAAATATGCATTGGCAATGTAGGATAGGTTTCTGAAAAACATCGCGGGATGTGCGCATTGTAAGGGTTTCTAACAGGCCATTCAGTAGTAGGAGTGAGAAATACATCATGGTATGGTGTGAATCAGAGGGCCTGAATCAAGATAGACAGTGAGTGGCAATGTCGGATGGAGAAAAGAACCACAGGGTTGTCAGCATGGGGAGGTCAGGAAACATGCAGTCGAATGTAGGATAGGTTTCTGAAAACATCGCGGGGTGGTGCTCATTGTAAGGGTTTCTAAAAGGCCTTTCACTAGTAGGAGTGAGAAAAACCTCACGCGGTGGTGTGAATCGGAGGGCCTGAATCAGGATAGGCCGTGAGTGGCAATGTAGGATGGAGAAAAGCACCACGGGGTGGTCAGGATGGGAAGGTCAGGAAACATGCAGTGGCAATGTAGGATAGGTTTCTGAAACACATCACAGGGTAGTGCACAATGTAAGGGTATCTAACAGGAAATTCACTAGTAGTAGTGAGAAATACATCATGGAGTGGTGTGAATCGGAGGGCCTGAATCAAGATAGACAGTGAGTGGCAATGTAGGATGGAGAAAAGCACCACGGGTAGGTGGGCATGGGGAGTTCAGGAAACATGCAATGGCAATGTAGGATAGGTTTCTGAAAAACATCGCGGGGTTGTGCGCATTGTAAGGGTTTGTAGCAGGCCATTCACTGGTAGGAGTGAGAAAAACATCACGGGGTGGTGTGAATCGGAGGGACTGAATTAGGATAGGCAGTGAGTGGCAATGTAGGATGGAGAAAAGCACCAAGGGGTGGTCATCAAGGGGAGGTCTGGAAACATGCAGTGGCAATGTAGGATAGTTTTCTGAAAAACATCAAGGGGTGGTGCGCATTGTAAGGGTTTCTAACAGGCCATTCACTAGTAGGAGTGAGAAAAATATCATGGGGTGGTGTGATTCAGATGTTCTAAATTAGGATAGGCAGTGAGTGACAATATAGGATGGAGAAAAGCACCACGGGGTGGTCAGCATCGGGAGGTCAGGAAAAATGCAGTGTTAATGTAGTATAGGTTTCTGAGAAACATCGCGAGATGGTGCTTATTGTAAGGGTTTCTAAAGGGCCTTTCACTAGTAGGATTGAGAAAATCATCACGGGGTGGTGTGATTCAGAGGGCCTGAATCAGGATAGGCCGTGAATGGCAATGTACGATTGAGAAAAGCACCACGGGGTGGTCAAGATGGGCGGTCAGGAAAAATGCAGTGGCAATGTAGGATAGGTTTCTGAAAAACTGTGCATTGTAACAGTTTCTAACAGACCATTCAATAGTAGGAGTGAGAAATACATCATGGTGTGGTGTGAATCGGAGGGCTTGAATCAAGATAGAAAGGGAGTGGCAATGTAGGATGGAGAAAAGCACCACGGGTTGGTGAGCAGGGGCGGTCAGGAAACATGCAATGTCAATGTAGGATAGGTTTCTAAAAAACATCACGGGGGGGTGCGCATTGTAATGGTTTGTAGCAGGCCATTCACTAGTAGGAGTGAGAAAAACATCACGGGGTTGTGTGAATCGGGTGGCCTGAATTAGGATAGGCAGTGAGTGGCAAGGAAGAATGGAGAAAAGCACCCAAGGGTGGTCAACATGAGGAGGTCAGGAAACATGCAGGAGCAATGTAGGTTAGGTTTCTGAAAAACATCGCGGGGTGGTGCACATTTTAAGGATTTCTAACAAGCCATTCACAAGTAGGAGTGAAAAATACATCACGGTGTGGTGTGAATCATAGGGGCTGAATTAGGATAGCCTGTGAGTGGCAATGTAGGATGAGAAAAAAACCATTGGTTTGTCAGCATGGGGAGGCAAGGAAACATGCAGTGGCAATGTAGAATAGGTTTCTGATAAACATCGCTTGGTGGTGCGCATTGTAAGGTTTTCTAACAGGCCAATCACTAGTAGGAGTGAGAAAAACATCACGGGGTGGTGTGAATCAGATGTTCTGAATTAGGATAGGCAGTGAGTGGCAATGTAGGATAGAGAAAAGCACCACGGTGTGGTCAGCATGGGGAGGTCAGGAAACATGCATTGGCAATGTAGGATAGGTTTCAGAAATACATCGCAGGGTGGTGCGCATTGTAAAGCATTCTAACAAGCCATACACTAGTAGGAGCGATTAAAACAACACAGGGTGGTGTGAATCTGAGGGCCTGAATTAGTATATGCAGTGAGTGGCAACGTAAAATGGAGAAAAGCACCACGGTGTGTTCAGCATTCGGAGATCAGGAAACATGCAATGGCAATGTAGGATAAGTTTCAGAAAAACCTCGCCGGGTGGTCGGCATTGTAAGGGTTTCTACAGGCCATTCACTAGTAGGTGTGAGAAAAATATAACGGGGTGGTTTGAATCGGAGCACCTGAATTATGATAGGCAGTGAGTGGCAATGTAGGATGGAGAAAAGCACCAAGGGGTGGTCAGCATCGGGACTACAGGAAACATGCAGTGGCAATGTAGGATATGTTTCTGAAAAACATCGCGGGGTGGTGAGAATTGTAAGGGTTTCTAACAGGCCATTCACTAGTAGAAGTGAGAAAAACATCACGGGGTGGTGTGAATCGGAGGGCCTGAATCAGGATAGGCAGTGAGTGGCAATGTAGGATGGAGAAAAGCACCACAGGGTGGTCAGGAAGGGGATGGCAGGAAACATGCAGTGGCAATGCAGTATATTTTTCTGAAATACATCGCGATGTGGGACACATTGTAAGGGTTTCTAACAGGCCATTCACTAGTAGGAGTGAGAAAAACATCACGGGGTGGTGTGAATCCGAGTGCCTGAATCAGGATAGGCAGTGAGTGGCAATGTAGGATGGAGAAAAGCACCACAGGGTGGTCAGGAAGGGGATGTCAGGAAACATGCAGTGGCAATGCAGTATATTTTTCTGAAATACATCGCGATGTGGGACACATTGTAAGGGTTTCTAACAGGCCATTCACTAGTAGGAGTGAGAAAATCATCACAGGGTGGTGTGAATCACAGTGCCTGAATTAGGATAGATAGTGAGTGGCAATGAAGAAAGGAGAAAAGCACCACGGGGTGGTCAACCTGGGTAGGTCAGGAAACATGCAGTGGCAATGTAGGATAGGTTTCTGAAAAACATCGCGGTGTGGTACGCATTGTAAATGTTTGTAGCAGGCCATTCACTAGTAGGAGAGAGAAAAACCTCACGGGGTGGTGTGAATCAAGGGGCCTGAATTAGGATAGGCAGTGCGAGGCAATGAAGATTGGAGAAAAGCACCACGGGGTGGTCAACTTGGGGAAGTCAGGAAACATGCAGTGGCAATTTAGGACAGGTTTCTGAAAAACATCGCGGGGTGGTGCGCATTGTAAGGTTTCTAACAGGCCATTTACTAGTAGGAGTGAGAAAAACATCACGGGCTGGTGTGAATTGGAGGGCCTGATTTATGATAGGCAGTGAGTGGCAATGTAGGATGGAGAAAAGCAGTACGGGGTGGTCAGCATGTGGAGGACAGGAAACATGCAGTGGAAATGTAGGATACGTTTCTGAAAAACATCGTGGGTTGGTGCGCTTTGTAGCGGTTTCTAACAGGCCATTCACTAGTAGAAGTGAGAAAAACATCACGGGGTGGTGTGAATTGGAAGGCGTGAATCAAAATAGACAGTGAGTGGCAATGTAGGATGGAGAAAAGCACCACGGGTTGGTGAGCATGGGGAGGTCAGGAAACATGCAATAGCAATGTAGGATAGGTTTCTGAAAAACAACGCGGGGTGGTACGCATTGTAAGGGTTTGTATCAGACCATTCACTAGTAGGAGTGAGAAAAACATCACGGGGTGGTGGGAATCAGAGGGCCTGAATTAGGATAGGCTGTGAGTGGCAATGTAGGATGGAGAAAAAAACCACGGGTTTGTCAGCATGGGGAGGCAATGAAACATGCAGTGGCAATGTAGAATAGGTTTCTGATAAACATCGCTGGGTGGTGCACATTGTAAGTGTTTCTAACAGGCCATGCACTAGTAGGAGTTAGAAAAACATCACAGGTGTTGTGAATCGGAGGGCCTGAATCTGGATAGGCAGTAAGTGGCAATGTAGGATGGAGAAAAGCACCACGGGGTGGTCATCATGGGGAGGTCAGGAAACATGCAGTCGCAATGTAGGACAATTTTCTGAAAAACATCACGGGGTGGTGCGCATTGTAAGGGTTTCTAACAGGCCATTCAGTAGTAGGAGTGAGAAAAACGTCACGGGGTGGTGTGAATCAGATGTTCTGAATTAGGATAGGCAGTGAGTGGCAATGTAGGATGGAGAAAAGCACCACGGGGTGGTCAGCATGGGGAGGACAGGAAAAATGCATTGGCAATGTAGGATAGGTTTCTGAAAAAAATCGCCGGGTGGTGCGCATTGAAAAGCATTCTAACAGGCCATTCACTAGTAGGAGTGAGAAAAACATCACGGGGTGGTGTGAGTCCGAGGGCCTGAATTAGGATTGGCAGTGAGTGGCAACGTAAAATGGAGAAAAGCACCTCGTTGTGGTCATCATTGAGAGGTCAGAAAACATGCAGTGGCAAACTAGGATAAGTTTCGGAAAAACATCGCGGGGTGGTGCGCATTGTAAGGCTTTCTGACAGGCCATTCACTAGTAGGAGTGAGAAATGCATCATGGTGTGGTTTGAATCGGAGGGCCTGAATCAAGATAGACAATGAGTGGAAATGTAGGATGGAGAAAAGCACCACGGGTTGGTGAGCATGGGGAGGTCAGGAAACATGCAATGGCAATGTAGGATAGATTTCTGAAAAACAACGCGGGGTGGTATGCATTGTAAAGTTTTTTAGCATACCATTCACTAGTAGGAGTGAGAAAAACATCACGGGGTGATGTGAATCGGAGTGCCTGAATTAGGATAGGTAGTGCGTGGCAATGAGGATTGGAGAAAAGCCCCACGGGTTGGTCAACATGGGGAGGTCAGGAAACATGCAGTGTCAATGTAGGATAGTTTTCTGAAAAACATCGCGGGGTGGTGCGCATTATAAGAATTTCTAACCAGCCATTCACAAGTAGGAGTGAAAAAAATATCACAGAGTGGTGTGAATCGGAGGGCCTGAATTAGGATAGGTTGTGAGTGACAACATAGGATGGAGAAAAGCACCACGTGTATGTCAGAAGGGGAGGCAAGGCAACATGCAGTGGCAATGTAGAATAGGTTTCTGATAAACATCGCAGGGTGGTGCCCATTGTAAGTGTTTCTAACACGCCATTCACTAGTAGGAGTGAGAAAAACATCACGGGGTGGTGTGAATCATAGGGTCTGAATTAGCATAGGCATTGAGTGTCAATGCTGGAAGGAGAAAAGCACCACAACGTGTTCAGCATGGGGAGGTGAGGAAACATCCAGTGGCAATGAGGGATAGGTTTCTGAAAAAAAAAAAGCGGGTTGGTGCGCATTGTAAGGGTTTCTAACAGGCCAATCACTAGTAGGAGTGAGAAAAACATCATGGGGTGGTGTGAATCGGAAGACCTGAATTAGGATAGGTAGTGAGTTGCAATGTAGGATGGAGAAAAGCACCACGGGGTGGTCATCATGGGGAGGTCAGGAAACATGCATTGGCAATGTAGGATAGGTTTCTGAAAAACATCACGGGGTGGTGCACATTGTAAGGGTTTCTAACAGGCCATTCACTAGTAGGAGTGAGAAAAACATCACGGGGTGGTGTGATTCAGATGTTTGAAATTAGGATAGGCAGTGAGTGACAATGTAGGATGGAGAAAAGCACCAAGGGGTGGTCAGCATGGGGAGGTCAGGAAACATGCAGTGTTAATGTAGTATAGGTTTCTGAGAAACATCGCGAGATGGTGCTTATTGTAAGGGTTTCTAAAAGGCCTTTCACTAGTAGGAGTGAGAAAAACCTCACGCGGTGTTGTGAATCGGAGGGCCTGAATCAGGATAGGCCGTGAGTGGCAATGTAGGATGGAGGAAAGCACCACGGGGTGGTCAGGATGGGAAGGTCAGGAAACATGCAGTGGCAATGTAGGATAGGTTTCTGAAACACATCACAGGGTAGTGCACAATGTAAGGGTATCTAACAGGAAATTCACTAGTAGTAGTGAGAAATACATCATGGAGTGGTGTGAATCGGAGGGCCTGAATCAAGATAGACAGTGAGTGGCAATGTAGGATGGAGAAAAGCACCACGGGTAGGTGGGCATGGGGAGTTCAGGAAACATGCAATGGAAATGTAGGATAGGTTTCTGAAAAACATCGCGGGGTTGTGCGCATTGTAAGGGTTTGTAGCAGGCCATTCACTGGTAGGAGTGAGAAAAACATCACGGGGTGGTGTGAATCGGAGGGACTGAATTAGGATAGGCAGTGAGTGGCAATGTAGGATGGAGAAAAGCACCAAGGGGTGGTCAGCATGGGGAGGTCAGGAAACATGCAGTGGCAATGTAGGATACGTATCTGAAAAACATCGCGGGTTGGTGCGCATTGTAAGGGTTTCTAACAGGCCATTCACTAGTAGAAGTGAGAAAAACATCACGGCATGGTGTGAATTGGAGGGCCTGAATCAGCATAGGAAGTGAGTGGCAATGTAGGATGGAAAAAAGCACCACAGGGTGGTCAGGAAGGGGATGTCAGGAAACATGCAGTGGCAATGCAGTATATTTTTCTGAAATACATCGCGGGATGGGGCACATTGTAAGGGTTTCTAATAGGCCATTCACTAGTAGGAGTGAGAAAAATATCATGGGGTGGTATGAATCAGAGTGCCTGAATTAGGATAGATAGTGAGTGGCAATGAAGAAAGGAGAAAAGCACCACGCGGTGGTCAACATGTGGAGGTAAGGAAACATGCAGTGGCAATGAAGGACAGGTTTCTGAAAAACATCGCGGTGTGGTACGCATTTTAAATGTTTGTAGCAGGCCATTCACTAGTAGGAGAGAGAAAAACCTCATGGGGTGGTGTGAATCAGGGGGCCTGAATTAGGATAGGCAGTGCGAGGCAATGAAGATTGGAGAAAAGCAACATGGGGTGGTCAACTTGGGGAGGTCAGGAAACATGCAGTGGCAATTTAGGATAGGTTTCTGAAAAACATCGCGGGGTGGTGTGCATTGTAAGGTTTCTAACAGGCCATTCACTAGTAGGAGTGAGAAAAACATCATGGGCTGGTGTGAATCGGAGGGCCTGATTTATGATAGGCAGTGAGTGGCAATGTAGGATGGAGAAACGCACCACGGGGTGGTCAGCATGTGGAGGTCAGGAAACATGCAGTGGAAATGTAGGATACATTTCTGAAAAACATCGTGGGGTGGTGCGCTTTGTAAGGGTTTCTAACAGGCCATTCATTATTAGAAGTGAGAAAAACATCACGGGGTGGTTTGAATTTGAAGGCGTGAATCAAAATAGACAGTGAGTGGCAATGTAGGATGGAGAAAAGCACCACGGGTTGGTGAGCATGGGGAGGTCAGGAAACATGCGATGGCAATGTAGGATAGGTTTCTGAAAAACAACGTGGGGTGGTACGCATTGTAAGGGTTTATATCAGACCATTCACTAGTAGGAGTGAGAAAAACATCACGGGGTGGTGGGAATCGGAGGGCCTGAATTAGGATAGGCTGTGAGTGGCAATGTAGGATGGAGAAAAAAACCACGGGTCTGTCAGCATGGGGAGGCAATGAAACATGCAGTGGCAATGTAGAATAGGTATCTGATAAACATCGCTGGGTGGTGCACATTGTAAGTGTTTCTAACATGCCATGCACTAGTAGGAGTTAGAAAAACATCACAGGTGTTGTGAAGCGGAGGGCCTGAATTAGGATAGGCAGTGAGTGGCAATGTAGGATGGAGAAAAGCACCACGGGGTGGTCATCATGGGGAGGTCAGGAAACTTGCAGTCGCAATGTAGGATAGTTTTAAGAAAAACATCATGGGGTGGTGCGCATTATAAGGGTTTCGAAAAGGCCATTCAGTAGTACGAGTGAGAAAAACGTCACGGGGTGGTGTGAATCAGATGTTCTGAATTAGGATAGTCAGTGAGTGGCAATGTAGAATGGAGAAAAGCACCGCTGGGTGGTCAGCATGGGGAGGTCAGGGAACATGCAGTGGCAATGTAGGATAGGTTTCTGAAAAACATCGCCGAGGGGTGCGCATTGCCTGTGTCTGTAACATTACATTCACTAGTAGGAGTGAGAAAAACATCACGCGATGGTGTGAATCGGAGGGCCTGAATTACGATAGGCCGTGAGTGGCAATGTAGGATGGAGAAAAGCACCACGGGGTGGTCAGGATGGGGAGGTGAGGAAACATGCAGTGGCAATGTAGGATAGGTTTCTGAAAAACATCACAGCGTATTGCACAATGTAAGGGTATCTAACAGGAGATTCACTAGTAGTAGTGAGAAATACATCATGGTGTGGTGTGAATCGGAGGGACTGAATCAATATAGACTGTGAGTGGCAATGTAGGATGGAGAAAAGCACCATGGGTAGGTGGGCATGGGGAGTTCAGGAAACATGCAATGGCAATGTAGGATAGGTTTCTGAAAAACATCGCGGGGTTGTGCGCATTGTAAGGGTTTGTAGCAGGCCATTCACTGGTAGGAGTGAGAAAAACATCACGGGGTGGTGTGAATCGGAGGGACTGAATTAGGATAGGCAGTGAGTGGCAATGTAGGATGGAGAAAAGCACCACGGGGTGGTCATCATGGGGAGGTCTGGAAATATGCAGTGGCAATGTAGGATAGTTTTCTGAAAAACATCACGGGGTGGTGCACATTGTAAGGGTTTCTAACAGGCCATTCACTAGTAGGAGTGAGAAAAACATCACGGGGTGGTGTGATTCAGATGTTTGAAATTAGGGTAGGCAGTGAGTGACAATGTAGGATGGAGAAAAGCACCACGGGGTGGTCAGCATGGGGAGGTCAGGAAACATGCAGTGTTAATGTAGTATAGGTTTCTGAGAAACATCGCGAGATGGTGCTTATTGTAAGGGTTTCTAAAAGGCCTTTCACTAGTAGGATTGAGAAAATCATCACGGGGTGGTGTGAATCAGAGGGCCTGAATCAGGATAGGGCGTGAATGTCAATGTAGGATCAAGAAAAGCACCACGGGGTGGTCAGGATGGGCGTTCAGGAAAAATGCAGTGGCAATGTAGGATAGGTTTCTAAAAAACATCGCGGGGTGGTGCGCATTATAATGGTTTCTAACAGACCATTCACTAGTAGGAGTGAGAAATACATCATGGTGTGGTGTGAATAGGAGGGCTTGAATCAAGATAGAAAGTGAGTGGCAATGTAGGATGGAGAAAAGCACCACGGGGTGGTCAGCATGTGGAGGTCAGGAAACATGCAGTGGAAATGTAGGATACGTTTCTGAAAAACATCGTGAGGTGGTGCGCTTTGTAAGGGTTTCTAACAGGCCATTCACTAGTAGAAGTGAGAAAAACATCACGGGGTGGTGTGAATTGGAAGGCGTGAATCAAAATAGACAGTGAGTGGCAATGTAGGATGGAGAAAAGCACCACAGGTTGGTGAGCATGGGGAGGTCAGGAAACATGCAATGGCAATGTAGGATAGGTTTCGGAAAAACAACGCGGGGTGGTACGCATTGTAAGGGTTTCTAACAGGCCATTCAGTAGTAGGAGTGAGAAAAACGTCACGGGGTGGTGTGAATCAGATGTTCTGAATTAGGATAGGCAGTTAGTGGCAATGTAGGATGGATAAAAGCACCACGGTGTGGTCAGCATGGGGAGGACATGAAACATGCATTGGCAATGTAGGATAGGTTTCTGAAAAAAATTGCCGGGTGGTGCGCATTGAAAAGCATTGTAACAGGCCAATCACTAGTAGGAGTGAGAAAAACATCACGGGGTGGTGTGAATCGGAGGGCCTGAATTAGGATAGGCAGTGAGTGGCAACGTAAAATAGAGAAAAGCACCTCGTTGTGGTCATCATTGAGACGTCAGAAAACATGCAGTGGCAAAGTAGGATAAGTTTCGGAACAACATCGCGGGGTGGTGCGCATTGTAAGGGTTTCTACAGGCCATTCACTAGTAGGTGTGAGAAAAATATAACGGGGTGGTGTGAATCGGAGGGACTGAATCTGGATAGGCAGTGAGTGGCAATGTATGATGGAGAAAAGCACCACGGGGTGGTCAGCATGGGGAATTCAGGAAACACGCAGTGGAAATGTAGGATAGGTTTCTGAAAAACATCGCGGGGTGGTGCGCATTGTAAGGCTTTCTGACAGGCCATTCACTAGTAGGAGTGAGAAATGCATCATGGTGTGGTTTGAATCGGAGTGCCTGAATCAAGATAGACAATGAGTGGCAATGTAGGATGGAGAAAAGCACCACGGGTTGGTGAGCATGGGGAGGTAAGGAAACATACAATGGCAATGTAGGATAGATTTCTGAAAAACAACGCGGGGTGGTATGCATTGTAAAGGTTTTTAGCAGACCATTCACTAGTAGGAGTGAGAAAAACATCACGGGGTGGTGTGAATCGGAGTGCATGAATTAGGATAGGCAGTGCGTGGCAATGAAGATTGGAGAAAAGCCCCACGGGGTGGTCAACATGGGGAGGTCAGGATAAATGCAGTGGCAATTTGGGATAGCTTTCTGAAAAACATTACGGGTGGTGCCCATTGTAAGGGTTTTTAACAGGCCATTCACTAGTAGGAGTGAGAAAAACATCACGGCGTTGTGTGAGTCGGAGTGCCTGAATCTGGATAGGCAGTCAGTGGCAATGTAGGATTGAGAAAAGCACCAAGGGGTGGTCATCATGGGGAGGTCAGGAAATATGCATTGGCAATGTAGGATAGGTTTCTGAAAAACAACCCGGGGTGGTACGCATTGTAAGGGTTTATATCAGATCATTCACTAGTAAGAGTGAGAAAAACATCACAGGGTGGTGGGAATCGGAGGGCCTGAATTAGGATAGGCTGTGAGTGGCAATGTAGAATGGAGAAAAAAACCACGGGTTTGTCAGCATGGGGAGGCAATGAAACATGCAGTGGCAATGTAGAATAGGTTTCTGATAAACATCGCTGGGTGGTGCACATTGTAAGTGTTTCTAACAGGTCATGCACTAGTAGGAGTTAGAAAAACATCACAGGTGTTGTGAATCGGAGTGCCTGAATTAGGATAGTCAGTGTGTGGCAATGAAGATTGGAGAAAAGCCCCACGGGGTGGTCAACATGGGGAGGTCAGGAAACATGCAGTGGCAATGTAGGATAGGTTTCTGAAAAACATCGCGGGGTGGTGCGCATTATAAGAATTTCTAACCAGCCATTCACAAGTAGGAGTGAAAAAAACAACACGGGGTGGTGTGAACCGGAGTGCCTGAATTAGGATAGGCTGTGAGTGGCAACGTAGGATGGAGAAAAGCACCACGGGTATGTCAGATGGGGAGGCAAGGCAACATGCAGTGGCAATGTAGAATAGGTTTCTGATAAACATCGCAGGGTGGTGCCCATTGTAAGTGTTTCTAACAGGCCATTCACTAGTAGGAGTGAGAACAACATCACGGGGTGGTGTGAATCATAGGGCCTGAATTAGCATAGGCATTGAGTGGCAATGCTGGAAGGAGTAAAGCACCACAACGTGTTCAGCATGGGGAGGTGAGGAAACATCCAGTGGCAATGAGGGATAGGTTTCTGAAAAAAAAAAAGCGGGTTGGTGCGCATTGTAAGTGTTTCTAACAGGCCAATCACTAGTAGGAGTGAGAAAAACATCACGGGGTTGTGTGAATCGGAAGACCTGAATTAGGATAGGCAGTGAGTTGCAATGTAGGATGGAGAAAAGCACCACGGGGTTGTCAGGATGGGGAGGTCAGGAAACATCCAGTGGCAAGGCAGGATCCATTTCTGAAAAACATCGCGGGGTTGGGCACATTGTAATGGTATCTAACAGGCCATTCACTAGTCGGAGTGAGAAATACATCATGGTGTGGTGTTAATCGGAGGGCCTGAATCAAGTTAGACAGTGAATGGCAATGTAGGATGGAGAAAAGCTCCATGGGTTGTTGAGCATGGGGAGGTCAGGAAACATCCAATGGCAATGTAGGATAGCTTTTTGTAAAACATCGCGGGGTTGTGCACATTATAAGGGTTTGTAGCAGGCCATTCACTAGTAGGAGTGAGAAAATCATCACTGGGTGGTGTGAATCGGAGGGCCTGAATTAGGATAGGCAGTGAGTGGCAATGAAGAATGGAGAAAAGCACCACGGGGTGGTCAACATGGGGAGGTCAGGAAACATGCAATGGCAATGTAGGATAGGTTTCTGAAAACCATCACGGTGTGGTGTGCATTGTAAGATTTTCTAACAAGTCATTCACAAGTAGGAGTGCAAAAAAATCACTGGGTGGTGTGAATCGGAGGTCCTGAATTAGGATAGGCTGTGAGTGGCAATGTAGGATGGAAAAAAGCACCACGGGTTTGTCAGCATGGGGAGGCAAGGAAACATGCAGTGGCAATGTAGAATAGGTTTCTGATAAACATCGCAGGGTGGTGGGCATTGTAAGGGTTTCTAACAAGCCATTCACTAGTAGGAGTGAGAAAAACATCACGGCATTGTGTGAATTGGAGGGCCTGAATCAGGATAGGAAGTGAGTGGCAATGTAGGATGGAGAAAAGCACCACAGGGCGGTCAGGAAGGGGATGTCAGGAAACATGCAGTGGCAATGCAGTATATTTTTCTGAAATACATCGCGGGGTGGGGCACATTGTAAGGGTTTCTAACAGGCCATTCACTAGTAGGAGTGAGAAAAACAGCACGGGGTAGTATGAATCGGAGGGCCTGAATCAGGATAGGCAGTGAGTGGCAATGTAGGATGGAGAAAAGCACCACGCCATGGTCAGCATGGAAAGCACAGGAAACATTCAGTGACAATGTAGTATAGGTTTCTGAAAAACATCGCGGGGTGGTGCGCATTGTAAGGGTTTGTAGCAGGCCATTCACTAGTAGGAGTGAGAAAAACATAACGGGGTGGTGTGAATCGGCGGGCCTGAATAAGGATAGGCAGTGAGTGTCAATGTAGGATGTAGAAAAGCACCAAGGGGTGGTCAGCATGGGGAGGTCAGGATAAATGCAATGGCAATTTGGGATAGCTTTCTGAAAAACATCGTGGGTGGTGAGAATTGTAAGGCTTTCTAAGAGGCCATTCACTAGTAGGAGTGAGAAAAACATCACAGGGTGGTGTGAATCAGAGGGCCTGAATTATGATAGGCAGTGAGTGGCAATGTAGGATGGAGAAAAGCACCACGGGGTGGTCAGCATGGGGATGTCAGGAAACATGCAGTGGCAATGTAGGATAGGTTTCTGAAAAAAACAGCGGGGTGGTGCGCATTGTAAGGGTTTCTAACAGGCCATTCACTAGTAGGAGTGAGAAAAACATAACGGGGTGGTGTGAATCGGCGGGCCTGAATAAGGATAGGCAGTGAGTGTCAATGTAGGATGTAGAAAAGCACCAAGGGGTGGTCAGCATGGGGAGGTCAGGATAAATGCAATGGCAATTTGGGATAGCTTTCTGAAAAACATCGTGGGTGGTGAGAATTGTAAGGCTTTCTAAGAGGCCATTCACTAGTAGGAGTGAGAAAAACATCACAGGGTGGTGTGAATCAGAGGGCCTGAATTATGATAGGCAGTGAGTGGCAATGTAGGATGGAGAAAAGCACCACGGGGTGGTCAGCATGGGGATGTCAGGAAACATGCAGTGGCAATGTAGGATAGGTTTCTGAAAAAAACAGCGGGGTGGTGCGCATTGTAAGGGTTTCTAACAGGCCATTCACTAGTAGGAGTGAGAAAAACATCACGGGGTGGTGTGAATGGGAGGCCCTGATTTAGGATAGGCAGTGAGTGGCAAAGTAGGTTCGAGAAAAGCACCAATGGGTGTTCAGCATGAAGAGGTCAGGAAACATGCAGTGGCAATGAAGGATAGTTTTCAAAAACATCATGGGGTGGTGCCCATTGTAAGGGTTTCTAACAGGACATTCACTAGTAGGAGTGAGAAAAACATCACGGGGTGGTGTGAATCAGAAGTTCTGAATTAGTATAGGCAGTGAGTGGCAATGTACGATGGATAAAAGCACCATGGGGTGGTCAGCATGGGGAGGTCAGGAAATATGCATTGGCAATGTAGGATAGGTTTCTGAAAAACATCGCGGGATGTGCGCATTGTAAGGGTTTCTAACAGGCCATTCAGTAGTAGGAGTGAGAAATACATCATGGTATGGTGTGAATCAGAGGGCCTGAATCAAGATAGACAGTGAGTGGCAATGTCGGATGGAGAAAAGAACCACAGGGTTGTCAGCATGGGGAGGTCAGGAAACATGCAGTCGAATGTAGGATAGGTTTCTGAAAACATCGCGGGGTGGTGCTCATTGTAAGGGTTTCTAAAAGGCCTTTCACTAGTAGGAGTGAGAAAAACCTCACGCGGTGGTGTGAATCGGAGGGCCTGAATCAGGATAGGCCGTGAGTGGCAATGTAGGATGGAGAAAAGCACCACGGGGTGGTCAGGATGGGAAGGTCAGGAAACATGCAGTGGCAATGTAGGATAGGTTTCTGAAACACATCACAGGGTAGTGCACAATGTAAGGGTATCTAACAGGAAATTCACTAGTAGTAGTGAGAAATACATCATGGAGTGGTGTGAATCGGAGGGCCTGAATCAAGATAGACAGTGAGTGGCAATGTAGGATGGAGAAAAGCACCACGGGTAGGTGGGCATGGGGAGTTCAGGAAACATGCAATGGCAATGTAGGATAGGTTTCTGAAAAACATCGCGGGGTTGTGCGCATTGTAAGGGTTTGTAGCAGGCCATTCACTGGTAGGAGTGAGAAAAACATCACGGGGTGGTGTGAATCGGAGGGACTGAATTAGGATAGGCAGTGAGTGGCAATGTAGGATGGAGAAAAGCACCAAGGGGTGGTCATCAAGGGGAGGTCTGGAAACATGCAGTGGCAATGTAGGATAGTTTTCTGAAAAACATCAAGGGGTGGTGCGCATTGTAAGGGTTTCTAACAGGCCATTCACTAGTAGGAGTGAGAAAAATATCATGGGGTGGTGTGATTCAGATGTTCTAAATTAGGATAGGCAGTGAGTGACAATATAGGATGGAGAAAAGCACCACGGGGTGGTCAGCATCGGGAGGTCAGGAAAAATGCAGTGTTAATGTAGTATAGGTTTCTGAGAAACATCGCGAGATGGTGCTTATTGTAAGGGTTTCTAAAGGGCCTTTCACTAGTAGGATTGAGAAAATCATCACGGGGTGGTGTGATTCAGAGGGCCTGAATCAGGATAGGCCGTGAATGGCAATGTACGATTGAGAAAAGCACCACGGGGTGGTCAAGATGGGCGGTCAGGAAAAATGCAGTGGCAATGTAGGATAGGTTTCTGAAAAACTGTGCATTGTAACAGTTTCTAACAGACCATTCAATAGTAGGAGTGAGAAATACATCATGGTGTGGTGTGAATCGGAGGGCTTGAATCAAGATAGAAAGGGAGTGGCAATGTAGGATGGAGAAAAGCACCACGGGTTGGTGAGCAGGGGCGGTCAGGAAACATGCAATGTCAATGTAGGATAGGTTTCTAAAAAACATCACGGGGGGGTGCGCATTGTAATGGTTTGTAGCAGGCCATTCACTAGTAGGAGTGAGAAAAACATCACGGGGTTGTGTGAATCGGGTGGCCTGAATTAGGATAGGCAGTGAGTGGCAAGGAAGAATGGAGAAAAGCACCCAAGGGTGGTCAACATGAGGAGGTCAGGAAACATGCAGGAGCAATGTAGGTTAGGTTTCTGAAAAACATCGCGGGGTGGTGCGCATTTTAAGGATTTCTAACAAGCCATTCACAAGTAGGAGTGAAAAATACATCACGGTGTGGTGTGAATCATAGGGGCTGAATTAGGATAGCCTGTGAGTGGCAATGTAGGATGAGAAAAAAACCATTGGTTTGTCAGCATGGGGAGGCAAGGAAACATGCAGTGGCAATGTAGAATAGGTTTCTGATAAACATCGCTTGGTGGTGCGCATTGTAAGGTTTTCTAACAGGCCAATCACTAGTAGGAGTGAGAAAAACATCACGGGGTGGTGTGAATCAGATGTTCTGAATTAGGATAGGCAGTGAGTGGCAATGTAGGATAGAGAAAAGCACCACGGTGTGGTCAGCATGGGGAGGTCAGGAAACATGCATTGGCAATGTAGGATAGGTTTCAGAAATACATCGCAGGGTGGTGCGCATTGTAAAGCATTCTAACAAGCCATTCACTAGTAGGAGCGATTAAAACAACACAGGGTGGTGTGAATCTGAGGGCCTGAATTAGTATATGCAGTGAGTGGCAACGTAAAATGGAGAAAAGCACCACGGTGTGTTCAGCATTCGGAGGTCAGGAAACATGCAATGGCAATGTAGGATAAGTTTCAGAAAAACCTCGCCGGGTGGTCGGCATTGTAAGGGTTTCTACAGGCCATTCACTAGTAGGTGTGAGAAAAATATAACGGGGTGGTTTGAATCGGAGCACCTGAATTATGATAGGCAGTGAGTGGCAATGTAGGATGGAGAAAAGCACCAAGGGGTGGTCAGCATCGGGACTACAGGAAACATGCAGTGGCAATGTAGGATATGTTTCTGAAAAACATCGCGGGGTGGTGAGAATTGTAAGGGTTTCTAACAGGCCATTCACTAGTAGAAGTGAGAAAAACATCACGGGGTGGTGTGAATCGGAGGGCCTGAATCAGGATAGGCAGTGAGTGGCAATGTAGGATGGAGAAAAGCACCACAGGGTGGTCAGGAAGGGGATGTCAGGAAACATGCAGTGGCAATGCAGTATATTTTTCTGAAATACATCGCGATGTGGGACACATTGTAAGGGTTTCTAACAGGCCATTCACTAGTAGGAGTGAGAAAAACATCACGGGGTGGTGTGAATCAGAGTGCCTGAATTAGGATAGATAGTGAGTGGCAATGAAGAAAGGAGAAAAGCACCACGGGGTGGTCAACATGGGGAGGTCAGGAAACATGCAGTGGCAATGTAGGACAGGTTTCTGAAAAACATCGCGGTGTGGTACGCATTGTAAATGTTTGTAGCAGGCCATTCACTAGTAGGAGAGAGAAAAACCTCACGGGGTGGTGTGAATCAAGGGGCCTGAATTAGGATAGGCAGTGCGAGGCAATGAAGATTGGAGAAAAGCACCACGGGGTGGTCAACTTGGGGAAGTCAGGAAACATGCAGTGGCAATTTAGGACAGGTTTCTGAAAAACATCGCGGGGTGGTGCGCATTGTAAGGTTTCTAACAGGCCATTTACTAGTAGGAGTGAGAAAAACATCACGGGCTGGTGTGAATTGGAGGGCCTGATTTATGATAGGCAGTGAGTGGCAATGTAGGATGGAGAAAAGCAGTACGGGGTGGTCAGCATGTGGAGGACAGGAAACATGCAGTGGAAATGTAGGATACGTTTCTGAAAAACATCGTGGGTTGGTGCGCTTTGTAGCGGTTTCTAACAGGCCATTCACTAGTAGAAGTGAGAAAAACATCACGGGGTGGTGTGAATTGGAAGGCGTGAATCAAAATAGACAGTGAGTGGCAATGTAGGATGGAGAAAAGCACCACGGGTTGGTGAGCATGGGGAGGTCAGGAAACATGCAATAGCAATGTAGGATAGGTTTCTGAAAAACAACGCGGGGTGGTACGCATTGTAAGGGTTTGTATCAGACCATTCACTAGTAGGAGTGAGAAAAACATCACGGGGTGGTGGGAATCAGAGGGCCTGAATTAGGATAGGCTGTGAGTGGCAATGTAGGATGGAGAAAAAAACCACGGGTTTGTCAGCATGGGGAGGCAATGAAACATGCAGTGGCAATGTAGAATAGGTTTCTGATAAACATCGCTGGGTGGTGCACATTGTAAGTGTTTCTAACAGGCCATGCACTAGTAGGAGTTAGAAAAACATCACAGGTGTTGTGAATCGGAGGGCCTGAATCTGGATAGGCAGTAAGTGGCAATGTAGGATGGAGAAAAGCACCACGGGGTGGTCATCATGGGGAGGTCAGGAAACATGCAGTCGCAATGTAGGACAATTTTCTGAAAAACATCACGGGGTGGTGCGCATTGTAAGGGTTTCTAACAGGCCATTCAGTAGTAGGAGTGAGAAAAACGTCACGGGGTGGTGTGAATCAGATGTTCTGAATTAGGATAGGCAGTGAGTGGCAATGTAGGATGGAGAAAAGCACCACGGGGTGGTCAGCATGGGGAGGACAGGAAAAATGCATTGGCAATGTAGGATAGGTTTCTGAAAAAAATCGCCGGGTGGTGCGCATTGAAAAGCATTCTAACAGGCCATTCACTAGTAGGAGTGAGAAAAACATCACGGGGTGGTGTGAGTCCGAGGGCCTGAATTAGGATTGGCAGTGAGTGGCAACGTAAAATGGAGAAAAGCACCTCGTTGTGGTCATCATTGAGAGGTCAGAAAACATGCAGTGGCAAACTAGGATAAGTTTCGGAAAAACATCGCGGGGTGGTGCGCATTGTAAGGCTTTCTGACAGGCCATTCACTAGTAGGAGTGAGAAATGCATCATGGTGTGGTTTGAATCGGAGGGCCTGAATCAAGATAGACAATGAGTGGAAATGTAGGATGGAGAAAAGCACCACGGGTTGGTGAGCATGGGGAGGTCAGGAAACATGCAATGGCAATGTAGGATAGATTTCTGAAAAACAACGCGGGGTGGTATGCATTGTAAAGTTTTTTAGCATACCATTCACTAGTAGGAGTGAGAAAAACATCACGGGGTGATGTGAATCGGAGTGCCTGAATTAGGATAGGTAGTGCGTGGCAATGAGGATTGGAGAAAAGCCCCACGGGTTGGTCAACATGGGGAGGTCAGGAAACATGCAGTGTCAATGTAGGATAGTTTTCTGAAAAACATCGCGGGGTGGTGCGCATTATAAGAATTTCTAACCAGCCATTCACAAGTAGGAGTGAAAAAAATATCACAGAGTGGTGTGAATCGGAGGGCCTGAATTAGGATAGGTTGTGAGTGACAACATAGGATGGAGAAAAGCACCACGTGTATGTCAGAAGGGGAGGCAAGGCAACATGCAGTGGCAATGTAGAATAGGTTTCTGATAAACATCGCAGGGTGGTGCCCATTGTAAGTGTTTCTAACACGCCATTCACTAGTAGGAGTGAGAAAAACATCACGGGGTGGTGTGAATCATAGGGTCTGAATTAGCATAGGCATTGAGTGTCAATGCTGGAAGGAGAAAAGCACCACAACGTGTTCAGCATGGGGAGGTGAGGAAACATCCAGTGGCAATGAGGGATAGGTTTCTGAAAAAAAAAAAGCGGGTTGGTGCGCATTGTAAGGGTTTCTAACAGGCCAATCACTAGTAGGAGTGAGAAAAACATCATGGGGTGGTGTGAATCGGAAGACCTGAATTAGGATAGGTAGTGAGTTGCAATGTAGGATGGAGAAAAGCACCACGGGGTGGTCATCATGGGGAGGTCAGGAAACATGCATTGGCAATGTAGGATAGGTTTCTGAAAAACTTCACGGGGTGGTGCGCATTGTAAGGTTTTCTAACAAGCCATTCACAAGTATGAGTGAGATAAACATCACGGGGTTGTGTGAATTGCAGGGCCAGAATCAGGATAGGCCCTGGATGGCAATGTAGGATGGAGAAAAGCACCACGGGGTTGTCAGGATGGGGAGGTCAGGAAACATGCAGTGGCAATGCAGGATCCATTTCTCAAAAACGTCGCGGGATTGGGCACATTGTAAGGGTATCTAACAGGCCATTCACTAGTAGGAGTGAGAAATACATCATGGTGTGGTGTGAATCGGAGGGCCTGAATCAATTTAGACAGTGAATGGCAATGTAGGATGGAGAAAAGCACCACGGGTTGGTGAGCATGGGGAGGTCAGGAAACATCCAATGGCAATGTAGAATAGCTTTTTGTAAAACATCGCGGGGTTGTGCGCATTATAAGGGTTTGTAGCAGGTCATTCACTAGTAGGAGTGAGAAAATCATCACTGCGTGGTGTGAATCGGAGGGCCTGAATTAGGATAGGCAGTGAGTGGCAATGAAGAATGGAGAAAAGCACCACGGGGTTGTCAACATGGGGAGGTCAGGAAACATGCAATGGCAATGTAGGATAGGTTTCTGAAAACCATCGCAGTGTGGTGCGCATTGTAAGATTTTCTAACAAGCCATTCACAAGTACGAGTTCAAAAAACATAACTGGGTGGTGTGAATCGGAGGTCCTGAATTAGGATAGGCTGTGAGTGGGAATGTAGGATGGAAAAAAGCACCACGGATTTGTCAGCATGGGGAGGCAAGGAAACATGCAGTGGCAATGTAGAATAGGTTTCTGATAAACATCGCAGGGTGGTGGGCATTGTCAGCATTTCTAACAGGCCATTCACTAGTAGGATTGAGAAATGCATCATGCTGTGGTGTGAATCGGAGGGCCTGAACCAAGATAGACAGTGAGTGGCAATGTAGGATGGAGAAAAGCACAACGGGTTGGTGAGCATGAGGAGGTCAGGTAACTTGCAACGGCAATGTAGGATAGGTTTCTGAAAAACAACGCGGGGTGGTACGCATTGTAAGGGTTTGTAGCAGACCATTTACTACTGGAGTGAGAATACCATCACGGGGTGCTGTGAATCGGAGGGCCTGAATTAGGATAGGCAGTGCGTGGCAATGAAGATTGGAGAAAAGCACCACGGGGTGGTTAACATGGGGACGTCAGGAAACATGCAGTAGGAATGTAGGATAGGTTTCTCAAAAACATCGCGGGGTGGTGCACATTATAAGGGTTTCTAACAGGCCATTCACTAGTAGGAGTGAGAAATGCATCATGGTGTGGTGTGAATCGGAGGGCCTGAATAAGGACAGGCAGTGAGTGGCAATGTGGGATGTAGAAAAGCACCACGGGGTGGTCATAATGAGGTGGTCAGGAAACATGCAGTGGCAATGTGAGATAGCTTTCTGAAAAACATCACAGGTAGGTGCGCATTGTAAAGGTTTCTAACAGTCCATTCACTAGTAAGAGTGAGAAAAACATCACGTCATTGTGTGAATCAGAGTGCCTGAATCAGGATAGGCAGTGAGTGGCAATGTAGGATGGAGAAAAGCACCACGGCATGGTCAGCATGGAAATGTCAGGAAACATTCAGTGCCAATGTAGTATAGGTTTCGGAAAAACATCGCGGGGTGGTGCGCATTGTAAGGGTTTGTAGCAGGCCATTCACTAGTAGGAGGGAGAAATCATAACGGGGTGGTGTGAATCGGCGGGCCTGAATAAGGATAGGCAGTGATTGGCAATGTAGGATGTAGAAAAGCACCACGGGGTGGTCAGCATGGGGAGGTAAGGATAAATGCAGTGGCAATGTGGGATAGCTTTCTGAAAAACATTACGGGTGGTGCGCATTGTAAGGGTTTTTAACAGGCCATTCACTAGTAGGAGTGAGAAAAACATCAGGGCGTGGTGTGAATCGGAGTGCCTGAATCTGGATAGGCAGTGAGTGGCCATGTAGGATGGAGAAAAGCACCAAGGGGTGGTCATCATGGGGAGGTCAGGACACATGCAGTGGCAAAGTAGGATAGGTTTCTGAAAAACATCGTGGGTAGTGAGAGTTGTAATGCTTTCTAAGAGGCCATTCACTAGTAGGAGAGAGAAAAACATCACAGGGTGGTGTGAATCAGAGGGCCTGAATTATGATAGGCAGTGAGTGGCAATGTAGGATGGAGAAAAGCACCACGGGGTGGTCAGCATGGGGATATCAGGAAACATGCAGTGGCAATGTAGGATAGGTTTCTGAAAAAAACAGCGGGGTGGTGCGCATTGTAAAGGTTTCTAACAGGCCTTTCACTAGTAGGAGTGAGAAAAACATCACGGGGTGGTGTGAATGGGAGGCCCTGATTTAGGATAGGCAGTGAGTGGCAATGTAGGTTCGAGAAAAGCAAAATGGGGTTGTCAGCATGAAGAGGTCAGGAAACATGCAGTGGCAATGAAGGATAGTTTTCTGAAAAACATCATGGGGTGGTGCGCATTGTAATGTTTTCTAACAGGACATTTACTAGTAGGAGTGAGAAAAACATCACGGGGTGGTGTGAATCAGAAGTTCTGAATTAGTATAGGCAGTGAGTGGCAATGTACGATGGATAAAAGCACCATGGGGTTTTCAGCATCGGGAGGTCAGGAAACATGCATTGGCAATGTAGGATAGGTTTCTGAAAAACAACGCCAGGTGGTGCGGATTGTAAGGCTTTCTAACAGCCCATTCACTAGTAGGAGTGAGAAAAACATCACGTGGTTGTGTGAATCTGAGGGCCTGAATTAGGATAGGTAGCAAGTGGCAATGTAAAATGGAGAAAAGCACCACGGGTTGGTGAGCATGGGGAGGTCAGGAAGCATGCAATGGCAATGTAGGATAGGTTTCTGAAAAACATCGCGGGTTTGTTCGCATTGTAAGGGTTTGTAGTAGGCCATTCACTAGTAGGAGTGAGAAAATCATCACGCGTGGTGTGAATTGGAGGTCCTTAATTAGGATAGGCGGTGAGTGGCAAAGAAGAATGGAGAAAAGCACCACAGAGTGGTCACCTTAGGGAGGTCTGGAAACATGCAATGGCAATGTAGGATAGTTTTCTGAAAAAAATCACGGGGTGGTGCGCATTGTAAGGGTTTCTTTAGGCCATTCACTAGTAGGAGTGAAAAAAACATTACGGGGTGGTGTGAATCAGATGTTCTGAATTAGGATAGGCAGTGAGTGGCAATGTAGGATGGAGAAAAGCACCACGGGTTGGTCAGTATGAGGACGTCAGGAAACCTACATGGGCAATGTAGGTAAGGTTTCTGAAAAACATCACCGGGTGGTGTGCATTGTAAGCTTTTCTAACAGGCCATTCCCAAGTAGGAGTGAGAAAAACATAACGGGGTGGTGTGATTCAGAGGGCCTGAATCAGGATAGGCAGTGAGTGGCATTCTAGGATGTAGAAAAGCACCACGGCGTGGTCAGCATGGGGAGGTCAAGAAACATGCAGTGGCAATGTGGGATAGCTTTCTGAAAAACATCACGGGTTGGTGCCCATTGTAAGGGTTTCTAACAGACAATTCACTAGTAGGAGTGAGAAAAATATCACGGCGTGGTGTGAAGCGGAAGGCCTGAATCAGTCTAGGCAGTGAGTGGCAATGTAGGATGGAGAAAAGCACCACGGAGTGGTCAGCATGGCGAGGACAGCATGCATGCAGTGGCAATGTAGGATATGTTTCTGAAAAACATCGAGGGTGGTGAGAATTGTAAGGTTTCTAACAGGCCATTTACTAGTAGGAGTGAGAAAAACATCACGGGCTGGTGTGAATCGGAGGGCCTGATTTATGATAGGCAGTGAGTGGCAATGTAGGATGGAGAAAAGCACCACGGGGTGGTCAGCATGTGGAGGTCAGGAAACATGCAGTGGAAATGTAGGATACGTTTCTGAAAAACATCGTGAGGTGGTGCGCTTTGTAAGGGTTTCTAACAGGCCATTCACTAGTAGAAGTGAGAAAAACACCACGGGGTGGTGTGAATTGGAAGGCGTGAATCAAAATAGACAGTGAGTGGCAATGTAGGATGGAGAAAAGCACCACGGGTTGGTGAGCATGGGGAGGTCAGGAAACATGCAATGGCAATGTAGGATAGGTTTCGGAAAAACAACGCGGGGTGGTACGCATTGTAAGGGTTTCTAACAGGCCATTCAGTAGTAGGAGTGAGAAAAACGTCACGGGGTGGTGTGAATCAGATGTTCTGAATTAGGATAGGCAGTGAGTGGCAATGTAGGATGGATAAAAGCACCACGGTGTGGTCAGCATGGGGAGGACTGGAAACATGCATTGGCAATGTAGGATAGGTTTGTGAAAAAAATTGCTGGGTGGTGCGCATTGAAAAGCATTGTAACAGGCCAATCACTAGTAGGAGTGAGAAAAACATCACGGTGTGGTGTGAATGGGAGGGCCTGAATTAGGATAGGCAGTGAGTGGCAACGTAAAATAGAGAAAAGCACCTCATTGTGGTCATCATTGAGAGGTCAGAAAACATGCAGTGGCAAAGTAGGATAAGTTTCGGAACAACATCGCGGGGTGGTGCGCATTGTAAGGGTTTCTACAGGCCATTCACTAGTAGGTGTGAGAAAAATATAACGGTGTGGTGTGAATCGGAGGGACTGAATCTGGATAGGCAGTGAGTGGCAATGTATGATGGAGAAAAGCACCACGGGGTGGTCAGCATGGGGAATTCAGGAAACACGCAGTGGAAATGTAGGATAGGTTTCTGAAAAACATCGCGGGGTGGTGCGCATTGTAAGGCTTTCTGACAGGCCATTCACTAGTAGGAGTGAGAAATGCATCATGGTGTGGTTTGAATCGGAGTGCCTGAATCAAGATAGACAATGAGTGGCAATGTAGGATGGAGAAAAGCACCACGGGTTGGTGAGCATGGGGAGGTCAGGAAACATACAATGGCAATGTAGGATAGATTTCTGAAAAACAACGCGGGGTGGTATGCATTGTAAAGGTTTTTAGCAGACCATTCACTAGTAGGAGTGAGAAAAACATCACGGGGTGGTGTGAATCGGAGTGCATGAATTAGGATAGGCAGTGCGTGGCAATGAAGATTGGAGAAAAGCCCCACGGGGTGGTCAACATGGGGAGGTCAGGATACATGCAGTGGCAATGTAGGATAGGTTTCTGAAAAACATCGCGGGGTGGTGCGCATTATAAGTATTTCTAACCAGCCATTCACAAGTAGGAGTGAAAAAAACATCACGGGGTGGTGTGAACCGGCGGGCCTGAATTAGCATAGGTTGTGAGTGGCAACGTAGGATGGAGAAAAGCACCTCGGGTATGTCAGATGGGGAGGCAAGGCAACATGCAGTGGCAATGTAGAATAGGTTTCTGATAAACATCGCAGGGTGGTGCCCATTGTAAGTGTTTCTAACAGGCCATTCACTAGTAGGAGTGAGAACAACATCATGGGGTGGTGTGTATCATAGGGCCTGAATTAGCATAGGCATTGTGTGGCAATGATGGAAGGAGTAAAGCAACACATCGTGTTCAGAATGGGGAGGTGAGGAAACATCCAGTGGCAATGAGGGATAGGTTTCTGAAAAAAAAAAGCAGGTTGGTGCGCATTGTAAGGGTTTCTAACAGGCCAATCACTAGTAGGAGTGAGAAAAACATCACGGGGTGGTGTGAATCGGAAGACCTGAATTAGGATAGGCAGTGAGTTGCAATGTAGGATGGAGAAAAGCACCACGGGGTTGTCAGGATATGGAGGTCAGGAAACATGCACTGGCAATGCAGGATCCATTTCTGAAAAACATCGTGGGGTTGGGCACATTGTAAGGGTATCTAACAGGCCATTCACTATTAGGAGTGAGAAATACATCATGGTGTGGTGTGAATCGGAGGGCCTGAATCAAGTTAGACAGTGAATGGCAATGTAGGATGGAGAAAAGCACCACGGGTTGGTGAGCATGGGGTGGTCAGGAAACATCCAACAGCTATGTAGGATAGCTTTTTGTAAAACATCGCGGGGTTGTGCGCATTATAAGGGTTTGTAGCAGGTCATTCACTAGTAGGAGTGAGAAAATCATCACTGCGTGGTGTGAATCGGAGGGCCTGAATTAGGATAGGCAGTGAGTGGCAATGAAGAATGGAGAAAAGCACCACGGGGTGGTCAACATGGGGAGGTCAGGAAACATGCAATGGCAATGTAGGATAGGTTTCTGAAAACCATCGCAGTGTGGTGCGCATTGTAAGATTTTCTAACAAGCCATTCACAAGTACGAGTTCAAAAAACATAACTGGGTGGTGTGAATCGGAGGTCCTGAATTAGGATAGGCTGTGAGTGGGAATGTAGGATGGAAAAAAGCACCACGGATTTGTCAGCATGGGGAGGCAAGGAAACATGCAGTGGCAATGTAGAATAGGTTTCTGATAAACAGCGCAGGCTGGTGGGCATTGTAAGGGTTTCTAACAGGCCATTCACTAGTAGGAGTGAGAAATGCATCATGGTGTGGTGTGAATCGGAGGGCCTGAATAAGGACAGGCAGTGAGTGGCAATGTGGGATGTAGAAAAGCACCACGGGGTGGTCATAATGAGGTGGTCAGGAAACATGCAGTGGCAATGTGAGATAGCTTTCTGAAAACCATCACGGGTTGGTGTGCATTGTAAGGGTTTGTAACAGGTCATTCACTAGTAGGAGTGAGAAAAACATCACAGCATTGTGTGAATCAGAGGGACTGAATCAGTATAGGAAGTGAGTGGCAATGTAGGATGGAGAAAAGCACCACGGCATGGTCAGCATGGAAAGGTCATGAAACATTCAGTGGCAATGTTTTATACGTTTCTGAAAAACATCGCGGGTGGTGCGCATTGGAAGGGTTTGTAGCAGGCCATTCACTAGTAGGAGTGAGAAAAACATAACGGGGTGGTGTGAATCGGCGGGCCTGAATAAGGATAGGCAGTGAGTGGCAAAGTAGGATGTAGAAAAGCACCACAGGGTGGTCAGCATGGGGAGGTCAGGATAAATGCAGTGGCAATGTGGGATAGCTTTCTGAAAAACATTACGGGTGGTGCCCATTGTAAGGGTTTTTAACAGGCCATTCACTAGTAGGAGTGAGAAAAACATCATGGCGTTGTGTGAATCGGAGTGCCTTAATCTGGATAGGCAGTGAGTGGCAATGTAGGATTGAGAAAAGCACCAAGGGGTGGTCATCATGGGGAGGTCAGGACACATGCGGTGGCAAAGTAGGATAGGTTTCTGAAAAACATCGTGGGTGGTGAGAATTGTAAGGCTTTCTAAGAGGCCATTCACTAGTAGGAGTGAGAAAAACATCACAGGGTGGTGTGAATCAGAGGGCCTGAATTATGATAGGCAGTGAGTGGCAATGTAGGATGGAGAAAAGCACCACGGGGTGGTCAGCATGGGGATGTCAGGAAACATGCAGTCGCAATGTAGGATAGGTTTCTGAAAAAAACAGCGGGGTGGTGCGCATTGTAAGGGTTTCTAACAGGCCATTCACTAGTAGGAGTGAGAAAAACATCACGGGGTGGTGTGAATGGGAGGCCCTGATTTAGGATAGGCAGTGAGTGGCAATGTAGGTTCGAGAAAAGCACCATGGGGTGGTCAGCATGAAGAGGTCAGGAAACATGCAGTGGCAATGAAGGATAGTTTTCTGAAAAACATCATGGGGTGGTGCCCATAGTAAGGGTTTCTAACAGGACATTCACTAGTAGGAGTGAGAAAAACATCACGGGGTGGTGTGAATCGGTGGGCCTGAATAAGGCTAGGCAGTGAGTGGCAATGTAGGATGTAGAAAAGCACCACGGGGTGGTCAGCATGGGGAGGTCAGGATAAATGCATTGGCACTGTGGGATAGCTTTCTGAAAAACATTACGGGTGGTGCGCATTGTAAGGGTTTGTAACAGGCCATTCACTAGTAGGAGTGAGAAAAACATCACAGGGTGGTGTGAATGGGAGGCCCTGATTTAGGATAGGCAGTGAGTGGCAATGTAGGTTCGAGAAAAGCACCATGGGGTGGTCAGCATGAAGATGTCAGGAAACGTGCAGTGGCAATGAAGGATAGTTTTCTGAAAAACATCATGGGGTGGTGCCCATTGTAAGGGTTTCTAACAGGACATTCACTAGTAGGAGTGAGAAAAACATCACGGGGTGGTGTGAATCAGAAGTTCTGAATTAGTATAGGCAGTGAGTGGCAATGTACGATGGATAAAAGCACCATGGGGTGGTCAGCATGGGGAGGTCAGGAAATATGCATTGGCAATGTAGGATAGGTTTCTGAAAAACATCGCGGGATGTGCGCATTGTAAGGGTTTCTAACAGGCCATTCAGTAGTAGGAGTGAGAAATACATCATGGTATGGTGTGAATCAGAGGGCCTGAATCAAGATAGACAGTGAGTTGCAATGTCGGATGGAGAAAAGAACCACAGGGTGGTCAGCATGGGGAGGTCAGGAAACATGCAGTGGCAATGTAGGACAGGTTTCTGAAAAACATCGCAGTGTGGTACGCATTGTAAATGTTTGTAGCAGGCCATTCACTTGTAGGAGAGAGAAAAACCTCACGGGGTGGTGTGAAATAGGGGGCCTGAATTAGGATAGGCAGTGCGAGGCAATCAAGATTGGAGAAAAGCACCACGGGGTGGTCAACTTGAAGATCAGGAAACATCGCGGGGTGGTGCGCATTGTAAGGTTTATAACAGGCCATTTACTAGTAGGAGTGAGAAAAACATCACGGGCTGGTGAGAATCGGAGGGCCTGATTAATGATAGGCAAAGAGTGGCAATGTAGGATGGAGAAAAGCACCCCCGGGTGGTCAACATGAGGAGGTCAGGAAACATGCAGGAGCAATGTAGGATAGGTTTCTGAAAAACATCGCGGGGTGGTGCGCTTTGTAAGGGTTTCTAACAGGCCATTCACTAGTAGAAGTGAGAAAAACATCACGGGGTGGTGTGAATTGGAAGGTGTGAATCAAAACAGACAGTGAGTGGCAATGTAGGATGGAGAAAAGCACCACGGGTTGGTGAGCATGGGGAGGTCAGGAAACATGCAAGGGCAATGTAGGATAGGTTTCTGAAAAACATCGCGGGGTGGTGCGCATTTTAAGGATTTCTAACAAGCCATTCACAAGTAGGAGTGAAAAATACATCACGGTGTATTGTGAATCATAGGGGCTGAATTAGGATAGGCTGTGAGTGGCAATGTAGGATGGAGAAAAAAACCATTGGTTTGTCAGCATGGGTAGGCAAGGAAACATGCATTGGCAATGTAGAATAGGTTTCTGATAAACATCGCTGGGTGGTGCGCATTATAAGGTTTTCTAACAGGCCAATCACTTGTAGGAGTGAGAAAAACATCACGGGGTGGTGTGAATCAGATGTTCTGAATTAAGATGGGCAGTGAGTGGCAATGTAGCATGGAGAAAAGCACCCAAGGGTGGTCAACATGAAGAGGTCAGGAAACATGCAGGAGCAATGTAGGATAGGTTTCTGAAAAACATCGCGGGGTGGTGCGCATTGTAAGGGTTTCTAACAGGCCATTCACTAGTAGAAGTGAGAAAAACATCACGGGGTGGTGTGAATCGGAGGGCCTGAATCAGGAAAGTGAGTGGCAATGAAGAAAGGAGTAAAGCACCATGGGGTTGTCAACATGGGGAGGTCAGGAAACATGCAGTGGCAATGTAGGACAGGTTTCTGAAAAACATCGCGGTGTGGTACGCATTGTAAATGTTTGTAGCAGGCCATTCACTTGTAGGAGAGAGAAAAACCTCACGGGGTGGTGTGAAATAGGGGGCCTGAATTAGGATAGGCAGTGCGAGGCAATCAAGATTGGAGAAAAGCACCACGGGGTGGTCAACTTGAAGATCAGAAAACATCGCGGGGTGGTGCGCATTGTAAGGTTTATAACAGGCCATTTACTAGTAGGAGTGAGAAAAACATCACGGGCTGGTGTGAATCGGAGGGCCTGATTAATGATAGGCAAAGAGTGGCAATGTAGGATGGAGAAAAGCACCACCGGGTGGTCAACATGAGGAGGTCAGGAAACATGCAGGAGCAATGTAGGATAGGTTTCTGAAAAACATCGCGGGGTGGTGCGCTTTGTAAGGGTTTCTAACAGGCCATTCACTAGTAGAAGTGAGAAAAACATCACGGGGTGGTGTGAATTGGAAGGTGTGAATCAAAACAGACAGTGAGTGGCAATGTAGGATGGAGAAAAGCACCACGGGTTGGTGAGCATGGGGAGGTCAGGAAACATGCAAGGGCAATGTAGGATAGGTTTCTGAAAAACATCGCGGGGTGGTGCGCATTATAAGAATTTCTAACCAGCCATTCACAAGTAGGAGTGAAAAAAACATCACGGGGTGGTGTGAACCGGCGGGCCTGAATTAGGATAGGTTGTGAGTGGCAACGTAGGATGGAGAAAAGCACCTCGGGTATGTCAGATGGGGAGGCAAGGCAACATGCAGTGGCAATGTAGAATAGGTTTCTGATAAACATCGCAGGGTGGTGCCCATTGTAAGTGTTTCTAACAGGCCATTCACTAGTAGGAGTGAGAACAACATCATGGGGTGGTGTGAATCATAGGGCCTGAATTAGCATAGGCATTGTGTGGCAATGATGGAAGGAGTAAAGCAACACATCGTGTTCAGAATGGGGAGGTGAGGAAACATCCAGTGGCAATGAGGGATAGGTTTCTGAAAAAAAAAAGCAGGTTGGTGCGCATTGTAAGGGTTTCTAACAGGCCAATCACTAGTAGGAGTGAGAAAAACATCACGGGGTGGTGTGAATCGGAAGACCTGAATTAGGATAGGCAGTGAGTTGCAATGTAGGATGGAGAAAAGCACCACTGGGTTGTCAGGATATGGAGGTCAGGAAACATGCAGTGGCAATGCAGGATCCATTTCTGAAAAACATCGTGGGGTTGGGCACATTGTAAGGGTATCTAACAGGCCATTCACTAGTAGGAGTGAGAAATACATCATGGTGTGGTGTGAATCGGAGGGCCTGAATCAAGTTAGACAGTGAATGGCAATGTAGGATGGAGAAAAGCACCACGGGTTGGTGAGCATGGGGAGGTCAGGAAACATCCAACAGCTATGTAGGACAGCTTTTTGTAAAACATCGCGGGGTTGTGCGCATTATAAGGGTTTGTAGCAGGTCATTCACTAGTAGGAGTGAGAAAATCATCACTGCGTGGTGTGAATCGGAGGGCCTGAATTAGGATAGGCAGTGAGTGGCAATGAAGAATGGAGAAAAGCACCACGGGGTTGTCAACATGGGGAGGTCAGGAAACATGCAATGGCAATGTAGGATAGGTTTCTGAAAACCATCGCAGTGTGGTGCGCATTGTAAGATTTTCTAACAAGCCATTCACAAGTACGAGTTCAAAAAACATAACTGGGTGGTGTGAATCGGAGGTCCTGAATTAGGATAGGCTGTGAGTGGGAATGTAGGATGGAAAAAAGCACCACGGATTTGTCAGCATGGGGAGGCAAGGAAACATGCAGTGGCAATGTAGAATAGGTTTCTGATAAACAGCGCAGGCTGGTGGGCATTGTAAGGGTTTCTAACAGGCCATTCACTAGTAGGAGTGAGAAATGCATCATGGTGTGGTGTGAATCGGAGGGCCTGAATAAGGACAGGCAGTGAGTGGCAATGTGGGATGTAGAAAAGCACCACGGGGTGGTCATAATGAGGTGGTCAGGAAACATGCAGTGGCAATGTGAGATAGCTTTCTGAAAACCATCACGGGTTGGTGTGCATTGTAAGGGTTTGTAACAGGTCATTCACTAGTAGGAGTGAGAAAAACATCACAGCATTGTGTGAATCAGAGGGACTGAATCAGTATAGGAAGTGAGTGGCAATGTAGGATGGAGAAAAGCACCACGGCATGGTCAGCATGGAAAGGTCATGAAACATTCAGTGGCAATGTTTTATACGTTTCTGAAAAACATCGCGGGTGGTGCGCATTGGAAGGGTTTGTAGCAGGCCATTCACTAGTAGGAGTGAGAAAAACATAACGGGGTGGTGTGAATCGGCGGGCCTGAATAAGGATAGGCAGTGAGTGGCAAAGTAGGATGTAGAAAAGCACCACAGGGTGGTCAGCATGGGGAGGTCAGGATAAATGCAGTGGCAATGTGGGATAGCTTTCTGAAAAACATTACGGGTGGTGCCCATTGTAAGGGTTTTTAACAGGCCATTCACTAGTAGGAGTGAGAAAAACATCATGGCGTTGTGTGAATCGGAGTGCCTTAATCTGGATAGGCAGTGAGTGGCAATGTAGGATTGAGAAAAGCACCAAGGGGTGGTCATCATGGGGAGGTCAGGACACATGCAGTGGCAAAGTAGGATAGGTTTCTGAAAAACATCGTGGGTGGTGAGAATTGTAAGGCTTTCTAAGAGGCCATTCACTAGTAGGAGTGAGAAAAACATCACAGGGTGGTGTGAATCAGAGGGCCTGAATTATGATAAGCAGTGAGTGGCAATGTAGGATGGAGAAAAGCACCACGGGGTGGTCAGCATGGGGATGTCAGGAAACATGCAGTCGCAATGTAGGATAGGTTTCTGAAAAAAACAGCGGGGTGGTGCGCATTGTAAGGGTTTCTAACAGGCCATTCACTAGTAGGAGTGAGAAAAACATCACGGGGTGGTGTGAATGGGAGGCCCTGATTTAGGATAGGCAGTGAGTGGCAATGTAGGTTCGAGAAAAGCACCATGGGGTGGTCAGCATGAAGAGGTCAGGAAACATGCAGTGGCAATGAAGGATAGTTTTCTGAAAAACATCATGGGGTGGTGCCCATAGTAAGGGTTTCTAACAGGACATTCACTAGTAGGAGTGAGAAAAACATCACGGGGTGGTGTGAATCGGCGGGCCTGAATAAGGCTAGGCAGTGAGTGGCAATGTAGGATGTAGAAAAGCACCACGGGGTGGTCAGCATGGGGAGGTCAGGATAAATGCATTGGCACTGTGGGATAGCTTTCTGAAAAACATTACGGGTGGTGCGCATTGTAAGGGTTTGTAACAGGCCATTCACTAGTAGGAGTGAGAAAAACATCACGGGGTGGTGTGAATGGGAGGCCCTGATTTAGGATAGGCAGTGAGTGGCAATGTAGGTTCGAGAAAAGCACCATGGGGTGGTCAGCATGAAGATGTCAGGAAACGTGCAGTGGCAATGAAGGATAGTTTTCTGAAAAACATCATGGGGTGGTGCCCATTGTAAGGGTTTCTAACAGGACATTCACTAGTAGGAGTGAGAAAAACATCACGGGGTGGTGTGAATCAGAAGTTCTGAATTAGTATAGGCAGTGAGTGGCAATGTACGATGGATAAAAGCACCATGGGGTGGTCAGCATGGGGAGGTCAGGAAATATGCATTGGCAATGTAGGATAGGTTTCTGAAAAACATCGCGGGATGTGCGCATTGTAAGGGTTTCTAACAGGCCATTCAGTAGTAGGAGTGAGAAATACATCATGGTATGGTGTGAATCAGAGGGCCTGAATCAAGATAGACAGTGAGTTGCAATGTCGGATGGAGAAAAGAACCACAGGTTGGTCAGCATGGGGAGGTCAGGAAACATGCAGTCGAATGTACGATAGGTTTCTGAAAACATCGCGGGGTGGTGCTCATTGTAAGGGTTTCTAAAAGGCCTTTCACTAGTAGGAGTGAGAAAAACCTCACGCGGTGGTGTGAATCGGAGGGCCTGAATCAGGATAGGCCGTGAGTGGCAATATAGGATATAGAAAAGCACCACGGGGTGGTCAGGATGGGGAGGTCAGGAAACATGCAGTGGCAATGTAGGATAGGTTTCTGAAAAACATCACAGGGTAGTGCACCATGTAAGGGTATATAACAGGAAATTCACTAGTAGTAGTGAGAAATACATCATGGTGTGGTGTGAATCGGAGGGCCTGAATCAAGATAGACAGTGAGTGACAATGTAGGATGGAGAAAAGCACCATGGGTAGGTGGGCATGGGGAGTTCAGGAAACATGCAATGGCAATGTAGGATAGGTTTCTGAAAAACATCGCGGGGTTGTGCGCATTGTAAGGTTTTGTAGCAGGCCATTCACTGGTATGAGTGAGAAAAACATCAGGGGGTGGTGTGAATCGGAGGGACTGAATTAGGATAGGCAGTGAGTGGCAATGCATGATGGAGAGAAGCACCACGGGGTGGTCATCATGGGGAGGTCTGGAAACATGCAGTGGCAATGTTGGATAGTTTTCTGAAAAACATCACGGGGTGGTGCGCATGGTAAGGGTTTCTAACAGGCCATTCACTAGTAGGAGTGAGAAAAACATCATGGGGTGGTGTGAAGCAGATGTTCTAAATTAGGATAGGCAGTGAGTGACAATGTAGGATGGAGAAAAGCACCACGGGGTGGTCGGCATGGGGAGGTCAGGAAACATGCAGTGTTAATGTAGTATAGGTTTCTGAGAAACATCGCGAGATGGTGCTTATTGTAAGGGTTGCTAAAAGGCCTTTCACTAGTAGGATTGAGAAAATCATCACGGGGTGGTGTGAATCAGAGGGCCTGAATCAGGATAGGCCGTGAATGGCAATGTACGATCGAGAAAAGCACCACGGGGTGGTCAAGATGGGCGTTCAGGAAAAATGCAGTGGCAATGTAGGAGAGGTTTCTGAAAAACATCGCGGGTATTGCGCATTGTAAGGGTTTCTAACAGACCATTCACTAGTAGGAGTGAGAAATACATCATGGTGTGGTGTGAATCAGAGGCCTTGAATCAAGATAGAAAGTGAGTGGCAATGTAGGATGGAGAAAAGCACCACGGGTTGGTGAGCAGGGGCGGTCAGGAAACATGCAATGACAATGTAGGATAGGTTTCTAAAAAACATCGCGGGGGGATGCGCATTGTAATGGTTTGTAGCAGGCCATTCACTAGTAGGAGTGAGAAAAACATCACGGGGTTGTGTGAATCGGAGGGCGTGAATTAGGATAGGCAGTGAGTGGCAAGGAAGAATGGAGAAAAGCACCCAAGGGTGGTCAACATGAGGAGGTCAGGAAACATGCAGGAGCAATATAGGATAGGTTTCTGAAAAACATCGCGGGGTGGTGCGCATTTTAAGGATTTCTAACAAGCCATTCACAAGTAGGAGTGAAAAATACATCACGGTGTATTGTGAATCATAGGGGCTGAATTAGGATAGGCTGTGAGTGGCAATGTAGGATGGAGAAAAAAACCATTGGTTTGTCAGCATGGGTAGGCAAGGAAACATGCATTGGCAATGTAGAATAGGTTTCTGATAAACATCGCTGGGTGGTGCGCATTATAAGGTTTTCTAACAGGCCAATCACTTGTAGGAGTGAGAAAAACATCACGGGGTGGTGTGAATCAGATGTTCTGAATTAAGATGGGCAGTGAGTGGCAATGTAGCATGGAGAAAAGCACCCAAGGGTGGTCAACATGAAGAGGTCAGGAAACATGCAGGAGCAATGTAGGATAGGTTTCTGAAAAACATCGCGGGGTGGTGCGCATTGTAAGGGTTTCTAACAGGCCATTCACTAGTAGAAGTGAGAAAAACATCACGGGGTGGTGTGAATCGGAGGGCCTGAATCAGGAAAGTGAGTGGCAATGAAGAAAGGAGAAAAGCACCATGGGGTTGTCAACATGGGGAGGTCAGGAAACATGCAGTGGCAATGTAGGACAGGTTTCTGAAAAACATCGCGGTGTGGTACGCATTGTAAATGTTTGTAGCAGGCCATTCACTTGTAGGAGAGAGAAAAACCTCACGGGGTGGTGTGAAATAGGGGGCCTGAATTAGGATAGGCAGTGCGAGGCAATCAAGATTGGAGAAAAGCACCACGGGGTGGTCAACTTGAAGATCAGAAAACATCGCGGGGTGGTGCGCATTGTAAGGTTTATAACAGGCCATTTACTAGTAGGAGTGAGAAAAACATCACGGGCTGGTGTGAATCGGAGGGCCTGATTAATGATAGGCAATGAGTGGCAATGTAGGATGGAGAAAAGCACCACGGGGTGGTCAACATGAGGAGGTCAGGAAACATGCAGGAGCAATGTAGGATAGGTTTCTGAAAAACATCGCGGGGTGGTGCGCTTTGTAAGGGTTTCTAACAGGCCATTCACTAGTAGAAGTGAGAAAAACATCACGGGGTGGTGTGAATTGGAAGGTGTGAATCAAAACAGACAGTGAGTGGCAATGTAGGATGGAGAAAAGCACCACGGGTTGGTGAGCATGGGGAGGTCAGGAAACATGCAATGGCAATGTAGGATAGGTTTCTGAAAAACAACGCGGGGTGGTACGCATTGTAAGGGTTTGTATCAGATCATTCACTAGTAGGAGTGAGAAAAACATCACGGGGTGGTGGGAATTGGAGGGCCTGAATTAGGATAGGCTGTGAGTGGCAATGTAGAATGGAGAAAAAAACCACGGGTTTGTCAGCATGGGGAGGCAATGAAACATGCAGTGGCAATGTAGAATAGGTTTCTGATAAACATCGCTGGGTGGTGCACATTGTAAGTGTTTCTAACAGGTCATGCACTAGTAGGAGTTAGAAAAACATCACAGGTGTTGTGAATCGGAGTGCCTGAATTAGGATAGTCAGTGTGTGGCAATGAAGATTGGAGAAAAGCCCCACGGGGTGGTCAACATGGGGAGGTCAGGAAACATGCAGTGGCAATGTAGGATAGGTTTCTGAAAAACATCGCGGGGTGGTGCGCATTATAAGAATTTCTAACCAGCCATTCACAAGTAGGAGTGAAAAAAACAACACGGGGTGGTGTGAACCGGAGTGCCTGAATTAGGATAGGCTGTGAGTGGCAACGTAGGATGGAGAAAAGCACCACGGGTATGTCAGATGGGGAGGCAAGGCAACATGCAGTGGCAATGTAGAATAGGTTTCTGATAAACATCGCAGGGTGGTGCCCATTGTAAGTGTTTCTAACAGGCCATTCACTAGTAGGAGTGAGAACAACATCACGGGGTGGTGTGAATCATAGGGCCTGAATTAGCATAGGCATTGAGTGGCAATGCTGGAAGGAGTAAAGCACCACAACGTGTTCAGCATGGGGAGGTGAGGAAACATCCAGTGGCAATGAGGGATAGGTTTCTGAAAAAAAAAAAGCGGGTTGGTGCGCATTGTAAGTGTTTCTAACAGGCCAATCACTAGTAGGAGTGAGAAAAACATCACGGGGTTGTGTGAATCGGAAGACCTGAATTAGGATAGGCAGTGAGTTGCAATGTAGGATGGAGAAAAGCACCACGGGGTTGTCAGGATGGGGAGGTCAGGAAACATCCAGTGGCAAGGCAGGATCCATTTCTGAAAAACATCGCGGGGTTGGGCACATTGTAATGGTATCTAACAGGCCATTCACTAGTCGGAGTGAGAAATACATCATGGTGTGGTGTTAATCGGAGGGCCTGAATCAAGTTAGACAGTGAATGGCAATGTAGGATGGAGAAAAGCTCCATGGGTTGTTGAGCATGGGGAGGTCAGGAAACATCCAATGGCAATGTAGGATAGCTTTTTGTAAAACATCGCGGGGTTGTGCACATTATAAGGGTTTGTAGCAGGCCATTCACTAGTAGGAGTGAGAAAATCATCACTGGGTGGTGTGAATCGGAGGGCCTGAATTAGGATAGGCAGTGAGTGGCAATGAAGAATGGAGAAAAGCACCACGGGGTGGTCAACATGGGGAGGTCAGGAAACATGCAATGGCAATGTAGGATAGGTTTCTGAAAACCATCACGGTGTGGTGTGCATTGTAAGATTTTCTAACAAGTCATTCACAAGTAGGAGTGCAAAAAAATCACTGGGTGGTGTGAATCGGAGGTCCTGAATTAGGATAGGCTGTGAGTGGCAATGTAGGATGGAAAAAAGCACCACGGGTTTGTCAGCATGGGGAGGCAAGGAAACATGCAGTGGCAATGTAGAATAGGTTTCTGATAAACATCGCAGGGTGGTGGGCATTGTAAGGGTTTCTAACAAGCCATTCACTAGTAGGAGTGAGAAAAACATCACGGCATTGTGTGAATTGGAGGGCCTGAATCAGGATAGGAAGTGAGTGGCAATGTAGGATGGAGAAAAGCACCACAGGGCGGTCAGGAAGGGGATGTCAGGAAACATGCAGTGGCAATGCAGTATATTTTTCTGAAATACATCGCGGGGTGGGGCACATTGTAAGGGTTTCTAACAGGCCATTCACTAGTAGGAGTGAGAAAAACAGCACGGGGTAGTATGAATCGGAGGGCCTGAATCAGGATAGGCAGTGAGTGGCAATGTAGGATGGAGAAAAGCACCACGCCATGGTCAGCATGGAAAGCACAGGAAACATTCAGTGACAATGTAGTATAGGTTTCTGAAAAACATCGCGGGGTGGTGCGCATTGTAAGGGTTTGTAGCAGGCCATTCACTAGTAGGAGTGAGAAAAACATAACGGGGTGGTGTGAATCGGCGGGCCTGAATAAGGATAGGCAGTGAGTGTCAATGTAGGATGTAGAAAAGCACCAAGGGGTGGTCAGCATGGGGAGGTCAGGATAAATGCAATGGCAATTTGGGATAGCTTTCTGAAAAACATCGTGGGTGGTGAGAATTGTAAGGCTTTCTAAGAGGCCATTCACTAGTAGGAGTGAGAAAAACATCACAGGGTGGTGTGAATCAGAGGGCCTGAATTATGATAGGCAGTGAGTGGCAATGTAGGATGGAGAAAAGCACCACGGGGTGGTCAGCATGGGGATGTCAGGAAACATGCAGTGGCAATGTAGGATAGGTTTCTGAAAAAAACAGCGGGGTGGTGCGCATTGTAAGGGTTTCTAACAGGCCATTCACTAGTAGGAGTGAGAAAAACATCACGGGGTGGTGTGAATGGGAGGCCCTGATTTAGGATAGGCAGTGAGTGGCAAAGTAGGTTCGAGAAAAGCACCAATGGGTGTTCAGCATGAAGAGGTCAGGAAACATGCAGTGGCAATGAAGGATAGTTTTCAAAAACATCATGGGGTGGTGCCCATTGTAAGGGTTTCTAACAGGACATTCACTAGTAGGAGTGAGAAAAACATCACGGGGTGGTGTGAATCAGAAGTTCTGAATTAGTATAGGCAGTGAGTGGCAATGTACGATGGATAAAAGCACCATGGGGTGGTCAGCATGGGGAGGTCAGGAAATATGCATTGGCAATGTAGGATAGGTTTCTGAAAAACATCGCGGGATGTGCGCATTGTAAGGGTTTCTAACAGGCCATTCAGTAGTAGGAGTGAGAAATACATCATGGTATGGTGTGAATCAGAGGGCCTGAATCAAGATAGACAGTGAGTGGCAATGTCGGATGGAGAAAAGAACCACAGGGTTGTCAGCATGGGGAGGTCAGGAAACATGCAGTCGAATGTAGGATAGGTTTCTGAAAACATCGCGGGGTGGTGCTCATTGTAAGGGTTTCTAAAAGGCCTTTCACTAGTAGGAGTGAGAAAAACCTCACGCGGTGGTGTGAATCGGAGGGCCTGAATCAGGATAGGCCGTGAGTGGCAATGTAGGATGGAGAAAAGCACCACGGGGTGGTCAGGATGGGAAGGTCAGGAAACATGCAGTGGCAATGTAGGATAGGTTTCTGAAACACATCACAGGGTAGTGCACAATGTAAGGGTATCTAACAGGAAATTCACTAGTAGTAGTGAGAAATACATCATGGAGTGGTGTGAATCGGAGGGCCTGAATCAAGATAGACAGTGAGTGGCAATGTAGGATGGAGAAAAGCACCACGGGTAGGTGGGCATGGGGAGTTCAGGAAACATGCAATGGCAATGTAGGATAGGTTTCTGAAAAACATTGCGGGGTTGTGCGCATTGTAAGGGTTTGTAGCAGGCCATTCACTGGTAGGAGTGAGAAAAACATCACGGGGTGGTGTGAATCGGAGGGACTGAATTAGGATAGGCAGTGAGTGGCAATGTAGGATGGAGAAAAGCACCAAGGGGTGGTCATCAAGGGGAGGTCTGGAAACATGCAGTGGCAATGTAGGATAGTTTTCTGAAAAACATCAAGGGGTGGTGCGCATTGTAAGGGTTTCTAACAGGCCATTCACTAGTAGGAGTGAGAAAAATATCATGGGGTGGTGTGATTCAGATGTTCTAAATTAGGATAGGCAGTGAGTGACAATATAGGATGGAGAAAAGCACCACGGGGTGGTCAGCATCGGGAGGTCAGGAAAAATGCAGTGTTAATGTAGTATAGGTTTCTGAGAAACATCGCGAGATGGTGCTTATTGTAAGGGTTTCTAAAGGGCCTTTCACTAGTAGGATTGAGAAAATCATCACGGGGTGGTGTGATTCAGAGGGCCTGAATCAGGATAGGCCGTGAATGGCAATGTACGATTGAGAAAAGCACCACGGGGTGGTCAAGATGGGCGGTCAGGAAAAATGCAGTGGCAATGTAGGATAGGTTTCTGAAAAACTGTGCATTGTAACAGTTTCTAACAGACCATTCAATAGTAGGAGTGAGAAATACATCATGGTGTGGTGTGAATCGGAGGGCTTGAATCAAGATAGAAAGGGAGTGGCAATGTAGGATGGAGAAAAGCACCACGGGTTGGTGAGCAGGGGCGGTCAGGAAACATGCAATGTCAATGTAGGATAGGTTTCTAAAAAACATCACGGGGGGGTGCGCATTGTAATGGTTTGTAGCAGGCCATTCACTAGTAGGAGTGAGAAAAACATCACGGGGTTGTGTGAATCGGGTGGCCTGAATTAGGATAGGCAGTGAGTGGCAAGGAAGAATGGAGAAAAGCACCCAAGGGTGGTCAACATGAGGAGGTCAGGAAACATGCAGGAGCAATGTAGGTTAGGTTTCTGAAAAACATCGCGGGGTGGTGCGCATTTTAAGGATTTCTAACAAGCCATTCACAAGTAGGAGTGAAAAATACATCACGGTGTGGTGTGAATCATAGGGGCTGAATTAGGATAGCCTGTGAGTGGCAATGTAGGATGAGAAAAAAACCATTGGTTTGTCAGCATGGGGAGGCAAGGAAACATGCAGTGGCAATGTAGAATAGGTTTCTGATAAACATCGCTTGGTGGTGCGCATTGTAAGGTTTTCTAACAGGCCAATCACTAGTAGGAGTGAGAAAAACATCACGGGGTGGTGTGAATCAGATGTTCTGAATTAGGATAGGCAGTGAGTGGCAATGTAGGATAGAGAAAAGCACCACGGTGTGGTCAGCATGGGGAGGTCAGGAAACATGCATTGGCAATGTAGGATAGGTTTCAGAAATACATCGCAGGGTGGTGCGCATTGTAAAGCATTCTAACAAGCCATTCACTAGTAGGAGCGATTAAAACAACACAGGGTGGTGTGAATCTGAGGGCCTGAATTAGTATATGCAGTGAGTGGCAACGTAAAATGGAGAAAAGCACCACGGTGTGTTCAGCATTCGGAGGTCAGGAAACATGCAATGGCAATGTAGGATAAGTTTCAGAAAAACCTCGCCGGGTGGTCGGCATTGTAAGGGTTTCTACAGGCCATTCACTAGTAGGTGTGAGAAAAATATAACGGGGTGGTTTGAATCAGAGCACCTGAATTATGATAGGCAGTGAGTGGCAATGTAGGATGGAGAAAAGCACCAAGGGGTGGTCAGCATCGGGACTACAGGAAACATGCAGTGGCAATGTAGGATATGTTTCTGAAAAACATCGCGGGGTGGTGAGAATTGTAAGGGTTTCTAACAGGCCATTCACTAGTAGAAGTGAGAAAAACATCACGGGGTGGTGTGAATCGGAGGGCCTGAATCAGGATAGGCAGTGAGTGGCAATGTAGGATGGAGAAAAGCACCACAGGGTGGTCAGGAAGGGGATGTCAGGAAACATGCAGTGGCAATGCAGTATATTTTTCTGAAATACATCGCGATGTGGGACACATTGTAAGGGTTTCTAACAGGCCATTCACTAGTAGGAGTGAGAAAAACATCACGGGGTGGTGTGAATCAGAGTGCCTGAATTAGGATAGATAGTGAGTGGCAATGAAGAAAGGAGAAAAGCACCACGGGGTGGTCAACATGGGGAGGTCAGGAAACATGCAGTGGCAATGTAGGACAGGTTTCTGAAAAACATCCCGGTGTGGTACGCATTGTAAATGTTTGTAGCAGGCCATTCACTAGTAGGAGAGAGAAAAACCTCACGGGGTGGTGTGAATCAAGGGGCCTGAATTAGGATAGGCAGTGCGAGGCAATGAAGATTGGAGAAAAGCACCACGGGGTGGTCAACTTGGGGAAGTCAGGAAACATGCAGTGGCAATTTAGGACAGGTTTCTGAAAAACATCGCGGGGTGGTGCGCATTGTAAGGTTTCTAACAGGCCATTTACTAGCAGGAGTGAGAAAAACATCACGGGCTGGTGTGAATTGGAGGGCCTGATTTATGATAGGCAGTGAGTGGCAATGTAGGATGGAGAAAAGCAGTACGGGGTGGTCAGCATGTGGAGGACAGGAAACATGCAGTGGAAATGTAGGATACGTTTCTGAAAAACATCGTGGGTTGGTGCGCTTTGTAGCGGTTTCTAACAGGCCATTCACTAGTAGAAGTGAGAAAAACATCACGGGGTGGTGTGAATTGGAAGGCGTGAATCAAAATAGACAGTGAGTGGCAATGTAGGATGGAGAAAAGCACCACGGGTTGGTGAGCATGGGGAGGTCAGGAAACATGCAATAGCAATGTAGGATAGGTTTCTGAAAAACAACGCGGGGTGGTACGCATTGTAAGGGTTTGTATCAGACCATTCACTAGTAGGAGTGAGAAAAACATCACGGGGTGGTGGGAATCAGAGGGCCTGAATTAGGATAGGCTGTGAGTGGCAATGTAGGATGGAGAAAAAAACCACGGGTTTGTCAGCATGGGGAGGCAATGAAACATGCAGTGGCAATGTAGAATAGGTTTCTGATAAACATCGCTGGGTGGTGCACATTGTAAGTGTTTCTAACAGGCCATGCACTAGTAGGAGTTAGAAAAACATCACAGGTGTTGTGAATCGGAGGGCCTGAATCTGGATAGGCAGTAAGTGGCAATGTAGGATGGAGAAAAGCACCACGGGGTGGTCATCATGGGGAGGTCAGGAAACATGCAGTCGCAATGTAGGACAATTTTCTGAAAAACATCACGGGGTGGTGCGCATTGTAAGGGTTTCTAACAGGCCATTCAGTAGTAGGAGTGAGAAAAACGTCACGGGGTGGTGTGAATCAGATGTTCTGAATTAGGATAGGCAGTGAGTGGCAATGTAGGATGGAGAAAAGCACCACGGGGTGGTCAGCATGGGGAGGACAGGAAAAATGCATTGGCAATGTAGGATAGGTTTCTGAAAAAAATCGCCGGGTGGTGCGCATTGAAAAGCATTCTAACAGGCCATTCACTAGTAGGAGTGAGAAAAACATCACGGGGTGGTGTGAGTCCGAGGGCCTGAATTAGGATTGGCAGTGAGTGGCAACGTAAAATGGAGAAAAGCACCTCGTTGTGGTCATCATTGAGAGGTCAGAAAACATGCAGTGGCAAACTAGGATAAGTTTCGGAAAAACATCGCGGGGTGGTGCGCATTGTAAGGCTTTCTGACAGGCCATTCACTAGTAGGAGTGAGAAATGCATCATGGTGTGGTTTGAATCGGAGGGCCTGAATCAAGATAGACAATGAGTGGAAATGTAGGATGGAGAAAAGCACCACGGGTTGGTGAGCATGGGGAGGTCAGGAAACATGCAATGGCAATGTAGGATAGATTTCTGAAAAACAACGCGGGGTGGTATGCATTGTAAAGTTTTTTAGCATACCATTCACTAGTAGGAGTGAGAAAAACATCACGGGGTGATGTGAATCGGAGTGCCTGAATTAGGATAGGTAGTGCGTGGCAATGAGGATTGGAGAAAAGCCCCACGGGTTGGTCAACATGGGGAGGTCAGGAAACATGCAGTGTCAATGTAGGATAGTTTTCTGAAAAACATCGCGGGGTGGTGCGCATTATAAGAATTTCTAACCAGCCATTCACAAGTAGGAGTGAAAAAAATATCACAGAGTGGTGTGAATCGGAGGGCCTGAATTAGGATAGGTTGTGAGTGACAACATAGGATGGAGAAAAGCACCACGTGTATGTCAGAAGGGGAGGCAAGGCAACATGCAGTGGCAATGTAGAATAGGTTTCTGATAAACATCGCAGGGTGGTGCCCATTGTAAGTGTTTCTAACACGCCATTCACTAGTAGGAGTGAGAAAAACATCACGGGGTGGTGTGAATCATAGGGTCTGAATTAGCATAGGCATTGAGTGTCAATGCTGGAAGGAGAAAAGCACCACAACGTGTTCAGCATGGGGAGGTGAGGAAACATCCAGTGGCAATGAGGGATAGGTTTCTGAAAAAAAAAAAGCGGGTTGGTGCGCATTGTAAGGGTTTCTAACAGGCCAATCACTAGTAGGAGTGAGAAAAACATCATGGGGTGGTGTGAATCGGAAGACCTGAATTAGGATAGGTAGTGAGTTGCAATGTAGGATGGAGAAAAGCACCACGGGGTGGTCATCATGGGGAGGTCAGGAAACATGCATTGGCAATGTAGGATAGGTTTCTGAAAAACTTCACGGGGTGGTGCGCATTGTAAGGTTTTCTAACAAGCCATTCACAAGTATGAGTGAGATAAACATCACGGGGTTGTGTGAATTGCAGGGCCAGAATCAGGATAGGCCCTGGATGGCAATGTAGGATGGAGAAAAGCACCACGGGGTTGTCAGGATGGGGAGGTCAGGAAACATGCAGTGGCAATGCAGGATCCATTTCTCAAAAACGTCGCGGGATTGGGCACATTGTAAGGGTATCTAACAGGCCATTCACTAGTAGGAGTGAGAAATACATCATGGTGTGGTGTGAATCGGAGGGCCTGAATCAATTTAGACAGTGAATGGCAATGTAGGATGGAGAAAAGCACCACGGGTTGGTGAGCATGGGGAGGTCAGGAAACATCCAATGGCAATGTAGAATAGCTTTTTGTAAAACATCGCGGGGTTGTGCGCATTATAAGGGTTTGTAGCAGGTCATTCACTAGTAGGAGTGAGAAAATCATCACTGCGTGGTGTGAATCGGAGGGCCTGAATTAGGATAGGCAGTGAGTGGCAATGAAGAATGGAGAAAAGCACCACGGGGTTGTCAACATGGGGAGGTCAGGAAACATGCAATGGCAATGTAGGATAGGTTTCTGAAAACCATCGCAGTGTGGTGCGCATTGTAAGATTTTCTAACAAGCCATTCACAAGTACGAGTTCAAAAAACATAACTGGGTGGTGTGAATCGGAGGTCCTGAATTAGGATAGGCTGTGAGTGGGAATGTAGGATGGAAAAAAGCACCACGGATTTGTCAGCATGGGGAGGCAAGGAAACATGCAGTGGCAATGTAGAATAGGTTTCTGATAAACATCGCAGGGTGGTGGGCATTGTCAGCATTTCTAACAGGCCATTCACTAGTAGGATTGAGAAATGCATCATGCTGTGGTGTGAATCGGAGGGCCTGAACCAAGATAGACAGTGAGTGGCAATGTAGGATGGAGAAAAGCACAACGGGTTGGTGAGCATGAGGAGGTCAGGTAACTTGCAACGGCAATGTAGGATAGGTTTCTGAAAAACAACGCGGGGTGGTACGCATTGTAAGGGTTTGTAGCAGACCATTTACTACTGGAGTGAGAATACCATCACGGGGTGCTGTGAATCGGAGGGCCTGAATTAGGATAGGCAGTGCGTGGCAATGAAGATTGGAGAAAAGCACCACGGGGTGGTTAACATGGGGACGTCAGGAAACATGCAGTAGGAATGTAGGATAGGTTTCTCAAAAGCATCGCGGGGTGGTGCACATTATAAGGGTTTCTAACAGGCCATTCACTAGTAGGAGTGAGAAATGCATCATGGTGTGGTGTGAATCGGAGGGCCTGAATAAGGACAGGCAGTGAGTGGCAATGTGGGATGTAGAAAAGCACCACGGGGTGGTCATAATGAGGTGGTCAGGAAACATGCAGTGGCAATGTGAGATAGCTTTCTGAAAAACATCACAGGTAGGTGCGCATTGTAAAGGTTTCTAACAGTCCATTCACTAGTAAGAGTGAGAAAAACATCACGTCATTGTGTGAATCAGAGTGCCTGAATCAGGATAGGCAGTGAGTGGCAATGTAGGATGGAGAAAAGCACCACGGCATGGTCAGCATGGAAATGTCAGGAAACATTCAGTGCCAATGTAGTATAGGTTTCGGAAAAACATCGCGGGGTGGTGCGCATTGTAAGGGTTTGTAGCAGGCCATTCACTAGTAGGAGGGAGAAATCATAACGGGGTGGTGTGAATCGGCGGGCCTGAATAAGGATAGGCAGTGATTGGCAATGTAGGATGTAGAAAAGCACCACGGGGTGGTCAGCATGGGGAGGTAAGGATAAATGCAGTGGCAATGTGGGATAGCTTTCTGAAAAACATTACGGGTGGTGCGCATTGTAAGGGTTTTTAACAGGCCATTCACTAGTAGGAGTGAGAAAAACATCAGGGCGTGGTGTGAATCGGAGTGCCTGAATCTGGATAGGCAGTGAGTGGCCATGTAGGATGGAGAAAAGCACCAAGGGGTGGTCATCATGGGGAGGTCAGGACACATGCAGTGGCAAAGTAGGATAGGTTTCTGAAAAACATCGTGGGTAGTGAGAGTTGTAATGCTTTCTAAGAGGCCATTCACTAGTAGGAGAGAGAAAAACATCACAGGGTGGTGTGAATCAGAGGGCCTGAATTATGATAGGCAGTGAGTGGCAATGTAGGATGGAGAAAAGCACCACGGGGTGGTCAGCATGGGGATATCAGGAAACATGCAGTGGCAATGTAGGATAGGTTTCTGAAATAAACAGCGGGGTGGTGCGCATTGTAAAGGTTTCTAACAGGCCTTTCACTAGTAGGAGTGAGAAAAACATCACGGGGTGGTGTGAATGGGAGGCCCTGATTTAGGATAGGCAGTGAGTGGCAATGTAGGTTCGAGAAAAGCAAAATGGGGTTGTCAGCATGAAGAGGTCAGGAAACATGCAGTGGCAATGAAGGATAGTTTTCTGAAAAACATCATGGGGTGGTGCGCATTGTAATGTTTTCTAACAGGACATTTACTAGTAGGAGTGAGAAAAACATCACGGGGTGGTGTGAATCAGAAGTTCTGAATTAGTATAGGCAGTGAGTGGCAATGTACGATGGATAAAAGCACCATGGGGATTTCAGCATCGGGAGGTCAGGAAACATGCATTGGCAATGTAGGATAGGTTTCTGAAAAACAACGCCAGGTGGTGCGGATTGTAAGGCTTTCTAACAGCCCATTCACTAGTAGGAGTGAGAAAAACATCACGTGGTTGTGTGAATCTGAGGGCCTGAATTAGGATAGGTAGCAAGTGGCAATGTAAAATGGAGAAAAGCACCACGGGTTGGTGAGCATGGGGAGGTCAGGAAGCATGCAATGGCAATGTAGGATAGGTTTCTGAAAAACATCGCGGGTTTGTTCGCATTGTAAGGGTTTGTAGTAGGCCATTCACTAGTAGGAGTGAGAAAATCATCACGCGTGGTGTGAATTGGAGGTCCTTAATTAGGATAGGCGGTGAGTGGCAAAGAAGAATGGAGAAAAGCACCACAGAGTGGTCACCTTAGGGAGGTCTGGAAACATGCAATGGCAATGTAGGATAGTTTTCTGAAAAAAATCACGGGGTGGTGCGCATTGTAAGGGTTTCTTTAGGCCATTCACTAGTAGGAGTGAAAAAAACATTACGGGGTGGTGTGAATCAGATGTTCTGAATTAGGATAGGCAGTGAGTGGCAATGTAGGATGGAGAAAAGCACCACGGGTTGGTCAGTATGAGGACGTCAGGAAACCTACATGGGCAATGTAGGTAAGGTTTCTGAAAAACATCACCGGGTGGTGTGCATTGTAAGCTTTTCTAACAGGCCATTCCCAAGTAGGAGTGAGAAAAACATAACGGGGTGGTGTGATTCAGAGGGCCTGAATCAGGATAGGCAGTGAGTGGCATTCTAGGATGTAGAAAAGCACCACGGCGTGGTCAGCATGGGGAGGTCAAGAAACATGCAGTGGCAATGTGGGATAGCTTTCTGAAAAACATCACGGGTTGGTGCCCATTGTAAGGGTTTCTAACAGACAATTCACTAGTAGGAGTGAGAAAAATATCACGGCGTGGTGTGAAGCGGAAGGCCTGAATCAGTCTAGGCAGTGAGTGGCAATGTAGGATGGAGAAAAGCACCACGGAGTGGTCAGCATGGCGAGGACAGCATGCATGCAGTGGCAATGTAGGATATGTTTCTGAAAAACATCGAGGGTGGTGAGAATTGTAAGGTTTCTAACAGGCCATTTACTAGTAGGAGTGAGAAAAACATCACGGGCTGGTGTGAATCGGAGGGCCTGATTTATGATAGGCAGTGAGTGGCAATGTAGGATGGAGAAAAGCACCACGGGGTGGTCAGCATGTGGAGGTCAGGAAACATGCAGTGGAAATGTAGGATACGTTTCTGAAAAACATCGTGAGGTGGTGCGCTTTGTAAGGGTTTCTAACAGGCCATTCACTAGTAGAAGTGAGAAAAACACCACGGGGTGGTGTGAATTGGAAGGCGTGAATCAAAATAGACAGTGAGTGGCAATGTAGGATGGAGAAAAGCACCACGGGTTGGTGAGCATGGGGAGGTCAGGAAACATGCAATGGCAATGTAGGATAGGTTTCGGAAAAACAACGCGGGGTGGTACGCATTGTAATGGTTTCTAACAGGCCATTCAGTAGTAGGAGTGAGAAAAACGTCACGGGGTGGTGTGAATCAGATGTTCTGAATTAGGATAGGCAGTGAGTGGCAATGTAGGATGGATAAAAGCACCACGGTGTGGTCAGCATGGGGAGGACTGGAAACATGCATTGGCAATGTAGGATAGGTTTGTGAAAAAAATTGCTGGGTGGTGCGCATTGAAAAGCATTGTAACAGGCCAATCACTAGTAGGAGTGAGAAAAACATCACGGTGTGGTGTGAATGGGAGGGCCTGAATTAGGATAGGCAGTGAGTGGCAACGTAAAATAGAGAAAAGCACCTCATTGTGGTCATCATTGAGAGGTCAGAAAACATGCAGTGGCAAAGTAGGATAAGTTTCGGAACAACATCGCGGGGTGGTGCGCATTGTAAGGGTTTCTACAGGCCATTCACTAGTAGGTGTGAGAAAAATATAACGGTGTGGTGTGAATCGGAGGGACTGAATCTGGATAGGCAGTGAGTGGCAATGTATGATGGAGAAAAGCACCACGGGGTGGTCAGCATGGGGAATTCAGGAAACACGCAGTGGAAATGTAGGATAGGTTTCTGAAAAACATCGCGGGGTGGTGCGCATTGTAAGGCTTTCTGACAGGCCATTCACTAGTAGGAGTGAGAAATGCATCATGGTGTGGTTTGAATCGGAGTGCCTGAATCAAGATAGACAATGAGTGGCAATGTAGGATGGAGAAAAGCACCACGGGTTGGTGAGCATGGGGAGGTCAGGAAACATACAATGGCAATGTAGGATAGATTTCTGAAAAACAACGCGGGGTGGTATGCATTGTAAAGGTTTTTAGCAGACCATTCACTAGTAGGAGTGAGAAAAACATCACGGGGTGGTGTGAATCGGAGTGCATGAATTAGGATAGGCAGTGCGTGGCAATGAAGATTGGAGAAAAGCCCCACGGGGTGGTCAACATGGGGAGGTCAGGATACATGCAGTGGCAATGTAGGATAGGTTTCTGAAAAACATCGCGGGGTGGTGCGCATTATAAGTATTTCTAACCAGCCATTCACAAGTAGGAGTGAAAAAAACATCACGGGGTGGTGTGAACCGGCGGGCCTGAATTAGCATAGGTTGTGAGTGGCAACGTAGGATGGAGAAAAGCACCTCGGGTATGTCAGATGGGGAGGCAAGGCAACATGCAGTGGCAATGTAGAATAGGTTTCTGATAAACATCGCAGGGTGGTGCCCATTGTAAGTGTTTCTAACAGGCCATTCACTAGTAGGAGTGAGAACAACATCATGGGGTGGTGTGTATCATAGGGCCTGAATTAGCATAGGCATTGTGTGGCAATGATGGAAGGAGTAAAGCAACACATCGTGTTCAGAATGGGGAGGTGAGGAAACATCCAGTGGCAATGAGGGATAGGTTTCTGAAAAAAAAAAGCAGGTTGGTGCGCATTGTAAGGGTTTCTAACAGGCCAATCACTAGTAGGAGTGAGAAAAACATCACGGGGTGGTGTGAATCGGAAGACCTGAATTAGGATAGGCAGTGAGTTGCAATGTAGGATGGAGAAAAGCACCACGGGGTTGTCAGGATATGGAGGTCAGGAAACATGCACTGGCAATGCAGGATCCATTTCTGAAAAACATCGTGGGGTTGGGCACATTGTAAGGGTATCTAACAGGCCATTCACTATTAGGAGTGAGAAATACATCATGGTGTGGTGTGAATCGGAGGGCCTGAATCAAGTTAGACAGTGAATGGCAATGTAGGATGGAGAAAAGCACCACGGGTTGGTGAGCATGGGGTGGTCAGGAAACATCCAACAGCTATGTAGGATAGCTTTTTGTAAAACATCGCGGGGTTGTGCGCATTATAAGGGTTTGTAGCAGGTCATTCACTAGTAGGAGTGAGAAAATCATCACTGCGTGGTGTGAATCGGAGGGCCTGAATTAGGATAGGCAGTGAGTGGCAATGAAGAATGGAGAAAAGCACCACGGGGTGGTCAACATGGGGAGGTCAGGAAACATGCAATGGCAATGTAGGATAGGTTTCTGAAAACCATCGCAGTGTGGTGCGCATTGTAAGATTTTCTAACAAGCCATTCACAAGTACGAGTTCAAAAAACATAACTGGGTGGTGTGAATCGGAGGTCCTGAATTAGGATAGGCTGTGAGTGGGAATGTAGGATGGAAAAAAGCACCACGGATTTGTCAGCATGGGGAGGCAAGGAAACATGCAGTGGCAATGTAGAATAGGTTTCTGATAAACAGCGCAGGCTGGTGGGCATTGTAAGGGTTTCTAACAGGCCATTCACTAGTAGGAGTGAGAAATGCATCATGGTGTGGTGTGAATCGGAGGGCCTGAATAAGGACAGGCAGTGAGTGGCAATGTGGGATGTAGAAAAGCACCACGGGGTGGTCATAATGAGGTGGTCAGGAAACATGCAGTGGCAATGTGAGATAGCTTTCTGAAAACCATCACGGGTTGGTGTGCATTGTAAGGGTTTGTAACAGGTCATTCACTAGTAGGAGTGAGAAAAACATCACAGCATTGTGTGAATCAGAGGGACTGAATCAGTATAGGAAGTGAGTGGCAATGTAGGATGGAGAAAAGCACCACGGCATGGTCAGCATGGAAAGGTCATGAAACATTCAGTGGCAATGTTTTATACGTTTCTGAAAAACATCGCGGGTGGTGCGCATTGGAAGGGTTTGTAGCAGGCCATTCACTAGTAGGAGTGAGAAAAACATAACGGGGTGGTGTGAATCGGCGGGCCTGAATAAGGATAGGCAGTGAGTGGCAAAGTAGGATGTAGAAAAGCACCACAGGGTGGTCAGCATGGGGAGGTCAGGATAAATGCAGTGGCAATGTGGGATAGCTTTCTGAAAAACATTACGGGTGGTGCCCATTGTAAGGGTTTTTAACAGGCCATTCACTAGTAGGAGTGAGAAAAACATCATGGCGTTGTGTGAATCGGAGTGCCTTAATCTGGATAGGCAGTGAGTGGCAATGTAGGATTGAGAAAAGCACCAAGGGGTGGTCATCATGGGGAGGTCAGGACACATGCGGTGGCAAAGTAGGATAGGTTTCTGAAAAACATCGTGGGTGGTGAGAATTGTAAGGCTTTCTAAGAGGCCATTCACTAGTAGGAGTGAGAAAAACATCACAGGGTGGTGTGAATCAGAGGGCCTGAATTATGATAGGCAGTGAGTGGCAATGTAGGATGGAGAAAAGCACCACGGGGTGGTCAGCATGGGGATGTCAGGAAACATGCAGTCGCAATGTAGGATAGGTTTCTGAAAAAAACAGCGGGGTGGTGCGCATTGTAAGGGTTTCTAACAGGCCATTCACTAGTAGGAGTGAGAAAAACATCACGGGGTGGTGTGAATGGGAGGCCCTGATTTAGGATAGGCAGTGAGTGGCAATGTAGGTTCGAGAAAAGCACCATGGGGTGGTCAGCATGAAGAGGTCAGGAAACATGCAGTGGCAATGAAGGATAGTTTTCTGAAAAACATCATGGGGTGGTGCCCATAGTAAGGGTTTCTAACAGGACATTCACTAGTAGGAGTGAGAAAAACATCACGGGGTGGTGTGAATCGGTGGGCCTGAATAAGGCTAGGCAGTGAGTGGCAATGTAGGATGTAGAAAAGCACCACGGGGTGGTCAGCATGGGGAGGTCAGGATAAATGCATTGGCACTGTGGGATAGCTTTCTGAAAAACATTACGGGTGGTGCGCATTGTAAGGGTTTGTAACAGGCCATTCACTAGTAGGAGTGAGAAAAACATCACAGGGTGGTGTGAATGGGAGGCCCTGATTTAGGATAGGCAGTGAGTGGCAATGTAGGTTCGAGAAAAGCACCATGGGGTGGTCAGCATGAAGATGTCAGGAAACGTGCAGTGGCAATGAAGGATAGTTTTCTGAAAAACATCATGGGGTGGTGCCCATTGTAAGGGTTTCTAACAGGACATTCACTAGTAGGAGTGAGAAAAACATCACGGGGTGGTGTGAATCAGAAGTTCTGAATTAGTATAGGCAGTGAGTGGCAATGTACGATGGATAAAAGCACCATGGGGTGGTCAGCATGGGGAGGTCAGGAAATATGCATTGGCAATGTAGGATAGGTTTCTGAAAAACATCGCGGGATGTGCGCATTGTAAGGGTTTCTAACAGGCCATTCAGTAGTAGGAGTGAGAAATACATCATGGTATGGTGTGAATCAGAGGGCCTGAATCAAGATAGACAGTGAGTTGCAATGTCGGATGGAGAAAAGAACCACAGGGTGGTCAGCATGGGGAGGTCAGGAAACATGCAGTGGCAATGTAGGACAGGTTTCTGAAAAACATCGCAGTGTGGTACGCATTGTAAATGTTTGTAGCAGGCCATTCACTTGTAGGAGAGAGAAAAACCTCACGGGGTGGTGTGAAATAGGGGGCCTGAATTAGGATAGGCAGTGCGAGGCAATCAAGATTGGAGAAAAGCACCACGGGGTGGTCAACTTGAAGATCAGGAAACATCGCGGGGTGGTGCGCATTGTAAGGTTTATAACAGGCCATTTACTAGTAGGAGTGAGAAAAACATCACGGGCTGGTGAGAATCGGAGGGCCTGATTAATGATAGGCAAAGAGTGGCAATGTAGGATGGAGAAAAGCACCCCCGGGTGGTCAACATGAGGAGGTCAGGAAACATGCAGGAGCAATGTAGGATAGGTTTCTGAAAAACATCGCGGGGTGGTGCGCTTTGTAAGGGTTTCTAACAGGCCATTCACTAGTAGAAGTGAGAAAAACATCACGGGGTGGTGTGAATTGGAAGGTGTGAATCAAAACAGACAGTGAGTGGCAATGTAGGATGGAGAAAAGCACCACGGGTTGGTGAGCATGGGGAGGTCAGGAAACATGCAAGGGCAATGTAGGATAGGTTTCTGAAAAACATCGCGGGGTGGTGCGCATTTTAAGGATTTCTAACAAGCCATTCACAAGTAGGAGTGAAAAATACATCACGGTGTATTGTGAATCATAGGGGCTGAATTAGGATAGGCTGTGAGTGGCAATGTAGGATGGAGAAAAAAACCATTGGTTTGTCAGCATGGGTAGGCAAGGAAACATGCATTGGCAATGTAGAATAGGTTTCTGATAAACATCGCTGGGTGGTGCGCATTATAAGGTTTTCTAACAGGCCAATCACTTGTAGGAGTGAGAAAAACATCACGGGGTGGTGTGAATCAGATGTTCTGAATTAAGATGGGCAGTGAGTGGCAATGTAGCATGGAGAAAAGCACCCAAGGGTGGTCAACATGAAGAGGTCAGGAAACATGCAGGAGCAATGTAGGATAGGTTTCTGAAAAACATCGCGGGGTGGTGCGCATTGTAAGGGTTTCTAACAGGCCATTCACTAGTAGAAGTGAGAAAAACATCACGGGGTGGTGTGAATCGGAGGGCCTGAATCAGGAAAGTGAGTGGCAATGAAGAAAGGAGTAAAGCACCATGGGGTTGTCAACATGGGGAGGTCAGGAAACATGCAGTGGCAATGTAGGACAGGTTTCTGAAAAACATCGCGGTGTGGTACGCATTGTAAATGTTTGTAGCAGGCCATTCACTTGTAGGAGAGAGAAAAACCTCACGGGGTGGTGTGAAATAGGGGGCCTGAATTAGGATAGGCAGTGCGAGGCAATCAAGATTGGAGAAAAGCACCACGGGGTGGTCAACTTGAAGATCAGAAAACATCGCGGGGTGGTGCGCATTGTAAGGTTTATAACAGGCCATTTACTAGTAGGAGTGAGAAAAACATCACGGGCTGGTGTGAATCAGAGGGCCTGATTAATGATAGGCAAAGAGTGGCAATGTAGGATGGAGAAAAGCACCACCGGGTGGTCAACATGAGGAGGTCAGGAAACATGCAGGAGCAATGTAGGATAGGTTTCTGAAAAACATCGCGGGGTGGTGCGCTTTGTAAGGGTTTCTAACAGGCCATTCACTAGTAGAAGTGAGAAAAACATCACGGGGTGGTGTGAATTGGAAGGTGTGAATCAAAACAGACAGTGAGTGGCAATGTAGGATGGAGAAAAGCACCACGGGTTGGTGAGCATGGGGAGGTCAGGAAACATGCAAGGGCAATGTAGGATAGGTTTCTGAAAAACATCGCGGGGTGGTGCGCATTATAAGAATTTCTAACCAGCCATTCACAAGTAGGAGTGAAAAAAACATCACGGGGTGGTGTGAACCGGCGGGCCTGAATTAGGATAGGTTGTGAGTGGCAACGTAGGATGGAGAAAAGCACCTCGGGTATGTCAGATGGGGAGGCAAGGCAACATGCAGTGGCAATGTAGAATAGGTTTCTGATAAACATCGCAGGGTGGTGCCCATTGTAAGTGTTTCTAACAGGCCATTCACTAGTAGGAGTGAGAACAACATCATGGGGTGGTGTGAATCATAGGGCCTGAATTAGCATAGGCATTGTGTGGCAATGATGGAAGGAGTAAAGCAACACATCGTGTTCAGAATGGGGAGGTGAGGAAACATCCAGTGGCAATGAGGGATAGGTTTCTGAAAAAAAAAAGCAGGTTGGTGCGCATTGTAAGGGTTTCTAACAGGCCAATCACTAGTAGGAGTGAGAAAAACATCACGGGGTGGTGTGAATCGGAAGACCTGAATTAGGATAGGCAGTGAGTTGCAATGTAGGATGGAGAAAAGCACCACTGGGTTGTCAGGATATGGAGGTCAGGAAACATGCAGTGGCAATGCAGGATCCATTTCTGAAAAACATCGTGGGGTTGGGCACATTGTAAGGGTATCTAACAGGCCATTCACTAGTAGGAGTGAGAAATACATCATGGTGTGGTGTGAATCGGAGGGCCTGAATCAAGTTAGACAGTGAATGGCAATGTAGGATGGAGAAAAGCACCACGGGTTGGTGAGCATGGGGAGGTCAGGAAACATCCAACAGCTATGTAGGACAGCTTTTTGTAAAACATCGCGGGGTTGTGCGCATTATAAGGGTTTGTAGCAGGTCATTCACTAGTAGGAGTGAGAAAATCATCACTGCGTGGTGTGAATCGGAGGGCCTGAATTAGGATAGGCAGTGAGTGGCAATGAAGAATGGAGAAAAGCACCACGGGGTTGTCAACATGGGGAGGTCAGGAAACATGCAATGGCAATGTAGGATAGGTTTCTGAAAACCATCGCAGTGTGGTGCGCATTGTAAGATTTTCTAACAAGCCATTCACAAGTACGAGTTCAAAAAACATAACTGGGTGGTGTGAATCGGAGGTCCTGAATTAGGATAGGCTGTGAGTGGGAATGTAGGATGGAAAAAAGCACCACGGATTTGTCAGCATGGGGAGGCAAGGAAACATGCAGTGGCAATGTAGAATAGGTTTCTGATAAACAGCGCAGGCTGGTGGGCATTGTAAGGGTTTCTAACAGGCCATTCACTAGTAGGAGTGAGAAATGCATCATGGTGTGGTGTGAATCGGAGGGCCTGAATAAGGACAGGCAGTGAGTGGCAATGTGGGATGTAGAAAAGCACCACGGGGTGGTCATAATGAGGTGGTCAGGAAACATGCAGTGGCAATGTGAGATAGCTTTCTGAAAACCATCACGGGTTGGTGTGCATTGTAAGGGTTTGTAACAGGTCATTCACTAGTAGGAGTGAGAAAAACATCACAGCATTGTGTGAATCAGAGGGACTGAATCAGTATAGGAAGTGAGTGGCAATGTAGGATGGAGAAAAGCACCACGGCATGGTCAGCATGGAAAGGTCATGAAACATTCAGTGGCAATGTTTTATACGTTTCTGAAAAACATCGCGGGTGGTGCGCATTGGAAGGGTTTGTAGCAGGCCATTCACTAGTAGGAGTGAGAAAAACATAACGGGGTGGTGTGAATCGGCGGGCCTGAATAAGGATAGGCAGTGAGTGGCAAAGTAGGATGTAGAAAAGCACCACAGGGTGGTCAGCATGGGGAGGTCAGGATAAATGCAGTGGCAATGTGGGATAGCTTTCTGAAAAACATTACGGGTGGTGCCCATTGTAAGGGTTTTTAACAGGCCATTCACTAGTAGGAGTGAGAAAAACATCATGGCGTTGTGTGAATCGGAGTGCCTTAATCTGGATAGGCAGTGAGTGGCAATGTAGGATTGAGAAAAGCACCAAGGGGTGGTCATCATGGGGAGGTCAGGACACATGCGGTGGCAAAGTAGGATAGGTTTCTGAAAAACATCGTGGGTGGTGAGAATTGTAAGGCTTTCTAAGAGGCCATTCACTAGTAGGAGTGAGAAAAACATCACAGGGTGGTGTGAATCAGAGGGCCTGAATTATGATAAGCAGTGAGTGGCAATGTAGGATGGAGAAAAGCACCACGGGGTGGTCAGCATGGGGATGTCAGGAAACATGCAGTCGCAATGTAGGATAGGTTTCTGAAAAAAACAGCGGGGTGGTGCGCATTGTAAGGGTTTCTAACAGGCCATTCACTAGTAGGAGTGAGAAAAACATCACGGGGTGGTGTGAATGGGAGGCCCTGATTTAGGATAGGCAGTGAGTGGCAATGTAGGTTCGAGAAAAGCACCATGGGGTGGTCAGCATGAAGAGGTCAGGAAACATGCAGTGGCAATGAAGGATAGTTTTCAGAAAAACATCATGGGGTGGTGCCCATAGTAAGGGTTTCTAACAGGACATTCACTAGTAGGAGTGAGAAAAACATCACGGGGTGGTGTGAATCGGCGGGCCTGAATAAGGCTAGGCAGTGAGTGGCAATGTAGGATGTAGAAAAGCACCACGGGGTGGTCAGCATGGGGAGGTCAGGATAAATGCATTGGCACTGTGGGATAGCTTTCTGAAAAACATTACGGGTGGTGCGCATTGTAAGGGTTTGTAACAGGCCATTCACTAGTAGGAGTGAGAAAAACATCACGGGGTGGTGTGAATGGGAGGCCCTGATTTAGGATAGGCAGTGAGTGGCAATGTAGGTTCGAGAAAAGCACCATGGGGTGGTCAGCATGAAGATGTCAGGAAACGTGCAGTGGCAATGAAGGATAGTTTTCTGAAAAACATCATGGGGTGGTGCCCATTGTAAGGGTTTCTAACAGGACATTCACTAGTAGGAGTGAGAAAAACATCACGGGGTGGTGTGAATCAGAAGTTCTGAATTAGTATAGGCAGTGAGTGGCAATGTACGATGGATAAAAGCACCATGGGGTGGTCAGCATGGGGAGGTCAGGAAATATGCATTGGCAATGTAGGATAGGTTTCTGAAAAACATCGCGGGATGTGCGCATTGTAAGGGTTTCTAACAGGCCATTCAGTAGTAGGAGTGAGAAATACATCATGGTATGGTGTGAATCAGAGGGCCTGAATCAAGATAGACAGTGAGTTGCAATGTCGGATGGAGAAAAGAACCACAGGTTGGTCAGCATGGGGAGGTCAGGAAACATGCAGTCGAATGTACGATAGGTTTCTGAAAACATCGCGGGGTGGTGCTCATTGTAAGGGTTTCTAAAAGGCCTTTCACTAGTAGGAGTGAGAAAAACCTCACGCGGTGGTGTGAATCGGAGGGCCTGAATCAGGATAGGCCGTGAGTGGCAATATAGGATATAGAAAAGCACCACGGGGTGGTCAGGATGGGGAGGTCAGGAAACATGCAGTGGCAATGTAGGATAGGTTTCTGAAAAACATCACAGGGTAGTGCACCATGTAAGGGTATATAACAGGAAATTCACTAGTAGTAGTGAGAAATACATCATGGTGTGGTGTGAATCGGAGGGCCTGAATCAAGATAGACAGTGAGTGACAATGTAGGATGGAGAAAAGCACCATGGGTAGGTGGGCATGGGGAGTTCAGGAAACATGCAATGGCAATGTAGGATAGGTTTCTGAAAAACATCGCGGGGTTGTGCGCATTGTAAGGTTTTGTAGCAGGCCATTCACTGGTATGAGTGAGAAAAACATCAGGGGGTGGTGTGAATCGGAGGGACTGAATTAGGATAGGCAGTGAGTGGCAATGCATGATGGAGAAAAGCACCACGGGGTGGTCATCATGGGGAGGTCTGGAAACATGCAGTGGCAATGTTGGATAGTTTTCTGAAAAACATCACGGGGTGGTGCGCATGGTAAGGGTTTCTAACAGGCCATTCACTAGTAGGAGTGAGAAAAACATCATGGGGTGGTGTGAAGCAGATGTTCTAAATTAGGATAGGCAGTGAGTGACAATGTAGGATGGAGAAAAGCACCACGGGGTGGTCGGCATGGGGAGGTCAGGAAACATGCAGTGTTAATGTAGTATAGGTTTCTGAGAAACATCGCGAGATGGTGCTTATTGTAAGGGTTGCTAAAAGGCCTTTCACTAGTAGGATTGAGAAAATCATCACGGGGTGGTGTGAATCAGAGGGCCTGAATCAGGATAGGCCGTGAATGGCAATGTACGATCGAGAAAAGCACCACGGGGTGGTCAAGATGGGCGTTCAGGAAAAATGCAGTGGCAATGTAGGAGAGGTTTCTGAAAAACATCGCGGGTATTGCGCATTGTAAGGGTTTCTAACAGACCATTCACTAGTAGGAGTGAGAAATACATCATGGTGTGGTGTGAATCAGAGGCCTTGAATCAAGATAGAAAGTGAGTGGCAATGTAGGATGGAGAAAAGCACCACGGGTTGGTGAGCAGGGGCGGTCAGGAAACATGCAATGACAATGTAGGATAGGTTTCTAAAAAACATCGCGGGGGGATGCGCATTGTAATGGTTTGTAGCAGGCCATTCACTAGTAGGAGTGAGAAAAACATCACGGGGTTGTGTGAATCGGAGGGCGTGAATTAGGATAGGCAGTGAGTGGCAAGGAAGAATGGAGAAAAGCACCCAAGGGTGGTCAACATGAGGAGGTCAGGAAACATGCAGGAGCAATATAGGATAGGTTTCTGAAAAACATCGCGGGGTGGTGCGCATTTTAAGGATTTCTAACAAGCCATTCACAAGTAGGAGTGAAAAATACATCACGGTGTATTGTGAATCATAGGGGCTGAATTAGGATAGGCTGTGAGTGGCAATGTAGGATGGAGAAAAAAACCATTGGTTTGTCAGCATGGGTAGGCAAGGAAACATGCATTGGCAATGTAGAATAGGTTTCTGATAAACATCGCTGGGTGGTGCGCATTATAAGGTTTTCTAACAGGCCAATCACTTGTAGGAGTGAGAAAAACATCACGGGGTGGTGTGAATCAGATGTTCTGAATTAAGATGGGCCGTGAGTGGCAATGTAGCATGGAGAAAAGCACCCAAGGGTGGTCAACATGAAGAGGTCAGGAAACATGCAGGAGCAATGTAGGATAGGTTTCTGAAAAACATCGCGGGGTGGTGCGCATTGTAAGGGTTTCTAACAGGCCATTCACTAGTAGAAGTGAGAAAAACATCACGGGGTGGTGTGAATCGGAGGGCCTGAATCAGGAAAGTGAGTGGCAATGAAGAAAGGAGAAAAGCACCATGGGGTTGTCAACATGGGGAGGTCAGGAAACATGCAGTGGCAATGTAGGACAGGTTTCTGAAAAACATCGCGGTGTGGTACGCATTGTAAATGTTTGTAGCAGGCCATTCACTTGTAGGAGAGAGAAAAACCTCACGGGGTGGTGTGAAATAGGGGGCCTGAATTAGGATAGGCAGTGCGAGGCAATCAAGATTGGAGAAAAGCACCACGGGGTGGTCAACTTGAAGATCAGAAAACATCGCGGGGTGGTGCGCATTGTAAGGTTTATAACAGGCCATTTACTAGTAGGAGTGAGAAAAACATCACGGGCTGGTGTGAATCGGAGGGCCTGATTAATGATAGGCAATGAGTGGCAATGTAGGATGGAGAAAAGCACCACGGGGTGGTCAACATGAGGAGGTCAGGAAACATGCAGGAGCAATGTAGGATAGGTTTCTGAAAAACATCGCGGGGTGGTGCGCTTTGTAAGGGTTTCTAACAGGCCATTCACTAGTAGAAGTGAGAAAAACATCACGGGGTGGTGTGAATTGGAAGGTGTGAATCAAAACAGACAGTGAGTGGCAATGTAGGATGGAGAAAAGCACCACGGGTTGGTGAGCATGGGGAGGTCAGGAAACATGCAATGGCAATGTAGGATAGGTTTCTGAAAAACAACGCGGGGTGGTACGCATTGTAAGGGTTTGTATCAGATCATTCACTAGTAGGAGTGAGAAAAACATCACGGGGTGGTGGGAATTGGAGGGCCTGAATTAGGATAGGCTGTGAGTGGCAATGTAGAATGGAGAAAAAAACCACGGGTTTGTCAGCATGGGGAGGCAATGAAACATGCAGTGGCAATGTAGAATAGGTTTCTGATAAACATCGCTGGGTGGTGCACATTGTAAGTGTTTCTAACAGGTCATGCACTAGTAGGAGTTAGAAAAACATCACAGGTGTTGTGAATCGGAGTGCCTGAATTAGGATAGTCAGTGTGTGGCAATGAAGATTGGAGAAAAGCCCCACGGGGTGGTCAACATGGGGAGGTCAGGAAACATGCAGTGGCAATGTAGGATAGGTTTCTGAAAAACATCGCGGGGTGGTGCGCATTATAAGAATTTCTAACCAGCCATTCACAAGTAGGAGTGAAAAAAACAACACGGGGTGGTGTGAACCAGAGTGCCTGAATTAGGATAGGCTGTGAGTGGCAACGTAGGATGGAGAAAAGCACCACGGGTATGTCAGATGGGGAGGCAAGGCAACATGCAGTGGCAATGTAGAATAGGTTTCTGATAAACATCGCAGGGTGGTGCCCATTGTAAGTGTTTCTAACAGGCCATTCACTAGTAGGAGTGAGAACAACATCACGGGGTGGTGTGAATCATAGGGCCTGAATTAGCATAGGCATTGAGTGGCAATGCTGGAAGGAGTAAAGCACCACAACGTGTTCAGCATGGGGAGGTGAGGAAACATCCAGTGGCAATGAGGGATAGGTTTCTGAAAAAAAAAAAGCGGGTTGGTGCGCATTGTAAGTGTTTCTAACAGGCCAATCACTAGTAGGAGTGAGAAAAACATCACGGGGTTGTGGGAATCGGAAGACCTGAATTAGGATAGGCAGTGAGTTGCAATGTAGGATGGAGAAAAGCACCACGGGGTTGTCAGGATGGGGAGGTCAGGAAACATCCAGTGGCAATGCAGGATCCATTTCTGAAAAACATCGCGGGGTTGGGCACATTGTAATGGTATCTAACAGGCCATTCACTAGTCGGAGTGAGAAATACATCATGGTGTGGTGTTAATCGGAGGGCCTGAATCAAGTTAGACAGTGAATGGCAATGTAGGATGGAGAAAAGCTCCATGGGTTGTTGAGCATGGGGAGGTCAGGAAACATCCAATGGCAATGTAGGATAGCTTTTTGTAAAACATCGCGGGGTTGTGCACATTATAAGGGTTTGTAGCAGGCCATTCACTAGTAGGAGTGAGAAAATCATCACTGGGTGGTGTGAATCGGAGGGCCTGAATTAGGATAGGCAGTGAGTGGCAATGAAGAATGGAGAAAAGCACCACGGGGTGGTCAACATGGGGAGGTCAGGAAACATGCAATGGCAATGTAGGATAGGTTTCTGAAAACCATCACGGTGTGGTGTGCATTGTAAGATTTTCTAACAAGTCATTCACAAGTAGGAGTGCAAAAAAATCACTGGGTGGTGTGAATCGGAGGTCCTGAATTAGGATAGGCTGTGAGTGGCAATGTAGGATGGAAAAAAGCACCACGGGTTTGTCAGCATGGGGAGGCAAGGAAACATGCAGTGGCAATGTAGAATAGGTTTCTGATAAACATCGCAGGGTGGTGGGCATTGTAAGGGTTTCTAACAAGCCATTCACTAGTAGGAGTGAGAAAAACATCACGGCATTGTGTGAATTGGAGGGCCTGAATCAGGATAGGAAGTGAGTGGCAATGTAGGATGGAGAAAAGCACCACAGGGCGGTCAGGAAGGGGATGTCAGGAAACATGCAGTGGCAATGCAGTATATTTTTCTGAAATACATCGCGGGGTGGGGCACATTGTAAGGGTTTCTAACAGGCCATTCACTAGTAGGAGTGAGAAAAACAGCACGGGGTAGTATGAATCGGAGGGCCTGAATCAGGATAGGCAGTGAGTGGCAATGTAGGATGGAGAAAAGCACCACGCCATGGTCAGCATGGAAAGCACAGGAAACATTCAGTGACAATGTAGTATAGGTTTCTGAAAAACATCGCGGGGTGGTGCGCATTGTAAGGGTTTGTAGCAGGCCATTCACTAGTAGGAGTGAGAAAAACATAACGGGGTGGTGTGAATCGGCGGGCCTGAATAAGGATAGGCAGTGAGTGTCAATGTAGGATGTAGAAAAGCACCAAGGGGTGGTCAGCATGGGGAGGTCAGGATAAATGCAATGGCAATTTGGGATAGCTTTCTGAAAAACATCGTGGGTGGTGAGAATTGTAAGGCTTTCTAAGAGGCCATTCACTAGTAGGAGTGAGAAAAACATCACAGGGTGGTGTGAATCAGAGGGCCTGAATTATGATAGGCAGTGAGTGGCAATGTAGGATGGAGAAAAGCACCACGGGGTGGTCAGCATGGGGATGTCAGGAAACATGCAGTGGCAATGTAGGATAGGTTTCTGAAAAAAACAGCGGGGTGGTGCGCATTGTAAGGGTTTCTAACAGGCCATTCACTAGTAGGAGTGAGAAAAACATCACGGGGTGGTGTGAATGGGAGGCCCTGATTTAGGATAGGCAGTGAGTGGCAAAGTAGGTTCGAGAAAAGCACCAATGGGTGTTCAGCATGAAGAGGTCAGGAAACATGCAGTGGCAATGAAGGATAGTTTTCAAAAACATCATGGGGTGGTGCCCATTGTAAGGGTTTCTAACAGGACATTCACTAGTAGGAGTGAGAAAAACATCACGGGGTGGTGTGAATCAGAAGTTCTGAATTAGTATAGGCAGTGAGTGGCAATGTACGATGGATAAAAGCACCATGGGGTGGTCAGCATGGGGAGGTCAGGAAATATGCATTGGCAATGTAGGATAGGTTTCTGAAAAACATCGCGGGATGTGCGCATTGTAAGGGTTTCTAACAGGCCATTCAGTAGTAGGAGTGAGAAATACATCATGGTATGGTGTGAATCAGAGGGCCTGAATCAAGATAGACAGTGAGTGGCAATGTCGGATGGAGAAAAGTACCACAGGGTTGTCAGCATGGGGAGGTCAGGAAACATGCAGTCGAATGTAGGATAGGTTTCTGAAAACATCGCGGGGTGGTGCTCACTGTAAGGGTTTCTAAAAGGCCTTTCACTAGAAGGAGTGAGAAAAACCTCACGCGGTGGTGTGAATCGGAGGGCCTGAATCAGGATAGGCCGTGAGTGGCAATGTAGGATGGAGAAAAGCACCACGGGGTGGTCAGGATGGGAAGGTCAGGAAACATGCAGTGGCAATGTAGGATAGGTTTCTGAAACACATCACAGGGTAGTGCACAATGTAAGGGTATCTAACAGGAAATTCACTAGTAGTAGTGAGAAATACATCATGGAGTGGTGTGAATCGGAGGGCCTGAATCAAGATAGACAGTGAGTGGCAATGTAGGATGGAGAAAAGCACCACGGGTAGGTGGGCATGGGGAGTTCAGGAAACATGCAATGGCAATGTAGGATAGGTTTCTGAAAAACATCGCGGGGTTGTGCGCATTGTAAGGGTTTGTAGCAGGCCATTCACTGGTAGGAGTGAGAAAAACATCACGGGGTGGTGTGAATCGGAGGGACTGAATTAGGATAGGCAGTGAGTGGCAATGTAGGATGGAGAAAAGCACCAAGGGGTGGTCATCAAGGGGAGGTCTGGAAACATGCAGTGGCAATGTAGGATAGTTTTCTGAAAAACATCAAGGGGTGGTGCGCATTGTAAGGGTTTCTAACAGGCCATTCACTAGTAGGAGTGAGAAAAATATCATGGGGTGGTGTGATTCAGATGTTCTAAATTAGGATAGGCAGTGAGTGACAATATAGGATGGAGAAAAGCACCACGGGGTGGTCAGCATCGGGAGGTCAGGAAAAATGCAGTGTTAATGTAGTATAGGTTTCTGAGAAACATCGCGAGATGGTGCTTATTGTAAGGGTTTCTAAAGGGCCTTTCACTAGTAGGATTGAGAAAATCATCACGGGGTGGTGTGATTCAGAGGGCCTGAATCAGGATAGGCCGTGAATGGCAATGTACGATTGAGAAAAGCACCACGGGGTGGTCAAGATGGGCGGTCAGGAAAAATGCAGTGGCAATGTAGGATAGGTTTCTGAAAAACTGTGCATTGTAACAGTTTCTAACAGACCATTCAATAGTAGGAGTGAGAAATACATCATGGTGTGGTGTGAATCGGAGGGCTTGAATCAAGATAGAAAGGGAGTGGCAATGTAGGATGGAGAAAAGCACCACGGGTTGGTGAGCAGGGGCGGTCAGGAAACATGCAATGTCAATGTAGGATAGGTTTCTAAAAAACATCACGGGGGGGTGCGCATTGTAATGGTTTGTAGCAGGCCATTCACTAGTAGGAGTGAGAAAAACATCACGGGGTTGTGTGAATCGGGTGGCCTGAATTAGGATAGGCAGTGAGTGGCAAGGAAGAATGGAGAAAAGCACCCAAGGGTGGTCAACATGAGGAGGTCAGGAAACATGCAGGAGCAATGTAGGTTAGGTTTCTGAAAAACATCGCGGGGTGGTGCGCATTTTAAGGATTTCTAACAAGCCATTCACAAGTAGGAGTGAAAAATACATCACGGTGTGGTGTGAATCATAGGGGCTGAATTAGGATAGCCTGTGAGTGGCAATGTAGGATGAGAAAAAAACCATTGGTTTGTCAGCATGGGGAGGCAAGGAAACATGCAGTGGCAATGTAGAATAGGTTTCTGATAAACATCGCTTGGTGGTGCGCATTGTAAGGTTTTCTAACAGGCCAATCACTAGTAGGAGTGAGAAAAACATCACGGGGTGGTGTGAATCAGATGTTCTGAATTAGGATAGGCAGTGAGTGGCAATGTAGGATAGAGAAAAGCACCACGGTGTGGTCAGCATGGGGAGGTCAGGAAACATGCATTGGCAATGTAGGATAGGTTTCAGAAATACATCGCAGGGTGGTGCGCATTGTAAAGCATTCTAACAAGCCATTCACTAGTAGGAGCGATTAAAACAACACAGGGTGGTGTGAATCTGAGGGCCTGAATTAGTATATGCAGTGAGTGGCAACGTAAAATGGAGAAAAGCACCACGGTGTGTTCAGCATTCGGAGGTCAGGAAACATGCAATGGCAATGTAGGATAAGTTTCAGAAAAACATCGCCGGGTGGTCTGCATTGTAAGGGTTTCTACAGGCCATTCACTAGTAGGTGTGAGAAAAATATAACGGGGTGGTTTGAATCGGAGCACCTGAATTATGATAGGCAGTGAGTGGCAATGTAGGATGGAGAAAAGCACCAAGGGGTGGTCAGCATCGGGACTACAGGAAACATGCAGTGGCAATGTAGGATATGTTTCTGAAAAACATCGCGGGGTGGTGAGAATTGTAAGTGTTTCTAACAGGCCATTCACTAGTAGAAGTGAGAAAAACATCACGGGGTGGTGTGAATCGGAGGGCCTGAATCAGGATAGGCAGTGAGTGGCAATGTAGGAAGGAGAAAAGCACCACAGGGTGGTCAGGAAGGGGATGTCAGGAAACATGCAGTGGCAATGCAGTATATTTTTCTGAAATACATCGCGATGTGGGACACATTGTAAGGGTTTCTAACAGGCCATTCACTAGTAGGAGTGAGAAAAACATCACGGGGTGGTGTGAATCCGAGTGCCTGAATTAGGATAGATAGTGAGTGGCAATGAAGAAAGGAGAAAAGCACCACGGGGTGGTCAACATGGGGGGGTCAGGAAACATGCAATGGCCATGTAGGATAGGTTTCTGAAAACCATCGCAGTGTGGTGCGCATTGTAAGATTTTCTAACAAGCCATTCACAAGTAGGAGAGCAAAAAACATCACTGGGTGGTGTGAATCGGAGGGCCTGAATTAGGATAGGCTGTGAGTGGCAATGTAGGTTGGAAAAAAGCACCACGGGTTTGTCAGCATGGGGAGGCAAGGAAACATGCAGTGGCAATGTAGAATAGGTTTCTGATAAACATCGCAGGGTGGTGAGCATTGTAAGCATTTCTAACAGGCCATTCACTACTAGGATTGAGAAATGCATCATGCTGTGGTGTGAATCGGAGGGCCTGAACCAAGATAGACAGTGAGTGGCAATGTAGGATGGAGAAAAGCACAACGGGTTGGTGAGCATGAGGAGGTCAGGTAACTTGCAACGGCAATGTAGGATAGGTTTCTGAAAAACAACGCGGGGTGGTACGCATTGTAAGGGTTTGTAGCAGACCATTTACTACTGGAGTGAGAATACCATCACGGGGTGCTGTGAATCGGAGGGCCTGAATTAGGATAGGCAGTGCGTGGCAATGAAGATTGGAGAAAAGCACCACGGGGTGGTTAACATGGGGACTTCAGGAAACATGCAGTGGGAATGTAGGATAGGTTTCTCAAAAACATCGCGGGGTGGTGCACATTAAAAGGGTTTCTAACAGGCCATTCACTAGTAGGAGTGAGAAATGCATCATGGTGTGGTGTGAATCGGAGGGCCTGAATAAGGACAGGCAGTGAGTGGCAATGTGGGATGTAGAAAAGCACCACGGGGTGGTCATAATGAGGTGGTCAGGAAACATGCAGTGGCAATGTGAGATAGCTTTCTGAAAAACATCACAGGTAGGTGCGCATTGTAAGGGTTTCTAACAGTCCATTCACTAGTAGGAGTGAGAAAAACATCACGTCATTGTGTGAATCAGAGTGCCTGAATCAGGATAGGCAGTGAGTGGCAATGTAGGATGGAGAAAAGCACCACGGCATGGTCAGCATGGAAATGTCAGGAAACATTCAGTGCCAATGTAGTATAGGTTTCGGAAAAACATCGCGGGGTGGTGCGCATTGTAAGGGTTTGTAGCAGGCCATTCACTAGTAGGAGGGAGAAATCATAATGGGGTGGTGTGAATCGGCGGGCCTGAATAAGGATAGGCAGTGATTGGCAATGTAGGATGTAGAAAAGCACCACGGGGTGGTCAGCATGGGGAGGTAAGGATAAATCCAGTGGCAATGTGGGATAGCTTTCTGAAAAACATTACGGGTGGTGCGCATTGTAAGGGTTTTTAACAGGCCATTCACTAGTAGGAGTGAGAAAAACATCAGGGCGTGGTGTGAATCAGAGTGCCTGAATCTGGATAGGCAGTGAGTGGCCATGTAGGATGGAGAAAAGCACCAAGGGGTGGTCATCATGGGGAGGTCAGGACACATGCAGTGGCAAAGTAGGATAGGTTTCTGAAAAACATCGTGGGTAGTGAGAGTTGTAATGCTTTCTAAGAGGCCATTCACTAGTAGAAGAGAGAAAAACATCACAGGGTGGTGTGAATCAGAGGGCCTGAATTATGATAGGCAGTGAGTGGCAATGTAGGATGGAGAAAAGCACCACGGGGTGGTCAGCATGGGGATATCAGGAAACATGCAGTGGCAATGTAGGATAGGTTTCTGAAATAAACAGCGGGGTGGTGCGCATTGTAAAGGTTTCTAACAGGCCTTTCACTAGTAGGAGTGAGAAAAACATCACGGGGTGGTGTGAATGGGAGGCCCTGATTTAGGATAGGCAGTGAGTGGCAATGTAGGTTCGAGAAAAGCAAAATGGGGTTGTCAGCATGAAGAGGTCAGGAAACATGCAGTGGCAATGAAGGATAGTTTTCTGAAAAACATCATGGGGTGGTGCGCATTGTAATGTTTTCTAACAGGACATTTACTAGTAGGAGTGAGAAAAACATCACGGGGTGGTGTGAATCAGAAGTTCTGAATTAGTATAGGCAGTGAGTG